>NC_134519.1:27440064-28852564 GCF_027942865.1 Odontesthes bonariensis | reverse complement strand
TCCTCGAGATGTGATGATGTATTCTGAGGAAAGAAATCAGAAAAGAAATGTTCTGAAAGTGTTTCTCATACCTGCATTCCCACAAGCTCCTGTCCCTGACTTGACGTGACTCTTTTTACACTCCATCTCTTGTATCACCTGCGGTTTTTGTCGGGCATAGAAGTGGACCACAAGTGGCTAAAGGTTAGCCCCGAAGATAGCAAGTGTCTGAACAACGGTGCAGCGTGTCCTGCAGCCAGAGGCAGATAGTTTAGGTTTTTATTAACTTGATAGATGCAAAGAAAATGACATATCTATATGTTGATGGCGCTTGATGTGGAATAAGTGTTTACATCATAGTGCGTAACAGCAGTTTGTCCACCTCCCTGCAGTTAAACATCTATATAATGAATAGGTAATATTGCTTTTATAAAGGACAAGTGGAATGGGGGCAAGGTAAAAATCTGGTTGGTTGCACGTCTCCCACAGCTGAGCAGAATACAGAGCAAACCATCCAGGAGCAGTCAGATTGGGGAAGTATCGAATGGGGTTATTTCAAAGCTGCCTGGTGTGGTTTGCATGTGAAGGTAAATATAGTGGCCCTGCTCTCAGGCAGGCAGATTTCTCATCATATGTCCTGCTGTCTTCAGATGGCTGCAGTGGCTTAATGAACTGAAGCAGAAACATTACATGCAGCATGAAGCAGCTGTGAACAGGTCCTGTGAGAAACACTCTTACACATCGATACAGACTGATTTACTGACCTCCTGCTTCACGCTCTGCCAACATTCATACATCTTTTCAGAAACGCATGTATTGCCTGCAGTGAGTTCAGTTAAAAGCATTTAAGACAGTCCAGGAAAGATCCCTCAGTCATTTATTCTGACATATAATCAGCACAAGTTCAAAAATCCATTTCCTACCAATTAAAAGAAAAAAAAAATGCAATAATGTTTCATCGAATTAACCTCCCGTGTGGTTGCGCCTCTCCTCCCACCAGTGGGCCATGCGTCCTGGGCATGGCACCGCATTACAACGTAGCTGTGTAAAGCCACTTTCAAGGTCAGGACTATACCCCACTGTCTGAGCAGCTGTGGGGCTCCGCTTGTCGTACTGTATGTGGACCTTAAAGTGAGGCAGTAGGCATCTTTTGTCCAACATTTAACCCTTGGATGCATGAACGACCGATACCTACACTCTTCCATGAGTGGGGTCAAAAATTACCCCAATTAGAATCAATGTGTTTTTTCAATGAATTAAAAAAAATTCTTTCATTGTGGTTAAAGGTGATTATATTTATTATATTTGAGTCAACAAAAAACTGATTTTACATTTAACAAGTTTATTTATAACTTTTAAAAAAAAAAGAAATAACATCAAAAATCTTAAAAAATTATTAGAAATAAGCCAATGACATAACAAGAAATTAATAGAAATGAAACTGACATGATGACAGCTTTACAGTCATCTTTGGTCAATTAAAGACATGGTTGGTAATCCTGTTCAGAAACACATTTTGTAATACTGGGTGAAATGGTCCGTCTATCCTGAGAGAAATCTATACAAGATGTATTTAGAAAAAGGGACGAAAATAATCAGACCTCTGTGGCAGCTGCAGGACTGAGAAAAAGCTGACCAATCCGAGATCAGCGGGACGCTGATCTCGGATTGGTCGCCTACAAAAAACCAATCAGATGCCTCTGCTTTCTGCCTACGCCCCCCTCTGCCGGCTCCCTGCTCCATGTGCGCACGCGGTTCTACCGGCTTTGGATGAAGCACTGACGGAATGGGGAGGGGGGGGGGTGGAGCTTAGAGGAGGGGACACTTTCGAATCTTGCTAGCTCTCTTGGTAGCTCTCTAGGATTACCTACCATAGCTTTAATAACACAAATGTGAGCTCTTGAAAGAGTTTTATGTAACATTGTTTGTGTATTTGTAGGTCATTTGATTTGATATTTCAATTGCATTTTATCATATTCACCTTTTTTCCACAGACTCTTTTCCCCTTCTACCAAACACGTTTTAGTACTGAATTATCAGTGTTTCCATCCAACAGTATTTTATATTCAATGATAAATGATTGAAGAAAAAAAGAAAAGAAAAGAAAGTTCAGCCAATAAATATTAATGAGCAGCCGTGTAATTGTTTCGGAGGTATGTTTCATGCAAGTACTTTTTTCCTTATATTAACAAACTTGGCCCAATAAGTAGACTATTCTGATTACACAAAACTGGGAAATGTTTACATCTATTTCTAAAGAACGTCTGAATTACACACTTGAAAATCGGGTGTGCCAAGAATTTTGACCGTGACTGTACAGTCTCAGTGTATGTCATTAAAAAAACAAGTTTTGGATGCAAGTGTGTGACATAAGAAGAGTTTTGTGTGCCGCTTCAGAATTTTTTTTGTTTCTTAGTTTTGTGTGCCACTTCAGATACAGATTTTCCCTGAAAGTATGCATATTTTCTTCCAGGCAAGAAGCCTCTTATTTCTATCCTTCTGATTGTTCTTATTTTGTTTCATTTTACTGCATTCTTATATCTAGACAGTCGTTATCATTTCTAATAACTTTTGTTTAGAGCCAATCTGGTTTCAGTCACAGTCAGACTTTGCCCCCAAGTTGACTGAGCCAGTAAGATATCAGCAGGACTTGTCTCCTTCCTCTTTGACGCCACGTCAGTTTATCTGAATGCCATATTGTTTCCTCGCTTGCTCTCAGGTTGTCTTTTTTATATGCAGACCCTGAATTTTAACTTGAGGATGGTATTTCTATGCTTTCTTTATCTTTCCTCTTTGACTTCTTCTACCCCACGTAACAACGAGAGCATAGAAACTCTTGCATCTTCCTTTCACAGTTGGTAAGAATCAAAGGTCCCCAAAGCAAACCCTTGAGATTCTATAGGAAAGGCTTGGGGTCATTTTTGACCCCGCTTATGAAAAACTGGGGTAGTGACACAAAAACTCCAATTTTTTAAAATGTATAAAAACATTTAAAAAAAATCGAATGGCCTCAAGTCACAAACGTGTTTTTATGAGGAATACCTGGAATATGGAATTGAAAAACTTTTAATTTCAGAGATTTTGAAGAATAACAACCCTCAGGGTCATTTTTGACCCCACTTGTGCATCTAAGGGTTAAATACATAAATCTTTTTTCTACAACCTTTGTGGAAAGAAATATATCAGACACCAATTAAATTCCCTGTTTGACAGGTTGATGTGTAACTGGTAGCATTTAGTTTGTCACATGTAGTGTCAGTTAATGCATCCTATCTGAGTACGATCAAACAGTCAGACCTGCATGATGGTATGCTAATATTGTCTCTGTGGGATGCCTCTCTCCACTGAGTGACCTTCCTCTCTGAACTGCAAACATCCCACAGAACGCCGAGGAGCAGAAGGAGGGGGGCTGTCAGGGAAACTGAGCAGAAAGTTAATGAACAGCCTTCATCACTGACAGGAGCTGTTGGTGGAAGTAGCAGCAAATAGTCCTGACTGTGGAAGCTGACAGTTCCACAAACCACCCACACAAATGCAGGCAGCGCACACCGGCATCACCACCGACACCTGTGCAGCCCCCTGTGCCCTCCCACCCACTTCATATTACCTTCTCCCCGGTCTCCCAGAAAAAGAATCCGAGGAAGACACTGCTTGAGAGAATAAGACTGCAGGGAAATCAACGTGTCGTTTCCCGGCAGGTCCTGAAAAAAAAGAGGCTCTGTGGCTATTGTAAGGGGGAGAAAAGGCTTGTCATTTTCAGACATTTAATTAATTTTTCAGGTCTCCAAAGTCGAGGGCTCGGGGATTTAGAGAGAGGGCAGAAAGTTAGGAAGGCAGAATTAAATAAGGTGAACAAGTGCTCAGGTGAGATTTGCATGATATGTCATGCCGGGGATGGATGCAATATTACACCTGCTTACAGTATTCTGAAAAAAAATGAATAAATGAATCAATAAAACAGTCTCCTCTAGAGGTAAAAGTCCATCTAAAATTCTGAACTATACTGAAATTATTGAAAGGTATCCAGAGAGCATACAAACTTAATTAGAATAGCTAAGCATTTAATTTTGTCATCTAATTCATTTGCACTTTTCTTTTTCGGCTTCAGCTAAAATATTCTCATCCACATATGACTGAAGGCATATTTTGAGAAGCTGCTTATGTGATTTCATCATTTACACACTTTCAAAATGGTGTTTTGGTAGAAAAATATTATGAAGCCCCCAAACCACCTCTAAACATCGACCTTCTACAATGTGCACCCTCTTTCATTTCTAATGTTTTACATTTAAGGACACAATAAAAGAATTTCTGGTGCATACCAGGTCTTGTGAAACTATATTCTCAGATGGACAACATGTGAGACATTAAATGTAGAATTCCTTGTCTTACAAAAACTCTAAAAATGAACTTGGGAGCACGGCTTAGGTTTGTAAAGTTACATCTGAACAAACCACAAAACTTCTGGAACAATGTCCTTTGGACAGATGAGACCAAAGTGGAGATGTTTGGTCATAATGCACAGCAGCATGTTTGGAGAAACCAAACACAACATATGAGCACAAGCACCTCATACCAACTGTCAAGCACGGTGGTGGAGGGCTGATGATTTGGGCTTGTTCTGCAGCCACAGGACCTGGACACCTTGCAGTCATGGAGTCCACCATGAACTCCTCTGTATACCAAAGTATTCTAGAGTCAAATGTGAGGCCATCAGTCTGACAGATAAAGTTTGGCTGAAACTGGGTCATCAACAGGACGATGATCCCAAACACAGCAGCAGATCTACAACAGAATGTCTGAAAAAGCAAAGAATCGAGGTGTCGCAGTGACCCAGTCAGTTAAGTCTAGACCTTAACTGAAATGCTGTGGTGGGACATTAAGAGAGCTGTGCATAAATGAATGGCCAATATGATGTGAAAGATTGATGACATCATATCGAAAACAATTACTTGAAGTTATCGCTACTAAAAGTGGGCAATGCTTTGTGATCAGGGATGAATAATACATACAAATCTATGGACAGAGACCCATGAACATTTCTTTTTCAATCAAGTTTTAAATCCCTTTCCTCTCCCAAGGACCAGTTATTAAACTGCTTCAGTCAGGCCGACATTATGTTAGAAAATTGTACTCCATTCCTCCCTTTATCAAGAGGGTGCTTTACACACTCACACCACACATGAGTTATATAAAAACAGGGTTTGCATGTCTTGAATTGTTGTTATAATGATGAAATATTTATGTTTAGAGGTTTGATCAAGCCATGCAAGTTTTGTCCTACAAATTTGAAGGCATGCATACTGTGGATATAGCAGCTTAATTGCCTTGTTAATTGTTGTCCGGCTAACTAATCTTGCTTCATGAAGCACCCCCCAACCCTGTTTTCCTGCAGATGGTTGAATGACTGGCATTGTGACCCATATGAATGGACTGGGAAATTGTAAGTAAATAAAAGCTGTGTGCATGCCATACATTGTTCAGTAACCCCGCAGAGTGCAGGCTGGATGCCTGCAGAGCTGAAATATGGAGCTGTCATGAACAGGCACAGAGCAAAAGAGAGAGGACACTGTGACCCCTCCAGGGAGTGTGGTGGAGATGCGGCTGGATGGATTTAAACTGCCTTATGCATAATACGTCAGTGATATTACTCCTGTCTGCATAAAAGAGTGATTCTTTTTGTTAATTGAGAGCCACCACGACTGAACAAAGATAGGATTGCCGCTGCGAACTTCTCCATCAACAGGGGACCCATAAAAGATCGCTCTCTATCACTGAAAAGTGAACTGGAGGAAGTGCAGTGTCAAAACACTGACTACCGTCTCAACAGTTTGTGACTGCTGCGATGTGAGAATATAATAAGCTGCTCTCTTAATGCAAATAAACCTTGAGCTTAACCTGTCAATTATGCAACATGGCAGTGTGTCCCCACCCTCAACCTGCTCCTGTTTCACTGTGTGCCTACAATTTCTGATATAATGAAATTTGGCTACTTTAATAACTACTGCCGAGCTGTCCTTGAAATAATTAAAAAGAGTGAATCTTTAATATTGTAGAGTGTTCCCAAAGCACTAAATACAAAGATATCAACAAAAACCTTTGAGGTAAACTCTCCCGATAAGCATTTAGAGACCATGCAATTTGTGCTGCCACTGCTCCTGGTTTCTTGTTTGGCGAGTCGTGGATGACAGAGCAAAACAAGCAAACTTCTTGCTATATTTCTCCACTTGTCATATTGAGAGGCATTGAAAGGCTTTGCTCAGCGCGGCAACAAATTGTGTTGCCTCTGCATGACTTGACTGAACTAGGGTGAAAGTTCTATAACTTTTCAGAAAACCAGTGGGCTCTTTTTTCCACTTTTTCTTCGTATCAGTAAAATAAACATGATACAGCATGTAATTGGTGACCATAGAGGTGAATGTGGGTAATTCAGGTAATACAATTTTAAAACTTCAAAAAGACAAGTTACCGTAAAAATAAGCTCAGTTCAAAGAGAACTTTTTAGAATTAAATTTTGCTGAAATATTAAACCGATCCTTTATTTATCCTCAATTTAACAAGTTAAAAACATGAAAATTGCAAACTGAGTATAGATTGTAGTCTACGTTGTTATTTCGGTTCACTGTCTTCTGCGAACTTTTCCAATTCACTACACATCTGTCAGTTGTTTCAAAGTCAGACTGAACTGCAATTTTCAGTCACACGACATTTGAACTTGGCTGCTCCTGCCTGGAGTCACTTCGTGCAGAAAAGTTGTGAGGACAATGAATGCTGGACGGGGATTTCACACATCCAGATGGAGATGTTTTCACCCAGTGAGGGTAAACATTTTCAAACAGCTTTCAATGCATATGCGGCAGTATGCAGTGATTGGTCCTAGTGATTTGGACGGCCTGTCACCATAAGTCTCAGTCCTGATCGGTCCCCCCTTGATTGTCCCAGAGCGAGTGAGATTTTTCCTGGGTGAAACTCCCAGGGTGATGTTGTCTGGCAATAACTTAAAATCTTTACACTACCCTAACCTATACATAACGCCTCGTGCCGCCACACATACAATTACAGGCTATGTAAGAGTGGACTGTTCTGAGATCAGAGCAAACAATGAATCTCAACTGATCATATTTTTTATCACTTTACCTAAAGAAGTGATGACAATCACCATTATGTTGTGTAGAAAAGAGTAGTTGGACTCACCTTTGCAGCCTCTTATAATATCTCCTGTGGCCGATTCATGATCCAATTTAAATTCTGTTCTTAAAATATTTTCTATACCGAGATCAAAGATAACTCCAAAGGATATAATAATGATATTAAGGCATATCTTAAAACACGCTCCTGTGGAATATATTTTCTTGAGATACTTTTTGATTCCACCGTCCAGGACGTTTTTTGTCCCGGTGTCAAATCAATCATCAGTATCTGTCTGCTTCTTGACAAGTGAAAATAATTTCCACATATAAATAACAACTAGTGTGTGCCTTGATCCCTGGGTTATCACCCCTATCTGCATTAAAGGTTGGCCTTTGGCATCAAGACATCACCATGAGCGGATGCTTTACGTCCTCTGACTACACCCTGCTAGCTCCATAGCGTATCCACAATTACAGGTATAAGCTCATCGCTCCGGGCCCAGCAACTAGTCATTCGCAATTCACAGTGCACTCACATCATCTCACATTACAGCACGGCACCTGCTTCACAGACACATCTGCTGTCCCCCCTACACAGAGGAAATAAGAGGCTACGAGGGCAAGCCCACTAGCCTGGGTGCCAGCCGAACTTAGCCCCGCCCACAAAAGTTTTGGTCGAGAAGTTCGGTCTGGCTCTGCTCAGTTGGGAAATCATTATGCCCGACCAAGAATCGGTCGACCCAATCAGATTGCCAGGGCGGGCTTTATACAATGATGGACAGATGATAAACAGGGACATTATCGACTACGTCACTAACGAGCGCTTGGTTTGACTTCGTTTGAAACAAACATGGCTGCCGCTGGAGAGCTAGGGTGTGTAGATTCTGCCATCGAGTCTGTTCTACAGGATCTCCACATTGCATTCATTTTGAAAGACAAACAGAGGAACGCGATAAAGGCTTTTATCGATAGAAAAGATGTTTTTGCCGTCCTTCCTACAACAAGTGTGTGTCACTTAATCTACGTCACATACTGCGTTGCTCTGATTGGTTGTAGGTCTATCCAATTGAGCGAAGAGGCATTTTTTCTCCTGGTTCGGTTGAAACACGCCCCATACTCAAAACTCTATTGAGCGGTATCAGACTCATATTCTGACTAGAATCGTGAGTATGACGTAGTCAGGCTACAAGCCCACCACCCTCTCCTGTGATTCTTAATTTGAAGGAACCCCAGAAGCTGTCACACTGTACCTCTACAGCAAACATCTGACTCTTTAAATGGTTAGAAGAAAACATATCTGCCAGCCGGCTTTCACGACTGATCTCAGCTGCCGGGGCACAGAGGACTCACTCAGCGGGGGTTCCAGAAGTCAAATCACGTCGGGGTCACCATTATGTTGTGGAGAAAAGAGTAGTCGGACTCATCTGTGTAGCCTCTTATGGGGAATTTATTGATAGGAACAACACAGAGACGTGTACATGGCAGCATACACGGAAATTTCCATTGACCTTAGTTTGTGAGATCTTCTTATACCTCTTGATATCATTCCATGTGTATGTGGCCCAAACCCAATCTCCATCTGGCACCTGCTGTCTGAGAATGTTACTACATCGTCGTCATTGTCGAAGATTTCATTCTGGTACTAAATAACATGTGGTTCGAGC
The DNA here is from genome assembly GCF_027942865.1 of Odontesthes bonariensis. NCBI lineage: Eukaryota > Metazoa > Chordata > Actinopteri > Atheriniformes > Atherinopsidae > Odontesthes > Odontesthes bonariensis. The sequence goes on along the minus strand of NC_134519.1, from coordinate 28,843,791 downwards.
AGTGTCAAGGCCCTGCTCTCCCCATACGTAATGTGTGGATTTTTTTGCATTCTATTCTCCCTGTTGCATTTACATGAAAGTGCATTTTTTTTTAATGTTTGAGAAACCAAGTCCACAAAATGATGCCAACCATGGCTTCTCCTAAAGGCAAGGGTTTGATTGTCAATACATGAACAATGATTACTTTAGTGTTTTGACCCCACACTATAGTTAGTAGCACACTGGTTTTTGATAATCTACTTAAGCCTCCAACATAACCGGCAACGAGACCTAAAATAAGGTTCCTCTTTCTTCAACCGGAAGGAGGCACGGGTACAAATGAAAATCAAATCCACGAGAATATTTCTGAAGTTGTTGAGTGGGGCAAGACACTCTGATCACCCCCAATGTAAATACCGATGTTTTTGTGTAACTGAAAACAAACGTGTTCATATAGTAACCTAGCGCAGAAGTGCCCCGGGGTAAAGGTGAGGCTGACTAAGACATTTCACACTTTTCGCATGGGATTATCAACATTTGCACACAGAGGGGCTTGTTAGAAAGATCTTAAGCAGTAGTTTAACCAGCAAAAAACAGCAAGAAACTAACTTTAACCACTAACTAGTAATGATGCTATGAAGATGGGATAGAAATTGGGGGCGCACATGCTCATTGCACGTCACGAGGAATAATATTAGGACATTACACGAATAAAGTTACTCACCAAGAAGCCACCCATGCTGTGTCGGGATGCTGTTACTCAGAATGTATGAATCGTGCATTGAACCAGGCCACCTCACAAAAATTTTGGTTAATTGCATTTACACATCACGTATGATCTGTACAGTGATTGAATGAAAATGTTTCCTGTTGACATATACAAATTCATCATGTGATGGCATTTTTATAGCAATGTGTGTGCAGTCAATAGCTCCGATTAAGATTAAGATCAGATTTTATACATTAGGAAAACCGTCTCGCACTGCAAATTGTGCTTTAATGTTGGCCTGTTCTGTATTGTATGGAAATTTGATATACCTGGCTGAGATGCGGATAATTCCGCGGCTGATGAGCCAGTCACCATCATGTCCCAGCAAATCCTCTCTGTCTCTGAACACACACTCTCTTCAAATTGCACCATTTGCAGTCTTCTAATACCGCTAAAGCAGCCATTGTTTTTAATGGTATGCGTTTCACCACTTTGCGCATGCTTTTATATCCACTCATGTAATTGCAGACACATGGGTGTATTAATTGTTTATCAGTATTAATTGTTCATGTGTCTCAAATGTGCACATCACAGTCTGAGGACTTTCCCAACAACACCTCTAAGTGTCGCCAAAGAATCAACAGCTGTAGAAAAGTGCGTACTCCAGTCCTGAAGTTGGCGTGAGGCACCGCACATTTCCTCGATCATTTCGCTCTTGATACATCTGATCGTTGACGTGAAAGACTGCGTACGCCACTTTTTTGTGTATATGCACCCTTTGTACATGAGGCCCCAGCTGTCCTGGAAGAGATTTAAATAGATGATGAAAGAAGCGCCTTAAGGGTACTTAAATAATCTCCTAATCAGAGTAATAGCTTAATCAATGTTACGAGCCACTGAAATCAAGTAATGGAACAGACCTCTCCAGTGCAACTAGTGCACAGATTAATCAACACTGAAGACCAATGAGTCAATGATAGAAATAGTGTGTGTTTGTGCATGTCCCTGTGTGCAATGAAACTACCTACCTCCATGACAGAGTGGGAACATCCATATGTTTCACTGCTTCCCAGCCTGTGACTGTTTGCAGGTTGAATAATTAATCATTTCGAATTGCAGAGAATGTTCAAATTGCAAATTAAAGTAGGCAAGATTTATGAAGCAGATGGGCTGTCAGCAGTGTTGAGCGGCCAGTAATGATACCAAGCTGTAAGTGTGTGTCTGTGTGCATGAGGTATGCAGAACATGATCGTTTCAGCTCCTTGGATGTGTGTGGAAAAATGCATGCATGAGGAGTAGGTGGCGAATGGGCATGTTGTGGCCGTGCGATAACGGCGATGAATGGCCCCGCCAAGTGTCTAATGACGCATTAGTGACAGACTCCTCTGCAGCCAGTGCTCACGTCCCTATTTTTCATCCACCATGTCGGGGGACTGGACTGAAGATAAAAGGACAAATAGAGGTGTAGAATGCGGTGTGGAAGAAATGCTTATGATGAGCGCTCACCTTAAGGCAGTAGGATGTCAGCTCAGCGAAAGCACCAAAATGCTGCAAAAAGGCAGCATCTCATTTATTACATTCATTAGCCACGAGCATTTGCTGAATGTGCAAAATCCCTAGGTATCAGGGCGACATTATTGGGTGTTTCCTGCGTGTATGAACCAGAGTTATTGAAAAAGTGTGCAAGGATACCACCAGCTGGTACAGCTGTAATGAACTGAAGAAATAGGTCTTCCAGGACGTGCAAAATGAGCGGGGAATCGAATATCTCCTTTGCTTCTCCTCCCATCGTCCATCAAAACTGCATTATAACAAGTATTGTATTGTGATTTGTATGAGGAAATACCAGAAAAGGTCAATTTTAACCTCTGTTTTTTTCCTCCTGGCCAGTTTTATGGAGTAGCCTTCACATGAAATTACCAAAGAAAAAAAAATAAAGAAAAAATTGTAGCATAACTGACAGAAATCACTTCACAGAACACAAGCCTACACATTGTTTGGGCTGTACAATACCACAGGTAAGCAGACAAACCCGGGCTAACTGGAGAGTCGACCCAGGCTTAAAAGCAGAAGGCAATCAGTCCCGACACAGGTGAGTCAGATGATTCATCAGCCACACAGGAAGCCAAGCCTGAGGCAGGTCGGGGAAGAGGTGATGGACTAAAAAAAAGAAAAACATAGAAAAACCCACATATCCTAACACATGGAAAACAGGCAAAGTGTCCAAGAACTCCAGAGGTCCGTTTCACGAAGCAGGTTTAGTGAAAACTCTGAGTTGGTTAACCCTGAAATGAGGGAAACCCTGAGTTTTCCGTTTCACAAAGGGAGGTAAATCAACCCCGAGAAAGAGGGGTAACTCTACCCTGTTTCACAAAGAGAGGTAACTTAACCTCTCTGTCAGTTACCGTAGTAACAGACTCTCTGAACCTAACCTGATCGGGACCAGGTTTTATTCAAGAAACCTTGAGTTTCTTTCTGTCTCCGCCCTCTTTCAGCCACACATGCCATTTGATTTCCTCATTCATTCAGTTGGCAGAGCGAGTTCTTCTACTTCTAGAAGTCCATTAGGCACAGTAGGAGATTACTTTTTTCACGAACATGTCCTTTTGACAACGATTCCATGGATGAAGGTGCAGCATTATTGCGCAGAGAAATAAATATTCGTCAGGAGATGGTTATCAGACCTACATAGATGTTTTAGCATTTACAGACAATTATCTTTGTGAGCGGCACCATAAGAATTTTGTTGGGACAAAAGAAAAAAAGACATAAAAGACAAATAAATATTTGTCTGAATAGGCTTAAAAAAGATATATATAGGCCTATTATATTTTATAAAGACACTTGTGTCTTGGGGGTGGACTCCCTCCAGGGACTCCCTCAGCCACTGGCCTTCCATTAGAGGTGGTGGTGTTGGGCACCATGCGTTTTACGGGCATCTGCCTTCTTTCTGTTGGCTCAGTAGAAGTCTGAGTTGGTTTAAATAGGCATAAGTATTTAACAGAACATGATATAGATGAGAAGACAAAGTTCATGTGTGTGAAAACAACATTATGTTGGGAATAAAATAACTGCACAGTCAAATAGCCACTTAATATTTATTTTACAGTGTAAAACATGATCAAAATGAGGTACCTCCATGCCGAGGTCTCACCTGTTTGAACAATGTTTTTATGTTTCATCTTAAACTGCTGCCAAGTGCGCTTCTCCCCCACGAGATTGCACCTAACCCTAAAAATAAATGAATGGGTTACCATTCAAGCAGTTTTCCCTGTAATATTGTGATTGCAAAGGACGACACTTAAACTTACAAACTTAAACTTAAACTTAAAAACGTATTGAAACTCGCCGTATGAGCGCATTAAGATTTCCGAGGTTGGTGAAAAACGTAGCCCCTCCTCTTCCCCGTTGCCATGGTTACTCGTCGAATCAGGGCTCCATTGATGCTGGCTTTTTAAAGTTGTGGCGCACACGCAAAACTCAAGGTGAACTTACTCAGAGTTGATTAAACTCACTCAAATCAGCGTTTCTGGAACCGTAAACTCAGGGTTTTCTATCTCAGAGTAGATCAACTCAGAGATCAGGAATAGACTCAGAGTATGTTGAACCTGCTTTGTGAAACGGACCCCAGGAGTGTGTCGTTTCCCCAAGCTGATGAAATGAGTACAATGATCATGCAAAGGGTTCAAACTAAATAAGCAAGGTGAATAAGAAAATAAATAATAGTTTTCATGTAAATGACAACAATAGCTTGAACAATAAGCAGTTTCTCCAGCACTTGCAGAGCAAAGCACCACCAGGAGTCATTAGTGCTGTGCAGAAAGGACACGCAACTCTGGGCAAGGGCTCAAAAGGTCAGTCTGACCATAGCTACTCGAAGGTGCCATAACAAAACTATGCACCGAAGCCACCATCACTGCTGCTCAGAAGGCCGCTTTAACATGATAAAACCAATACTCAGACTTTTTTTTATTCTTTTTACTGTAAGAAGCTCTAGGTTTTATCCTTCTCTGCTCAACCCATCTGCTTCAGTCATTTTTACCTCAATGTTAAAATTTTAGACTTTGTATTGTAATCAGCTCATTTTCAAAGTTCCTCCTTTATCTCAAACTGCCTCTTCACTCAGCCCCTCAATCCTTCCACCGTCTGAAATATTGCCATTTTAGGATGTGATTTACAAGGGTTTCACACTCACACTTTTTCACAGTCTGTAATAATAACATCTGTCTTTCAGGCTCAATGGACACCAGTTAATTCAAACTATCAGAACGGATGAGAGGAGCAAATCTGCTCTCTTGATGAGCCGTTCTGTAACTTGACTTTAGGGGTACAGCTTTTCTGAAAAGTGTCACTTTTGGATGTGCAGGACTTCCCGGGCTGATCGTCTGAGCCATCTAGCTTGACTTTAAAGTATTGTATGTATTTCAGTGTTCATGTCTTCAAAGCATTTTGTGAGTTATCTGAGGGAGAGGGAGCTGTCACTCAGTAAACTATGAGTGTCTGCTTTATCACAAGCCATTATATTTTCTGACCTTAACCTCATAGTTTTAATGCCTGACCTTGATCAGATCGTTTTTAATGTGTGAACCTCATCAAACAGTGCCTGAAATCACAAGGGAACTGTTTCTTCTTTCTGTTTGTTTCCTCTCCTGTGTTTCCTTTCCTTCTGTTTTCTCCTCGGTGTGACAGTCTGCACAGTGGGGATTGTGCATTTAACTCCCCTGTGGCTCTCAGCTGCTCAAATACCCTGGACTGCTCCTGATTCATTTCTTTTTTGGTAAGCTTGCCTTTATGGCATACAGCAGGGCAAACCTTTAGTTCTGTGCTCCCTGAAGGCTTTTTGCAATGGTTGGTCATTTTCACCTACTACCTTAACCTTGGGTGGCTACTATATCGACATGCAATCCATCTGTCGTGCAGCTGACTGCCCTTCGATGCTTTCTCAAGAGGAAGAGCCTCATTCACCCACATGCATAGAGCATATGTGCACATGATGTAAATGTAAACGTATTTTATTTATACAGCCCTTTACAGACAATCCTTACGATGTACCAAAGTGCTTTACAGCAAGTAATAAATAAAGAGAAGAATAAATTAAAAAAAATAAAAACAATAAAAGAACAGTGAAAGCAATAAAATATAACAAAATCAAAATCGATATAATAAGATAAAAGTGTCATCATACTACTGGGTATTGAAAGCAATCCTAAATAAGTAGGTTTTTAGCCTAGATTTGAGAAGGCCCAGGTCAGAAATAAGACGCAGCTCAACGGGGAGCTTATTCCAGAGCCTGGGGGCAGCGACAGAAAAGGCTCGGTCACCCCAGGGTTTGCATTTTGACCTGGCCACTTCCAGCAAAAACTGATTTGTTGACCTCAGAGCTCTACCAGGATTGAAGACTGTTAAAAGCTCAGATAAATATGATGGGGTGAGGCCGTTAAGAGCTTTAAAAACAAACGTTAAAAGTTTAAAATCAATTCTATAAAGGACAGGAAGCCAATGGAGGGAGTTAAGAACAGCAGTGATGTGCACACGTCTGTTAGAGTTGGTTAAAAGACGGGCAGCAGCGTCTTGCACAAGTTGAAGGCGACTGAGAGAAGACTGGGAGACACCAACATAAAGTGCATTGCAATAGTCTAACCTTGAACTTATTAGGGCATGGATGGCTTTCTCAAGGTCATGACAACTTAAAAACATTTTAACTTTGGCCAGGAGATGCAACTGGAAAAAAACTAGTCCTATCGACATTGTTAATTTGTTTGTCCAACCTCAGATGACTGTCAAAGGTCACCCTCAGATTTGACAGTTGAACTAAGCTTTGAAGGTGCCAAAGCCAGCCGTCACAGTATCCCCAAACACATTGCATTCAGTTTTGTCATCATTTAAATGAAGAAAGTTTTGGGCCAACCACTGCTTAATATCAGCAATACAATTAAACAAAGAACATTGTGCACTGTTACTATTTGGCTTCAATGGTAGATAAATTTGTAAATGGTCTGCATAACAGTGGAAAGAAAGGTTGTGCCTGGCTATAATTGACCCAAGTGGTAGCATGATGGCCACAAACTCCCACAAAAACCTCTTAAGATCGTCTTAAGCCATGCAGCATTCAGCTTGGAAGGTTGGGAATGAGCTGGAAAGAGAGCAGTAAGGAGAATTGAAAAGGCACGAGAGGTTGCTAAAGCTGGACCTATTGTATTTTTTGTTGATAATTACCTTACACAGAATACTATGGTGTTATCAGGGATTCTGCAGTGATTATCTCATAGTTAGCCTCTTGATTTGTCCAGAATGTTAAGCTTCGATGAGACTAGAATTTACAGGCATCAGCACAAATCCAATCTATCTATCAGACATGTCAGTGCCATAGTACCGGTTGGGCTCCAGAACTTTTCTTTTCCTCCTTAGGAAGTTGTGTCATCAGTTTTTATACTGTACGTCATTGCTAACCATTTCAGCAATCAATGTCTGGAACGAGATACACAGGTTTTCTCAAAATTTGTGTTAGGGTAATGCAACGAGTAAAAAATTAACTGATCTCAAAGAAGCATAGGAGCATATATTTTGTATACCCTTAAAAAAATGTTGCGTCTCTAAGCGCTGCAGGCAATCAAATCAACCGATGACCGTGATAAGGCCTGGTTAATATAGCAAACCATTCTCAAGACACCTAACAGGAACAGTGAAGGATGAGGCAGACTTTCTGTAGGACTTTCCCTGTAGGACTGCTCGGCACACAGGTCAAAGCACGCATCTGGAGAGCTGGCGTTCATCTGCACAAAAATGACCTTAGTGGCGGAGTGATCTGATCTAAACCCTTTTACCTCTGCAAATAAACATCTAAGCACAGCCTGATGCATTGTGAAAGCAGTCCTGCAAACTGAGGAATTGAAATGTTTTACTGCTGCAGTGATCAGAAACAGATTTTTATGAGACAAACACCTCGCCATCTGTGAAACCTAAGGCTGGAGAAATCTTGGTTTTGGGTTCGTGTCGCAATCTGACATGAAGAACATTGGAGGGAAGAATGGATTCAAGATAACAAAAATAAATTCTGCAGGGAAAGAAATACGTGTTTAGAGCAGGATAACATAATGAACCTATCCATTCATTATCTTTGCTGATGTGCCAAAGATCAGGGAGGATAAAAAGTCATAGAATGCATAAAATTTGTACATTTCTGATTTAAGGAGGGCCATTTTAGATAAAATCAATTTTTTTCTGTGCTTTAGAGTATATATCAGGGTGTATGAAGTCTATACTCAAAAACTCAGAAAAAAACCCAACTTGTCTTGCCCACAAGGTTTGGAAATATCTCTCACAATGAGCTGTTCAGATATTCAGTATGAATATATGTCACCTGTCAAGTTCCCTCCACTTTCTCTGCTAAACCTCAACCTTTGAGCCCGTCCACTCACATCCACCCTGCCAGAAAGATGCTTCACTTGGAAATGTTCTGTTGACAGCTACTGTACTAAGGAGCTTGCATCTTACATTGAGCCCCAGCTTTGGAGGAGCCTGTGAAGAAACTGCCACAAAGAGGTATCAGTTCCTGAGTTCCTCTCAGTGCCTGAAAACCAGATGAGGAAAATTTCAGTATTTGGGAAGAAATTCATCATTGTTTATATTTTTTCAATTAGCAGTGGCTAATGCTAACATCACAGGTTATGAAGATGATGTGCAACAACTTCTTAGGAGTTACTACTGTTACTTTTTTTAAGATTAAACATTATTTTGTGAATTGATTGCTTTCTACTTGTTATGTTCTGTACATTGTCCAACCAGCAGCTGCATGGATAAGGTGGGTTTCAGAACAACACTGGTCCTCTCCTCGCTTTCGTTTGCTACGCTGAACGCCATTTACCACTCTCGGTGTGTAAAAGATGTAGGTCTCCAAGTACAATTATTTAATGACGTTGATGTATGCAAATTGTTTAAATGCAGAAATGAATGGTACTCTGGAACTTTCCCCACTACACCTCGAAACTATTTTCTTCTTGGATCAATAGATTAACTATCTGTATCTACATACAAAGCTAGAGTACTTTTGGTATGACTGGAAGAATAGCTTTATCGTGTTTGTGTTTACTTCATGAAGTAAACGAAATGCCCACCAAATGTCCAGGTTTTGATGACAGGTAGCTTCACCTCAGGGGGGGTAGTCGAGGTGAGCAGTTCCTCACCAGCCCAACCACACGCCTTGCTCTCCGCCCCCCTTAAAGGATAAGACCGTTTTTTTGACATTGGGCCCTTGATTTCACATTATAACATGATGTTCTACTCACCCTTGCTTGTTGTTGGTAATTTGGAGCTGTTCCGAAGATATTCGCGAGGCGTCTGGCTGCTCTCTTGAGATATTCGGCCATGAAACGGTTTCCTATGGGCAAGCTTATACAGGCACAAACTATGCTGTTTATAATTTATTAATTACTGTACACTAGCACTGATAACGTGGAGGTGCGTCGCTTACTTAAAAAAATCCGGGTTACTAATTTTGAATTTTAGCCGAATGAATAAATAGGCAGCAGGTCTGTCGGCTGTCTGTGGCAGTAGCACGACGAGGACGTCAGTAACACCCACTTTACGACAAAAATTCAAAATTACAGTAACTCGCATTTTTTTAAGTAAGCGACGCACCTCCACGTTATCAGTGCTAATGTACAGTAAGTAATAAATTATAAACAGCATAGTTTGTGCCTGCATAAGCTTGCCCATAGGAAACCGTTTCATGGCCGAATATCTCAAGAGAGCAGCCAGACGCCTCGCGAATATCTTCGGAACAGCTCCAAATGTTCAACAACAAGCAGGGGTGAGTAGAACATCATGTTATAATGTGAAATCAAGGGCCCAATGTAAAAAAAACGGTCTTATCCTTTAACAGCTGAGTGAAAGGTGTGCTTATCCAAACAGGTATTTAGACCAAAGCCTGTCCTGTACATTTCAGTACGACCTCAGGAAATTGTGTCAGCTTGTTGAAAAAGGGCACGATATGTCTTCTTTGACGAGCAAAAAAAAAAAGAAAAGTATCTTGACCAATTAAGGCTTGTTGGGTCAAATGCGATGAGTTCCACTTGGTCAGACCTCAGGAGCACACAGCTAAGAATTTGTTGTTTATGTTTTGTTAACCTTTTTTCAAACTTGCATCTCTGACTAGTCCACCCCATCCCACAAATGAATGGGACGGGTCAGTTTGGTTTGTCAGGTATAAAACACTGTCTGCCCGAATCTGTGATTTTGAGACTATCATTAGTTTTCTGCTGCTCTCGGAAAATCTGTGAAAATGCTCAGCCACTGTAAAAAAAAACGCTATATAGACATATAATTAGGGTAAAAGCGCTGACATGTTCACATTGTGCTCTTTGTGTCATCTCTTACTTAACATTTTGATCAGGGTGACCCAAACCTCTTCATGTCACTGTAAAGAGAATCTACCTGGCAGGTTTTCTCTTCTTCACTGTTTTGGATCAGTTCAAGCATTTTCTCTGACAGAAGGCTACAGTCGAATGAAAACTTTCCACCCAGCAGTGGTCCTGTGCTCCTTCTGGCTCCTTTTCTTTTAATTGCTTGCTTTCTCCTTTTCAGGTACAATATATCAGATTTCCCACCACCCAAAGGAAACATTTCTACACTGCACTCACCCTACACTTCTTTAACTCCAAATCATTCATCAAATATGGCATATTCAATATATATGGTAAGGCTGAAGGTGGTCGAGACACATCATACGTATTTAAAAGTAATCATTGAGAACAAACTTAACGAACAAAATTAATCAAAAGTGCTCAGAAACACAAGCCCAAAGAAAAGACCTCAAACACAGTGTGCAACACTCTTGTTACATCATGAAGCTCACTGCTTAGGGTGCACATTGTCACACAATATTATGAGACTGATGAGGGAGATAGAGAACATAAGTAATCACAATAACTGTTGTCAAGAAGGGAATTCAATTTTCCATTTATCCATGGTCCTGTCATGTCCATGGGGTTTTCCCCATGTTTTTAGTTCTCTTTCATAATATTTCGCTCGATGTCTCACTATGGGATGCACGCCCCCGCTGCAGACCTCAGAAGCATCAATCTCATTACGCCAATCCTGATTGGCTGGTGAAACGTGTCCGTCCGCACCAGGTAGTCCCACCTACCTTAAATACCTCCTGCGGACGGCACCACGTCATTCAAACACCTCTTCTCACTCGGAGCATATCTCGCGTCCTCTGGCTAGCTAGCTTAACTGTCCGCAGACGGATCTTACTCAGCTTCTGTCGCCGGGCGCTACCTAGCCTTGGATACATTTTGCTTCGTCGGTCACACCAGATCGAACTCAGTGCTTTCCTCGCCTCTCCACGGCTTGGCCAGCACTGTCCTCGGCGCCTCACCACGGCTGTTCGAGTCCCGAGCGTTAGCACACCAGCTATCCTCTCGGCTTCACAGTTAGCACACCAGTTAACTGCCTCAACTCCCTGCCTGCACACCAGCTCGCGAGGAATGGAGGACAAAACCCCTCACACCAGAGGGCACGGAGACTCCGGGGCCCGTCCCTGTCGCTGTGGGAACAAGATATCGAGTAAAGATCCACACCAGGTCTGCTCGAGCTGCCTGGGGCTGCAACACGCCCGGCTGGCTATCGACGTCCCCGGCTCGTGTCAACACTGTGCGGTGTTCACCATCAAGAGTCTCCGCAGACGGCTAGCCCGCCAAGCTAGCTTGTCTGGACATGACCCCTATCTCCCTTCCGACGGCGCCGCCGTCGAGGGTGGAGAGGAGAGAGGGGTTGTTGCGGTGGCGGTACCGGAGGCTAGCGCCAGCTGGGGCTCCCAGCTCGACCTAGCCGCGGATCCCCCGCAGGAGGAAGACGTCCTATTGTTGGACTATGGGGACGATGAAGATGCCGCCTCGGACCTCCTCATATCAGAGGATGAAGACGAGGAAGACATCTTCATCACTCCGGCCCGGGCTGCACAGCCCACGGCCTCCGTCGCCTCTCGGGATGGAGATGAGAGCAGCACACCAGCTTCTCCCCTCGCCAGCTCGGACATGCTCGACGTGTGCAAACGCGCTGCTGCCCGGCTTTGCATCCCCTGGCCTGCTGTCGTAGCTGAGACCTCCAGATCCCGCTATGAGGGGAAGAAATTGCCCTTGGCCAAGAGCGCGACGAAGCAACTTCTCCCCGTCTTCCCAGAGCTGCTGGATGAGGTGGCGCGCTCATGGAGAGACCGCCCATACAGCAGCAGGAGCCCGATTCCCGGGGCCTCGTCCCTCGACTGTGAGGCGATGGAGAGCCTGGGTCTGCTCCGCATGCCTCCGATGGAGCCACTCGTTGCAGCCCACCTTCACCCCCGGCTGTCAGCGGTGTCCTCCCGGAGCCCCAGTCTGCCGTCCAAGTCCGACCGTTTTCAGTCAGCCCTGACTGAAAAGGCTTACAAGGCGGTGGCGCTTTCGGCCAGAGCGCTCAATGTCCTCTCCCTGCTCACGGCTTACCAGGCTGAGTTGTGTGAGGATTTTGGGCAAACTCAGGACCCAGCTACGTGGGAGGAGATACCGGTCATCACCGACCTGTGTCTCCGTGTCCAACGCTGCGCGGTCCGGGCCACGGGAAAAGCGCTGGGGACGATGGTTCTGCAGGAACGAGCGAGGTGGCTCAACCTCGCCAACCTGTCAGACAGAGAGAAGGAGGACGTCCTGGACATGCCCATTGTCCCGGAGGGGATTTTCGGCTCCGCGTTGGACTCGATGCAACGGCGGTGTGAAGCCAAAAAGAAGGAGGATGAAGCTCTCCGGCTCTGCCTCCCTCGAAAGTCCCCGGCTCCCTCTCCGACTGTGCAGCGTAAAAGCTTCGCACAGGCCGCTTCCCAGGTTTCGCAGTTTAAAACGCCCAAACAGACGAAACCCCAGCTCGCCCCGGGCCCCCCGCCCGCTCGGGCCGGCTGGCCCAGGAAGCCCTTGGTCCCGGCTGCAGCTCCGCCGGCACAGCCCGTGCAAGCTGTCTTCAACCAGGCCAGGAAGAAGAAGAGAGCGGCCTGATCGCCCCTCTCTTCACCGGTGATGCAGCTGGATGTTCCCCGTTCACCAGCTCCACCTGTTCGGCTTTTGAGCGTGCTCCCGGAGGCCCACCACGCCCCCGTCTCCCGGCTGCCACGGACCGTGCCAGAGCAGACCGGGGGAGACGGACATTTGACGGCGGAGGGTTCAGCAGTTGCCCCTCTCTCATGTCCACAAGCACGCACAAGCACACACATTTCTGTAAAGAAAATAAAATGTGTCCCGCTGCAGCATCCAGGCCGAAGGCCGAGGGCTCAGCTAACAAAAGCCAAACAAAATATCAAAATAAGCAGCGTGGTGGTGACGCCCGCTGTCCCCCCTCGGCGAAAAGCCACGGCTTTCCCCGGGGCGAGGGGTGTGTGGGCCCGGCCGCTGCTCTGTCCTCCCGGGCAGAAACGCGCAGCGTCACCCGGGGGTCATGTCACTGTTCCGCCAGGAGAGGGCGCCGTCGCACCGCGGCTGGGGCCTCTCACGGCGGAGGGGCTGCGGTGTGTGTCCACTCTCTCCCCCAGATGGGAGCGATGGGCCGCTCTCGCAGCCTCACCCTGGGTGGTAAAGACGATCTCGAGGGGCTACAGGCTGCAGTTCGCCGCTGTTCCCCCGCGATTCGCCGGTATAATATACTCCCAGGCTCAGGGAGAGTCAGCTCGTGTTTTACAGGAGGAAATCCTCTCACTGTTAAACAAAGGAGCAATCTGTGTCGTACCTCCCGCACAGTGTCAGAGCGGTTTTTACTCCAGGTATTTTCTGGTCCCCAAACAGGGGGGAGCGGAATTCGCCCTATCCTGGATCTACGTGCTCTGAACAAATATCTCAGGAAATACAAGTTCAGGATGCTAACACACGCATCCCTGCTGCGTCTTGTGAGACAGAACGACTGGTTCACTTCTGTCGATCTGAAAGACGCGTATTTCCACATCCCGATATATCCTCCCCACAGAAAGTATCTGAGATTTGCTTTCCAGGGGATCTGTTACGAGTACCGCGTGCTCCCTTTCGGTCTGTCCTTAAGCCCGAGGGTGTTTGTGCGGTGCACGGAAGCGGCAATAGCCCCGCTGAGACGGCAGGGCATCCGCTTGGCCACATATCTGGACGATTGGCTGCTGTTGGCACAATCGGAGCAGGAGGCCAGGGCGCACACGCGTATTCTCATACGACACCTATCCGATCTGGGTTTCGTGATAAACGCGGAAAAGAGCATGCTGTCCCCGGCACAGGGCATAATCTTTCTGGGATTATCCCTGGACTCGGTGACTTTCACAGCGCGTCTCTCGGGGGACCGAGTGAAAGCTTTCAGGGCATGTCTCGCGCTCTTCCGTCCAGGCAAATCTGTTCAGTTCAGATTATGTCTGCGGTTACTCGGGCTGATGGCGTCTGCCATACTCGTAGTCCATCTTGGCCGGCTCCACATGAGGGAATTCCAGCTCTGGGTGGCCTCATGCGGGCTGGATCCCGTGCGTCATGGCGCACGGAGAGTGCTGGTCACACCGGGGTGTGCCAGGGCACTGCGCCACTGGCGGGTCCCGTCCTTTCTGACCCACGGGGTGCCCATGGGTTCCGTCCTGTCCAGGAAAGTGGTCACTACGGACGCCAGCCTGACAGGTTGGGGCGGAATTCACGAGGGCCGGTCTGTGAGGGGCCGCTGGAGTGTGGATCTCCAGCGCTCTCACATAAATTTTCTGGAACTTTCAGCGGTGTTCCTCTCCCTGAAACATTTCCTTCCGTCTCTCATGGGTCACCATGTCCTGGTGAGGACGGACAATACGACTACGGTGGCGTATATCAACCGTCAGGGGGGATTACGCTCCCGTCAGTTGCATATGCTGGCACGCAGACTGATCCTGTGGAGCTGTGGTCGTCTCCTCTCCCTGAGAGCGACGCACGTCCCGGGAGTCCTGAACATGGGTGCGGACCTGTTGTCCAGGGGCGCGCCGGTATACGGGGAGTGGACTCTGCACCCGGAGATTGTGGAACAGATATGGGCACGTTTCGGCCGGGCCGTGGTGGATCTGTTCGCATCGAGAGACAACACGCAGTGCGCGCTGTTTTACTCTCTCCGCAGCATGGATGCTCCCCTCGGCGTAGACGCACTAGCGCACGCCTGGCCGCGCGAGCGTCTTTACGCATTCCCCCCCCTGGCCTTGATACCCCCCACTCTGTCCAGAGTGAGGGAGCACGGCCACGCACTGATTTTGATAGCTCCGCATTGGCCTGCGATGCATTGGTTAGCGGAGATATATCAGCTGATGTGCGCTCAGCCCTGGCAGCTCCCGCTTCGCAGGGACCTGCTATCACAGGGGGGGGGAGCGGTCTTCCACCCGCACCCAGAGCGCCTGGCACTGTGGGCCTGGCCCCTGAGTGGCTAAATCTGTCAGCTGTGGGTCTTTCACAGCGGGTGATTTCCACTATACAAAACGCTCGAGCCTCCTCCACTAGGTCTCTGTATGACTGTAAGTGGAGAGTGTTTGAGGGGTGGTGTCACAGAAATGGCCACATTCCTTTTCAGTGTCCAGTAGGAGTGATATTGTCATTCTTGCAGGACCTGATTGACAAAGGAAAAGCTTTCTCCACGGTTAAAGTGTACTTGGCGGCTATCGCCGCCTGTCACGTGGGTTTCGGGAAGCTAACAGCGAGCCAGCACCCGCTGGTTTGCTGCTTTATGAAGGGAGCGCGCAGGCTTCTCCCCGTGTCCAGACCGCTGGTACCACCATGGGATCTGGCCGTGGTCCTGAAAGGGCTTAAGGGCCCTCCCTTTGAACCACTGGAGGGGGCAGACTTGAAACACGTGTCTCTCAAGACAGTGTTGTTGCTGGCTTTGGCTTCGGCTAAACGGGTCAGTGACATCCATGCGCTCTCAGTGCATCCCTCATGCGCTCAGCTCTTTCCGGGGGATGTGAGGATGATTTTGAAGCCCAACCCGGCCTTTGTGCCTAAGGTGGTGGGCTCATGTTCTCCTATTGACCTTGTGGCTTTTGCTGCCTCACCAGGTGAGCAGATGTCGCATGCGTTATGTCCGGTCCGTGCAGTGAGCACTTATATGGACAGGACGAGGGGTTTCAGGAGGAGCGATCAGCTGTTCGTCTCCTGGGCTAACCCTCATAAGGGGAAACCTGTCACAAAGCAGCGTCTATCCCACTGGGTGGTGGAGGCGATTGCTTTGGCTTATACGAGTCAGGGTTTGCAGCCACCTGTGGGCCTGCGAGCGCACTCGACTCGGGGCTTGGCCGCATCCTGGGCCTTATTCAGGGGAGTCACTGTTCAGGACGTTTGTGCTGCAGCGAGTTGGTCCTCGCCTCTCACTTTTGTCCGTTTCTATATGCTGGACGTCTCCGCTCCGTGCGTGGCTAGAGCGGTTTTGCTGTCCTGATTGGAACAGTGTACTTATCCCTATGGGTTGGTGGACGCTGGATAAGCTTGTCTGGCAATACGGGAGCAACCATATCCCATAGTGAGACATCGAGCGAAATATTATGAAAGAGAACTTTAGGTTATTTACATAACCCCGGTTCTCTGAGTAATATGAGTGAGATGTCTCACCAGACAACCCTTCTTGCTTGGGCGAGTGAGAAGAGGTGCTTATCTTGAATGACGTGGTGCCGTCCGCAGGAGGTATTTAAGGTAGGTGGGACTACCTGGTGCGGACGGACACGTTTCACCAGCCAATCAGGATTGGCGTAATGAGATTGATGCTTCTGAGGTCTGCAGCGGGGGCGTGCATCCCATAGTGAGACATCTCACTCATATTACTCAGAGAACCGGGGTTATGTAAATAACCTAAAGTTTTGTGTTTTATCATGTGTTAGTTTATGTCACGTCTAAGTTTTTAAGTTCATGTTTAGTTAAGTTTTGCCATGTTTTAGTTTTGCCATTGTTTTTTCCTCAGTCCCCATGTTCAGGTCATTAGTTTTGTTCACTTTAGCTGTCTATTGTCTTCAGCTGCACTCATTCACTAATCACCCAGTTCAGTATTTACAGTGGGGAAAAAAAGTATTTAGTCAGTCACCAATTGTGCAAGTTCTCCCACTTAAAAAGCTGAGAAAGGCCTGTAATTAACATCATGGGTAGACCTCAACCATGAGAGACAAAATGAGAAAAAAAAATTCAGAAAATCACATTGTCTGATTTTTAAAGAATTTATTTGCAAATAAGGGTGGAAAATAAATATTTGGTCACCTACAAACAAGGAAGATTTCTGGCTGTCACAGACCTGTAACTTCTTCCTTAAAGATGGGCATACACAGTGCGATTATTTCAATCGCGGTATTCAGCTGCTGCTCATACTGTACGAGTGAATCGCAAGGGTTAAAACGTCACAGCTCACGATTCCTGTTCTCACACTGTACGACCCGATGGTCTGATGCGATCTGGCTGCTCACACTGCACGACACGTCGGACTCGGTCGCCGGTCGCTGCCATGCTGTTCTGTTGTTTGCACGGGGCTGCACGGTGGTGTGGTGGTTAGCACTGTCACCTCACAGCAAGAAGGTTCCAGGTTCAACACCCAGCTGGGGCCTTTCTGTGTGGAGTTTGCATGTTCTCCCCGTGTATGCGTGGGTTCTCTCTGGGTACTCCGGCTTCCTCCCACTGTCCAAAAAATCATGCATGTTAGGTTGATTGGCAACTCTAAATTGTCCTTAGGAGTGAGTGTGAGCGTGCATGGTTGTTTGTCTCGTTTGTCTCTATGTGGCCCTGCGATGGACTGGCGGCCTGTCCAGGGTGTACCCCGCCTCTCGCCCATTGACTGCTGGGATAGGCTCCAGCCCGCCCGCGACCCGATCGACGGATTCAGCGGTATAGATAATGGATGGCACTTGATCTTTCCTCAGTGATCCAGTTCAGAATCAGAATCGCTCGCGATATGAAACGCTCAACTGTGAAACAGTTCAATAACAATAACGCAGCAGGAATTAAAAGGTTTTAATTGATGCTTTTGTAAGATGCAGTAAGTCAAGCTGCAACAGGAATTCTTAGATGCTGTGTGTAATTTGTGTTTCACTGATGTAAAATAAAAATGGAAGTGTGGCAGGGGGCACTTTGCCCTCACAATTTTCTTTATGCAAGTCTCCTAGAGGGTTTGGGACCCACCTGACATGGGCGTCTCTTATTTTCACTTGTACTGTTTACAGTGGCCTTTCATGAGAGACCCCTGCAGATATAATAGGAATTTGTACAGTTCTTCATTTAAATCAGAAGAACTACTTTCATGTGGCAAACATTTTTGTTAATTGCAACTTTAACAGCAATCATGCTTGAGTGGATGAGTTGAAACGTCGCCATTCTTTCTCCAAAGCAGGGTGCAAAACTGCACTGCAGTGTCGATGGTGAATAATGCTAATTAATATCAACTCTATTGTAGTACTCCCAGCTGGTGTATTGGTCACATATTTCTCTCTGATTATTCAGAGTGTTGGCTCTTCTGCTGAGGGTCTTTGTTTGACTTTGAGTATTTTTTATTTCTCTAATTGTTTCGGTTTAAACCAGATTGCTTTCTTCCCATTAATATTCCATAACCATTCCCACGTCTAATTATTTAGCTTTAATCTACACAGTTTGTCACTTCCTTTCTCATTTGTTTAGAGGAATGATTTGCTGGGGGAGGTTATTTACTCCTGAGACCCGAGACTCTGCACACAGGGCTAAAATGGCAATGAGAACTGGTCCATCTGTTTGAGACCCAGGCTGTGTTGCTGTAGTGAGAAAAAAGTTGTGCTGTAAAATTAAGCTTGTCGAAGAACCTTTAGCAGCCATATTTTGAACTAAACATTTTCTGTACGATGTTCTCAGTCTCTCACATTGTTGTGGAGGAATTTTGGCCCACCTTTCTTTACAGTGTCCCTGAGAGAGCTGTGAATAAGCGGCATCCGCTTATTCACAGCTCTCTCAGGTTTGAATCAGGTTGAGGTCTTGACTTTGACTGGGTCCCTGCAACAAATTGATTCTTTTTTTTTTTAAGACATTTTGCTAGATTTGCTGCTGTGTTTGGGATCATTGTCTTGTTGATGACCCAGTTTCAGCCAAGCATTGGGACACTGTGACTCATGTATATATATATATATATAAAATAATAAATAAATAAATAAATAAATGAAATAAAATTCAGCTGTAAGCTAAACTAAAAAGGTAGGTCTTGAGCCTCTTTTTAAATCATCAACATTCTCTGCGGCCCTGAGGTTCTCTGGCAGGCTGTTCCACAAATGAGGTCCATAATAGTGGAACGACGTCTCACCATAAGTTTTTGTTCGAACTTTAGGAACAACTAAAAGGCCGGTACCAGAGGACGTCAGGGTCCGCGAGGACTCATAATTTAAAAGCAGATCAGATAGATAAGAAGGCCCAAGACCATTAAGAAACAACTAAAAGAACCTTAAAATCAATCCTGAAATGCACGGGGAGACAATGCAGCGATTTTAAAACTGGTGTAATGTGCTCCCGCCCTCTGGTCTTTGTCAGCACATGGGCAGCTGAATTCTGTATTAATTGTAGGTAATGAATACTTTTCTTGGGAAGACCAGAAAGCAGGGCATTACAATAATCTATTCTACTAGAAATAAAAGCATGCATCAGCACCTCCGTGCTGGCAAGAGAGAGAAATGGGCAATATTTTTAAGATGATAAAATCCTGTCTTTGTTACATTCCTAATATGTTGGATAAAATCCAGCTCAGAGTAAAAAAAAACACCCAGATTTTTTACATGTTGACAAGATTTAAAATTTTGTAGTTTGGGTAAAATTATCTCTCTCTTGTCTTCAGGACCAATAATTAAAACTTCAGTCTTGCCCTGGTTGAGCTGTAAGAAATTCTCTGCAATCCATGACTTTATATCTAAAATACAGTTTAAAAGAATGTTAACTGGTTCTAGGTCATCAGGAGACACGGCGATGTAAAGCTGTGTATCATCAGCATAGCTGTGAAAACTAATGCCATGTCTCCTGACGACATCCCCAAGTGGCAGCATGTACAGATTAAAAAGCAATGGGCCTAAAATTGATCCTTGGGGAACCCCACACTGGATTTTATGAATACTTGAGGAGCATGTATCCATACTTCTAAAAAACTGTTGATCCGTGAGATAGGAGTAAAACCATTTAAGAACAGTGCCAGAGACACCCACCAGGCTTCTAAGTCTGTTTAATAAAATGTGGTGATCTACTGTATCAAACGCTGCACTAAGATCCAGCAACACCAGGACTGAAAGCTTCTGTGAATCCATGTTACACCTGAGATCATTTACAATCTTTAAAAGGGGCTCTGTACTGTGGTTCTTCCTAAAACCATACTGATGTTTCTCAAAAATATTGTATTTGTTTAAAAACTCATTTAATTGGATAAAAACAACTTTTTCTATCATTTTATTTAAACACGATAAGTTGGATACAGGTCGGTAATTATCAAGGATCTTGTGATCTAAATTGCTGTTCTTCAGAAGGGGCCTCACCACTGCAGTTTTACAGGCAGATGGGAAAACACCCGTCTGAAGAGAGCAATTTACAATATTTAAAAGCTCACACTCGAAGAAACCATAAAATGTCTTTGAAAGAGATGTGGGAATGGGATCTAAAAGGCAGGTTGTTGGGTTTAGTTGGTGTCACACCCATGGACTCACGTTTTTAGTTTCATGTTTTAGGTCATGTTTGTGTGTCACTCCATGTTTAGTTTTTGCCATTTTAGTTTCCCTGCACTCTGTTTATTAGTTCACTCACTTCACCTGTGTTTTTTCCCTCAGCTGCACTCACTCCCCAATCACTCTCACTCCCTATTTAGTTTCCGGTCTCCCCTGTCTGTTTGTTGGTTCCTCGTTTGATGTCAAGTTGTATACCCATGCCAGGATTCCGGCTTCCCATGATTTCCACGTTTTTGTCAAAGCTAAGTATTTATTCCATGCCATGTTTTTTTGTTTTGTTTATAGCAACGTTTTTAGAATCCGGCTTTGCCGCGGCTTTAGTTTGAACTTTGTTTGTTTTTTGTTGTTATTAAATCAACCTTTTTTTTGAAAGTCCGCATCCGTGTCCTCCCTCCACACCACAACCTGACAGAAGGAACCAACCTTAAAATGGACGCGGCGGATTCCGACCAGTTCTGGGATCTCTACGAGGAGTTGTTTAAAAGTATCTGTCACACCCATGGCCAAGTCTCTCTTCGAGTGGATTCATCATAGACATAAATATATTATGTCTATGGGATTCATGCTTCTTCTTCTTCTTCTTCTTCTTCGCTTTCTACTTTGGCGTTTGAAAACAGCGGTCTTTTATTAGGGGATGAAACCGGAAGATCAACACGCCGCCGGATGTGATGTAGATAGTGGCTTGTTTTTTTTTTGCTTTTGTTTTTTTTAATTGAACGTTTATTACAGATAGTATTTTCATAGAATGAATAACTGTATATCTGTACATGTGCAGATAGGGCTGGGAGATAAAACGATAACAATAGCTATCGATGAATAATTTTCCCTCGATAGAGATATGAAACATGGTCGATATACTTTTCCATAGATTCCATTCGTCCATCTTTTGACAGACAACACGAACAGCCAATGAGAACGAGAGTTGCACCGCACTGAACCAATCACGTGGCTGGAATAGGGCCATGCTAGCAGCTAGCCGGCTGGACTAGATAGTGGCTTGTGGTCGCGTCCAGAGTGGCTACTCTATAGCTCTGCTCGGGTCTGGCATCTTGCGTGAAGTTTAGAAAATTGAGGTGACACACGCAAGCACGCAAGGGGGGGCTTGCAACCGCGCAAGGGCTTGCGTTTTGTCTTGCGTCTTGCGTCGTGTCTTGCGTTACCGACTATAAACCAGGCTTTATTTTCCTAAGAGGTACTTGGTGTATGGGGCGGAGACATCTGGAACTAGTGTATGGATGTGACTGGAGGTGGTTGTAATATCTGCTGGTGATGTGAACTGGCATAAGGTGTACTGTAGATGAGGGTTTGGCTGGAGGAGATTGACTGTTTTGTAGCTGTTGTACCGTCAATCTGAAAATGGTTTATTAGATTGAAGAGTCAGTTTAATGTTCATGGATAAAAGATGAGATCCTGTTTGGATGTAAGCCGTCGTGTTTGAAAAGGTATGGTCTATTGTAAAAGGTTGTAAAATTTTCCATATTGTTGGAGTTGCAGTGTCCTTTGAGCCAGATGTGAAGTTGTTGCAGGCGGCTGAATTTGATGTCCCCAAAACGAGGTGAGGGAAGTGGGCCGGAGATGATGCATTGTTTCTTTAACTGTTTAATGCTGTGGATGAGTGATAAAGTCTTGCTTAAGGGTCTCTGATTGCTGCAGCTTGAGATCGTTTATGCCTGTGTGAACTACTATTGTGGAAACAGATGATTTGTTCTGTGAAAGCTCATGGGTGGAGTTGGTGATGTCATTGACGAACGCACCTGGGTAACAGAATGTGCGGCACCTGGTTACCTGGACATGCCTGACCATGGATGTTCCCACGATGAATGCATCTGGGCCACGTCCGTGGGAGCCAGACCCAGCCGGCGAAGCACTCCGGGTCGTCGGTCCAGCAGCGACAGTAGATGAGGAAGAGGTTCCATCAACAGCGGCCGTGGGTGGGGAGACAACAGCAGCAGCGACCGCAGGCGTACAGATGAGTCTCGGTGTGTCCACTAACCGCATTCCTGAGGAGCTGTCGACGTATTCCTGAGGATGACAGTGAGCGTCGAGCCTGTCTCTTAGCACGAGCGCGGGCAGCAACTGGCCGGGCACTGCTCGGCGCCAAGCCCTCAGTCCTGGCAGCTACGGGGCCATAGCTGGGTGGTGGAGCGACCAGGGCCCCGTCCGACGTGAGCGTCGACAGAGCCTCGAAGCGGTTGGAGAGGACTAGGTCATCACGATTCAACGCTTTCTTCCTGCTCCACTTCAGACCAAAGTGTGTGCCTTGGTGTTGAGCTCGAGGAAGGCCGGGGTGAGGTGTCAGGATCCCAAAGAACTGTGTCCTGCAGAGCTGTTTTCAGTGAGGCAATATGCATGGACTGCTGGTGGGCCAGGTCCAGAAGTGAGTTCAACGAAGAGCAGACCGAGCACTCCCCTGCTTCCGAGCAGCAAACACCGTAACAGGTGCAGCTATCGCTAGGTGGCTAGGGAGTGCTCGGTCTGCTCTTCGGTCTGCACAGTTTTACATTGGACGCATTGATATCAAGGGAGGCAAAAATAGCGCCAAGCGAAGTGAGGTCTGACTTTTTCATCAGAACGATTTTTGTGATGCAAATGTATTACTCTTTTGAACGCATATTTTTTTGAAAAGCAAAACGCTTTATTTTTCAAGCCCCAGCCAACTAGCCGGACTAGCTTCGTGGACTCCAAAACTCAGCTGGAACTTCGCTCACAGGACGCAGCAGGGGGCAAGTCGATGTTCATAAATGATATTGCTAATATGGGATGTCATACAGCTTCATGTCAAAAGAGGCGAACTATCTCTTTAAGTTGTGATACCAGACACTCGAATGCTCAATGGTGCGCTCCACTACTGAGTGCACCATCATCTAATGACAGAATCTGGCCACCCTGCAACACGTCCCTGTAATGAGAACAAAGAAACCAAAGTGGGAGAGTGAGAAAATATTTGGGAATGTCACAATCTTTGTGAAAAGTGCATAAAAGGATTGAATTTTTAAACCTAAGCTGAGCTGCCATGTTGTTTTTAGAGAGAAGAGGCTTTCTCCTGCAACTCTTCCAAACAAGCCATACTTGTTCAGTCATTTTCTAATTGTACATCAATGAACTTTAACATTTAACATGCTAACTGAGGCCTGGAGAGTCTGAGATGTAGCTCTTGGGATTTTTCCCACACTGCTTTTGCATATGATCTTTATTTTTGTTAAATAGATAATGACTCATGTGCCTGTTGTATTGACCACATTTAAAGAGATGTTAAGAGACAGAAAAGTTTTTATTATGTACAGATATGAAAAACCTTTGAATTGAGTGAAGATTTACATTCCTTTTGACAAAGCTTTGCCTAAAAAAAACACTTATAAAGGAAATGAAAGGAAAATATTTTGAACTTTAAAACATCTTTAACTATAAAAGCAAGGCTTTTTTTCTTTTCTTTTAATTCTTATTTATAGAACTATTCTTCCCTTAAGTTTTGTCCCATATTATACTCAAAATTTGAGGGTCAACATCTTGCCGTTGCTTGCTTTTTCACTTTCATTTGTTTCCAATTGCAGTCAGCATGAAAAGCCTCCCTAAAGCACTTAAAAAGATTTCTTCCTCAAGAGCTGGACCTTGCAAGTTATCCTTCACTTCCTGTGCAGATTGCAGCAGTAATTGTAATGGCGTGTTGAGCAGAAACACAAAGTGAATTGTCATCTTGCTTTATTTGCACGTGGAGTGCGTTTGCCATCTGTGTAGCAGCCAACGCGGCAGCTGGACAGATGTAAGCTGCAGCAAGATAATCAAAAGTACAGACTTCCAGCCAAAGTTCACATATTATGCTTACAAAACATCCACAGTTTCTTTCCGTCGGTTTTCCTTTGTGCAAAACTCATTGTGCAATCAACACACTTTTTGTACTCGAGGGGTCAAATTTACTCTCAGCTTCTTTGTCTAAATGAAAGTAGATATTAAGCTGAGGCATGCTTAGTGTGTTAAAACTGAAGGTTTTGCTACACACTCAAAACTTATGGAAATGTAATTTTTTCTTCTACCTTTATTAGTAACAAGCTAATAATGTATCAAGCTAATTAAGTTTATCACCCAAAAATACCAGGATCCATGCTTTATGCTAATGTTGAGGTCAGTGAAAACTAATACAAAGGGAGAGAATAAAAGATGAAATCATCACAACGCACATTGTCTCTGTACACATAAATATGAACACAACTAGTGGACAGTAAAATGTGTTCGCGAAGCTTCATTTTGGAGAGTCACTATTTGTTTACTCTGTACAAATAGACAGAAGACTAGGGCTGACGGCAAATAATCAATTTGCCGTTGGTCGACCAAAAAAATTACCAGTCGACCAAATTCCATTGGTTGATTGGTCGCAGGAAAAAAAAAAAGCTGCGTCTCGTCAAAGGGCTTCCGGGACTTTTAATTTGAAGGGCGTGACAAAGGAAGACGTCAAACAAATCAAAACGGTAAATTCGTGTCACAAGGACAGAACAATCAGTTAGTGCGTAACCCGTCCTGGGGTAACGTCCAAGGAGTTCGTTGCGCAGGGCACACTTTGCAGCTGTGCATCAATGCGGCTCTTAAAAAAGATCCCATTTGCCGTGTCATAGCAGCTGCCAGACGTCTTGTTGGACATTTTAAGAAAAGTGCCAAGTGCACAAACTCATCCAGGATGTCTCCACGAGATGGAGCTCCACTCACTGCATGGTGGAGCGCCTTCTGGAACAGAGGTGGCCGGTCACCGCTGTACTTTGCGACCCCGTTACCACACACAGATCACGGCCGCACTGTCATCCTCGTGCAGCAACAGGTGAAGTCCAAATCGCGGTCAGAATGTTCAAAGTCCGTCTGTCTTTCTGATTATTTTTGTGACACATTCAGAATGTCAAAATCTGAAATAATTTGCCCGTGTAAAGAGAGGGCAGACTTGAAGCACCCAGCTTGTGCGCTTGTAAAATTCTGCTTGTCAGCCAATGGTCACTAACGTCGGGTATTTTCTCACTCTCCGACTGAGAGAAGAACTGAGCAGTCAATTCATTTTTGTGTAGGCTATAGGCCAAGTGTTTAGATGAACCAGGAAACATTTTGTTAGTCACACAAGGTTACTCCCGGCCTTAGTGGTAAATGCATATAGATGCGGCAGCCGGGCATTAAAGGTAAATGTTTTGGGTTTTTTTGGGGGTGGGGGGTGTCGATTAGTCGATTAATCGGAGTAAATGATGACAACTGGTCGACCAACAAAATCCTTGGTCGTGGACAGCCCTACAAAAGACATCCTTTAGAGACGTGTTGCAGAATGTAAGATTCTCGAAATTTGTTGGAAAAAGAGTCTCAAATTCAACACATTTTGACAAAGATCTTAACACTGAAATAAAGATAAGAAGCTAACTTTAGGCAAGTCTTTAAGGGTACATATGAAGACAATCTCCCTTCTGTGCTTCAGAGCACAAATTTTAGTTTCTGAAGTGACTGCCAACTCAAAAACGGAAAGAAAAACACTGCTCCTGACCACTTGGTCTGAAAATATCCCTTTGGAGTGAGGTGTTCATATTTGCAGCAGAGTTCTATACCACACCCTGTGGAGGGTTTAATATGACCTTTTACTATACATATTTATTCATTGTGCTTATACAGAGCTGATACACTCCTTTTTGAAGGGAACAAGCATTGACCCCACGGTGTGAAGGAGTTAAAACAGGAAAGAGACTGAGTTGAGTGTTGAGAGAATCTGCTACATGCTTACAGGGGGAGTCAAAACAGGTGGGATGAAGCCTATAGTGGAAAAAGTACCGGACACAGGGAGATAGGGGGGAGTTTTCCCACACAGGAAGAAGACATCTGAATGGAGCAGAGATAGTGTACCAGGCTGATGTCGGACACATGACCAATCAGGGAAACCCAAGTCTAAACCACAGCTTAACCGCAACTTTTGGACCAATAGTATTTACATCATGTTTGTATGGCAATACAAAGTTTATTTTGTGATACCATTTTTCTGATCAGACTGCCTGGCAGAAAGAGGTCCAAAGCGCTGTGTAACTTGAACCTTGAACCATTTAATAAATTCTGAGCTAAACTTGAAGTTTGTATATCTTCTCTCAGAGAAACGAACACGACAAGCCCTGGCTCGTAGTGGAATTATCCAACTACCTTACATCTATCTTTGCTCAAATTCAAGTTCAAATCATGTTGCATTTGCTGGACCTCTGAAGAGGGAATTTGAAACTCCTTTGTTCTCTCTTCTTTTTTTTTTTTTTTTTTTTTACATTTAATGGCAAATTCTCATCAGCAGCCAGTAGTTTACTTCATAAAAAAATAAAAAAATTTGTCTCATGGTCTATATTCTGACAACAAAATTTTTCAGCAAATGCAACATGCACCAAAAGCACCATCCATTCATCCATTTTCTATACCTGCCTGTAAGCGCCATTTATTATAGTTTAGTCAGTTGCACTGATTTATGCTGATGATGTTGGAGGAATACGTTTTAGTATGCTTTGAATTTTAATCTCATAGAGAAAGCCACCCTGCGCTTTGTGTCATAGACCCTTTCATGAACACTTGTTGAATTAGACAGATGACAGCAAAGCTACGAGAACAAGCACACAGAGCTGCGGCAGCAGCACCGACCACAAAAGGGCACCAAAGAGAAGAGTTACTTAGCAGATTTATAAATACATCAAAAATTCAGATTCAGATTCATAAACAGACACGTTAAAATAGCTGCAGATCCTCTTTTTGGTGACATAAAGGATACTGAAATAAGAGGAAACATTTTGCAAATATGAAAACAGCCAGAGCAACCAGGCCAAAGGGGAGTACATTCGTTACAAGTGTTGCACAAGCTGCAAATGAGAACTCACCTGAAAACTGTAAAAGTTCCTCGAGTCGTTAATGCCTTTCAGAAGCCATAAATATTCTGTGAAAGACAACACACATTGGCATAATGTCTCAAAATAAGAAAGCAGTCGTGTAAGGAAAGATTGGAGTTTCTAAAGGAAAAGGACTGTGTTTTTCATGTTGTGAAAATATGAACAAAAACTGTAAAAAGAGAGCTTCTTGTGAACCCTGTTCTGAGAAACAACCAAGCATGCTTCATGTCAAAAGGGAAGATTATAATGAAGCTGTTAAGAGCAGTGAGAAAAGCACCACAGAAAGCATGACAACTTGTGAAGCAACACACATCTCAAGTGGAGCTCGTTGTGCCACCGGGGCCGTAAAAGACGCGTGTTAAGGCAAAGAAAGGAAACAGGGTAATAGAGACCTATGCATTCATGGACATTGGAAGTCAAGCCACTTTCTGTACTAAAAAGTTAATGAGACAGCTCGGTATTGAAGGCAAGAAAACTCAAATATTGCTCCGTACGATGGGCCAGGAAAAGTTAGAGCCAAGCTGCCAGCTTTCAGGTCTAGAGATTTGTGGTCTGACAGAGAGAACATTCCTTTGCAGGAAGATTTGAAAAAGTGGCCACACCTTTATGGCATCGAGCTGCCACAAATAAAGGTAGATGTAGGACTGTTGATAGGCTGTGATGTGTACAAGGCCATGGAACCATAGGAAATCATCCACAGTGAGGACGACGGTCCATATGCAGTTCGAACAATCCTCGGTTGGGTTGTGAATGGTCCCCCCAGGGGTCATGGTTGCATTACTCCACCTGAAAGTGGACAAAGTGTTTCTGTCAATCGCATCTCCATTGCCAATGTAGAGAGCTTGCTTGTACAACAGTTTAACTATGACTTTCCAGAGAAAGCCAGTGAAGAAAAACACAAAATGTCACGAGAAGACATACAGTTTATGGACTCTGTTAATGAGACAGTAAAAAGGTCAATGGACACTGTAGCATAGGTCTTCCCTTAAGAAACAAAGCTGCGAAGATGCTTAACAACTACAGTGTAGTTCTTCAGAGAGCAGAAAACCTGAAAAGGAAACTTGTCAAAAACAAAGACTTTCATAGTATGAGAGATTCATGTCTGACCTAATCAGTAAAGAGTATGCGGTGGAAGTACCAAAAGAAGAGATTGATAGAGTGTGGTACATACCACATCACGGGGGTATTTCATTCACAAAAAGGGAAACTTTGCATAGTTTTTGACTGTGCAGCATCGTTTCAGGGCAAGTCAATGAACGCAGAACTTTTACAAGGACCAGATTTAACAAATCCACTAATAGAAGTGTTAACAAGATTCAGACATGACCACATTGCTTTAATGTCAGACATAGAGGCAATGTACCACCAAGTAAGAGTACCACCAGAGGATCAAGACCTCCTGCGATTCCTCTGGTGGCCAAATGGAAACTTGAATGAGCCCTTGAAAGAATACAGAATGGCTGTGCATCTGTTTGAGGATGGCATTCTCCCCGAGCTGTGCCAACTTTGCACAAAGGAAGACAGCTGGGGATGCTATGGACAAAATGGCACCTGCTGCTGTTAAAGCAATTATGCACAATTTTTATGTAGATGATTGCCTTTTG
Organism: Odontesthes bonariensis; assembly: GCF_027942865.1. Lineage (NCBI taxonomy): Eukaryota > Metazoa > Chordata > Actinopteri > Atheriniformes > Atherinopsidae > Odontesthes > Odontesthes bonariensis. The sequence goes on along the minus strand of NC_134519.1, from coordinate 28,814,967 downwards.
TCAGTGTCAGATGAAAGCCAAGCAGTTGATGTGGCCAGGGACTTGACAGCACTGTGTGAGAGTGGAGGATTTCATCTTACAAAATGGATGAGTAATAGCAGGACTGTTCTAGCCTCCATTCCTGAGTCAGAAAGAGCAAAAGAGGTGAAATATTTGGACCTTAATCATGATGCATTACCTGACGAAAGAGTCCTTGGAGTGAACTGATGTACAGAGTCAGATGTATTCAAGGTCAGAATTAATGCAAAGAATACACCACAGACTAGACGTGGCATCCTGTCATTTATAAGTGCTGTATATGACCCGCTAGGGCTTTTGTCACCTGTCATCCTTCCAGCTAAATCCTGCAGGAGCTGTGTACCAGGAAAGTCTCCTGGGATGAAGATGTCCCTGCCGAACTGGCTCAAAAGTCACAAAAGTGGATTTTGGATCCAGCAAAACTTCATGGTTTCACAGTGGACAGATGTCTAAAACCAGCTGGTTTTGGAAAAGTCACATCTGCACAGATGCATCACTTCGCAGACGCGAGCCAGAAGATTATGGAGTTGTCACCTACCTTTGCATAAAAAACAAAAAGGGTTCAGTTCACTGTTCATTCATCATCAGGAAGTCCAGACTGTCTCCTTTAAAGCAAACAACAATTCTGAGTTAAAGCTGCAGTGGGTGTGGATGCTATTGTAGTAAATATGAGGGAAGGTCGCCGAGCCGATGTAGAAATGAGTGGTGAAGAAGTCTGCTGATACGGACTTAGTCGAACAAAGAAATCTTTATTTCTGTCGTCAGGTCCGTCTCAAATTTACAGAAAAGATGCATCTCCCGGAGAGAGTACGTGTCAATTAGCCAGATGAAAAACCCTCGCCCTCTGGAGAGAAACCCTCTACTTTTAAGAGCGCGCCGGCTCAAGGCCACTGTCTTGGTCCAGGCATTTAGCCAAGAGATATGGTCTAACTTAAGGATGTCTCCGTTCAAATCTTTCCTTATTTGGTTGTGTTAAGTGTTTATTTCTCAGTCTATGTCCGTGCCTTACACGGAGGCGCGCGCAACAATTATGCACCCCATGAACTTATGCAGCTGTGTACCCAAATGAACTCAGTAAGGCCTGCTCCTCCATTTTGTCTATTGAGTCCATACACTTCACTATAAATGCATATGAGGATACACTTAGCAAGCTCATTTGTCATTATTCAGAATGGCACAGATCAACAAGAGCAGTTTCCTGGATGATGAAGTTGAAACAACTGCTCCACAAACTGAGCGCACATCGCAAATTACTCACATCACAAGCAAGGGACTGAGTCATGAAAAGAAAACTGAGATTGTTGCAAACCAGAAGCAAAAGTTCAAAACAGCTATCAGCGGATCCTTGCTCACTGCTGAATATATTGCAATGGGACAGATTGAAATCATCAAACTGTGTCAAATGCAAGGCTTCTCTGATGACACTTCAGATAGGTGACAAGTTGAAAAGAAGCAGTGACATCAAGCTTGATCCTGTAGGATGGGATTTTAAGAGTAGGAGGAAGGCTGCATCAGTCTGCACTTCCAGCAGATGCTAAACATCCTGTGATCCTTCCTAAGAACCATCATGCGTCAACCTTGATCCTCAGACATGTTCACCAAGAAACAGGACATAGTGGAAGGAATTATACACTGTCCGAGCTAAGAGAAAGATTCTGGGTTCCACAAGCACACTCAGCTCTTAGAAAGATACTTTCAAAGTGTGTAATGTGCAGAAAGGAATCACTTGGTTCACATTTTGGAGGCATCTGGGAGAGGCTGATTCGTTCTGTGAGGAGAATTCTTAACCAGATACTGAAACAGCAGCCTCTTGATGATGAACTTCTCCACACATTGTTCTGTGAAGTCGAGGCTATTGTAAATGGTAGACCTATAACAAAAGTGTCAAATGATCCACATGACATTGAGGCCCTCACACCTAACCATTTACTTCTTATGAAAAGACAACCTGTGCTGCCTCCTGGAGTGTTTCCGAAAGAGGACTTGTATGCCAAGAAGAGGTGGAAACAGGTACAAAAGTCTGACATCTTCTGGAAACGTTAGATCAAGGAGTACCTGCTGCTTCTGCAGGAGAGGCAGAAATGGACTAAAATCAGGAAAAAACTAGATGTCGTTCTCATAGTGGGCGACAGTGCACCAAGAAGTTCATGGTTGATGGGAAAAGTTGAAGAGGCAGTTTCCGATGCAAAAGGTCTTTGTGAGACGTGTTTTTGTGAAAGCGTTTTGGAAAGACCAATAGATAAGCTGTGTTTACTGCTTGAAATGAATTAATAAGTTCTTATTCTGTGTGTGATATTATTGTGTTTAAAGCATGGGATTTATTAGCCTGACTACGTCATACTCACGATTCTAGTCAGAATGTGAGTCTGATGCCGCTGGATAGAGTTTTGAGTATGGGGCGTGTTTCAACCGAACCAGGAGAAAAAATGCCTCTTCGCTCAATTGGATAGACCTACAACCAATCAGAGCAACGTAGTATGTGACGTAGATTAAGCAACACACACTTGTTGTAGGAAGGACGGCAAAAACATCTTTTCTATCGATAAAAGCCTTTATCGCGTTCCTCTGTTCGTCTTTCAAAATGAATGCAATGTGGAGATCCTGTAGAACAGACTCGATGGCAGAATCTACACACCCTAGCTCTCCAGCGGCAGCCATGTTTGTGTCAAACGAAGTCCAACCAAGCGCTCTTTAGTGACCTAGTCGATAATGTCCCTGTTGATCATCTGTCCATCATCGTATAAAGCCCGCCCTGGCAATCTGATTGGGTCGACCGATTCTTGGTCGGGCATAATGATTTCCCAACTGAGCAGAGCCAGACCGAACTTCCCGACCAAAACTTTTATGGGCGGGGCTAAGTTCGCCTGGCACCCAGGCTAGGGATTTATGCTGCACACTAAACTTTGAGTGATTGTTGAATTAAAATAATGTTCGACAGATGTGCACTTGAAGTACTGTTTATGTGAAGAAATTGATGTTGGTTCAAGTAAACAAAAGGAACAAAAGTAAGTTCCTGATATATTCAGTTTTTCAGATTAAATGACAATTTAATGTAAGCACCATTTATCATAGTTTAGTCAGTTGCACTGATTTGCGCTGATGTTGTTGGAGGAATAAGTTTAAGTATGCTTTGAATTTGGGGTCATCTGTGTTGCCGTTGACGTTTAATGCGGCTTGGAAGTGAAGTTTGTTGTTAACCATGTTTTGAATAAATGAGAATATAGCGGAGCAACACAGTCGTTTGTACCGTCTGTGTCGGAACCCAGCCAGCTCAACGAGTAAAGCAGTCTCACGTCATTTCAAGAGTGGTTAAAAGAGTAAGAAAAGAAGAAAGAATACAATTTAGGGTCATGGGGGGCTGAGCCTATCCCAGCTGTTATTGGGTGAGGGGCAGGGTCCACCCTGGACAGGTCACCGGTCCATCACAGGGCCACACAGAGACAAACGAGACACACAACCATCCACGCTCACACTCACTTCTAGGGATAATTTAGAGTCACCACTTAACCTGACATGCATGTTTTTGGGGCGGTGGGAGGAAGCCGGAGTACCCGGTGAGAACCCACGCATACACGGTTAGAACATGCAAACTACACCAAAAGCACCATTATGACAAAAATATACTCGTTAACTTGGGTGAAAAGCAGCTCATATAAGCAACAGTTCAAAAAAAGAGTTTTTGAAGCTGATATATGATTTCACATCGTGAAATCATATATCCTGGTGTGGTGTTTTAACAACCTGGACCAGTTCAACGCACGACTTAAGACAAGATCGTGTCTAAAAGAGGGACCCCAACCGACTGGTCTTTTTACTTTTGGTAAAAGTGTGATTCAAATCTACAATTGATCGATGAAAATACAGGTGTGAAGCCATGATCGACAAAGGAGCTGTTGCTTTTTGACCAAAGCCTGTCACAGACATTTCATCAAGAACCCAAGAAACTCCGTAGACTTCTGGCAAATGTTCACATCAAGGTTTAGCGCATGGGCTGGAATTTTGCATCAGACATACTCTGGAGGGATATAAGCAGAGCAGGTGCTTGAGAAGACGTATGGTCCACAGTAAAAAGTTGTTTCTAAGATGAATTATTCTTTTTTTTTTCAGTCTTTTGTGGGTAGCAGGATGCACAGGCTCAAAAGGAATCTTCTCTGGCCTTTAGTTCACCCCAGTGACTGCTTTGCTAGTTCAAACTTTTGAAAGTATAGGCAATTGGAAGGGGCTGATTCAGGCAGGAAAAGCTCAACAATTTCAAAGTACAACGTGAAACTTTAACAGACTCTCTTTCCATTTCATTTTAATGATTTTATCAGTCACCAAGGTATGAAATTAAGAAAATATTTTGAGGGCAATTTTGGCCCCCACAGTCCAAAAAGTGGGGGCATTTTCAAAATGTTTGGGGGCCATCAAAAAAAACAAACAAAAAAAACGTAGATCTTCAAGTTATTTTTAGATTTAAATGCACAACGTCATCATTACTTTGCCGTCTGCCAACCCAAATAAATGTAAAGCTTGCCATTGATTTTACAGAGAGAAGTGTGGAAGTAGTAGCTACAGACAGAAACCAGGAGAAAGCCGTAAGCAAACTGACATCAGTATTGGTTTGATTTAAACAATTTTAGCCTTCTATGAGAATGAGAACAATACTGGTAGGCTGCCTGTCCCTCATAAACATAAAAGTAAGCTGAAAACCTATAGGGCTGAGCATCCCCTCCGACTCTAAATCGCCTCTATAGATTACACGTTCTTTACTTAAAGGCAGGGTAGGGGATCTTTTTCTGGAACATTTTTTTACATATTGCTTGAAATACTCTTCACACCCCCATTGCAACCAATTAATTAAAAGTTTTGACACAAAAATGAAAAGTTTTAGTGGCCTCTAGAACATACAATCTAGGAAAAACAGTATCCAATCATTGTGAACGGACCGTTCACAATGATTGGATACTGATGCCGTCTATCAAACTGCAATCTGCTCCTCCCTCCCCCTCCTTCCCCCTATGCGCGTACCCTGCTCCGTGAACGAATTATGTGTCCAGAAGCTTGGCAGGAAGCTAAACTAGAGCCAGCTTGGCTAGCACCTAGCATTATTAAACGTATAGTTAGCATAAACTAAATACTAAATACTAAATACGGCAACGATCGATGCTTGCTGTCAGAACAGCGCTCGTGCACCTTCGTGCTCGTGCGCGTTCATGTACTCTAGAGGCGTGCCTTCGGGGGGAAAGTGAAGAAAAGGGTTGGTACTTTTTACCTGTGTATTTTCAAAATGCAGCTTCGCTGGACTCAAAATCCAGGATCTCCTACCCTACCTTTAAATAATGAACTGCTTTTAATTACGACTTGGCAGAGACCTTAACGTGCTATTCATGCGTTTCCCATGAATAGCCTACTACTAAAACCAGAGCTAAAACTCGGGAGCGGAGCAGGATATAATGCGCATGCTACAAAGCGAGATTACAGGTCGTTTTTTTGCACATTCTGCACGAGGAACACGAGAAGTGACACAGTCCAAACTACACAACTCAACTATGGTGTCGAGCTGATGCTAGCCTAATGCTAAGGTCACCGTCTACATCCTGCAGCAACATACGGCTCTTAGACCATAGCTATCAACTCGACACCTTAGCTAACGAGCCACACAAAAGATGTGATGAAGTCTTAAAAGTTAGCGTCTGTTGTCACTTACCATAAGCGAAACGGTGGTGTTTTGTAGTCTGGTGACACACCGTCACCAGAATGCACACCGCATTGTATTTTTTGACCTTTGCTTTTTGCGCATTTTCACAAAATACGCTCTTAAATTCGATACGACTTGGATGGAAACCCAACTACTCCCGCCGCTCGCTTAATAATCGTTTATTTACATTCCATCAGGAGAATAAAGAGACGCGACGGTAAATTAATGAAAATAAAAATTCTAGTTTAATGTGACATTATAAAAATGTACAAATATTTGTTTCAAAAACTTGGGGGCAATTTTGGCCCCTCGAGCATGATTTTTGGGGGCATTTTAGGCTAAATTGGGGGCCAAATGGCCCGTGGCCCTCGCTAATTTCCGACGCTGTCAGTCACTTCAGCACATTGTGGACTCCACTTAGAGCCACGGAGGTGTGAGGTTTGATTACTGGAGGATTTCCTATTTTCTGGTTTTGATGGACAGAATCTTGGCTGTGGTTTAGAGTAATGCAGGCACAGAAGACAGTAATCACAGTAGCACAGGTAGAACATTATTTGGTAAGCCCACTCAATTATCTGCAGGAGTTCATGATTTAGGCCTTGCTCTGTTACTGTGAGCACAACGAATTTAAAGGTGGGAAGATGGGAAATACTTCCTTTCCTTTTTATTTTTAATTCTCATTTTTTGTTTGTTTTATTTTGGAACATGTTTATACACTCCTACGATTTACCTCAGTGCTCTACATCATTAGTTTTGCCTTGCATGACTGCACATGCGCAGGGCTCAGACCAAGGTTGTTTTTTTATGAAAGTAGCATTAAATCACATTACTAAAAAAAAATTAACTTGTGCTGCCTTATTATGTTATCTTTATACTATTTCAACAAAATAGTGTGTTTAAATGATTTGTAAATGATTGTATCCTCTTTATTTCTTACTTTGTAACAGCATCCCAACTTTTCTGGAAAAAGATTTGTAGAAGGCCGAGATTTAGAGTTACGGTATCTGGATTTGGCTTCAATTTCACATAGAAATGCAGCAACCTTCACCTCACAAAGTTTAATTTAATCATTCAAGAACTTTTTATTAAATATGTATGTATATATCAAACCAACTGTCACATAGTTAACTGGGGGCAACCAAATCCCGCAAGCAAACTTGGGCCGCTGAGTTTGTCAACTTCCCATTTGAGTGTGTGTCCGAAGAGAAGGAAAGAGTTCGAGTCCCAAAAACTTTCCGACTCGGTCATCATTTTAATGATTCAGCCTGTGTTCCTGGTGATGCCTGAGGCTCTGTGCTTCTGGTGACCACCAGTGAAATAAAAAAAGCCCCTTCTTTTATTTCCCAGCTAGCTGATCCCTGATGAGCCACTGTGGCCCTGCGAATATTCAAAAATTTAAAAGCTGATACTGCGCATAGTTCTAAAACTTGTCATTGTTCCATGTTGCGTCTGTTCTGTGGAGGATTTAGGCGGCTCCCACAGAGAAGCAGCTGTTTGTCACCCCCTCAGCTGCACGGAAATGAGTGTAATTGACAGTATTGAAAAGTCTTGCAGCAGTGTTATGACAGCTCGCTCTCCGATGCACAGGGACAAGTCAGAGCTGCTGGAACAGTGTATGTCCTTGGAGACTGGGAGAGTGTGTTAGTCATATAGCCTGCATCACAAACACCTCTCTGTGAGTCTGACAGATGAGACATGAGATTAATGGTGTCTTTTTACCCTCAAAGAAAGTCACTGAAGGCTGTAGTGATTGGCAAGAGACTCGAGGTCATACAGTCCTTTTACATGTCAAACGTGAGACTAGATTTGGAATATCAAGGCAAAACTCCCTTTACATCAACTTTGAACACCGTGGGCTACTGTAAATGTGCACTGCTACCGATTTCACCCGACCCATTGCACACGATCTACATACATTAATAAAAAGACAGAGAGGCGGCAGGAGTATGATGCCCCGGTGCACAATGATCAGCGCTGTCATCTCACGGTGGGTTTGCACATTCTCCTGTTCGGAATTCCTGACTGCGCTCCGTTTCACTCCCCTCACAAGATGAATAGACACCCTTGAAATTACTCGCAGGTCTGTCGAAATATATTAGCCCTGTGACGTCTGCGTGGCCTTTCTGGAGAGTTAGTTTAGCTTCCTACCCATTGTATGCATAAATAAGCTGCACCGTGTTTCTGAAGGGAAAAAAGATGCTAAAGAAAATGTTGGGCTAAAGGTTAAGTTTACAGTACTGTGCAAAAGTGTCGAGCCACCTCTCATTTCTTTATACATTGTCAAAAACACGGGGGGAAAAATGGAAAAAGGTGTAGCGATTAATTGAAACGTTTTTTAGCATAAATGGTGGGCAAGTTTGTACAATTCTAACAAACTTAATAAACAGTCAATATTTGGTCTGAGCGCCTTTATTCTCCGACACAGCCTGAACCCTCTCAGACGAGCTTTCTGTCATTTCTTTAAGTAGTCTTCAGGAATAGTTCTGCAGGCTTCTTGAAGGACATCCCAAAGCTCTTCTTTGGATGTTGGCTGCCTTTTGTTCCGTTCTCTGTCAACATGATCCCACACTGCTTCAATAATGTTGAGGCCTGGACTGATTTTCAGTCCCCTTCTTGTGTCATTTGGCATACCTCAGCCTCTTCTCCCTGCTTCCCTTCCTTAAGAATGGCTTCTTGACAGCCACCCTTCCATGGAGACCATTTCTGATGAGGCCTCAGTGAACAGTAGATGGATCAACTGAGTCAGGTCTTTGCTGGATTTTTTCCTCTTTCTTAAGAACATCATCTACTGCAGACACTTTTTTAGGCCTGGCGGGATTTTCAGCTAAAAGCTCTTTGAGAATCGTCTTGGCAATTTTATTTCTGTTATTTCTGTCAAACTGTGTTATCTTTGGATTTCGTTTTATAGACATAATTGAAGAAATGGGAACAAATTATATCTTTGTAATAGTCTGTTACAGGGCCGGAGTGGGACTCATTTCCAGCCCTGGAGTTTCATGCCTCAGACCTGCCCACGACCTGTTATTAAAATCATGTAATTATGACCTTACATGTGAAGTCTACAATAGCGCACTGTTCTGTAAAGCCTTGTGATTTAGCGTACTTTTCTAAAATATTAAAAATGGTCGTTATTCTCAGCACAAATCTCCCCTTTTTACAAAGCCTTCTGATCAATTCAGGTCAGTTTCATTCATGTAACCATCTATCATCTCAGGGCCCTTTTCATAGCGATCAGGTCTACATCATACTTTTCATTATATTAATTCTAATAATATTCACTCAATGAGTAATCCTACCTGCCCTCTCTGGACTTGTGGGCTCATGGCTGGTGCTTGGTGCTGTATCTTGTTTCCCAGTTATGTGGCGTTGCATCATACTATTATTTGAATTATATAATGTTGTGTTATATGCCACAACGTCACGCAATTAATTGACATGATAATTAATGAACTTGAACGGTGGTTTGCAGGGAGAGTTCAACATATTGCCTCAACCGTTTCATCGTCCTCATTTGACGTTACAAACCGCAAGCTCGTTTTCGTGAAAAAGTTGCCAATATTTGGATATTTAGCTGCGTTTAGCTGTTTCCAGAGCTTTCCTCTTTTTAATTCTGGCCTTCTCCGCGCCACCCTTGCTCTTTCTACTTTCCATCTTTCAAACACCATTGACCGAGTGAACTGACGTGTTAAGTCAGGGTGCGTCTGCAAAAAAACAAAACAAACAAAACAAAAACAAAAAGACTAGAGCTGCCAGTGGAGGCGGCTCAGGGACAGTGGTAGCAGCACGTACTCAACCCACTGCCATGCGGCCCCAACATCACACCGGCCCACCGGGAATTGTCCCAGTCCTCCCGATTAGCCACTCCGGGCCTGGTCTGTTAGTAACAAAGTGCTTAAAGGATAAGACCGGTTTTTTGACATTGGGCCCTTGATTTCACATTATAACATGATGTTCTACTCACCCCTGCTTGTTGTTGAACATTTGGAGCTGTTCCGAAGATATTCGAGAGGCGTCTGGCTGCTCTCTTGAGATATTCGGCCTTGAAACGGTTTCCTATGGGCAAGCTTATACAGGCACAAACTATGCTGTTTATAATTTATTAATTACTGTACATTAGCACTGATAACGTGGAGGTGCGTCGCTTACTTAAAAAAATTTGGGTTATTGTAATTTTGATTTTTTTGTTGTAAAGTGGGTGTTACTGACGTCCTCGTCGTGCTACTGCCACAGACAGCCCACAGACCTGCTGCCTATTTATTCATTCGGCTAAAATTCAAAATTAGTAACCCGGATTTTTTTAAGTAAGCGACGCACCTCCACGTTATCAGTGCTAGTGTACAGTAATTAATAAATTATAAACAGCATAGTTTGTGCCTGTATAAGCTTGCCCATAGGAAACCGTTTCATGGCCGAATATCTCAAGAGAGCAGCCAGACACCTCGCGAATATCTTCGGAACAGCTCCAAATGACCAACAACAAGCAGGGGTGAGTAGAACATCATGTTATAATGTGAAATCAAGGGCCCAATGTCAAAAAACCGGTCTTATCCTTTAAAGTTACAAATTAAAACAGCCTTTTTGTTAAGTTTATTGTCATGTATTGGCATGTTTATTCATCCCTCGAGGTGGGTGCCTTATTACCCCCTGAATAATTCACAGGTGAGTGTTAAGTAGCTTAAAAATCAACAAAAAAAAATACAACACTCTCAAAATGACCAGGTGCAAGGACTGGACTGGAAATAAGTGAAAGCACAGCCAATGTACAGAGAAAAACTTTGAAAGACCTTGAGAAAGTCTTGAGAACTATTGCTCAAGAACTCTTATAAAGATTGCAAGAAAGTTTGGCTGCTTGCAGGCAAAATATAAAGAAATGATGGGTAAGATATGTAGTCAGTACTAAGCAGCGACCTCCATTTTAATTGTGTATAATTTAAGGAAGCCTTTAAGCCTTTAATTTAAGACAGACTACTCATGAACCCGACATATATATAAATACATCATAGCACAGCACATAAACAGATGTATTCATAAGCTACATTTTATATTCTTTCATTTCTAAGGTAAAATACACCAGTTTTTTTTGGCTTGTGGAACAGCCTGGATGTAAATACTGAGAGCATCCTTGTCTCGGTATGAAAGCTCATTGAGCTCTGAGAGGACTGTAACCACCTGAACTCTAAAGTCATCGGTTAACTGATTCTATCCAGGCTGTTGTTCCCTTTTTAGGAATCCTTCATGTTCCACCATGACCTAAACTTGTTAAATTAATTCTCTTAACCCCCAAGACTCAAAACAGCTTATCTCTAAAACACTGGCACTGTTCCCTTCATGAGAGGCAGTTTGAATAAAGAAGCAGACTCCAGTCAGATCCCCTGCTGCCCTGGAAACACAGCTCGTACCATTGGGGAATTGGCTGTTAGTAAGGGCCTCTCTGGATGTGTGAAGCTCATAGATCCTGCAGCTGATCAGTGCATAGGTGTCAGGAGGAGGCAGTTTCCTGGGATTTATATGCTGGCTGCCTGGAAGATGGGGGCTACGGCGTTGTTTTAGATGTCACAGCTGTTTGTTCTCACTGGTTCAAGGCATGAATTACACTTCTTTCCACCTGGACAGACCCAACTGTCGTAAACAGAGATTGATGTGCCGCAAATTCTCACACACCCTTGCTCCTCTGTTCTTATGGGGACTTTCCTTTCCTTCTACACAACAGCAGTACAATACGCAACACAGTCATAACTTTCTTACTAACTGACCCGGTTGATCTTTTATTAAAATAAGTTCATGCTGAGAATCTAAAACCGTTCCGCTAAATAAATAAAAACATGTGTTAATTTTCTTTTATTTCATCTTTACTTTGTGGAGTCATGAACAAATGTCTGCCATTTTCTTTGATCACAAATAACATACTTTTTTTTTCTCTTTTTCTTTTTCTCTTGGTGGATAGTAATTCAAACCCTAATAAATAAAACAACAAAAAGAAGCCGCCTGGCTGCTCTTTCTTATTTTCAAGGTCTGAAAACGGTGTCTGCATCTGAAATGAATCTAACACAGCACATGCATCAAGGGCAGAGCTGCACCGAGCAATTATTTTTACATTAACGTGAAATTAAAACCACAACAGCACAATGACATATTTGCTCTTTATCTGATGGACGTGTAAATAAGCTTTACCATCCCATATCACCACCTTTGCAAATGTAAGTCCACTGGTCGCTCTCCTTTACCTGTGCCTGCCCTCAGCTAGCTTCTCAAGTAAATAACTGGTTCCTTAAATGCTGAATGCTCTGCTGTATCATTAACCAGCAAGTTGCCAGATTTAGATTTAGAACAGTTGTTTGGTGCTGGCCAGGTGTATGCTTGATGTAAGGAGCTTTGAAGAAGCCTTTTTAGACTGAACACAATATGTGCTGCACTCGTCACAGGGCTCAGCGCACTGACCGCTGAAGTCACGGAATACAGTGTGCTGGCAGGGAGTGCTCGGTTAGTATGGAGTGTGTATGGAAAAATGCATCTGTATCGTTGCTGAAAGAGTACCATGACTGTATTAATCTGTATTGTGATGCACAATGGGACTGTTTAGCATTCTCTAGGGGTAATACCAAGCATTACCATTTGTGGGTGAGAGCACAGTACAAAAGTAAGGAATCACAAGTGGAGGAAGTAGAAAAGTACAATGACAACATTAAAAGTCTTGAACCAGCAATCTCTGGCACAAAGGCCTTCAGAACATCAAGATCCATGGATTAACACCCTTTACCATCGCTACACCTCCGGGCCTTCTCATTAGCATTTGTAGCCAAGTAAGCGTTAGCTGGTGGAAAGTAGACAGTGGTGCAGTGCAGGATGGCTTAGTTAGATTCCTGCATGAGATCTAGAGTACGAGGGCTTGCTCTGTGTTGTCAAGCAACAGAAGATAAATCCCAATGTGCAGTTACTGGCCCATTCTGGATCAACTGAGTATGGCAAAGTACTCACTATATGTTGTTGTTTACAACTCATGGCATTTAACCTTTGCTGATTTTTTATTCTATAGAAAGAAAAAAAAGATAAAATTAAGAATACATCCACCTCTCCCACGCCACCGGAAGTGGACATAATCCTGTAGGATGTGATTTCATTATTTCCTGTTCTGTCATGATCAGTTTGAAAACAAAATTTTTGTTGTATTTTTGTACCTCTTGTGCTCTGTTAACAGGTTAACAGATTAACATTCTTAATCACATGCAGAATTGTACAGTACACCACAGTGTATCCCTCCATGGCAGAGGGAAAACAAATTAAAAAAAACTTAAAGAGCTGACTGTGCAATCTTCAGACTGACATAACGTGTTGACTTGAGCAGTAGAAGCTGACCTCAGCGATTTCAGTCTCCAAGCTGTTGAATATCTGATGATTTCAGTATTTGACTTATTGTATGGGTGACTGTCGCATTGCAAATGACAGCTCTGCAAAACAAAAGCTGTGTCATCTTTCTGTAACTTTTCGTTATTATTGTGTGTGAACAAAGTAAAAGTGCACTGTGCTGCCTGAAGCTAATTTTGCTTTCCTCTCTGCTGTACAAACACGTAAATGACCCCTTAACAATCTCCTCACTGTTAAATGATTTGGATTATTTCAATTAAAAGTCTTTTCATCACGCCTAATCCTCGTGTTTATTTATTATGCCATCAGTTGTCCTCTCTGTCTGTTTTGTCTCCTGATTTAAGGAACAACAAATCAATATGCATTAGAATTGTACAATTGTCACACCAAAGCAACTCGTGCTTTGAAATAAAAGATCATCTTGACCTATTTTGACATTTTAAAAGAATTGAAAAGTCTTGATAGATGCAATCAAACAGTGTCAAACAAAGCAACATTGATAGATGACTCGCCACACATCAGTTTTACACATGAAGGTCAGATTGCCCATTACACGGACAAATCCTTCAACCTGATCCTTTCATCAGCGTTACATGGTGCTGGGAAAAAAAAAATCTGAAAATTCAAGTAAATTGCTTTTTTTGTTGCTCTGTTGCTCTGTAAATAACCTATCCTGTGTTCCAGAGGTCCGTTTCACGTAGCAGGTTTAGTGAAAACTCTGAGTAGGTTAACCCTGAAATGAGGGAAACCCTGAGTTTTCCGTTTCACAAAGGGAGGTAACTCAACCCCGAGAAAGAGGGGTAACTATAGCCTGTTTCACAAAGAGAGGTAACTTAACCTCTCTGTCAGTTACCGGAGTAACAGACTCTCTGAACCTAACCTGGTCGGGACCAGGTTTTATTCAAGAAACCTTGAGTTTCTTTCTGTCTCCGCCCTCTTTCAGCCACACACGCCATTTGATTTCCTCATTCATTCAGTCAGCAGAGCGAGTTCTTCTACTTCTATAAGTCCATTAGGTACAGTAGGAGGCGACTTTTTTCACGAACATGGCATGTCCTTTTGACAACGATCCCGTGGATGAAGGTGCAGCATTATTGCGCAGAGAAATAAATATTCGTCGGAGATGGTTATCAGACCGCGCATAGATTTTTGCATTTACAGACAATTATCTTTTTGAGCGGCACCATCAGAATGTGTTGGGACAAAAGAAAAAAAAGACATAAAAGACAAATAAATATTTGTATGAATAGGCTTAAAAAAGACATATATAGGCCTATTATATTTTATAAAGGCGATCGTGTCTTGGGGGTGGATTCCCTCAGCCACTGGCCTTCCATTAGAGGTGCTGGCCACCCGTTTTACGGGCATCTGCCTTCTTTCTGTTGGCTCAGTAGAAGTCTGTGTTAGTTTAAATAGGCTTAATTATTTAACAGAACATGATATAGATGATGACTCTAAATTGTCCTTCGGAGTGACTGTGAGTGTGTATGGTTGTTTGTCTCATTTGTCTCTATGTGGCCCTGCGATGGACTGGTGGCCTGTCCAGGGTGTACCCCGCCTCTTGCCCATTGACCGCTGGGATAGGCTCCAGCCCCCCCGCGACCCGACTGACGGATTCAGCGGTGTATAGATAATGGATGGATGGATGGTATAGATGAGAAGACATAGTTTATGTGTGTGAAAACAGCATTATGTTGGGAATAAAATAACTGCACAGTCAAATAGCCACTTAATATTTATTTTACAGTGTAAAACATGATCAAAATGAGCCTCCATGCCGAGGTCTCACCTGTTTGAACAATGTTTTTATATTTCATCTTAAACTGCTGCCAAGAGCGCTTCTCCCCTGCGGGATTGCACCTAAATGAAATAAATGAATGGGCTACCATTCAAGCAGTTTCTCCTTTAATATTATTGTGATTGCAAAGGACTACATTTAAACTTACACTTTTGCTGCTGCAACGGTGTTGCACTTATTTCTAAAAACGTATTGAAACTCGCCGTTTGAGCGCATTAAGATTTCCAATTCGAGGTTGGTGAAAAACGTAGCCCCTCCTCTTACCCGTTGCCAAGGTGACTCGTCGAATTGGGGCTCCATTGATGCTGGCTTTTTAAAGTTGTAGTGCACGCGCTAAACTCAAGGTGAACTTACTCAGAGTTGATTAACCTCACTCAAATCAGCGTTTCTGGAACCGAAAACTCAGGGTTTTCTATCTCAGAGTAGATCAACTCAGAGATCAGGAACAGACTCAGAGTTGGTTGAACCTGCTACGTGAAACGGACCCCAGTTCTGGAAAATGAAAAACAAAAACAAAGAGGACTTTATATTCTATATGTTCTGGTTTTCATAATGAGTGGTGAGTGGAGTAACATTCTCATGCAGGAACACAGTGACTTTATTACAATAGCCCAGGAATACAGGCAGAGCTAAAAATCACACTGAGCCTGACAGCGGCTTTTATTACAAGCTGAGTATGCAGCGTGGGCTTTACAATAAGAGGTGATCTTGAAAACAAGCATTATGGAAAACCCATGGTCCAGTATGAGCTTACCTCTACAAAACTAAATATTTCAGCTTTGACCATTCTGCTTTTAACCTGCCTCTTGTGAGTTTCCCCACTGAACTTGAGAGTGAAACAGTAACCCTTTGGGGAACCCTCAACAACAGTAAAAGCTTGTCTGTGTTAGACTGTAATCCTGAGCACTGCAGTGAGTTCTCACCTGTTGTGGAAACTCTTTGAGAGCATTGAAAACCTAACTTGGTAATGTGACTGTTCTCAGTGAAATTTCTGTAGGACCTTGTAATGTTTCACTGACAACAAAGCAGCTGACCAGCGAAAATGAAGCCCCCAAATAAAAGACAACAAAACAATTTCCGCTGTTGTCAGGGTCTAAATTGTTTGGCATTAATTAAGTCAGAAAAGAGACGCTTTCGTCTCTGAGACCAAATACATATAGAAATTATTGGGACTTAACTCAAAGGTTAACGCAAAGGTTTTGAATCAGGGGTATCGAAAAAATCCTATACTTGAGATCCTAATGATTAACTTGAATTAATGTCTTATCAAATACGCAGGGGCAGTATTGATGTTCCCCTCACTGCAGCTGAACACACAGTGGTAAAGCTCAGAACTGACTGCTGTTATGGCACAAAAGTAGCCTAATATTGTTTATTTTGTGTGTGTTTGTTTTTCTTGTCGTAGACATCCCAGACTGCAACCACTCAGGCCAAGAATATATTTGATTTTTATTCATAGGTTCACATAAGCAAATTGCTCCATCGTGGGCTTAACTGCTCACATAATTGCCTGTGTACTAGGCCTGTTACAGGAGGATTCCACTAGGGGCCCCACCACATGACTCAAGCTGGAAAAAACAAGTCATCTGCACATCTCCACTCTGGTTCTCCAACATTTTTCCCAGCGCACAGACGTTTCCAGAATGGTGCTGCTCTCTCGCCAGCTATTTTCTCGAGCATATTTATTACTGTGCAGCTGCATGGACACCTCGTAAATATACAGGTAATTGTGGGCTTTCTCTACAACCTCGTCTTCAGAACTTCCCGCAAATTTTACCACTGCCAATCCTATGGCCTGACATCTGGTCAAATTTGGCCCTACACTGCTCCCACCGACCACCTACATATAGTAGCTTGCAAATGTGTACCGTTAATATTTGAGACCGTGCGCAAACTACACTCCAAATATGCAGGATACGAGAGGCAGTTACGATAAACATGCATATCGGTAATTAAAACCAAATGTAGTCCTAGCCTAAGTTTCATTCTTCGACCATTTTTGGAGACAGCGAGGCACACCAGTGCATGGATGTGAAAAATGAAAAATGGATTCTAATGGCGCTTTTCCATCAGCTCGCTTCGGTTCGGCGCGCTATTGCATGTTTCCACAAGCACGCCGTACCTGCAACCGGCACGATTTTTCGTACCACCTCATCCCTGGTTCCAAGCGGGCCGAAGCGTTACTAAAACGTGACGTCAGCCGACTGCCTTCCACTGATTGGGCGATGATTGTCGTCACTGGAAGCGTCATAACGCGGATAATAAAAGCTAGCGTTAGCAACCATTAGCTTACCTCCAAACGTCGTCTTTTTGAAGCTCGTAACAAAACTCTCTGGTACTTTTCAATACTGTTTTGTCTGGCTGCCAGGAGTCTTCTCTGGCTCTCTTCTCTTGCCTTCTGTGCAACAAAAAGCCACAGGATGAGCAGCAACATGGCGGGCTGCACGGTGTGTGTGGTGGTTAGCACTGTCGCCTCACAGCAAGAGGAGCCTTTCTGTGTGGAGTTTGCATGTTCTCCCGGTGTATGCGTGGGTTCTCTCCGGCTTTCTCCCACCGCCCAAAAAACATGCATGTCAGGTTAGTTGGTGACTCTGAAATTGTCACTAGGAGTGAGTGTGAGCGTGGATGGTTGTTTGTCTCGTTTGTCTCTGTGTGGCCCTGTGATGGACTGGCGACCTGTCCAGGGTGTACCCCGCCTCTCCCCCATTGACTGCTGGGATAGGCTTCAGCCCCCCTGCCACCCTGAGTTGGATTAAGCAGTTATAGAAAATGAATGGACAGATGGCTTTTTACTTAAAATCACAAACTAAATAACTGTGAAATATAGCCACATTATAGCTCTCTCTTGAACTGCCATGAAACTTTTGAGATTTGTGCTGTTTTAGATTGCAAAAATTGACTCTTCTATTCCCTCATTGGGAATAGCTCAGAGCTTAGCTCCCATTCCGAGATTGTCCCTGCCTCTGCACTCTTCCGCTGTCTACTGTGAATAAGACACAAACAACTCATAAGAATGTCAAATGGACCCACACTCACATGTAGAATTTCCCCTTCAGTTTTTTTGAAGGGTTACTTTTTTCTGATTATCAAAGGGTTTACACCTCAACCTGATTAAAAATCATTCTGATTAAGTTTCTGAATATCATGAAAATCATGAAAATGTAGCAACAACCTTCAAATATCAAACCACCGCTCATTTTTATCACAATGTGAATATTACAACAACATAAAAAATATTTTATGAAATGACTGAACAGCATGACACATCAAAGTGAACACAAACACGGTGACAAACGTGCAGCCCAAGGTAAGCAATTATTTCATGGTATGTGGAAGTCAACATTTGGACCCACATATGGAGGCTGAAGAAGTTCAGCGGCCCAGACGAACAGTATTTGTGCTGGTGGAACTCTGACAGACACGGTAACGGTGAAAAATGGACTCTCTCCGTTTTAAGTACTCACAAGGATGCTCAAGATATCTTTAAAGTGAGTTGATGGAGAACCTTGACAATCTATGTGAGATGGGTAAATTTCCCCAGGGTAACAGGGAGAAGTGCTGCTCAGCAAGTAACTAACAACCACAGCACCCCAATGAATACCAGAGAATTACTTGGTGAAAATGATACCTCCTCCAACTTTACAGGCCAAATGTGAACCAGAAAGGATTGAACAGGGGGAGATTGATCATATGCCTCGCCTGCAGAGATTCCAACAATGAGGGTGAAACTGATACTGTGCGAGTCAAGTGAAGGGCAGGACAGTGAATTCCAACCTCAGCAGACCCTGAGGTTGATATGTGCCGGGTGTCGGGTATTTGGAAAATGAAGGCACTTAATTTGTACGTTACCGGGCAAAAAATGGCAACGATTATTGTGTTCGCCTTCAATTTAAGCCCTGCAGATTTCTCTCTCGGGTCACTTTCCCATTGTCCAGCTGCCGCTTGTTTGTCTTTCAGCGAACCGTTCCTTTTATTTGACTGACTCTCTCGTTCGAGCACCTTCAGCCCGCCCCCCTACCCTTTCCTTCCTGTCCTGTCCAGTCCGTACTGGATAAATGAAAGCCCATCAAGAAGATATCAAGATAAAGATAAAAGTAGTCTGAGGTTGACAAGAAAATAAGAGTCATCCATCAAAGGGCTTGGCTACTTACACAATGTGTCAGAGGAACCCTCGGGTTTTCAAGGCAATGCCTGGCTCACTTTAATTCAGGACACTGAACCGGATCACCACATCAGAGTGCTGGACGGTAAGCCTGAGAGACAGAAAAAAACAACAACAGAAGGTCAAAATGTGGTGGATTTTGTTAACACTGCTCTTCTGAAAGAGTTATGGTTTCAAGAGAGCCAAGCACATTTCATAGAGATGGTTAGGAAGTTGGAATTGGCCTTCATCTTCATATCAGACTTCTGGAATCTACGCCATACTTCTTTTTCCAGGTTTTCCTTGACATATCTGAAGTCATAGTTAGCCTCGTAAAAGAAAAAAGCCCACGCACACACACATATATTACACCTGCTCTTAGGAATGAAAGTTGGTAGGCCGCATCATTGCTTGTCGATCCATATGTCATAGATAAGGCAGTGTTTATACAGTTTTGTCCTCGTTGCTAATGTACACCTCCTTCCTGAGAAATACAATGGGGAATCAAGCCTTGTCCATGGCTTAATCTCACTTTGTACCTGGTTATAAATCATTGTTGAACTGAACAAAGCAGCTTTGTGGTTCACACTGTTGCAGAACTGAGATAATCCAAGGACGAAATGTTAAAAAAAACCAGACAATTTGACAAACAAATCCTCCAAATCATTTCAGGAAAAAATAGACCAATCACTTCAATTCTATTCTGTTTATATATATAGCGCAAAATCACAACAAATGTCATGTCAAGGCACTTCAATGATACAGTCCGTTTCAAGCCAATTAGAGTCCAATTCATTGACATCATAATCCAATTCTAAAGCAGTTCCTTGGTTAAGGAAACAGAAACAGATTGCATCAAAAGGACATCCGCCTGGGGTTTGAGAGGACAGAAAAGAGGGGACAACAAACACTGTAACACCATTCAAAGGATATCTGTTGGAACAGGGAAACACGAGTTAATGACAACAATAATGCCACATGTACATATCATTTTGAGAAATTAAACAAGGGGGAAAGAGAGCAAAGTGAGAAAAAGTGTGGCGTAAGAGGTCCCCCAGCAGGCTAGGCCTATAGCAGCTTAACTATGGGATGTTTCAGGCTTACTCGAACGATCCCTAACTATAAGCTTTATCAAAAAGGAATGTTTTAAGTCTGGTCTTAAAGGTAGAGAGGGTGTCTACTTCCTGGACATTTACTGTTCCACAAGAGAGGGGCCTGATAACTGAAGGCTCTGCCTCCCATTCTACTTTTAGAAACTCTGGGAACCTCAAGTAAACCTGCAGTCTGAGAACAAAGTGCTCTGTTGGGAAAATATCCAACTATGAGATCTTTAAGATATGAGGGAGCACGGTCAATAAGAGCTTTATATGTTCCTCATTGTAGTACGAGAAGCCACAAAAATATCATCTAGACATTCCAGATGTCTAGATAGTTTTTCCCTGAAGAGCTCAGGTCCAAAGGTAACGACTTTTAATCACAATAACACGTTGAACTCTCTTTCATAGAATGCTGTGATCAATCGTATCAAATGCAGCACTGAGATCCAACAGGACAAGCACAGACACAAGTCCGCTATCAGAGGCTAAGAGGAGATCAAAGGTAACTTTCAGCAGTGCTGTTTCTGTGCTATGGTGAGAAGAGACTTCTGCTGTTGTTAGCTCAGAGAGATCGACTGGACAGAAATGCAATATAAACCTACAAATCTGAATCTACAATCTGAATCTAAATGCAAATCAGGTTCCAAAGATACTTCTAAAGCTGCTGCACTTGATGATACATTAGCGATAATCATAATTAAGCTAGTGAAATCGTCACTGCTGAGAGTTAAAGGGATACCTGGCTCAACAGAGCTCAGACCCCTCATCAATCTGGCTACAGTGCTGGAAAGAAAAACCTGGGATTGTTCTTATTCTCTTCTATCAATGATGAATAATAAGCAGTTCTAGCTTTACGAAGGGCTTTCTTGTTTGTTAATAAACTATCTTTCCAGACTAATTGAGACTCTTCTAAATTAGAGGAACGCCACTGTCTCTCCAGCTTTCTTGCAGTCTGCTTCAAAGCACGCTGCTGTGAATTAAAGCAAGGAGCCAACCTCTTCTGACTGATTGCTCCAGCAAAACTTGACTCTCTTGTCGACAGCACTACAATTTCAATGCGTGCAACACTGGACGATGTTGCCCAATGTTTCACAATGGACAGCTACAATGTTTATGTAGCTGTCTTCTGAAATATTTGCTCCTGGAAGTGAAGAAAATGATGATGGAATTAATTTCTTTAATCTGGTTACAGCACTTTCTGATAGACACCAAGCTGTATAGTTAAGTAATGTAGACTCAAAGGTTACCAAAAAATGGTCAGATTATCCTCCTGAGACCCAGCAATTCATTTTTGTCCTCTGTGGAGGACCTAGGTTTTTGGTCTGTGTCTCTTAAGCCATACATGCCACCGTGTTGATTCCTGTTGGCCCTTACAGAGGACATCCTGGGCTTTTCAATGATATGACATGTGTTTGGGTGGAGTCTTGACAGAATTCTCTTCCTGGTTCTTCAAAATGGCCGAGATCACAACAAGCACATTTTAGGGAAAGAAGAAAGGTAAGTGTGTAATTGTGTAATTATGAGCTTTGTGAGTTTAATATTCAGATTGATTCAAGTAAATTAATATCTAAGGAATAGTTTAGATGAGTTTTCAGAGGAGTGTAATTATTTTTTCACCTAAAAAATATCTTGTTTATGTGTGTCCTCCATAGAGGACATCAGGATGTGCTAACTTTTTTTTTCACCTGTTTTACACAACACAATAGTGTAAAATATCTGCATCTCAAAGAGGAAGAACTGCTTCATGGAGTACCACAATCCAAAACCAACCCAGAACTAACACACCTGATTCAACTACACTAATCAGCTAGCTCTTGATTTGTTAAATAAGGTGATGGGAACGACTGGCTTAAAGGATGTGGCCATTTTACTTACCTTTGTGCCAAAGTAACCTACCTTTGTTACATTACTTTGTTACGTTACGTTACTTTACTACGTTACTTTGGCTGAGTATCACCTCTCTCTCAGGAATATTCCTTGCACCAAAACCTAAGGTTCAAAAGAGTTCAGTTGTAAATGTACAAATGTGTTTATATGTTCATATTTGCAATAACGGAGTCCTGATGTCCTCTCCAAAGGACATACTGTAAAAAAGAAATGAAAACATGTTTTGACATTTCTTTTTTATTGTAGTAATGTTTTTTTCATCCCAAAGACTTATGTGGTGTAAAAAAAAGAGAAATCCAAAAACTTTTTTTTCTCTGGGTCTCAGGAGAGTTATGAGGGAATACTGTTAGCTGTTCTCTCTCAATGCCATAAGTCAGCAAGGGTGGGCTGATTAAGACAGTGAGTTGGTCCGTACACTTGACAAAATCCAATTGAATCTAATATAGAATTAAACAGACAGAAACTCAGAATGCGGGCCAGGTGGACGATACACAACAACAAACACAAGAGGTTTTATGATTTTCCACTTGGTGTGGGAAAAATCAGAGATTCAGAAGAGCTAAAACTAATCTTGGGTCAAGGACTGATGAGTAACCCTGATCTGAAGATAGCTGCCGTTCCTCCTCTTCTGCCTGCGGTTCGGGGTATGTGAGCATGTAAATATTCAGAGGGATTTGATTTATTAATGCTATCATGATCCTCCTGCTGCAGCCAGGTTTCTGTAAGACAAAATATATCAATATGATGATCACAAATCTGCACGGGGCTTTTACCAGTTCAAATGTAACAAATACATCTGAATATATCTTCAAATCACAAATTTAGACACGAATGGCGTCGTTTAGAGAGCAAGAAAGCATCTGATTTCCCATATAAAGAACACATTTCAGGTGTTTCATTTTACATCCACATTGTAGTAAAGTTGGTCATTACATCTGGATGGACAGTTTTAATAAACAGTAGAGCCAGATGTGGATGTGGTGATATTTTGTGACACAGTTGTACTGTCATGTCATTTAAAAAAAAAAACACCTGACAGTTCATTTTCAAAAGCACAGTATGTGCCAAGTCTGTGGGTGCATTTTTGTTTTTTTAAAAACTTGACAACAAGCCACAGACACAATGTGTATCTGCGCAGAAACCTTTAGCTGTCAGAAGATAAGGTCAGAGGAAATCTAAAATGCAACACCAGTTATCTTGTGTTTCAAAAATATACATAATAGGCACGGTTGGAGGAAATGTTCCATCTTGCACTGAAATCCGAGAAGTACACAAAACATCAGCAAAATGTACTGAAAGTATGCACCAATACATATTTCTTGTACCTGCTTTATCCTGTGCCGGGTTTAGGGGGGGGTCGTTCACAATCAGTGATGCAATCAATGAGTCGGAGGAGCATCGAGATGGATCCATGTTCCCTCTGTGTGCTGTGCACAGAGGGAACATGGTTATTTGACAGAAAGCCCCAGCTTATAATCGAAACAGGAAGCTGCTTGGTGTGAGGCACTAATCACAGCACCAATTTATTTAGTATTATAACCGCAATGCTGTGGAAGAGGTTTTTTTCCTAATGTTTAGCTGGGCTGAAAATGATAAATTAGATTTTTTTTTTTGTGATATATGCACATACTCGTTTAAGCACGCAGTCCACCGGCCTCTGAAGGTATACTGTTGTGTGTAGCACCAAAGGGTGAGTCGCAGATTCATTTCGATTTGTTTTTGCAGTGAGGTAAGGTGCCTTATCCTTCCGATATATAGGCCACTGTCATCAGGAAATACCGTTTCTATGGTGTACCTCAGCAGCAAAGTTTAGTTAAGTAGAACTTGGCAGGACCCAAGGTTTCCCAGATGAACATTGCCCAGAGCATCGGACCGACACTGCTGGCGTGCCATCTTCCTATAGTGTATCTTGGTGTCAAGTCAGGTAGTGACACACACTACCTTTCACATGATGAAAAAAAAAAAAACTAGCTACTTCTATTGCTCCATGACCTAATGCTAAAATGGCCGATGTAGGCACTTTCCACATTGGACACAGGGCAGCTTTATTGGTCTGTGGCTACTCAGCCCCATACAGAACACTCTGTCATGGACTGTGTGCTCCTGACTAATCCCCAGACAAGATCACTGTTGCTTTGGGTTAGGCCATGGGTAGCAGTCACTGGCTTTAATTTGAGCTGATGATGGTCTTTACAACGCAAAGATTGTCTGTCAGAGAACAGTCGTGATAGAATGATAGCTCGGGCTGGCTATCGCTACTGATTTCTAATTCGTTTGATTTCCAGTTTGATTCAGCATTTAAATAGTCCAATTCAGACAGTAAAATAGGTTTTTAACAAAATCATTGCAAAAAAGAAAAAGCCATCGATAAAATACCATTTCTGGTCAGCTGAATTATGAAAAGGTTGCTTTGCTTTTATCAAGCTCCTCTCAGTCAGTAGTCAGTCTTAACTTTACCATGAGACACAAGCAGTGGTTTGATGTGATATTTCTGAATCAAAGTCTCAACAGTCACCTGGATTTCTTAGAAATCCTAATTTAAGGGAGCAACATTTTGACATCTAGCTTCAAATGATCAAACTGCAGTTAAGTGAATACACCTCACCTAACCCTCCCCCTCAGAGTTTGTAAGGAGAATCCAAAGTGGCAGCTGAGAAAAAGGCCCTTTTGAGAAAGGAAACCTGATGATGCAAAGTTGAATCAGATGGCACCTGGCTCATTCTAAGGATAACAAAGCTATATTGATGCATATGTCATAGATAAGGCAGTGTTTCTACGGTTACAGATATATCATTTTAATATGATTGTACACTCCGAAAACAAAAGCCATGAATTTATATTGTATTTCTGGTAATAGATTGCCCTGAATCTAGTGAATGTTTAAAAGCCTGTAAGAGTCAATCAAACAACACAGTGTAGGCAACCTCATTTTTCTTTGGATATTTCCTTTAGTTCACATTAATAAAGCATTTATCAAAGATGGGCGGGACTCGATAAATTGAAAGTTTTTATTTCAGGTGACCCGTGGGCTCAAAAGTGTTTCCAAACAAGGGCCTTTGAGAACCAAGCAGAATGAAGCCATATTACACAGCAGAAAAAAAGGGAAAGCAAAAGAAAGTGTGCAACATCAACAAAGGAAATTAAAACTAACGATAAGCAATGGAAATGGACTAGCTCACTGTTTTGGAGGGAGTAAATTAGGACATTTCTGGTCACACACTTTGTAACACTGGCACTTAAAAAAGACTAAGGGTCCCTCTTAGGACCTTTAGACTGTTAGAAAGTGTCTGCGTTGATGTAATGAGCAGAGCTTTTGGCTGCGTGCTGTGTTGTGCAGTGGGAGAGGTTGTGGCTCTCTGTGACAAAAATCAGTACTATGTTGTTCAGGGAATGCTTTGAAATTCCTTTAAAACTTTAAAACTCCCGGATAGCAATTAGTGATAGCATCAAAACAAATCCTCAAAATTAAAACTGACTTTTGTTTTCCTATTTTGTACCTGAGCAGGATGCTGCCCTACCCTCTTGGATTCCCTAAAGTGGGCATGTTTAAGATGACACTAGTTGCTAAAAGCCACTATTTACAAAAATAGCTAGCATCACATTAAACTTGCAGAGTTGTTTTAAAGGACTCTAGGGGTCCTGGGAAAAATTGACTCTGGGCGGACACCCCACCCAGGCCAGCCGTCCACCCAAAACACCCTGCCCATGAGATAACACAAAGACTATGCAATGCACAGACCTTGGCTCCAACCAGAAAAGATGGTGTCAACAGCAAAGCCATTAGCCAGACTTTATTTTAGCTCAATGCAACACCAATAGACCAATGAATGTTCCCAAGGATCACAGATTAAATTCCCATCTCTTCAAAATGATAAATGTGACACCAAGTTCTTGAAAAAAAAGAAGAAAGAAAAGGGATTGGAAGTGGTAGGAAGCAGATACCTAATGGGACACAAGTTACTGTCTAATAAATAGAACCTGGTTCACATGCTCAAAATGTAGATAAATCCAGCACCTGTAACTCTTAAAAGGTCCATAGTTGCCATAAACATTCCTGGGATTGTAAAGATTCATGTTTCTCTTACATACATCAGCATTTAAACTGATGAAAGAGTCTCTAAGGAAACAGCAAATATATGAGCGTTGTATCCTTGGTATCTATGATATCTTTTTCTATACCTATCTGCGTCACAGTATAAGATTGAATAAAGAAATGGAGCTGCTTCTCTAATTGGACTGCTTTAGGTTACAAATCAGAAAACAGGAAGGTGAGGATGATGGGCCCAAATAAAAAAGGGTGAGGAAGACTGAGGTTATATGCCTCTGGACTGTTTACCAGTGGAAGAACGGCAGAATCTGGGAAGCCACCTTTTGCCCTCCACCCTGTTCAGCCCTTAACAGTACAGTGTTCCCATTGCTTTACTAATGCTTGTGTTAACAAACGTTATATTAAATAACTTAGATCAGTTACTTCGGGCATATTAACACATCTGAGCACTGATGATAATGAAATTGCCTTCAACGGACTCTTAGCTGCAACCCTGCTGCCAATACATCATGTGAAGATAGCCTGGCTCGTTGCCATGTTTGCCCAATATATTGTACAGGGCTGAGGAAAAGCCTTAAGGACAATACACTGTTCGGTGGCTGAGCTCATGCTTGAGTGTTGCTTAGTTTACTTCAGCCTAGCAATCCTCCAAATACGCCATGATAATCCCAAACTCACAGCAAGAGCCTGGAGCACCATTCATCACTGCCAGGTTGGAGGCCACAACCCATTAGTTAGGAATCTTTCGGCTGTCCACAACAATTATCACCAATGAGAACAACACAAGCAGCAGACTGTAGTGGTTAAACTGCTGCGCGGGAGGGCACACAATACTGCAAACAATGGTATAAAGGCGAACAAACAACATGCTACTTTCTCTTTCCACTAACTAAACCTTCTCTCCCACCTTGCTGACGAACCATATGCTGCTGAGCCATTTCACCACTGCCTGGAGAAGCGATTGATTATTGCCCCAGCCATAGTTCATGTGTAATTAAAAAACCCAACATAATTAGTTAAGCGGCAGGTTAGAATTAATCAGAGCCATTAAATCAACCTCCTCCCTTATTTCTCTTTCTGCTACAAAAGGGATTTTGGCATGAAAGCTCATTTGAGAAGCCAAGCAAATGAGAACTTGCTTCCTGTTAGCCTTTCTATCTGTTTTGCTGTCGGAGAGAGAAAGCCAGAGTAGAAAGAATGAAGATGTATGGCTCTTACTAGCTGTTGTGATTTGGGGTAATATATATAAAAAAAATGGTTCCACTTTGAATAGAAGGAGGTCGAGGGTGGCATTTTGTAATTACAACGATCATTAAATGAGGAAGAGGCTGCTCCTTTTCTTCCTCCACTGTGTTATAGTGAAGGTAATAACTCGCTTGTTTTCGCTTAATATCCATTTGTGCGCTTTTTTTCTCTTTTCTCCATAATTAATTATCTTGAGTAAATTAGGTGGAAAAGGGCACTTGAGACTGAAACAGTGTGTGGGGATCTTCCCGTCTGTCCACAGGGGCAATCTGGAGCTCTGTCGACTGTGACGGTGCTGATTAAAACAAACCCAGCCAATTATGGCGGGGAAAATGACAACCACTAAAAATGGATTCGCTGACGCGGTGGCATGAAGCAGACAAGTGCATTAACCCCATGTAAATCCGAGTCACCTAAACCATTGTAGAAACATTGTTCCTGCGAAGTAGCAGTACATCAAGTTTACCCGATTACTCACGACGTGTTACTTGTCAGCTATTAAATCTCGAGTGAAAGCTTCAGCGGGAAACGAATCTGGGGATAAAGGCGGAATTGACAGAGCAGTTTATCATGAATATGATGATGTACTTTAATTGAGAGTAAGGATGTGCAATCTTTAGTGTGAGTCGCTCACAGGGAGTGTGCATTCAGTTTATTTGAATGTTCCAGAAGAAGGTTTCGTCTCTCTTACAATGTCTTTGGCTTTTCAAGGTTTGTCTTTGAAAAAAGCTGCAGCTTTTAGCTATTTCTTCAGTCCAATTTTCTGCGCAAACCAGCTGAATGTTTATTAGGCAAGGGCCCCTTTTTGAATTGCAATGCGTCTATTAAAGCTGACTGAGTAAAATTTTATATTATATGTTCT
Organism: Odontesthes bonariensis; assembly: GCF_027942865.1. NCBI lineage: Eukaryota > Metazoa > Chordata > Actinopteri > Atheriniformes > Atherinopsidae > Odontesthes > Odontesthes bonariensis. The sequence continues at coordinate 28,786,829 of NC_134519.1, read as the reverse complement.
AATGCCAGCTTAGTCCTTGTAAGTGCATTCAGACATTTGGATGGAGGCTTGATCAAGCTCCATCATATATGAATGATTTCATAGTTTGATATTTTGCCCAACAGTGCGCCTCGCTCTCAGACTGCAGGTTTATGTGTTTGCTTGAGTTTCTAAAAGTGGAATGGGAGGCAGAGCCAGCTGCCAGTTTGGGTTCAGGATGCAGTCACCCTCGTCACCTTTAAGATTAGGCTTAAAACTTTCCTGTTTGATAAAGCTTATAGTTAAGGATGGCTCAGCATCCTGAGGCATCGCAGAGTTATGCTGCTATACTCCATGACTGCTGGGGGATCTCCCATGATGCACCTTTCCACTCTGCTCTATTTTACTCCCCATGAACATGTAACATTAAAGGGGAAGTTCGTTTTTTTTTTTTTTAAATCTGGACCTTATTTCTGGCATAAAATACGTTCATCTGCAGTATTGGTGAAATAAAGACAGATAATTCCTTATTTAGAGGCAGTATTGTCTCATTTGTCTCAATTGTCTCATTGTCTCGTTCATTCTCGCTATATGGATATACACTAATCTCGAGTGATCTAAATAGCGTCCAACTTTCATCAAACTGTTATCGATGAGTAGATGAACATATTTTATGCTAGAAATAAGGTCCAAGTTTAAAAAAAAAAAACTAACTTCCCTGTAGTGACCATTTGTCCATAAAAAACTAATAAAACTTAAACTAAACAAAATCAAAAGGCCACTGATGCACCATGGGGATGTGGTTTAACGCAGGCAAAAGAAGATGAATGTCCAAGATGAATTCTTGCATTTTCTGATGATTTATTTCAAAACAATAAAACAAACAAAAGAACAAAGAAAAACATGTCTGCTGCGCTCTACTTTTCCCTGGTAAAAAACCATTGGCCCACCCAGGTGCATGCTGGTACTCCAGGTGCTTACCTACACAAATAGCTTCAGGTGCCCAGTGGGACCCAATTACCAAAATATTCTAAACAAATAAATAACAAAGAATATTAGCAAAATATCTAATCCAAATAAAGCACTGAAATTAATCAAATAAAGTTACTCATAATTAGCTAATTACATTTAAAACTAGAACCAAAAAACAACTTTACAAATAGCTCCTACATACCCCTTTAATGTTGTCATCAACTTGTGTTTCTCTTTTTCAGAAGGTATCCTTCAAACCTAACACCTTGGTGTTTGTTGTCCCCTCTCTCCTGTCCTCTGAACCCCAGCAGGTCGAGGCAGATGGCCACTTTTCCCGGTTCTGGTTCTGCTGGAGGTTTCTTTCTTTTAAAAGTAAGTTTTTTCTTTCCACCATCACCTCGTGCACGCTCAGGACGGGGAAGGAAGAAAGTTTCGGTACAATCTTAGCTGAGGAACTTTTTTAAAAGAGTGTCTTTGTATGAATTGGACTAACTTGGATTTGAATGAATTTGGTTTGATTGGAGTAAGATTGTATTGGATTATATTCGGCATGTATTGCCCTGAAATGGCAGTTGTTGTCATTTGGCACGATATAAATAAAACTGAAATGAATTGAATTTGTTTTGATAAAAAACATTTAGAAAGTGGACAAGGCTGACAGCTATGTTGTTCTGCATTGTTTAAATTGAACAAGGCTGCTCTCATTCACATGCTTTTTGTCAGATGGCAACACACATCAGAGATTGTGATTTACGTGTCATCTCACGGCCATTTGGAGCACTTTCCGACCGTGGTTCTGCTCCAATAAAATCCTGATTTTATAACGCAGCGTCATCTGACACAATCTCCATGAAAGCAACTTAAAGATAGCATCTGTGCAGGGATTTCAGCTACACTTACATGTACAATCATTTTGCCTCTTTTACTGTGCTATGCAGCTCTTTATCATCCCTCATTCAGGCACCCTTTGCTACCCTCACTCTTTTATTCACAAAGTTTGCAGCTTTGAGGCATTTGTTCTCATGATGTTTCTCAAGATTGTGACACAATTTGGGACTTTGATCCAAGATCATTTGAAGGTATGTTATAGGATTAAATAAAGCATAAAAGATTAGCCCACCCTTTAGCAAAACCTTCTGCTTCTCCGCACTGAGAGTGCTCTGACTGCTGTTAACATGCGGTTAAGACACAGACAGTTCAGAAGTGCTACATCATGAGTAGATACTTCACAGAGTCCCACCTGAACAGCAATGAAAAACCTCTTCAATTATGAGTGGGTAGCTTGGGGTGGTATAAAACAAATATATGTGCTTTTCACCCGTTCGTGTCTTACAAACCATCATTTGCTCTAACTCTGGCCATGCTGACTGAATTTATAGCTAGCCCCTCCCTTATGTTGGTGTATTGGCTGCCATTAAAGGATGACACAGCACACAGTGCGTGTCTTTCTGTTCTATACTTACCGAAGCATGCCGTTTTGCACCTACACAAGGTTATAAGTCACTCATTAAACCACACCGATAAAACTTACAACATCATTTTCAACAAGCCCTGAAGTCTGAATTAAAACAGATAACAGCATTTAAGAAACAACAAGGACTTGGGGGTGACACTTTAAGCCTTTGGACCATAAGTCTGGAGATATCTGGTTTTCAGTCTTCACTCTTTGTTGAGGTTTCAACATTGAAACTAATTGGTTTGCTTCAAGAGTCCCAAATTTTTTGATTGGAGTTCAGAAATCATGATTTGGTCTGAAAGACTTTCTCTCACAGACGCCACAAAGTATAATGCCTGGGCTACGTCACAGGACACGAAACCAGTCACATATTTGTGAAACATAATGTAAATGTAATTCCTGCTTGAAAACAAAAACAAGGTACATGGTGTTTTTTTTGTGAGAGCACAGTTTCTTTATTCTTCAGCTACACCCCTGTAGCGTTACCGGGTATTTATATACCTATTAAATATAAGGATTTATGAGATGTTCTTACAGTCTCAAATAAACCTTACCTCGAATTCAGGGGCACCACCAACCTAGGTTTTGACTTAGTTTTAAGTCACAGTCAGGTAGGAAAACTGTTCGAAATCTTACGATCCTGGTGTTGAATTAATCTTTCGATTAATATTCAATTAATAATCAGTCTCATATCTCGCTACTTTCGTGAAGTTCTCGTTTGGTTGGACAGACATTACGTAAAGAAAGCATACGACACAATCTGTGATTATAACATATATATAGATATATGAACTGTTTATTACAATGATATGATCTTAGACATGAACCTTTAAACAAACAGGAGATGCATGGAATATGGGTGATTATATAAAACACTTAGTGAATATAAAATAAAGTATGGGAATGGAGAGTTACTGGATTTATTCAAATAGTTTGGGTTGGCTGACTATTTGAATCTAAATACTGACATTTCGGATTAATTTATCATTCTGTGAAAGCCTCAAGACATCCATCAAACCCACTTTAAGGTGAAAACGGGTCGGTCTTACTGTGCTGAAGTTCTGTTCAGTCAGTTCGGACCATGGTAGCGGCCACGCGGGGTCTGAGGGGATTTCTCTTCCGCTCTCTGGGCCTTCCTGGCTGTGGTGGCTGACTTTAGCGGACTTCTCAGTTGCTTCTTTCACCGGGAAACGGGGACGATGATGTCGAGGGCTTTACTGTGGGATGATCAAATCCATCGTTGTGTCAGAGTTGGTCCGTTGCTGCTTTCTCTGATGAAGTGAACTTAAGTTCACAGAAGATTAATAAAAGGTTGCTTGGAGTTGGCTTTCTTGGTAGGAAAAGGTGATGATGGCGTGAAACAGCGGAGGTTAGGACGTGCGACGTAGAAGGACGTGGATGGCGAGGGACGAACACAAACACGTAAAACGTGCATCTTCAGAGTATTTCAATCTGTTTCTTTGTTCGGATCTTTCTTTCTCGTCTCCGGGGTCTCACTGGGTTCTGGAGGGTCTCCTCCGGTCGTCCGCTGCATCGTTATCCACACGTCCTTCCGCTCTCTCCTGAGATTATGGAAAACTCCCAAACTCCGGCGAGCTCTTCTCTTCTGCTTAAACCATCTCTAAAAATCTATGAGCAGCTGTTTTCTGCTCAAATCTCCTTCTGAAACTCTGGGTTGGAACCCTTTTGGAACAAGAGGCAAGAAGGCAAGAGGGCAAGAGCGTGTGTTTTCCGCTGTTCCGGGTTTTGACTCTCGGAGGCGGGGCTTACACTACTTTTTCAGCCAATGACATGCTTGAACTGTGTGCATGTCTCTGTAAGGTGATCTGTGCTAGGGGGATTTCTGGATGAGACAAAGAACTCTGTGTTTCTCCATTACTCCCATCTCAGAACATTTGTCTCGGTGATTCTGAAAACACCACATCTTGTTAAGATATGCAGATTAAAGATATAACATAGACTTGTAATATAAAGACATCAAAATAACACACATGATAAAGACAATTATGACTTTCAAAATTCAGATGAATATCTATGAAATCGTGACATATGAATAGTGAGCCATAGAATATTCATTTTCTGTGTTAATAATGGGGACACTAAACAAATACCAAATAGATACCGAAGGGACATCGTTAGAAGTTAAATTGTTGCATATACATTGTCCATTTTACTGAGTCCTCTGGGATTTAAATGTTCAACTAATCAACACTGCAGACCACTAGGGGGCAATGTGGTTCTATCAGGCAGGTTGGGCATTTTCCACCAAAATCAGTTCTTTGTCAATATTTAAGCCAGAATCGTACAAATTGTCTCTATATGCGTCTTGTGATCAAGCAGGAAACCTGAAAGAAATTGTACACGGTTATCAAACACATTTAATATAGTTTTAAGATTCGACTAAAGGTGAGTCTTCTCAGTTCATGTGTAGCCATCTGGTCGGTCTGATCTGTTAAAGTGTCAACTTTCGAGTTATGGTCTAGATAAGATAGTAAGTGTCCCACTTTTCCAAGAGTGAGTTCGACTCCCCAAAAGCTCTTAAGGGTGTTGTAAATTAGGCAGTTTCTGTCTCTTTTTCCTTTGTGGAAAGAAAATGAAGATCTGGTTTATATCCACATACGTAAACATCCCCCACAGGAATGTTGGTTTTGTCAAAGTTTGAAAAACTCTTAATCCACACGGCACTGTGACTGCTACATTCCCCCATTCGAATCGGATCTGAACTCGTGGCTGATCCGAATCGCAGGTGAAGAAGTCCAGTGTGTCCGAGTCTGGTGGTTGCTAGGACTCTCAAGAGGGTTATGGTGGGTGTCTCGAGACAGCCTAATACAATTCTGACACAACAATGGCTATAAAACTACAATGGTTATAAACGTAATTTTGTTAAGCTTACTTAACCTACGTAGTAAATGTCTAATAGCTAAAGATATTGTTCATAAGTAAAGGTTTCTAAGCCTATATAATTTCAAATGGAAAATCCTAGTAAAAGCATGCAGATTTCTTTTGGAAAAAGATCAATGTTAGGGGAGAATTTTACTCATGTTAGAGTCATGATCTAGGATGTGGTATTTCTTAATAGTTAGGAAATGAGAACGTTTACTACCTGAGTGTGAGCAATATTCGCAGGACTTTATACGAACAGTAATGTGTAACATATTTGTCGCGGCAGCGGTCCTGGACAGGGCTTCACTGTACAGTAGCAACGAGTGATATTCTAACTAAAAGGATCCATGGTGAAAGCTGTTGTCAGTGTTTCACTGCTAATTTGATTTTAATTCAGTTGTAGACCAGTTTCCCCCATTTGTAGATGTCACATGGGTGAAATAAGGTAAGTTGAGTGTGTCACCAGATGATGATAGACTTGAAAATTGAAGTTTTGAACACTGAGGTGTCCTGGATTCAATCTTGAGGCATCATGATACTACGGAGTAGTTTTATCGTGATTAGGTAAGTGATATTTTGAGGGTAAGCTTCTTTGCTTCCTTTAAGAGTTAGCTATGGTTAAAGGTTTGGTATTCGGGGTTACTAGAATGTTTGTTGGAGTGTATGGTCCTACCTCCAGGAACAGGCTAGCATTTCTAAGTCTCTGTTAGCACGGTTGGCCATTACAGGGTTCTGAAGTTTTTATTTTGTTTTAGCAGCAGACTTTTCAGGCTATCAATATCATCTTGACTGATGGCACTTATTTCACTAGACCATTGCTGAGATTTGATGTGGTCCTTGTCGATGACTCTGCTCATCTCAGTTGTTTTCTGATCTGGTGATGGTTGTGACCATGCAGTGTGTGATGGTTTATAGCGAGACCGAAGTCTATAATTGCGGTTGCGGTTTTGAACAGATTGCTGGTCATGTCGATTTTGAAAAGACATGTCTTTTTGCGGGTTTGAATGAACACTGTGGTTTTCACTGTGGCAGTGAGTTGGTTCATGGCTGGGCCATGAGGATTTGGAATAGTTGTGTTTGGAGCCTTTCTTAGGCCGTTGAGAATGTGGCCAGTGGGGGACCTCTGCTGGAGGTCTGCCACTTTGTCCCACTTCTAACTCTGGGGACCAAGAACGAGGGTTCTGGGTCTGTGTGGTGATGGGTTCTGGCTGTTTAGCTTGTCTATGTTTTTGGAAACCTAGACTGGCCCATTCACGTAGCTGCTGAATGGTAGCAGTGTGAGGGTTAGCTATAACTCCTAAGTGATAGCTGGTAGTTGGATGGAGGTTTTGAAGGAAAAGAGTTTTGAAACTCATGTCTTCCTCCATTCCGACCTTATTGCTGAAACCAAAATAAGCTTTTAGGAGGCGGTAATAATACTGCTGAGGCAGCTCATTCCGTCCTTGTTTAACCATCATGGCAGCGGTTAAGCCAGATGGGGTCAGCTCGTCTGAAAACTCGCGTTCGAGTGTTTGGCAGAGGAGTGTATAGTCGTTCCGGATGTAATCGGGTTGACGTTCAATGAATCTACTGACTTCGCGGCTAGATGTAACCTTAATCAAGTAGAATTTGTTGTTAACTGATGCGTTTGGAAACCTTCGCAGGAAGAAATCAATGTCGTCCAAATATGCTCGGGTGTCATGTGGCGTCCCAAGAGTCGGTTCGAATCTGGGCACATGGCGAGCAATTTTGTCAAGCTCTTCGTCAGAAGAAGCTTGTGGAACTTGGGGTTTTAGAGTGGGAAATGATTGATCCGGTTTACCTGGATCATAAACGATCTTTTCAGATCTGAAAGAATTTGTTGTCGTTGAAGACGGGGGTGAAATAATTGAGCTCTTGTAGGCTGTTTTCACTTCAGGGAAAGGGTACCCTCTGTCTTCCTGGGGGAAACCATGTGTTTCCTGTTCATGTCCCGTCTCCAAAGACTGACGTAGGTCTATCTCAACACCTTCTGGTTTATCTGATAGGTGTTCCTGCTGTGGATGAGCGGCGTTTTGCTCATCCTTAGCTTTGCTTAGCTGTTCTGTCAACAGCTGCATTTGTTCCTGCTCAACATTAAGATGCTTGTCATCAGTTGGCACTTTGGCTGTTAAATCCTGCATTTTCTGCAGAACCACGTGTAGAGATTGCTGGGACTGTTTTTGTGCTTGGTCCACCTTCTTCAGTTGGACTTGGGTTGAAATCAACTCTTGTTGGCAGTTTTGAAGTAGCTGTTCAAGCTTTTTGTTGTTTTCATTGAGTTGAATAATTTGTTGGTTTGAGTTCTCAACCTGTGTTGTCAACTCTGTTACTTGGGCATTAGCTTGGCTGGATGCCCTCTCAGTGGCTTTAAGTTGGTGTTGGAGGAATTTGGTTTCCTCCTGAAACTGTGGCTTTTTCTGTGACCGAGTTTTAAGTTTGTCAGCGGCTTGTTCCATCACTTGGTGTGCATGTTTAACGAACACCACAGCTAGACTACTTAACATTTTGGTCAGAGATTCTTCTTTGGGCTTTTTAGCTTTTGTCTCAGCCGATGGCTTTAGACTGATTTGCTCTGTTTCAGGTGTTTTAATGCATCTTTTCTTTAAGGCATAACCCAGTATCAACTGTTTTGTTAAGTCCATCATCTTGTTTTCACTTGTCTCAGAAAGGGTTCTTTCTGAAAATAAGTTTGAGTTTGGAACAAGGGAAAATAGTTGGGTTAATGTGAAGGTAGTTGGGAATAAGGATTGTTCTCCTGAAATTAATTTCTTCCTTTTGAATTTGTTTACTTGAGAAACAAATAAGGAAGGATGTTAAAATAAACACGACTGTGTTATTTTACTCAAAACTGGAAGAAATGCATTTAATTTAGAAGCTTATCATTAACCGTTATGGTAAAAAGAGGGAAAACATTAATGCTAACACAAAAGGGAACATACAAGCTCTTGGCTGTTGTTTTCTTTAAGCCTTAGTGTCTTATAATCAGTTCCTGTTAAGGTAATCTGATTTGGTGAAAGACACACATTTGAGATAAATTAGCTTCAATTAATGTTTCCAAATAACAAAGTCGGTATTGTTTGTGTCAAACAATTAATTCAAATGCATTAAAGAATATTCAAATAAAGCTGGTATTCGTTAGTACCAAGCAAAATGATCAGCTTTCTTCGTGATCCTATTTAATGTGATCCTGAAGCGGCTCACATGTCAAAGCTTCAAGTGGCGGGTTTGAGAGAAGGGAGTGAGGAGTTGACGTCACTGGTGACGATTTCTAGCACCGCCCACCAATAGTCCTTCAAGGACTCAGTGAATTCGCCTCATTTCAACTGGGGAATGAAAGGGTTAACGTCTCTCACAGACAGTGCACAAGCGATGTTGCAGTTTGCTCACAAACTTTTAAACACAGCTTTGCAACATTCACAATGCTTGAGACACGGCGGCCTCAGTTCAGAATGCTTCTAAAAGTCACCAACTTTGGTAATAACAACAAATAGAGTCACCAACTCAATTTTTCTGCAGCAAAATTGGTCTGTCCACTACTGCCGTATATTATTTTAGTTAGGGCTTGTAAGCATTTTAAAAATAAACACACCCTCAGTTTTTCTTTCAACTGGGTTCAACAGACACGACGTTCTGGTCGTTTATTTAATAATACAAAAACAATTGACTGTTTAAGTCATTCATGCGATCACGTTTTGTGACCGTGTGTATTTTATTTATTTATTTTATTCATTTATTTTATCAGGAGCGACGGCTATGACTCATTCAGTTAAGCTCAGCAGCTTTAACTTTCAATAAGTAATCTGTATTACTTTATTTTAGGCGTCACAACGCTCCGTTAAACAACGTTTAGACTCGCTCCCCCACTTCATGGGGTTTCAATATAGCACCTTGATGCTTTTTTTATGTCCGGCTGCAAGATTACAGCGGATCAAAACTCCTGTGTTTGAGGAGGCTCTGAGTTGACTAAATTCGCCGGGACTCGCGGCAGAATTTGTGATACTCATAAAAATAAAATCAAATCAACCGTGTTGGAAACTCGCAACTACGGCCAGGCCTTTAAATTCAGCGTTCTTGCGCTGTGCATGCAATCTTTATTCTGGGAGGACACAGCGGCAGCTGGCTGCTCTTCTGCGGTGTGCAATTAATATTGCGCACCCACGGATTTGGAGAGTTATCATGCGTCCACGATTACTCTGATAAAGTGCTTTTAGTCATTCTAAGTTTATAAAGACAGACACAGCCACTGCTTGCATTGCTCACACACAGATAATGAACCAGCCAATATCATGTTTATGCTTTCCTTCACGTAAGTCAGTCTACCGTAAAACGCCTCACACGGGGCACCAAAAATATGTAGCGTTACCGGGTATTTATATACCTATTAAATATAAGGATTTATGAGATGTTCTTACAGTCTCAAATAAACCTTACCTCGAATTCAGGGGCACCACCAACCTAGGTTTTGACTTAGTTTTAAGTCACAGTCAGGTAGGAAAACTGTTCGAAATCTTACGATCCTGGTGTTGAATTAATCTTTCGATTAATATTCAATTAATATTCAGTCTCATATCTCGCTACTTTCGTGAAGTTCTCGTTTGGTTGGACAGACATTACGTAAAGAAAGCATACGACACAATCTGTGATTATAACATATATATAGATATATGAACTGTTTATTACAATGATATGATCTTAGACATGAACCTTTAAACAAACAGGAGATGCATGGAATATGGGTGATTATATAAAACACTTAGTGAATATAAAATAAAGTATGGGAATGGAGAGTTACTGGATTTATTCAAATAGTTTGGGTTGGCTGACTATTTGAATCTAAATACTGACATTTCGGATTAATTTATCATTCTGTGAAAGCCTCGAGACATCCATCAAACCCACTTTAAGGTGAAAACGGGTCGGTCTTACTGTGCTGAAGTTCTGTTCAGTCAGTTCGGACCATGGTAGCGGCCACGCGGGGTCCGAGGGGATTTCTCTTCCGCTCTCTGGGCCTTCCTGGCTGTGGTGGCTGACCTTTTTAGCTTCTCAGTTGCTTCTCTTCACAGGGAAACGGGGACGATGATGTCGAGGGCTTTACTGTGGGATGATCAAATCCATCGTTGTGTCAGAGTTGGTCCGTTGCTGCTTTCTCTGATGAAGTGAACTTAAGTTCACAGAAGATTAATAAAAGGTTGCTTGGAGTTGGCTTTCTTGGTAGGAAAAGGTGATGATGGCGTGAAACAGCGGAGGTTAGGACGTGCGACGTAGAAGGACGTGGATGGCGAGGGACGAACACAAACACGTAAAACGTGCATCTTCAGAGTATTTCAATCTGTTTCTTTGTTCGGATCTTTCTTTCTCGTCTCCGGGGTCTCACTGGGTTCTGGAGGGTCTCCTCCGGTCGTCCGCTGCATCGTTATCCACACGTCCTTCCGCTCTCTCCTGAGATTATGGAAAACTCCCAAACTCCGGCGAGCTCTTCTCTTCTGCTTAAACCATCTCTAAAAATCTATGAGCAGCTGTTTTCTGCTCAAATCTCCTTCTGAAACTCTGGGTTGGAACCCTTTTGGAACAAGAGGCAAGAAGGCAAGAGGGCAAGAGCGTGTGTTTTCCGCTGTTCCGGGTTTTGACTCTCGGAGGCGGGGCTTACACTACTTTTTCAGCCAATGACATGCTTGAACTGTGTGCATGTCTCTGTAAGGTGATCTGTGCTAGGGGGATTTCTGGATGAGACAAAGAACTCTGTGTTTCTCCATTACTCCCATCTCAGAACATTTTTCTCGGTGATTCTGAAAACACCACATCTTGTTAAGATATGCAGATTAAAGATATAACATAGACTTGTAATATAAAGACATCAAAATAACACACATGATAAAGACAATTATGACTTTCAAAATTCAGATGAATATCTATGAAATCGTGACATATGAATAGTGAGCCATAGAATATTCATTTTCTGTGTTAACAATGGGGACACTAAACAAATACCAAATAGATACCGAAGGGACATCGTTAGAAGTTAAATTGTTGCATATACATTGTCCATTTTACTGAGTCCTCTGGGATTTAAATGTTCAACTAATCAACACTGCAGACCACTAGGGGGCAATGTGGTTCTATCAGGCAGGTTGGGCATTTTCCACCAAAATCAGTTCTTTGTCAATATTTAAGTCAGAATCGTACAAATTGTCTCTATATGCGTCTTGTGATCAAGCTGGAAACCTGAAAGAAATTGTACACGGTTATCAAACACATTTAATATAGTTTTAAGATTCGACTAAAGGTGAGTCTTCTCAGTTCATGTGTAGCCATCTGGTCGGTCTGATCTGTTAAAGTGTCAACTTTCGAGTTATGGTCTAGATAAGATAGTAAGTGTCCCACTTTTCCAAGAGTGAGTTCGACTCCCCAAAAGCTCTTAAGGGTGTTGTAAATTAGGCAGTTTCTGTCTCTTTTTCCTTTGTGGAAAGAAAATGAAGATCTGGTTTATATCCACATACGTAAACATCCCCCACAGGAATGTTGGTTTTGTCAAAGTTTGAAAAACTCTTAATCCACACGGCACTGTGACTGCTACACCCCCCTCAGATATACCCAACTTTGCCATGTGAAATCTGAGGGTGTCCACCTGGCAGAAAGGTAGCACAGTGACCTTGGTGCATTTAAGTCGAACACAACTAGGCTGGTCTTCCACTGGCAGCCACTGACAGGCGAGACTTGTTAAAGAGGTAGTCAGTGTAATTTATTCCTCCTTTTTATCGATTCAGCACCACAGTGGTGAAGCTGAAGAGGTGAGCTGCTTTACTCCCCGCAAGGCGATGCAGTTTAACACTGTTGTCTTCTCACTGTAAAATCCTTGGGTTCGACCATAGATTTCCTCTGGTTTGTTGTGGCTTGTGTTACATTACATAAAACTGTATGGGGGAGATACTTATGGACACCATTGATTTTAGGCTGCGGCTACACGGAAACGTTTTTCACTGTAAACGATACTTTTTCTTATCGTTTCGCTGTCGCGGCCACACGGAGCCGGCGTTCCCACTACCCCAAAACGATAGTTTTTGAAAACGGGTTCCAGAGTGGGAAAGTTTGAAAACGGCCTCGTTTCGTTTCCATTGTTACAGCAAAAACGTTTTTGCGTCAGCCACACGTTGACGCTGGGAGCCAATTTTAACACCTCTCTATTGTCTCACAGCGTGGCGTGACACAGTGGCGTGTGTACTGTATCGTTTCATCGTTGTCGTCTGGACAGCAGCGCGTTTCCGTGTGGTCGCAAGAATTTTCGAACCCGTTTTCAAAAAAAACCTCGTTTCGTTTTCGTGTAGCCGTAGCCTTAGTCCCCTATTCTCATCAGTTATTACAAGCTCAATCAAACGAACACAAGAAGCTGGAGGACTCAACCAGCAGGAGATGAAGGGAGTAAGTGCTGCAATTGAGCCAAAAGAGCTTTTTTTTTTTTTTTATGCGTTGCGTGTATCCTCCAAGGCCGCACGGCAGATTTAGAACAGCATCCATTCAGGGTTTACCTTGAGCTTCTGGTCTGTTTTTTTGTGTTTATCCCATGAAATGCATGTACAGTTAAACAAGCCTAGTGTCCGGGCCAGATTTACAGCATCATTTGCACTAACCATCTTTTCAGGTGACACATTGACGTTGTTGATGTCGCTGACTGGATTACGGAGGAAAATCAGCTCGCAAGCTGTTTCCAGACAGATGGCCTCCGCAGCTACAGCTCTGCTGATATAATGGACAACAGAGGAGGATGTTCTGAACAAGAGAAAAAAAGAAAAGCCTCACATCAGGGACTGCCACCCCCCCCCCCCCCCCCCCCCCCCCCCTTCTTGTTCATTACCTGCTTTCACACAGGTGCGTTTGTTCTGCCGGGCACACAGCTCAGGGAAGATCGATACTTAATTTAGAGAAGCATTCAGCCATCTTTAAGAGAACAAACTTAATTTGATTATCAGCGTATCATTACAACAATCCAGCTCCTTTCATCTTTAATTACTCCAGCAGAGGACAAATTCCTTTATTTTCTACCTTCAATTTTTGTAAGCAGATGAAGAGGCGTAATCTTTCCTCTTTCTCATCTCTCCAACAGCAGACCCTGTGACTCATCCTTCTGTCTAACGTTGCTGTAAAACTTTCCTCCCATTTACTGACGCTTAATTCAGGCTTGTTAGCGTCAGCAGGTCACAAGCAGAAGTAGCTCCACACTGTGATCAGTGCTTTGTTGTTCTGCTAAGTGTTCCTTGCAATCATACTGCCTCCATCAGACTATTGTTGGGCAAACCTGTAATTTGGCATCAGGACTAGATGCTAATCCATTCCGCTCTCAATAGGACTGCGAGCGAGGCAGCCTCACAGTGGATCAGCGTTTAACGTTGTCCGGCCTCACGCTCAGAAAACACACAAACGTTCAGAGAAAAAAAAACTTGAGAGAAGATCATTTCATCCTTTGTCTGCTTGGTCTCACTCGTGGACTTGGTCCATTCTTTTCAGAGCACAAATCACAATGTTATGCAAATGGGAATGTTTGTTGGCAGAGCCGACTTTTTTAAAGTCAAATGAGATGTGTCATCACAGATACAAACTGCATTTTACCCACGAGAGGAGGCATGTGATCAAGAAATGTAGCCTGAAACTGTTTTACACAAGGAGGAATTGTCATGGTGTGTTAAGGGAGGAACCAGGTGCAGACATGGACGGGAGGCAAAAAGTGACGTTAAAGGATTTATTTTACAAGATAAACAAAAGGCGCAGCAAAGCTGGAGTAAAGAAAAACTAAAATGAACATGAAACTAAGAAAATAACAAAACAGACTTAAATACTTGCAGAGGGGACTGACGGGAAAAACCAGGGACCAGGAAAGGAGTGTGACCATAGAGGCGAGGAACGCAGACTGGATTACAGATCAGGGGACGGGCCAAGACAAGACCAAGGTATAGACGAGGATCCGGTGAGGAGTGGTTGAACTAGAAAGACATATATACTGGGGAGGTGATTGCTGGAGTAGGAACTGGTGGCTGATTGGTAACGGGTTGCAGGTGAGAGTGAAGAGAGCAGGAGACAGACTGAGGAGGGCGAGAGAGAGATGGCACAGGGGGCCAGAGAGAGCACACTAACAAGGAATACACAAGGAGAAATAAAACATAACAGAATACTGATAAACAGAACTAAGGTGAAACAAAGACTGAATCTAAATAAAGAAAACACCAAGAGCATGGAATACAAATACCAATAACTAAGTACAAAAATATAACCAAAAACTCAGATCCTGACAGGAATGTCAGCTCTGCACAGAGACAACACAGTTTTCTGACATGAATTCATGTCAGAGGGACAGAAAGGCAGAGGACACGCGCCTCTGTGCTCATGCTTTAGCTGCTTTTAGGAAAAAACTGACGTCTGGTTCTGTGAGACCATCCAGGATGTTATCAGAAAAAAGTCCAAAAAACATAGATGTGTGAAAGTACCATTGATGCAGAGGTGGATGTTGGAATTTTGGAGAGAAATATGCTTCCATCCAGAGACCTCTGTTCAAAGCAGGTCACTTATTTCAAATCCTTCATCACTTTCAACAGCACGGCTTCATAGACACAGATCGTGTGTGTGTGTGTGTGTGTGTGTGTGTGTGTGTGTGTGTGAATGTGTCCTGCCTATAGTCCAGATCTATCTCCTGCTGAAAATGTATGGAGCATCATCAAGAGGAGAATCAGACACCAGCAACCCCAAATTATTGAGCAGTTAAGATCTTGATTCCTCTTGCAAAACTACAAAAATAATCAGTTGCCAAACAACTTTCCAGACATTGTTTAATGCTAGCATACATTTTCTAAATGAATATCTTTTAAAATACCATGAAGTTGGCCAGTGAAGACAATACAAATGGTTTGCTTTGTTCTGTGTCTGTCAAATAAAGGCTCAAACGCACTGTTTTTTAAAAAATACAGATGATTCAAAAAGTTTTTCTCGTAAATTTAAAAAAAAATAAATGCCCACACTTTACTGGAAATTGGGTTTATATATCCACCTGCGCCGTTGAATCAACCGGCCTCACATCAAGGGAAAAGACTGAAAGCCAAAAGGACGTTGATAAGGATGCTTCAAACGCACAGCACAGCTACTGAAAAGCCACCAAGCGCTGTCAAATCAGTGCAACCTCAGATTGAGCCTGAAGTGTTGGTGAGACTTCTGTGCTTGACAATTTGTCATTCATTTCCAGAATCCCATTATATGTTCAACTGCATCGAGGGCATCCATCAAAAGACGTGGAATGTTTATGGGCTGCTGTAGGTTTCAATCATTCCAGCGTTTCCTAGAAATTACCCTGATACAGAGGGGGAGGGAATCTGCTGATTGGGTTGCAAACTGCAGTTTATTGATGTTTATTTATGTGATAACATAAACACTTCATGAAAAATCCCTTTGAGGACATCAATTTCGGAAACTACCAATAACAGACAGAAAGTCATTCAGGGTAAATAGGTGCAACTTTAAGGAACGAAATAATACAGACAACCTGGCACGCGAGAGAAGTTGAAGACAGAAAGGGGAAAGAAAGCTCTTCTTCACGCTGTGACTGAAGCACATTTCTGACTTCTATCTTCTTCTGTATATGTTAATGTTACACTCTGTTAGTTGTCCCTTTGGCTGCTTTGCGCCAATTAAAGAAGGAGGGCCTCTTTTATTTGTGTCGCCTCCCGTAGTAAAACCTTGGAGCCTCATTAGCTGCACAAAATTGCTGCAACTAAGTGAAAACATGACCATTTTTTGCGGTCAGGAACGAAACTTATTTGCAGTTGTGCTCAGAGGGCATAAATGATCTGATCTAACAATGCTTCAAGCTGTCTGAAGATTTCTAAACTGTTCATTCTTATTAAGCATTAAAATTCAAAGTCCAGCTGGAGGCTACAGTGTTGTGGCATTTTCATTTCCGTTAAGGAATGTCTGTTGTTGTCTCCTCCAAGCTTTTTACAGTGACTTTCCGAGAACGGCTTTATTGGTCCTTGGTGGGTATTGGGGGGGGGGGTATTGAAAACTTGTTTTACAATACATTTGAAGTAGAGATGTTACAATATAAGATTGCAACGCATTATTGAGGCCAAAACGATATTATCAACTAAAAACAGCTTTGACAACCGGTAATCATTCTATCCATTTTCTGCCTGCCGCTCACATGCAACTTTAGTTTCTGGCCACTCAAAATGGATAATCTTTAAAACTCCAGCCAGGGTCAAGATGTTGCCCCGTCCGTGCACCACTATCTCCTTGGTTTGAAGTCAGTTTGTGCATGAGTCTCCCTTTACTTGGCATGATAAGAGGAGATGCCAGCCAGATAGTGCCCAACGTTGTGGACAGACAGTTACTCTCCAACTACATCAAACCAGCGCCCGGCAACAGCAGTTTTAGATAAGACCTCAGGCTTGGGACGACCTTGAGAATAGAGGGTTTTTGCCGCAGAATAACGACTGTCTGTGCTGTCAGAAAGGTTGCTCCACACATTTAGCAAACAGCTAAATCTCTTGAACCAACTTTAGAGTGACAGAGTCTGTTCGTGTCACCGTGTTCTTTCTGTTTCTCAATGGAAGGGGATCTTTTTATAAGCAATGTCGCTTTGCATTGCACTTGGTGATGTATGGCCTGGATGCAGCTGCTCGGCCATGGAAACCCATTCCATGAAGCTCTCTGCGCACTGTTCTTGAGCTAATCTGGAGGCCACATGAAGGTTGGAGGTCTGTAGCGACTGACTCTGCAGAAAGTTGCTGTTCTTTCCCAAATGTTCGTAGAAGCAGTCTGCATGCCGAGGCGCTTGAATTTCTACACCTGTGGCCATGGGAGTGATTGGAACACCTGAATTTAATTATTTGGACAATGTATCAAGGATTTATTCTTTTAATATCAGGATTGTTGCCCTACAGGTATATCGTGACACCTCCAACATGAAGCTTTTAATTACAGCATTTTGTTGCCTGCATTGGGAAAAAACAATGACATTACAGAAAAATTAGGGAATAAAAGGGTAGTTTCTAGAGACACAGAGAGTCGGGCAATAGAGGGCTGTGCACGTTGAGCAATTATTAAAAACCAAATAAGCACAACCCCTTACAGCGACCCTGTGACAGGTTAGGAAAATACCACATACCTCGCCTTCATTAATCATACCAACTATTTTGCACTGAAGTGTTCTAACCTCCCCTTGATATCAAGGACCACACAGAGCCCGGTCCCAGTGTGCTTGTCTGCAGTACCTTGCAGTGTCTTGAATCCGCACACACTAAACTGCATTCCTTTCTTCAATACTGCGCTGTGATCAGATTAGACTGACGGTTGATTCAGTTGGAGGAAATGTTAATGCAACTTTAGATTCATGCATAACCATGAGAGGGAATTAATAAGTGGAGTGAGAAATGTTGTTTCACTGTAAAAGCCACATGCATTTTAATCATATCCAGATGAACTTCACATAATGCCATTAAGTCCTTGTGCTGGAGAAAAAGAAGAGGAGGAATATCTTCCGCCTTGTTAAGCGGGCCTGCCCAGATGTAATGAAAGGAAGGATCAAATGATTACAGTGTTAGTTGTAATGCTGTTTTCCAAGCCCACACACCTCCAACAGTTCAAGCTGATACACCTACACCATGCAGACACTGCACAACTGCGGCATACACCTCTATAAAAAACAGTTTTATGCAGAGGACCAGAGGGATTACCGCCCAGTCATGTAGCAACAAACAATGATGAAAGGTAAACAAAACGTTAAGACTATTAAGACAAGCGAGGGCCTCCTTGGGACCCAAGGGCTACAAGCTCTGTGAAACAAAGTCACTGGTGGCTGTTTTTGGATGCTGACACTAACTTCTTTCTTAATTTCTACATTTTTCATGTGCTTCCTGCTAGAGGCTCGGCCAGCGAATCCTCCGGGGTGAGTGAGGTGCTAATAGATGTGATTCACATCCACAGCAGCCAGCAGCCCCTTCTGAGGTCACTGTTCAGCTTGGTGTGGCTTCATACAAATTGAACTGCTTTCCGGTGCCTGTGATATCTTTGCAGATTAGTGTGAAAGCTCAGAGAGTGCAATAAATTAGCAACAATCTGGTAAAAGCAAGTTTTGACCTCTTACTTCTCATCCCCTATTTAGAGACCTTTATGATTCTCAATCTAGCTGGAAAGCAAATATCAAAAATAATGACTAAATTGTTTAATGTTCTTCAGTGGTTTTCATTCTGTGATTTAAGCACTCATTTCCTCTTTAGATTCTTGCGCGTATGTACAGCATATGGTGAATATTAAGTGTCATCAGTGGGTCCAACAGCACCCTCCTGTGGTAAGACTGTGCAGTTACAGCTGCGTGGTAGTAATGACAGTATAATTATGCACTGATACTCTGCCCGGCACATCCTTCACATGCTTGGATGTGTATTTCAATGTTTATTTTCTACCTTATACAAATAAGAAGCTTTATATCTGGTGTTGTTTGTCAGACTATAAGGTGAAGTTATCTAATAGTATTTTTTTAAACTCCCTAGATGAGACTCATTATCCAGAGGTTTACTTGCAAATATAGTTTGCTGTCATGATTGCTACACAAACCATTATACGAGGATGTGCATCTGGTAATGTAACAATAATTCTGTGCAATTTCAGTTTGGGGCAAAAAAAAGTCTCTCCCTCTCAAAAATAATGTTTTTATGCTTTCTCTGAGCAAGTCATTTAAAAGATGATCCATCGATGTTTTGAGAGGCAGATTTCAGAAATGAATGAAAACGATTTTTTTTTTTGAAAGCACGCAGGTAGAATGGCAATTCATTCTACGGTTGTGCTCTTTGTGATTTTAAGGAGCTTCGCTGCTACAGAAAAGATGAGGTGGGATCGGAACAGTTCCTGAGAGCCTGCTTTGATTGGCCAATCATAAATCTTTCATCAGATCACAGATAACTCGTTGCTCTCGTTGCTTTATGCAACCTGAAGTTCAGTTTGTACTCCAAGCATTCCTTTGTAACTGTAAATATTCCTGATTAAATCGGCAGCAACCAACCTGCAACAAGGCCTTTTTATGGCTGCTGGACAGAAGAAAAATTACAGCTGTAAACACAACATTGACTCAGAGTATCATCACCTTTTACAATGACACCACAAACACGGCACCCATTAGTTCCACATTTAGACATCCAGCAGACTGAGAGCAACACCAGCAACATGCATTTAGAGATATGCTTTGGTTTGCTGATGATAATGGTTTGAAAAAAGGACTGAATGTCCTTGTTTTCCTAGGTGACAGGAATATATATCTGGTGCCTTAGCTGCTAAATATGTCTCCATGTCATGTGTAGGAAGCTCAATTTTCTTAAAAACTGAGGAAGAAGCACCCATGCATAAATTATTTAGTTTTTCTATTCATAGGGGCCTTAAAAACCAAGATGATCAGCCATCAGGAGGCATGTTTGGAGCATCAGTGAACATCTGGCTCTCGTATTGTCCGACATCTTTTTTTCAGTCGATTCATCTTGTAGTATTTGCGTCTGGGCTTATGCGTGAGAGAGCTTTGATTGGCCGTTCATCTTAGCCAATGGCCACGCAAGAACGGAGGCATCATTGACAACAGAAAGCAAACATCTAACCTAACGTGTGACACGCGGTCTCTTCTCATTTATCATCCTCGTGTCTCGAAAAACAAGAAACACTTTTACAACAACATGGCCGTGGAGAGTGAAGACCAAAAGATATTCATGACTCGAGAAAAAACAGATGCAATATTTACATGTTATTCATTTATTTTGGTTGAATTAATCAATGTAGTCCTCCACTTTCCCTAGATGTATAATACCCCCCCCCCCCCCCCCCCCCCCCCCTCCCTTCTGCTCTGCTGAGTCTTCTTGCCCGGGTGTAGATTGTACGACCTGACCGGCAGTTTGAAGCCATCTTTGCAGTGTGTTCCCGTGCTTTGTTGTTCGTACAGATGCCGGCAGCTTGAAGGGACCCAGCAGGGGCCCTCTGGTAACAGCTGGTTCCTCACATCAGTTTGGTGTATAAAAGCCCATAAATGCTGGTCGTTATGTTCGGGTTAATTACCAGATGTTTCTGCCTTCTTTTTTTCTTTTTTTTTCTTTTAATTCTCTGAAAACAGCTGCATACCAATGACAAAAAAAGAGCATCTTAAAGGGACACTGTGTAATATATTAAGTCATTTATTAGCTCAAATCAACATATTCATTCATAAATTAGTCCTGATTGGTGTAAAATTATCTCTGTCAACAATCTCACTTATCCTCCTGAAGAATAACTTGTCTGTATCTACATAGAGCGGGCAAGCTCTATGGAGGCTGCCATGTCCTTCCGGTCTATGAAAAACGACGAAGTGCCGAGAGGGACATAAAGCACTTCGAATCGTGTTTTCCCGCCAGGCCTGCAAGCGGAAATGACGTCATTTTGACGTCACGCAGGTATAAACAGAGCCAGTCTACGCCATTAGACATTCTCTGGTGTAAACCAGCCTGAACGGCCTGCACTTTTGTTTGCAATGGAAGACCATAGTTATGCCACGCCACAGGAGAAGGGATCCTCATCGCCAAAAAAGCGAAAAAGAGAATCTTGACACATACCGCCTGCCGTAGTTCAACAAGTTGCAACGCACATTTGAAAACGCGAGGTGCTAGAGAGCAAATTCATTCGACTTTGCAAAATAAAATTTCACCACTAGATGGGGGAAGAAATTACACAGTGTCCCTTTAAGAAGCAAAGAGATCTAAGTTGTGGGCCTTAAAACCTTCCGCAATGTTTTCATTCTGATGAAAGCATTTAACATTGTTCACACGTCGGTAACGTGGTTGTTTGTTTTTCTGGGGGGGGGGGGGGTTATGTAACAAGACGTATCATTCGTAAAATCAGCCTTCAGACAACCTGTAGTCTCAGAGAGGTGAGGCCGGGCAGTAGTCTCAGAGAGGTGAGGCCGGGCAGCCTGTAGTCTCAGAGAGGTGAGGCCGGGCAATAGTCTCAGAGAGGTGAGGCCGGGCAGCCTGTAGTCTCAGAGAGGTGAGGCCGGGCAGCCTGTGGTCTCAGAGAGGTGAGGCCGGGCAGCCTGTGGTCTCAGAGAGGTGAGGCCGGGCAGCCTGTAGTCTCAGAGAGGTGAGGCCGGGCAGCCTGTAGTCTCAGAGAGGTGAGGCCGGGCAGCCTGTGGTCTCAGAGAGGTGAGGCCGAGCAGCCTGTGGTCTCAGAGAGGTGAGGCCGGGCAGCCTGTAGTCTCAGAGAGGTGAGGCCGGGCAGCCTGTACGCTCTATGTAGAGCATTGGAGGAACCGATCCTGACTGCCTGCGGGATGGGACTGTGCAGCTAAGTGTCATGCACTGTGAGGAACAGGTGAATTCAGAGAAGTTAGCACAAGCTGAGAGTAGAAGTTGGCACAAGCTAGTTGGACAAGCTAATTGGTGTTTTGTTTTTTTCACTCTTGTTGGAAAGATGACACATGTTCTGTTTTGCCATGCATTTCTCTTTCATTCGCATTCCCAATTGCTGAACTCAAGCAGTTAATCTGTGATTACAGAGGGCTGCTCCTGGCTGGGGCCACCCAACAGCCCTATTAACAAATAATTATCACAAGTATGTTAATAATTAATTACAGAATAGTCAGTCTCTGGTTGGACCATGTAGGGATTTTGTACCCTAATATCAGAGCTAGCCATTGTGTACAGTAGCAGAGACAGCAAGCAGCGTCATCTGCTGGTGTGTTGAGATGTGAGTTGAATCATATTTTGACTTCTTTCTTTCCCTGAATGACGAAAACGGTGTCATTCCACAAGCCACTTGAAGGCACAAATTAGAGGAACACAGCTGAGGTTTTGGGGATTAAAAAAGTGCTGCAGTGGAACTTTACCATCTGCTAAAATGGTCCCTGAAGCTGCGGGGGATCGTGTAGTCTGGGAGTAGTTTCTCTGGAATTATGATTCTTTACCAATTTGATTCCATGTAATCCACACAGATAATTCCATCTTAAAGGTCCTTCTACACCAGCAGTCAATTGGACGTAGAGAATGTTATCATGGCTAGTTGTGCAGCATAGTTGGAGTATCCATGATTTCCCTCCTTTAATGCGGTTTCTCCTTTTCTTTTTTGTTTTGTCTCTGCCTCTGTTTTCTTCCACAACCAATAAAACAGTTTCTGCCACTTCAACAATGTCTTTTATGTCTATGGCCCCCTTCTGCGCTGGAGAATTCTGCGATCTTGCGCGGACTTAGATGTAGATGTTACGTTGTGTCGAGCGTGGTCTTTGTGGTGTGGTAAGTGCTACTTTTCCCCCCCGACACTGGGCAACGCAAGGACACCAAGCAAGGGGCTTTGTTGGACATCAGTTTGGCGAATAGATGCCTTTAAGGTAACTGTTAGTCTAAAGCTGACACCTGTGTTGTTTTGCTTGCATCATCACTCCATAACACACTGCAGTATGTGACACAATTATTTCCACAGAGGCCCACCCACACACAGTTAAAGTAAAACAGAAAAAAAAAGTAAATAAGTAACAACCTCCTGTATCTGTTTTCCATAAAGGAAGCTCCAAGAAGCATGATGGGGGGGGTGTAGGTCCTTTAATAATGACACTATCATTCAAAGTATGCAGAGATATTACTATTTAACACAATGGAGCTCTTGTGACCATTGAATTTTCTCGTGAGGTTTGGTCTTCGATGCCTCGGTTATATTTCATAGCTATAAAAGCTTTAGGCTCTCAGAGGGCCTCTGATATTTAATCATAAGACATGATTTACAGCTCACAAACATCCAGCATTTGAAAGGACTCCCACCTGCAACCATCAGTCCTTAAGTGTTTTCTACTCTAATGCATAGCAGTGTTTATTAAAATTGTAAGGTACATTAGGGGAGCGTAGAATATGACACATGTCCCAGTCTCCCCTCACATGTCTCAATGACAGCCTGAACGATGTGAAAGCCTTTAAAGGCCCTGGCCACAGGCTCTCTCATTCATCAAAAGTTTCACAAAGTCAGCCAAAGCCAACATCCCTCCCGATGTTGAGGGGCGATCGGTCACTTAAATGCGACCCCCTCTGGCAGCGACAATGGGTGAGGGGCGGGAAGGAGTCAGTGATGTTGGAGTGTACATGGAAGGGTGGAAGGGTGGCGAGAGGAGGGGAAAAAGTGTGTGTGAAGTCAGGAGAAGAGTTGGGAGGGATGGAAGGGGGAGAGGTACAGGTGAGGTGGAGAGGGAGCAGGGCTAATTGGAGAGTGGAGAGGGTTGGAGTGGTGAACAGAGACACAAGGCTAATGGCTGAGCCCACAGCTGGCATGCTAAGATCAAGGGGGAGCCATAAATAAATTGGTGACAGACATTCAACAAAAGTCCCTCAAGGACACCTCTGATGAAAGGGTGAAAGGGGCCATAGGACAGGGGGACTGCCCAATGTCTCACTCATATTCACTCCATGATATCAGTGAGTATATCATGAAGTGAATATGGAGTGAATATACATTAATACTTCAATCTTGAACTCCATGATTGAAGTTCAGGGTGTGAGATGCCACAAAAATCCCAGGACAGAAGAAACATATCACAGAGAAGGAGAGAGTAGCTGAAGATGACCTTTAACCCGTGAGGTATTACGCAAACAATAACAACAACGGGCTCTATAAATCCCCCGGTGTGGTGGCATATTGGTTGTTATTTGAGAAGTGAGAGATCCGACCTGTCACGGTTTAAGAGATGATATAAAGTGCAATGTTTCTCGACTGTCTCGTGGGCTAAAAGGACAATATCCTGGATTTCAGATTCCTGCTGATGCTGGAAAAGAGCGCACCCATGTGATACAGAAGGAAAAACACCAGACAGTAAAAGTTCTGCTTAGCAAAAGGTGAGAGGAGAGAAAAAAAAGCTTTCATATACCGCATACATTTCTGTTTAGAAAAGAATATGACTAATACGGACGTTTCAACATCAGAGAAAACTTCTTTCTTAAGTGATTGTTTAGGAAGCCACAAAGTGGTCAGAAGGAGATGGATTGGGGTCTCCAGTGAGCTGTCTCCAGTGGCCAACAGCAATGTGGTTCTTTTTTATTATTTATTATCATTTTTATGTTTCTTTGTAGGAGCGGGTGGAGGCCATCGTAATGCTCGCTTACCAGGAGTTTCTGGTATTGTTGTACCCGTCTGTACGCTGTTAGTCAGCAGTTTATTCAGCTGCTCCTGGCAGTGCTGGCTGCCATCGACATATAAAGAAGTCTATGCTGGCTCCAGCTTCCTTTTCTTCTTCTGGTGGCTTATGAACTGACTACAAATTATAGGGACTCACCTCCCATCTGGTGGTGCAAAGTGGTTTTACAGGAAAGTCTGGTTCATCCATAAAGTTTCTTGGTTGTATATCTCAGCTAAATAGGACATAGGCATGTTTTTTTTTTTCTAACGACATAATAGGTGGTGCTTTTTCCAGTTCGGATTCAAGTTTCAGGGCTAAATTTCGTTCTTTCGCAATTTAGCTGGTTACCATGGCTCTTAAGTTTTTAATGCAGGCAAGAGTGACACAGATTTTCTCCTCGTGTCCTTCATAAAAGGTACAAAACATAGTGTAGTGATCTTCAAGTCCAATAATTAGTCCTAAGGGGTAGAAAGTGCTGATTTGTACTTTGGCGGACAGAAATGCACTCCCACTGTATCCTGGTTTCTGACAGAGTATTGGGATGAAGCTCTCCATCCATCCAATTTCTGTACCCACTTATTTCAGTTCAGGTTAATTGGGGCACTGGAGCCTATCCCAAATGCAATTGGGCAAAAAGAGGGGGTCCACCTGACCCTGGAGGGGTCGCCAGTCCATCATAGGGCCAAAACAGGGTTAAGCCAACGTTCACACTCCCACAACCCAGGACGGAGGAAAGAAAGACGGAAGCGTGACAGCAGAGGAGGATTCACAATCAGATGAAGAGCCTGCTGAGGAGGATTCAGCGGTGGAGGCTGCTTCAAAATGCCTGGATTTGAGCTCCCACTCACACTTAAGTAAGGAGGGAGCTTTATCACAGTTTTTTTTCCTTTCTTCTCCAATACAACACCACATCATTGGAGGCTGCCTATCTTTAAAAATGTATAAAGACATCTGTAGTCAAAGGAATAAATTGAGAACCCTTCTGCAGTGCCTTATTCGCCCTCCTTGTTTTCTATGTGTTCTATGTTTCTAGTGTTTCTTCTCTTTTATTATATTAGCACCCGTCATTATATTTATATATATCTATCTATAGATATAGATAGATAGATATATACTTTTACTTTAAGCAATTGAGCTATAGAAAGTATTCCAAATTACTGAGGTGAATTTTTAAAAGAAAAACCTTGAAAAGTAGAGTATACTTGTGAATTTTGAAGCCATAAATGAAGAGCTGGAGCTGCCCTTTAACTTAAAGAGTCACATAGTTCTGTTAAGTGCACCTGTGCCACCAAAGTCACGTCATGTGATCTCAGTGTATAAACAGTTGTGGCGCTACAGTCTGACGTGGTTCTGGGATGAAAATCTCAGAATGGCTCGTTCAGTACGGAACTTTCAAACAATGGGGCATTAAAATAAATGCCTGGGTAACGTGTCACCTTTCATCCAGTCATTAAATCTGGCCAACAGTAGAACAAGAGTTTTATAACCATTACAGGTTTCTGATCCACGAATGTAGCGGCATCGTCGAAATGGATCAGCGGTTTGAAACTTTCGCCTTTCTCATCTCCCAGTTTCAGGAACGTGAGACAATACTAGCTTCGGAGGCAACGAAAATATTCCATCTGTTAAAATTTTAGTTTGCAAAGCGAATTCCACTGAAGAGTAAGAAACTGGACCCTCCGATCAAAGATATTATGAATACTCGGGGTGGTCGGTGTTGTAGTGAGTTAAGCAGCCGCCCCATGTACAGAGGCTACAGTCCTCGCTGCAGCTGGCCCCGGTTCGAGTCCCGCATCCGATGGCCCTTTGCTGCATGTCTTTCCCCTTCTCTCTGCTTCCTGTCTCTCTTCAACTGTCCTGTCTATTAAAAGCCCCCCAAAAAAGAAGATATTATGAATACTTATACCTATCTAATTCAGGTGATATTCATCAACTAAGTTAATATGCTCAGGCAAAAGTGCACTGGAAAATATCGTCTCATATGTATGTTATTTGTCATTCGTGTGGGTAATCGCACCTGCATCACATCCCGATTTGGACAGCCATTGGTAACATCAGCTGTACCTGGTAAAGGTTTGTTGAAACGCATTCAAAGTAGGGACAAAGCAGAAGGTTAAAATAGCAACTGCTGTGTTGTGCAAAGATTGCAAACTGTGAATCACTTGAGACATTTCCAACTCGTTTTTTTTTTTTGTCATCAATCAAGGGCTCAATCTGCGTTTTGCCATAGGATCGTCACACGGGTCGACTCAATTTGATTTTTATCCGACAGTCTGCTTTTGTTCAGGCTACATTTCACATGTGACATGAGCGGTAATAGCTTTTTAATCTGATGGAGGGAACAGCACATACATGCTCACATACACAGAACCAGGTTCAAGGCAACACTGATCACTGTCGCCATCTTGTGGCCAGCGTAAGAGTTGCAGGCCGCTTTGGGTAATCGACTTGCTACTTGGCCACACTGACTGTTTTTCGACACCGCACAGGCCTTAAAGCAGACATTCCTTGACCTGACAGGTCACAGACAAAAGTGCATAACTGCACGCTTTCTAATAAAATACATGCTTTGGTCAGCTAAAATCTGAAAGTATAGAAGAGTCCCAACGACAAGAATATTGAAAATCAAGTCCATAACCACCCAACTCATGAACACCTTCAGTCAAGCAAGAGGTGTGGTTTAATATTTATTCACATATTTTATAGAATACAAAGCCCCCAAACCCATTCCCCTCTGACCCTCCCACCCCGAAAAAGTGTGCACATCAGATCCAATGGAAACTATTCAGAGGTTTAGGAGAGTAGTAGAGATAGAGAAACTTTCTTTATAAGCGCTGGAGTGTACGACCGCAGTTAAATGTGTTGTTGGTATAAAAAGTATTCCCTCTTATCATGAGCAAACCCTCAGAGGCCAAATCTAGCAATCAGTTGACAAAAAGGGCTGGAGCAGCGACAGCTGAACCAAATGCAGCAACAAAAAAGAAATTAAAATAATCAAAATAAACAAAACGTGAGTCTCCTTGTAGGAAAAAAAAAAATAAAAACATTTCTTCCCATTGGTCTCGATTATGACTACAAGGACGTAATGAATCATGTGCAACAATAACTTAGCCTTACAATGACTGGAAATTCAGTCGCTTTTTCTATTCTTTTACAAAAATCTCTCGCCAAGCTGAATGAAAGGAATGCAATGTTTTTTTGGATGAGAAACAAAATGTTGTTGATTATTAAGGAAAACTTGAAAATTGCAGAAGGAATGAGAAAAAAAAAAAAAAAAAAAAAAACTGCAGACAGGGCGAAAAATGAACCTCTGATGTACGAGCAGCCAAACTAGGTCCAATAATGCGTGTTTGTTTGTTTTTTAATGGCTTTGAAACATCCAATTTCCAGTGGGTTTCTACCGGAACCACAGAGCAGATTCCCCATCAACTGGGACTAAAATAACTGAAGCGTGTTAAGTATTTTCAGAAAGGTGCGGCCAAAGGTTTTAGCTAGCTAGCTAATCTCATGACAAGTAAAAAGCAACCGGCTCGAAGGTACAGTGAGATGCTGAAACATTTTACAAGTATGCTGAATGAAAAATAACAGTAACAACACTGCCAATGAATCCAAACATCTCAATGCATGACAAAAGTCTGTTTCAGCGAGCTTGTTCGCTCCCCCCCCTCCCCAAAAGAACGGTCACACCGATTAGAAGATGGTTTGAGTTCATTTTTTTGAATCTCTTCCTCACCACTACACATCAAAACACACCAGAAAACAAGGTAATCCAATACAATACACACAATCCAAGGTTCATGGTCCAAGAAGGTGCCTTTCTGCAAAGAGCCTCGGGAACTCTGTGTCCACCCGGTTTGGCCTTTCGGTGAAAGCGATTCAGCTGGTGGACGCTGGAAAAGAAAAATTTCAAAAGAAAAGAAAAAGAACAAAAAAAAAAAAAATGACTTGTCGGCTGCCGTCTTTCTGGCAGTGGAAAGAATAAACAGGCTCTAGCAGTCCGTGTTCATTCTACTGTTGCTGATTGATTAAATCCAACCACCAGAGTCTTTCCCTCTCCGGTCCTCACACCATGTAGGAGTTCTGATTCTTCAGTTTGTCCAGCTCCTTGCTCTGCTGCCTCAGAAACAGGATTCTGGAGATGAAACGCAAAAAGAAATGTCAATGCAAGCGCCCGCGGGTCGTCGGCTGACGCGCATGTCTACGCAGAAAACGTGCTCGGTTGCCTCACCTCTGTTCCCTCAGTGTGGCCTGGATTTCACACACTCTGACCAGGGAGCGAAGGTTCTTCATCTCTGTGCAGATTTCCGACATGTACAGGCTGCCCATGTTGTGGAAGTCCTCTCGCAACCGAGCCGCCTGATAAGAAAGGGGAACAGTGTCAAGTCGGGACAACAAACACTAAACCTGCTTCTAACACCAGACCAAACCTCAGCCTCCCCAGCTTAGCTGCTCGAGCTTCAATGCGCTCCGTGACATGTTTGAGTCGCCCCGTCGGAGGATACCTGTTTCTCGGTGCTCTCTGAAGGCCACCCTTGGATATGTCGGATCAGGTTTTCGTCGAAATGAGCTGCCAGAGAGGGCGTGAAGGAGCCGGGGGTGTCTGACTGGGATTGGCTGGTGCTGCTGGAGGGTGCGTGGGGCAACGCAGAGCCGGAGACGTTGGATCCCGAGCACTGAATCTCCTGGCTGCTGAAAGTGAGACAACCGGTTAACTGCATGTAGACCGTTTCAAAAAGGTTAGAATCCAAAATAGAAATAAAACACTTTCTTTTCTGGAGTTGGAACTATGGGTGTTGTGATATTACAATGATCTAATATCAGTAGTGTGTTGATAATACATTTATCGTGATTTAATCTCAGCTTATTAACCAAAAATTAAGTTTATTGTGCACTTTTTACAGTTCCTTACCTCCTATTCTGAGTACAATTCAATTACCAAAAAAAGAAAAAATTATCTTAAAAAAAAAAAAGTGAATTAGTTGAATTAATGACTTTTTTTCTATTGAGATCATGATAGTATCCCGAGTGCTCTTGGTTACCACGGCTACATGTCAAATGTGGCCCAAATCTGTTTGGTTTTTTTGATCAGATGTGACTTGGATCTGATTTTGATGTGAACAGCACAATTCACATGGAATCCGATTTTTTTCCAATTCTGATTTGGGCCACTTCAGTATGCGGTCAGAAATCGGATTTGTTCTTTGCAATGCAACCTCAGTCTGTACGGTCAAATGGGAACTCAAGCGGCTTCTCCGTCACTCTCGATGGATGAGAGCCCAGACGTTAGTCGGGGGAAGACCCGCGGGGGGCTGGATTCTGAGGGGATAGTTCCTGCATCTAGTGACGTTCGGTGTGGTGAACTGTTCACGTTAAAAAGAGTAATGTGAACAGGCCAGCCAGAAAATCCAAATTGCGCAGTAAATCCGAATTAAGCCTGCAGTTTGAGCGTAGTTTCTAAAGGTGTATTTGAATAATCTGATGTCGTGACAGTCAGTTTGAGGTCGTTTTTGTAGTTCAGAGGCACCCGTCCCGTTCCGTCTACTTTTACCGCCACAAAACAAAAGGAACTTGTAACAAACACCTTCTCTGCTGCAGAGTTCTTGGGTCTTCTGGGCGCTTTTCTGCAGTCTGAGACAGAGACGGCGCTCCTTGCTTTCCTGAAGACATGCTGCCCTGTAATGGGAATGAAGATGCCAAGAGAGGAGGAAAACAGGTCAAAACAGGTCAAAACAGGTAAGGGCTTGTCATGGAAAGCTGGAGATGAGATGCAGCAGGTGAGGGCAGACACAGCCTCTGCCCTCGGCCAGCAAACGTACCCTGCTTTGGGAGGACGCGACGCTGCTGACGTGCATGCCCAGGAGGGATTTCTGGTTGTTCTGGGGCGTGCCGTTCCGCGGCGAAACGTATGGCCGCGGCGACGATGCGTCCGTCGTCAAGGAGACCGGGGACTGACTGGAGTGCTGAGCTGAAAACAGGAAAGGGAGGATCATCATCTTACAGACGAGCTTGCATTTTCCGGGTGAATTGTTCGAGCCTTCCCTAAGACAAAGCTAGCAAAAAGCCGTCCCTGTTCATTCTGATCAGTCTCATGACGGATGCTGACGCCTGTTCAAATACACACCGACCAATTAAGGGTAACAACGGATGAGGAAGAAATCATATTCTGTTTCGGAGAACAATAAACATCCTGTCCACGGCATCCTGGCAGGACAGAGGAGCAGCTCTAATATACAATCACTGTAAATATTTCAAAACATTTTTGAGCTACTGGACTAATTCGAATTTCCCCCACTAAAGTATTTGCCTATTCTATTAAAAAAAAGTT
Source organism: Odontesthes bonariensis (assembly GCF_027942865.1). NCBI lineage: Eukaryota > Metazoa > Chordata > Actinopteri > Atheriniformes > Atherinopsidae > Odontesthes > Odontesthes bonariensis. Next base: position 28,756,100 of record NC_134519.1, on the reverse strand, counting down.
TATCCAAAGATATCGGAGAGTCACACAGGTAGCCGTATGGGTCACTTAGAGAGAGTCAAGTGTCTTTTATCTAATTGGGGGCTTTTTTACATTTCCATGTGGTCATTTTGAGTCTTTTGGTTGATTTGAGTCTCTTTTTTTACATCTCATGGTGGACGATTCTTTTATTGGTTATTATGCAGTTCATTTCTCTATCTAATAGTTTGTTTTTTTTGTATTTTCACTTCATGTATCCTTGTGGTTGTCAAAAGCATCCTTGATGTCACTTTGTGTTTCACCGTAGTGCCCCCCACCGTCTTTGTGGTCCCGTTTGGTCTCTTTATTGTCATCTTGTGAGTCTCTGTTGTATTTCTGCATTTCTAAGTGGTTCTTTGGACAGGTTGTGATTGTTTCGTCTTTCTTTGTGAAAACTGGGAAGAATTCCTCCAGAGACGGAACCGTCTCTTCAACCAAACTTTTATATCCAAAGTTACGTCACTGTTAATACAGTCTGAATGAGAATCAGCTTGACCGCTCACGAGAACACACGAGATAAGGCTTTGTTTTTTTGTTTGTTTGTTTTCCCACACCACATATGGATTGTACGAAATATACCTCTTTTCTACAATTTAGCACTGAGATTTTATTGTAAATGTAAAGTGCGTTGTAAATAAAATGTATTATTACCTCCCTCGGACAATCCATATGCTAAATTCACCGTGAAAAAAAGAAAAAAGGACAAAAAAAAAAAAAACACAGAGAGCTTGATCCTTACGAAAATAAAATGCCAATTAGTTTGAGAGAGGAGATGGCGAGAGGCTGCAACGTCGCTGTACCTTGGTTGGAGTGCTGAGCGGCTGAGAGCAGAGCTGTGATGTTGAAAGCGGGTCCAGCAGTGAGGAGCTTATGAAGCACAGACCGCAAGGAAGCCTGGGTGACAGCAGCTGCCAAGACTGGAGAGAGGAAAAAGGAAATGAACATACAGATATACGCACGAGTGAGGAAGGATGTGCATAACGGGAGAGCATTAAATCACATCACATCTACTGGATTATCAGTCTGTGTGGAAAAAGGTAATGAAATCATCTGAGGTGGGTAGTGGGGACCACTGCTTGTGGGTTTTCTGAAACTGCAGGAAAAGCAAAAAAAAAATAAACTCTTCATGAAAGATCCGACATGTCTAGCAGAATCTCCTTTAACAAGAAAGATATATGTTTTGTCAGCGTAGACCTCTGGTTCTCGAACAAAGACACAGAGACCCTAAAATACTGTACAGGCTATGGGAATATAGGGATAAATATAAAACCTGGTTTAGACATGAAGAGTTTCTGCTTACAGAAACCTCAGATGGCTTTTAATTTGCTTTACTTAAAGGAATCATGACTGTTAGGGCCAACAGGAAGGGCTCAAATCGAGACTTTCCACTTAAAGTAACATTTCAAACGACCCACAGAGCAAGACTATCAAATAAGCCCCTGCCGTCGCCCACTGTCCTCACCCTCATTGAGCTTGGCCATGTCCATGCTGCCGTTGTTCATCTGCAGAGTGGCCTGCAGCGCAGGGAGCAGCTGATGCAGGAGGGCCGGGTCCTGGAGCAGCGCAGGTGATGGCGACTGACCGGATGGAGGGCCCTGCCCCGTGGAGGAGGAGGAGGAGGAAGAGGCGGATGACACGTTGGAGGGGGCGGAACCTACAGCGCCAGCAGCTGAGTTCAGGCTCTGAGAAGAAGAGGGCGTGGAGGAATGGCCGGAGTTGGATGTTGTGGATTGGTCCCCTGGTGTTGTTTCTGCGCAGACAATCGGATCAGTGAAACTTCCACAAAGTACAGACACAAAGTGATTCATGTAGGATGGCAACAATGTGCATAGATGATGGCTGCGCAGAAAGCTCAAACTGTATCGCTTAGGTTTCATAGTTCAGTCATACTTACTAGTTGAGGCTTTGTCCTGCAAGGACTCCTGTCTGTAATCCATGTCCTTGGGGAAACTGTTAGCCGCCATCTTGGCTGAGTCTTTCTGTCGTTGCTCCCTAAATCAAAGCAAGCAGACTTTGTGATGGCTGAAGTTGCTCTTTCTGTACCTGAAGCTATTGATACCGTTAGCACTGGCCCATTATGTGATGTTGGACAGAATGGTTCTGCAGAACAAGGAACTTGACTGGTTGAATACTCAACCGTCTTCCAGTGCCTGTGTGCGACAGTGTAAGTGTGCCTTGCCTCTCCAGCAGATCCTTGGGCTTCTCCCACTGGGAGACCTCAGTTCTACAGTTGTAGTAGTACTTCTTGCCGGAGGAGCTAATGTGTTCTGTCCAGTCATCTGCTGGCTCCTGGAGATTATGGAGATCGTGGAAATAGTCAAAAAGAAATTGGGGACAAGAAAAGCTTTTCTAAAAAAAAAAGATGGAAAGAAAATGTCAAAGAGTTCCAAAGGTTGAGTTTTAGGCTACTTCGTTTCTCCTCATGAAATGGAAAACTTCAAGTACTTAAACAGGTCACTGCTCGGGGTCGGCATTATAGCCAAGGTTCCTTTTGTGAAAAAACCTCCTGAATACAGCCATTTTTATCTGTAGACAGCTGACTTCAACTTCTCGTATTCAACATCTGTTATTATACTTCTTTTACTTCCCATTTCTTGTGCCGACTGCTCTGGAGCACACACACACGTTCATGATTATCATCATGAACATCACATTACAGCTCAAGTTGATATCAAAAGGCTTTCTAATATTTATAAAAAGGAAGTAGATCTTACTTCCCGTCACGCTGCCTGGTTTCTGTTTGACTACCGATAAAAGCAAGTTGTGATTCAGACTACAGCAAGTACTTCATTGTTTTTTTTCCCATGGGCTCATCTCCACAGAAAGCAGAGCCAAGCCCATCAAATGCAAAAGGCCTGAAGAGGAGCCTTTACGCGGAGCAGATTACAAAGCTTCAGTCTTGCTCCTGGTTATCAACCTCTTGATGCAGTGTTTCCCATACATTGAGGAAACTATGGCGGCCCGCCATAGTTTCCTTTTGGCCGCCACAGTTTCCGAATCCCAATCGTTTGAAACACAGCGATTTTTTTTTTTTTTTTTTTTTTGAAACCCAGCGATTTCCTCGAAAACCAACCAATATGACTATACAACAGGTGAATTAGTAATTAAACATGTCCTAAAGTGTGCAATGTCAGAGTTTTGAAGTTTAGTGGCAAAAAAGGTTTATGTGTTATTAGTCGCTGTCGGGGCGATTGACACACGTTATAGATTAGTGGGTGCGCGTGCATAAAGATCAGCTGTAATCATCGTGATTTCGTTGACAAACATATTTTTTTGACCTATTTATATTCTGAGAAATAATGTGAAATTTGAGCAATGACGAGTACACTAGTATGTTGTCCGGTATGTTGCTTAAAAAAATAGTAAGCTCAATAGTTTCTGTTTAAAATAAGGTGTTTCATCCGTCCCGCATGTGTGGTTCAACCATCCCGACTAGGCGGAGCGGGGTGAAGTTGGTTTTATATTCGACATTCGCCTATTTTCCAGCTTTGTAATTGTAATAGCGTCACGAAAACCGCACCAATTAGCCTCAGGATGGTATTAATATTTACAGAAAACTAAGACTAACATACCACAGGCTTTATCAACTCACCAAAGTAAGCCTGAAAGATCAGAGTAACCGCGCCGAATATACTTCTAAGTGAACTACGGCAGCCGGAGCGCTTAGGGACCGTCGCAAAAGTGCAGCGCCTTTTTTTGTTCTCACTGGATATTCAACCAATGAACACCAAACCACTTCGGATGGGTTTGTGAACTCACTATAAAGCTTTCACAGTCTTTTAGTTTCCAGAAAAATCATTTTAGGTAGAACATTTACTCAGTGTGCATAGTTAATTCCATTTTAGATATTTATTTTGTAATAGCTCTCTTGTTTTTAAAGATATCAACACCAAACCACTTCTGATGTGTTCCTGAACTCATTGTGTACTTCCCACACCCTTTGTTATCAAGGAAAACCTTTTCAAGTTTCTCAAAAAGGCATAAGTCCTCACTGTATATGATCCATTCATATTTTTCATGAAGTTTAGTTTTAACCTGTAAATATTTTCTATTACAATTGTTATCATTGGGTTTTAATGACAAGATGAGGTTTCCTCATAAGCCCACAAGGGTTTCTGACATCTCCAGCACACATTCCTTTTTTTTAATTTGTTGTGTTTTATTGTGTATTTTTTTGTTATATTTGAATGAATGTGTGCAAATCAATCAAATAAAATAAAATCTGCAGTCGCACAAATTTACGCCGCACAAATTCACGCCGCGTGAATTTACCCCCCCCCGCCCCATAGTTTCCAAAAATTCTGTGGGAAACACTGTGATGGATTGAAAACAAAGCCTTTTTCTCAGCTCGAGGGGCAGCAGTTTCAAAAAGTAATAACCCCCTTCTACCACATGACCTTGTTGTCAGTAAAACTCACTTTCCGCTGGTGAAATTCCTCTTTGAGCTGCGAGCGATCACACCTGCTTTTTCCTTCAGTAAACATAGCCCTCCTGGTCTCAATAAGCACGGTTCAAACCACAGCGGGAGCCTTCTAGTTTTGACACGCATTACATGAGGAGGAACCCACTGTTTTCACACAACCTGAGACGGATGGGAATAGATGGGTGCAAAGAACTGAAGCAGCAATGTGCTGCATTTTAAGTGGTTAAGTGTTCATTCGTTGTGTTGGACAGCAGTTTCACCTCAGTGTTTAAACTGTGGTGGTACGTATACTGAAGGTATGTGTTCTTCTCACTGCTGAACTCTTCAAAGTGGATGCAAAAGGCTTTAATGTGAATGGTCCTGCGTATGCAGAAAAGGTAAAGTTTGCCTCACACAGACCTGCACTGATTCAGAGTCCCACTATCAGTGTATTTCATGCTTCCTTTCTAGGACAAGCTAATCCAATATCATTTGGAATTTTATTCTTAGTTGAAATAAACACAGACATCCATAATTGTAGACTGTAGACTGGTTGGTGTAACTACAAACTATTCCCAGTAACACTACTTTACTGCATCAATTGTTTAATTTGAAATCTAATCCATTTTAGAACTTTTAAACTGAAATAACTCTTAATCATTTTGAAGGTTTTGACACATTTCTCAATTAAAACAAGTTTCATTTCAATAAAGTCAAGTATGAGTGTGTCTATATGTAGAGTGGATGGCGGCTGTATGGCAATAACTGTAATCCAGACATTTTTTTTTTTTTTACAAGCATCCATCCTATGAGACACAGTGATGACTTTATGCATTTACTAAAAACATAAAACCTTTTAAACAAGGCAACCAAGTCTTATCAGAACACCCACGGTTCCCAATCGGATGTCACTAAAGGAAGATTTTTCACACGCCACAGATTGATAACAGCCCATTTACTGATTCTGAACCATCTGCATGAGGATGGAGCTCATCAAACGCTGCTGTTACACACAAAGCTGCAATGATTGTGTGTTTTATGGTATGGAGGGGGGGGGCTGGTGGAGTACAATCTGCAACTGTGCAATCACCTTACTGATAAGTTTTAGATTAAAAAGGTACACCACACAAACACATTTTTATGACAGCATAGACACTCTCGGTGCTTTCATGAGCAAACTGGAGGACAGATTGGAAACAACGCAAGGAGGAGATTTTGTAACGATTTCCACAGCAGATGAAACAGTCCAGTCGGCTTGGGCGAGCATGTTTACCCAACAGATTTACTTTACTAGAAAGGTTGATCCACAATATACTGTACATGAAACGTGCGAAATAAAAATATGAAGTTTCAAACGAGCATGTGCACATAAAAAAAGGCTCTACATAAAGTCCAAAGTCATACGAAGGCCCTTTCTACAAGAGAGGCTCATCGGTTGACACCAGACACTACCTTACCCTGTCTGCAGGCTTGCTCTGAGTCGCATGAGAGTCGGCGCCATGGTGGGAACTGTTGTTGTGAGAGGTCTCCAGAGGAGAGCCGCTGGTCCCTGCAACAAAGCCTTTCTTTAACCAGGTATCACAAAATGTACAACATTCTGCGGAGGACTGAATCCTCAGCAAAAGCCATCACTGTCAAAAAGGAAACATTGTCTTTTATATTTATATTATTTCAGAAGTACTTGTTGATCGGTCAACAAACACTCAAAGTTATCAGGCACTTGAGTTCATAGCCAAACCAAAGAGCAGTTTTCCCCTCATTTCAAGTCTTTACAAAACTAAGACTGATCGCACGAGAAAATCCAACCGAGCCACGCTTACCATTTTTTCCTCTAACAGTGTAAGAGGTTTTGGCCTTGCCATGCCCGGCACTGTCTCCCTGTCTGCTGACAGGACTTTCATCGGAACGCCGCGGCATCTTGTATGGAGGCATGGGGTCCGATGAGCCATCTCGCACTTTGTCGTAGCGTTGAAGGCTGCTGGACTGGCTCTTTGGCTGGGATTTATGGGTCTAGAAAGGACAGTGCGTGGCAGATGGGTTTGATGGGATATGCTCAATGCTCAAGGACACTGATAACCATGCAGTCACCAATTAAGTCAAAGGTCTGAGTTGATGTATCTCCAACATGCCAAAATAAAGACTTGAGCCCATCGTGTTAATGGAAATATACTTGCACACCCTGAATATCTGTGTTATAAAGCATAAAGACAGGAATAAGTTAACAAACTGAATATCTCGTACCTGATAGGATTGTGAATCCCTTCTCTCGTTGCACCTGAAGAGAGACACAAAACGAAAGTTACAGTTTGCACTTTAAAGGGTGAGCTTGGTTAGGTTTCTTACCTGAACACAGTTTGTTTAACAGTTAGCTACCGTTAGCCAAGTTAGCCTGGTTTTCTATTTTATCTGATGGGGGCTGCTAATATTATAACTATTGGTTAAAAAAAAAAAACATTATCTTAAGAATTGTTTCACGATATCCATTTTGTACACATACATTAATAATTATACCGTTTCCTAGCATTGTGTTGACGTTAGCCGACGAGCTAAGATATCCGGAACCTCTAGCTAACTAATTTCAAGCGAGCTGCTAGCTGGTAGCCATGACAGCTAACGGCTGCGAGGAAACTTCCAGCCACCAAATTGAAAATATATATCTATATCATCCGAGTACGTTTTCAGAAGTTAAGGTTAGTGCTTGGTTTACCCATCGCTGACTCTTGCTGGTTTCCTTGCATACATCACCATCAAGGCCGTGATGATGTGTGTATGTGTGTGAGGGGGAACCGTGGCCTCCTGTCTGCTCTCAGTTCTTTTTTAACTTCAGCTTCCTGATGTCTGGACTAAGTCTAACCCTACCAAACGGACAGTTGTAAGTCGCGCGCCGAGGACCTGCACTGCATAGCGGGTGGTCTTTATTAAAAACCACCCTCAGTGCATCACCTGACATGTAGTTATGGTATGCGCTATACTCGGCCGATGTAGCTCAGCGCAGAACAGCAGATGCAGGAGGAAGCGAACTACTCTGTAATGTTTGACGAGGAAAATTGAGTTCCGGTGTTACTTTTCAAAATAAAAGCGAGATTTTATTGTACGCAAATGTTCATTGAAAACATTTTTTTTTTAAGTTAGCAATGTCAAGTTATTTCTAGTTGGGGGACAAGCATATGTCTGGCAGGTTTTTTTTTACACCTGTTATGATGCTATGATAAACAACGGCAACAAAAAAGTTAACTTGTTGGAGCAGCAAACTGAGCGTTCCAAAGTCCAAGTAATGCCTGGAAAAATACCCAAGATCTTGATGAGTTGAAGAGAAGATATCTAGGATGTAGAGCAAGAACAAAATAGAGAAAAAGGTGAAAGAGGGCCAAATCATTTTTCCCTTGGGCAGCATGGTGGCACTTTTCAAAATAAAAGCGACATTTTATAGTATGGAAATGTTCATTGAGACTGAAATTCTTTTTAAAAGTTAGCAATGTCAAGTCATTTCTAGTTGGGGGACAAGCATATGTTGGGTCCATATCGGTTATGAATGTCCTAAAAATTGGCCCCACATTCAATTATCCTTTGGTTCCTTGTGAATTACTCAACTGGTTTCACTTATGTGTCCGACCAATATGGGTTTCAGAAAATATTCTTCTTTTAGGCCCATGCGCATTCAGCACACATTTGTTATGCCACTCCAGAATGGTGCTGCCCCAGAGGCAGGCAGCCTGCTGCATCAGCTCTGGACGTAGCCTACTCTGTCTTTCTTTGAATGTCCTTGAAATTTTTTTATATTGAGCTTTTTTTCTGTGAAAACACAGATTTCCTAAACTTTATCTGTGCTGGTTTGGATGCTAGCACTGGAAGGACCTTTGCTGGTAACTCTGGCAGGTTTTTTTTTACACCTGTTATGATGAAAAAAAGCACGGCAACAAAAAACGCACAGCTAACTGTGCGTTCCAAAGTCCAAGTAATCCCTGGAAAAATATTCCAAATCTAGATGAGTTAAAGAGGAGATGTCTAGGATGCAGAGCAAGAACAAAATAGAGAAAAAGTTGAAAGCGGGCCAAATCATTTCTTCCCTTAATCATCATGGGAAGTGTGAGATCACTGGCAGATAGAAACTGGAGGCAGAAATATAACAGGGAAATGAAATGAAACAATGTTTATTTATCGTAAAAGTAAAATTAGCTGTATAGTTGCAGCATTTTTATTTTTTGGGCTTGTAATGAATGAATGAGGACAACAGTCCTTGTTAACAACAACAGATGGTGCAATCCTAGACATGTCACTGAGAAGGAGCGTCTCTGCACCCAGACGTTGAACTGTTGACTGTGAGTTCATGTCCACGTTCATTTCTGCTCTCTGCTGAGAGAGTTCATCTTTGTTACCTGCCAAAGCTGTGTGTGACATCATCAGATAAGTTGTTGCCAAGCAACAAAAACAACATCCTAACCTAATCCATTGATGTTGACCTCCAAAGATTTCTACAATCTCTCCATGGGACGCTTCAACTTTCTACATGTTTGTCAGCTGATTTATATTTCATTTTGTTATCTATCAATAGCAGTAGCATATCTTTGATAATGATTAATACTGCAACAATGCAATTTCCCTTCAGGGTTTAATAAAGCATTATTGAATTGAACTGAACTAAATTGAATGAATTATAACGGTTAGGGCTGATGGTTGCCACAATTTGGTATGATTTTAAAAAAGAACTTATCATATCTGTAGAAAAATGAAATCTTGTTCCTCAGTTGCTCTTAATAAACAGAAATAACTCGTAGAGCGCTTAATGTGATGTGCAAATAGAATAGAATAGAATGGAATAGAATAGAAAATACTTTATTCCAACCCCGTGGGGGGGAAATTCAAATTGTCAACACACTACTCAACACATCACTAGCAGTCATCCATTATCTAATGTGAGTGCTGAGCTTTCTCTTTTGTACTATCAACTTTAAAACCTGGAATGTTCTTTTGTTATATCAGCAGAAATAAAAGTGTGAAATTCAGGACCGTTAAATTCCAATGATATTTTCCTGAAAACAAAATGTAAAGTAATACCGTTCAGTTGTGTATTTTGAACCACTAGAGGTGTGCGGTGGCGTGTTTCTTATCATAGTCCCCGCCCTTTGCCCGTGTCGTGCTTGTTTCTTTTCATCTTGCTGCGCTGAGGAGGTTTCTCAGTTGCAACCTTTGCCCACTAGATGTGCACATGCCAACCAATGACAGCAAGCGCATGTGAGGACAATTACAGCATTCCATTGGCCTCAGAAGTCAGAGCTCGGAGCAAAGAATAATGTCGCACCTAAGTTGACCCCCTTCCAACTGGAAGTCGGTAAACCACTAAGATTTGCTCACAGACTGGGCGAGCTGTTACTAACCGAGAACACTGGATTTTTTCACCTCAGAAACATTTCAAGACTCCGGCCCTCATTATCCGACTCAGTAACAGAGACCCTCATCCACTCATTTATCTCTTCCCGCCTGGACTACTGCAATGGTGTCCTGTCTGGGCTACCCAGTAAGGCCCTTGACAGGTTACAGTATTTCCAAAACTCAGCTGCCAGGGTGCTATCTCACACCAAGCCCTGGCAGCACATCACCCCCATCCTAAAGCAACTTCACTGGCTTCCAGTCAAAGCACGCATCACCTATAAGATCCTTCTCTTGACCTACAAATCTCTCCACTCACTTGCACCTAAGTACATCTCTGATCTCCTCCACCCCTACTCCCAGTCGCGGCTTCTGCGCTCCTCATAAGGACCTACTTTCCGTTCCTCGTACCAGACTTAAAACATATGGAGATAGGGCCTTCTGTTCAACTGGCCCTACCCTATGGAACAATCTGCCACTTCACATCCGTTCTGCCCCCTCTCTACTACAGTTCAAAAATAATCTAAAAACACATCTCTTCTCCATGTCCTACTCTTCTTAAACCCACCTCTCCGGCCCAACCCTTCCCCCCTTCTTTTCTTTTGTTAAGCGACCTTGGGTACCTTGAAAGGCGCTATATAAGTCCAAGTTATTTTTATTATTATTATTATTATTATTATTATTAACACTGGATCATGCTGCATTCTGCTCATAGAAACATTGTAGTGGTGAGTTCTCTGATGGAAGTTGGACACCAGCCCACTATGTGTTTGACTGCACCTTACTTTTACTCGTTGAGCGCCAGAACAGGAGCCGAGTTTGAAAGCAGAGCATGTGAAAAGTTAATAGAAATTGCTGCTTAGTCTGCCTTAAAAAACAAAAAAACAAAAGTGATACAGTTAGAGGAGGGCTTATGTGCTCTTTGCAGATCCTATTTAATCTATGTCCGTGCATGTGGAATTTGAGTTACTACAGGTCAACATTGTGCTCCATGCTCTGCAATCTCCATCGCATGCCATTGCTGTATTGATTGCCAGCTGGCTTGATTTAGGTCAGACCTGACACATATTGACTGAATGAGGGACAGTCTCTTTTAGAATCTAACCCGCCGAACACTTTGTATCCACTCAGTACAAGTGTGTATTCAAATACAGCGTGTTCTCAGCAAACATCAAGCGATGTGGCATGCCTGAATGGGGCCTGATGGAAGGGAGAGTCTATGGTGAGTGTTTTTTTACTTAAATAACAGTCATTGTTTGTACTACATATTCACACTTTTATGGGAAGTGAAAGAAAATATTTTTTTCCTCTAACCATGGTTTCTACTTACAGAAAGATTTTGAACAAAGTTGGTGCAAAACGTACTACTTCACCAAATATTGTAAATCTATCATCAAACTGACCCTGATTGCTGCTTTGTTAAATGTTTTAATGTTTTGCTTGTGTGACTTGATCAAATCAAAAGGAATTTTGGTTAACGAAAAATATGAAACCGAGGTCAGATGGATTTAGATTAACAAAATTTACGAATAGTTGAGCTGGCTTTTTGAATAGTGGATCAGAAACGTTGCAGTTGGAATATATAGCACCGCCAGTAGAGGGCAGGAAAATCTCAGAAGACATGCATCCATCCATCCATTTTCTATACCTTGCCATGTGGAAAAACAAATGAATATTTCTCCCTCACTCATTCTGAATGAAGGACAGAATATGCTGTTTGCTGTCTCTTCTTACTCATGAAACCAAAAGAAAACTCAAGATTGATCTAAAAGCTTCTGTCAGGGTGTCATTGATTGTTAGTTCTTTTTTCCTTTTCTCAGAGTGAGGAGGATGCTGAGCAGAACTGAGCACAGAGGTGAGTCCAAGGGGAAGAGTTTATTACTTTCAATGTCTAAGAACATGTATTTATCAATTCCTTTTTTTTCTTGTTTGGATATATCACCTACAAATGATGCAGGGAACATTCTAACAATGGGAACTACCTGGTGGTTTTTCAACACAACTACTGTTTAAACCTTTGACCACTGTAAGCGTCAAACCTCAGCTTGTAGATCAAGAGCAGAGTCAGTTTTCAGGCTCTGATGTGCCTGTATTCGTATACGTATTTATCCATTCCTGGCCCTTTGTTCTCCAGGCGTATGCAAGCTTTTATTATCGGTGATGTCTGGAGCAGAGTCTCACACTGACAGGGAGGAGGACTACAAGTTCCTCCACAGCATGTTGATGGAGAAGAAGGTTCACCTGCTCTTTAAGGTGAAAATCTCACACCCTCTCCTTGAGGTTATTGCTTTACTGTTAACTATTTCTTTCAATTTACAGAAAGGAAAACATTAAAGGGGAACTGCGGTATTTTCAACATTAAGCCTCTTTTCTGAGTCGTCTGCAATGTTTTAGAACCCCCCTCACCGCTTTTTTGATGTTTACTGCTGTCTCCGGTATATTGCCTAATTTTGATTCTTCTCAACCTGCTTCAGAATGGCAAGTCATGTGCATGTCCAAAAAGGTCCGTAAAAGCACAATAAACGTCCGTTTTCGAAATAATCAACTCACCGGAGTGGTTACTGGTGTGCAGTGGTAATCCATATCAAATTTCGTGGCGAAAAGTTGCTTCTGTCGTGTTTTATTTGGCAGCACGTTCATGCTCGCACTATTTTCTTAGCGGTGGCGGAGTGATATCAACGAACATCCAGTACAAAATGTCAAATAAAACACGACAGAAGCAACTTTTCGCAACAAAATTTGATATGGATTACCAGTGCACACCAGTAACCACTCCGGTGAGTTGATGATTTTGAAAACGGACGTTTATTGTGCTTTTACGGACCTTTTTGGACATGCGCATGACTTGCCATTCTGAAGCAGGTTGAGAATAATCAAAATTAGGCAAATACCGGAGACAGCAGTAAACATCAAAAAAGCGGTGAGGGGGGTTCTAAAACATTGCAGACGACTCAGAAAAGGGCTTAATGTTGAAAATACCGCAGTTCCCCTTTAAGTTGTTAGAAATGTGGACACTGTCGTGTAACAATTTCACTGATTTAATGCAAATCATGTCGATATTTATTTCTTATTATTAATGTTATAACTAGGCAAGGCAAGTTTATTTGTACAGCACAATTCAACAACAAGGTGATTCAAAGTGCTTTACAGAGACATTAAAACAGTAGAAATAAAAAGCATGATTTAAATTTTAAACAAAAAAGAAAGCAATAAGAACAATAGATAAAATCTGATAAAATCAGAAGTTAAAATATGATTAAGTTTTGAAACTCAAGCTTCAGATTTGGAGCTTTTTTCAAATGCAGCTGAAAATAGGTGTATCTTCAACCTGGACTTAAATACACTGAGTGTTTCAGCTGATCTGAGGCTTTCTGGGAGTTTGTTCCAGACATGTGGAGCATCAAAGCTGAATGCAGCTTCTCCATGTCTGGTTCTGACTCTGGAAACTGATAGAAGACCGGATCCAGATGACTTGAGGGGTCTGGAAGGTTCATACTGGGTCAGGAGGTCACTGATGTATTTTGGTCCTAGACCATTCAGAGCTTTATAGACCAGCATCAGAACTTTAAAGTCTATCCTCTGATGGACAGGCAGCCAGTGTAAAGACCTCAGAGCTGGACTGATGTGGTCCACTTTTTTGGTCTTAGTGAGGACTCGAGCAGCATAGTTCTGACTGAGCTGCAGTTGTCTAACTGACTTTTTAGGTAGACCTGTAAAGATGCAGATGTTACAGTAATCAAGCCTACTAAAGATGAATGCATGGACTAGTTTTTCCAGGTCCTGCTGACACATCAGATCTTTTAATCTTGATATATTCTTAAGGTGATAGTAGGCTGACTTTGTTATTGCCTTAATGTGTTTTTCCAAATTACGGTCTGAGTCCATCACTACACCCAGATTTCTGGCCTGGTTGGTAGTTTCTAGGTGTATAGATTGAAGTTCTGTGGTGACCCCTAATCATTTCTCTTTGGCTTCAAAGACAATTACCTCAGTTTTGTTTTTGTTTAGCTGGAGAAAGTTGTGGCACATCCAGTCATTAATCTCCTCAATGCATTTACCAAGAGCCTGTACAGGGCCTCGGTCTCCTGGTGACATTGTAATATATATCTGCGTGTCATCTGCACAGCTATGGTAGTTTATTTAGTTGTTTTTTTTAATAATCTGTGCCAGTGGTAGTATATAGATGTTAAACAAAAGAGGTCCCAGGATGGAACCTTGGGGAGCTCCACATGTGATTCCTGTCTACTCAAATGTAAAGTTACCTATTGACACAAAGTACTTCCTGTTCTCTAAGTATGTTTTGAACCAGTTTAGTACAGTTCCGGAAAGACCCGCCCAGTTCTCCAGTCGTTTGAGTAATATATTGTGGTCAACTGTATCAAATGCAGCACTGAGATCCAGTAAAACTAAGACTGACATTTTTCCACTGTCTGTATTCAGACATATGTCATTAAAGACTTTGGTCAGAGCAGTCTCAGTGCTGTGGTGCTGTCTAAAACCTGACTGGAAGATATCATAGCAGTTATTTTGTGTTAAAAAGTAATTAAGCTGTTGAAAAAACACTTTTTCAATGATCTTACTTAAAAATGGGAGATTTGAGATGGGCCTGTAGTTGTTCATTTCATCCTGGTCTTTGCTGTTAATGGGTTGAAACTGTGTCATGGTGTTTAAACGGTGGACACGGTACATATGCTGAACCTGATGCTGATGTACCAACTGCTTGTCTAATATTTGGGATTTTGTCTGTAAAGAATTTGGCATAGTCATTGCAGGCCATGGTGGAATGAAGTTCAGTTGCCACTAACACAGGAGGATTTGTTAGCCTGTCAACTGTAGCAAATAAGGCCTGACCATTATGACTGTTTTGGGTGATGATGTCAGAGAAGTAGGACTTCCTTGCATTCCTCAGTCGTAAATAATAAGAGTGAAGTTTCTCTTTAACTAGTACAAGTTTTAGTAGTTGCAGTTTGAATAAGAGTATTTTGATGATTGAACAGTTTGAAGTTGCAGTGATTTCCTTTTTACCGCACAGAAATCCTTAATCATGATCCTTTCCTGACTTGACAGATCCACGAGCGGCTGAAGCGTTTCGAGAAGCGAAGCCCCTTTCCCGCCCAGGAGCGCGCGGCGAGCCTGGCCTCAGCTGTGCGTGACTCACTCCAAACATCTTTTGCAGATACACACACTGCCATTGGTGACCGTTTGACAGCAGGGAGAACACATCTGTCCCCCACCGCCACTTTTTAAACTGTTTCCTTTGCTGTACAGTTGATTTTCCCGTTGCACACAAGAATGAGAGGAATGTGTGTGTGTTCCCTCTTGTTTGTTCTGAGTTACGAAATGTTATCTTAAAACTCTGTCACGTTGGATATGGGAACTCAAAAGGCTGTTTTAAAGATAAATACATGACTTTGCATCCATGTGCCAGGAGCAGGGTCACTGAGGACAGTGCCGAGCAATGAGCTGCTAAAATAATTTTGTGTGTAGTGTTATGATTGAAGTTTTTAGGAATACAATTGAGTTCAGATTCAAAATTAAATGACAGCGCTTCCCAGTATGAATCCAACCCAAAATTAAATAAAAGGTCTTTCAGTGCACCAAATATCCAATCTATTGATCCCCATTTATCTTGGTAGCATCCTGTCTTTCTTTTAGTTCACATCCCTTCTGAGTTTTGCTCTATTTTTCATAATCTTCTCACTTCATTTTCAGATTTCCCCCTCCTCTTGTTTTTAGTCAAACAGCTAAACAGCACTTTCTCTTACTCCATGCTTTCCTCTATTCTTTTCTCCACTGTCAACCCATACTTCCCCTCCATCATCTTAATCCTTTTCCACTTTCCCTCCACTTGCCCTGTTTTTATCCTGTCCTTTTATGCTTCGCACTGTAATTTCTGCCATGTTTCCATACTGTTTCTCTTTCCTGCACTCGTCTCCTTTCCTTCAGTCCCGTTGCTTTTGATTCGCTTCGACAGTCCCTCTTTCTGCTTGGCTTAAATCATCAAGACCAACTGGAAGGGCCAAGCCGTGGATCTGTTTCCTCTCAGAGAGGCTTCTGTTTGCTCACAATGGAAACTAATGACCTTCATGCGTTGTGTCTCTGGAGTGTTCCGAGACATCTTGAAGCAGTAGAAGTCGTCATAGTAATACGCTTGACAAGACGAGCGACTGCACACAGTCACTTGATGCCTCTTTGTTTGTTGTTGGCGGTCAAGGCTCCTGTGTTTTAGTTGACACAGCAGCTTTTGTGTTGCCTTGATCATTTCAGCACCCCCCCCCAAAAAAAGCAGCCATGAACACAAAACCAAAACAGAACACCGATAAATACCTGTCTAACATAAAAGGACTTAAAGTCCTAGTGAGGTGAACGGGGCTATATAAAAGTGTTGGTCATCAGAAAATATGAAAATTTATGATAATACTTAAGATATAAGCTGAATTTAATGATCTGTTATTGTCTCTTTGCTTGCTTTTCTGTCTCTCTTTGCTCGCCAAAAACAAACTTCACCCAGGTCACAATAAAATGTATACCTCGTATTATGAAAAACATACATCTTGCTTGTCTGTCATCTTCTTCTTTTCTTTCAGTTGGCTGAGGAGCTGATATACGAAGGTTGGAGGGATGAGGCCAATGAACTGGTTGTCCTGTTTTCCAAACCCCACTTTAAGGTGAAAACTATTTCTTTCCACATTGATACGTGGGCTTGGTGTACCTCCACAAATGGGTGTTGACTTAACACTTCCTTGACCAGTTCCTTGGTCTTATCATAACACACAATGACCACCAAAAAAAGATGAAAAATAAAAGAAATAGTTCAGCATTTTTGTCCAAAATGTTAGCATAAAAGAATAGCGCCATGCTGTGTACGATATATTAGAAGCAATGGCTAGCAAGCAGTTGAACTTGTTTTATAACCACAAACAGAGGAAAGCAATTAGCCTGATTAATGAGAGCCTAAACTAATTACTGCTTTCATTTATGTCTTGCAACAATTAGCTTAGCATGACACAAAGATGGAGCGGTGAGAAACAGCTAGCTTTGTGTTTGTACAACAGTTTAAAAAGACAAAGAAGACAAAAAATGAGATTGGTATCGGGTCCCTGGTTGCAGTTTTATTGAACCAGGCTAGCTGTCTCTCTCTCTCTCTCTCTCTATGCTAACTGGCTACATGCTTTAGCCTCCTGCTTAACAGTCAGTCTGATCAGGGCTCACATGCTTCACATATTGAGTAAATGTAGTAAACAAATATAAAAAGACAAAAAGAACATATTAAAACACGTTTGTTATAAAAGAACCAGTGAGTAAACATGAGCTCTTTCATAAAGTAAGTTTTAAGCCCAGACTTTAAATCAGGTATCGTGTCAGCTTCTTGTAGCCAGACTCCACAGCAGAGGAACTGAACCCTCTGCCCCCATTTTTTTTTTTTTGTCTGACTTGGACATTCTGTGGACCATAAACAAGCCAAGATTTGGAGAGCAAAAATCTCTAGTGAAATTATTTGGAGGAATGAAATATGTAAGACAAGATGGAGCTGTGCCATTAAAGTCTTTAAATATGATATGAAAGATTTTAAATTCTGTTCCTATTTTTACCGGGAGGCGGTGTAGGGCAGCTAACACATGTGGTTTCTCTTGGCAGTATCGGTCAGTCCTCATCCCATTTTTAACAGTTTTTGGGGTGTGGCAGCGCAGATTTTCCTGCTGGGTGGGCCACTGTCATTGGGAAGTGTTGCCCTATAAGGTGTGTTTGGTCCGTTCATAGTGGATGGTATGAAAGTAAAAAACACATGTAGCCTATGCTAGTAACGAAGTTTCCCAGCAGAACATTACACCAATATGAGATGATCAATGTATAGTAAAATGTAGTGACTTTTTCTTCTTGTCTGTATCATCACTGCATACACAAACTTGAAGTAAATTGTGAAGAAAGTGCACTTTAATAATCACTGAAATACATCCTGTCCTGGACGATTTATGAATAAAGTCGGATAAATTTACTTTGGTGCCCCGGGCTCATGTTCTCCACTTTTAAAGGATCAGTGATAAGAACATAAATCCACTTAAGGCTATTGTAGTTACAAGTTAAAGTACTTTTCTTCTCATAGTTTAGAGTCAGTAGATTTGACAGGTTCATTTCAATGTAGCCATGCTTCATCTGAATCACTCTGAAGCTGTTCAGGTGACCGAACACTGAATCACTCACACACACACACACACACACACACACACACACACACACACACACACACATCACAAAGCTTACAACATTCTTTTCTCTATAATACACTATTACATGAGTCAGACAAAGTGACAAACTACTCGGCTGTAAATATGACTTAAATTCTACCCCATTAATCTGCCCCTCTGAGAGGTGCTGACATCTAACAACCATACTTGCTCTGAAGCTAATCTACTCCCGATTTATGTTTATTAGTGTTCACTCACAGAAACCCAGACGCATGTTTCCTCATTTCAGATCTGCTGACAGTCATTTTTCAGATACACACACAAACACATAGACTATAAAGCACATAGTTCCACAGAGAACATGGTTTTCCATTCAACTGTCAAAGCTGTGGCTTTTCTTAATGAGAAGCCGAAGCAAACCGACAAGTAACAGTTTGTTTAAAGAGCTCTAATGACCTGATCGTTCTTGGCCACAGGGCGGGAGCTCACACATACTTATGACAAACGCTGGGTATGATATACTGTAAATGTTTGTTTTTTTGAAAAGCTGACTTTGAGGCTAGCCAGAGGCACATTGCTCAAGTGTTGGCAGCTTCTGAACAGAGCAACTGTTGATGGACAGGACGATAACAAGTGGTCTAACTGACAGATGGACTGGCTGATTGTTCAAATCGCATTGATGAACAGATGTTTCCTTTGTTCTCATTCTTTCTTATTACAGTAACCCCCCCCCCCCTTTTTTTTATTTTTTAATTCTTGATGAATTTTGTTTTTCTGCTTGCAAAACTGAGTTCTTTTTGTTTTCTTAAACTGTTTAGGAATTGATAGTGAGTCATAGATCATTTCAGACGGGTATTATTAATCATGTGGGGGCTTGCTCTCAGGGGGCCAACAGGCTGGCAACACATTGTATACCAAGCTAAATTCAGTCAGTCAAGTTTGTAGTCAGTTGATTAATTGAGTGCAGACAGACCAGACAAACTCGATGGACGTTTTGCACAACCTCAATTTAAAGTCCCCCTCCAATTAATCACCAGTGGCTGGTTACTTTGTATCACTTTACCACTTCTGCTCTCACATTTAATCATCATCACCCTGATGACACTTTCAGAAATGTTTCTTCAATCTGTGCAAACCTTCAGTTAAGTGACACAATAAACGTAGATGACCATGTTCACTGTGTTTCCTTTACAGAGTCTCCTGTGTGTCCATGATGCTGTAGCTCAAAGAGACTTTGAGCCTGCTCTGCCTCCCATACCTGATGGTGATCTGGAGGAAGAGGAAGATTCGGTTAAAATTGTCAGTCTGGTCAAAACGAAAGAGCCCCTGGTCAGTAGGAATTTTTCAAAGGTGAAATTCGAATTAGCAGTTCATGTAGACAGAGGAGCCGCCAATTTCATAGTTTGACTCATAGCAAAAAAGTAGATAGGGTGCGTGTTCAGCAGTGTCCAGGATTAAAAAATTCTAATTCTAAAAATTCTAATCTCGGTTTCAGTGTCTGAAGAGCACAGAACCTTCCTATCACATCCTATTTTCCTATTTTCCTATTTCCTATTTCCTATTCCTATTTTAAAATGTCTTTAAATGCTTTCGACAGACATGAACAAAGGTAAGCCCCCAAATCACAAGAACAGGTTGACTCCAATGAGAAATGCAGGCATTTGAGATAACATTGAATGCATTCAGTGGGGAATCCTATACGTTCTTATTCTGAACTTGTTGCAAAGCCAAGAACCCCGTGCATCAGTTGTCAAAGCAGAGACTAACCCTATTTTGATAAGTGCAAAACATTCCAGTTATCCATCTGCAGAGGTACATGGCAAACTGACAGGTCCAATAGTAAACAGTGAATTTAGACCCACAGTGTTGGCGTATCAATGAATAAACACAGACAGTAAGAGGTCAGTGGGAGAGGCAGGGCATATATACCTGTCTCTGTTTGACTTCAACTGGGACTCTGGTGTTTTTTGCTTCCTAGTTGCAAAATGTTTTGCTGACGTTTTCCAATGGTTTGCTGTGGCGTCACATCCCACATCTGTTATATTTCCAGCTTGGGAAAAGTGATGCTGTAGGAGCACCCTAAAGGGCGGATTATAGTTCTGCGTCTATCGTCCTGACGTGTTGCTTTGCTCTGGTCGCGAACCACTTTTCATGTTATGGTTCTGCAACCTCGGTCTGGAATTTCTCGGGACGCACAGCAGTTTCCCCTCGCGAGAATTTCGGTGGGCGGTGACGAGAACTTCAGCGGCGCCGGCGGAAGTGTTTAGCTTTCAAAAAAAAAAAAGTATGCAAGATATGGATCTGGAGTTGCTCGACATCGAAGAAGAACAGCTTCTTTTATTGGAGTTGGCGAAAATGCAAAGGAGGAAGCCACACAGACAACCGGAAAGGCACACCGAGGACCGATCACAGCCGCTTTTGTCTGCGCACTTCCGTTGGTGGTCTGCGTGCGTCTGTCGCGTAGTCAGGATTTTTCTGAGGAGCACGAGAACGCGCGCAGAGCCTCTGCGTGGGGGAGTGGTCAAGATTTTGACACTCGTAGAGGCTCTGCGTCCGAGCGTCAGAGGCTTTGCGTCTGAAGCATAAATCAGCCTTAAATCAGGCTTAACGCTGAAAGATGGCACAGCAGGCAGTATGAGGTGGTTTCTCAACCAAAGTGTTTCTATAGCTGGTTCGGGGCTAGAGCTTAACTCAGAACTAATTCTTTCTAATTTGTGGGCGGCCGTGGCTCAGTGGTTAGATTCCCACTCTCACTTGGTGGAACTGATAGCTGGAGGGGTGTCAGTCCACCTCCTTGTCATGGCTGAGGTGCCCTTGAGCAAGGCACCGTACCCCCATGCTCCCCAGGTGCTTTCATGGCTGCCCACCACTCCAGGTTGGCATCTGTCTCTGAGTTTGTGACCCTGTGCATGTGCATGTGTGTCAACAGGTGCCAACCTGGATGGGTTAAAAGCAGAGGAACCAAATCTACCTTCGGGTATAAATAAAGTCACCTTACCTTTTCTGTTTTGACCACCAAAGCTAAAGGTGCTCAACGAAAATCCCGCACTAGACTAGCACCAACTCTTTGCCGAGGCAGAGCCGCTTAGGTTTAGGGCTGGGGGCAGGTCTACGGGGACCAACAAGATCAATTAAAATGCTGACCACCATAATATCAAATTCATCATTTGGGGGTTTATTCTGCTTAATTGACGAAAGCTAAGACTTCAACTGAATTTTTCAACAGTGGTAAAATTTGCTCATGCCGTCAACATTTTTGATATTGTCAGCATTGGAGCCAAACACAATAAGATTGCTTTTTGTGAAGATACATTACATCCTTACAGTGTGGTCTTCAGAATACGCATCAGAACACAATTCAGAAAACACCAGGAGGATCAAAAGTGTAGCGGAAGAAACGTTCAAAGTGACACAATGCTGTGGATCCATGGTGGCTCTCTGGCTGTGGAAAGTCGAACCATTTCTTGGCTAGAACCAACTAAAACTGGCTTTGGCATGAGCCCTGAATCAGCACTGGAACTGCCATAATTGAAGGATTGGGAGTGAGAGCGGTTTGTAGAGTCATAGGATGATAAGATTTGTTGTTTTTTGCACAACAAGAGAAAATGCCCTTTAAATCTACAAACAATTAAGATATTCTTCCTCATAGTTTGTCAGGTTCTACCACCCATGTTTTTATGACGGAGCAGAGCCGAATAGCCAGGGGGTTACTTAGTAGGTTGTAATCTGCAACTTTGCCACTAGATATCACTAAAACCTACACACTGAACCTATTAGTTGAGACAACAAGGCAACTGCACTAAAAGACTTACAAAAGTAGGCACGTTATTGGA
Organism: Odontesthes bonariensis; assembly: GCF_027942865.1. Lineage (NCBI taxonomy): Eukaryota > Metazoa > Chordata > Actinopteri > Atheriniformes > Atherinopsidae > Odontesthes > Odontesthes bonariensis. Next base: position 28,734,297 of record NC_134519.1, on the reverse strand, counting down.
GTCTATGGAGCCGTGCTGCAATGTAAAGGGATTGGGATTCATCGGTTGGTTTCTAGGTCTTCCGTCATACCTCATTGTCCTGACACTGTGCTATAATTATGTGCCTTATTTTCTGTTCCAAGCCATTGTCACTTTTTCCTGGAAATTTCCTGGATCGAACGAAACTGGGCAGAAAAACCAGTGACTACAAAGACTTGCATACCTTCCTCAGTGCAACAAATCCTCTAAATTTGTTATTTTAACGATTGCAAAAGTTCAGATTTATTTTTACAATTTGCATCTGGAACGAGATCTCCATAAAATACATACAGTGATGAATAACAATGGTCACATTTTCCCCCATTCAAGTAGGCGTAGAAGCTTAGCAGAAAGTGGAACAGATGAAACATTTAAATAGCTTTTAAAGCTTTGTTTTTTTACCCCATGTGTGCTTGCTTTCCAACAGAATTCAGTGAAATTCATGCCATTCTTTTTAGATATACTGCTAAAACACAAACAAACAGTGCCATTAAATAACGCTCATGATGAGGATGGTTGGAACCCCCCCCCCTTTTTATTCAAGAAAAAAAATTTATTTTTGAAATGTGAGGATCATTTACTTAATTGTCATTTTTGAATTGTGGGTTTATGTGTTCACGTGTTAGCGGCCGAGCTTCCAAAAAGCACTTTGGACCGATAATGGTGAACATACTTTTGTATTGATCCCAAAGCTAGATTGGAAGGGGGCTGAACTTTCTCTGACACGGCCTCTTTAATCCATCCAACGTGTTCCCGTTTTCCAGAGAACCGGGTTACACCCGAGCATGAGCTGATTGTAGTCAGCTCCATAGGATGCTCTTTCCATTGTGATGTGCACCACATCATAACATCTGTTCAAAATGATGCTGATTTGGATAACCTTTTCCAGCGCTTCGTGTGTTACATGAAGGCAACTAAATGGTCCCCGTCTTGATACAAAAAAATGATGAAATGCTTGTCTGGGGCTTTAATAAAAGCAACATGTTGCCTTTCACCCTCCGTAATTCCACCGTTTTCCTTTGCATCTGCTTGTTTGTCTGTTGTCTATCCGTTGACTGATCGCCATCATCAAGGGGGCAACAATTAAGAAAGACAAATCCACTGGGGCTATTGTTGTGGCGAGGATCATGAGAGGAGGCGCAGCTGACAAAAGTGGTAAGTGGTAAACTCTCAAACTACGACCCGTTTCGCTACCTTACTGCTGTAGTAACATTGTGATGGTGCGTGTAAGGAAGGAAGTTCAGAATTACAGAGCTCCTTATGTATTTCTAACACTCTGAAGGCCTGATCCATGAGGGGGATGAGTTGAAAGAGATCAACGGAGTTTCATTGGAGCACAGGAAGCCAAAGGAAATTCTTCCTCTCCTGGTCAGTCTCACCTCTCTCCAGTTCAGTCACATCATTTATTTAATTGCCTCCTCTTTTTTTTTTCCTCTCACTTTTCCAATCCAAAGCATTTTCTGACTTCCACTTCAATGTTTGAATTGTCTTCCATTTTTTCTGACTGTGAACAAATCTTAAGAAAAGACAAAAAAAAAAAAGCTGACAAAGCATCAGTCTGTGTGACAGTTATTTAGTGCTATTAACTTTTTACAGTTCACATTAATAAACTTAATGTTTCTCGCCGACTTCTTTTATTAAAAAGAAAAAAATCACTGAGCCCTTTAAAGTGTTCATGGTCATACTGGATCGTGTTCATTTGATTGTTTTATGGAATTTGTTAATATCAAGAAAGAGGAATTCCGACAATACGGGATAGACTTATCCTTTATAATAATACTAAGAGACAGCTTAGTTTAGCTCAGATTAGCAAACTAATAAAAAAGGAACATTTTCTTATTTTCTCCTTAATATTGATATATGTTTAACAAATGGAAAGTAAATTCACTGAATCAGCTTTAAAGATGCCAGTTAGTGAACATTTTTAATTAGGCAACTGGTTTCTACTGTTTTTTTTTCTCTTTATGTCATAATAAGCTAATCGACTAGCGGATTTAGCTTTGTATTTAATCTACAAACATAATAGCTTTATCAAAGGGACTTTTTTCTTCCTGATAGTGCTGTGGTGTGGAGCATTTCTACAGTAAGCAGTCAGTGTCTTACCCGCAGCAGTCTGAGGGCTCTCAGTTTCAGACCGTTTCCTGACGGGTGAGCTGAGGTGAAGCTACTCAGAAAGGGGCCTTGAGAAGTTTTCCGCCTTCAAAAATCAACTCCAATTTCATTAGGGCGAATGCCATGTTGTGGATTTTTACACTGCGCCACTTCTGCGTCAGTAATTGTTTGATGGGGGTCAGGGGTGAAAACGCGTGGGGTGAGGACCGCGCTGCAACATGGACCTTGACACAGTCTTAAAATACACAATGTAGTTCTTGCTCAAACCGCATGTTTGAATTGTTCTGGATGGCAAAAAGAAAGAGTTTCTCTCTTGTGGTCATAACCGGAGCAGCTCAGGTTAGCTCATCTGTCAGGAAATCTTTTGATTCTCCAAACAGTGCGCTCTCACCCCTCTCTGCTGCAGGCAAGACACCGACTACTCATAAGTGCAACATACACAGCGGCACTTTTTATGCCACGGCAAGATAGGAAATAAATGTCTATTTCAAATATATAAAACCGTGTGTTTTACATCACTGTGTCTGTGCAGGCTTGTTCTGATGGTGAAGTCAAATTTAAAATCATTCCCGGGTACTCTAAGGAGAACATGTCTTCAGAAAAGACAAAGGTAACAGCCTATTTACATAGTTTGTGTGTTTTATCTTTGTTTAAGCATGCATGTGCTGCTGATTTGGAATAGCTGCCAACCTGGTATCAGTTAAGAGACAGAATCTGTGGTATCTTGAGCATTTGGCTGTGCGGCGTTTTGTGAATTTGCTTCAATTCTCAAGAAGTAACAACAGCTCAGACAATCACGGATAAGACACTGTCTGGCTTTTTGTCATTTAAACACTTCAGCTGCATCGACTTAATTCAATATTAACAATGACTTTTTATGCCTCATGTGGAAAACTTTAAGCTCCAGATATGAAAGAGTTATAGGCTACCATCACCGCACACGCACAGCGAATGACCAAGCTGGAAACTGTTGAAGCGGGGAGCATTTGCAATGGATTAAGACAAATTATTTTCAGTGATTGTGGTCGTTTCTCAAAGATGACAATGTGAGGAAAAACCAGACAAAGATGTGTGCGCCTGTCAGAGTACAGGAGGTTCATGACGCTGCAGTGGAAAAAGGGAAACATGAATGAATAAATTTTGTCACCACGTTGAGTGTTTAAAGGCTTGCAAAAAAAAAGGGGGGGAAAAAAAGCAGCGTATACCCGATTCTCTCCCCAGTTGTTTGTGCGGGCATTGTTTGACTATGATCCTATCGAGGATCCAACCGTCCCATGCAAGGAGGCTGCGCTGGCCTTTAAAAGGGGTGACGTCCTCCAGATTGTCAGCACGGAGGATGACACATGGTGGCAGGCCTGTCACCTCGGAGACGGCAACAGTCAGGCCGGGCTCATCCCCTCAAAGCAGCTGCATGAAAGGTGACCTTTTTTACATCACTCACTGTTTCAACAAAACCATACAGCGACGGGAACAAAATCCTGTTTTGTTTCTGCTGCGTTTTACAGAAGAGTTGCATTACAGCGACCCAGAGCACTCTTTCAGCCTCGGCCGGTCAAGCCACCAGGTGACGAGCCAGTATTGTCCATAAACTCACCACACCTGAAAAGCATAAAACAGATTCCCAATAAACATATTAGAGCCCCTTTAGTGTCAAGATGAGAAGTGAGAGGGTATGTCTGAAGGTCCCGGTGAAGGCTGAGGTCATGGGTGAGCTCGGCTGTACTAACTTTCTTTGTTTTCTCCACATGCTCCGCAGATGAGGGGGAAGGTACTGTTTGCATTTGCTTTTGAAAAATGACCTGCATATTTCCAAAATGCACACCTCTCTCACTCTCACAACTCTGTTGCAAATAAGCCAGTTTAAAGTATCTACTCACGAAGCTGACCTCCGGTAATGTGTTTTTGCCCTCGCAGCCCCTTTAATAAGAGAGAGGCTCTTGCCATCATTTCATAATTGTGGATAGTATTTTTCTAAATTAAGCTATTATCACAATTTTTAATATTAGGACACCTAGATCAGAACATATGCTAATACTTTGAGGATGAAATGTCAGAGCAACACACGTCATCCCTTTGTGGTTTTGATCCAGGATTTCCTCACTCTTTCCCCATCTCTTTTCCTGTTTTTCCAGTCACGGAGGATGTAGATTACGGGGCAATAACAGGGATCCACATTGGTGAGATGTCTGACTTGTTACACTTAACCCTCACAAATACTGGAAACAGGACTGTCATGATACACGTCACAATTGAAGGGGAAATGAGCATGACACCCCACTTCACACATACGTGAACTTGCAAGATGACCTGTGAGAAAAAGAGACATCGTATGGTGATGTGGTTTAAGGTTTCAGGTTCGGTTTGTACATTCACATTTACTCCGTTTACCTCGACTTTGTGGACTGGATAGGATGTGCTTGTGTGTAGTTTCATGTGTGCACGAGAGCAGTGCAGGATGTTCATATGGGGTTATGTATTTACGGCTGATTTTAAAAGGGCTCCTTAGGCTCCAAGTACAAGTGTAATTACAGATGCTGCATTATATCAGCTCTAAGAGTCATGTGCATTTAATAATGTGTATTTCATCTTATCTCTGGCCAGCTTCCACCTGAAGACACGGTTCAGGCTGTGTTTCTCCTTTGTCTGGCATGTGAACCCAGACTGAGTGGCTGCATGTACAGTAATCAGTAAGAGCAGGGATGTATGGGATAGCTATTCTCAGGACATATGAAATGTATATTAAAAAAAGGGGGAAAAATGAATAAAACTCTTTAATAATGTCTTTATTCTTACAGTTTTGGATTGTTTATGGTTATCCCATAAAAACGTTACCCAAGTGGATTGATGTAGCTTTCTCAGTTGTGTTCACTAATTTAAGCCCTGCAGCTGGTCCACTCAGCTTAGCATAAAGAGCTGAAGCGTACAACCCAATTTAAATACAACTCAATGTCTGTTTAAATGTGTTATTTTCCAAATTAGTGGTACTTTTTTAGTTTGCAAGATTTAGAGGTGCAGGTGTTGTATGTTACCACCAGATTGGGGAGGCTACATGTTCCCTCTGGTGCTAGTATTTATGCTAATCTAAGCTAACAAGCTCTTTGAAATATTAGATATTATCCTCAATCTCTTATGGTTAATTGCTCAATTCATTCAGCCATTCATTCATTTTCCATACCTGCTTTATCCTATTCAGGGCTTGTCCATGCTGGACTACCATGTGTCTACGGTAGCTAAGAACACCCAAACTAAACACTCTTGCGTTTTGTTGGGTGAATTTTGCCCATTTTAATCTTTGATTGATATGAATGCTTTATGTTGTTTGTTTGTTCGTTTTTACATGAATCCCATTTAGTTTTCATAAAGGTGTGCTTTTAGGGCAAGGCAACTCTCTACCTTATGGGCTTACTTCTGATTTGAGAAAAAGATAGTGCCAGCAAAAATGGGGAACTCTTGACTTTGGACTGGAATTCCACTAAAGAGTGGGTGATTAAAGAGTTTAAGTCCATCTTTTACAACACAGATATTCTGTCTCACTGCCTATATATTTATATTTGAAAGCAGAACTAAGGATTATATAACGTGTAAAACTATCTCTCTTAAGAATAAGATTGAATCGTTTGGTATCACTTAGTTACTCTAAATAGTCTCTGTATATTTATGAAGGACTAATATCAGATCATTTTGGCAAGGTGGGCTCAGTCCTGGCAGTTGACATGCTGTATTTTAGCCCCCTCCTCTGTCTTATCTTGTAGCATTTCGAAAGACTTATAACAGGAAGGATTTCCCTATCACAGATGAGAATTTATCACGTAGAATTACTTAAGACTGACAATTCCAAGATGTTTTCCACTAGATCTGACTTGATTCTAGAAAATAAGACATCTCTTTTGCTTTAAAACGCTTTGATTATACAGTACGCATAACCCCGTCATCTATCTAAATGAGCTCATCAGTTTATCCCATGTAAAAAAAAAAGAAAGAGTTTGAAGTCTCCACTACATAGAGACATATTCTTTTTTATAATGAAGCCTAAAGAGGAAATGGATAGATAGGCTTAGAAGGTTCAATTATGCCGAACGCCAAAAAAAGCCTGGCACCCTCGCTTACTTGTGGTTAGCATCATGAAAGAGAGCGAGCCTGCCAAGACGGGCCAGACCACAGTCGCATGGCAGAAGCTGGATGTCTGACAGGATACCAGCGAGGCGTGACAGACTAAGTTGTCGTGTCATGACTGAGACGTGTGCTGTTCAGGATAGGGCATGACACGAGAGTCTGGGTGGCAGTGCGGAAGTTTCTTAATTGCTGTACTCTTGTAGTCTGTCATTCTATGTTGCTCTCTGTCTCACCGTGCAGAACTCAAGTTCTGGTGTTTGTTCTTTTAAAACAGGAAGAGTTGAAGTGGCAAACCAGCGGAGATAGCGTTAAATGGATGGTGGTTGAATGGAAGTGAAATAAGACTTGAGAATACCAAGACTTACACAACTGTGGTGTGAATATGAGGTCAATAAAATGTGGTCATAATGAGATTAATGCTGACAAAGAACTGACATCAAGGATTGAAAGCATTGTTGCTAAAGTGTATATGCTTTTTCTTTTTCAGAAATGCTACAACAAGGCAGACATTAGCGATAGATCAAATGAACTTGTGCAAATCGTAGATTCCCTGTATTGGTTCACGGTTAGTGTTTTTTGTGAGCCTGTTGGCAGCTGCAGCCAAAAATCTCTAAAATCCCACCGAACGTGGCCGACTTAAAAAGGAGACTTGAATTTAGTGGAACATCTGGCAGCCTCAGAACCGTCTATTTCCCTCAGCAAGTTCTATAGACTAAGATCATAGCAGTGAGAAAAGTCATTAATGCGTGCATTTATCAAGTGGCCAGAAAAGCGACTCCCAATGTCTGCTTATGCTGCTCTGCATCTGCTTGAGGAAATTACCGGGGGATTGGATGCTTGCCTATTTGCTACATTCATAGCTGTATATACAAAATATTGTGCTGCACCTCCTTAAATCAGTCAAAAGTCAATTAAGACAAGTTTTAGTCTTGTCAAATATTTTGATGCTTTTCCCCGTGTCTCTTTCTCAGCTGGTTTGAGGAAAAGTTTCCGACTCGGCAGAAAAAGCCGCAGGGCAAGAGAAGCTGCTCAGTGCCGCAGGTGGAGTACTGAGGTGTACAGTACAATGCGTTCACCCAGCTACGTAGAAGTGATTCCCTACCATAGGAAGCCAAAGGACAGGCGCCGTCTGGTCATCCTGGTTGGTATGTATGACCTAAAATTGACCTAAAATACTTCAGGGCTACTTTCCAATCAGAAAAACTACTTCTTCTGCTGAATTACGTCCACAAACAGATGAACCTATATCCCCACCCTGTGGTGTCACTAGGCAGCCCAGTTTATTTGCTTCACACCAGTCAATCGAAACATGTCTGACTCACTTTATTTTGTGTTAATTAGTTCATGAATGAACATATTCATCTAATTATTCATTGTGGCTTTTCAAAATATAGCTTTAGATTAGCTTTACTTGTGGAAACCCTACAGACTGTTCAACAAACTTTTAGAAAAGCGATATTTACAGCAGCTTTCATCCACTTTCAGTATGTTTTACGCAGCCGCTGCACACTTGGTGTTATGGAGATATAAGATGATGGGAGAAACCTGAGACTCTATGTCTTTATGTCTTTATTAATACACCTCAGCTTGTATACTGTCCAATCTTGTCCAATGGTAAATATCTATTGCTCGCCGTGGCTCTCTTTGTCGCTTTCGCAGGCATGAATGTAAGGAAGATTACTGGGAAAGTGACCAGTGTCTGAATGACTAAATGCCACTGATGAAGATCTTTAATATCGTCTGTTTAAAAAGGGCTTCTATGAGAAATTAGTGTGATAAAGTGTGAGCATAACAGCTTAAAATATTTCTATATACAGAGTTTATTACAAGTTACTGTGGTATTCTACAAATAAAAGGGCTGCTGTACTCAGTTGTATTCTGTTTTAAACTGTTCTGCACCTTTTTTTGCCCATATAAAGGTCTCTAGATGCTGTGATCTTGTTCACTAAAGGGACAGCTTTATTAAAGCTGTTGTTGATCAAAAGAAAAAAATAAAGCGTTGATGAAGATTTATGTTCCCAGTCTTGAGTGCAAGAACAATCCTTTCCCATCAGAACCACGTAAACACTGTCAAAGAGCTCAGACTCGGAATATATTTTGTTCTCTTAAGTTTCGCAGTGGCCCACCCCAGATTCACTTTTGTGCCAATCTTACAGGTCTGCTCTGTGTATTTTTGAGCTATATCTCTCCCCGGGGAATTTTATATTGAGCACCGCCGAATGTCTTTTTAATGTCATATTAGGATACAGCTGAAGGTCGTCTGCGACTGAGGGGAATAGAAGAAAGATGGGGGGGTTGGGGGGTGGAAGAAGAAGTAAACAACTGAAAGTCACAGAGAAGAAAAACAAAGAACACAAAGAGGTGAAAAACAGGATAGAGGAAACAGAAATGATAGATAAACAGAAAAAAGACATGTGGAGTAAGATTACTCATTATGTCGGCCAAGTGCTTTTTCATTAAACTGGATCAGTTAAGACAGCTTGAATTTACATTTAGACCTCTTTAATTGAGTTGGAGCTTACACCCACTCTGGATTACGTTTTACTGTCTGCTGTGAAGGCTCTTCATTGACCGGAGGTCATCATTAAGAATATATAGCTTACTGGAAATAAAAGATATGAACAGGAAAACCAAAACCCGGATCACATAATCCAGGAACAGCTGGATAATGTTTGACTAGGTCAGAGATACACCCTGTTTTCATTGCATACGCATTTCCAGTGAAACAATAGACCTTTATGCCCCAGGAAAGCTGGTGAAAGTTACTGCCAGCCACTTTAAGCCCACGGATCGTGTAACTCTTACAAAATTGGGGGGAAAAAAAGAAGAAAGAAGAAGGTATCCACAGAGCCTGATGATGCTCCTCTCCAAGTCAGCGGAGCAGCTGTGGAACACATCAGCAGTGTGAGAGTAGCGAGTCCATTAACTTGATATTTTGTAATGTATCATGCTCATGCAAACCCAGTGATGGAAAAGGCAGCTATGTCAGGAATCCCACTTTGAGACTGCGCTCCATTAGAGTCTGATGCAATCTGGGGCTGCAGGAGCTTGTGCTCAGAGAAAATCCCAGATGCTACAGTACTCTGTGTGTGGATGCTTATGCAAGTGCTTCATCCTTTGCATCCTACAGTATAGTGACACTGATCCTGCGTAGCTTTGCAGATGTCACATCCAGATTTGATGCTATGGGTTTTCCAGGAGGTAAAGGATAATTAAAAGTTGAACAGAGAGAGGCAGACAGAGGGTGGTTTGTGCATCATTCTCAAAGAGAAATCAGAATGAAATCAGAGCCCCGTTTGTCTGACTTTCTCTTGCTCTCCTCTGATGATAGAGACAGATGCGTCATTTAGTGTTAGGCTTGTCTTGAGGAAAGCATTACTACACAGAGAATTAATACCTCAGTGTTTTGATCTTTTTCTCGAGGGCCCGGCGGCGTTGGCGTGAGTGAACTGAAGAGGAGGCTAGTGATCTCGGACCCCGACCGCTATGGCGTCAGTGTACCGTGTAAGGCAGACATCCTCAAGTTTCTGTCACCTTTTCTTTCACATTTCTCATCCTTTTAAACGGCCCTCATCATCCTTGTCTTTCAGGCACAACACGTGAGAAGAGACAGCAGGAGAGGGAGGGCGTGGATTATCACTTTGTAACAGTTCATATGTTTGAAGAGCATATTCTGAATCAGAGGTACTGTAAAAGTACTTTGCCCGTGTCGTGTTAAAACACAGTCTGACGTGAGCTGCTTGACAACCGTTTCATGCTGTCTCACCCGGTTTTCTCCTGGCCTCTCTCTCTGACTCTAGATTTGTAGAGTATGGGCTTTATAGAGGTCATTATTATGGAACAGGTGTGGACTCTGTGCGCAGAGTGATGGCTGAGGGCAAGGTGTGCCTCCTGGATTTGCACCCAAGTGTAAGCATTGTGCCGTCAAACTAAAGTATAACATTCATGTTTGCATTGTTTAGACACAAGATAATTCATGTTTCCAGGGTTGCATTATTCAAAACTTGCGCTTCAAAGGCACAAAAATTAGTCTTTTCAGCTGTCCTAATGTTAGAAAATAAAAAAATGAAGACATCATGAACCTCCACACATATTCCTGTTAGCAATTAGGGGCTGCTGTGTATTGTAACTGTACGTACCTGTTCGCACTGTCCTCAGGTCAGCATTGCACACAAAGCCGGTCCAAGATCGGTAAAACCGGATAATATGTCAAATAAGGCTACAGTTAACATGAGATTTCTACTGGAGGCTTTTAATATGTATTTACATTGTATATATAGTCTCTAAAAAAATGCCAGATTCTGTTGCAATACTGGGGTTATTCAGTCTTTTTTTTTTTTTTACAAGCTTCTATTTTCATCACTTGGAAAGGATATTAGTAGTTTTAAGCCATGTGATAATGGTACATAATTATGTTTTTTCTTATTTTTGTTGGCAAAAATGCATTGCCCTGTACTCATACTGGATATCCTGTGTACCATGTTTCAAGAAGTCGTTGTGCCATAACTTCCTCCTCCTTTTTTCTATTTTTCCACACAGAAAATCAAGCATGTGTACACATCTGAATTCAAGCCGTACGTGGTGTTTGTGAAACCTCCCCACATCGAGGAGCTGTGCCTCACCAGGCGGAGAGCTAAATTTGTCTGCGATGAAGGGCACGCTAACCAAGTCAGGACTTTCTCAGTAAGTAAAGATGTTTTACGAGGTGCCTGACCTGAACAACAAAGCAGAATTGGTTGGTTAGCAACCATAACTTCAAGTTTAACTCTTTGTGCTTGTCGAAGTCAAGGATGGTTCCTTGTTAAGACGGTTCCTTCACGGGGTGGTCCATGGCGTGGTGGGTTGAGCAGGCGCCCCATGTACAAGAGGCTATAGTCCTCGCTGCAACTGGCCCACATCGGACGGCCCTTTGCTGCATGTAGTTCCCCCTCTCTGTGCACCCTGCTTCTTGTCTCTCTTAACTGTTCTATCCATTAAAGGCATATAAGCCCAAAAATAAATTATAAAAAAAAAAAAAAAGATGGTTCCTTCATATTCACATCCTTCTCAGTCTAGGAAAGACTCTCTCTTTGCATTTGGAAAACACATGATGGAAATGTTGGAAGAAGTAGGCATGTTTATGTAATAGTGATGCTCTCACCTTCATTGAAAAATTTAAATAGTCGTTAAATTGCTTGAAGCTGTTAGCTGGCCCCCGAACAGCCATTTCTACAGGCAGCTTTGCTTTCCTTTGTAGGAACACAAGATGCTGACAGCTTTATGGCGACAAACTTGCATTTAATTGTGCCAAGGTTGATCCTTTGCCTGTCTGCGCCATCTTAAATGTGCGCAAAGAATTATGGGTCATTTTAGAACAACAGTAATACACAGACTTGACTTGGGTTTGAGAAGCACTTTTTGGATTTTAAGTGTCGTTGAAGGGGTTCTCTACTTACCTCGGTATATTGTCATGGTGACTTATGCTGGAAACCTAAACTGCTTTGGTAGCTGATTAAAGCTCAGATTTCTGTTCTTGATATTGTAAGATTTGGAAGTAACATTCCTTTTAGATTCTTTGGCTGCTCTAATTCAATTCTTCATATTTGTATAGTATTACAGTTCTTCTTGTGAGAAATGTCTAGATTTACAGTAGGCTACTGTAAGCTCGTGGTTATCTGGTGCCAACACCATCCTTTTGACATGGACATAGCGTTTCTATAGATGGAAAGCATGGCTTGACACGATTTGTGGTAGCACATGTGTTTCCTGTCTGTGTTGCTCTCACTCAACGCAAAGTGAAGGATTTTAGGTTTGCAGCCAATGTGGACAGGTTTGAGTGCAGACCTCCATAAAGCTCACTGCACACGTAGCCCTCGGAGTACTGATCAGCTAAAAGTTAGCTTGACCCTAAAGGTGGCTGGTGGAAAAAAAAAGATTTTGTTACATAGAGGACAAAGCAGGAAAACAAAGAATGAAGAAGCATGGGAGAGAAGCTCAGACAAGAGCCGCACTTTACAACCGTAATTATTTTGAAATTTAGTTTCACTTCACCACAAAGAAGGTGTTTGTCCACTGTGGGTTGTGTTTTCTTAAGCAGCAAGAAAAAACGAAAGGACCTAAAAACCAACAAAAGTAACAACGCAGCTAATAGCAGCAAACACCTCAAATTTCAGCACATATTTGTGAGACTGCCCCCAAGTGGCAACAGCAGCTCAAACAGGTAGACATACGTTTACACAGTTGTATGAAGCACTAAAGTCAAGCAGATGCACAGCCATGCCAGAACCCTTACTGAGTTGATAACCAGTGAGTATGGTTATATGTACAGTAGAGTCAACCTACGGTAAGAGTTGCACCATCATCCTTGTCCCAGTATAAATACACGGAAGGGGAAATTAGTTATTAACTGAAGAATGTCCAACGCTGCAGAGGTGGACCGTGTAAGTAAACATTCAAGATGTTTTGCTGCTTCTTACTTTCTCTGTGGGAGATGAGATCATCAGACATGTAAGTGTAGCTGAATTCACAGCACAGACGTTGTCTTTACTTTGCTTGGATGGGGATTTTGTCAAATGAGGCCGCGGTTATAAAATCAGGATCTTATTAGAGCAGAGCGACAGTCTGGAAATGTTTTAAGTGACCATGAGCTGACACACAATATTAATGGGCTGCTTTTCAAGTACAGTTTCTGGCACATTTAGCCGTCTAACAAAAGAAACGGAAAAATACATTAATGAAAGAAGCTTATTGGGAATTTGGCTCTATTAATATACACTTACACATTACTGTCTTTACAAAAAGATGAATAAAAGTTGGAGCTTTGAAGCATGGACAGAGCACCTAGGCCCATTTCAGTCAGCTTGTACGATATTTGGTCATAGACTGGCGACCTGACCAGGGTGTGCCCCGCCTCCATCTGGTAACAGCTAGGATAGCCCCAGCCCCCCTCACAATCCTGAATTCAATTAAATAAGTTTGGAAAACGGATATGTTAAAATTGGCTTTGTTCTTAGACATTATGAATCAAATAGTCTCTGTACTTTTCCACGATGACCTAAAGTGATCCAGGTGATGAAGTGATGGATGGACGATTGGTATTCTGTCGCCAACCAAATTCTCTGGGTGTGTTCGTCCTTTTTAAAGAAGCTCGATTACGTATGATTTCAGCCAGACTAATGTGTTAACATGCATTTTAAAAGTCATATTTGGGTCTAACTGACAATACTTAAAATTTTTCTTGTGTCATGTAAAATATTCTCACTGTCATAATACTGCTAAGCTTGCTTTTGATTGTTAGGGTTTGTTAAACCAGATAACCAAAAGATATCCCGGATAAGTTGAACCTCCTTCGCAGGTCAGGCTCTGGGAGCATGTGTGAAGTCAGGTGCTTGCTGCATGTCTTGTAACATGTAGGGCGGTGCCAGGTCAAAAGACTTTGGCCTCGATATGCACACCCAATGCCACTGACACACCTCGCTTTGCACATGGCTGACCGTGTGATTTGCATTTAAGAGGCATTTAAGACAAAGGGGGAGTTCCAGGGCTGCTTGGTGGGTGGTTTCTTGTTCCATGACTGACATTTAGGTGAGCACATTTTGCCCAGATGAAGGCTTACATCTTGTCAGAGTGTGTCATGGTTTAAAAAAATGACTGGAATCGAGGAAGTTTACATTCTCTCTTGCTCTGGTAGGTTTGCGATAGTTTCTAATCAGGAGCATGACAAGAGCATGTATGTTCAAGGGTACACATGTTATCACTTGGACAAAACCACAGCAAGTCACTCACCTCACACCCATATGGTTTCACATTCACTGTTTGACCCCAGCTGTCCATGTGGCCCTTATTAAACCCACGAGGTCACACACCTGTGTTGCAGTATGACTTTGGTGGTTTGTCCAGTGCCAAGCATTGCGGTCCGTGGAAAGTTCAAGCCTATCTGAACGGTCTGTTTTCAACTTGTACCACAGGTGGTGTGAAAGGGTCTCTTATCCTCTACACTCAGCATGTAACGATGCGTTATGCCTTGGTCTGTGTAGCTCAGTGGTCATGGTTCTGTATCCTGTTGTGTTACAGTATTTGCAGATTATTGTAAAGCAACCTCTTTAAGGTTGTTTAAGTCACCATATTGCCAGGCTTTAGCTGTTTTGTTGGCATTGAGACAACAGTATTTATTATTTGAAATAAAGGAAGAAGGATTGGCTTTCTTGTTCGGTGTGATGGTGAAGAAAAGGGAGACTGGCCAAAAAGGTTTTTCTGTGTGACAGCCTTGACTTAAAACTGTATTCTTGGTTCACAGGAGGAAGATTTTAAGAACATGATTGATCTGGGTGAAACCATGGAGAGCCAGTACAGCCACCTGTTTGATAAGGTGATCGTTAACGGAGATATCGCCACGGCATTCAGAGATTTGAAGGCAAGCCTCGAGAAGATTGGGGAGGCGGAAGTCCAATGGGTTCCTGCGGAGTGGATTTACAGCACACCTGCAAAAGAATGGAGAAGTTGCAGCCATTTGACCGGCTGGATTTGAACTTTGATCTCTTATATATACATCAAGAGTTTTTAAACTCACAAGACTGAAAGAAAAGAGAAAAGAAAATACACATAAGTTCCACTTAAGATTTTACATCAGAATTTTACACCTTGAGTGTTTGATTTCTGTCATATATTGGATATTTTTCTATGATTCCCAACATTTTCCATAATCTTTCCTAGTGTGTATCTTACTGGACGGAACCCATCTTTTTCTCTCTCCCTTCGTCTCAGAGCCAGTTTCTATGCTGGCATTAAGCTGACATAACTTCAGAGGATGAAGAAGAAGACGGAAGAAAAAAGAAAAGAAAGAAACTCCAGAGCTTGTGGCTGAGTGTTGTCGGCCCCTGCCAAGTTGCAAACATCAGCATGTAATTATTCTGACAGCTGCTGCACCTCAATTAACTGTAATGTACACCAGAGGAACATTATTAGTAGCATTCAGGGAGCTGTCCTGCCAGCAATATGCTGTTTGAAATACAGACCCAAACATGATAACAATAATAGACCATAGACGAAGCAGAATGAAAACCTCTATGTTTGCAAGTTGTGCACACTCATACATCTGTAAAGGTGCCAGCTCCAGTTGAAAGGTCCTTGACACAAAAACCTATTGAGAAAATTAAAAACATAAATAACAGGCAGCATTTCACCAACAGTGACACCACTTTAATAAACACTCATTTTTGAGCCTCACAGCTGCCCAGCTGTTGGAGATTCTCCTCTTCTCATTCACATATGGTGCTTAATCTAAATCTTTTTAATGGCTGCATTCCTGTAAAATTCATGGTGTTTCCTTCCTCCTTTTTGGAAGCTGTGTTCAATTGGGTGTGAAGGAGTGTTAATGTGTCTATCATGTAGCGTTTGGGAGAAAGAGAGGGGGGTATGATGTGGAGGGACGGTAATGGCCTTCAAGGGACTTGGGCCTTCGCAAACGTACAGAGAAGTTATGACCACTCATAAAAGCGTACTGTTAAAGTGCAGTGAGGCTCCACATAGTGGATTAGCTGCAGGAGTGAAACGGCAGTTATTCTACTGTGGCAAGTTTATTGTCAGTGTCAGACACAACTAGGTGCGCAGGACGAGTGGTGGCAAAAATGAGTCAAGATGCATCCATCGGTATGTCTGCATGCCATCTGGTCACCACAACACATAAACACAGACTGTTGAGACAAAAGTGACACTTCTGCCAGGCCTGAAGCCCAACCTAAGCCAAAGCGTGGCAGTATAATTTCATCATAGTGCTGAGAATCTGCAGGCCCCCTCTGAGATCATAACGATACCATTAAAGACACCGGAGTGATCCAATGAAAACCCGCCGTTTTATATTCGCTGCTGCTCCCACTTCAAACATTACACAAAAAGCATGATGTCAAGTGGTCTCGGATAATTTGGCTCAGTCATGTAACTGTCTGTGCGAAGTTTGTGAAAATAAATACGACAAATGTTCGACAATGTCTTTATTTTTCAGGGGAAATACCTGAGTGAAGCAACAAAGTAAAGCACATGCTGAAGGTACATTGGAGTTAGCCAACCAAATCTAAAGCAGTATGAAGAAAGTTGACAATAATGAAATGATTTTAATTTCTATATATGAATTAAGATTTTAATCCATAATGAGTAGTTTGAGCTCAGTCCTTTAGTTTAGTCTTTAGTTCCTAAATTGTGTTCAACTTGTTGCTAACTTAGCTTGTTTCTAACTTAGCTTGTCGCTGATTTAGCTTAGATTGCCGTGAAGTTTTCTGTTTGTTTTTCTTTAAATTAAGTATCAGCGCCTTTTTTAAAGGGTGTTTGTAAAGGAATTTCCAGATGTGCAACAAAATATTGGACCCATCAAGTTAGCTGTTTGCTAATGGTTAATCATGTAAATCAGTAGGGATCGTCTGAGCTTTTTTGCTTAAAACCTCTGCCAAAACAGTAAAGTTGCAAGCTTTAACAAAAAAAATAACAAACTCAAAGTTATCTTTCTGTGTGCTGCAGCCACACGTAACACAATGAAAAGCATTTGATGTCTTACTTTTACCAAAACAAATGATAAATCTTTCAATAAAAATCAGTTTTCCTTCCTTACACTTTGCTACATGTTTGGATTTTTGGATAAGACCCGGGGTTTGTGAACCTGTAAGACATGCACTGTACACTCAGAAAAAAAAAGTGCCAAATTATCCAAACAAAACAAAATATATGTCATTCCACTGTGTTTTCTAAAAGTCTCCTGGCTGCCGATTGTAGGTGTGTTCCCGGCTAATATCAACAGTCTAGCCGGTGAACATATCACAGAGGGACAGGGGTAAATGGTGTGTGTGATAGCATGTAGCATTCTCAACCGCTGCTGAGGAATGTGAGCGAGGAATTTACTGCACCTACCGGGGATGCTTCTGCTCCATGTGTTTTTCAGCTTTGAAACGACTGAAACTCAATCTCCCCACTGATACTGCTGAATTATGAACATGGAGAAGAATTTTGGAAGTTATATATATTGGACAAGTGCTACTTGGATTTTAGACTTAACTTCAAAAGCTTACAGTGCAAGCAAGAAGACCAAAACACATTTTATCACAAATATTTGTTTAAAGGTAGTCATGAGTGTGCATGGAAAAGTCATTTAAGTGTATCTAGTCTTACATAAGAGCGTTTTAATGTCCAAAGGAAAATCATACGTGGATGACAGTAGAAACTGAACCATACAGTCTTCGCATACTGGGCTCAGGGCCTGCATGTTGTCATCTACTTACAATAATGACAATGTTAAACTTCTGTCAGATGTAATTGAGCACAACTGTTCACGGTCCTGCTTACAAAATGGAGATAAACATTGACAAATGTGCGCCTCATTCTTGGTTTCCAGCTGCTCGTGCTGCCGACAGAGTAAAAGATGTGCAAGTCTGATCCTCAAATGGAGAATTACACATACTTCACAGGGCAGAATTTGCTTTAACTCTCCTGTTTGTGCTGCCCTCATGAAGGGCCACTTTGCACTGAGATCCATTTGAACAGAACAGGATCGGCTTCATAACATAGGGCATACTTTTGTGGTTTTTCTGGCTATTAGAAACCATGTAATTACACCCATAAATCTACAGAACCCCCTGATAAAACATGGATTATTATTTGCTGACACGATTTTTAGTCATACCACAAGAGCCACGAGAATCAAGCACCTCATGTAGAAAATATGAGAGCATACTTGAACTGCCTCACACAGACAGCAGTTACACCAGATGAAATCTCACTAGAAAATGTAACGACCAGCTTTGCGGATATTCTTTCAACTGTAATAATTTTCATATCCCAAAGTGCTGCTGCTGCTTCTGCTTCTGCTCTGCAGGTTTTTCTTTGCAGAGAAGTGATTGGACAGCGCGAGGGCCAATAGGTGGGGGAGTAGGCAGGTTATTTGAACTCCTCTCACAGCTCAGCTACACCAGACAACATCATCTAACTTTTCAAACATTTTTCTCAAGTAAGAGTCTGTCGCCATCTGTTCCCTCGGGCAGCGAAAGAATCGCGAGGGACACCTTCTAACCCTTTTTAGATTTACAGCAAATTTATCAAGAATGGGAATCTACTTCATGCATCTGGGAGTCTGCTGATGCACCTGTTGATTGAGGGGAAACGCTGCGTGTTTAAGAATGGACAAAGTTGCTGCGATGAAGTCTGATACTGTGCTTCATTTGGACGACAGCAAAAGTGAGGAGAGGAGCAGACTGAGCTGCGCAGACTTACCTCAGACGAGTTTAACAGACGGACACAACACAGACCTACTACGATGCCAGGAGACCACTGAAAACAGTTCCGCCTTAAAGTACAGAAAATCTGGGTATGACTTTTTTGTCTGGGTTGGGAGTTTTTGATGGCATTTTTTTTAATGGTATGATCAAAAATGAAACAGGCTGATTATGAATTGTAATTTTGTTGTCAAATTCTTGACTGTCCGTGACTGAAGGACGATACAAAACTCATTTAGTCATAGACAGTCAAATTAAAGATGTACCCCAAGAATCAACTGCATGCAACTGAGTTACTTACCGAAAGAAGTAGCAGATCGAACCTATTTCGCTTGTAGTTTGATTGATCAGTGTCACAGTCTAAACTGAGAAGACTGCAGTGATTATTCTAGTTGACTTCTAACCCTCTTAGGTCCCATCTGAGTGGGGTCAAAGTTCGCCACAAGAGACAAGTGCTGCAGGACATGGCCCGGCCCCTGAAACATTGGCTGTACAAGCACCGGGACAATCCCTACCCCACAAAGACAGAGAAGGTCCTTCTGGCCCTGGGCTCACATATGACACTAGTGCAGGTGAGACCAGCTCACATGAGAAAGCCGTGTGTTTTTGTGAGCCGCTCATTTTCTCAAAACAAGTGGTGTGTGTTCAGGTTTCCAACTGGTTTGCGAATGCCAGGCGAAGGCTGAAGAATACAGTGAGGCAGCCAGATCTAAGCTGGGCCCTGAGGATCAAACTGTACAATAAATACATCCAGGGCAACGCTGAGAGGCTGAGTGTGTGCAGTGATGACACAGACTCAGATGGTAAGGACCTTTAATGGCATTAATAGCTCAATATTTCTTTCCTTTAGTAGTAATTATCAAGAAATGCAGGTCTTTAACTTTGCCCGCTGAACTAGTCACAGTTTTGTTTCCCCTTTCTGCCGATGAAGAGTGTAACCCACAGACTCATATCAGCCAGTCAAACTTTGGAAGGTCGTCTTCCCACAAGAGTGTGTTTGAGAAACAGGGCAGCGTCCTTGCCATTGCCGACTGCGCCAACAGTGATGACAACACGTCTCCTCCACCCAAGTACAAGAGCAGCTTACTGAATCGCTATCTGAACGACACCCTGCGGCACATGATGGCCGCAAAGGCCGATGGCATCGGCTCGGCCCACACGAGGAGAAGCCACTCTGAGTCGTTTAGCTCCAACGAATGTGATCGAGATGTCGTCTCGCCGGCTTCCTCCTATGAAACAGAGGCCAACTTCATCTACCACACGGGTGAGACATGTTCGATTTTGTTTTACACAACAGGAACAAACTAAGTTGTCTTCTTGTTCTGGTACTGGGTCCTCGATATCTGATTACAGACAAGTTAAGCCGTCACCATAGAAAATGGTACATGAAGATGAATGAAAACATCCCCTGTCCAAGAAATCATAAAAGCATCTTCCTCGTTAATTGGAGATTAATGCTGAGTGTGAGGCACGCTGACAGTTTAACTACCCCGTTTCCCCCTCAGTTCCGTTTTAACACACCACAGTGTATAGTAAAGTAAGAACAGAACGAACAGAAACTTCCACTTGGCTCGTCAGAGCTCCCTGACATTTATAAATCTCTGGCATTCCACTGGAAGTCAGAAGCTCTGCAAGATTCAATCATACCTCTTGCAGCAAAACTGGGAGGGAGTTTGACACCTGGGTGCCCTTTCAAACCTATAGGGAGCACTGGACTCTGACAAGCTTCAAATCCGTGAAAGTACGGTAGCCAAAGCCTCTGCAAACATTACTAATAAAGACTCACGCAGACGTTGAAATCCCTCATTTTAAAATTGGATAGGGCTCGTGCTGGCTGCCACTGAGAACCGCAAATATCATTTCCATATACTAGAATGTGCCATTTGTTCCGCTTCAGCTTCTAGCCATGGTGGAAATGTACAGTCCGGTCTCAAGGACAATTACAGAATGTCTGAGACTTTATTCCTCCCAGGGTGAGAAGTGGAGACCTCAGCCAAGAGTAGAACTGGAGCAGTCAGTAACACACTGAGGACGTCTTGTAGCACGACTGTAAGAGCTGCCACTCATGTGTGGGACAACTCGGCAAAATCACTCATATTAATTTGGCTCGTCTCATCAGTGTTTGGGGGTGTAGCTTATTTGTTCCATCTCATGTGTGTTTTGGCAGTCTGCTTCCCCGAAGTGTTACTTTCCTACTCACAATCACCCTAATACAGTGCAGTGCATTTAAAAAAGTTGTGAAAACATTTTTGACTCCAGCTTTAGCCTTTAGCTCTACAGTTTCACTCTAAAATGAAACGGGACCTGCATAATTATTTTTAAACTAATTTCCTGGCAAAAAAGTTGTTCCAATCTGACAAGAGTTATTCAATGGATAGTTTCATAGTCTATGACGAGGAATAGTTCATACGGGAGACTCCATTTAACCGTGAACTGGTTACCTTATGGGAGGAAAATTCATAATCTAAGCAGGAAGCTATTAAAATGAACAATGATATCCTTTCCTGTATGAACAATGTTGCCTTGTCGAAACTATTTAATAAAGAAAGTATCATTTTACAACTATTTTAACTAATGTGAATAGCAACTTTGATGCAAAGCGTCTCATTTCCCTTAAATTTATTTCAATGACACTTAGACAAAGGAAACTTTTAAGTCTGCACACTACATGTCAAGCTAGTTAAGCAGCCAGTTAGCTTTGCTTACTTGGTGACAGAAATTACCCACCAACACTTCTAAGGTTTTCTTATTAACTTTTTTTTTTACCTATAGTTGTTCAGCAAGTGAAAATATATTCTTCTTTGTATATTTGTTTGTTTGTTCTGTTTTGGCGTGTTTGTTCAAAGTATGCTAGGCTACAGCCACATCTTGGTTGGGAAATCTTGTTTTTAGTCTTAAATCGTGTCTTTATTTGAGTATGAAAAAAAGAAAAAAGTGTTGGATTTCAATTTCAGTAATATTTTAATCCCTAAAAGTTTACCCCTGCCACAACTAAAAGTGAAAAACAACAGGGGGAGTTCAAACTAGCTAGGCTAGCCAGTAGGCTAACTCTCATTCCAGTTTTCATTGCAGGTGCGACATACGCTTGGGGTCTTACATATATGCCCATGTTCATTAGCACCTTGTTTCAGTTTAAGCTCAAATTTGCTAAAAAGAAATGTGAACATTTGCATTGGATTTTGAAGTTAAAAAAAATAACTTCTTTCCTAAAAGTGTTGAAAGTGAAATGGGTTAGTACCTTATTTAACCAACAATAGTAGTATTTTTTTTAGGGCAGCTAATTGTATAACATACAATGTATATTATACAATAATTCATATGTCCTTTAATGATGTTTCAGGCCAGTCTCGCATATTTCTCGCCATACATTATTGGTTCTGTTTCTGGTTCATTTATGCTTCCAATGCATAATATCCAGAAAAGTGAATGGGGAATTTCTTGCTGTTGATTCCCACCAGTCTTTAAAGAGCTCTGGTGTGAAGTTGCATTTGGAAACTAGGATTTTGTGATTAGAAATGGTTGATGTGAGATTTAAATGCTAAACTATAGATTGCCTTTTTGTATTACTGACTTGAGTTTTTGGGTTGTATGTGTAGTTTATCTTGTACTTTTTCTAATAAACAATGGAGCGGGCCTTGTCCCAGACTGCAGTAGTACATTTTTGCCCAGCAGACAATTTACTTAACGCTGTTTGACATGCAGAACAAAACAGTTGTAAAATCTGGCACTTAATTAACTTCTTTAACTTTATCTTTCCGTTAGACGTTTTTAAATGTACGTAGACCTTCTTCGTAAGTAATTGCACAATTAAGCTGCTCACTTAAATCTCAGCTTGCAACCCAAGCATGCAACATCCATATATTTTCTGACATGTGGTCATGTTTGATGTTATCTGACAAATGGAAAACCATGGGCACACACATCTGATCCCTAACTCATCTGCTTTTAATACTGTTGTGTTTAGTTTACAGACAGTAAAGTGGTGTCAATTTTCTTTTCTATTTCCTGAAATGTTGAAATAATTCTTTTAACGTGTCAATGACTTAAAAATTATACTCTTTTTGGTGATTTTCGGGTTGTTCGTGATGCTATCGCTTGCTCTGCGGTGTTGAAATGTTTGTGTAGGCTTTTGATATATTACTACTGGTCATATCAAGGCTGTTTGCAACCCAATATGGCTCCTTGGTGGAGGTGAAATGGAAAGTCAAGCTGCCAGAATTATGACAGTCACTAGCACCATTAACACGTTATACTCTGCCCGGGAGACAACTAAAGCAGTCACTAAATCTAAAGTGATTTACTAATAAGTGATGCCACTTCACTGGTGTTACAAGATATCAGTCCCACAGGCCATAAAAGTCAAACGGAGGAGTGTATTATGCTGATTTTCCTTTTTGCTGTATAGGAATGTTGACACCATATACCATGGTACTCACATCGAGTTTAGTATTTCCCTTAAAAAGGCTGGAGAGCTATAAAGGTGACCAGAATGGTGTTTTATTGGATGTGGAGCAGTGAAAAACAAATCTGGAAGAACGCCTCACTGCGTTTTCCACCCGTCACATTGCATGCAGGCAGAGTGGGGAGTCTCTAGGTAAATACATATCCGCTCTGAGGAGAAAATGGTTTGTTGATACCAATGCCCAAGAGACTGAATACGGACCAAACATTTAAATCCACTCGTGTTCATTGCAACAGGGCTTCGGTGGGGTTGGGGGGGTGGCCTTTAGTTGGGTTGTAGCAGCTTAAAATACTTAAGTTGAAGTTTCACACAACTCCATCTACTCACATTCCCATTTAAATGTGATTACCTGTCCTGAACAAAAGCAGCATTGTTTTATTACCGCCAGGATTTTTTATTTAACTGAACAGGGTTAAACAAGCACAGGAAATGAATGGATCTTTAATCATTTCTTTAAAGACTGGTGCCACTGTCGTACCCGTCTATTAAATTTGAGCTTTAAAACAGCTAAATTTGCTCTTTTCAGTTATAAAATTCTCCCCACCAACACCAAAAAACACAGCCGAAGCTGTGCTGCAGGCCGCTTTATGATAACAGAGCTGCAGCTTATTTCTTTTGCACTTTGCTTTTCATCACTAAATCAATATAACATGTTGACTAATGAGCTCTGGAAGTGCCGTTAGGTGGATATGGTTACAAAGACAACCGTGCCGTTTTCTCTGCTTCCAGATTTTATGCTGAGCGAAGACAACCATCTGCTTGCTTTAACTTTAGATCTGATGTAAAAACATGGCTGTGTTATTGTTCTTCTCATCGAACTTGCGGCAACAAAAGCAAATCAGACAATCTGACCAGGTGTGGGGCTACTTTTCATTTGAAAACAAGTCAATTAGGACTACTTCGCTTTGGATTTTGACTTCAAAATGCAACTAAATAAACGTATATTTTAGCAGTTCAACACAATGAAACAACAGAGGAGCAGTGAGCAGATTCATTGCCCCTTGTAAAAATGTAGTTGTTACCGATTCCCTCTACAAATTTGAAACTCACCAGAGGTAAAACAATGTTTTTTCTATGTAATAAATACATCAGAGGTACATAACTGCTTTCTTGGCCGGGAAATGTTATCGTTAAAGAATCCTGAGAGACGTTCAGTAGCAAAAAAAACCCCAAAAACATAACAATGATTTACTATCAGTAAGAAGTTGCTGTTGGCTCCAGCCGGCGTAAAGAAAGCAGAGGCTGGTATATTTCGGGGCTGTTAGCACTGAAAGACTGCGTTTCAGCAGTGGGCCTCTAATTTCCCCGTCCATTGCTCTCTGAAGAAAAATCAATTTTGACCGCCGTCTATCTGCTCCAATGAAATAAGGCAATATTCCAAAGCTGAAATGGAAAGTGTGCTCTGCAAACACTGCGCGTGTATGCACAGACCACAAACAGAAAATGTACAGGCGGTGTAATATTACTCCAAGGTCTCTCTTTTTTTTTCCCTCTCCTCTTCCCCTTAAATACACAGATTGTTTCTTCTCTGGGCTTTATGTAAACAACCAACCCTTCATTCTTCCACAGATACGGCAGAGTTGTCCACCACTCATCACTGACTTTATCACAGATCAACTGAACGCATACCTGGTTTACCCAGTCAGCACTGTTTGTCTTGTACTCACAACCCCATCTTCCCCTTCCCTCATCCATCCATCCATCCATCCATTCTTCCTCATTAAACCTGTGATCTTACACTCTTGAGGCATGGTTTGCCCATGAAAGTGCCACTTTTCATAGACGTACAGGTCTGAACACAGACATAATCTCTCATGAGTTCATAAATAATTCCTTACATACATGCTGTAGGTTAAAAACATGTCCATTTCATACAGTAAAGTTATCATTAAGTTTCTGTTTGCATTTTCACATTTGTCAAATAAAGAGAGTCCCATTTGGTGAAACCTTTCTCTTCTCTTTTTGCAGACACAGTGGACTATACATCAGCTAAAAGTGACAGGTAAGTATGATTATTCAGAGCTTAGTCCTCTATCAAATCAGTTGTTTGAATTTAGAAAATTGAAAGTAACACCACAGGTGCTTCTAACCTCAGGTGTCTCTCTGTAAAGTCTTCACAGATGCCAGCAGCAGAGCTGGGGCCCTCAAAGACGAGATGCCCAAGGCTGGAGGGAGATCCACGCCGCCGTGGCTCTCACCAGCTTGGCCCGGGGGCAGAGCTCCGAGGAAGATCAGAGAGGCGCTCCTGTGCCCGGCGCAGCCACGGGGCAGAGCTGCGCCAGAGAGCCCGTCTCCACATCCAGGACGGCTATCACAGACAAGATGTGTGTTACCGGACCTGTGTCAGCCCTGAGGCCGACCACGGGGACCACCCTCACAAGCCGCATCATCCAGAAATCCTCTCATATTTCTGAGGTTCAGACTGTCAAAGTTGCCCTTGCAAACAGTGGGTAATCATTAAATATTAACATCTTTTTTTCTATTTAGGAGTACCAGATGCTGAGGTGTTGCAATATACACTCCGTACAGCCTCTCAGACTAACATTTTGTAATGCTGCCAAACGTTTAACATTGTAATTTTGTCAAATCCTAAAAAAAACACTAACCTAAAGTTGAATATGAAAATGAATGTTTCTCTATGTTCTTAATGTCCTTCAATGTTGCAGTAAGTTATATTAACTTCCAGGAGACTGGATCATCATCCAATGACAAAGCAGCTATTTGAATAAAGCTAATGTGAAATCCTCTGGCCAGTCTTTCGCTTGAAATCATTGCCTTGCAGTGGCTGAGCTGTATTTAGTGGTGCAGCACACATACGCACTTCTGTTTTAGCTTTCCAGATTGCAGTTTGCAAGGTTGCAATGTGGGAATAAGGATGGCACGCCGAGCCGGGGCGTGGGCAGAGCTCCTCTGGGCGTCGAGGTTAGAAGAAATCATTTTGCAAAAAGACTCACAGCTGAGTAAGAGTAGATTTTTAAATTTGATGAATAATATATGAAAAGAGAATCAAATGGGAAACGCTTGAATGTGATTGGAGAGCATTCTAGTTTCCTCTCACTAAAGATCCCATGTCTTGTATTGGAATAGTCAGTTAAAGCCGCACTCCAGCTGTTCATAGGAAACTTTTTGCCATGACAATGACCTATGAATAAGCTGATCTGGCTCCCACCCAGAGTTCTTCCCAACAAGCTAAGCTAATCAAGCTTGCATGCTAGTGGAACCATGAGCATGTTAATCTCTTAATGAAAAAATGCACGTGTTGGCCAGCTTGCTTTTGCTGTTTTCTCCAACTAGCCAGTGCTAATGTCTCCTCTTGCTAGTGCTAGCTTCTCATTTCATTGCTTCCTCAGAGGATTGATTCCAACAACGTTGTACAGGAAACACACGGCCGTCTAACTTCAGCTTCCTGAGTTTGTAGGTGGTGCTCTGCATATTTTCCAGCAGAAATCTATCAATGCGATGGGAGGGGATTTTTTTGCTCCTGATATGACTTGTAACGCAGGAAGTCTCTCATAGACACACCGATTGGGTTAGAAACTTGATTTTTAGCGATTGTGAAGGGCAGTACATAAGTCAACAGACGGGGTTTCTGTCAAAAGAACAAAATCTTGTTTTTCTGAATTGAAACAGAACACATCATTAGAGGATGTGCAACACACACAGGTGTTTTGATAGAATTTTTCTCATAAATGCAAAGTCTGGAATTATCGGACTGCCAAAAAATAAAGAAATCTAGAGAATGAGTTCATCCTTTGGGGGGTGTTTCTGCTTCCATCACCCTGACACCAAACTCGAGCCTGTACGTGCACAGGGACTTTTACAATACAATACATGATTAACAGTTTCCACGTGTCCCGATTTTGGTCTGTTTTTTGACATTTTGAGCGAGGAACATTTTCATTCTTGCATGTACGACAGTGGAGTCATCAACAAAGTATTCTGGATGGAGCGCCTCGCCTCGGTTCCCACCGTTCTCCTGCTTTTGATTAGCCCAACGTTTACACAGAAAAGAAACCGAACGCAGATGGCAATTAAGGACATTCTGGAGGCGAGTGACAGCATCTTCAGGTTGTCATTTATTTTCAAGTTTGAGACAATTCAAACATCGATTGACCGTAATTCAAGCAAATGTTTCTCAAGGTTAAGGCAGATTTCAATTCAACATGAGTGACTGCATACGAGTCAAAGAAAAACAGTGAAAGCAACAGGAAGAAAGGTTCTGAATGCTTCAGAAGAAGAAAACAGAGACAATACATTAACTCCATAATATACTGAAGACACAAAGGAGGAAAATACTGGGGAATGTCCTCACTCCATGAATGAGAAATGACATGAAACATAAAATGAAGCACGCCAAACAGAAACTGAAACACAAATGTCATGTACAAGATAACAGGGTCAGGATGGTTACCACTAGTGTTGCCAGAAAACAAGCTCCAGAAAGCAAATGGGCATCTTTTAATGCAAAAACTTCTGATACGGTAAACCCGGTAGAGCCTGCCCACGTAACGCATGCAAAGACAAGTGTGGCTGGAAAAAAAAAAAAGGAAAAGATGAACGGGGCAAAGGCCAATATTATCATTTGTTTTGCATATTTCCATGAAGTCGGTAATAAAAACATGAGAGCAACTCATTGGAAACGATCAAAACCGAAAAAAAAAAAAAGAATCAACAATATTTAGGTTCGTGAAAATAAACTGTCAGTAACTGGGCTCCACCGGGAAAATGCCTTCTTTGGAAACATGCACAGTGTTCTGGTGTGCGATGCGATGATAAAACCCTTCATTAGGTGTTAAATGGACGCTCATGCACTCGGCGTTAGTTCTGCCGCCATCCAAGCAGTTGGCTGTGTGTTTAACAAAGCTTCAGCTTACTTATTTAGAGGAACAGGTTGCACTTTGAAGCTACATTAAAGGTCGACATATGCGGCCAATAAAGCATACATAGCATACCTCCTGTAAAAAAAAAAAAAAAACTGAGCAGACTTCAATATCAATTAGAATTCATTAGTTTGAATTAAATTTGAAAGGTTATCTTCTGTACCCTACTAATCGGTTCAGATTGTAGGCACTATGCTAGTAACCTGATGACTGAATGTACAACTGAATCACTGCTGCCAATACATAAATTCAAACCAGACACGTACTCACTATACATACGTATACTCGGCATGTTTAAGTTAATTTAAAACACTATACCTCCTGAGAGAAGAGGTGACTTCTGTGTGGATTACTTTTTCTTTTTTTTCCATTCATTATTCAAACAGAGATTAGTGACACGTGAGTGTTGACGGCTGAAGAGGAATTGTGCAAACTGCAATGTACGTTCAAACAACAGAGCAACCCCAGCAATGAACTTCTCTTTTAAAAAATAAACACTTATCCGCTTCCACCTCTCTTTTTCTCTTGTCCTCTCTGGTCTGTGGTCCGTAGTCATTACGATCATGTTGGGGTTTTTTTTATGTCTTGGCCAGTTTCAGGGTATGGAACAGTACCCTCCGCACGCTCTGCCTCTGGCCTGATCCTGGTCCCCAAGCTGGATCCTCTGGCCCTGGTTATCGCTCTCCCAGAGCCCCGGAGTCTGGAGGATCTTCTCTACCAGCTCCTCAAAGGCACACTGGACGCCGTCTTTGGTCTTCGCACTGGCCTCTGAACAAAGGGAGGATTTGTGGGATCAGTAAAATAAAGAGCTCAAAATGTTAAAGATGCACAGCTGCGGGGCGGTCTGTGGCGTAGTGGGTACAGCAGACGCCCCATGTACAGAGGCTACAGTCCTCGTGCAGCTGGCCCCGGTTCAAATCCCGCATCGGACGGCCCTTTGCTGTGTGTTATTCCCCCTCTCTCTGCCCCCAGCTTCCTGTCTCTCTTCACTGTCCACTGTTTCCTAAACCCTTAAAATTAGCTGCCATCAAGCCACTCCTAAAAAAGACAACATTGGATGCTTCCATTTTAACCAACTACAGACCCATCTCAAATCTTCCTTTTATAGCCAAGATTGTTGAGAAAGTGGTTTTTAATCAACTCAGTCACTTCTTGAACTCCAGTGGACTCCTTGACAAATTTCAGTGAGGCTTCCGACCTCACCACAGTACAGAAACGGCTCTTATTAAAGTGTTAAATGACATAAGGTTGAACACTGACTCAGGCAAGGTGTCAGTTCTGGTCCTGTTGGATCTTAGTGCTGCATTTGACACTGTGGATCACAGTATACTGCTGAACAGGTTGGAAACCTGGGCAGGACTCAGTGGGAGTCCTAGAATGGTTCAGGTCCTACTTGGAGGAGCAGAGTTATTTTGTGACTATTGGAAGTAATCAATCTGATCGAGTGGCTATGACATGTGGAGTTCCTCAGGGGTCAGTTCTTGGACCCCTTCTGTTCACCCTATACATGCTGCCTCTGGGTCAAATTCTGAAGAACTCTAAAGTCAACTACCACAACTATGCAGATGACACACAGATATATCTCGCACTGTCTCCAGATGACTGCAGTCCTATAGAGTCATTGTGCGACTGCTTAGAGCAAGTCAAAAAGTGGATGAACCAAAATTTCCTTCAGTTAAATCAAGAAAAAACTGAGGTCATTGTGTTTGGCAACAAAGAGAAGAGGTTTGCTGTCAGTAAACATCTTGAGTCACTGTCTCTAGAAACTAAAGACCAAGTCCGGAACCTCGGCGTGCTGATAGACTCAGACCTGACCTTCAACAACCATATCAAATCAGTCACCAAATCAGCCTTTTATCAACTTAAGAACATATCCAGAATTAAGGGTTTCATGTTCCAAACAGATCAGGAGAAGCTGATTCATGCTTTCATCTCCAGCAGACTTGACTACTGTAACGGTCTTCTGACTGGACTCCCCCAAAAGAGTCTCAAACAGCTGCAGCTCATTCAGAACGCTGCAGCCCGAGTTTTAACCAGAACAAAGAGATCACATCACATCACCCCAGTTCTCAAGTCTTTACATAGGCTCCCGGTCAGATACAGAATAGATTTTAAAGTTCTGCTGCTCGTCTACAAATCACGGAATGGTTTAGGTCCAGAATACATGAATGACATGCTAGCAGAGTATAAACCCAGTAGAGCTCTGAGATCTACTGACTCAGGTCAGATAGTGGAGCCCAGAGTTCAAACTAGACACGGTGAAGCAGCTTTTAGCTGTTATGCTGCACACAACTGGAACAAACTACCAGCAGAACTGAAATCAGCCCCAACTGTAAGCACTTTTAAATCCAGGTTAAAAACATTTCTCTTTCCGTGTGCTTATGGTTGAGTTTGTATTTTTCTTTTTCCCCTCTTCTTTGATTGCTTTAATTTTTGTTCTATTTTTTCTTTTTTTCTTTAAATTGCTTGTTTTTATGCTGCTTTATGCTGTTCTTTAAAATGCCTTGTCTTTATGTAAAGCACATTGAGTTGCCTGTGGTATGAAATGCGCTATATAAATAAAGATGCCTTGCCTTGCCTATATAATAAAGGCATAAAAAGCCCCAAAAAAATAATAATAATAATAAAAAAAGATGCACAGCTGTACATCAGGTTTTAAATCCAAGACACCCGTCATGTGTTGACAAACATGACATAAAGTATGAAATGACTTCATTTAATGGGATGAAGACATCTCAACAGCAGATTTAATCTTCGACATCTTCTTGCCCGGCCTCTTTCAAAAGCCCTTAATTTAGCTCTTCTAAAATGGAAACTCCGCAGAAAAGTTAACCTAATTTCCCAGAGACGGCCCTGCAGTTCAGATGAGAATCAGGACCACGTGCAGATATGGATTTTTATAAATGAATAAACCCACCAGATTTTTATCGTAACGCACTTCTTCTGGAGTGGCTGCATCTTTCAGTGCGGACACAAAAGCCAAACAGCCACTAACCTCGCACGGCCTTCTTAATGATGCCTAGGTCTGTTCCAAGTGAGCAATCACGGCTGTTGCTTTTAAGCACGGTATGGGACGTTTTAATGGCTTTAAGATCCACCTTATGGCTTTGTTGCCGACCACGTCTGCTTCACCGGTACTCACCGATAAAGAGCATAGAGTGTTTCCTGGCGAACTTCAGCCCCTCGTTTCTGTCCACCTCGCGATCATCCTGAAAAAAACCCGGATCAGGTGGTTAAACATCCTACGAAGCGGCAAAATGCACAGCAACAGCTCTGAGAGGCCATTTTGGCAAAGCATTTCTTCTTCGGAAGAGGCACAATAATGTTGTCAGTCCGCTGTCAGTGTGCCGAGCCACGAGAGCCAGGAAAAAGATCTGCAAATGTGACTCACCATGTCGATTTTGTTGCCGACCAGCATCTTCACAATGTCGTTGCGTGTCGAGTAGGTCTCCAGCTCGTTCAGCCAGTTTTCGAGCTTCGTAAATGTGTCACGCTTTGTGACATCATACACTAACAAAAAAAAAAAAAAAAAAGGGATAGAAGCGGTTAGAATCAGCGTACAAGATTACTACACGGACATCTGAACTTTTATTGAGAGACATAACTCGGACATTTAGATCGTCTTTCCTACAAAAGTGAACTCAAATATGACTATGAAAGCAGGCAACAGAGGACAAAAAGATGAACAAACGTCCTTTTATTTGAATCGTATGGTTTTAAAAGTATAAGCTGTTTACCGAGTATGACCCCCTGTGCGCCGCGATAGTAGCTGGGTGTCAGAGTGCGAAACCTCTCCTGTCCAGCTGTGTCCTACGAAGATAAACAGCAAAATATTGTACAATACCAAACGCACGTGCAATCTTTAGGACTTTTTGCCCACATTACAATTGAGAAACACGAACAAGTGACCTGAAACTTGAGCGTTGGGGACTTAGTTTATGGAATCGTGATGTATGGCAGCATTTTACTCTTTGTCACTCATGAGAAACGTTTTTTTTTTTTGTTTAAAAAAAAATAATAATAATAATCAGCTTCATCCTGCATTTCTGGCTGGACAATGTCGCCATCTCATGGAGGAAGTCCTTAACTTCACCATGTTTTTCCTGACATGTACAAAGTAAGGAAAGATATCAACACTCACCCAAATAGCAAGCTTTGCTTTGTTCCCTTCTATTGAGAGTGTCTTTACTTTGAAGTCCACACCTGGAGAGCCACGAGACACAGAGAAATGGCTTTCAATAACAAGCTCCAAGTTATCATTATTATTTCTTTTTTCAATGAGTGTTTAAATGAGTGTTTTTGAGTGCAGAACCTATTGTGGCTGACTGGTCTGGATCAAAAGTGTCGTCTGTGAACCGCAGGAGGAGGCTGTTGGGGGATAGAAGATAACATGGAAATGAGCAGGGAAGGCAGTATAGTAGGCTATTGTTAGTTGTCAAAAAGCTTTCGCAACCTGTTTCCTGCCAGAAGGATCACAGGATCACATAACAACAATAACTGAAACACAGTTCTGATGCTGACCGTGGCTGTGGAGGTGCAGCATCGTTCCTTCGCGTCTAAACTACGTTATTTAGAGCAACAACAACAACAAAAGTTGCACAACTACGTTAAGGGTCCCCGTTACAAAGCCACCAAAATGTCAGCTTGTTAGCAGATTTCACTGGTAGAAAAGAACAACCATATTACCAGTTAGCAACAGCTGCCGAGCAGCGAGGAATAAACTTACATAACAAGAAAAAAATGTCAACATTCACAACGGGCTAGCTTGTCAGCTCGCTTCGAGCAGAAACAAACCTGGACTTTCCGACTCCACTTTCGCCAATTATCAACAGTTTCAGAGTTGTCAACACGTCTTCATCCATATTACCACGACGGCTAGTTTGACCTCCACCTGGAGACGCTCTGAGCAATAAATTTTAGAGTAGTTTGAGAGCAGCAGGCGGCTATCGGCTTCGATGACAGCCTGCTGTTCGCGCAACTTCCGCTCGATCTGCGACGTGTGACGTCACAGAGGCTCGCGACGGCTGAAAATAAAATTGAAAATTGTTATTTTTTTCATTTTAGTGGTTACATTTTACAGTTATGTTGTAAGTTGATGACTCGTTAGAATAAAATAAAATGTTTTGCATATAGTATGATACACTAAAATTATAAAGAAGAAGCTTGGGAGCTGGGAGCTGAAATGCTCAAGAAACTATTTTGAAAATTAAGTTTTGTTTATAGCAGCGTTCATGCTAAGTAGTGTTGGGAGCATTGGCCCTGTAACCAATTTCAGAAAGTATCTCCATCTCCATGTATTACTTCACTGCATCAATCATCAAAGGCCCTTTCAGTGACATCCATGTGTCCCCAAACATGACAAGGAATCACCTGAGGGTTAAACCGTAAGAACCCCAAAACTCTACACTCATGAAATGTGATGGAAACCACTGAGCCTAATTAGACTACACCCTCTGTCCCTAAATACGCTCCTTAATTGAGCCCTTCCTCAAACCCCTGATTGGGCCTACAGTGCTGTTATGCAAATTCTCAGCTCAAGATGGAGTACAAAGGGGTCTGCAGTGTTCTAAATAATAAGAACACTGCAGACCCCTTTAAATACCAATAAATACTGCTTTCTGTGAACATCTACTGTTATTTCTACTGTCTGAGAAAAGGAGCAGCTCTCCAGATTTAACATTTGCAACAGTTTCCCATCAGAAACCCAAGTTTTTTTATGGCTATGGCCAGATGCCGCACGGACTGCATAGTGAGGCCCCTCCGGATCAGTTTCGAGATGACGGGTCATTTTATTGGATCCCATCCCTGGCGGTTGCTGTTCACCCCGGTTCTAGTCTCGACAGGTCTGTGGAGCGGATTTTATTGTCTCAAGGACAGGACGTCTAATAAAACCGGGGAGCAGTTCGCACCCGTTGACGGAGCAGCCAAGTTGGAGAGGAAATACATGCAAGAAACGTTTCCCAGAAATAACTCCATGTTTTGGAGTTTCAGGCTTAGCACAGATGGAAACTATGCCACTTTCACAGCTACAAGCAAAAGGAACATTCTGAACGTTGGGTCATTTCACAACGTCCTAGATTTGGACTTCAAAATTAGAAGAATGGAGGTGCAACTTGGAAACAAATCATTTAAATATGAGGACATCTGTGCACAGGTGATTGGATCCTGCACCTCTAATGCCACTCTAGACATCATTCAGTACAATGCCAGCAATGTTGATACTGTCAGTTGGACATATCTGTACATTTTGAATGTGTTCAAAATCATCATATTACAGTTTTATTTAATTTCTAAACATCTTTTCTAGGTATCATACTCCACCTCAATGTCAATGCAGGGGTTTTTTGAGTAATCTCCAGCTTCTGTCATCTATTTGTTCTCCATCAGTTACACCGTCGCCATCATATTTTCCATTGGAACCTGTTGGAGGTCAGCAACACATCAGATGTATGGAGTGAATTTCTGAAGTGCAGCTCTTTTCAGTCTCTTTTTTTCTTTTTCTTAGGGTTGATAATGTGAGGACGAGGGTGGCGTGCTGTGGGGTTTTATCCACAGGTCTATCCATCCTGAGTGGGTTTGGTGCGCTCTTATTGCTTGGGCAACCTTTTGTCATGACGTCTGCCTCCTGCCTTAAATGATTTTAGGTAGCTGAACCATACCTTCAGCACCTCTGTTGATGCTTTATTTTAGTAATGCATTCTAAGACATTTTGGGATCCCATGTGATCTACAGACACACGGTCATGGTGACAGAAAAAAAAAAAGAGGTACATTATTTTCTAATTCTATGGTTTTACATTTCAGGACATAATGAAAAAAAATAATCTGTTCATTACCAGTTCTTAAAATTAGGCAAATACAATCTCAAATGGCCCTGTGATGGACTGGCGGCCTGTCCAGGGTGTACCCCTTCTCTCGCCCATTGACCGCTGGGATAGGCTCCAGCCCCCCCGCGACCCGACCGACGGATTCAGCGGTACAGAAAATGGATGGATGGACAATCTCAAATGACTTATTACACCACCTCACTATTTATCTAACAAAAACTTCATGGTGGACTCCATGACTGCAAGGTGTCCAGGTCTAACCCCTAACACCCCAACCCTAACTGTGACTGCAGAATGAGCCCAGTTCATCAGCCCTCCACCACCGTGCTTGACAGTTGGTATGAGGTGTTTGTGCTGATATGCTGTGTTTGCTTTTCTCCAAACGAGCTGCTGTGCATTATAACCAAACATCTCCACTTTGGTCTGCTCTGTTCAAAGGACATTGTTCCAGAAGTCTTGTGGTTTGTTCAGATGTAACTTTGCAAACCTAAGCTGTGCTGCCATGTTGTTGGTTTTTTTTAGAGAGAAGAGGCTTTCTCCTGCAACCCTTCACAACAACTTGTTCAGTCTGCTTCTAACTGTACTTTTGTGAACTTTAACATTTAACATGCTAACTGAGGCCTGGAGAGTCTGAGATGTAGCTCTCGGGTATTTAGCAGTTTCTCAGAGCATTCCTAGGAGTCTTAGCATGGGGTAAACTTGTTGGGACGTCCACTGTTGGTAAGGACTAGATCATTTTTTTAAATGAACTCAGAAGTGTAAAAGGGTGAGCTTACTTTGCACCACTACAGTAGGACGAATGGAAGATCTTACTTTTTCCCTCTCGAAGCACCTTCA
This sequence comes from Odontesthes bonariensis, assembly GCF_027942865.1. Lineage (NCBI taxonomy): Eukaryota > Metazoa > Chordata > Actinopteri > Atheriniformes > Atherinopsidae > Odontesthes > Odontesthes bonariensis. Next base: position 28,698,816 of record NC_134519.1, on the reverse strand, counting down.
AAGTTGTACCAGAAACTCGGACCACAAGTCCTGCTTTCCTCACACTTAAACGAAGAGTCAAAGTCTCATTTGCCACGTAGAAATCTCTTTTCTCTCTGACTTTTTTGTCTAAAGGTATTGGACTGGTCAACATGTTCATCATGATCTCCTGCTGGCAGAGGATTTCATGTTCCCTGACCGCCTGGCTGCCACATACACAGAAGCTGCTGTCTCCATCTCCATCACCACCCTGACCGATGCTGTTGCCCTCTTCCTAAGTTAGAGCTCCCCCTTTCAGCTCGGTCCGATCGTTCTGCTTCTATGCTGGGATCTCCGTTTGCTTTTGCCATCTGTATAGCATCACTTCCTCTGGGCGTCCATGGCTTTGAATGGGCAGAGGGAAGGAGAGAACAAGTGCTGGTTCACCTGTGCCAAAATCCCAGAAGACCAGGACAAAGGCCTTCAGAATATGCTGTGTTGGGCTCACTACAATCAAATAACAGGGATTTTTTAATGTTTCTATGGTCCATTTCTCACACATAAATGGATGAAAGCCTGTACATTTATCATTTACACCAACTATTCGGCCGTTGGCATCTATGGCATTTTTGTCTTAAAGGAAGGACTTGATATCAAGAATCTGGCTTTGAATGACTCCTACCTCATCAAATACTGCAAACATCCAAGGGATTACTTCTCTGAATATAGCTGCAATGTGATGGTGGCTGTGCAGCAACGCTTTGCTTACTGGGACAAAGATGCTTGGTTCACCTCCTTTAAACACCATGCAGATGCCTCTCATCTCAACATAAGCTCCTAGGAGGCTTTTCATACCCAAAGGACACGATGGAGGGAGTCAGGGAGACAGCAGAGGAATGTCCAGTGGAGCTGCTGGTGCTCCACCCAGGGGGGTGGGGGCTGGACTCCATTTCCACGAGCAACCTGGTCATGTGCATTGGCTTCTCTGTGGAGTTTTCGGCTCATATTTCTTACTCTTTTATGTCGAGCCCTAAAAGTGATGTGAACGAGATAAACAATGAGCAGGGAATTATTGAAACATGTGCAAACATAAATAAGAATACAATTTATAAAAAAGAAACTAAACATTCAACACAGCCTGAACCCTCTTAGACAAGCTTTCTGTCATTTCTTTAAGTAGTCTTCAGCAAGAGTGTAGGAATAAGTATAACTTTGGGGGGGGACATATCGGAAACGTGATAGATATGTCATAAATTAATCCGCCTGTCTCCAATATTGGAGGACACACGCCCCCCCCCCCCCAGTTCTTACACATATGCAGGTGACTCATGTAAATACATTGTATGATATAAACTCATGTCATCAACAGCTAACATAACAGTATGTCCTTAGCCAACGTACAAAGATGCATAAACTAACGCTTCACCAACATCCTGTTGCAGCTGTGATGGTTGAACCTCTGGGAGCTCCTTCTTGTTTAGGGTTTGACTCCAGTTCAGACTGATATTGTTGTTCGATTCTGCCAGAGTAACGTTCTTTTGACCAGTTTTCTTCCTCTAGCTAAGCAGTTACCATGGTAACGAGAAGCTGGCTTTCTCAAGAATTTTGACCAAAGCCTGTCTCATACATTTCAGTAAAACCTCGGGAAATTGTACCAAAAAAAGGGCATAACGTGTCTACTTTAAAGGACAAATAAGAGCTACATCTCAGACTCTACAGGCCTCAGTTAACTTGTTAAATGTGTGAGTGGGTCGGTGTACAGTTTGAGAAAAGCCAATAGAATTCAACTCAACATCTAGGCTGTTATTTTCAGCTTCCACATGAATGTATGTAACTGAGATTCTGACAGAAACTCAGAATAAGGGTCGGTGGAAGATGCACAACAACAGACATTAAAATATTTGGCAGTGACTAAGTGCCTTTAGCACAGAAAGTTGGGTGGAGGCGAGAGGAGACGATGAGGCTGATACCAGACCAATCAGATGAGCCTCCAGCGTCCACCTTTCCTGATCCTCACTCACAAGCAGCTGTCTGTTGTTAGCACGTTAAGCTTTGATCCGTCTGGGCTGGTCTATGGCAACATTTATAAGCCTTCACCCCTGCTGTTGTCCTCATAGCTTATTTTCACCATGACAGCTGCTGGGTTCTTCCTGAGGTATGAGCACAAGCTGCCTTTTACGGTTTCTGTTGGTTTGGAAACATTAGTTGATGCTGCAGTCTTACTTTGTTGTAAACAATTTCAGGGTTTCCCTCTTTGCCTTGTTGACTGCTGCTACATGGGGTTTTCCCTCTAAAGGTGTGTTATCATCTGCTGTGGTAAAACTTTACATGCTTCCTTGAATCGGCTTCTGCTAAACTTGTTCTTATGCGCCCAGGTTCAAAATCTGCAGGCCAGAGCAGCAGTGGCACAAGAGCTGCAGGTAATTTTGGCTCTTACCAGGGAGCAGCTGCTGGCCGCCCGGTGAACGTGCCCTACAGTGACGTTTATGTGGCGGCACCTGTGCTATCTTCTGGTCTAAGTCGGCCTGTTCTTCAGACAGACCCAAGGCTCGCCGGCTCTGGCTCACTGGTACCAACGCAAATGGTTGTGCAAGCTCCCACTCTTGTCCAAGGTGCTCTTCAGGCAGACCCAAGGCTCAGTGGCTCTGGCTCACTTGTGCCTGTGCAAATGGCTGTGCAAGCTTCTGGTGTCCCACAGGCTGTTCAGATGGGTCCAGCATTGAGCAGCTTGAGCTCTGGCCTGCCTGCAACAGGATACTCTACTGTCACTTATGTGCCTGTTGATGTAGGATCTGATGCTGGTGCTCTGCAACCTGGAGCTGCCCAATCTGGACCACAAGGTAAATCTTCTGCTTGAAGTGTAGATGGCCCAAAATGTAATGCTGGAAGCCTAAAGGTCTGTGTTGCTCAGCCACCTGCAAATCTTGCTGAGCTCTATTATGAAGCAGAAACCTGTTGTGTTTAGTTTCTATCTTGTTGTTTGTGTATTAAAACTTAAAATAATAATCACATAGCCTCAGGTAATGCACAGGTGTAGTAATGGCTCCCATCTACTTGGAGGGAAGGGCCTTCACTTTAAGAACTACAGGGAACCTGAACATTACACTTGTGCTTCTCATTAGCTCTGCTCAAATCTCAGGAGGGTGGAGCTCTCAACATTAAGCCCTATGAAACTGGGATGTCAAGACTCGCTATATGTACTATCAAAACTTCTGCTGTGAAGAGGATTGATTATGAAATTTCTCCCCACAGAAACCCAGTGGGCTATTGCTCCCTCAGTCTTTGAGGATGCGTCAGCCCAAACCCTCAGCCTCACTGACGTTCTCCCACAAGCCCCTCTGTCACCACCTGGCCCTGTGCTCCAGTCAGGGGAGACCTCCAGTGTCTCAAAGGAAGCTGAACTCGGGAATTACCAGCGGCAGACGGAGGAATTCGGCTACCCAGATGATCGCCAAGTGTCTGGACCGGGATCCGCAACTGTGCTCGTGCCACGCTTTGGTGTGGGTGGTTCTCCTAACTTTGACTACAGGCTCCTGTACGGCCTGTACCCCTCTGGAACCTACAGCACCTTCAGCCAGCAGCATGAGAAGGGCAAGGACTACTTTCAGGATGTCCACTACTTGAAGGAGCACATTACTGAAGGCCAAGGTTCTGGGCAGCAGAAAAAGTTCTTCCCAAGTGCCCGCTAGAGCAGAACATGATATGCCAAAGGTATGATAGAGCAGTACCTGCAAAAGAGTCTTTATCTCAATGCTTGAACTAATGTGGTTCTGTTTCAGATTGGAAAGCTGAAATCCCAACAGCATAAGAAGATTCTTTTTAGTCTTTGAATAAAATCTTGTCAAATGATCTCGCTTCAGGATGATTAAGGGAAACGATGGCCTGTGTGAACCCTGTGGGTTCAAGACAAATGGCAGGCATCACCTGTCATACTTTACTCAGGCATTCTGCTTTTGGTTTAGAACATGGTTGCACCCTTTGCTCAATTGATCATAGCAATAAGGTCCAGCGTTCTCTACACCTGTACATGGCAACAGGACACAACCCCTTCCATACAGTGCACTCTAGAAATTTGTGCCACCATGTAACTCCTGGCACAGATTGCTCATTGCCAGCCTGAGGGCTTTCCCACCTAACTGATGTGCTTGAAATACTTGGCTGGAGACTTGAGCCTCATCGTTTTCTGCAGTTAAACGACAGCCAGTGCTACTGTATATAGACTGGTCATGTGGTGACCTTGGGTTTTTTTTTTTTTTTTTTTCCCCAAACCCTGCAGAGGGAATGCTAAAGTACTGGCTAGCCAGTGGGTGGTGAATGAAATTCCTCTTGCCAGGGTTTAAAGTTCTGGGTATCCCTAGATCACGCTACAATTGAACTTTAATGGGCAACTTGTTGCCTTTCCACTCTGTAATGACAGGTTCTGCAACTGTCTATTGATGTTGCACACTCTGAATTTACAACTTCTAAATGGGGGAAGTCAAATTTCCTAGTTGGTAAATGTACTTTATTTATACAGCCCTTTACAGACAATCCTTACAATGTACCAAGTGCTTTACATCGGGTAATAGAGAAATAAGTCAAAACAAACGGTGAAGGCAAAATGCAACAAAGATAAGTGTTCTAGTGGGTATTAAAAGCAATCCTAAATAAGTAGGTTTTTAGTCTAGATTTGAGGAGGCCCAGGTCAGAAATAAGATGCAGCTCGACGGGGAGCTTATTCCAGAGCCTGGGGGCAGCGATGGAAAAGGCTCGGTCACCCCAGTGTTATTTTGACCTGGGCACTTCCAGCAAAAACTGATTTGTTGACCTCTACCAGGATTGCAGACTGTTAAGCTCATAAATATGGGGCGAGGCCGTTAAAAGTTTAAAATCAATTTTATAAAGGACAGGAAGTTAAGAACAGGAGTGATGTGCACATGTCTGTTAGAGTTGGTTAAAAGACGGGCAGCAGCGTTTTGCACAAGTTGAAGGCGACTGGGAGACACCGACAAAGTGCATTGCAATAGTCTAACCTTGAACTTATTAGGGCATGGATGGCTTTCTCAAGGTCATGACGACTTAAAAACATTTCAACTTTGGCCAGGAAAAAACTAGTCCTGACGACAATTTGTTTGTCCAACCTCAGATGACTGTCAAACGTCACCCTCAGATTTGACAGTTGAACTAAGCTTTGAAGACAAGGTGCCAAAGCCAGCTGTCACAATATCCCCAAACAATGCATTCAGTTTTGTCATTTAAATGAAGATTTTGGGCCAACCACTGCTTAATATCAGCAATACAATTAAAGAACATTGTGCACTGTTACTATTTGGCTTCAATGGTAGATAAATTTGTAAATCGTCTGCATAACCGTGGAAAGAAAGGTTGTGTCTGGCTATAATTGACTCAAGTGGTAGCATGTACAATGAGAAGAGGATAGGGCCAAGAATAGATCCTTGAGGGACTCCACAGGAGAGAGGAGCACTGGAAGAGGAAAGGTCACCAACCATAACGGAGAAGGTTCTACTGGACAAGAGACGCAAACCACTTCAATGCAATGGCGTGGATGCCAACATAATTTCTTAGACGTGACAGGAGGACTGCATGGTCCACCGTGTCAAAGGCTGCTGTGAGATCAAGCAGCACTAAGACAAAAGGGCACTTGGCATCCAAAGACAAAGCAATATCGTTGTGCACCTTTAACATTGCGGACTCAGTGCTGTGACGAGACCTGAACCCAGATTGGAATTTCTCAAAAACAGTTATCCTCAAGAAAGGACTGTAATTGTATAAAAACAACTTTTTCTAAAACCTTAGAAAGGGCAGATTGGAAACTGGTCTAAAATTTGACAACACTGAGGGGTCAAGATTAGGCTTTTTAAGAAGGGGCTGACCACAGCATGTTTAAAGGCAGGTGGGACAGTTCCTAATCTCAGACAGGAGTTAATAAAAACCAGGAGACTGGGCCCCACAGTATTAAAAACCACTTTCAAAACTTTGGCAGGGACAATATCCAATGGGCAGTTTGTAGGTTTCAGAGATTTCACTACGTCACAGAGAGAAGAGAGGGAAACCAGCTCAAACTGATCAAACGCAGCAGAATGAGGTGGGGCAACAGGTAGATCCTTATTTCTACTCATAATAACATTACTGGTATCTTTTCTGACAGAATCAACTTTGTCAACAAATTAATGAAGAAAATTCTCCCAAGTGGCTATTGATACATCAATCACAGAAGAAGTGCATGGGTTAACCACAGCGTTAATTGTATCAAATAACACCTTGGGACAATGACTGCTGCTAGAAATAATGTTAGAGAGATACTGAGATTTTGCTTCACGTACGGCTCTCTGATAATCAGCGAGACAGTCCCTTAACATTTCCAGAGACACATGCAGTTTGTCCTTCTTCAATCTGCGTTCGGCCTGCCTGCAACGTTGCCCGATGGCGCGGGTATCCTAGGTAAGTTTTGAGTCCTTGTCCAGTCGGAAATGTACATGGTATGGATCTTCAGGAATAGCTCTCCAGGCTTCTTGAAGGACATCCCAAAGCTCTTCTTTGGATGTCGGCTGCCTTTTTGTTCCATTCTGTCAAGATGATCCCACACTGCTTCAATAATGTTGAGGATTCATCCCTCCATCAGACCTGTTGCCACTGATTTTCAGTCCACTTCTTGTATCATTTGGCATACCTCAGTCTTCTCCCTGTTTCTTTTCAGAATGGCTTCCTGACAGCCACCCTTCCATGGAGACCATTTCTGATGAGGCTTCAGTGAACAGTAGATGGATCAACTGAAGCTCCAGATGCGTCACTCGGGTCCTGGTTGGATTTCCTCTTAAGGACATCACTTTAAGATCATGTTCATCTGTAGATCCTTTTTTTTTTTTTTTTTTTGCACACCAAAAAAAGCATTCCTCTGAAAATTTAATAAAATCTGAAAAAAAAAAAAAAAAAAACAAGCAATCAAATGTCTAAAGAACTTTAAACAAAAGTATGAAGGTTTTTTTTGTTTGTTTTTTTTAATTTGTAAAAAAATAAATCTCCATAAGACCCCCGTCTACCCTTTCTTCTTTATTTCAGTTGCACATGATAATGAGCCATTGGCATTGGTCTGTTAAAGAGAACTACAGCAGAGAGCCAGAGTGTACACAGCATAAAGGCATAACTATACATTTATATACAATGTTCTCATCACATTCCAGTCATATATATATATATATACACACACCTCAATAAGGACAAGAGGTTGATACACAGAAAATGACATGTTGAAGTGAAGCAGGAGAAAAAACTAAATGAAAACGGTAAAGTAAAAGATGCCGCCGGCTACCTCGACTTAAAAATGAATCAGCATTCTCAGTATTGATTACACGCACACACACACACACACACTGCTGGGACAGACATTCAACACATTAACAGATGCATCCGTTCAAATCTCCACAAAATCCACGTCAATGAAATGTAATATTCAGCGTCACAAATGTCACAGATGGGTTTCAAAACATTTCGTCTCTCATCTCGGTCCTTTCCTGGAGAAAAAATGCAAGCGAGCGTGAGCAACTTTCACCCACTGCACTGTGCAAACTTTGTTTGAGGAAGCGGATTTACGTGGCTCCAGATGCAGGTGGGGAAAATCTCTCCAAAACAAAGTCCAGCAAGAAGGACGAAGAGTGCAATAAGTGACTAAGCTGGCCTTTTGGTTCGTGGCTTCATCCAACACATTCGAATGAAGCCACAAACCTAAAAGAGGCTTTTTGAAAGCCAAACTATTTCTTAAATCCCACAGCTTCCAGTGCGCCATCACGACACCAACGCGGCTTTCACTGTACTCGATGAACGCTTTTTGAGGCCGAGCAGCTTTTTCGTTCATCTGTGCAGACGGCGGCAGAATTGAAATGAATCACACGGGGAAGACAAATTTTCAAATGTGCAGACAAGCTCAACTTCGCGCGCATCCCTCTTTAGAAGAAAAACAAAACAATTACACTCTTAGTGCAGTATCCACCCCCCAAAAAGGCCACCTTTAAACAGAAGCGACAGGTGAGAATATTTAAGCAAAGCTTTCTGAGGATAACCCAAACTGAAGCGCCGCATGTTGGCCGACACTGGAGATGTTCGTGAGTTCAGTTCTGGTTGCCGTGACTACAAAGAAGCTCTTTGGGTTAACGTTGCGATATTCAAATGAATGTCTGCCAGGTTATCGTTTTCATAACGACGTTCATATTTACATTCATGTATCATTTCCTCCCACAAACTAATAAATTGACCTGAGCGACATGCTAAACAAACAACGAACCTGTACACCGTAAACCTGCTTAAGTCTGAGCGGAGGGGAAGTCATGTTTGAGTTTTAAATAAACAGCACTACTTATGAGAGTCCGCCAAGGTGACAGCATGGAGATAAGAAGATGAGCACTTGTCGACGACACCACAGGTTTGTGAGCCGGTCCTCCTTATCTTTAGGTCTGACCACCCCTCCCCGTGTCGTCCCGTCCCTGCTGCTTTCATCTGGTCTCCAGGGTTTTGCCCTCCAGCACCAGCTGAATCTCTTTGGCGTCCAGCGTCTCATACATGAGCAGAGCATCCGCCAGGTTCTTGTGCTCCTTGGCGTGAGACTTCAGCAGGGCTTTGGCACGCTCGTACGACTCCTGCAGATGGCAAGAGAGAGAGAGAAAAAAAAGAAGAAGATATTACTGTAGGGCGAAGCATTTAAAGTACACTTCTGAAACTCTGAAATAACCCTCCATTTGTGCTCAAAGACTGCAAGATCCATGAATAAATGGTCACAACTGCTTTTAAAAACTGTGGAATTCATTTAAATATTATTGTTCTTCGTTGAAATAATTCCCTCATCATGCTCCTTCTCTCATACAGACGCCACATATCAAACGGTGTTTAACCCATGAGGAAAGGACCCCCTAAAGGTGCCCTAATAACAGTAAACAACAGCCACATGAATCCATCTAGTCTTTTTACACTCTATCTTTGTAAAAAGTTGAGGCAGACCTTCAGTAACACTCTGATTTCATGCTCCACGGCAGCTTGCATCTCTGGACTTTGATCCGTCATGTTGGTGTAGGTCATCACACCCAGCTGAGAGACGGGGAGGGAAGTTTACACGTAAATGAGAGCAAAAAAATGTCCTCTTTCAACTTCAACTCATCCACCAGTCGGCCTACCTTTTCACACATTCCAAATCTGGTCACCATCAGCTTAGCAATCTTGGTGGCACTGTCAAAGTCACTCGATGCTCCTGGAGGGGAACAAACAATGCATTCCTCCTCAAGAACCATAAGAACTCATATGCCGTTCTACCATCTATCTCATTTGTTGACTCACAGGCCATTTGAAGGTCTTTCTCCTACCTGTCGTGATGTACTCGTGGCCGAATATAATCTCCTCTGCCACGCGGCCGCCCATGCTGACGTCCATCTGGGCCAGAAGCTGAGAGCGAGTCTCGCTCCACCTATCATTCTCTGGAAGCATAGACACCTGGGAGGGGAGCAGAAAGGTTTAAGATAAAAAGCTGTTCTCATGAGACCCGATGTTAAGGTTGCACAGACGGGTTTTCCCTACATGTCCCAGACTGGGGCCTCGGGGCATGATGGTGGCTTTGTTGATGGGCATGGCATCTTTGGTGTAGTACGCTACGATTGCGTGACCCGACTCGTGATATGCTGTGATGAGCTTGCTCTTCCTGTCTATCTCTGCGCTCCGTCTCTCAGGGCCTTTGGGGGGAAAAGAATTCAACATTTACAACCGGGTGACGGACACGACTTAAAAGAGCTGGAAAAGCGACAGCTTCCCTCACCCATGAGGATTTTGTCCTTTGCAAACTCCAGCTCCTTCAGAGTGACCATGTCTTTACCATCGACCGCGGCCTTCAGAGCAGCCTGGTTGACTAGATTTTCCAGGTCAGCGCCAGAGAAGCCCACGGTGCCCCGAGCAATAATACTGGCCTCGATAGCTGCGGACAAGACATAGAAACCTCAGTACAGTTATGGAATTCAGACTAAAATCTAGATTCAGCGCCAAGCTAATGTCTGCTGTATGACGTCAAACTACAGTAAAGTACCCGTGTAGACTGAAATTCAGTGAAAGATCTAATACCAGTCCAATGCATTTGAGGACAAAAGAAAACAACAGAATAAGGAGAACAAATGGAGGATTAAGAGACGCTGATGTCCCACCTGGATCTACTTTGATCTTCTTTAGGTACCAGTTGATAATCTCTGTGCGTCCTTTCACATCTGGCTTGGGTACAGTGACCTGCATGTCGAAACGTCCCGGGCGGATCAGGGCACTACGGAAGCAGAACAGCGTGTAAACAAACAAGTCCGAAACACGGCCCAGCGTTTGCAGCTGGGACTCTAAAGATGGAAAACAGCGGTAAAGGAGGAGATCAGACGTACTTATCCAAAGCCTCCGGAAAGTTTGTTGCTCCAATGATGATCACTCCCTCGTTTGGTTTAAACCTACGAAAGAAAAACAACAACAACACGGGTCAGTGTGTTCTCCGTGGAAGATTCTCACACGCAGTCCAGTTTCTGACAGTAAAGGCACCACTCTGTTTGCAGGAAAAAGCTTCTCACTTGATGCACAACATCGCTCTGTTTGACAGAACCACGAGGGAAGTCCTCCATGCACTTTGGAAACGGGGCAGGAGCTCGGAAGAAAAACACCTGTCAAGCTCCCGCCCCAAAGATCTGAAATTGGAATCTGGTGTATCTCTTGTTTTGGCCATAAATTAAAAGCTTGGATCTTGACGAGATGGAATCTGCCACGTACGCGATCTCGTGATCATCACAAGATTCCAGCGGTCTCACGCGGAAAGGATAAACTTATGAAATAAGCCAACATACATAGAAATCTGTGGCAGCTCCTCACCCATCCATCTCAGCAAGCAGCTGGTTGATGGTCTGTCTGGAGTAAGGGTGCATGGGAGACTCGATCCTTTTCCCGCCCACACTGTCCAGCTCGTCAATGAAGATCACACAGGGCGCATTGGTTTTAGCCTCCCCTGGAACAACAGAATAAGAAAAGTCAAATTTAAACATAAAATGTGCCTCAAAAGAGGAAAAAAAAAAAAAAGAAACAGCTTAAAACAAAAACAAAAAAACCCACTGAAGAGGTTCCTGATCCGGCTGGCTCCCACTCCAACAAACATCTCGTCAAACTCCGACCCAGAGGCGTAGTAAAATGGCACCTCCGCCTCTCCTGCCACTGCTCTGGCCAGCAGGGTCTTTCCCGTCCCCGGAGGACCGACAAGTAAAACACCTAAAGTCAAGAGAGGCAACAATAAGTGACAAGTTAATGATAAATTGCAACAGTACCAAAGCAGAGCTCTGGATGGAGCTCGGCCTCTGTGAAAAAGCAGCCCACCTTTTGGCAGCTTTCCTCCCAAGGCTGTGAACTTCTGAGGGTTTTTCAGGAACTCCACCACTTCCTGCAGCTCATTTTTAGCTTCTTCCACCCCTTTCACGTGCTCAAATGTCACATCCTTCATCTGCACTGGATCCACTGCCGAGTCCAGGCCTGATGTGGTTCGGAACCGCACTGTCCAAAATGGTTAGATTACAGTTCGAAATCACACAGCACAGCACAGCACAGCACAGCTGTCAGTCAACTCGTACACACACGGACACAGAACGCAGCCAGTGACTCGGTTACTTCATAACGGCACCCGTCGGCAAAAATTAGTGTCCAAGTTCTGTTAGAGCACAGTTAGAATCCACTGTTGTCAACTGGTCAGAACAGCAAATGGTTGGGTTATAACAGTTAGCTCCCAAAGGCTAAACTGTGTTGTAAAAGCGAGGAGGAGAAACAGGCCTTTACCCGATACGAAGGGCATCTTAGAGATACCATAGAGCCCAACCAGAAGCAGCACCAGCAGGATCAGACGGGTCCTCCTCAGAGAGTCTGAGGAATCAGAACAGGACGACATCACATCAGTACCATTCAATTCGGAATCATCAGACAACCGTTGGACGATCCGGTTTTGTGCTTTCATTCAATCCTACCTTGAGTTCGCTGAGTGAGAGCCTGAGCTTTTAGGAAACCTTCAGCGAATCCCCTCTTGAAAGCGTCCTGCTGCCCGTCGGGGACGCTCTTGTTCTTCAACAAGCCGTTAAGGCTTTCAACGTCAATGCCCTTATCGCGTGTGAGGAAACCCTGCAGGAGACGATAAGGCTGCTCAGGAGCGGTCAAAGACCAGGAGCGTCTGCGGACTATTATTCTAAAAACAAACATTCCTGCGCTGAAGGAACAACCGAAGGTAGTTCAACACGTCATTTTCCACAAGACGGGGAAGTGGCTCCGCTCCAACAGCGAAGGCGACAGCCAAGTTTTGAATCTGCGGTGAGTGACGTTAGTTTTTGTCTTTATACAGACTTTCATCACTGTGACTTTGTTCTGTTAGCGCAGGCTGAACGAATTCCCACCTGTCGGGACACAGAACTCAAGGTTCTGCAGACGTAAAGGAAGCTAAACGGAGTTAAATGTTCCTGGCTGGCTGCACTTTGAGCAGGTGAAGGGAGACTTTGTATCCTGAGAGAGTTCCCAATGAGATGTAGAAGAACTGGGGCAGACAGTGGTTCTGTTTTCTCTGATGGATGATACTTCTCCTGACTCTTGTCCTGTCCTGGGCTCTTTAATGCCTTTTTGTTTCCTTTTAAATCTATTCTTTAAGTGTACAAAACATTTTTTTTAAAACGTGTAAACTAGCAGGTGAAAGCAGTACCTACCTTCATAAAGGATGGCGTGAAAGCCTCGGAGTCCACGGGACGGTCGAAGGCTGACTGCACTCGTCTGGTTTTGCTCTTTAACGTTTTAAAGCCTCTGCTCTGAAGCAGCACTTTAAGAAAAGAAAAGAAAAAAAACATTTAAAATAGATGCACAAACCAACCATATTTTGTTGTTCCAGATTAGAACAGCAAGTGTATATTTACTGGCTGTTACAGGGAAATTTACAGTGCATGTGTACAAACAGGACAATATGTGCAATTGGCTGGAACATTTTGATATTCTCTCATTACAGTTCCGTCTGCATTGCTTTAAAATAGCCAACAAACCATGCTATCTATAGGCAAAACTGAAGGAACATCTTTGAGTCAGTGATGAATTACAGAACGACTCATAAATGCTGCAAATGAGAAACTACCTGGCCAGTGTTGAAGTTCTGTGCCGACACTCTGGAGAGGTGACAGGTGCCTTCTGGAGAAGAAAGAGAAGCCTGAGGAAAGAGTAGGAAATACAGACGTGAGCCATACTTCGTGAAAACAAAGGTGGCAGAGGCCCAAGCTGCTTCATTAGACAGACGCGCAGAAAGAAACTAACGTCATCAAAGCAGTTTTCTGCCATGAATGACGAGGGATTTCAGAAGTGTGAAACAAGCGTGCTGTGTAAGGCAAGGCAAGGCAAGTTTATTTGTACAGCACAATTCAACTACAAGCTGATTCAAAGGGCTTTACAGATACATTAAAACACTAGAAATAAAAAGCACGATTTAAGTTTTAAACAAAAAAGAAAGAAATAAGAAAAATAGATAGAATCAGATAAAATCAGTAGTTAAAATGTGATTAAGTTTTGAAACTCAAGCTTCAGATTTGGAGCTTTATTCAAATGCAGCTGAAAATAGGTGTGTCTTCAACCTGGACTTAAATACACTGAGTGTTTCAGCTGATCTGAGGCTTTCTGGGAGTTTGTTCCAGACATGTGGAGCATAGAAGCTGAAAGCAGCTTCTCCATGTCTGGTTCCGACTCTGGGAACTGATAAAAGACCGGATCCAGATGACCTGAGGGGTCTGGAAGGTTCATACTGGGTCAGGAGGTCATTGATGTATTTTGGTCCTAGACCATTCAGAGCTTTATAGACCAGCATCAGAACTTTAAAGTCTATCCTCTGATGGACAGGCAGCCAGTGTAAAGACCTCAGAGCTGGACTGATGTGCTCCACTTTTTTGGTCTTAGTGAGGACTCGAGCAGCAGAGTTCTGAATGAGCTGCAGTTGTCTAACTGACTTTTTAGGTAGACCTGTAAAGTAGTGGTGATCCCTAATCGTTTCTCTTTGGCTCCAAAGACAATTACCTCAGTTTTGTTTTTGTTTTGTGTAAGTCCGCTCCTCACCATGCTTATTGTGGAAAAAGGAGTCGGTGGAGAGATGAGAGGTCCTCCAAGTTGTCTGACCACCAAGAGGAGGCGGCACCTCCTCTGGGCCCAAGCGTGGCAACACACGGCTCACCAGCTCGTCCAGCTGCTGTTTACCCAGGTCTGAAAAACCCAGCTCCCGTAGGTTCCACACAGACTGCACAGATAAACGTGCACACACACAGAAATGATAGCATATAAAACTTTATACTGCAATGTTTTTTTTTGTTCTTGTAAACAGGTTTGAGCATGAAAGCATGTGTCGCATCACCCTGAGCTGCAGCTGAATATCTCTCTGATAAGTACCTCTGTGCAGTGGAGCTCCGAGTCTGCATCGTGCTCCTGGTGTTTTCTGGATTTGCAGGTGGCACTGCTGCTGCTTCCCACTGAGCTCTTCAAAGAGTGGAGGATGTTGATGAGGTGGCTGAGAGGGAGAGTCACCTGTAATCAAACAGTGATTATCAGACACCATTTGTAATCCAAAGGCAGTTTCTACAGTGACAGGTTAAATACACCAAAGTTACATTTTATCATGCAAAGTTACATAACATATATCAAACTAGAACACGCCGAGCGAGTATGAAACAAAAATATACCCACACATGCAGGTCACTAGACCTTGACTAACCGTATGTCGCTGTTTGACGCAGTTTCTTTTTCAGCAGACAGCACAGGACACACTGAGCTATCGTTTTAGCAAGCTAGCCGAAACTCCACTTGAAAGGCCCACTCTCCTTCTTTATAAGAGTTTAATTTAAACAAAAACTGTACTGACCAAATTCCCAATGGCGTACACTTAAATCAACACCTTCAAACAGACAGCAGCTCGACTTATTAGAGACGAAGTTTGCTGAGCGGCAAGCTCAATCAAACGGGGTCGAAACCAAAACAACAACAGTGCTAATGCTAGCTCGGCCTGATGTGTCTTACCTGTGACTGGACCGTCATTGACAAGGAAAACATTGTTTAGTTATCACCGATACAAAAAGCCCCGTGAAGCTGTCCAAGTTGTATTATCGTTCCTGAGAGTTAAAGGTCTGTGTTTGTTTCACTTTGTCTCTCCGCAGCAGGCATAGCAAGTCAAACTGCGAACTTCTGCAGTAGGAGTAGTCCGCCACCGGATATGACCTCCTCACCGTGTTGTAACAAATATTGTATCCCTGTCAGAATGCGTTTTTGCGATTTTCTGCCCTTTCTGTAGTTCCTCTCTTCTAGCCAATTTAGTATCCAAGTTATGTACTATTGCGAATTTTCGTATATATTGGAGTTGTTTTTTTCTTTGCATTTTTCTTATTTCTTTCAAAGAATGGTAATGAGGAATAATAAAAAATTAAAAAAATTTAAATATGCACAAAGCAGTGAACAGAACATCGAACACCATTCTCACAGCATCACAGTCTTGGATACGGACATTAAAAAAACGAGTTGTTTCCAATAATCTTTTATTATATTTTCAAATTAGTTTGAATATATTCATGTCCTACAACTGGAATCACTGTAACCTTGCTTGACAATAAGCAAGAATGAGAAGATATACAGTAGAATCGTAATTTTTGTCTCAAACACTTTCTTTGCAAGAGCAAAAGGGAGAAAAAGAATCACCAAAAAAAAACAAAAAAACAACAACATGTAAATATAAATTGTTTTGTGATCCTAACAGTGCTGTGGTTGTTATGTGTAATATTGGCAAGTTCTCTTTGGGACCACTTTGTATCTTTATTGACATTTTGGGTTTTGCTTTTACATCTCTTTCTGGCAATTCATTGATTTTTTTTGTGGTCATTTAACTGTTCTTCTTTTACATCCTTAAAATTTTGTCCCTTTTTAAATCTAATTGTATTAATCTTTTCTTGTCCTGGTTGTATATATTAATGTCTGAGACAAAACCACTAGCTTCCTGACACCCCCTTCCTGCCCCTAAGGTTGTAGCTTGGTGGGCCTGTCGAATAATAATGAGCAAAGTGCAATCATAATCAACTTACTGAGCCTAAAAAATAAATACTTTTATACATAAATAACCCTATTTTTCACAATGAATGTTCATTTGGTCTTGAAAGACATGCCGCTTAAATATCTTAATATGTCAAACAGTATATATGATACCGTTAAAGGTGCAGTTCACAAGAACAAACAGTGAAATGTGACACAAATTAAATAATTAGCAATAACAATATGGCAGACTCTTATCACCTAAAGTCTATGGCTAATGTATGATGATGAACCATTAGTTTATTTCAGTTACAAGTTATGCGAGTAATGTGTGTAAAGTACCTGCTCATCTAAGTTATCTTACAGAAGGATCTCCACCTCATTTTAAACCAGCTGTAACACTGACGTTGTGTCAGCTTTTACAATCACTCCGTTCTCGAAAACCTAATGAAATCTCCTTCAAGTACAAAATGCTACGCTATATTGCCAGGACTCCCTTTTCCACGTCTTTCTGATTATCTGTTTATCTAACTTGTCCTTTCCAACCCTACTGCTGCCTCATTACACCCCGTCGACGGTGGCGGCTCGAGGAAGCCAGAGAGGAGAAAAAGAGCATCTTTGATTGATGTCGATTGTCAGACGCATCACGGGGTTTTCCTGTGAGGAGAAAAGCAGAAACAAGAGCTTAAAAACTAAAAAGGTAACCGGAGGTGACAAACCCCGGAATCACTTCTGTGAGAATTCTGTTCACCTTCTCTTGCGTTGTAAATAAAGTTGCACGAGCCAATGTGTGATCAGAGGCCAGAGTGCCGTCAGCACCACCGTGAGCAGAGAGAAGTTAAAAGGCCACCAAGATGGTCTCATGAACTACAATAGAAAGACAGAGAACTGGATTAAATGGACTCTTTTTTTAAAACAAAGATCTTACCACTACAGTACTGTGGCAAAGTCTTGAATCACTAATAATTTCTTTACATTTTTCTTATGGGGAGCCAGACTTTATTGTAATAGGAACTATTCTTAAGTTCTACATCTGATGAATCCTCCTCAGAGCCCGGACCTCGACATTATTGAAGCAGTGTGGGATCATCTTGAAAGAGAACGGAACAAAAGGCAGCCGACATCCAAAGAAGAGCTTCTGAATGTCCTTCAAGAAGCCTGGAGAACTATTCCTGAAGACTACTTAAAGGGATAGTTCGCCTCTTTTGACATGAAGCTGTATGACATCCCATACTAGCAATATTATTTATGAACATTTTCTCACCCCCAGCTGCGTACTGTGAGCCGAGTTCCAGCCTCGTTTTGGCGTTGACGAAGGTAGTCCGGCTAGTTTGCTGGGGCCATAAAAATAAAGCGTTTTGCTTCTCAAAACAATGTGCGTTCAAAAGAGTAATACATTTGCATCACAAAATCATTCATCCGGAAAAAGTCAGACCTCACAATCGCAATCACGCAGTGATACAAGGTAGAGAAAATAGCGCCAAGCAATTGTGAGGTCTGACTTTTTCCTTCACAACGATTTTGTGATGCAAATGTATTACTCTTTTGAACGCATATTGTTTTGAGACGCTTTATTTTTTAAACCCCAGCCAACTAGCCGGACTATTTTTGTCAACGCCAAAACGAGGCTGGAACTCGGCACACAGGACGCAGCAGGGGGTAAGAAAATGTTCATGAATAATATTGCTAATATGGGATGTCATACTGTCAAAGAAATGACAGAAAGCTTGTCTGAGAGGGTTCAGACTGTGTTGAACTTTAACGTTCAAGTTTCTCAGAATGCTACAAACTCTATTTTTACCTTTTGTGCTGTACTTCCGTTTATGGATAGCCGAAACATTTCAATAAACTGCTGAACGCATGTTCTGTTTTCTTGGAAATATACAAAGAAATTGTGAGTAGCTCAAGACTTTTGCACAGTACTGCACTAATAATAATAAGTATGATATCAATAATGAGATAAAAACTGAAAATTTGTCTTATCGGGACCTTTCGAACAACAGGTGAAAAGTCTTCCGGTCTTGGGGAAGATGCTCTTGACTAAAAAAAAAAAGAAAAAAAAAGAAGAAAATACAGAAATCTTTCAATGAATATTTCAAAATACAGACTGTCATTGAAAAACGGTGTATTCAGAAGAAAAAGTAAATAACTGCAGTGTTGATTTTGGACCCAGTGAACACAACAAACAGTGGAGCTAACCGCCTCGGCCCCTCACCTGCGACCTCGTCAGCTCCTCCAGAGCGTGAAGCCTGTGCAGCACGTCGACCATGTCGTGCCGCAGCCTCAGCAGAGCCATTGCTATCTGCTCGTTGACGTTTCCCCTCATGGGTCTGACAGGATATCTGCTCTGCGGTGCACAACCACAGGCAGCATCTACACTCACACGCTGTAGAGATCTGCAGGTGGCCCTCGGTGACTGAGAACCTGGAAAAAAGATTCATATTGCATGAAGCCTTTGTGGATAAGTGCTCTTTGTTAGGAATACAATACCTTTCAGTGTCAGTAGAGATAAAAGTCAACCGCTGCAGTCTCACCTCTCCCTCTTCTTGACAAGGAGCTGTTGCATTTGCTTGCACTGACCCCTTCTTTGAAGTAGATATCGTCAACGTGTCCTTCCTCCTCTGCCTCTTTCAAGGTCGTGCTGCTCTCGAACCAAAGATCATTCGGCCTCACTGAGGCGGCTCCTGATCCCGGTGACTGGCATTTGGATGTCGACAGCCCCTTTGCAGGGAAAAGAAAGTTTAAATTCACAGAAACACACTTTACTTGAACAAAAATGACTGATGCAAACATTGATTGATTGCGTTAGACACCTCTTCCATTGCCAGGTGCTCCATCGAGTCACAGAATTCCTCATTATCAGAATCAGCAGATCGATGGTTCCTTTCAGGGGCGGCATCAGTGTGATCTGGATGGCGCAAAACACAAGAAAGGAACAACAAAATCCAACAGTTAACATAGAAAACACTGTCCGATGCCTTGTGCGATGTTGTACAGTAATATGTGTAACATTTACATGTTAAAGTAACACACTTCCTGGCCCCTACAGTTGTGGGATATAACATCACTGTCAGCAAAACGAATCTCAGCGTGAGCCCTGCACATGCACAGCCATACACATGGATTTGTTGTCAGGTTGAAAAGGACAAAAAAAGATGCCATCAAAAGCCCACAAAAATGTCAAGCGACCGTAAAGCAAAACATGGTGCAGGGCTGGAAGCCAAAAGTTGTGAGCTGCAGTATCTCAGCTCCCTGGTGCTTTGTGGCAGTTTCAGGCCAAGGCGTGCGCATAACAAAGTGTACCAGTGTACTTCAAAACAAGTCACAAAGACATAGTTTTAAGGCTCACACGGTTCTTTAGCGTTGCTTTCATTGTATTTGTTCATACTTATAATTTTCACATTCTTTTTGCTACACAATCAAATGTCTCCATCAGAATATTGTATATATATGTACTTTATATATATATATATATATTTTTTTATTATTATTATTATTCTTATTTTTTTACTTTTACACATAAAATATAAACAAACTTTCCACATTCATGTGTAATCTTACCACTGAGGTGTCCGTTGAAGCGCATGTATGGGTTATACTGTTCACTGGGCTCCATGGAATAGACCAGTTCCTCCTCCACCTCGCTGTTGAGGGAGCTGTGGGTCTCGTTGGTGACGGAGGAAACGCTGGGCTCCACACTGCTGCTGGAGCCCTTGGTGTCAGACCCCCACCTTTTGTCATCCACCATTAAAAACCTCTGGTCAGGGCTCCAGCCTGGGAAAAGACAGGCAACAAGAGAGTATGACAAAGTTCTGATGAGGTCCTGGTCTGCCCATATATCACCCACGTTGTACTTTGTGCAATGCTTTTGCTTTATCTCGTTCTTTTATTCTATGACTTTTGTAATGTATTGATAGAAGACATAAAGTGGAAATAAAGAGGAAGTCTGAAAATGTCATGAAGTGAGCCGTAGGAGATTAGCAGAGTTGTTCCATGTCACACTCCCAGCTCAGAGTGTAGATATCCATCCGTCCTCCTCTTTACCTGCCTTCAGTTCATTTAAATTAAGAAAAACATTGACCTACTAACACTATACCAGCACTTTGTTTAAAGTTGTATATCCAGACTGGGACAGCCGACTCTTGATCTGCGTTAATAACCTCTACTATTGCAAAAACTATTTTCAACATGGATAAAAAAATGGATATAAATGACAGTGGAATCTGAATGGAAGTGAAGCCCGTGGTTTAGGAAACTGTTTGAAGCTGGGTGACTTCAGCTTCCTTTTTGTGGTGCGTAGTTTTTATGAGGGTTGAGCTGCTTCAACACATGACATGCAACAAAACGGTGCCTGAAACAGGAATCAGTGCTGGCTGCCTGTGGCTGGACTGCAGACAGAGTGAATTAAAAAAGGTATTTGGGAGTAAAGTTGCTGAACAACTATTTTTCCATCAGTTTGATGTGTGGTAATCTGAGCTTCGTCATGCGTGCTACTGTGAGCTTTCAGGCTGTTTACTGCATTCTCTGTCATGGTGCTTCAGAGTTTACCGAGTGAAATTTGTGTCTGATTTATGCCCGCATTGTAGCTTCAAGCTATGAAACAGAACTCACTTAAGATCGACCCGAGGAACAGAGAAGGGACTCGAGTCGAGTTACTCACTCCATGCCCTAAAACCAGCAGCTATGCACAGAGCTACAAATTCATGATGCAAAAGTGGTGAAATCTGGACTTCAGGGAATATCACACTTTTCAACTTGTGAAAAAACGGCATAATGTGTGTCTTTTAACATAATTCATATGGTCATATTTTGTGTTCGTTTTTATTCATTCTTTTCTTGAGGAAACTTGACGATAGGTCTTGACAGCGCGCGTTAATGTGAAACTAAATAGCACAGCACCAACACTTAAACAGTTGCTCTCATTCCTTTGGAAAATACTGGTAGTAATGAACAGACAAAACTCCACAAGAAAAAAAGAGACGGGGCTCGTGCTGCACCAATGCCATCAACACAAACACATTAAGCAAAATCACACTTCTTTGTTGACACTTTTACTCAAGCGCGTCACTTCTACAACAACACAGCAAACGTCACCGCGCAACACAGCTAACCACTACAACTGCACGGTACCTCTTTCCTCCTCCTTGTCTTCCTCGTCTCTTTTGACGTCTTCCTCCCCATCCTCCTCCTCCTCACTCCTCCTCCAATCACTACTATCCTCCTTTCTCTCCATTTGGCTGCTTTCTTTAATTCCCGCTTGCTCCTCGCTATTGACACTTAGTCCACGGACAGAGTCTTTGTCCGTCTCTTGGATGTTTTGTATATCCTCCCACAAATCCCCATAGCCTGAGCAGTGAGGGAAACACTCATTTTACTCATGAACTACAAATTGACACAAAGCTAACACACGCACCACGCAGTGCACAAGACTACAAGAAGAAATCTGATCTAATTTCATATTGTTCCTCCAGTGTAAGTGCCAGTGATGATAGAAATCTGTCAGCAGTTTTATCAGTAGAATGAAACAGTGATGAAATGAACTGATGTAGTTTACAATAAGCAACTAATCTATCAATTCTACAAAGGTACAAACAGCAAAAACTTGCCTTCCATTGTTGGCTTCTTAATCGATCTAACCAGCTCTTCTAGTGATAAAAAGATATGCAGGACAGGCTCAGAATTGAGGGGAAAAAAACAATATGGTTTAATGTGTAAGAATGGTTATTTCATCCCTCTTGACCAGCAGTATTCTCCCTGCATTGCGTTCTCATTTTCCATCTCTGCGCCTTCAAATCTGGAGCAATTCAATTTATATCTCCAAACGTCCTCTTTACCTGCGTGTCCCTCAAAAGGCCTCGTGAAAGGTCTTTTGTCCACTTCATTCTCTTCCACTTCTTCTCCCTCCCCGTCTACCTGTGTGTAGAAGCTGCCCAGCTTCTGCACCAGTTCGGACACGTCGTCCGAGACCGGGATGGCCTCCAGGATCTGGCAACGCACATACGGTCAGGTGAAAAAGAGAAACAGCCTCTTTCAGTTCTACGGGTTTCATCACTTTGGGTATAATAGAATTTTTTTTTTTTTTAAATCATCTGCTCCTAACCAGGCAAATAAAACCTCAGATGAACAATAACGTAGTACATGTTACACTGTGTCGATACTTATTAAGCAAAAATGAAGCCAAAATGCAGAAGCAGTAATGTGAAAAACCACACCCTGTGATAGCTGCATATAGAGACTATGTTTAGCAGCAGTAACACAGAGTCTCTCACAGTGATGTGGAAGAATTTAGGTCCACTCTAATTTACTACATTGTTTCAGCCTGACCTTATGCACAGCACTCTTTAGGTCACCTTAAACCTTTTATAACAGAGCTGTGGCAAAAAGGACTGGTTGCATACAGGATGTATACTTTAAAACGTCCTGAAATGAACTGATCTATTTGCATAAGAAGGTGAGGTTGTGAGATGACCTCAGTAAGGCCACAGAAATATCCACCACCTTCTTGTGAAAGGGATTGTCACTGGAGACACGCTTTCCTTTCCCTGCAAAGTATAAATAAGATAAACTTCTCATTTTCCTGCATATTGCGTCCATTCAGCTTCTGCCTCCTGTGAAAGCACTTACCAGCTGGATGTCCTCAATATAACTCTTCATGGCTTCCTCCTTTGTCATATTTCCCAGAGACTTCCAAGCATCCCTGTCAACACAGAGTCAAAGCTCAACTTTGAGTGAAGTTAAAACGGTCTGAGGTGATCTCACTGTGCATTACTCTGTCTCCCTGCGGGTCTCTCCACAAGCAGTAATGGTTGGTTGTTCTGAATGAACATGGAGCCTTATTTATAGGATTTTTTTTTCCCCTTCTCAAACTTGCTGCAGAATTAAGAGACTTTATTAGAAATGTATACCATTTAGTTTTGCCTCGAGGGTCCCAGAAGCCATTTGGCCTGGAGATGTTGCAGGGACCCATGGTGGCCTGCTTGTAGTAACTGTAGAACATCAACATCATGTCATCAGAAGGCTGGAAAGGACCTGAGAAGTCATAGAAAGACAGCACGACGAAATAACGTGAGGCGGGCTAAAACCGTCTAAAAGAAACGTGAAGAAGTTACAGTTTCCCAGCTATAGAAATGTTCATCAAAGCCTCAAACATCTACATGAGGCACAGGAGAACCAACAAGCTTAGCAGCTCTTATCCTTACAGCAGCTCTGCGAATAGTGGGTCAACCAGGAGTAACAGCTCTGCTGGGTCTGAAGTGTTTACACTCCAGGAAGCGCACAATTCTCAGAGTATTGCTCACGATCAGACAATGAGGCTGAATCAGTGTCCGGATCGCAATAAGTCATCACCTTCTTCTGGCAAACTCCGGATCACTTTAACTGCGGCAGCAAATTTTGCCTCCAGGCTGTGTTCGTCCTCCTCCTGCGCCATGCCGAGTCCACGCAAAGATGACAAGAAGGAGTCCTCACATCTTTATGAAAAAAAAACAAAAAAACAAAAAAACATGAATTGAAACCAGGGCGGTTTGGCGAGTTTTCAATGACAGGCAGTATTCGGCCACCTGGTTACCACCTGTCCTGTAGCCTATTTAAGGATGCAGACTGTTTTTTTATTTCATCTGGGAGATAATAAGATGGAATTTAACTCTCTTCCACGAATCGTGTTTTCGGAAATAGCAGACTCTATTATTTGGCAGATCCCCATCAACAGCAGTTTCACAAGAAACTCACCGTAACGTCCTCGCGTCTGTGTGATAGGCCTAATTATTTCTTAAGCCCGGTGTCTGTCTGCGATATGCAGCAGAAAGCCAATCTGCGCTCCGGTATAGGATGAGTCAAACAGTCAACGTTTTGATCCCCAAAATGTCTGGGAAATGTAGTATGTCCGGGAGAAACCTGTGCAGGGTGGTGCGAGGCTCCAAGGCGCAGTCCTTCAAATCCCACAAAGCCTTCTTGGAGGGGGATTTAAACTGCAGGAATTTATGGGAAATGTAGGCGAATGGTGGGAGGTTTTTTTTGTATATGCAGCAAAAGGCTTTTAATGTAAACAAACATGACCGAGCACACAAGATATTTAAGTTTTAATAAACATTTAGTCGTTTTTGGCCAATAAAGTATCAGATAAAATTTTTTTTTTAGAGTGACTATAGGTTTATTTAATTCTTAAGCCATATGCACCTTTTAGGACATATATGCCTATTATTGATAGATTATATATTGTATTATATATTATTGAAGAGATAATGCCTAATTGTAACATATCTATTGCACATTATTATCTTGAAACCCACAAATTCTAGAGTTCTTAAGATAGTAGTTTTTGCACTTTAATAGATTTATTCTCAACAGTCATATTTTATTTTTCATAGTGCTCTTGTGTGTGTGTGTGTAGAAATAATTAAAATCGGATTTTTAACGTTAACAATATGTAAACGTCACCTGATAAGCACATTAAATAAATATATATTCAGTTAGATATCACACGCATCCCTAATATACTGTTAATAGTACCCTGCATATACGAAAATATTATCTATCATGTTATGATAGTGATGAAAAAAATGATCCTCTCTGTAATAATGTGTTACTATATAATTACACACTCTCTAACCACAATTTATGTTCCACCATTGCAATGAAGTATCATTGGTCTATTCCTCCTCTCGCTCAGCCTCTGAGCCAATCAGCGCTCGCCGTCTCCAACGTAACTACGATTAGTCACGGGCTGTTGTGAATCTGAGACCAGCGGACCCACAATGCCAGGCGGGGGAGCCCCTTTCTCAGCAACACACCACAGCATCTCCGCCTCGCCTCGCTAAAAAAGACAGACAGGAGAGAAATGCAAAGGGATGTAAGATGGCAGAGCTACAAATGCTATTAGAGGAGGAAATTCCTGCCGGTAAAAGAGCGCTTGTGGAGAGCTACCAGAACCTGTCCCGGGTAGCGGAATACTGTGAAAACAATTATGTTCAGGTAAGAGACGCATTATAAGGCCGTTAAATTCGGCGAATTTCTCAGCTATCTCTGTCGCCTCTGCGGTATTGTAAAAGAGAGTGAAACCACAGGGATAGGAAATGCTGGTCGCAACGAAAGCGAGCCCTCAAACCGCTAGCCTCAACCGAGTGGCCTTTTCTCCCGGTGAGCTGATTCAGCCGCGGCTCGGTGTCGTGTCGGGCATGGCGGCACGTCGTTATTTCGCCGCTTCGACTTCAGTCAAAGGTTTTTTTTTTCGGTGTGCTGAAGGCTGCTGGGGTCTTTCAGAGGGTGTGTCGTTGTTATGACTGAGTGGTTTGTCACCGACTGCATTTCTCCCATACCTGTCGACCCTATGTTTGGTGAAGACATTTCGGACATTTTTATCCCTTTCTGCTCTAATACCACATTATTACGTTATAATGGGGCAAAATCGGTACAAATCACCTTTCTTTTGAAAATACAAAATGTAAAGGCTAACCCAACTGTTTGGACTTCACAGTATTTTTTTAAACATTATTATACTTGGA
The DNA here is from genome assembly GCF_027942865.1 of Odontesthes bonariensis. Lineage (NCBI taxonomy): Eukaryota > Metazoa > Chordata > Actinopteri > Atheriniformes > Atherinopsidae > Odontesthes > Odontesthes bonariensis. Next base: position 28,673,302 of record NC_134519.1, on the reverse strand, counting down.
GGGGGGGGGGGCAGATTCAGGGCGCTGAGACATTAAACTTGCTGGAACAGTTTAATTTGACGACACTGAATTGGTTGTATTTTTCAATAAGGGTTCAACACGTTTTGCATTTCCATTCCTCATTGATCTGCTGTTTTGACCTATATATACTACAGAATTAGGCAAGAAAACCAGAAGCCATGCTAGATGTGAAACCGTGCCTCTGGGCATGCCTGCTGATCATTTGCTTGTGGTCGGGTGGTGGATAGATAGGTGTGCCCGCTTCTTTTCGCCTGTTCGATTGAGAACTAGAAAAGCACACCGGAATAGGGGCCAGATGGGGACACGAGGACCTCTAGTTTTACTTTTGACGATCATTTTAACACTGTTACTCTCTCCCTAAGTGTTTTTCAGTCAATGTGGGAGCTGAAATTGCAGTCTGTTGTAGGTTTGAATGATCTGGTGTCAACAGCAGTGTCGGTTGAGAGATCCCAGACCAGAAACTTTGTTCCAGCACCATCATGACAACATGACATTGGACCTCTTTTATATCAGCTGTCATCAGAAACGCAGTGGACTTCTTACTTGGAGGCGTGTTGCAATGCTCTCCAACCTTGATGAGACATTGAGATTGGTTTGCTCACAGGGTTGTGCTGTTGGCTAATTGTATTTAAGGTCTCACACCTTTCGCCTTGATTGATTCAGTTAACATCGATCGCCTGAAAGGTAATGCATTGTTCCTGGTGGCTAACGTTTGAGTTAGAGAGTAAAATGCAGACTAAAGACCTGATGCCTGTGCTAAAAGGCAGGATTAGTGGCTTAGCGAGGTATCTTCTGGATCAAATCTGTTCATTTTTTTTTTTTAGTGTCCGAAGCTGGTTCACTTATTATCACCGTGCCAACTTCTGCTGGAAACCTAAACCCGCTGCGGAGCAGTTTAGGTTTCAGGTAAGAGATCTGCACATTTGCCCAAAAAAGTTTAGATGTACGCTTTAGGTGATATTTGCCTGTTTTGATACACATTAGTAGTGTACCCTACTTCTTCTGCTGAATTACAGCCACAACGTATGCATTGACACCCTCTGGAGACACTCTACAGCCTAGTTTATTCACGATTGACCATCCATCCATCTGTCTGTCTGTATATCCATCTATCCATCCATTTTCTACACCCGCTTAATCCAAATCAGGGTGACATGGGGACTGGAGCCTATCCAAGCTGCCATGGGGAGAGAGGCGGGGTACACCCTGAACCAGTGTATCACAGAGACACACACACCCCCTACAGTCAATTTAGAAACACCAGTTAGCCTAATATTTTTTATTTTTCAAACGAAGTGAGGAAGCCAGAGTACCCGGAGAGAACCAGCCAAAGAAAATGTGCCTGAGTCACATTTCTTTCAGTAGAGTATCTCCAGTTTTGCCTCACTAATGAACGGAAACCTGCCTAATGAGAAAAAGTGTTACCACCGGGGGAGCATCTTGAAGGAATGTTCATCCTCCGTAGCTGCAGGAGGCTGCAGTCATATCACATTTCTCTGTAAGTTAGTTACCGCGTTAGTTAAGGTTTATTTCTTAATCCACGCTCATCCTCATCCTTTGTACTGCCCATCACCAGCGCCCCGAACAACCGAAACATCTACAGTGCTGAGCTTATTCATTCGTGTCAGGATAGTCATGCCTGGAATATGAAGATGCATACGTTTGGGTTCTGAATAATGATCTCTTTAGGGATATTAAAAACTCCAGCAGAAGGCTCTGTGTGCTTTTAGACACACTTGACAAGCGCAGAGGATAAAAAGTGTCGAGGTCGACGTCGCCTCTGCTCTTATTGTGCACAGTGAACCTGCATGTGGAAAATGCTGAGCCTTCTCTGTAGAGCTCTGGTTGACATGTGCTGAAATATCTGCATGTATTAATGTTGAATAACTCCCCATCATCCTGCATATAAAATGCTCTCATAGCGTCACTCTGTGAATGAAACAGCAACACGTTAAAAATGCAAAATGCATAGCACGATAAGTTAATCCACACTATGATGACAGAGAGAGAGAGAGAGAGAGAGAGAAAAAGTTTCCTTCTTAGATCATATATTTATAACGAGGCACTGTCAAACTGTCTCGCACAGAACTGGCGGCAACAAAGCAGAACTTAGCTTTGTTAAGGCCTTTGTAAATAAAAATAGCATCCCTTGGAAAGATGTCTGAGGAACTCAGCAGCGAAGTCATGCTGGTTTTGGATTACAGACGTGCCTTCGCTGCCATTGCTGTGCACATGGAAACGAGCCCTGTTTTCTAGATTTCTCTATACGTAGTTTGAATGTCTAAACCAACGTGTGCAAATCCATCCATTTGACTGGTTTTGACTAGGGCTGGGCGAGTTAACTCGTTATTATCGCGTTAACGCATTAATTATTTAACGCCAACAAATATTTTATCGCGCATTAACGCAGGTTTTATTATTTATTTTATTTTGTAAAAGTCTGTTGCTTACAGGCTTTTATTTTGTAAAAGTCTGTTACTGTCTGCTGCGGAACCGGAAAAGAAAGTAATCGGCGGATCCACAAAACATGGAGAAGGGTACGAAACTTTTACTCGGCCATTTTCATTTTAAAGTTCTTCCAGACGGCGGAGTCGACAGAACCAAAGTCATCTGTAAACACTGCCAAGTTGAATTGTCTTCTCACCGTAGTAGTTCCAGTCTAAAATATCACTTAAAGGCAAAACACACAACAGATAGCAGCAAGTCATTCAAGGAAACAGACAGTGGAGCGAGGCTTCTACATAAAAACTACAGAAAGATGCTGATGTTAAAAGTGTGTTTGCACAACAAATGTTATGGCACTTTCATTTATATGGCAGCACATTTAAAATAAAAGTAAATGCTAAAAGCTATGCACTACTTTAAAATTAATTTTGGATTTTGCGTACAAATGCGATTAATCATGATTAATCAGGGAAATCATGCGATTAATTAGATAAAAAATTTTAATGGTTGCCCAGCCCTAGTTTTGACCCTTTGGAGTGTGTCACATGGAAGTGGAGACTAGTGATTCTGCTCAACATTCCCCCCCGCCCGGTGCTGACCTCACCAACATCCTTCCATCGGCTCACACAACACCCCCCCTGACTCACGGCTGCGTGGTGGTCAGGATTCAAGCTGGTGCGTAACAAAAAAGGAATTTTAAGGAAGTCTGCCCTCTGACAAAGCTTTTTGCAAAGCTTATTGTGAAACAGTACAGGGAAGTGTTGGCTGTTGCTGCCTGGGCTTTTCTGTGCACTAGACTTTCATACTGTTTTAAATGAGTTTCTCTATTAACTCCCTGCTAGTAGCGCCCTATCAGTGTGACGTTCCGTAGTGCTACGTTCGCCTGTAGGATAAGCTTTGTCAGCATTAAAACGTACGAGGACCTGCCCCAGTCTTTTAGGTAACGCTTAGCCGCTGGTGTTGCCTCTCTCTGACAGTCTGGCTGTCTGTGCTTTGCGGGATGACTCGACCCGAGTCGTCAATTTGCTCTGAAATCTTTGCTAAATTATGTGCTAAATTAGTTTAATTAGGAGAAAATGAACGCACAACTCGATAAGACCAACAGGCCGTGAAACGTTCATATCACCAGCACAGGTGTTCCTTGTTGAATAGATTGGCCGATTCATGATGCGTGATGCATGATTTTTTTTCCTGACATCAGTTAGACTCTAATCGTGTGCTGAAATTACCAGCACCTGTTTGATGGAGATAATGGTGAAGCACAAGGCAAATCCACGTGTCTCTTGTTGCAGTCTAGTTTTTGTTCTGATTTAAAGACTGCTGGCAGACGATGTTTGGATAAGTAGCGGCGGGGAACCTGGCGGCGTTCTGTGCCAGCGTGATGCGACGGGTAATGCTGTTAAATGTTTATTTCAACTGTGACAGCAATAATCGAAGCATAAAAGCGCTATAGATCGAGCTAAATTAGTCGTTAAAGTCACAGAGATGCGAGGCTTAACCCTCTTGACAGGAAAACGGTCAACTGAAAAGAATTGCTCGAATAAAGCAGAGATTTATCATTCCGGTTTTCGGCACTGGTAACCGACTGAATGCCGGCAAAGTCATTATCCTTTTGAGGTGGCAATGGAAGTACTGTGCACTAATGCTGATATGTGAAAAGAGAAAACTCCCAATTTAATTTCTAAGGTGTTAAGTATCAGGACAAAATAATCTGGTCCTTACTCGGTCTTAAACTGTTAAACTGTGTCATTGTTTGTGTGAGAAGAACAAAAGTCTGCCGTTACTTCTTCCACAGGAATGAAGAGGGTGAGCAGCAGCCAGCTGCTGCACACTTGGATTAATTGATCACCATCAGGGTGAGCGCCTCTATAAAAGCAGAGGTTTTGTCAGTTTGCTGCTGATCTGGAGCATTCAGGTGTGTGTTAACACAATGCCAAGGAGGAAAGACATCAGTCAGACCATGCAATGCTCAGAGAATATGTTTGTGTATATTCTCAGTCACCCAGCTCATAGTAATCCTAGGAGCTTGAAGAAGGGCTTCTTCTACTTGATTCTTGAAGAATCTTGAAGACGTTTCACCTCTCAATTGTGAGTTTTGGAGTTCCTAAGAGTGCTCAGAGAAACAGGAAAAAACCCAAGAGCTACATCTCAGACTCTCCGGGTCTCATTAAGCATGTTGAATGTTAAAGTTCATGACAGCCCAGTTAGAAAAAGACTGAACAAGGGTTGTTAAATAAATGAGGATACAGTGTAATATGTGTTGTTGTTCATGTGAGGTTGTATTTCCCTTATTTTAAGACTGGCCTCTTTTTGAGGCCTAGCTGATTTTTTATTATATTTCGATTGCATAAAACCTTCATTCATTTCGCACAAGTAACTTTCAAAAAACGGGATAAAGCATGAAGGGATTAATTTGACTGAAGAAAAAAAATCTAATTATTTACTTTAATAAATTAAGACTAATTCCTTGTTTTATCAAGGCCTTCAAATGGAAAAAGCTATTTAAAAAGCCGTATGATGCATCCTATCAGTTTATATATGTGATATAAAGAATTAGATGGTTTTTTTTATAGAAAATGTAATCAGTAGAATTGTTTACATGTGCGTTAATTGTCGGGATGAAATTGTCCTGCTCCCAGGCAGGCTGGCAGCCTCGTGCTGGAATGCCTCTGTGTGTGGCCGCATTATCCCAGTTTTGTTTCCAAACTATAAATGTGTCCGTTCGGTCCTTTTACTGTGTCGAGGCATCCAGAAACAGATGGTTTGCACAGCCGGACGGTGATTTGGGACCTCATGAAACGTCCTTGCATTCCTGCTCTCTGGGCTCATCTCCCACCATGCACCTGTCCCGTGTTGCCAATCAGAATTATTCAAAGTGTTTTTGTTTTTTTTTGTTCAGTTCCAGGCTGTGTTTTATCCCACAAAGTCATTCTTTCAGAGACACACACTTCTCTTCGGGTCTGAAAGGGGCTTTGCAGTTAAAAAAAACCAGACACCGTTCCCTTTTCACCCCCCCCCCCCCACACACACACGCACACACACACACACACAGCTGATAGCGTTTCCTCTGCCAGCTTCTCCATTTCTTTCCACCCACACGTCTTTCCAATATTTTTTTTCTGATTTCTGCTCTTTCTTCCTCTCCCTGCCAGGCTCAAGACAAAAAGAAAGCCCTGGAGGAGACCAAAGCCTACACCACCCAGTCTCTGGCCAGTGTTGCCTACCAGATCAATGCCTTAGCAAACAATGTGCTGCAGCTGCTGGACATCCAGGCCTCGCAACTGCGTCGCATGGAATCCTCCATCAACCACATCTCCCAGGTACTCACCACAGCAGAGGGCTCGGTCGCCACCCCTGACCTGTTCTGGGTGGCCACTGTTGTCGGGGAATAATGTTGCTACGCAAACTGTTTCACATCCCTGTGTTTCCTCTACAGAAATGTTGTCGAATGTTTTGCACAATTTTCTCTCTTGAGTTTCAGTTTATTCAAATGCAGTAAAATGCCCATCATCTGATATTCTTCAGGGTAACACCAGAGGGAACAATAACACATTCATACATGATAAAGACTGACAGATCCGGTGGCAGCATGCCAAACCTCCACAGCCCGTCTTCAGCCCCGCGTGCTTCATCAGCAGTCCTCTCTGTGCGCTTCATGAGGCCACCCTGCCTGTCAGCCAGCAAACGTCCCGTCCCGTGCCGTCCCTTTGGGCTTCATTAAGCCTGTCAGGAATGAAGCAAAACCCTGACACCAGCACTCTCTCCCAGTTTGCATTTTCACCTCCCGCTCCACCCTACACACTGCAGGATGAAGTGGCTTTAGGTGCTGTCTAATGGATAAACAATGTAGCTTCTTTATTGATCCTTTAAAGTTAGTCAGTTGTGATTTATGTCCACCCAACTTGATATTTCTGGTTTAGATCTCAGAGCTCTCCATGGCAACCAGCACCCCAGAACAGATACCGTTGAGGAATTATGCTTACTTAACTGTAGGCGGGACCTTCTCCTCAGTATCACAGAGTCGCATCGACTTCTGTCTACTGTGACTTGTAGCAGAAGCCTGAGCACGGGTGTAGTCGGCATTAACAGCTGTGGATCAGAGCCATAGTGTACCAGCAAAGCGAATCTGATGATGATCCAATCCCCAAAACGAGAGCACCGGCAAGAAAACAAAAGCCATCATTAAGTTTCTGTATTGGTGTGCTTCTCATTCGTAAACGTGTAAGAATCTCTGCTGCGGCAAAGAGGTTGTTTTCAGAATTCCCTCCAAGTGAACTTGTGCTTTGCGTTTCAGAGAAGGAGCTTAGAAAGCTTGGAATGGCTTTTTCTGTTCTGTGCGCTGAGAGTGAGTGTGCAGTAAGCACCAAATGACGGTGCGGCAGGAGAGAGGGACGGTGGACAGCCGAGGCACATGTCTTTCTTTTCAAGACATTAGGAAAAGGAAAGTAGAGCCTGGCCCTGTACTGAATTTTTTAGGCCGCTGCCAATCTAGATCTGTAGTTCATTTTGATGATCTGCTGAGGAAATTAGAGTGATGATGCAGCTTGACTCAGCACCACCAGCTGGACTGTCTACTAGACACGGAGCGCGAAAATGATAAAAACAAAAGCTACCATTCGTTTATCGTGTCTGTCCGTTTCCTCCGAGGACCACCTCAGTGTGGATCTGTCAAACACAGACAAGTGAGATTTTTGTCTCAAACTGTTTGAAACTTGAGAAAGGTTCATTCACTTTCACATGCACCTTACGAAGGTCGTTCCCTCTGGCTTTCGTGAATCATCCTATCATTTCCGAGTCCAGGAAATGACTGGAACCTCTTTCTGTTCCTGTTGGTCACATCCGGGTCAACCTGGCTGCGTACTGAATTGTAGACACATGACATGATAGTGACTCAAGCTGCTGTGAGGATCCAGCAGTGCACGCTGCATCCGTAGCATCTGCTCTCAAGAACACACTGCAGAGGTCCAGCAGACAGCCAAATGTCTGTTAGAGTAAAGAGATTACAGAAGAAAATGAGGCTGAGAGAGCGCAGGCCGGGCAGACAGAGCTGTGTCGTCAGTGATTAGGTAACAGTTATTACGTCTCCGTGTTACACACAGATCACCACGTACTCTGCTGCCTTCAGCAACGCTCATTCAGAGGAAATGCTGAAATAAAGCTGACGTCACTTCAGTTTTTCCCATTTGCTGAGATAAATTGTGGTTGAATACAGTGTCTTTGGTTTAAGCTTCAATCTTGAACCTTTGAAGTCAGGCGTCAGATTTTCTTCTCACGTATCACCGGTTCCAGTTCTTCCTTTGGATCAGGACGGAGCAGTAGAATCACCTTCTGCTTTCACATTTTTGTGCACTTCTGTCAGTGTGTGCCTCTCCGTTCACTTTTTGTTTTCTCACTTTCTCCGGTCTTCGCTTAACCTCTCCTCGCCTATTACTGGCAGGAAATAGGCGGGCCTTTTTTTCTTACTTCCCAGCTGAAGCTGGGCGTGTCGCTTCAGTTTCCTGAACATGTCCTATATTAATCTCACATCCAGCAGACACAGACCTCTCGCCCAGACAGTGTGAGAAAAAGACAACGGCAGGTCGACTTGCTTATCGAACATTCATATTTTTAACCTTTAAGTGGAGCTGCTGGATGAGACGTCTGAGTGGCAGCCTTGTTGCTATGTGGGTGTTGCAAACACAGACCAGCTTACCTCTACAGAACCTCTACCGAACGCTAGAAAAACACAAATCTGCAGTCTTATTTGATCCATTTTTGAAAATGTTTCTGGATTAGCAGCACTCACTTATCTAGCCCCATTAAAGCCCCATTACAGCTCCACACACTCATTCTTTCACATGCCACACTCGGGCTTCCCTCCCTCACTATTCCCAGTTTCATCTATCATTCATGGACCGGGGGCCAGGCCCTGCAGGTGCCTGCTGCGAGTGATAATGACAGTAATGTGGGTCACTGGTATGTCCTGATGTGAGGGGTTAAAGAAAGGATTTTTGGTACAAGAATCGCTCCCATTTTTGGAGCATTTTGGGAGCAATCACTCCCAGCAAAACACTCTATGATGATTCAGTTGCTTGTATTTTTTTGGAGGATGTTTTCAGTCTCTCATATAGTTCTGGAGGAATTTAGGTCCACTTTTCTGTAGAGCGTAGCTCTGGTTCATTGAAGTCTGTGGACATTAGTTGATGCACAGCTCTCTTAATGTCCCACCACAGCATCTCAGTCAGGCTGAGGTCTGGACTCTGACTGGGTCACTCCGACACCTCGATTCTTTGCTTTTTCAGACATTCTGTTGAAGATCTGCTGCTATGTTTGGGATCATTTTCCTGTTGATGACCCAGTTTCAGCCAAGCTTCAGCTGTCAGACAGATGGCCTCACATTTGACTCTGGAATACTTTGGTATCCAGAGGAGTTCATGGTGGACTCCATGACTGCAAGGTGCCCAGGTCCTGTACCTGCAGAACAAGCCCAAATCATCAGCCCTCCACCACCGTGCTTGACAGTTGGTATGAGGTGTTTGTGCTGATATGCTGTGTTTGGTTTTCTCCAAACGTGCCGCTGTGCATTATGACCAAACATCTCCACTTTGGTCTGCTCTGTCCAAAGGACATTGTTCCAAAAGTCTTGTGGTTTGTTCAGATGTAACTTTACAAACCTAAGCTGTGCTGCCATGTTGTTTTTAGAGAGAATAGGCTTTCTCCTGCAACTCTTCCAAAGAAGCCATACTTATTGAGTCTTTTTCTTACTGTACAGTCAAGAACTTTAACATTTAACATGCTAACTGAGGCCCAGAGAGTCTGAGATGTAGCTCTTGGGGATTTTTGCAGTTTATCTGAGCATTGCACAGTCTTGAATGTTTCCCATTTGTGAATAATCTTTCTCTTTGTAGAATGATGGACTCGTAGTCCTGATCGTTTGGAAAAGGCCTTAGAGCCCTTCCCAGATTGATGGGCAGCAACAGTTGGATCTCTACGATCATTGCTGATGTCTTTCCTCCTTGATATTCTGTTAACACACACCTGAATGCTCCAGACCAGCAAACTGACAAAACTTCTTCTTTTACAGAGGTGCTCACACTGATGATGATCAGATAATAATGTGTATGTGATGGCCACTACTTGCCCTCTTAAAGTACCCTCTGTACTTACTCTCTACTGTAGATTTTCACACACTATTTCTGCATTTTCGATCAAGTTTTTGTCAGAAAGCCTAAATGTCTTCTGTCCCATACCTGTGGCTTCATCGTATCTATTTCTCTCCTCCAGACGGTGGACATTCATAAGGAGAAGGTGGCTCGTCGAGAAATCGGCATCCTGACCACAAATAAGAACACCTCTCGCACCCACAAGATCATCGCCCCGGGAAACATGGAGCGGCCCGTGCGCTACATTCGAAAACCCATCGACTACACTCTGCTGGATGATGTGGGACACGGTGTCAAAGTAAGTAAGCTGGCTTCTGTGTCCGATGTAAAACCTTCCAAGTTTTTAAAGCAACAAAGATAGGGGAGCAAACATGGCCGAAGGTCTGTTAGTGTCAGTGTCTCTGCTTCTTTATTTTGCACAGACATGCTTTCCTCTTACATCTCCACTGATGTAGCTTCACTGCAACCAAACCTCATCCAGTCATTACATTGATGCATGGCCGTGCTATCTACTGTTGATCAATGTCGCGAGGCAGGAAAACACATGTTTAGTCATGTTAACACCTGCCGCTGTCGAGCCTAACGTCTGCTTTCTGTCATGATTTGCTCACATGCGTCCGCCCACGCTGCAGGCCGATCGATGCGTTGCCTTTCAGTCTGATTTAGTGCAGAAATACCAAGAAATGGATCCAACCCCGATTCAGGAAGAGAGACGCTAAGCAGAGAGCGGACTGTGGCTAAAAAGATTTGCTTGTCAGAGACGTGTGTGTGTGTGTGTGTGTGTGTTTGTGTGTGAGCAAAAGGGACCCATCTTTGCCAAGATTACATCAACTGATGAAAAAAAATCTTTAAACTCTTTTCCGCCTCATTCTTCAATTTTTTTTGTTCTCTCTCCCTGTGATCCGTCCTCTCCTCTCCCCCTCGCTCTTCCTCTGTTTCACAAGGCTCGTGTGTGAGTGTGTACATCCAGTTATGGGCGTTAAAGTGCCTGATTCGGCCCCTGCATCCCTCGGACCCCCCGCCCCCGCTGCGCGATTCCGTCTCTGTTGAGATAGACGTGTCCGCTGATTTTCAAACATCCGCTGATTCAAATTCAAAACCTCGTGTTTCCTCCTCTGAGAGCTGGCTCACGCCGAGACAGATTTGGCACGGCCTCGCTATGCAAATGGAGCATCATTCATGGACGCTGGAGATGAAATCAGTGCACAACAGATTTTTGTTTTTAAGGAATCTACAGATTGGGAACATTTTTGATTTAATGAAGTTTAATTTATTTATTTTTTTCAACCAAGGTTCATGTTACAGGTATTTTTTTTGCTTTGCAGATATTGTGGCTTCTGGCCCCTTTTTTTTTTTTATAATTCTTTATTGTTCGTTTAGAGGCTTTGTGTGTGTGTGTTTGTGTGTGTGTGTGTGTTTGTGTTTGTGTTCACGGATGTGCATTTATATGGAGGAGTGCAGGCGGAAATGCATCTCACCTTCCATCCCCCCTGTACACTTTCTCTCTCGCATACATCTGTGAATAATTCAGAGGGATTGATATCCTCTGCTGCAGCCGCTGCTACACAGAAATATTCTGGGCTATGAGCTGCATTCTCATAAATGTGTGCGGGTATGTTGTAATTTTTTTTTTTTCTTATAGCATTTACACGTCCACAGTGTGTTCGTGCTGTGAGGAGAAACATGATTTGCAGCTTATTAGCACTCCATCTTTACAGCCTATTTCCTCCTGGCTGTGGCAGGTTCCCTCGAGTGCTCAAGGCGTGATCGTCACCCTTCTCCTTCTCATACTTACATCCAAGGGAACTCAGCCAAGGAGGCAAGGGAGGTCAGACTTGGGCTTGGGAAGACCCATTCACACACATGCACGGATGGCCGTGCTGGCCCCTCAGCCAGGGTGACATAGTTTCAGCCACGCCCACAGACTGCTGTAATGTCTGACCTCGCTCTGCCTCACGGCCCAGTTTTTGTCACAGTGCAACACTTAAAGCATCAACAGGTCACAGATAGCTCAAACAGTGCTCGTTATTTTCACTGGTTTCTGTCTAATCGTTTAGGCGAGTCTTAATGTGACAACAGTCCAGAACGCGAACCAGAGCAGGACTCGCTGTACTGTTAAAGAAATCTGAAGCCATCCATCATTTCTGTAGAGACTGTCAGGGAAACAGGGAATATGAGCAGAGATTTAGTTAAATGTGGGCAAACATAAATGGAAAAATGATATGTAAGGCAAAAAAAAATTGTTTGTAGAGTTCTAAAAAGCTTGAAAGTCCATGTTTGGTCTGAGCACCTTTATTCTCCAACACAGCCTGAACCCTCTTGAATAAGCTTTCTGTCATTTCTTCATCAATAGTTCTCCAGGCTTCTTGAAGGACATCCCAAAGCTCTTCGTTGGATGTCAGCTGTCTTTTGTTCCGTTCTCTGTCAAGATGATCCCACACTGCTTCAATAATGTTGAGGTCCGGGCTCTGAGGAGGATTCATCCCTCCATAAGACCTGCTGCCACTGATTTTCAGTCCACTTCTTGTATCATTTGGCATAGCTCAGCCTTTCCTCCCTGCTTCCCTTCCTTAAGAATGGCTTCTTTACAGCCACCCTTCCATGGAGACCATTTCTGATGAGGCTTCAGTGAACAGTAGATGGATCAACTGAAGGTCCAGATGCGTCTCTCAGGTTCTGTGTCATTCTGCCAGAGTTTTTTTCCCATTTCTTAAGGACGTCACTTTCAGATATTGTTCATCTGCTGTGGATAGTTTTTGGGCCTGACTCTTCTTCTTTGTCCTCCACTTATCCAGTTGTTTGTTAGGTGTAGACACAACACAGGTTCATCCCTGGAATTAGGTGCCTCATTATGCTGGACTGATTCATCGGCCACCAAAGAAAAGAAACATTCTTTTGAAAATGGTCAGGTACAGCGACGTGTGACTGAAATGAGTGAAAAAGCAGCCAGTGTCCAAAGAAAGACCTTCAGAAAGTCTGGAGAACTATTGCTCAAGAACACTTTAAAAGATTACAAGAAAGTCTGGCTGCTCGGAAACAATGGATAAAGAATTGAAAGCATAGATCAGGACCGTACACAGACTTATATATACATGAACAGTGGGTACGGTTAGTTTCACTCTGTGTATTTTAACAGTAGTGTCTCGTCTCATCTTCACATTTTTCTTTCAGAAGTTTTTCTTTACAAAGTGGAACAAAAGGAAGTTATTTCTTCCTTTTTGCTGCGTGAAACCAAGACTGGGGTGTTTGTTGTGGGTTTCTCTGGAGGCATTTTCTCATGCTTTAAGCACCGACAGCATTCATGATGATCATCTGTCAGTATAAGTGGGATGTAAAAATGATTGATGAATCAAGTTGTTGAAGGAGGAAAATAAAGTTGTTCGATGTAAAAGTTCACATCATGATGTGGTCATTTGGATCATCACATCATTATATATGGTCAGCATTATAAGCTGTCAAACCAGAGATAACAGGAGCTACAACAGGAGCTACAACAGTGGCTACGGTCTGTCTTCGTTCATTCAGGCTTTCCCTTCAAACTCCTCTGTCTTTGCGTTGTTTGATGCTTATCGAGCACGAAATGCCAGATCATCAGAAAGTTAATACTTACCTACCACTAATGTCATGATAGCTGCACATAAAGCTTCTTAAACTCTTAACTTGATACTTAAAAGGGGCATTTTGCTCTGACGCCATCCCATAATAACACGGAAGTCATCGAACAAATCAGAGTGAAAATTTTTTGATTGAATGTTCTCTTAACTTTAGGTCTTCGCTTACTAATTTTCTAATCCGTGTTAGATCCAACATCTGGAGTGCAGGACAGACTTCTTGGCAACAGACACGATGTTGATGAGCTCTTCTCTCAGTTATTTGACCATCTCAGTACTCCCAGCATAAAAAAGCCGTTTCCGTCTCGTTGTGCTGCCGTGTGCATCAGCAGGGAAAGAGTCAGTAAAAGGACGGAGCTTTTTTTTTTTTTACAGAAGATTTAATCCATACCTCTGAACATAAACTGCTCCGGGGCGGAATATGAATTCAGCACATGTTACCATGGTGATGGAGCCATGGTGAAATACAGCCAGCTTCGTGACACTGAATCCTCTGACTTTAGGCTCGGCATTTCAACCCAAAGTCATCCCCACCCTTAGAGCTAGTGGGACTATATAATTCCATGTGCAGGTGAAAGACGTTCGTCAACCATAGACAAAGACTGTGATTTTTTTTTTTTTGGTGGAAAAATACAAAATGGTAACTCAGAGGAGAGGTTTGTACTCGTTTTGTGGCCACCGCCCTACAGTTAGCTGCTAAGTGACTGAGCCGAGGCATCAAAGGAAAGGCAGAGTTGACTCATATATCCAAAGGGGACTCCCTACAATGTGACTTTGACTGGTTGAATTTATAGTTCTCACACAAAGGAACCAACCTAAAACCGCGTTAAACTGATACGTACTGTAGCTTCTTTCTTTTCACGCTTTTCAGGCATTAGGCTTCTGCTCAGTTCAGACGACTTTCCGTAGGTTTTATAGAACAACAACATAACTAGTAGTCTCACAAGTAGGTGCTTTTATGTGTAGACAGCACGTCCTCGATCTCCTTATATTATCCTGCCTCCCTCAAATAATGCTTTATTTATCTCATTCCTGTGATCTTTGAACTTTATATACTGACTGTGTTTGTTGTGCATAATGCTTTGGTTACTTTTTAAAGCCTGCTTGTTGTTCCCAATAACCAATGAGCACATGTTCTTTTCTGTCTCCTCTTTTTTCCTGCTTGCACTCAGTGGCTTAAGGCCAAGGTAAGACATGACTGCGTTTTCTCTTCTCTTCGTGGAACAGGCTCAGAGCTACAGAGCTACGTTGTTCGTTCCATAAAAAAAAATGTGTTCGAAAGAAACGTTTCGTAAAAGTAAACTGTCTTTAGTCGAAACTTTTCAACCTCTATCATGCACATGCTGTAAGGCTCAGCATTTTAACTTGCCTTTGTTTCACTAGCAACATGGCAACAACGCAGCAGGACGAGGAGGGACCCTTTCCAGGACCAACCCGCCGTTGCAGAAACCTCCCAGCCCTCCCATGGCTGGTCGCGGCACACTTGGGTAAGAAGCCGCAGTCTCATGTGCACAGTTCTCTTTGGTCTCTGTTGGTGTTGTGCAAGCTTTTCAAGGTCAGTTAAACATACAAATACATAGTTTGTTCTTAAGAATCTGCCCATAAGGATAAGATTCTTGTCTTGGTTTAGCTCTTATCGTGACATTAAGAATCCCCTCTGCTCTGTTTGAATCCAGGCGTAACACCCCCTACAAGACACTGGAGCCCGTGAAGCCGCCGGTGGTGCCCAACGACTACATGACGAGCCCAGCCAGACTGGGCAGCCAGCACAGCCCCGCACGCACAGCTTCACTCAACCAGAGACCCCGGACACACAGGTAACACGGATCCTTTCTTCCGCTGTCCAAAAATAAACACAGGAGCTATATTTGGATCCTGACAGACTCTGATAACGCTCGGCTGCTTACGCGGCCAGACGGGACCGCGCAGATGCACGTAGACTTGTTTCTGGGACATTGAATAGCTGCAAATATAACAGTCAGGATGCTATAAAATGTAAATGGAGGCAGAATGCAGTGATTCATATGTCTCATAATCCATTACTTTATTCATAATAGAAAGCAGAAGACTTCTCACTTGTTGAAAGTAAGACTAAAGAGGAGAGTGACCATCCTGTTTGTTGTCAGCACTCAGATCAAAAGCCTGCGTCTCTGATGGTTTGCGGGTGCATTAGTGCCTACGGAACTGGCAACTTGCACATCTGGACAGGCACCATCAACGCTGAAAGGTATACGCAGGCTTTCGAGCAACATGTGCTCCCATTCAGACAGCGTGTTTACACCAGGGGAAGGCCTGCAACGCCAAACCACATTCTGTATCTATGACAACTGCATGGCTTTGTAGTGGAAGAGTCCAGGTGCTCGACCGGCCTGCCTGCTGTCCAGACCTTTGATCATTTGAAAACATTTAGAGCAAAGATGACTCAGGACCTTTATTCAACCAGGATCCTGTATCAGGCAGGAAGGGGACTGCTCAGTTCTCAGGTGTTTACAGACTGTTGTTAAAAGATGCTACAGAGTGAGAAACGTGGCCCCGTCCCAACCTTTAGAGACGTGTTTCTGCCATCAGATTCAAGATGAGCTAATATCTTTCATCAAGTATTAAATTGTCTCTCCTTTAGCATTTGATATGTTCTCTATGTTCTGCTGGAAGTGGAATGTTTGACTGTGAGATTCGTAAGCCACTGCCCCCCCCCTTTTATTTTTTATTTTTTATTTTTTCATCATTTACACAAAGCGTCCCAACTTTTTTGGAATTTGGGTCGTATAACCCTGCCAGATTTTTGCACGCCACAGAACTGCAAATCTGTTGCCACGGTGATGGGCAAAATTGTTGGAAGAGAGTGACACACAAGAGAGTGATGACAGGATGTCGGATCTGGCTGCGTTGTTCAGTGTGTCTCACACGTCCTCTGACGCTGACCTCAGACCGTTTGTGCTGTCTCTGCAGCGGCAGCAGCGGTGGAAGTGGCGGCAGGGAGAACAGTGGCGGCAGCGGAGTTGGTGTCCCCCTGGCAGTTCCCACCCCTTCTCCTCCCAGCATTGGGCAAGGTGAGCTGGTTTTGTAGCCGCCTCCGCGCGTTGGACTCGCGATCTCACGCATGTTGATCTTCTCCATCGCTAAACATGCCGCGGACAAAGCGTTAAAGACAACCTTTTTTTTGTTTTAAGTTGTTGTAAAATGGCTCATCCCTCTCGTCCAACAGTGGCGACATCCTCAGCCTCGGTGCCCCAGGGCCCCGGTTTGGGCCCCATCCCCATGTCCCAGTTCGGCACCATCTCCCGCCAAATTTCCCGCCACAACTCCTCCACCACTTCCTCGGCCTCCATGGTGTCTGCCACCGGCACCTACCGCCGCGCGCCCTCCGTCTCCTCCCAGCAGCCCCACATCAACGGGGGCCCCGCATTCCAGCAGAACTCAGGTAAGAGAAAAGCAACAAAAGCAACTCCTGTTGCGTTGATTTTATGATAATTTCCTTTCACCTTTATTATATGGAAACATTCTTAGATTTCATTCTCACTGGTATCTGGCCTCCCTTCCTCGAAGAGAAATGAACGGCTTCGTCTTTCTAGAAAAAACTAAAACAGAATAATAACTCAGAATTACCAGGTTATTGAAACCCATCTCATTATTATTTCTACTGTTTTTACAGTTATAGCATTATTACTTCAGTCAGCTTCGTGTTCGGGACATAGAGGCAGTCTGGCAGGAGGCATTTCAGGGCAGAAACACACAAGGTGAAATCCAGGACATATGCAAACGTTCTGTCAGAAGACCATAATTTATTTTGACCATTCTGCTCTAACGGCTCCCGTCTCAAAGGACGGCCATCTTTTTTGGCACAAAGCGCAGAAGGAGGGGGCTGTCCGTCTCGTCTGAAAGAGGCAGTCAAACAGGACATGTCCCAGTCTCTTCGGCTGCCTCTTGGTTGCCGGTGCAGCTTTATTGAACTAAAGGCCACCGCTAAGAGAAGCGCTGGTCGCATTCCACGAGGAGCTCATTGATCTCGCAGAGCAGAGCTGTGGATGGATGTGGCTCAGTGGTGACAGCAGGCCTGAGTAATAAAGCGTTACTGCCCGTCCATTACGTGGGATTTATGAGCCAGACCTGGCGTGTGATGTGTGTGACATCATGTCTTTGAATGAGGACAGCTGTGTTTATGTATGCCTGTCCATTTATCTCCTGTAAAATCTTGCATTTTATCCCAGCATATGATTAAATTACCAGGTCATATGCAGATGCAGCAGCTTTGTAAAACCTTTTTTTTGACCAACACTAAACTGGTACCAAAGTCTTTGTGGCGCTTCGCTGCTCCTTCGGTGTGTCTGAAGCCTTTTGCCAGCCACAGCCTTCGCTTGGAATTAAAACAGATGCTGATGAGGTAGATCCTCAGACTGAGATTAGATAAATGCCCACTTACGCCAGCCTAAAGGAACGCGTTAATGAGTTGCTCAGCACTTCTTTTGCACGCTCCCAAGCTTTTTGTTATCCTTTGTATCTTCTGCAACATGCTGACTCTCCTTCTCTACAATGTTCACTGCTCCTCGCCCGCCATCGCTCCCTGTCTCACTGCTGCTGCCTCTGCTTGCCTGGGTGTTGCCGCTCCAGTGTCTGTGGCTCCTCCGCCTCCTCCCATGGTCCAGCTGACCCCACAGATCCCACTGACCGGCTTTGTGGCCAGAATGCAGGAGAGCAGTAAGTAAAGCATCACACTCAAATACCCAGAATATCATGAGTATAACACCCTCAGTCTCTGTGGCTTCCTTCATTCGGCTACACTCAGAATACCTTTTCTCACACTGTATGCATGGCTGAGGGGAAACGCACCCTCCGGTGTCTGTTGCCATGGCGACAGCTCACTAAAAGCCTGCGTCCTGCTCTCTCAGTCCACTCAGGAGAGTAAATGTGACCCACTGGCTTGTCCTGATTCACCACCAACTCATCTGCAAAGATGCAGCGATGTGGCACTCGAGTCTGTGTCTGAAACGTAACGCATGCTCACAGTGAGCTGGAGGAAAACTCTGGACAGTCACACCTTTCTGTAGGAATCAATTAAAAACCGATGTTGTTTAAACGGAGTGTTTACAGCTGCTTCTCCAGAGAGCCACCGCTGCTGGAGGGTTTTCTCTGTACACGTTCTCTGGTTAGTTAAAGTGAGCGGCAGTAAGGCCAGGCAAGGCAAGGCATCTTTATTTATACAGCGCATTTCATACCACAGGCAACTCAATGTGCTTTACATAAAGACAAGGCGTTTAAAAGAACAGCATAAAGCAGCATAAAAACAAGCAATTTAAAGAGAATAAAAAAATAGAATAAAAATTAAAACACAGTTAAAAGCAATCAAAGAAGAGGGGAAAAAGAAAAATATAAACTCAACCATAAGCACACGGAAAGAGAAATGTTTTTAACCTGGATTTAAAAGTGCCCACAGTTGGGGCTGATTTCAGTTCTGCTGGTAGTTTGTTCCAGTTGTGTGCAGCATAACAGCTAAAAGCTGCTTCACCGGGTCCAGTTTGAACTCTGGGCTCCACTATCTGACCTGAGTCAGCAGATCTCAGAGCTCTGCTGGGTTTACACTCTACCAGCATGTCATTCATGTATTCTGGACCTAAACCGTTCTGTGATTTGTAGACGAGCAGCAGAACTTTAAAATCTATTCTGTATCTGACCGGGAGCCAATGTAAAGACTTGAGAACTGGGGTGATGTGATGTGATCTCTTTGTTCTGGTTAAAACTCGGGCTGCAGCGTTCTGAATGAGCTGCAGCTGTTTGAGACTCTTTTACTCAGTAAAGCAAAACAATGCAGTGGAGCTCCCATGTGAAGCACCACTTAACTGGATGCCAGGACATTCTCTCACCTCCTGAAATCTCTTTTACCATTGAAACTTTTGCCAACAATTTACTCAAACTCTGGCTAAACGCTGGGTTTTATACAGGGAGGTAATAGATGAGACTAATAAAACCAACGGCAGTTATTGTTTAATGGTGAACCCTTTTCAGCTGTTAATGCTTAAACAGCTCTAAAGTCAGCTTTGTTTCATGGACGTTTCCCTTATACGAACCTCATTTAGGACCCATGCAGCATATTTCCATCAGCTTGTCTGGTCTTTCGCAGCACCTCAATTCTTTTCTTTTTCAGCCACTCTGCTGTAGGCTTGTTGCCGTGTTTGGGATCAATGGGCCTCATGCAACAACCATTCGTACGGATGAATTTGTCCTTAAGTCGTGCATACGAGGGATTTAAGAGGATTTGGGCATTCACCAATTTTTTCGGGATTTAGATTGCCAAGGACTGTGCTGCTGCACATATGCAGCTTGCTAGAGCCACAACTCCAGAGAGAAACACGCCGATCAAACCCAATTCCACCACACGTCCAAGTTCTCACCAGCCTTGGATTTTTGGCCACAGGAACCTTTCAGAGGGAGACTGGAGACAGATCGGGTGTGTCCCAGTCCTCTGCGAGTCGCGCTCCCCTTGGTCATCAAAACTCTCATCAGTTTATCACCCATGGTACATCAAATTCCCATACACTCCTGTCCAACAGGAACAAATTAAGAGGGTCATTGATGCCATGGCTGGACTGCCAATCATAGTCGGAGCAATAGACTGCACACATATACGCACCCGTGCTGTTGTGGAGCGCACTGCTGTTTTTGTTGATGCATTTATCAGATGCTTTTAACCAAAGTGATTTACAAATGAGGATATAACATTACAGCTAACAATAAGCTACGTAGAAGGAAAGCACTAGTCAGACTCTGCCAGATTACATTACATTACGGTCATTACGCTGACGCTTTCATCCGAACTTACAATAAGTGTGTTCAACATCGGTAGGCAAAAGAACTTCAGGTCACAAGAAATCATGAGTGCATTTAGAGATTATTCTGGCATGCTGCGTTTTGCACAATATTGCCACGAACGAGGGTCTCCCACTACCTGAAACAGCCCAGGCAGACAAAAGACCCCCCTCATGGACCGCCCCATCAAAGTGCCCTCACGATGAGGCAACAACTGATTGCACGGCTTTAGTTGCAGTCATCGAGCGCCTGGCCACTTCCATATCAAACCATTTCTTCTTTATTTCGGGGACATTACGAACTGCAGGTGACACGGAATTAACAGCACTCCTAATTGCTTCCCATTTCTTTGCTTTAGCAGGTCCCGTAATTCCACTGCTGACACTGCTAAAAATGACAGATTTTCCCTTTTGGATCTCTGAAAGCAGAACTTCAATCTCAGAGCCCCTAAAGTTCTTCTTTTTGCGCCTTGATGCCGTTCTCATGACTCAACACTTCCTGCCACAGGAGAGAGGAAGCACAGCCTTATATGGTATCATTTTGGGCGTGGAGTATGCAAATTTACTATCCATGTGCACGTGCTCCTAAATACCACGGGTGGCATTCATCATTTACGCAGGTCGTTTACACACTTTTTACGAAGTTTAGAGCGTTTGTTAAATCTGGCGCGTTCGTATGAAAAAAATATGAGAAATTTAGAATAAAAATACAAAAATGTTCTTGCGTGAGGCCCATTGTCCTCTCACATTTATTTTAACACAGTATAGTAAACTGTTTGCTATTTTTTTTTAACAACTCAGTTTCAGGGCTGTAAATAAGTCAATTCAACACTCTCAGAAATGCTGGTGTCCAACAGGTGCTGATGCGATAGGATGTCTATCTTTAGATAAATCCAACACTATGCTTGTACTCTTTAATCTCTGTTGTGTTGGTTCTGAACCAGTCAAACCAGAAACGTGACAGTAATAACCACAAAGCAACCAATTCTCCTCCAGTAACCGACAGCCCCACCCCACCACCTCCACCTCCCCCAGAGGACATGGGTGTGTTTGAGGAGCCCGCTCCCCCTCCACCTCCTCCACCTGTGGACTACGAGGAAGAGGATGCTGCTGTGGTTCACTACAGCGATCCCTACGCTGATGGAGACCCCCACTGGGCCCCCAAGATATATTTAGAGAAAGGTCAGTGCCACGGAAAACTGGGACTTAACGAAGTGGGAGGGTGCCTCTAAAAAAACAGCTTTATATAGATCTATATATACAGAATATATACCTATTGAATGCTCGTTTTCCTCTGATTTGTTTGCGACAGTTGTGGCCATCTACGACTACATGAAGGATAAGGAGGACGAGCTGTCCTTCATGGAGGGGGCCATCATCTACATCATCAAGAAGAACGATGACGGCTGGTATGAAGGCGTCTGCAACGGCGTCACCGGGCTCTTCCCCGGAAACTACGTCGAGTCAATCATGCACTATGCTGACTAAAAGAGAAAAAAAAAGAAAAGAAACCAGAGAAAAAGGAAACCCTCAAACATTACGGCGCTCACTTTTGACCAGAGGTAAAGATGTACAGTTGTCTGGGGTGCAGT
Organism: Odontesthes bonariensis; assembly: GCF_027942865.1. Classification (NCBI taxonomy): domain Eukaryota; kingdom Metazoa; phylum Chordata; class Actinopteri; order Atheriniformes; family Atherinopsidae; genus Odontesthes; species Odontesthes bonariensis. Next base: position 28,651,691 of record NC_134519.1, on the reverse strand, counting down.
GATAGCAGCGCATACAGCTCCCGTTTGGACTAACGTGCCACGGTGGAACTTAGAGATGGCTTTCTTCTCCGGGGTGGGGGAGGGTGGGGCGGCTTGTGCTTGCATCGATTTGGTGTGCTTGAAAGGAAAAAGTTGCACAAAGAGTTAGGCAGTGGAACCTTTAGGAGGCCGCTCTCAGCTAGTTTACATCTTTGGCGCGTGTGGCGCTGTTTCCGACCTGCAACCATCACGTTCTGCCTCGCCAGAGGTTACTCTCAATCCGAAGTTTCAGAGTCAAAGTAAATCTGTACGTAGTGTTCATAGAGCGAGGTAAAGTGACATTTCTTTCCAACAGTGTGCAGTAGATTCAGTCGGAATTTAGCGGCGCAGTGATGAAATGCTACATGGACACACTCCGTAGTCCATTAGATAAATTCTGCCCTCCTTTCAAAAGCATCCATCTTTCCTTACCCCCCCCCCCAAAAAAAAAAAAAGAAATGTGAAAAAGACGGACGAGTGCGTCAGGACGTGACCGAATGTTCCACGCCGTCGATGTCCGAATCAGGAGATGTTTGAGAGGAAACAGAGAAAGGCTTCCCGGAGTTTGTGTGTCTGCTGCGCTCGCTGTGGGTGGGGATGCTGTCAGAAAGGGTGAGCGTACAGAGTGCATTACAAAAAAAAAACAAACAAAAGAAAAGCGTTTCTTCTATCTGGTGGAGTTTCGTTCTGTTCTCTAATGTGTATATAAACTGTAATGTGACGAGCTGCCAGTACAGTACATATGTCAGTGTGTGTTTCACCGGTGTTTCCGTCGGCGTCAGTGGAGGCGGTGCCAAGGTTGGATGTTTTTCTTTTTTACATCGGCTTTCTTTTTACTTGAATGTTGATTTTTATCCATCAGTCACGGTGCCATTTTACCTTTATCCAGGCAGAGTGATCGTGTGTGAGCATTTATTTTTTTAATGTAAAGTCACAACTGTATCATTTTACCACGGCCACTATATTTAGTGATGCTGTCCAGCTACTGTAGCAGAGCTCCGGGACATGAACTAACTCGTATGTCTTCTTCTTCTTCTTCTTCTTCTTCTTCTTCTTCTTCTTCTTCTTCTTCTTCTTCTTCTTCTTCTTCTTCTTCTTTTGTTTTTCTCCCCCATGTGTTCTGGCTGCACTGATAGTTAACAAACCCAAAGCCGTCACGACTTTGCATTTCCATCGTGGCTTCGTGTTGCTGTCTCAGAAGCATAGACCAATATTTCCAGCTTGTCTGTTCTCTCAGTGGTTGCTGGTGTGGTGCTTTACATTGGTGCTCGGCGACCACCATCACCAAACCCAAAAGACCTCAAACACAAAACCGCTTTGTGTAGAAATGTATCTTTGGTTTCCTGATTTTCAACCGGGATCATTTTGATTGTAATCCTCTCCAATCGCATCTGTATTGTAGTGAATGTAGGCGACTCGGCAGTAATGTTCTGCATCTGGAAGCAGCCGGAGGTTCGTGTCTGTTCTACATCTGCTGACTGCAGTGAGGGAACCAGTTTTAATCTGGGCTCTTAACAGAGTCTGTACGGCAAACATGAGATGCCTGCCCTCACGAAATGATTGTTGGTGCGAGGAAAGCTGCGTGTCAGATGTCTTCGAAGCTAATGTTTATCTGGTTTGGAACGCATCACAGAGACACAACCGCACGCACATCTTGAATAACAGGAATTAAACTTGTCCTTTAAAAGGGACGCAGAGGTGACGTTTTCAGGTTAAAAGAGGAACAAAAGAAGACATTGACTCGTTCGTGCTGACAGTATTTATTCAGAATATTAATGTCATTACAGAGCAGGATCTGCCGCCACATCTCATTCATGATTGTATTTTTTCCATCATGAGGGGTTTTGTTTTTTTTCTTTTCTTTTTTTCGTGAGAAACTAACTTTTTCTACCTAACGTATTTCTAGCTTTGCATTCAAACTTCTTTTTATGTCCGAGACTGCTGAGGAAGGTTCGCTAGAAGTTTGTAAGTAAAGGATTTATTTATACTTTTTTCATAGAGAAGTCACGAGACGACCACTGACGTGCAGAGATTTGTAATGTTTACCACTTAAACGTCGAGCATTTCAGGGCATCACAGGGCGAGGCGCCTCTCTTCAATGTGTTTTTCTTATGATCAAATGTGAAATAAAGAGACGAAAAGAAAAAAAACATCCGCAACGCAAATGTTCACGGGAACAGAATCTGATGTTTGTCCTCCTCTCAGTTTGTACATACGATGTGTTCATTGAAATTTGTGTACAGTCTTTTTGTAATAAACTGCCCATTGAAACAGATAATATATGCGTGTGTTATGTGTCCTCACCAAAATACAAATAAGTATCATTCATTTGGATTTTGTGTATAAATAACTTTTAAAATGTGCTCTCTTTGGCATCATGTGAATTTACAGTCTTGTGGAAAAAGTAAGTAAACCCTCTAAATTCTAAACATTTAAATAAATGGAGATTTTTTTTTTTTGAAAGATTTATAAATACAATCTTAAATAACACCCTTACATCCTCTATAGGAATTAAGAGGGTGAGCATCATCATCAGTGTGAGCATCTCTGTAAAAGCAGAAGTTTTGTCAGTTTGCTCGTGTTAAAACGATGCCAAGGAGGAAAGACATCAGCAATGATCTTAGAGAAGCAATTGTTGCTGCCCATCAATCTGGGAAGAGTTATAAGGCCATTTCCAAACTATGTGGAGTCCATCTTTCTACAGAGAGGTTATTTGCAGATGGGAAACATTGAAGGCAGTAGCCAATCTTCCCAGCAGTTGACGTCCCAACAAGTTCACCCCAAGGCCAGACTGTGTAATAATCGGAGAAACTGCAAAAAGCCAAGGAGATACATTTCAGACTCTCCAGGCCTCAGTTAGCATTTTAAATGTTAAAGTTCATGACAGCAGAGTTAGAAAAAGACTGAACATGGATGGCTTGTTTGGAAGGGTTGCAGGAGAAAGCCTCTTCTCTCTAAAAACAACATGGCAGCACAGCTTAGGTTTGTAAAGTTACATCTGAACAAACCACAAGACTTCTGGAACAATGTCCTTTGGACAGAGCAGACCAAAGTGGAGATGTTTGGTCATAATGCACAGCGGCACGTTTGGAGAAAACCAAACACAGCATATCAGCACAAACACCTCATACCAACTGTCAAGCACGGTGGTGGAGGGCTGATGATTTGGGCTTGTTCTGCAGGTACAGGACCTGGACACCTTGCAGTCATGGAGTCCACCATGAACTCCTCTGTATACCAAAGTATTCTAGAGTCTAAACATGAGGCCATCTGTCTGACAGCTAAAGTTTGGCTGAAACTGGGTCATCAACAGGAAAATGATCCCAAACACAGCAGCAGATCTACAACAGAATGTCTGAAAGATAAAAGAATCGAGGTGTCGCAGTGACCCAGTCAGAGTCCAGACCTCAGCCTGACTGAGATGCTGTGGTGGGACATTAAGAGAAACCTCAAAGAACCAAAGCATTGTTGTAAAGAATAGTGGGCAAGTTTTCTCCCCAACAATGTGAGCGATAACATCATGTAGAAAATGATTACTTCAACTTATTGCTGCTGAAGATGCTTCTAAAAGCAACTGAATCATCACAGAGTGTTGTTAGTTTTCTGACACACAACTTTTTGTAATAGCTGGACTTTACTTTTTTCTCTTATTCTTGACGACGTCTCACCTCAAATTCGAAAGGGCATCTTCAGTTCTGAAGAGGTGAGAGGTGAAACGTCTTGAAGAATCCAGAAGCTGAAGTTCAGTTGCCCTTATTACTCAAGCTCTCGGCCTGGTTGACCAAGAATCTGCACCAACAGAACCTGATATCGGTATTTTTTTATTTATTTTGTTCTTATCACATCCTGATTCATAAACTCTTAGAATTGACAGAGGGCGTCCTTCCTTTTTCGCATGACTTCATGTCTCAAACTTGTGTGTGTCCAGGAGGAGGAGGAGGGATGAAGTCCGGTGGCGGTTCGTATGGGTAGTTTTCAACATTTGCGGATTTGGGTGGAGAACCACTTGGGTGTGGGCTGGCCAGGCGGGTGTCGCCATTTGATCGGTCTAGAAAAACAAACAAACAAAAAATATGAGTGTGAAATCCAGAGATGTAGATTCAGAGTTCAGATACATACTAGAACTTGAGGAAAGGCATTTGGGTATTCCATGCTGTTTAAAATCAAATATTTTACCTGCAGACTGCAGAGTTTGCAGAGTGGACGCTCTCTTCACCGCAGCTTGATAGTTCTTGTGGAGCACAGTGCCGTACTATATACCCACACAGTGGACACACAGCTTTTAAACTCATCGCCAGTGATAAAATGCAGATCAGACTGGTGTTACACGCAGTGGTGGGTCTCACCTTGGCTATTCGGATGGAGTTGACCCAAAGCAGCAGCGTGTGCTCGTCATCGCAGCACAGGAACCGGATGTAGGGAGACTCCTTCTGGATGCAGGGATGCTGAGAGAAGAGTGACGATGGAGAGAGCGTTCAGCTACAGACGAGTGAGTGAAAGGACCTGAGAGGCGAGGCGCGATATCCTGACTTTTAGTTCTCAGTGAGGACCCAAGGCCTGGAAAACCTGTAACCTGCTCTGTCCCATAATGCAGATTCAGCTGTGTGTGGTGGCAGACCCCACCATCTCTCACTTGTATGAATCTCGTTCAGAGCCATTTACACAATCTATTTTTCGTCCCCCAACCTGAACGTTAGGCCTTACGATTAAATAATAAATGCTTTTTCCTGTTTTTTTTTTTTTGTTTTTTTCACTTTTGTAGTACACAGAACAGCCAACAGAGGGCAGAGCATACCAAATTGCAACTACCCTGCAGTCTATGATGCATGCATAATTTAAAAGTAAGGACTGGACTGAGTATTCCATAAAGACAGTGAGTTAGACCTGTTTTCATCATCATTACCTTTATTATCACGCTTGCTTCTCTGTTCATATCCTCAGAGTTCACAGGAACTTGTTTTTCAAACTGAAAACACAACTTTGCTCTCTTTGCAGATGACATTTTTTGTGAATTTGATCTTTACCTGTTGCACAGTGAGACTGCAGCTGTGCAGTTATGCCTCTCATCTACTCCAGCTCAGTATCACAAAGCCCCTAACCCTCACGCTATGTTGTTGGCGAGGTCTAAAACCCAGCGACAACTGCTTTTAACTACAAAAAAACTCATTTCAGATGAGAAATGAGTCTACATACCCTGCAAGCAGCACCACCACCTGCCCACTCTTGCTATTCTGGAAGATCAACCTCCACCACAATGTTGCCACCTCGATCTTGACACAGTTTCAGGTCAGAGTTGTATGAGCTGAATGACCCTCTGCTCTTTGTTTGGCTCACTTCCTTCCTCTTTCTCTGTGTGCCTTCAAGAAGCCTTAGAACACATTTACATGCCCATGTGTGAACTGAGGCAACTAAGGCAAAAGAAAAGATTCTCTGAAACCCCCTTAAGTGGGGATGACAACATTTTTCCTTCGAATGATCATTCGCTACAATGAGCATTATTGATTTGGCTTTTTTTTCCAACATATACTCCTTGGCTACTGGGAGTTTCTATCCTTGAGAAATTGTGCGGCACTTATGCTCACTGGAGCTGCCGGTCGGTGAAAGCCGCTGCTACGTCGTCCCTGCAGACAATCACTCATGTTGCAGAATGTGGAAACTTCGGCACAGCAAAGGCTTGAGAGGAGGCCAAAATGGGAAACAGCTAAATGTGTCTGAAAGATGTTTGAAATACATAGGTTGAAATATTGACACGTGAATATCTGAAATATTTTCTCCTCATCCATCCTCAGTCTACGAGCGGGATATCCCTCTTTATGGGGATTTTGTGGTTCGTAGGGATTCCCTTTTCCGTGGGGTTCCCTTTTTATTGCAGTGTGAAAAAGCAAAAAGGTGTATGAGAAACTGCTCTTTCACGGCTTCACCTCCTTAAACCATGGCTGACCTTTAGGATGAAGCAGAAGTTGGTGGGAGCTCTGTATTTCTGCTTGTAGTCGCTTGTGGTGTAGACGTTGACTTTTTCAAAATGAATGAAACGGGCCAGATCGGTGGAGGACTGAAACACACACAAAAAAAAAAGGTTTTAAAACACAATATAATATGTGCGTTGTGGGACACTTGTTGCGAAACCAGGCAGTTGTTTCTTAATGAATATGAATAGGCGAATGCTCCCAAAAGTCCTAAAGTGACACTGGTAAGTGTTAAAACTGATAACACTTGGAAGGAAATGGTTCCTTGCAAAGTCATCGTCTTTATCTAATTCTAAAAGAGAGATCTGAGTCAAGCTCCACTGAATACACAAGTTTCTATTTTTTTCTCAAAAGCATTTCTACATTCTTTTCATGTTTTTTTCATTCCAAGCAGATCCACATCATGTTCACACATTTGACTTCACAGAGAGAGAAGTCTAACTTCCTGGCAGTGGAGGTGACCAGCAGAAGAAAACTTTTGTTCTGCCTCTTCTCTTTTTTTCCTTTTGACTCTTTGAAACGTCTTGCTTACTTAGTTTACAGACTTTCAACAACTCTTCTCTCCAACTCTGCGTCCAATGATGTCCTTCTCTGTTTATCGCGTGCCAATAGTTTTTGTGTCTTTGTTGATTTTATCCCGCAGAGTCCAATTCCCTTTTCTTTTTCTCTTTGTCTGCTTCATCCATGTGTCCTTAGATGGTTTCTGTAAGTTACACATCTGCCCTCCACAGTTTCCCCTGCATCAATTTTTAAGTTTGTCTGCATTGACAATGTTTTCCAGCTTGGATTCAGTGACGGGATGAGATGTTTTTCTTTAAAAGCTGGGACGACCTAATTCACACTGTCCATCTTAATTTCTCCACCTCCTCTTTTTGCCGCTTTGCTTTTGTTTTTAGGGACTTCATAGAGACACAGCTTTCTTAGCTCTTTGTCTATGGACTGCCTCTATGCTGGTGGTGGAAGTGTTGTTTTTATTCAATTATTCTATTTTGAATAAATCCTCCACAATTTAACAATTTTGACTTAAAGCATCAGCATGAAAAACTTGACATTATTTATATACACTTGTATACATCAAAAAGACACTATATGTGTGTCTTTAATACAGTACTTCAGCAGCTGGTCAGCTTAGTTTACCAAAACACATCCAGTTAGCAGTGGATATCGAAACAAAAAAATCAGCTATAGAACCACTTACTGTAAGCTGACTTGTCATGTAAAGTATTAAAGTGTTCTGTTTGATTCTGACAACTTAAAATCATATAAATGAGACAGGTTGTTCTTTCACTGCAAGTTAGGAATTAGTGAATTCCTTGGCTATCCAAGTTAGCCTAAAAATAATTGGAGAATTTAGAAACTTGAAACATAAATGTTTCCTTATTTTTGACTAAGCTATTCATAGTAGTGAATCGTAATCATGTTAATTTTTTGGAAGATTTGGAAGTATTTTGTTTCATTAAATCTTAGCAGAGTAAACAAGCTAGCTGTTTCTATCCTCTAAATATTATGCTAAGCGTAGCTGCTAACTGTAGCGTCATATCAAGCAAACAGTTTTTAGCATGTTATCCTATAAAATTTTCAACATATTGGCCAAAACTGTTTGTTTAAGCAAAATGACTGATGGAATATGTCAGACAATTCTTTATAAAACTTTTTTAAGAAGGTAATTTCAAAATGTATAGCTTTTGCAAATCTGCCAATGTTTTTGTCCATCAGTATCTTAAAATCATTCAAAGATCATGAGAATATATTATGTCAAATAGCCCAAATATTATTGTTTTCTGCAAAAAAAATACACTACTAATTCCTGTCAGTCATTTTCCTCAGATATTATGATTGAACTGTAAATAAAGAATCTTTTTCTTTTGTACCAAGGACAAAGGAGCAAAATTACTTCAGGGAACAAAAACAAAACTGCATGCTGACCACCCCCCCATACCTTTGTTTTTCCTTTGGGTACATAATAGATGCCCGAGGCCCGAAGCACAAAGTAGCGAGGTTTCCAAACCTTCTTCCCATCTTCTTTTAGGTAAAGCGTGCCCTCAAGATCAGGGACAATCAGAGTAGAACCTCCAAAATGCTCCTGCAGAATCAGAAGAGAAAGATGACGCATACAACTGAGTCTGTAGTGATTTCACTGACATTCTGCTGGATTACTGTAACTGACCTTAATTAGGAGCTCTTTGCCTTGGCTGTTTACCTCACTCATACAAGCTTTCTTCTTTTTCCACAAGTAAAACAGCTTCATGTTGAAAACATAAAGCGTGATTTGAACTTGTTGAGAATAACACCATGCAGTCAAACTTTGACATGAAGAAAATTGGTCTTCATTACTCACTTGAGGGTCTGTGAACATCACATACTTTTGGGGCCTTGACACAAAATAGATTTTGTTTTCACTGTGGCGAGTCCAACCAGACAGGGATTCCACTAGATATTCATGATCCTCGAAGCCTCTTTCTGAATGATGTGATATAAATAGTTTATGATGTGTGCCTGGCCTTACTTAACATTTTTGTGTGTGTGGTGGAGTAATCTCACCAATCTGCAGCTCAGGGTTGGTCTCACATAGGCTCCAGTCGATGTTGCACTCACAGTACGTCTTCTCAAACAGGTTGTCCAAAACCTCTCGGACCGTCTGCCTCTCATCCACCATCAGAGTTTTGGAGCTGTTGTCACTCATCAGCACCTTTATTATCAACTAACAGGGGCAGGAGTCTCGGTTACTTAAACTGTGCTAGTGCATGGTGAAGTAAGTATGACACCTGGACTCCACTGACGACTTTACCTTCCTCACTTTGGCTTCTTTCAGCTTCTCCAAGGCCAGTTTAATTTTCTCTGCCTTTGTTTGGGGTTCGTTCTTGAAAGAAATAAGAAAGGACAAATTATATTTTTCTGCTCCCAAGAAATTGCAACTTTATCTCCATGAACAGTGGCAAATTTTGGGGTCTTACCGTTTTCATCAACCTGGATGATTCTGTGGTAGACGTAGGAAGAGCGACTGCTGGTTTGAATTCTTGTGTCATGGCAGGTGGTGAGGTCTGATTAGCCGTAAGGCAGCTGTTTCCTTCATTTGTGGAGGATTCTTGCACGGATGATTTTGATCTCAGGTCAGCCACCAAAGCATCCAGGTCATGGTCCTCCAGTTCATTAAGAGACTCTATTAAGAGGCAAGGTGGCAGTTGTGACTTTAAGAGTTAGAGTTAGTAAAGCAGGCTTGTCGAGATCATAGGTTTAATCCTGCAGCTGGCAGTATAACTGTCAAAGGAAAGAGCTGCATTTAAGCTAACGCTACTTAGGTATAGGTGGCCTGCTGTTGCCCTGCCACTTTTAGTTTCCACAGACAAGGTGAAAAGAATTCTGCAGAGAAGTACAAGCAAACTTAAATTCTTTATAACATTGCAAGCCATGTACTAAAAATGTATATAGGCTACCTATCAACAAGCTGTTCTTACTATGTATATTTTAGACAAGATTATCTTTTTTTGGCCCATATAAGTAATATGGGCCTCAAGCACAATGAAAATATCCAACCAAATTTCATGCAAAGGGTTCTGAAAACATGACCTCAAGTTTCACAACGGGTGAGTTGGTGCAACTCAGTGGGTAAGGGACATCATCAAAAACTATTGCCTAAATCAACATAAGCATGATGTCTGGAATGCAAAACCAGTCCTTTTCCATTTTCACAATTGTTGCTCCTTCCTTGCAGTTCTTCCAACCTAGCTCAATTCAACCCACAACATTTGGCTCACGTTGGCCCACAACCTAGGCTATTATCTTTTAGAAAAAAAAGCTAGCTTAAAATTTCAGGCTAATATTTAGCTAAAGGACTTTCATAGTTGTATATTTTGGCAAACCAATATATAAACCAATATACATAATAAATTATTTTAAACATTCATAAAATGTATTTGATTTAGTAGCCTTTAAATCTGATACGCTAAAATTTCACTTTTTTTATTTTCAAAAGGATTTTTTCGGCACTAGTAGCCTTTATTGTAAAGTTGCTTGACAGGAAAAGGGACAGAGAGCGCGAGGGGGGAAGGGCATGCAGAAAAGGGCCCCGAGACTGGACTCAAACCAGGGACGGATGCGTCGAGGAGCTTAAGCTTCTGTATGTGGGATGCCTGCTCAACCCATTGAGCTAACTGGTACCCCATCACAAAAGAGTTTTAAGAAAAACTGGTGCCTACATGCTTCTTATTGAGCAGAAAGAATAGGTAAATACCTTCCCATGGGGCGTTTTGTTAATGCAGACTGAAACGCTCTTTATTTACGTTTAAAGAGTGTGCAACATCTAGTGGTCGTGTGAATGACTGCGTGTGAATTGTAAAACTGACATCCATGAACGTACAGTCACGACATAAAAAGAATGCATTTTAGCCCTAACAACGATCATTTTCTAACCCTAACCAAGAGAAGTTAGAGGCTAAACCAAACCAGGAAGTTTTGTTGTGTTCATGTAAGCAAAGCAACCAGCAAAATGGTCCCTCCCACCTTACCTGCCTCCTTTTGAAATGTTGGCTTATACTATGAAAGACTTAAGTCTGATCTAATGTGGATTCACTCAAATGTGTCATTATTTCCATCTGCTGCTAATAGGCAACAATACTTTAAAGGGTACCTTTATGTGTCATATTAATATGACGGTATGAACAAATTATTTACATGATTGCTTCAATTATAGAACTTGTTGATAAAAAGGTTGTTCTCACCTACTTTAACACAGCTCCTATCTTTCCTGTACCTAAAGGGTAAAGAGTCCACACCAAATTATTTGCATTCAGAACTCTGAGATCCACAATGTGTAGCTACACACCTCTTCAGAGCGGCAGTTAGGTCCAAGCTCTATTCTACCTTTGCAGAGATATTTGTCGCATCTTCTGCAAACACACATCTAAAGTTGATCTCCTTTTGTGGCACTTGGGGCAGTCTCACAAATATCTGTGTTATGGGCAGTGTTGTATAGAAACGAAGTAAAAATACTTCACTACTGTACTTAAGTATATTTTGGAATACTTTGTACTTTCCTGAAGTTTAAAATTTTTTGACAACTTTCACTTTTACTTTACTATATTTCCGAACTTAATTGCATACTTTTACTCCAATACGTTTTCATTGTTCGGTTTAGTTACACGTTACAAAAAAAAAAAGAGAGAGAGAAAAGAAAATGGTGTTTTGACCCCAATCATGTTATGCCTGCCCAAAGACGTGGAAATTCTATCTTACAGAAACTCCCCTTTTTTAGGTTTTAAGGTAGTTTTACAAAAAAGCTCTTCCTCTTCAGATGCCAGATAAGCTGCAGTTCCCTCCCAATTCTTTTTTTCTTTTGTATAATGAGCGGTTGTGTGTGCACCTCCTATAGCTTGTGAAGTACAGTAATCGTAACAGCTTTTTTTCTAGGTGATGTTGGCCGCATTTTCTGTACTGAGTTATTTTATTTATTTTTTAGAAAGGTTTACCAAAGGGGTTTCAAACTGGACTCCCTCTTCAGATGCCAGATAAGCTTCAGTTTTCTCCTATTTTTTTCTTTAAATTTTGTTTATAATGATGGCAATAACAGTAGCAGCCTCCTTTGTTTCATTTTTTTCTTAATGGTGTAATGTACGCCTCATTTTCAGCACTGACCTTACTTGACTAAGAAAAACTTTAAGGTTCACAAAGTTTGTATTTTCTGTCTAAATTTTGCCTGCACTTGGTTGTGTGTAGATTTTAAGTGTATTTGACCTTCAAAGTTTACCAAAATATAAAAAATGTCATTCAAACTTCATTTGCCTTTAGTTTTTACTTATGCTTTTCATTACATTACTTAAGTACATCTATTTTTACAGTAATTCTCATACTTAAGTACAAGACGTTTCGGATACTTTAAGACTTTAACTCAAGTAACATTTCAGTCAGTGACTTGGACTTTTACCAAAGTCATATTTTGGAGGGGTAGCTATACTTTTACTTGAGTGTGAGATTTCAGTACTTTATACAACACTGGTTATGGGCTGCTCTTAGTTTTGTTGATACTGTTGTTGGTTCTTTGGCTTTGCTCTGCTGTGGAAAGCAAAGAAGTCAAAGTGGAAAGAAGTGTGCTTTGTGGTGGGGTGTAGTAAATCTGAGTGTTAAACAATGAAGATTGCTCAGTGCAGCTGTCATCTTTGTTTTCACCTATACTCCTTTGACATTTAAGTTTTTTGTTGCTTTGTCTTGTCTTCTATAAAACTTGCTGTTGCCGGCCTCAGCCAGCTAAAGTTAACTTTGAATAATCTGCATTCGATTACGGGCAGCGTAATCTCCAGGGCCAATGTGCACTTAGCTTTTTGGGGGTCTTTCATGTGTGTTTCATGTCTGTTCATTTGTCTTGAAAGAAAAAACTTGTCTTTGGGGCCTTAGAGCATGATTGATATCTCCTTCAAGGTATAATCCTCCTTATGTGTCCTCCACTCTGAATAAAGAAAGAAATCTGATCACACTCTGAGAATTTTCTCCCCATTTATCTTTCATAGTTTTAATTGTTAATGGTATTGTGTGCCTTTTTCATGAAAATAATCCTCACTCTTCAACACCATTTCAGAGCTTTATCAGGTGTGTCTCAAAGGCAAACCCAACCGGTCTTATGTATTAATTGGATCTAATTTAGATAGATCTTAAAATACTTAATTTGCCATAAATGCACCATTGTATTTGATGAGGTTTTAACACCATTATGCATTTTTAGTTGGTTTTATTTCTGTCCCAACTTCCTACACATCCTACTTTTCTTGAAATGATAACCTCCAATTATTTTCCAAAGGTCGCAATGACTTTCTGGCACGAGACAAAACAAGACCCCTCCATCTTTCGTCTTATCTCTTGAAAGTCTGTTGCATATCTTCTCCACCTTTGCCCGGGCAGTTTGACTCTTGTTTTTTTCAAGACTGATTGACTGAAGAAAGGATTTGCTGTTACCTGCGTTGGACAAGTATCATTTGAATGAACGAGTACTAACCGTTCAGGTCAGTGAAACCAATGGACATGGTCCTCTTTTGGGAATCAGCCTCCTCGCCCGATCTGTCGTCTGTAGATGTTAAACTCTGCAGGGAAGTGAAGTTATAAAAAAATCAGTGGGCTTTCCCCACACCGAGAAATCATAATTTAATGTGGCAGAGCTAAAGAGTTTAACTGTTTCATGCTAATCACTCACGTACTGTGCATCCACAGGCTAAAATTGCATCCAATAAACAGAACAAACTGTAAATATGCAAATATGCCTGCCCGCATGCAGTTCAACCCTGATTTATTGTGTCTGAGAATATGTGTCATCATGCTGGAGGTGACACTTCCACGATTTTTTGGCCTGGGATACCAAACACTCCAATATGCCTCCTGGCCCCTGGGCAGTAGTGTAGTGAAATAACTGAATTAAATCCATAAGGGAAATCATTTTGTTTGTCCATGCTTGAATCAAAATGCTTTTCTTGCTGACTCAAGATGGTTTGTTGTGGCAACGACTTTCCAAAAAGAAGACAAGTGTCAAATAGAGTAATTCTGGTATATTTGTTGTATACTCAACATAGACTGATCCAATTTTTTACAGCTTATATGGAGGAATTGGAAATGAACAGTGATTACGGTGGATATGCCTCAGGCAGAGCTTGCAGGAGTTAGAAGTATGCGATGTTTTACTTGGCGAGCTGCAGATGGATAATGAGCTGCTTATGTGTGCTTAAAGGAAATCTGCTGTCCAAGGTCCAACCCAGACACAATAACTTCATATTCTACATGATGCTCAGTCTCAACACAAATACTGCCTGGTGTAATCAGATAATGTCCAGATAAAGAAAAATATCAAGTGATTTGTCTGATTCTCTTCTCATGACCTGTTCCTATTTCCAGCGTGCGTGTGGAAGCATTCAGTACAGAAGGTGCCAGAATCTCAGCTCATCTGGTCTGGTTTTCAGAAAGAATGTGAACATTCTGAGAACCATTACAGTATACTTTGTCCAAAGTGTTTTCAGAGATCTTACTGTTGTGGCTGTAAGAAAGGCAAGGTTGATCTGTTGGTTACCTTTTTGGTAAAGGTATCCGAGAAATGCAGGAATAGATTTCTGACATTCATAGCTTCCTTAGCATGAATTGTGATTACATGTCGTGTCTCTCAAGGCTTCTCGATCATTTGGCCTTCGAAACAGGATTACAAATGAGCCTAATGTTTTAGGGGACCACCGGTTAAATTTTTTTTTAGTACAACTGGTGAACAAATATGGTGGCATGACGAAGTTTGGGCAGCCCTGATCAAAATGTCTATTTGAATGAAAAGCTAAGCCATAGACAATTTGGCAAGTATCCCAGCTTAAAAACTCTTTGCAGCCAAATCTTCTTTGAGAGGATTCTTCTCTGTGCTTTTTTGCGTTTACAGATCTGAACAATGTTTAGGGTATGGGACTATGGGGGCCATGGAAAAGCCTTAAACTTACACGATGGATATTGACACGTTTTAAGGGTCATTACTCTTTATCTTCAGCTATGTTTCATGTCATATTTTATTTTATTTGTTGTATTATTGGATCTATTCTTCACTTTATTTTACCAGTAAAATGTTTCCTGTACCAGTGGATACAGAACAAGCCCAAATCATGACGGAACCAATCCAAACTGCATTTTTTTTCCCATGAAATCCCGCACCCCTTTTCTCCAAACTTTGCTTGTTGTGGCTAAAAAGTTCTTTTTTACATCATCTGTTCACAACACTTGTTTCTAAAATTCAACAGGCTTGTGTAGATCTTCGCTAAATCTTTTTACGACTCTTCAATGATCGTCACATTTGCACGGTCATGTGTAGGTTTTGATTTGCCTTTCTAGCAAACCAACAAGTAGTTCTCTCATCAAGCTTTCTTGTTCTTCAAGACCTTAAAAGGATAGTTCGCCTCTTTTGACATGAAGCTGTATGACATCCCATATTAGCAATATCATTTATGAACATCTTCTTACCCCCTGCTGCGTCCTGTGAGCCGAGTTCCAGCCGAGTTTTGGCGTTGACGAAGGTAGTCCGGCTAGTTGGCTGGGGTCGCAAAAATAAGGTGTCTTGCTTCTCAAAACAATATGAGTTCAAAAGAGTATTTGCATTTGCATCACAAAATCTTTATCCAGAAAAAGTCAGACCTCACGATCGCTTGGCACTATTTTTGCCTCCCTTCATATCAATGCGTACAGCTACCTGCCGACACGGTGTTTACTGCTCGGAAGCAGGGGACTGCTCGGTCTGCACTTCGGTCTGCACAGTTTACACAGCACGCAGTGATACGAAGGGAGAGAGAAATAGCTCCAAGCCATTGTGAGGTCTGACTTTTTCTGGATAAAGATTTTGTGATGCAAATGCAAATACTCTTTTGAACTCATTTTGTTTTGAGAAGCAAGACACCTTATTTTTTAAACCCCAGCCAACTAGCCGGACTACCTTCGTCAACGCCAAAACTCGGCTGGAACTCGGCTCACAGGACACAGCAGGGGGTAAGAAAATGTTCATAAATGATATTGCTAATATGGGATGTCATACAGCTTCATGTCAAAAGAGGCGAACTATCCCTTTAATTTGACCTCAGTGGTACCGGTTGATTACAATTTCTTAAACATATTAGAAAGTGAGTAACTTCAAAAAGCTTTGTTGTCTTTGCCCAGCCTCCTCCTGCTTTGCAGAAACCAACAGCCTTATACTGTGAAAGGAATAAACCTTGCCCTGGTTCTTTATCCTAATCCTAACCATTTGGCTTCTTATTTTAATGGTACATCTAAAGCCTAAAATACATATAAATGACAAAAGTGCCCAAAGTGGCATACAATTTATGAGCTTTTCCATAAGATCATGTTGCTCCAATCACACTTCCTCCTCATCAGCACTACAGGTCAAATCAGCAGTGTTTCAAATCAAATGTGACACTTTATGTGAATATTTTACAATATTTGAGCCTTTGTTATAAAACTGGACAAGCTAGCTATACTACAGCTGCAAATTTTAATGTACCGCTGAACCCACAAAGCTACAGACATTCCCATTCATCCCAACTGTAGTTTGTATTTAGTTCTGATCTACATGCTAACATGCTAAATGATGAACACAGGCTAAACACACGAGCTAAACATGCACCTGCTAACATGTTTGTCATTAGCACTCAGCTCTTAGCACCACTTTTTGCCTTCTTTTAAAAAAAATACTCACATGAGAGAGATGATCCATCTCTCCGAGCAGGTGACTGAACATGGCATCTATGTCGTCCATCTTCCAACAGAAGCACAAGAAATTTAGATTTAAGCAGCAGCATCGGGGAAAAAGAAGATGATGTATTCCATTTTAGAAACAAAAACAGCAAGCACAGGGAACTGAAAACTTTTCAGTTCAGTTTAAATTCAGTTTCATGCTTCCGATGTTTCAGTTCTGTTTGTTGGCAAAAACAAACAAACAAACAAACAAACGGAAAAACAGAAACAGTTGACATTCTTGTGGTACAAGCCTGCAAACACTGTTTGCACATGTACACAATTAGGATCTTGCTGTCACAACTGAAAGAGATAAACAATATGCAAAGCTGAATCACTCAAGTTAAAAAAATAACTAATATAGCTGTTTCTAAATATAATCAAGGTCTCAAGCAACCCTCGGCAGCTTCATTACTGTTTGTGGCAGCTTCAAATGGTTTTGTTGGTCTGGCCGTGAACAACAAAGTTGCATGAATGTAGTCAATAAACTGGATTAAAGTAGTTGGAACTGCTTAGCTGGACATCTAAGACGTCTTCTGTCTTTTCAGGTCCACACTCATTTATTTTCAAATCTGTCAAGTACAAATAAATTCACTGAAGTTCATCATATTCTTTGCACTTAGTTGATCATCCCTGCAAAAGGCTTCACTGAGTTGGAAAACTGCCTTCAAACCAAACTCGGGCTCAGGGTTTTTCCACATGCTGGCAGCCTCTTGCCAACTTTAGGATAAAAAATACATAAAGAAAGTACATCTTTCATGTGGATCGCCTTAAAAAATGAGCTGAAGAATGAGCTCTCCGCTTATGCCAACACACACAGTCTCACAGCTTTGTGTGGTTATGAATAACAATAGATTACAAAACCAGAACACAGCCTTCAGAGAAACCCGAAAGAGTAAATATATACAAAGGAAACAGCAAATACATAGGCAGTAAATATAGTAAGATTTGCAGACACTTTTGTCTTCCATTGACTTTGCACTGACTTTGTGCAGTGACTAAGTTTCCTTTATAGTTATACACATTATAGTTTTGCAATGATATTTCACATTGATATTATGTCTTTGTTTGTATGGTGGCACTGTCCTTTTACTAAGGAGTAAAGATCATGTAAGATCATGCAGAAAACTTTTCTTCGCATCCAAAGCAGCACGGATCCACAGACTGCTGATTTCTTAGCAAAAATACAAAAAAACGGCATCAAATGAGTATTAAAAGCAAGTCTGATGTCATACAACCTTTTTTAAATTGTGTTGCTGGCAGAAAATTGTACATATTTTTTTATATTTTCTGAATACAATTCAGGTGAACAGTGGACACACTGAAAATGGACAAACAAAGGTTCAAACTCACAAATTACACATCGAGGTTTTTGCTGAATTTGACTGAAACCATGCAACTTTTTTCTGGGAACATCCTTTGAACAAATACACATGGCACACAGTTCTGCCTGCGCTGTTCGGTTTTCTGCTGTGTTTATGCTTAACCTAAACAGGCCATCCATTACGGCATCGTGTTGTAAAAGGGGAAGAGAGGAGAGGATTGTTGTGGGCTGAGTATTGTTTCCATATGAAAGCGAAATATGTGGATTGCTTCAGTGTACTTTCTACCTTTGTGACGTCAGGGCTTCTGCCTCGCACATGTGAACAGCACTCTGTTCGGACTTCTGTCTCGTGTACACTAACACTGGCTCCTACAGAATAGCTGTTTTCAATATTAATTACGATGACTACTCTGTTTGCAGTTACTGGCCTTGTGCTCATCCACTCATGAATTTCTACACTGCAGCTGCTTTTAAATAGCAATGCCCTCACCAAGTGTCACTGCCACTGTGGTCTCGCACATCAACAAAACGTGAGACATGAAGAGCAGAAGAAAAAAAACGAGATGTACACGCATGAAAAGGAATTACAATACATTGCCTGCTGACAGTAAACTGACATGTTTTTTTTTTCACTTCTTGTGGTCGAGAACTTGTTGCTGTTTTGTGCTCAGTTGCACCGGCTTGCTGTGAGAGAACGTGTTTGTCTTTAAAAAAAAATGTAAAAATCAGCTGAAGCTGTTTAACTCTTAAAGGTTTTATCAGGAAAGATGAATACACAGTGTTTATGTACTCAAGCTACTTAGATTCTTATCCAGAGTGCAAATCCATCAAGAATGGGGGATGAGTCCAAAAATCCCTGACAACAACATGACAGCGAGTCCAGATATACAGCCAGAGACACAAAGAACTTTCTTCAGAAACAAGGCCAACATTGTGAAGACAACACAAAGTGATACAAGACACTGAAACAGCTGCATGCTGAGAAGAACTGTTGCTGTTTTAAAGGCAGAAAGTAGTTTTTTCTATGCTTTTGCACGCATCGTGACAGTTCTAAATTAACAGCAACACATTTGTGTTTCATTGATCTATTAACTTACAAAAAAAAAAACAATGTCATCTGCATTTCTTAAAGTTCTTACCTCTTCTGCCTCTTTGACACATGGAAGCCCCACTGGGTGTGTGAGAACTAAAACCGGCACAGGTCACTTTATAGAGTAACCACATGCACGCGTGACTTTGTCGGAACTGGCTTTGCAGATATCAGCTGAACTTCCTGAGAGATCAGGAAATATATCAAATTCTTAGAGTGAGGTTTATTTTTCTAATTATTTTGCAGACACATGCTGCCTTGCTACACTGGGACTGATGCAATACTCACCCCGTCTTGGCTCACAGCCCTCCACTGCCACAGCAGAGCCTTACTGTTGCTTTACCCGATCATGTTTAAATAAAACTTTTTTTAGTGGTTATAGCACATAACTGATTGATATCCCCCGGTCCTGTTTAACTTTGAGCTTTTGTTAGGACAATATTGCACAACTTACATTTAGTCATTTAGCAAATGCTTTTATCAAAAACGACTTGCAAGTAAATAACATTCAAGCTTCTGTACGGAAAGGAAGGTTGCCCCCTTTTTAAGTCTATGTAAATGTCAGAAGACTACAACAAGACTACAAGCATGTCTTAAAGACATAAAGACCTGGATGACTCAGAACTGTCTGCTTCTAAATTCAGACAAAACTGAAGTCGTTATCTTTGGACCTGAGCACTTCAGGGAGAAATTGTCTAGCTATATAGTTACTCTAGATGGTATTTCCTTGGCTTCTAGTTCTACAGTGAGGAACCTTGGAGTTATTTTTGATCAGAATTTATCATTTGACGCACATATAAATCAGTTTTCTAGGACTGCCTTCTTTCATCTAATATTGTTAAAATCAGGAACATCTTGTCTTAGAGTGATGCAGAAAAACTAGTCCATACATTTGTTACTTCTATATTGGACTACTGTAATTCTTTATTATTGGGCTGTCCCACATATTCTCTGAAAAGCCTT
The DNA here is from genome assembly GCF_027942865.1 of Odontesthes bonariensis. NCBI lineage: Eukaryota > Metazoa > Chordata > Actinopteri > Atheriniformes > Atherinopsidae > Odontesthes > Odontesthes bonariensis. The sequence continues at coordinate 28,632,103 of NC_134519.1, read as the reverse complement.
CAGTTGATCCAAAATGCTGCAGCCAGAGTTCTGATGAGAACTAACAGGAGAGATCATATTTCTCCAGTTTTAGCTTCTCTTCATTGGCTCCCTGTTAAATTCAGAATAGAATTTAAGATTCTTCTCCTCACATATATTTTCCTAACAGAGCACTTCGTTCCCAAACTGCAGGTTTACTTGAGGTTCCCAGAGTTTCTAAAAGTAGAATGGGAGGCAGAGCCTTCAGTTATCAGGCCCCTCTCTTTGGAACAAGCTGCCAGTAAATGTCCGGGAAGCACACACCCTCTCCTCTCTGCCTTCAAAACTTTCCTTTTTGATAAAGCTTAAAGTTAGGGATCGTTCAGGTGAGCCTGAAACATCCCATAGTTAAGCTGGGCTGCTGGGGGGCCTCATCTGTCACACCTTTCCTCACTTTGCTCCCCCCCCCCCCTCCTTTTCATTTATCTAATGACATTATGTACATGTGACATTATTGTGGTCACTTGTGTTTCCTTGTTCCAACAGGTATCCTTTGAATGCTGTTGCGGTGTTTCACCCCCCCCCTCTTTTCTGTCTTCTCAAACCCCAGCTGGTGGAGGCGGATGGCCACCCTTCCTGAGTCTGGTTCTGCCAGAGGTTTCTTCCTGTTCAAAGGGAGTCGTTTCTCTCCACAGTCGCCTCAGGCACGCTCAGGACGGGAGGTTGGACTGAAGACAAGTTTTGGTGTAATCTGTTGGATTTTTTAGCTAGGAAATTGTTTTTCAATTGGTTCTATATAATTGGATTATTTTGAAATTAATTAATCGGATTATGATTACAATGAATTGAACTCCAATTGGCTTGAATTGGACTGTATTATTTAAGTGCCTTGTTGTAATTTGGCGCTATGTGAGTTAAACTGAATTGATTTGATTTGAAGTAGAGCAGTTACAGAAGTGCAAAGTAACTTCTAAAGGTAGGGAGAGATGCCCCAGTTCTGGTTTCACTATTGCGGAAACAAACAAAAACTGTTTGGATTGAGACTGCCTGGTGCAAAAGGGATGGCAGCACCAGGCATTTCTGAGAGGAACACAGTGGTCGAGAGAGGGAGCATAAGCCTGTGTGACTGAGTTAGACTTTAGTTTCATTTCTGTACCAAGAGGCACAGTTCTCAGGAAACTACCCTGTAATACACAGAAATGATCCTTCAGGTAAAAATTCTGAACCTGTGTTTATCACCATTAACTAACAACTTAGGGTACATAATTGTTTACAATTTCCAACTCAGATCTGTGGCCTTTCTGTCTGGAGTTTGTGTTAAACCAGTGACCTCATGTTTAAATCAGGAGTTTAACGCCCACAGCCCGCTGCTAATATGTCACCATTTTCTTCATCAGGAATGGCAACTGTTGTCTTTACACATCGCAAATGTCAATATCATCACTCAGCAACAAGAGTGGAAATGTCATCAATGATGCAACAGGAGCTGTATCCCAGTAGAGGACTGAGGAAGGAAAATGTAGCCACTGAACTATTTTTAAGCCGGTATTGTGAAATTACTACATATTTGCCATGGACCAACACACATGTTTTACAGTGCCATCAGACTGCGTTGACCATACATAGTCTGTTCCAAGTGTTTGGTGGCATACTGAGTCAGATATGGTCTGATATGACATGTCTGAAAGACAAATGCAAGATAGTCAGAGAAGGACGACTGGTCATCGATCAGAACACCTGGCTGTCTTGTATCCTTTATTGGGGAGACGGCTGAAGAGACAATTTTGATGTTGATATCGTGTTGGATGAACTGATTGGCTGGAGTGTCGGTTAATATCTGTCTCTCTTGTATCTTCAGTTTGCAATACAACATTGGTATTGTTGGACTCTGTTGATTGGTTTTTCAACAAAATCAATGTGTTAAAATGGCGTTGGGTTTGTCGTGCATGCTGGTAAATGTGGACTATTCATATGTTTAAAGAATATGCAACCTCCAGTGGTCATGAGAGCAACTGTGCGTGAAGGGTAAAAAGGATGTCCATGATGTCCACGCTGCCTTGTGAAAATACTGTATTTTTGCCTTAACCATGATCCATTTACAACCCTAACCAATGTTCCCTCTAATTTTTCATGTGTCTGGGCATACACACAAGCTCTCTGAGCACACTGAGGACCACTGTGAGCAACATAAGATGTGCACGCTGTGGCCACACACCTGTTCAAAACCTTGGATCATTGCAAGTTACATGGCTTATTAGAAGATGCCTGTAACACCATTCAAAGGATACCTGTTGGAACAGGGAAACACAAGTTAATGACCACAATAATGTCACATATACATAATGTCATTTAAGAAATTGAACAGGGGAAAAAGAGAGTAAAATGAGGTTGGTGTGACAGATGAGGCCCCCCAGCAGTCTGGGCCTATAGCAGCTTAACTATGGGATGTTTCAGGGTAACTTGAGCCATCCCTAACTATAAGCTTTATCAAAAAGGAAAGTTTAAAGCCTAGTTTTAAAAGTGGAAAGGGTGTCTGCTTCCCAGACATTTACTGGCAGCTTATTCCACAATAGAGGGGCCTGATAACTGAAGGCTCTGCCTCCCATTCTACTTTTAGAAACTCTGGGAACCTCAAGTAAACCTGCAGTTTGGGAACGAAGTGCTCTGTCAGGAAAATATCTTACAATGAGATCTTTAAGATATGATGGAGCTCGGTCATTAAGAGCTTTATATGTGAGGAGAAGAATCTTAAATTCTATTCTGAATTTAACAGGGAGCCAATGAAGAGAAGCTAAAACTGGAGCAATATGATCTCTCCTGTTAGTTCTCATCAGAACTCTGGCTACAGCATTTTGGATCAGCTGAAGGATTTTCAGAGATTTAAGGGCCTGAACAAACGACCGACATGATCGTTTCAGCTGAAGGACTGTTACTCTGATTTGGTAAGAGTCACACAGACCTCTCAGGTCATCTGGAACAAGTTAGCCTGATTCAGTTTTCTGCAATCTGATTATGTTTTCTTTATTCTTAAATCCAATTGATATGTTTATGTTTATATTGCCTCCTTCTCTAATGTGAAGCACGTGTGCGATTAAATGAGCCTTACATAAATAAGTTGATTTCAGTCAGCATAACTGAAGACACCCGTGTGGCGGAAACTTTAAATGCACGTGACTTGAGGTAATGCAGCTTAAAGTGATACTCCGGAGTAGATTCAACCTGGGGTCATTTGAACCGTGATATCCAGCCAAGTAGCCCACCCGCAGTTTTTTCATATTGGCTGAACATCAGCTGAGTTACTGAGTTATCCCGAATAGCTTCGTACAAGGGTTAATGGATCCTGGTCCGTATCTCCAAAATTACCACACTAAAATCACATGCCATGACACCAAACTTCTACAGTAGTACAAATATGGTCTGTACTCACCAAACGATGCATTTGGAAGTTTGAAAATAGTCCAGGAGTTTATTATTATCAACACAAGCCTGATAGCTTCTCTGCAGCTAAAGCTGCGTCTACGTCACTTCAGAGAGCTGGGAGCTTCAAAGTAAGATGAGGGTTGATCTACTACTGTAGACAACAAAGTATATGCTATATTCTACATGCTTTTTTTTTATGAATTTTTATGTTGTAGAGTTGTGAAGTTATTTTATCAATGGAGAAACTGAGCAGCCTTGCTCATACATAAGGGCATACATAAGAATATTACTTGCAACAGAGGGAGACCCTTTCAGAGATGACATCACAAAAATTACACATTAGCCACATTACCAACACCAGTGTCTACACAGAACCAATCTGAAAAGATTGATAGAGAACATATTTGTTGTTTTCACGTGGGGACACAAGCCTTTGCCTGATGTAAAGTGGTTGTGACAGGATGAAACCGATGCCTGTCATCATATCTTTTTCCTCCTTTCTGCCCAACCATATGTTGCAATGTATCCTTTGTGAAAAACAGAACCAAAAATAAATAGGTCTCCAGGCTTCTTAAGGGACATTCAAAGTTCTTCTTTGGATGTTGGCTGCCTTTTGTTCCGTTCTCTGTCAACATGATCCCACACTGCTTCAATAATGTTGAGGTCCGGGCTCTGGGGAGGATTCATCCCTCCATCAGACCTGTTGCCACTGATTTTCAGTCCACTTCTTGTGTCATTTGGCACAGCTCAGCCTTTTCTCTCCGTTTCCCCTCCTTGAGAATGGCTTTCTTGACCGCCACAGTTCCATGGAGACCATTTCTGATGAGGCCTCAGTGAACAGCAGATGGATCAACTGAAGGTCCAGATAAAACCAACACCGAACAGAACCACTTGAGAAACACTACTGTTAAACTGTCATTAATAGAACAAAGTTAGCAATAAATTAAAAAAAATAAGCGTACAAAAAAAATGGATGTGTGAAACATTCATAGAGAGCTATGTATAAGCAAATAGCAGACTACAATATGACTCTGGCTTTAAAAGTCGAGCTATCAACAGTTCAGAGTGAACTGACAAGGAATGTGTGAAAACAAATAATGTAAAAACTGCAGCAGTTGGATACCCGCATGTGTCTCTGACTTTTAGTTACTTTAACTACTGATACCTACCAAATCCAGACTCACGTGTGGCCTCAGAGCACCCCTGATATGGCCTGTGTGTGCGTGCCTGTGTGTGCAATAAAACTGCAAATTCAGCTGAAAGTCTTTAAAGAAAGCCCGGATTTTCCATCTCAGTATACTTATGTGGCTGTTTAGAAGCACTTCTTAGTGATTTGTAATTACTGTAGTAGTTGCACTTTACAGGACATACCAGCTTACGCATATTCAGTGGGAGTGAGCGTGTAAATGAAATGCCATTAAAAACGAGAGAGGAAAATGAAACATTTAAGTGTCTCTAATGTGGTTTAAAGCTCTAATCAAAGCCATGTGGGGTCAGGGAGGGGAGATGAGAGTGGCATTAAAGTGAAATAAAGTTTACATTTTACAGGAGAGGCTCTTTGGCTTTGGCATGTCAGTATGAGAGGGTTGGGTTTTAAAAAGTCCCACCATAGCGCTCTCATTCAGGTCTGGAGAGAAGATGAAAGCCTTGGTGTCTTTTACAGTTTGGGGAGTTTTTAATTCAGACAGGGCTGATCCTGTCATCCAAATAAAAGAAAGGAAAGGAAATAACACTCAGGAAAAAAAGAGAAGATTGGCTTTTCCACCGAAAGAAATATGTTACATTTGAAGAACTATAAAGTAAGTTCTTGAAATTTTCACTGGTCAATGTTGGGTTTTCCATGAACTTCCAGACACTACATACAAAAACTGCTCCGGATTTACCTCAGGTGTGAGAGTATAAATAGCATCCAAATATCCCCCACATGCACCCCTCCAGTAGGAACGGTGACTCCGCAGAGTGGTATGTCCGGGAAAGCTATGGGTTAATTCAAGACTAGGAGCAAAACCTGTTGCCAATTAGAAGCAGTGAGCGCCACATGTGAGCGAGACGTAGCTATCCTCAAAGGGGGCAGAGAGGCGCGTGGAAGCAAGCTGAGGAGTTGTGCAGTCAAGATGAGTTGCAGGTACATACACGGTGGCTAATATGACGATCAAACAGGGTCCACAAAACTGAGGGATTAAAGGGGCACCATTTCTTTGTGGCCTGTTTACATTTGATCTGCTTTGGACTGCAACATGGCGACTATTTCTGCATTTTCGTTACTCTTTGTCATCACTGCGCTCACCACGGGGAGCGTCTCTGAGGTGTGTCGGGGGCCGCGCTGCTTTCCTGGACAGAACTGGAGCAGATCGTGCGTTGGAGCGCACTGCCAGGGGCGCGCGGAAACATCCACGTCCCGACGGCAGCCACATCACTCCGCACAATCCAGGACGGAACATGCTTATCCGAGTTATCAGCAAGATGCTCATTTTAGCCAGCACCGTGTCCAGAGCGCGCCTCTGCAGTCCTACACCATCACCCAGCCTCAGCATGGAGGTATTACGCAGCGCGCTGGCACAGATGGCACCAGGAGGACGAACCCGAGGACCATCACGGCGGAGGTATTTCATCCGGGCTGCGCCGGTGGCAGTTGTCCGACTACCGTCTCTCATCACCCCACGAGTGATGATAGTGTAACGCGGGACTGCAAGGGGATTGGATGTAAACTCTCCTCGCGGATGCGCCAGAAGCAGACACCGTGCGTCGGAGACGGTTGCAATGCGCATACAGGAGACGACGGGAGAGAGAACTATTCACCTGTGCACGTGACGGACAGAGCTGCACAGTTTCTGGGTGAGCTCCCGGACTCGAGCTCGGATCGTGGAGCTTGGATACAGCTGACATGTGACATGAAGCCAGGTCAGTGTCACTCTGCGGGTGATGGATTTATAGCTCAAATAAAGCTTTATCGGTGTGAAAAAAGACACTTAATCTCAGCTATAGTTTTCTGTCTTTGCCTTAGGCTCAAATGAGGTTCCCTCAGAAGATGCTCTTGTCCTGCAGCTGCAGCTCTCCAAGAGCCAGGAGAGGCTGGTTGAGGCCCTCCGGGACCAGCAGAACGAGGTCAAGGAGCTGCAGAGCCTCCTCAGTGAGCAGCAGGGGACGCTGGTCAGCCAGCAGAGGGAGATAATGGAGCAACAGAGGAGGATGTATGAGCAGATGGAGCAAGTATGGCTGCTGTGATTGATGATGAGGAGGACCGTAATAACTGGCTGTTTAGTTACTGGGCAGAACAAGCCCCTAATCTAGAAAAGTGTTATTTTGATTACAACTGAACTTCCTGCATAAGTCCGAATCCATGTGCGGATCACAGGGAGAGGATGTACTGTGAATTACCGCAATCAAGATAAAAGAAGGCACATAACAACCAAACACTTTGTACTTCAATTTGTATGCAATGTACTTTGAATTGCATGATTATGCTGGAACTGTTTAAATGTTACCCCCCCCCCCTTAATTCCAGGTAAAAGCCCAGTACAACGTACTGATGGACAGTATCAAACAGACATCTTTCCAGAACCTCCAGGGGGACCTGGACAGTCACATGGAAACATTGAGTGGGCATGTTGGAGCCCACCAAACACAACAGGCGCTTTCTTTGCACAAAGTGGATGTGGAGGCCAGCGTCATGGAGGTGAGCTGCAAGTCTACTTCAAATAACTTGTGAAAAACTCTTACATCTGACAGCTCAGTACAGTACCTGTAACAGTACATGGTCACTACTGTTCAGTACATCTCTCAGTACCATGATGTTTGCTGCGATCAGGTGGGTCGGCCCCAGCAGGCCTGTGGCAGCTGTGGCCCTGAGGAGTACTGCAGCTACAGCAGCGGCAGTCCTCGCTGTGAAAAATGCACCGTCTGTCCTCCGGGTTTCTTCCTTGTGGCCCAATGCTCAGTCCATGCAGACAGGATCTGCCAGGTTAGCATTTCAGTTTTTTGGAATAGTGTTCTTTTTAGCTTACTGTGGGGGACAACATTTTGATTTGACAGCCTAATGCTTTAGAGAGAAAAAAAACAAACAACCCTTATTCTGTGGTGAGCAATACCAAATGTATTTTTTTTTAAAAACAATTAAGAAGCTTTTTGATGACTAAACAAGTAAGAGGGATTAAAATGACTTTGGAAGGACGGAGAAAGCTTGTGGGTCCACTGTCTTCTCATTTCTGTAAGTGACTAAAAGTGACAGTTTGGTCGTCGTTGCAGGATAGAGATGAATGTCTCGAAGTAGCCAATTTGTGTGGCGATCAACAGAAGTGTTTCAACACTCCAGGTACTATGACATACTTTGTAATTGTGAAAATATTAAAGCTTGTATTTGTTCACTTCTTTCTCTCTTCTTGCCCTCTTTTGTTATTTTAATTTTAGACTATAGATTTGCTTAGTCCACTCCTTCCATCTTGTCTCCCCAGGTGGATTCAGGTGCCACGGTATGACCATACGAGACGCCAACTCTGGAATGTGTAGCCATGGCTACTTCTTCAACTCTGACATGGACGAGTGTCAGGCCTGCAACGAGTGTGACGGGGAACCTGGGATTTCCCCCTGCACCTTTATCACAGACGCCATCTGCTCTGGTCCTGCTGCCGGCGACAGCGCGCTGTCTCTGTCATGGTCCGGCGACGTGAGTCTGCAGGGTGCCAAAGGCCGTGCCTTGACTCACGCTTTCTCCAGCCTGCAGCTTCACATCCAAGGAAGAGGCAATGAGGGTCTGGTTTCAGCTGAGGACGGGCAGCTGGTACTGAGGCAGCACGGTCTGGTGTGGCTGGACGAGGATCTGGCAGTGAGTCACGGCTGCCGCAGCTTCATCCAAGTGTGTCTGCGCGTTAACAACACAGATGGCTCGGAGGGCCACGACCTGAGTGGCGTGCGGGTGGAGCAGCGGGAGCGGAGGTCCCTTCAAAGCGTCAGCATCAGCGGGGTGGCAGAGGTGTCCCCAGGTCACATCATATCCCTCTTCCTCCGGAGCGCCAGCCAACACTGTAACCAAAGCAGTGAAGGTCTGCAGCTGTACGACCCCTCCGCACCTCCGCTCAGCCTCCTCTGGCTTTCTCATGACACCGGGGCTGTTGCAATGACAGCACAGGCGATGGTTTCTGCTCATTATCACACAAACTATCGCCCAGTCTTCCAGACCACCTCCACCTCTGACCCTTACGTAGTGGGGCTGACCCATGACGGCCGTGGGATCCGCTTTGCAGAGAGCGGCACGGTGCGCTTTGTGTTCCAGCAGGCGCTGTATTCTATGGGCCAGGCGTGTGTCACAGAGGGCTTTCAGCTTCTGGCATATCTAAACCATAATGGATCTGCAATGGAGTTGTTCCGTGTCTTCAAGCCAGGCGTCCACTACCGGGATACGTCTATATCTCTGGCTGGAGCCGCTAATGTCAGCCCTGGGGACACCATTGGCTTTGAGATCCTCTCTCCTGCTCAGTGCAACGTTCGCTTCTTCGGTGACGAGACGGGCATCAGTCTTCTGAGTTTGTTTTGGGTCCCAGCTGCCATTTCCTCCTCTCTGTCTGCCTCCGTGGCCAACAACGGCCTTCCCTCAGGAGCCGTTCGAAACAAGCCTTTGTTCTTCCACCAGATCAGTCCAAAGGTGTCCCAGATGGGGCTTCTGGGGAAGGGATCTACAGATCAGAGATGGGATTTTGTCTTCAGGGAGAGTGGCACAGCCAGTATAGCTCTGGACCTCAAACTCATTCACTCCTGCAATTTGGTCAAGGTGACCCTGCTCAGGCGAAGTTATTCCGAAAGGTCAGGAGTGGGTGGCGAGGTCGAGGGGCAGCGGCCGGTCCCCTTAGCCCAGCAGGTGGCTGGCCAAATGCCTGAAGGCAGCCAGTGGGCCAGCGTGAGTCTTCGGGCATCCTTTCAGGTTCATAATGGCACGGCTGTTTTTTTCTTACTGGACTGTGTGCGTGGACGGGTCAACCACATCAGCCATCAAACAGGAAGTGGGGTGTCAGTCCTCTGGGTGGCAGCATGATGAGAGGAAGACAAAACTTTGCTATGCTGCTTCTTCATAGAGCCAGCCACAACATTAAAAGCCACTGAAAATGATCGTGTCATTACCATACAGAGTTCTGCTGGGAAAGCTTGGGTCTTTGGCATTCACGAGGGTGTCATGTTCACTTGCGCTACCAGCCTAAGCATTGTTTCTACATTCCTAATCAGGCAAAGCTTCCCTTGGAGGACAGTGTACCTCACCACTCTACAAAAAAAAACTGTTTAGGAACGGCTAAAGGAACACAACAGTAGAGCAAATGTCATCCCAAACAGTCTGCTGCCAAAGTTCTGGCACCAAACACCACGGATCATCCCACAGGTCCTGTGCCTCAATTGGTCACAGACATTTTTGGATCTTGGTTTTTAATGTTGTAGCTGATCAGTATGTGTTCTCAAGTTCAGAAGACCAGATATTAAGCCATTTATGCAATGATCTAATGTCACTCTCTTGGTTCCAGATGGGAAAGAAACAAAGAAACGTCTAAGCTGACTTTTCCATAAGTAACAAAATAAATACACCAGCATCTTTAAGACTATCTAATCACCAAAGGTCCAGTTTGTTAATTCTGTCCAAAAGCTAGTAAATAAGCACCAACACGCTTTGTGATTCTTTTTTTTAAAAAAATTCGAGACTATATGGCTTCTCCTGCTCCCTATGACTCTGATGAGTAAAGCTATCTCCAGACTGCAACTTTATATCCAACTGGGAAATATATAGTTGTGTTTTAAAAGCTTCTGACTGAGTCGTTGGTTGTTTTTTTTTCTGTAGCATTTTCAAAAGATTGATTTCAGACGATAAGCCCCACATCAAGTGCTTCTTTGATGGCTGCCAATCAAGAACAGGAGTGTTCTTTGTATGCAGCGAACCATAAATCCTCCAAACTGCAGTAAGCACCATACTGCGCCTTCCCCTGTGCAGCGTTACACACCAAACATCAGGAAACCTAAGTTCCCTGTAAAGCTCCAAAAGTCAGGGCAAAATCCAGCTGTTTCCTTCTACCTATGTAGTACTGCAACAATATTGTAGTAGAGTAGTTGTTGGTGTAGCTGGTTACCAGCACTCTTATCTCCTGGAAATCCATCCTCCTGTGAACACACCTTAACAATAGTAACTCTCTGCTTATTTCTGATTGATTTTGACGTGAGAAACCTTTAGTTTATTTCACTCTGACAGCCATTTTAAATCAACCGTGGAGTACTTAAAAGGTATGAAAGATTACACATCAGTCATATTTTAATGGTTAAGAATCATTAGTGCATTAATGGCTCTAAAAAGCTATTATTTGACTGCATCTTTATGGAAATAATTTCTCATACTTGAGCTGTCTGCTTTTCATGGTGTTCAAAATGTCATGTTTCTCATTTGCTCGTCTTTTGTTTATATAATTCAGTTACTCTGCTGATGCCAAAGGACATTCAGATCATTCCAATTGCGACTATAGCATTTTCTGCTGGGGCTGGTTTGCATTCAAAAGTTGTGGTTTTTAAGAGCATATGTTTCATGTTAGCCACCATTTTCTTTTGTGAATATCTTCTGCATGCCTTGTTTAATGACCACCTTGCACATATAGACTTCAAGAGAGTCACTAAGGTCTTGCAGCAATTAAACTACTTATTTAAATATTAAAGCTTTCGCACCTAGGTAGTGTTAACCCAAAGTAATCTACAATAAAGTGTATATTTGAATTTTTCTTTTCCTGTAAACCCAATAAAAAGTTTTGTTTTTCCAGATTTTATTACTGTGGTGCAACCGTGTATGGACTCTGCTTTGTGTAGCATGAAGTGCACTCATATTTTTTTTATTTATTTAAAAGTAATGGTTACAAGACAAAGCAACTTTTTTTCCTCTTACTTGTGGAAATTAGAATCCTTAATGATGACACACTGCTATGCTAATTGCAGCACATGTAGGGCTTCTAGCTTCAGACTATAGCTTCACAATGGCTTCATATGACAAAGCTCATGGTGGCTAATCTTGGCTAACATAGCATAAATGCTTAGTTGCATCGCTTGAGACTGTTTTTAAAATGTATCATTTTTATTAAGTCGTGTAGTATAAAGTAGTTATAAATTGTCAGGGATTATCTCCAGTAGACAGCAGTCTGAACACTTGCAGTTTGGAGAATACGGTTTCCTGAGGGGCGTGCTGAGCTAAAAGCTATATTTTTTTTATGCCTCCTCACTTCTGCATCATACAGTTACACAGACTGTGTCCATGGACATGGCTTACGTTGCCACATGGAGATCGCAACACAGATGCTCTTGCTGTCTCATGCAAGACGTGTGTTATAAAAATCCACAATATAGCTATTCGCTGAACTGCTATGAATTTTTTACATTTGTGTAAAATGAGCATTTAGCTTGGCTTCCCCCTTTGAGAATTTGTCTCTGATTTTCCAAAGTGAGAGCACTCTCAAGAGGAGAAGCAGGAATAGTGTCAATTTATAGGACACTGCTGCTTGTTAAAATTGCTTTAGCAGAGTTAGTACAGTTATTATCCAGTAAATATCCACGGCTATTCTTCAGCAAATTTAAGACGAATTAGAATTCTAATAGTGAAACATCAATAAAATCTGATATGATCTAAGAAAAGTTTCCTCTACTGCCAGGAATGCTCTTATTTGAACAAAGCAAGCTTCACCCCAAATTTCTCAAACAAGGTGAGCTGATTAGCTTGTGTGCGCCTCTCACATCGGGCCTCAGAAATGTGGAGACTAAATCAAACATATTTGCTCCTGGTAGAAGCCAGCAGGTGTTTCCTATTACTCATCAAAGGAAAGAGGTCCTTTATCATGAACTTGAACAGTTGGAATTATATTAGCAGGGCAGATAACTTGCTAATGGCCTTCCTTCTTTCCACCAGTTAGTCTTAGAGTACTTTACCGCTTTGGCACAAGATCAAAAAGCAAACTCTGATCCTGGGCATTTTATATGAAAACCAGCAGAACACTTGATGTCATTATTTGGTTTCTTTGAAGTCATAACTTCCAGGTTTGTGTGTGCTGTAGACTAGTTAATAAATCATAACTCTTCAGGGATCAGTGACATTATTATGTAGGTTTGGAGCCTCGAGGTCAAAGTTTCTCTCGCTCAAAGTTTCTTGACCAAAGCGTTACCATGAATAAAACACGTGCAACATGGGTCATGAGCTTTTTCTACAAAGCATGCTCGAATTTTGTCAAAATCAAAGATGGGAGGCCAAAGAGAATAACCAGACAACAGAAAGAGAGCACGTCATGTGACAAACTGAATCCTCCTCCAGGGTAGTGAGTGACTGGCTGGATGAGTTATAGTAGTCTGAGAGGGAAAAATATTTTAGGGAAAAAGGTCAGAGCCCCAACGCACAGACGGCGGAGCTCTGCCTGGTATGAGCACTGGGCCAAGCACATTAGTACTGTGGGTAATAGAGTACAGATGGAGGAAAAAAAAAAAAAAAAACATATGTATTTTTAACTGGGTATGAACTATATGTGTGGGGATGTTATTTCTGTAAAAGATGTTTAGTTTGTTCTTTAGTATTGTGTTGCTCCCCCTGCCCCATCAGTCACTGAAAGTCCCTTATTTCTTTTTAAAGTGACAGTTACGCACATCAAGCTTGTGTCCATAAATGCGTGGACTCTAAACCTCCACAGGCAGCTGGGAGGTGAATGTGCAGAGAGCAGGTGCACTCAGAGCCTTGACAATGAGACGAACGAGGATCATTAAAGAAGCCGTGAGAAGTCTTGAGAAAGAAGCCCAACCGATGCAAAGGTGAGAAATTCGACCGATGGTGTCAGCACATCTGGAAACTGTTCACGCTTGTTTTGAACTTTTCTTCCCACTTTGAACTTATCCAGAGATGTCCCACAGTTTTTGTGCTCCGAAGTAACTGTTTTTAGGTAAATGCTATAGAAACCAACCGGTGGGTAGCCTTGAATTATAGGCCACCAACACAAATAATATAGAATAGTAACAATTTCAGGAAATCCCGACACCTACAATTTGAAATGATCATAATGCTCAATACAGTGTGGTAAATCACAAAATATTATGGGCTATACATGTTTGAACATTTTCAACCACATATGATTTAAAAGCCATGATTTGATCAAACATTTCCATTCTTCTAAAATGTAAGCACAGACAAATGGCACAACACTGCCCTCTACAGGAAGAAATATGAAATAAATCAATTCTGGTGGAGTTAAAATTTATTAACACTTCATATATACCGTGTACTTGTAAAGATAGCAAATGTCCTTTAAATGTATCTGCTGACAGAGTTGCTATGTGACAATATAACAGTATATTATACTAATTACTATTCATTTTAGTTTGAAATAAAATTAGTCAGAGCTTAAATATCTGATTACACACAGTGTGACTATTTTCATAGATTGCACTTTAGGGATTACAATTCCAATAACAAACAATTCCACAATATTACAATACAGTCACTGAAAAACAACAGGAAATGACCAAACGGTGTCTCCAAATGTGAGGGCAAGGCAGCTTGCGGGCTGTGATTAGGGAAAAAAAAAAGGAAAAATTAAAAACCCCTATTAGCATAAAGGGTTCTGACTACATAAAGCCAGAATTGAATTCTTAAAGCATGTGAGCCTTTGATAAAAAGGTTGTACTACTGTCATATATAATAAATTACTTTAAGGTATTCATATATAGGGGATTACAAATGATAATTCGGCACTTAAGTGTTGCAACAGAAAGTAAATTGTGCATCGTTCTAATTCTATGACAGATGTGTTTGAGGCTAGCAGTGAAGTTAGCGGACGACAGACGATAGAAAGCTTTACATGCTTTATGTTTAGAGGTGTTAAATAAGCTTCAAATGGTGAACTTTGATCGAAAAAACCCCAAATGACTAAAAGGAGTTCACTCATATCTCTTTGGATAAGATGTAAGTAGGATGCCATGATGTTATGAACCTCCGTAACAGTTCTGTAAGTAACAGTTCTATAAGGCTACCATAAAGTTGTTAAAATGACGACAAATACTCAATGCACCTCCACTGAAAGATGGTCTAAAAGTGTAAAGACGTTTCACTGAGATCATGTTCTTGACAAAAAAAGTATGTGTTAAAAAACTGCAAGTTCACCACGTGTCAAACACTGAACTGTAAAACATTAAGTTGTTTTTTTTTGGTCCGTGCTGCAAAGAGAGCTGAGTGTCTCTGAGAGTGAGAAAGGCAAGAGTGAATGAGTGACCCCCTGTGCGAAGGGTAAGCACAGAGGAATGACCGGGTCATGTAGCATGTCATGGTTAAGTAGGGCCAATGAGAGAAAGGTAAAAATGCTTCAGTGCAGGATCTCGATGAGAAGGCGCTTAAAGTCTCCGCCACACTCAGAGTCCAGGGCATCTTTCAGAGTGACATCGTACTTCTCCAGGTACATGTCCTTCACTGTCTCCAAGTCAATCTGTGGGTTGAAGATCAAACTGTAAACCCTCTTGAAGTTGACATTCATAAAAAGACCATTTAACCTGCTGATAACTAAGCTCTTCTTTGACTGTTTTTTTTTTCTCTTTTTAAAAACAGTTTTAGCAAGCCGCAGATCAAAAGAATAAAAAATGAATGAATGTGTGCACAGGTCTCCGTTTCTGGTAAACTCAACTTTTTGGACCACCGACCACTTTATTAAGAACATCTGTGACATCTGTTCAGCACAACAGCTCTACACTACCTGAGTACAGCTTGATATCTTAATGCCAGATATTCCCAATTTGGTGTCGCATAAACCGCACAGGTCTGCTGGTGTTGGTTAACAACCAGAATTAGCATCTCATGCCACAAAACTGACAAAAAGCTGCATGACCCAAACTATTTTTGGTTTTCCTATATCTACCTACAATGGCATGGACTGTGGCTGTAACTACATAATAACCTTTAATGCCCCGATTAAATATAATATATAGATAAAGATGATAATGCTCTTCTTTCTTTCCTTTTCTACAAAGAACATTGATCCGTTACAGTTAGAGAAAGAAAGAAAGAGCACATATTACACCAGTTTTCTCTGCATTTGCTTCCTGTGCGTTTCCGGATGGAATTTGAGATCCTTTTACTGTTCTCTTAATAGCTCTTAATGGTTATAGTTATAGTCCAAAATATTTATCCGATTTGCTTTTGGTTTATGAACGTCCTAGAGCATCTCAGGTCTTCAGACGCTGCTCTCCTATTAACTCCTAAACTTCAGACCGGTGCGGCTGTTTTATTATATCTTTGTTGCTTTTACTACTTCTGTAAAGCCCTCTGTGCTACAAATTTTGAATGAAAAATACTACACAAATAAAGATTGATTGATATGAATGTATTACCCACAAAAAGCTAATAAATATGTCAAAACAAAACAGCTGTTTGTTAATATCTGTGTTTGGAGCTATGGTGGCCTCATCGTTGTGGCTCGTGCACAAATATTTCAAAAGTGAGCTGTACGTATCCCCTAAAATGTTCACAGTTAAGAATAAACAAATAGAATTTTTTAAATATGGTTCATGTATGTATTTCATCAGTCATTCTTTAAACTCCAATGGCTCAGGCAGAGGAGCCGTTTCAGTGTTGGGATGTCTGAGAAGTTACTGTGTTCAGGTACGCTCAATAGTTAAGAAAATCACAACAACATAATTCATCTATTCATGTCATATCCTGCAGCATCAACGATAGTCACAAGACTCTTTCCATGCACGAAGGGGTCTCCCCATCACCTGAGATATCTGTTATTCTAGCACAGATAGCTGACAGTCAGCATTTCTAAGATAGCAAGATTAGCTTTCTAATAGGCTAGTCTTAATGTTAGCAATAGCTTGTTTTCCTCAGGATATTAGAAAATCTTAACTCAAAAACATTCAATCCTACGACTAAGACGTGTGTAAGCCGTATAACTAAGCACTCTAGCACTATTTTCTTTTCTTACTCAGGATCTCAAGGGAGATGAACCACGATCATCCTGCTACTCAACTTACTTGAAGTAAAAAAGCATTTATCAGTTTTTCCTGACACAGTTCACAGTGCTCTCTGAGCTGAACTTTTCTGCATTCTACATTTGCAATCTTACTTAATATAGTGGAATAGCCTGTGCAGTTCGCTTCTCAGGGAACTAAAGGGCAATAAGAGTGGACAGCTTCTGTGCACGACTTCTGGTATGTGGTTTGAGGTGCACTGTGTAGGAGATGAAATGTTAGGGTCTATATTTTGAACATCATTACAAGAAGCCTGACTCAGTACTCGGTGGTATATTAAATGAGTGGACAGTTCCAACACCGTTCTAGTCAGTAGTCACAGCAGGAAATGCACAGGTGCATTGATGATGCTTGCAGTCCACTTTGGGGGTAAAGATCCTGCAGTCGAGCCTGCTGGCTCATTGTAAAGGTTTACCAAAGCACTAACAGGATCTCATTAAGCCCTCATTAATGTCATTCAGTTTTGTTTTCAATAAACCTTTTAGTTGTGAATTATATTTGGAATACAAGAAGCATATTTCAGAATTTTGTTGTTTTTAAAAATGTTTCAATTACACCGTTTCTGAGGCTGGCTATTGTGTAACGTAGACCTGTGGTTTCACAATAATGCCTGTAATACCATCTCAAGAGCATAATTACACACTGAGACCTGGAAACACACTTGCCTCAGAGCGGCCTACGATGATGCGAATAAGTGTGTCCTCATCCGTGCCCAATCCCTTCATCGCGGCATTGAGACGTCTGGCAAAATACAGCTGGGGGTTCTTAGCACACCTCACTATAAATCGCACACAGGATTACAGCAGGTGTTAGTGAAAGAACTGATAACAGATTTGAGATTTAAGTGACTTTTGCATGAGCATGCTCCTCCTTACCAAGGGCAATGTAGCAGTCCTTAAGAGTTCCTGTGGCCTCAGAGTCAATGGTGTCCAAAATGTCTGTTCCCGAAAGCTGAAGAAAAACAAATTAATCCACAATCGAGCCACTTAATAATATAAATATGAATAACAAGAGTGCCAAAAAAAACCAAAACAATTCAGCAATATGAAAACTACAAAAGTATTTTTTTCCCCTGTAACACTTTATTCGTACGTACCGACTCATAGGCCTTAAAGGTGGCCTGAAGCTGCAGGTAGTTCCTGTGTGTCAGGATGTAGGTGAAGGTTGACTCGTCTGTGCCGAACCTGCCCTCTCCTGCCTGGTCAATACAAGGGCGAACAACATTTGTTTCAGTTTTCAGTATTGGAAATCAAAATGGATGACATTTGATTACATTTGAGTGAGAATAAGTGTCTATTTCACACTTTTGGTCATCATTTCTCACAGAAATAGTAAGAAATTTTAAGTGAACTGCTGCAAGCTAGAACTGTGCTTCCTCTGTGTTACAATGATGAATGGAACTGCGGAAGGGATTTAAGGAAATTTCTTAAGTGTTTAAAAAGGATGCATTTTTCTGGTATATTTGTGTGTCTGTGATGATAAAGCAAAATCAAATATTCCACCTTTGAATACCCAGTAGTGGGCAGTACACTTATAAAGCTTCAGGATGAGGTTGACTAATGTCATTAGCATTAGCATGTCAATAAACAGGCTAATGTATCTTTATCAGTGCACCACAAGGCAAAAACGTTAGCATGTTTGTTAACTTGACTAGAATAAGAAGAGAAGAATTGTCAGCAAAATGACAAAACTTCTCCTTTTATAGAGGTGCTCACACTAACTGATGATGATCAGATAATTAATAAATTGAAAGACAGTGTATTTTTTTTTTTTAACATGACTGTTTGTTGCACTTTGTCTAAACTTTTCACATATTTTAAAAGCAAATATTCTGCAGCAGCTTTATTGAATTAATTCACAAAATAATAAATAGTGTGCACTTTAACTTTAGACGAATATTATCATACATTCTACAAATTTTAACGAGAAGCATTAGCGTTAGCATGTCAACAAACATGCTAATGTATCTTTATCAGTGCACCACAAGGCAAAAACATCTTGACTAGAATAAATTGGTGAATTTAGATTACCGTAGCCAACCTCGTCCTAAAGCTTTATGTATGTATGTATTACTTATCTAGCTTTGGTTATTACATTTTGGATGGTGACCATGCAGTCTCTTTCTGACAAGTAGCAACAGCCATGACAGTAGCTCTGTGAGGTTTAACTGAGGAAGAAAGTTGTGTTTTGAGCTAAATGCTAACATCAAAGTTGTTAACAGTGAGCTTGTTTGTTATTTAGTACGTTCTGAAAACGTGAAACATGAAATTTGATTCATTAGCTGTACATTTCCAGATGATGATATTACAATGCTGTAATAAAAGCTGCAGCACACCATTAAAAAAAAAAAAAGCTATGATATCAATATGTGGACATTTGCATAACTAAATGAAGAACAGCATTAACTTGCATTGGCCCATAATTTGGAGGAATTATTCAGCACAGCCCCTGTCTGAGAACACACCTCAAACAAAGAAGCAGCATCTTGTTCGGCTAAAGCTTCATCCACCTCGTAGCCCTCATCTCTGCTCGCCTGTAATAGAAACACGAGAGAGCAGTGTGAGGTTCAGAGTGGGCGAGCCGAGAGCGTGAGGGAAAAATCTTGCCAAGCTCAACCAAAGAGACTGGATTACAAAAATAACATTAAACATTTATGGGATAACAATCATCTGTTCCACATTAATGGGAAATATCTGAAGACCACTAAAGCTCATTGGAATGGCATTGCTGTGGAACATGAGTCACACTATTTGTCTGTTTTTTCAGAGGAAGGAAAAAGAGAGGAAGCAGAAAAGGGTGGGGGCGGCAGGGAAAGAGCTGGAGATGGCATAAAGGCCTAAACATGCCAAACAATTTGACAAATGTCCGAGTGGGCGAGCACAACACAATTCTGCGAGTCATTATGGGAGAAAAAAAAAAAGCTCATTTCTGTTTCTCCTCAAAGCTTCCTTCCAGATTCAAGCAGCTGTGCTAAAAGTGCAGAAAGTGGTTGGAAATATTCATCAGTTTTCTACCTGCAGCAGTGACATCAACAGGTTCCTCACGTCTCCACTGGTATCATCCTCAATATCCGTCTCCAGGTCATGCTCAAGCACTGCAGGGGGAGATACATAATTAGTTCAGTCTGGTGCTGATCAAACTCTTCTCACAAACTCACAAACAGGTTTTCAATACCTATGTGGAAATCCCCACGACAGATTTTATACTGAGTGAAATTTGACCTCAACATGGATCAAGTCAGACAGAATGACAGGGGCAAGTGAGTCATTGAACCATGATGACATAATTGAAGAAGAATTTCCCAGTTTGGTTAACAGGCCACATTTTCTAGGAAAAAAAATAACATCAGATTGCTTTTTTATGACTTAGCAAGAGGAAAACATACCCTGAACATATGCCTCCTTGTAGCTCAAGATGTCCTGTGGGGGAAAATGAAAATGGAGCTCAGTAGAGTGAACATCTTGCATCATCTCACAATTACATCTGAGAAACAAGGATGCTCATCTCACAGTCTTTTTTTTTCTTCTTTTCTCCGAAACTTCAAGGCCCAAATATGACCTGTTCCGTATTCTGACAACAAAATGCAGCGCTGCTCTCAACCATGGCATTCATAAACTCTTCTCTACAGACTAAAGTTTTGTCTGGTGTTCTAGCTTTGATGCATTCGTAAGGCTTGCTATTCCATTCACAAAATGACATCATCACTTTTATATGCATTTTATTACAGAGAATCAAACATGTCACTGGGATGGATGTAACCGCTTTAAACTGGTTAACATAAACTCTAGTTTGTTCATGTAAATGATGAGTCTTCCACATTCCAGTGATAGTTATGGAGTTCCACAGGGTTCTGTGCTTGGACCGCATACATTTCCATTGCTAAGCTGATGACTTTCATGGTATCTATGCCAGATGAAATCAGGGAGGTCACATACATGTAACCTTATTAGAATGAGCAGATAGTTCTCTGAAAAGCCTTTAGCTAATCCAAAAGGCGGAAGCAAGAACTTGCAAAAGATTATTATTTCTCCAGCTTTAGCCTCTCATTTATCCTTCCTAGCTGCATGTGAAATCCAGAATCAAGAATTCCTCTCACATACAAAATGGTACATTAAATAATCCACATTGAAATAACTCCTTTTTAACCTTGTCTTGGTTCTAAAAGATGCCTTACATGAATTTCTCGTGTGTGTGTGTGTACGTATGATCTATATACAGAATGCAACACTTTTTCTCTAAAATCACACACCAATAAACATATTGGGGCAGTGTGAGTTTGTACAGTGTCTTACCCAAGGGGACCAACCAGCCATCCATCCATCTTATTAGAAATTAATAGACTTTATAGTCATTGAACTGAGGTGTTCCTATACGCCAACCGTAATCTCTCCAACAGGAACCTGTGTCTGCCCTGACATTATGACCAGAACACCTCCACATGTCAACTGTACTCTGAGCCCCTCCCAGACATCCGGGGTCCTCACCCCGATAATTGAACTCTATTATGTCTTAAAGACCTCATATTACCATGTTTTTTTTTCAACTGAGCGCTTCAATTTCAAAGAGCAGACTAACCAGTGGTGCCTGGAGTCTTTGAAAGTAGAATGGGAGGCAGAGCTTCCAGTTATGAGGCTCCTCTCTTGTGGAATCAACTCGCAGGTTGGGTTCAGGAGGCTACTTTTTTAAGATTCAGCTTAAAACTTCCCTTTTAAATAAAACTCATACTAAGTGCTGGCCACAGTGCTCGCAGTTAACTTAACTTCTATTAAAGCATTCGTGTGTCTAAAAGAAATACTGTAGGGTGTTAACCTGAGTTTATTGAAACTTCGCTGCTGTTCAGAGCTTCAACTCTGAACAGCAGCGAAGAGATTAACTCAAGTTAAACAAAGACTTCCAAGCCGTGTGACTGAAAATGTCCTCGTGGTTTTCCAAAGAGAAAGACATTGCATTTTGACAGATGCAGTCAAGTCAAATCTCCCACCATCGTTTTGTGACTTGAGCCTCAGCTCCGCAGCTCCGAGTTCCAGAGTGAACGAAAGCAGAGGCACAATGCACCGGTCCGTGATTAACCTTCAAGTACCGCCAATCAACACACCTGGTTTGTGGCGGTGCACAAGATCTCGACCAGCACGGCTTCGTCCGTGCCTGCCCCTTTCATGGCCTTCTTCAGCTCCTTGGCGAAGTAGACTTGAGGAGCGTCCAACATGGCAATGGTGGCTTTCTCGAAACTACCTGTCAGCTCCTTCTTCAGGACTTCCTCCAGCTCCTGAAAAATAACACAGAGCTCAAAGGATCAGTGTGTGTGTGTGTGTGTGTGCAAAAGAAAACAAAGACAGGCAGGTGGGCGGGTACTCACGTCATCATACTTTTCAAAGTAGGCTTGTTTGATTTCCACGCGCTGCGTTGCAGAGCGATTGGCCAGGATTTGAATAATGGCCTCTTCATCTGTGCCTGGAAAACAAAAGAAATGATCATCATAATGGTTTGATTTAAGACGTTTTTTTTTCCATCACAGCAAAAAGGCTTAACAAACATAGTTTTTAAGGCCTGCTACATCTTCTCTTGTCCTCCACTTGTCCAGTTTCCTCAATTTTTTAGGACAAACTGCACTCCATGCTGAGATATGCAGAATTTCAATTTCATCAACATCTTTGTTGGGAATCACCTTTAGGTACAAAAATACCCTGATATGTCTGTCAAACGGTGTTCTCTTTGGTATTTTTCATAGATGGGGCTGAGGAAATTGGGCTGCTTGTGACAAATTGCCAAAAGATGTCATTTAAATTCGGGTCTTTGCTAAGTTGTTTCTGTTATGTTCCGACACAACACTTGTTCATCCCTTGAGTTGGGTCCCTTTTTGATGCCTGAAGGATTCAGAGGCCAGAGTTAAGTGGTTTTGATGAACAAAAACTGAAAACAGTCAGCTGGACTGAAAATGAGTGAAAAAGCAGCCAAAGTCCAAAGAAAAGCTTTTAAGGTCTGGAAAACTACTGCTCAAGACCACTTTAAAAGATCACAGGAATTTGTATCTAAGAGAAAGAGCATAATGCAAAGCTACACCTGGAAAATGTGTGTACTTACCTAACCCTTTGCATCCTTTTCGAATAGCTTTTATATCAGCTGTGACATCAAATTCCTCAAATGGGACTATGGTGGGCTAGAGAACAAGACATGGGCAATAAGAATGAACATTATTATTAACAATCAGATCTATAGCATTTCACTAAGACCTAAAAGTAAACAAGGAGTGAGGAAGTTAAATCTTTAATCATAGACTGGTTAATAGGCTGATATAAAGCTTCAGTTGTTATGCTCTGAAGCCAGACTACAGGGCGAGGTTGTGTAAAGGATTAGCTCTGTGTTGCATCCTGGCATTTAAGTCTGGGGCTGGGTGCCGCCTGTGTGTGATCGCTGAGTCATGGAGCAGCAGACACTCTCCTCTCCTCTCCTCTCCTCTCCTCTCCTCTCCTCTCCTCTCCTCTCCTCTCCTCTCCTCTCCTCTCCTCTCCTGCCCTAAGCTGAACACAATGCGGCCTTATCGATCTGACTGCTGAGAAGTCCCCTGTTTCCCCCCTCTGCTGCCTCCTGGGCCCCACCAGGACACACTCCCTGCGCACGAGTTAACTGCGCCAGCGGCGACGCAGGCGGCCTGCGCGCAGCCAATTCACTCAAAAAGTCTCCTTTTCATCTCCCGAAAAAAAGTAACAACATTTAAGTCCATTTGGACGTTGTCTGTGTCACTCTCTGACACTTCGGTGAGCTTCTCCTCCCTGCTGATTTCTATGACTTCAATGCTGCAAACTTTTCAGCTTTAAAACGGCGCCTTTAAATGGAATGAACGCGTTCACAGTGTGTTTGGGAGCTGTAGTTCGAGTTAAAAAAAAAAAAAGAATCGCTTTTCTTACCTGCACGTTGCCCATGTTCGTCACGATTATCCCCGCTGTGAGGTGACGGATTGGAGCTGCCTGGCGTGTGTGCTGGTGGATGCGGGATGGGCTGCTCCTGCAGGGGCTCAGCCCCGTCCGCTGCGGCGGAGGTGACGTCACCGCGGATGGAGCGCGGTCAGGTGGAGGCACCAGAGATAACAGCGGTTGGCACTGACTAGCTGGTGTTTATTTACCAAAGTATTTATTTATTTATTTTTTCCATGTGCGACATTTGCACATGTTTTGAGCCTGACTGCAGTTTGGTGCCGTGTTGCCTGTTTGTAACTGAGTCATTATAACCAAACATCTCCACTTTGGTCTGCTCTGTCCAAAGGACATTGTTCCAGAAGTCTTGTGGTTTGTTCAGATGTAACTTTGCAAACCTAAGCTGTGCTGCCATGTTGTTTTTAGAGAGAAGTGGCTTTCTCCTGCAACCCTTGTTCAGTCTTTTTCTAACTGTGCTGTCATGAACTTTAACATTTAACATGCTAACTGAGGCCTGGAGAGTCTGAGATGTATCTCTTGTTTTTTTTTATTGCAGTTTCTCAGAGCGTTGCACAGTCTGACCTTGGGGTGAACTTGCTGGAACGTCCACTGTTGGGAAGATTGACAGCTGTCTTGAATGTTTTCCACTTCTGAATAATCTCTCTCTCTGTAGAATAATGGACTATAAATTATTTGGAAATTACCTTAGAACCCTTCCCAGATTGCTGGGCAGCAACAATTGCTCCTCTAAGATAATTGCTGATGTCTTTCCACCTTGGCACACCTGAATGCTTCAGCCCAGCAAACTGACAAAACCTCTGCTTTTATAGAGGCGCTCATACTTACTGATGATGATCAGATAATTAATAAATTGAAAGACAGCGTATCTTTTTATTTTTAACATGACTGTTATGTTGCACTTTGTCTAAACCTTTCACATATTTCAAAGGCAAATATTCTTCAGGAGCTTCGTTGAATTAATTCACAAAATAATAAATAGTGTGCACTTTAACTTTAGACTACTTTTATCCTACATTTTATTGTTTAATACAGGTAAATCCATGCATAAATGGCTTAAATGCACCATTATATTTATTGGATATTTTTTCTTTGATGATCATGAATTTTGTGTCTGCAGGCTGGAAGTCATCTGGTCACCCAAGCATTCATGGATAAGCACCTATTTTGAACTCATGCAGCCCCAGAGCGTCACTTTACGACATTTGTGCTTTACTGTCAGGGCCAAACATTCACTGTGTTGGCCCCTGTCTGTTCACACCAGACAGGCTGGAACCCATCTGAGCCACAGTGCTTTACTTAAATCTCATGTATCAGGCTGTTTTGTGCTGCAGAGTAAACAGCCTTTTCTTGGATGCTGTCCATGAAGGCGGATGTTACGCAGTGTCCTTCAGTCTGTCTGAGCTGACGTTGAAACAAAGGCCATGTAATAAGATTGGCCACTGCAGCGCATATTAGTGTAGCTATCTGTAGCTCCTCATCCCTCCCTCTTACTGCTGCAAATGTGTTCCTATACATTTTTTTTTAACTGCACAATCATTTTCCATCTTTATTATGATCTTCATGGAGTCTCGTGGTCGTTGTTTGTAAGCTCTTCCAGAGACTCTTAAGAGTAAGGAGCCATTGTGCTGACATATGAACAGGCTAAGCATATATGTCCAAAACTCCAAAGGTTTTACTGATCACAGATATGTTCACTTTATGAATTTCTGCTTTGGGGTCATGATTTTTTTTAAAATTATTTTTATTTAAAAACAAGATTTAGGGAGTTGATACACTTTGAAATCACATGACCTTTAGTTAGCATCACACAGGGATGTACTAAACTCTTTTGAATGCTTTTGTGGCAGAGAGCTCAAATACAACAGCTCTTGCAATAGCAGTTCCATGGAATATACTCTGCGTCTACACTAAACATTAATACACCTATACACATTATTTTTGACAGACGTTGTCATGCTATCTCATTGTAGGAGGATTCACATCTGAAAAACAGGGATTTTCCAGTGCAGAAATACTCTGCTAATTATAAGTTTATCATGAAAACATAATGAAAAGCTGTGTCAGTGCTAACAGAATAAGTATATTAAAAGGAAGAAAGTCTGAGATGTATAGGAGTGGGAGAAAATGTAGCATAAAAGGAACTTAATTAAATACAAAATGTTAAAAGAACACTTGGATACGCTGCTGTACAAATGTTTTGGTTATCTGCTTAGGTCCTTATATTTTGCTTCCAAGCAGCCAGACTTTCTTCTAATCTTTTTAAAGTGGTCTTCAGCAATAGTCTGACGGGCTATGTGAAGGTCTTTTAAAGTTTTTCTTTGGACACTGGACACTTAAAACCGATGTATGAATCATTCATGGATAAAAAAGAACATAACTCAAGGAATGAAATAGTGTTGTGTGTACGTGTAACAGACAACTTCCATTTCTACAGTTGCATTTGTTCGGGATGCCAAAGACAACACAGTCTGACAGACATTAAGTAGTATATTTTTGCACCAACAAGGCGAATCCTAAAGAGCTATTAGCTGAAAAGTTGGCACATCTCAGTATGGTCTGAAGTGTGTCCATAGACTGGACAAGTGGAGGACAGAAGAAGAAGTCTCAGGTCCAAAAACCTATCTATAGCAGGAACAGTATCTGAAAGGAATGTCCTTAAGAAAGAAGAAAAAAATCCAGCAAAGACCTGAGAGATGCATCTGGACCTTCAGTTGATCCATCTACTGTTCACTGAGGCCTCAGCAGCAATGGTCTCCATGGAAGGGTGGCTGTCAAGAGGTCTTATGGAAGGATGAATCCTCCCCAGAGCCCGGACCTCAACATTATTGAAGCAGTCTGGGATCATCTTGACAGAGAACGGAACAAAAGGCAGCCGACATCCAAAGAAGAGCTTTGGGATGTCCTTCAAGAAACCTGGAGAGCTATTCCTGAAGACTACTTAAAGAAATAACAGAAAGCTTGTCTAAGAGGGTTCAGGCTGAGTTGAAGAATTGTACAAAGGGTTAGAATTGTACAATATGTTTTTGCTTAATAGAATGTATTTCTATTTATGTTTTTTTTTTTGTTAAGTAAATTACTACATTATTTGTCTATTTCTGTTAAGAAATGAGGCGTGGCTCAAGACTTTCGCACACAGCTTTGGAGCGCTGTTCTTCTGCGAGTTTGGTGATCAAAATGCCTTTTTTTTTAATCAAATTCCATCATTAAATTTAAACTTAATGGAAACTGGAGTCCACTAAGTGCTCGCTGGGCTCACCTGAGGAAATGTGGAGTACGGTCAACACACGGTAATAACCCTCTTTCTCCACACGGTGGCAGCGGTGTACCAATGAACAGGAACACGAGGTGGATTTTATAGAAATATTTAATTCATGATTGAGAACATTATTTACCGTATGTACATGCAACACGATATGAAGGTACAGTATAAATAATCCCATGTGGATGCTACAGCAGTTTGTAACTTTACCATATAACAAGCATAAAATACACGTAGTGGGGGAAATGATGGCATTTCCCCTCAAACAGCCTCAAACCATCAGAGAGAAAGAAGCGTTGTGAACATTATAGAGCAGTGGTTCATGTTTATTTATCAAATGTTTCACATTCAGCTTACATTAAATACATCTATATCTGAAAAACCCCAAGTGCTAGAAAGCCTCATTTAAGTGTTTACTATGCCGTATGCAATGAGTAGCCTGTTTTATACTTTCAGGTGAATTTAAGTGGTCCCCAAACTCTCACTGCCATGCACACACAGCCGTAATGAAGCCCAGCTGACTAGTGTGTGTGTGTGTGTGTGATAGCACTGTTTGAGTTGTGGGTGGTGTGTGGCTGATCACAGCACAGAAAGGCTGAATGCTGTTGTTGTCGTTGGAGATGATGCCGGAATGATAAATTACTCGTGTTCTGCCAGAGAGACAGAGTGGAGCTCGGGTCATTTAAGTGTTTTTAGCCATCCAATGTGTGATTTGAAGGAGGGTGCATTCAGGCAGAGAAAATGGGCAAGTAGCGGATGGGATGTATTATTCACATCATCCACTATAGGCAGGCTCATGTTTTTTTTTTTGGTCCTTGAAAGACTCGGTTGTGTGTTTTCGGTGCATGTGCAGATACACGCCAGCCTGTGATGAAGGACTGTCTGACGCAGGCCAAAAGGAGCAAACAGTAAACAAATATCCACCTCCTGGATATTTCGGTGTTGCTCAGCCACGACTGTCTGCCATTTGGAATGCATGTGTACACTGTTGAAAAGCAATGCACATCATTTCAAAAAGCATCATGTGTAATATAAGTAGACAAATACTGTAGGCCACGACATCAAAAGTTCCACTGTCATATCTGAGTACAAGTTGACCAGTAAACATTTAGTCATTTGATGCTTGATAGTTTGCCACATGCGACGGCTTGTTTTTTTTTTTCTTTGTTTTTTTTTTCAGAAAAACACACTGTATACTGAGAACTTTACTGAACAGTTTTTAGCTGTGGTGCCATCCTTTGTTTTTCCCATGTTTCTCTAAACCGACAGATATGTTCGTGCCATGAATATTCAATTTGGCCTAAAGGTAAGGCTGTGTCTGGGGCTTTGGTCCAGCTTCTCAAAGCTCACACTGTATCACCTTTATTCCTAAGGCCTTTATTCCCCCGTTTGTTTTCAGCAACTCGTACTCCAAGTCGAAACTGACTTGCAGCTTCACGTATAACCCCTGCTCCCAAAAAGTTGGGACGCCGTGTTAAATGAAAAGAAAAAGAAAATGATTTTCAACTCTTGTAAACATGCATTTTATTCACAGTAGAACATAGGAAAAATGTTCAAAGTGAGACATTTTATTATTATGAAAAATATTACTGTAGCTCATCTTTAATGTGATGACAGCAACACATCTCGGGAAAAGTTGGGACAGGAGCAACAAAAAGCTGAAAAGTAAGTGAGTAAGCAAAGAGCTGGAGGAGCATGTTGCAACTAATTAGTTCAATTGTCAACAGTGCAGTAACATGACTGGCTCTAAAAGAGCAGCTTAGAGAGGTAGAGTCTCTCAGAGGCAATCTGCAAAAAGCAGCGTCTACAAATTAACACTGGATGCCTCAGGCAGCAATGCATTAAAGACATGCATGATTCTGTCATGGAAATCACTGCATAATTCTCAGGATATTAATAAATCATTGTGTGTGAACACCGTTCAGTCTGACATCCACAAATGGTGGTTAAAGCTGTATCATCAGAAGAAGAAGCCATATGTGAACATGATCCAGACAAGCTGCTGTCTTCTCTGGGCCAAGGCTCATTTAAAAGGGACTGAGGCAAAGTGGGAAAGTGTGCTGTGTGTCGGACAAATCGAAATTTGAAATTCTTTTTTGAAATCATGGATCACATCCTCTGGACTGAAGAGGAGAGGGACCATCCGGCTTGTTGCTGGCACTCTGATCATAAGCCTGCATATCTGATGGTATGGAGGTACATTCATGCCTTTAGAACTGGCAACTTGCTCGTCTGGAAAGGCGCCATCCATGCGGAATGGTACCCACAGGTTTTAGGGCAACATTTGCTCCCATCCAGAAGCCTTTTTTTTAGGGAAGGCCTTGCACATTTCAGCAAGACATTGCACCTATAACATCTTGAGCAGCTAGAATCTTATTTCAGACAAGAATGGGACAACTTTTGTTTCCCAAAGATCCAGTAAATGGTCTCTGCAGTTCCTGGATGTTTAGAAGCTGTCGTTAAAAGAAGAGAGGATGCGTCAGAGTGGTAAACATCACCTTCTCCCAGCTTCTGTGACATTTGCTGCTTCCATCAATATCAAGATGAGCAAGCATGTTTTGTATTGTGTTCTACTGTGAATAAAATATTATTTCAATTTTCACATCACTGCATTCTGCTATCATTCGCAGTTTATACAGAGTTGTAGTATCAGCAGTAACTAACAGAAAATATACTCTTTTCAGTGAGCTCAGGTCAAGAACTCGCTGGGTTTTGGGATGAACGATTGTCTGCTCTGCTGGTAAATACAGATATGAATCTTTACAAATGTCCTTGTTGTATTAAATGTGATGAAACATACAAACTATGCAATGTGCAAGCAAAAGTGCAGAAAGAAAAAAAAGTATTTGAAAGTGACCTCAAGGTTGCATTCACTGCAATGTAACAATGAGATGTTTGGTGGTGTGCAAGTGGTCGTGTTTGGACAGCGGGATAAATGGTTCTTTCCTTCAATATCCTTTTCACAAAGGTGACCCAGAGAAGCCCTCTTAATATATACAATCTTTGCTTTGTTCTCTGCGCTCTCAGTCTGTGAGTACAAAAAGATCAAATCCACACACCAGTTATCATGCCCTCTCGCCTGAGTCTTGCTCTGGAAAGTCCCAGGGGCACACATCAACCATTTTTGCGCTGCTGACGACTGCAGGCTTGTAACTAGTGCGCAAAGAGCTCTCTTTCTTCTTCTCAGGTGATGTTTTAGTCTGAGCCGAGCTGCTGTGCGAGCGCTCGGTCTCCCGGGAGGAAACCTCCAACCTCCTGATCTCTGTCACCTCTGCGTCTCTCGTTGAGCTTCTCCGCCGCTCTGAAACCGAGCCGCCACACTCAGACGACTGGCTCACCCGCCTCCTCTCTGAAGGCGGCTTGCTGGACGAGCTCCGTCTCTCTCTGCTCTTCTCCCTCCCTTTCTCCTTCTCGGACCTGTGGTTGGATGATGAGGAGCCTTTCCGTTTCTTCTTGTGTGTGGAGGGACTGTTGCATTTCTTCTCCTGCTTAGGTGAGGGTGGGCTGCTGCAATCCCAGGGGCAGATTTCCACCATGAGAGACGGAGGCTGTAGGAGGCTCCCTGTGGACCTGGAGTGGTCCGAGTGGAGCGTTTTTGGTTTTCCATCAGTGGGTGTGACGCTTTTCTTCCTTCGGATTCGGTCAGGAGAGATGGAATCTGAATCTCCTCCCTGCATAGGCTGCTCATCAAACTCCCAGGGGCACACATCCGGCTTGAGGGGGAGAGGTGACCTGGGGGGCCGGGATTTCCTCGTTTCCCTCCCTTCTTCCCTTTCTCCCCCTTTATCTTTGGAGCGGCGTTTGTTGGAGGGCGATTGCCCGGTTTTCTGCCTCTGCTGGGACCGACTGGCTTTGGCGGTTCCCGAGCTGCTGCTGCCCCGCCGGCCCGTGATGGTTTCTCCAGGAGCAATGGACACGTGCTTCTGGCTCTTTGTCTCAGAGGGGGTCTGAGCTTCTTCCAGCTCCCAGGGACAAACCTCAGAAACGTCATAAAGGTTCCTCCCAGTCTCAGAGCAAATGGATGGCTGGCTCCCACTCACCTGTTACATAAAGAGCAGATCAATCAGTTAATCGGCTAACTATAAGGAAGGCAAATCACTTTTTATTTTTCAATGTTAGGTTTAACTGAATCCATCATATTTCATAAAAGAATCTTAAAAAAGCAGGAAAAAATCTAGAGCCATGATTTTGGCTTATTATGCAATGAAGGTGTTAAGATAAACAGTTCACCCATTACTTTATAGGGGGCATGAGGGCTGTTTTAGATCATTACGGATACCCTCCCTGTAGCTCTTTCATGTGATTTCATACTCTGCTGCAGTTTTCCTCATTATGGGGTTCATGTGCTCCAGATGTGCCAGCAGAGGTTTTAATGCTGATTTCCTGTATCTTATAGCTGATATGATGGATATTTTTACCTCCACCAAGCAGGTTTCTTTTTTCAGCACCATTTGTCTGTCTCTTAGCAGGATCAGTCCTTTGTCACCTCTGGTAAAGCAGTCCTGAAACACCCATCCATGGCATACTCAAAGGAAATAGAGACCTGTTCTACAAGCAAATGCTTCATTTTGGGCTCCTTTGAAAGGCTCCTTACTTCTAGATTTTCCCTCTCAGAACCACTGAGAGTTAGTGGAAGTGAGTAACAGATGTTTGAAAGAAAAAAAAGCCCATTTGAATTTTTTTTCTTTAGTAAACATATCCTCGTAGATGACTATTGTGTAAACTATTAGCTGGAAAACAGGATCAGACCACAGCCGGCTGCGGTGAACCAAACTTCTGAGAGAACTTCTGAAAGATTAGACACAGCTGCCGGCTCATTATGCTGCAGCAATCTGTGGAGAGATACTGACAAAACAATTTCTTGTGAGTGGAATTATCATTACCCTTGTCAATAAAAAAACAAAAAACAAAAAACAGTTTTGTTTTTTTTTAAATCAGGAAAAAGTTAATCAGCGGATTACCAGAAGGCTTTATAGGTGAGTTGCCTCAGTAGTGTAATTTTTGTTTTGATTGTTGCTGGCGTTGACGTGTCTGCTGTGGCCATCGTTACATAAGATGCTTTGCATCCAACAAATCACCGTCATCTTAACTTTCCAACAGCATGATGCGTGTGAGTATAAAGGACTGAAGTCATGCAGTAAACAGCTGATGGTCCAACGATGGGCCGTCTGACTCTTCTGCATTAATTAGAGGCCACCTGACAATTTTCATAAAGGTTGTTGCAGCACGGAGTTCTGCAGTGCCACAGATTGGTCTGCAGGTTAGGGTTAGCCTAACCCTTATTATTTGGGAAAACAGTGACTGTGTTACTTCTGCTTTCCCAAATTGCTGAAATAATTCTATCCTCAATCTCTGCATCAGTACTCTCATTTAATGACCTTTCCTCAGCTTCCCTGAGCCTATCAACCTTTAGCCCTAGCTTTCAAATACTGCTGTCATTTTGAACTATTCGTCCCCATTTTCTCCTCATCTGGTTTCCTCATCTGTCACCACCGGCATTTAGACTCAGTTTACTGCTCTTACTGCTCATACAATGTTGCTTCTCTTTGGAGACAAGCTGACAAAAATTCTCTATTACAAATGCCTGTTTGACAATAAAACTTTTGCTTATTAACATTATCAGTCCTCATCGAAATGCATTCTGAAAGTATTTGATCCTCACAGCCAATAGAAATTGGTCATGATCTGGCCAAACTGGATGTGAGCTCATATCTTAGGAAACTTTGATCTTTCCAAACAATTATCGATTTTGTACTTTGAGAAAGGGATGGGGCAGGTGGGGGCTTTCCTGGGTGTGCAGTGGTTCCCTGGATGCTATCGATGCAGGCCTCAGACCTGGTGGACATGGAGCCCTCCTGCCCTGGTGGGTCCCAGGGAAATGGGGGTGCCTATTGCAGCTATTCACTGGCAGCGCTGGCCTTCTGCATTCATGATTGAGCACAATTCATGTAATAAACCCCCCCCCCCCCACACACACACACACATTTACTCAGTCACATGCTTATCATACGGTTGCTATGTTGTCCTATGGTTTCAAACTATTAGTATCCACATTTATGTACCGTGTGCTTGCTGCTGGTGTTGTTGCTGTTTGTGTTTTTTTCCCCCACAGTTTGTCTTCCTGCAGGTGCTCCTGATTATTATTCACCTGGTTTCCCTGTAGGATGTTTTCTGTTTAGACCTTCTACAGATGTAGCAGCTAGTTGTCAAGTTTTGTCTTGTTTTTATCAGCGTCTTCTCATATAATTTCTTTGTATCTCTGTCTCGTTTCCCTTTCTTTTTCTTTGCTCTCCCTCTTTCCCTTGTCCCCCCATCAGATTTGGCATTAATATGTATAATGCATTTGAACAAAAATAAATTAGGCAGTACTTGGGCATCAAGGGGAGCTTCATATTCATAAAGCCTCCCTTGGCAAAGCAAATGTTTTTGGCACAGCACGGTATTCAGATTACTATTCTGCTTGCCATGATGCTGGACAGGAAAAGCGTAAACAAAAAAAAGGTGGTATAAGGATGAGTGTCTGCTTATCCTCCCACATGAGCAGGATGTAAATGTGTTTATTTGCCTCAAGTTGGGATAGAAATGGAGCTCAAAAGGAACCTGACCGTGCTCATAATACAACCATTAAAGTATATATTCATTATTCACATTACACTGAATGTTTTTATAGACCCTTTAAGTGTATCTTTGTTCTAATCTTATGTAATTTGGCTAAAACAGTTTTACCCAGTGAATGAGGGGGAGGGTGCCAAAGATTTCATTTGAGCTAAATTAGCTGCACTAGTAACAAAGTAGAAAAGGTGATAACATTCTTATTTGTTTGAGACAGATGTAATGGTAATGATCCCTAATTGCGCTAGAAATACAGATTCGATAAGAGGTCATATCGTTCTGTTCTTGTGCTGAATCTCATTCCCCAGCTCTGTCTTATCTTCACGATAGAACGCAAATGTCTTTAATTATTAATTCTATAGTCAATTCTATAAACTTTAAGCTTTCAGAATAAGAATTAATTTAACTACTTTAATGCAGTATTTTAATGTAACTACAAAAAAAAGAAAAAAAAAGACTTTTCTGCTGAGTAATCTATGAATCCTTTTATGAAAATGACTGCTGATTATTTCTCTGTTAATGAAGCTAATCTGCTTATAATGCATCAGTCGCTTTCTACAAACACTGTCATTCTGTACACAAGTACCTGTTGTTTCATTATGCCCATCTTCATGGGGGTTTTGGAGTACTCCACAGACTGGCTGATGATCATCTTTGGGAAATGTTCAGGTGTCTCATCCACCCCTGACAGCATCATCCCGTCCTGTCCCTTCTGTCCCTTCTTACTGGCGTCCTCCACGCTCTGAGTCTTGTTGGTGAGTCCTGGCATCTTCTCTTTGGCGCTTGCAATCACACTCAGGGACTTCTGCATGATGGAGGTCCGCAGATGCACGGGTTTCTTCTCATGGGTTAGGTTGTGAGCGCTGGCTGATTTCCAGAAGAGTGGAACGGACTCGGTGGACTCAGCTGATTCCAGCCTCGGTGGAGTTCCAGCCGGTTCCAGCTGCTTCTTTGCATGCCTGCGGCCAATGAGAGAGCCCAGAAGAGATCCCTCTCCAGCATTTCCAACGGGAGTCGTCTTGTCTCCTGTAACTGAGCCCGTCTGGCTTCCACTTTCGGCATCCTGGTCGCAAACGTGGTCATAGCTGAGTGACTTCGTCAAGCCCATGACTTTGTTCCTCAGGGAGTCGTCTCGAGGTTTTGCTGAGGAGAGATTGATCAAAAGACTAGTGTGAAAGCAGAGCAGGTTTTCTTCTTATTTCAAGATAAGATTGTTTTATTATTATTATTGATTCATTCCTAGAGGGGGAAAAAAGCCTGACAGCATCTTTATATTGGTCTGGGAAAAAGCATTTTCACACATGAACACTGGAGATTTCCAGGAAGAAGTGCTGAAAATTTGGTCGACTTTTCTCTGCACATGCTGTTCAGACGAGCACATCACAGCGGGAGGCTTTCTGCTGGAGATGTGAGGCAGGGGGTGTGGGTGGGTGCGAGAGAACGCAGTCGAAAGCCATAGACTATGTATCTGTACATATCCACGACAGAGGACAAGGAACAACAGTGTTTTCTGGTGAGACTGGGCTGGAGTTTCCAAATATCTTATTGAGTTTAAACAGTCTCAAAAAGAAAATCCTCATTTGGTCCTATTTGGTGAAAGTGAGTATTTTCCAATCGCCCTGATCCGAGCACGCAGGTCGAGCTCAGCTCTTACCGTGATGCGTCGGCTCAAACGGGTTCCTCCTCAGTGTGCTGCGGTTGCTGCCGTGCTCGCTGCCGTCGTCGCGGCTGCACTGGCGGTGTATGTGCATGGTCTCTGGGATCTCTGTTATCCGCCTCATCAGGGTGCGACCCAGGCCTTTCTTTGAGTTGCGCTTCTTCTGAAGGTGAGGGTTGTTGGCGAGCATCTTCTTTCGTTTGTAGACTTCCAACTGGGAATACAGCTTTTTCAACTCATCCTATATGAGGGAATAATTCATGTGAAATCATATTTTGTTCATTTTCAAGTTGAAATAACATATTATGTGCTTCTTTGGGTAGGTCAAAACTGATTAAATGCTCCATGAGACAAATCCATTTCTCCTTGAAACAAGTTATTTTTCTGTCCCACTAACAGAAGCTCACGTGACACGTAGACGGTGGTTTATAGCAATCCGTCTCCTCTGTTACAGCTCCTATTGTTGCTCGGATATAACAGCATTAGAAATCTACAAATATATTTGTGGCCGTGATTCTATATGTTGCCATACCCGTATATCCTCAGGGTCCAAGCTGTGCTCACTCCAAGCTGAGGTGATGCTGTTGTTGAGGTAAGAACCAGATCTTCCCATGTCTAGCTCCTCCTCATAGGCCTCAGTGGCAATATCATCTCTGGCCTGAGTGCCTTTGGACAGGAACTAAAACAGATGGAGAGAAAGGTTAAACAATGACATCACTGAGCCCACAGGGAAGAGGGGTAGTAAAGCAGTTGATTTTTATTTATATTTATGCACTATTGAGTGAATATATTGGCCTCATCTGAGTTTTCCTGCAGCAAAATAGCTATTGATGAAAATACAATGTTAGAATTTGTGTTAATCTTCAATTACTGGCTCTTTTTTATACAAAAAATACAAACTGAAAATCAGATTTATGTGATTAATTTAATATTGTTATTGATTGTTGCAGTCAATAATCTCCACTCCATTATGTTTACTCCCATTTTACCAGAGGTTTTTTTTTTCGTTCACGTCAATGTCCATCTGTTGGACTGCTGGAGGTCAAATCCAACAGCAACAAGACAAAGTTTTCCAAACCGAAACGAGTTTAAGAATACAAGTTTCTGATAATGATTATTTCGGTGGCAGCAGTTTTAAATCCGTTTAATTCTCAAGTCTCCTGCAGTTATTCATTATTTTCATTCCATACAACTATGCACACTATTTAAAACTAATTCAAATGTTTGCAGTTCACTGCTTGCAGGCTCTAATATCCTCATTTGAATTCCAAAGAACAGAAAAAAACAGGTGATATAAGTTTGGATGATTAATATAACACAATTAACAGTTTTGATTTGACCTTAACTTGATTCAACTTGTTTGAATAACACATCTGGGGACAGAGAGAGACCGAATATTTAGCCTGTCTGAGGAACAGATGCCGTATGAAATGAAGGTCCTCCCGTTGTGTTTAATTATTCCAGTATACTCCACTGAGGTGCACTTCTGAGGTGCCTAATTAAGAAAGAAGGAAAGAACAGAGAGCGCTGATGATGTATTACATTTCTCATCCAGCATGAGAATGCCTTAAAGACACCCGTGGGAGAAATTAGCTAAACTACAATAACTACTTACAGTCTGATTGAGTTTATTGTAATGATAGTGAATGAGGCTGCTAATGTAAAATGAACTTAAGATGATTAATAAAGTTTATACCTGCGCATACAAGTTACAGAGCAACAGAAGCCTCTAAGGAAATCTCCTTAAATAGGCGCAACCTCATGAAAAAAAGCAGCATTTACCATATAGCAACATTAAATTCGGGGCAGGCTGTAACACTTTTTGAGCACGTCAAATGTTTTTTTAAGAAAAATCAATTTGAACTTAAAAACAAGCTCATTTAGACAGTGTTAAATCTATTTTGCACTCAGTTCATGTACTGCAGTTAAGTCTTTGCTACCACATTAAGTATATATGCGTATCTCCCTTCAGTGTGCTCTGCTGGATAACATAAAAGGGAAAAAACAAAGCATTTCAGTTCTTTTCTTCTGTAATTATGTCTTGTGCTCTACAGGCCTATCTGACCTATAAAAATAACAACGGTTACTGTGAGAGAGTGAAAGTGGATTTTTCTTTGAAAACTGCATCCAACTGAATTCATTTAGAAAAGGGAATGCCATTTTTTCTGGGCTTGAGAGCTGTCATGTCTGAGTTTTTGTCATGTTTTTAGTTCCTTTTTAGTTTTGCCATCTTTTAGGTTTCTCACATGTCTTAGTTTTCATGCTCAGGTTGAGTCTTTAGTTTTTCCATGTTCCCCATAGTTTCTGTTGCCCTGCCATCACCTTCATTCACAAAACCTGTGTTTGTCCCCACAGCTGCACTCACTCACCAATCACTCCCTCAGTATTAAATTTCCAGGTTTCTCATGCATCAGGGCCAGATCGTCACCGTCCCTCATGATAGTCACCGTGCTTCAAGTCAAGTTTGTCCATGTCAGGTTTGTTCTTTTGTGTTCATAGTTGTAGTCAAGTTTTTTTTTTTTTTCACAGTTCAGCCGTGCTTTTTGTTTTGTAAAATAAATCAAGTTTTTTTTTTTTTTTTTTTTTTAATATCTGCATCCGTGTCCTACATTCCTCACGCCACGCATCATCACACCACAATCAAACGTGACAGAGCATAGATTTGGGGGTCTCAAGTCCCTGCCAACTCAAAAACTCTGAAAAAAGACAAACCAGGAATTTTGTTTTGGACCCCATATATCTGAGAATGTGACATTCTGTGAGCTGTTTTGATCTGCAGATGGAATTGAGTCACTGCACAAAGTTGTCCTCTTTCTGTTTGTCTTGGTCTAACTACAGCTTCAGCTGGTGCTGCATTCGCTGTACCTCAAATGTGCGAAGCTGAATTTTTTTTGCCATTAAAATCAAATCTTATCATTTCTTATATAGATCACTTAACATAAGAAATAAAAGAGCTAATAATGCTCCATTTACTCTCCACCAGTACTTTGTTTAACACTGTATATTCTGACAAGGAAATCTGACTTATAATTGGTGTTCTTTACTTTTTCATCTTTCAGAATTCCTATTTCTATAAATCCAGAGCTAATGGAGCCAATATGTGATGGAGGAATTATGCAGTGGATTTTATTATGTTGGGGTGTTAATTGGCCAGTGGCTGTTAGGTTCCTGTTTCTGCAGTGCCTGTTTTAATAAGTTGGGCCAGTCAGCATATCACTCACAACAATATTGTGCTTAAGAGGGATCAGACTGATCAGTCTATGATCAATCTGCAGACAAGGAGATGTAAGTATTTGAGATAAAACTGCCAGTCGAGTATTCTTTTTTTAATCAGTTTGGTGTGAGCTCCAGGGCTATACTGAGCGCACTGTCAGGACCTGAGAGATACAGCTGGGCAAAGCCTCATCAGCAATGGTCTCCATGGAAGGGTGGCTGTCAAGCCGCCATTCTTAAGGAAGGGAAACGGAGAGAAAAGGCTGAGATGTGCCAAATGACACAAGAAGTGGACTGAAAATCAGTGGCAGCAGGTCTTATGGAGGGATGACTCCTCCCCAGAGCCCAGAGCCTCAACATTACTGAAGCAGTGTGGGATCATGTTGACAGAAGGGAACAAAAGGCAGCCGACATCCAAAGAAGAGCTTTGGAATGTCCTTCAAGGAGCCTGGAGAACTGTTCCTGAAGGCTCCTTAAAGGGGAACTCCGGGGCATTTGAAGCGTGTTTCCATTGCTAGAGGTTGTCAAATAATGACAGTATGACACAGAGAGGTGCAGATCTGCGCTCCCTGTGTGAAGATCGCTCTGTCCGCACAGCATGTCATGCGAGGCTAATACGTGGTGGCTAAGGGGCAAGCGCTAACCCTTCCACGTAAAACAACAACTTGCACACTGCAGAAACGTCACACCACTTTATAACCCATCCGACAATAAAGTCACAAGCCTTACCATCAAAACCATATGCATGGTTCTCACATTACTGGCATGGGGACGTTACAAAACAACTTTATAAACAGCATGTAACTCACCGGCTGGTTGTAGGCTCGCGCATGTGAAAGCCCAGAAGAGTCGATGGAGAATAATCCCATATACAAAACAATTATATTCTCTAGAAAAACTGCGTTCAAGTATTTAAAACATTACAAGAATATTACTGGGCATGTATTGTTGTAATGTTTTAAATACTTGAACGCAGTTTTTCTAGAGAAGATAATTGTTTTGTATATGGGATTATTCTCCATCGACTCTTTTGGGCTTTCACATGCGCGAGCCTACAACCAGCCGGTGAGTGACATGCTGTTTATAAAGTTGTTTTGTAACGTCCCCATGCCAGTAATGTGAGAACCATGCATATGGTTTTGATGGTAAGGCTTGTGACTTTATTGTCGGATGGTTTATAAAGTGGTGTGACGTTTCTGCAGTGTGCAAGTTGTTGTTTTACGTGGAAGGGTTAGCGCTTGCCCCTTAGCCACCACGTATTAGCCTCGCATGACATGCTGTGCGGACAGAGCGATCTTCACACAGGGAGCACAGATACGCACCTCTCTGTGTCATACTATCATTATTTGACAACCTCTAGCAATGGAAACACGCTTCAAATGCCCCGGAGTTCCCCTTTAAAGAAATGACAGAAAGCTTGTCTAAGAGGGTTCAGACTGTGTTGAAGAATAAAGGAGCTCACAGCAAATTTTGACTTTTAAACTCATTAGAATTGTGCAAACTCTCTTTTAGCCTTATATGCTGTGTTCCCATTTATGTTTGTGCACATTCCCATACACCTCTGCAGGTATTTCCTGTTTTTCTGGCAGAATCTAAAGAAATGAGGGTCAGCTCAAGTCTTTTGCATCGTACTGTAGAAGCTCAGGTCAGAGGAGTTGACAAAATGAGAAAACTAACTGGTGAGGTGCATTAAAGTCTGTATTGTGTTAGCTGTGTCTTCATTTCCCCTGGCTTTCACTTATCTGCACACATGCTTCCTGTGACACACATGGCGACTTAGACATATCTTGGTATTTGCTTTGTTGTCTCTCACCTCTCTGTTCTGTTTTCCTCACTGCCTGCCTCTAAGCATTTCCACCATCGACTAGAATAAAGGTTTGGCATGTATCTACGATGCCATGTGTTCGGTATCAGCTTTAAGTGACACTGTTACCTTTGGAATTAGCAGCAAGCCCAGAGTTACAGTTACAGTCAGATGAGTGTGCGCAAAGAACAGCATGAGCATCCAGTCGGGGTGTAGTCCCGGCACCAGAGAGAACCTGCAGGAGGATGTTAAGAGAAGAAGTTTGTTTTTTTGTTATCTTAATTATCAAATGTCTGAACTGAGAGAAAGGACAAAAATCTATGAAATGTGCTCAGTCTTAGACAATTGTAGATAGTGATAATAGCCTTCGGTGAAATTTCTTGGCTCGAGAAAAAAATCTCTATAACAGAACCAGCTCAAAGCAGTGAAGGCTTAAATGCAGCCACAAAAAGTGAACACACGACAGCAAGTGGCCTTAAACATATTTTAAAACACAGTGAAGTACACAAAAAGCCCAGACTGTGTGACATTCACAGGGTCTAAAATCCTGACAATGTCCTGCCTTTTTAAATTTTAGTTTAATCTAATTCTGATGGAGCTTCTTGGTTACGTAGGCAGGCAAGGCAAATTTATTTGTAGAGCACAATTCGTACACAAGGCAATTCAAAGTGCTTTACAGCTACATAAAATCACAAGAAGGCAAATAAAATCATTCCATAAAACATAAAAAATAATCATTACTTAATTAAATTAAAAGCGAAGAGTGCAGATAAAATACTTCCATATGCACAGCTAAATAAAACTGTTTTCAGCCTGGATCTAAACATTGTCAGAGTTGAGGCCTGTCTCACATCTTCTGGAAGACTGTAAAGTCTATTCTCTGAGCGACAGGAAGCCAGTGCAGAGACCTGAGCACTGGACTAATATGGTCGTATTTCCTGGTTCTAGTCAGGACTCGAGCAGCAGCGTTCTGGATGTACTGCAGCTGTCTTACAGCCCGTTTAGAGAGCCCAGTGAGTAGGCCGTTACAGCAGTCTAACCTGCTGGAGACAAACGCATGGATCAGTCTCTCTAAGTCCACAGACAATGATTTAAGTTTTGTCTGAGTTTAGCTGGAGAAAATTGTTTAGCATCCACACACTGATCTGTTCGATGCAGTGACACAATGTATCTACAGGCCCGTGTTCTCCTGCCGTCAGTGACATGGAGATTTGAGTGTCATCTGCATAGTTGTATTATGTAAAGATGCCAACAGCTTTGCCAACAGCTTTGTTTCTATCGTGTTCCCCCATACAGATCTAACTGCTCTGTGCAACTGGTGGCATGTCAAATGTGAGTGATTTTCCAGAAAACATCTGCAAAGATTTCCTGTATGCCAGATGTTTTGCTGGCCCTTCCAATCATTCAGGCTCATCAATCAATGCATGTTCTCTAGTTGGACTGTTCCAGAGAGTGATAATTTAAAGTACCGCATGGCACAGTCTTAATTACAATACTTCAACAGACCCGAAAACACTAAATACATCTAAAAATAGACTTCACAGTATGTTTTGTAAAGCTTGGTTCGGTCAGGCATATGTTTGTGGTGAGAATGATTTCTCTCTCTGAATTCTCTGTGAGAATGATTACTAGAGATACTTAAGATGAAGAATGAGGTTCCCATTTCCTCTTCAAATGATTAACTGGCAGAGCTAATATCATTCTCATTAACAGTTTTATGTGATTCAGGGGTCTAATAGAAGGCGTTCACATTCATTGATGTTCAAATAACCTATTTTCACTCCTCTGTCTGCAGTGCTTTGTTGTGGCCATCTCAGGAGGCCCAATCTGCTCTGATTGGTCAGTTGCCCCAGTGTAATAAACACTGTTTATGGACAGTAACCCATATTCTACAGACATAGACCTCGGAGATCTGATTGCTGCTTCAGTCTGAACATTTACATGTCAGACTGAATAAACCCAAAAGGCTGGGTGGTTAGTATTAAGTATTAAGCTTTGTTTGTTTTACACTTTTCTAATTTATGCCAAGAAGCTGTCAAACCAGGCTTTGTGAAGTTTTCAATGACTACGAGGGAAACACTTTTATGTTATATAAGCTATCTTGCAGACCATTGTGAGCACAGTGAACAATTTGACTACATCCTGTCAAACATGAGAAGAAATCCTACACCACGGCACCTTTTTCTGAAGAAATCCCCTCACGGAGTGGATACTCCTGCTGCAGACTGAGTGGAGGTCATTTAATTGGGTGGAGTTCATTCTCTGGAGCTGTTACTTTTCTCTCTTCTCTTCATGTCTATCATTTCTAAGAGTTCTGCTTCTATAGCCTATAGCCTTGCTAAAATAGGGATTCTTACTGTGGCCTTAAAATGAGGTAAATATAACCTCAGGTGACCAACAGCACCTGAAATAATGCACTGTTATCATTTATGAGACAAAAAACTAAAACAAAACTTAGATGTGAAAAAATAGCTCCGCCCCACGATTCAACAGTTCGTACAACCACTTTCAGCAGCAACATCTTGAATAATTGTTTTCTGTATTTTTATCACATTGTTAAATGGACTGTACTTATATAGCAGATTTCTGGTCTCACCAATCAGTCGTGTTTTAACACTACATGCCACATTCACCCGTACAGCACGTCTTATTATATTTCCAGGGCGTGCAGTGCCTTCTTCAACGCATTTACCCACATTCATACACTAATGGACACAACGGTAGGCAACGTGGGATTCCGTGTCTTGCCCAAGGACACTAAGACATGTGGTGGGAGTTGAACCACCGACCTACCATTGGTAGGCGACTGCTCTTCCTCCTGAGCTACAGCTGCCGCACCGTTGGTGGGATTTTGGTCCACATTTTACAGCGTTCCTAAAGTTCATTGAGGTTTGCGTCGTTTGTTTCTTCGCAGCTCTCGTTAGGCACCAAAGAGGTATTTCAATCGGGCTGATGTCTGGACTTTGACTGGATCATTGCAACACCTTGATTCTTTTCTTTTTCAGTCATTCTGTTTATAATTTGCTGCTGTGTTTAGCTGTCAGAGAGATTGGCCTCAATCTCTAAAATACTTTGATATACAGAGGAGTGTCCAGGTCCTGTGTCTCCAAAACAAGCCTGAATCATCAGCCATCCATCACCTTGGAGACTCTTACAAGGAACAGCATTTTGGCACCAATTCACCAGAGGGAATCAAAGCCAGACAACACGACGGATGAACTGATGCAATCACTTGGGCAGCATCTGTAATGTGTGCAGAGGAATATCCCTCAGCACCTGCAACAAACTTCTTGCTTTTGAAATGGTGGGCAGTGTTTAAAGATCCACTAAAGTGGCTCATTTGACATAAATGCCATTATTATTTCAAATAAGATTTCACATCATTTTCCATAAGAATAATGTTATGTTTTCATCGACTATAATCCAGTTTTATCAGTAGACTGCAGCAGAACATTGGCTCTGTCAGTTAACAGGGTGAAATACTCAAAGCTCACACTGTATTACTGAATTCCCCAGTTGATGAAGATAATTCATAATAGTCACACCTATGAAGATGTACCTGGTGGATTTGTGGATTTCTCTAAAGATTAAGAGGATGGAATTTTTTCTTCTCGTTCCACTGAGCCCGATAGACTGACGCCTAAATGAAAGAATATTCAATCATGAGCAGTTTTATTGGAAAATGTGTGACTGATGAAATTTCTTGCCCTAAGCGACTGCAGGCACTTCATAAAACCCCAGTTTTATCCCTGCTGCAGTTGGACTGAAAATACATCGTTTGTCTTCGGAAAACATCTATATCATAAGTTTCACAATTTTGCGATCACTGATGTTTTTTCAGTTAAGATCCTCAAGACCCTCATATTAAACCACAAGCATACACAAACTACGTGGCTGCAGATGAACTCCTCGGAGGAACACCAGAGTTTAGAGTTGCACAATAGTGTATCAATATCAAGCTGATTTCTCATAATCATTTTTAGTATGGTTTACAAAATCATTCCCATCTCTTGTGTTCTACAATGCAATAATCATGTGCATGCAGAATATACTTCATGGGTTTCCAAAAGGTCATGGCTGATACCAGACAGAGTAGTCAACTCTGTTTCCAGTCCATAAGTCAGCTCTGTGGAGTGGATGGATTTGAAAGACTAGCCCAAGGCAGCAAAAAAGCTCCACTGCATCCATGTCAGAATACTTTTTTTCAAAATATATTTTTCAGCTTACTCTTCAAATAAGACATTAGACTGGCGAGTCTGTAAAAAAAAT
The DNA here is from genome assembly GCF_027942865.1 of Odontesthes bonariensis. Lineage (NCBI taxonomy): Eukaryota > Metazoa > Chordata > Actinopteri > Atheriniformes > Atherinopsidae > Odontesthes > Odontesthes bonariensis. Next base: position 28,587,980 of record NC_134519.1, on the reverse strand, counting down.
AGTTGTTAGAAGAGGAAAAAAGGCTGTAAATCCAAGAGCCTAAAGGTAATAAAGGGCTCTATAGAGCAGCCGGGACTTATTGAGTCATGGATTTGTGATTTCACCACATCTAGCAATTCCCTTCCCACTAAACATAATTGGTTGACACAAGTGTGAACACATGATTCTATTCATCTTCTATACCCGCTTTATTTCGTTCTGGGTCGTTGGGTGGCTGGAGCCGCACACAACTGTCATATGGCGAGAAGCAGGGTACACTATTTAAAGGTCATCTATCCATCACAGAGCCAGTACAGAGACAACCAACATAAACCATGCAGGCTCAAACTTACACCAGCAGCCAATCTAGAAATCCAATTAATATAACACGCATCTGTCCTTTCTTGGTTAGATTTAGGCATCACATCCCATAGAGTTAGGGTTAGGGTTAGGGTTAGAAATCAAAACTACTGGGTTGGGGTTAGGCATGACTGAGGCTAAAATTCATTCTTTTGCAATGCCATTGTTATGGATGCCTTTTGGTTTGGTGTCCTTGGTGTCAACACAATATGTTACATTGGCACTGTCTCTCAATTGGTTGATTTAAGGCAACAATGTTACTTGGTTAGGATTAAAAAAAGTCTTATTTAAGAATGAAATACATCTCTTGTTCTATGCCACTTTCTCCATAACGGGCGCCATTGCATTGACGCAATTGCTCTTAGGACCACTATTGGTCGCATATTCTCGGAACGTTATCATAGGTTGTTTCTGCCTGCACAAACAACAACTTATGAGGCTGTTTTTTGTTGTTGTTTTTGTTTTTTGGACAGTTCTGTTTGATGACATGTCCAAAATGTGTTGTCACAATGAAGGTCCAGAAACAGTGTTAAGCTTTTACTGTGAAACTTTTACGTTTAGCGTTGTTTACCAATGAAGCTATGACACATTCTGATGAGACTGTGGGAGGAAGCTGGAGTATCCAGAGAAAATTCCACACAAGACAATGCAAACTCCACGCAGAGATGCTCAGACTGTATTGGCACACAATTGGCTTACCACTGCACCATTAGAACTCAATGTTATATAAATACAAAAATTCGGCAATTAGGACAGCCCATTGTCAAAATCCAATAAATAAGCAAGGAAAGATTATTTTGCCATTATTCATGTTCTAAAACCTCTGGCTCGACAATAACTTAATTTAAAAAAGGCCATTTACTCAAATAGATGCTCTCCACCTCTGTGAGACACAGACAGGCAGGAACAGAGACAAAGCAGTGTGGCAGAGAGGGTTTATTTTAGACTCTGTCACAGTACGTCTCTGCTGCGTGTCTGCCCGAGGAGGACATTTTTTATTCACCTCATTTAACTGGCTTCCAATGCTCTGCTGACACTGTTCATTTCCCTGATGAAGGGAGTAGGTAAATTCTCTCTTTCATCTGACATGTTGTGTACTTGTAACGCCTGCTCAAACATGCAAATATCCCTATGATGTTGAAACAACAGGTTATACTGTTCAAAGTCAGTGAGCCCATTGCCCTTGTTTGTATAATTTTTTAATTATTGTCACTGAGATTTCATCAAGTCTGACTTAGATACCTCATTGTTCTAATTTCTTAGCTGTTTCATAAATCTGCCTGTCCTTTTTCTCTCATCATCATTATACACAAAGAAATACTTAGATCACTAACCACATTTCTGTCTCACGCTCTTACTGGTCATAGCAACTCATACCTGCGCCCATCCCTTTTTCTCCACCCACCTGATGATGTGGAAGATGGCTGATATGAGGAGCTCATTGTAGATGGCCACAGCAATGTAGCGCGGCTCGTGGAAAGCCGAGGGGACGGTGCGGACGGCATAGCACAAGTAAACGCCCCACAGGAGAAACAGGAACTCAGCTGAAACACAAATAGAGAAGGCTGTAAAGTTTCACTTGATTCAAAGGTGTCACCGTCATTTACTTCTTGGTCTACCCAGAGAGCAAGTTTATTTTAAATGAAGTGCTTCACAAGTGGCCGATATTCGCTTTAAGAGATCAATGTACCATGTCCACACAAACTGTTCATGTAACAGCTCTACATTTTGAGAAATAAACTAATTTCAGGAGTGAAATGAGAAGATTGATACATTGTTGATTTTTCTTCAAAACAGAATGAATAAGACGCCACAAGGATCTGGTCTTGATTGAGGTTCGAGCAACTGTTTCATTTCTACTCTTAAAGAGAGAAAAGATGTTTATTTATCAGAATTTTGAACTGTTCATCCAAGTGCTGATTTAATTTCTTTTAAAGTGTCTGCACCAAAATTATACGCAATATTGTTATTCTTTGTCACTGTAAAGATGTTCACTGCATAATGACAGTAAAATACTATCAGCCGAGTACATAACTGTTACTTTGCTAACTGTTACTGACTGCTAACATAACTGTTACTTTACTAGTTACTTCAATTTATTTGAGCAGTACGTACTACTGTAGTTTTGACATGTTTAGGCAGTACGATAACTGTAGGTTTTAAGTACATTAACAGTTTCTTTTAATATGTTACTATTTATTACATAAGCAAAAATAATCTAATTCTGTTATATTACTTTTTTAAATTGAATCCCCACTAAAAAAAAAATTAAAAAGTAGAAAACCAAAATCAGCTTTTGGAGTAAAAAAAAAAAGAAAACTGACAAATTACTGCAACACCACTACACCACCAGTACATTTCCAATTTCGTGCCAGCAATGAGAATAGTGAACCTATTTGTGTTCCCTCTGTTGCTTTAAGGCTGGTGAAGTTTCCCAATTTCAGCTTCTTATTACCAAACTTCCTTGAGGAAAAGAACATCAATTTAAATGCACCACTTTGCGAGACAAGGATTATCATAATTCCAGCGACTTACTACGCTCATTGTATCAGTGAGAGGGGGTGGGTGGTGTATGTATCAGAAACAATAGTTTTATACTGAAAAATTACAGTTCCCTACCGTTATTTGATAACTGGTAGGGTGAACTGTCAAATTACGTGTGGGATGTGAATTTAACAGTAAATTGAATTTATCATGGCTTGAAGTATACTGCTTTAAATCCACTGAAAAATTTACTGCCATTTCTGCACAGTGTGCACTTGTGGTATAAAGCAAATAGGAATCAAGAAGGTGATGCTCAACTCTTTTTCGCACTTGCAGCTAAAAGTGTTTGGTGACATCTAATTCTTTCTTTCAAACTCTTCTGTCTCTTTATTTTTGCAAGACCATCACCCTGTGTGCAATATTTCCCCCCACTGAGCAGCTGCTTCCCTGACAGGGTGTTGACACCTTCCCGCTAACATCTAATCTCACCTAAATCACGCGGCTCCCAGGGAAGATGTACTCTAAAAAAAAAAGGAAGCTATATATTGAAAGATTTTTTAAGTAGACAGAGGTAGTTCAATACCATCTGAATAGATTGTCTCGTGAAATTTCATGGAACTTAGCAACTGTAATGATCTTAGAACGAGGAGAAGAGAATCTCCTCGGAGTTTGTACATTTAAAGGTTTGAAAACGATGCCCTGAGTCCGTCCAATATCTTCTCTGGAATGAAGCAAAAGCTGCAGATGAAAAAATTTGGTTTCCAATAGAAGATAACTTTAGTTTCCATGTGCTGTTCATAAAACTTCCTCATGATGTTCACACATCAGGCCATCCTCTGATAACATCAATACAAGGTTAGTTGTTTTTGGTTGCAGACAGGAAGTAGCACCAATAACTATGTTAAGTCTTTTCCCTGATCGCAGAACATAAATATTCATGAGTAGAACTAGTTGATAAATTATAACCAATTACACAGTATTTAACCCTGATTTGGGATGCATTGAGAGCTGCATGCATGTGGGAATAGAAAAAAATTCTTACTAATGCAGATTATTCCAGATACATATAAATTGCTTATTGTTATCGTTATCAAGCAAAAACGTAGAAAGGCAATTCGACTACTTTTCACAAGCATGGCATGCTGCATCTTTAAGTCCTCCAAAGCAGCTTTGACGGGTGCTTCCTGTCCTTGAGTGCAGCTTCAGCAGCAAATCAGCGTGTGTGTGTGTTCCCCCCAGGCTGTCAGAGCCACCGGCAGGGCTCCCACATTTCCTATCTCGTCCACACACACTTGCAGGGGCACAGCCAAAGGGATTCTCCTGCGTTTTTACTTTCCTTCAAAGTTGTGTTTGTAAGAAGAAGTCACACAGAGACACACACATGCACACTGTAGCTCCTGCTCATCTGTCCCATCTCCAGAGTGTCCTTAGCCCCCACCCACAGTCCTCTTCTCCTCCTCTCAAGTTCTGTTGGTGGAAAACTCTCTCTGCATCGTCGGCTACATCCCTGTAAGCTTCATACTTCACAGGCTCCTTTCTTCCCTTTTCCTGCCACTTCCACTCACTTCATCTGCCCGTCTGTCAGTTTTCAGAGGCAGACCAAGCCTCTCTTTGGGATCCATCCTTTTCCTCTTTCCAAACAGGATTACCCCCCCCCCCCCCCCCCCACCCCCCTCCCGCTGTCAGACTGGCTCCAGTGACACGCACATCACTGCCTCCAGCTTTGAGAATCTGTCATTTCAGAGGCTGTACTGTAACGCACATTCAAGGACATCTGGGCCTTCAGGGATAGCCGAGCCACAGTAACTTCTTAGCATTGTTGTCGCTTTTGTGTGCTATTAGGAGAAAGGTATGCATTCGGGTCATAAAGAGACTACTTTAGAGGCAGTTCCAGGATTATATTTCCCTTGATAATTTTTTTTTTTAACTAAAGGTTCAGTAGTTGCACCAGAAGAGCCATATCCAAATATGCAATTTGTACTCACCGTGGTAACCATGTGCACCACAACAAAGTGGGCCAAAGATAGAGATTCATTCTACCCCTGAAGTTACTCACTGGCCACAGAGCTACCGTCTGTTCACTAACTAAATGTCTGTACTTATAGTTAAATAGTTTTTGCTGTCGGTGCACAACTGGAGTGCTTTATGAAGAGGACACATCATTGTCCGCTAACAATCATTTAAAGCCGGCGACTGCAGATCCTGTTCCTAAGGTCTGCTTTGAACTTGTATTAAGAATTAGTATTAAGTATCAGCATGTTTTAAGCCTGAAATCTGGGTTGAGTTTAGCAACAATAATCACTGTAAAAAAGCAGTTTAGTGAGCAGTCGGTTTCATATGATGTGTGCTGTCCCTCACTACATTACACCATTTATTTGTGGGAGAGATTTTCATTCATAGAAAGGCTCATGTTGTGAAAGCTCCCTTGAGGCACGCTTTTGGTAAATGGCTGGCGTATTCTGCTTTAAAGCTGGTGGGTGTCCGAGTGACTGGAACAAAAGGGTCCTCCATCTTGATTATCCCATTGTTAACATGAAGGGCCATTTGTCAAACTGCTTGTGTGGGGACAGATACATAAAACTGGGAACAAGATAATTAAAATCCATAAATAGATGTATTTTTTTTTATATAAACATAAAGAGTAAAAATGTCTTATGTCTAAATGACAGACCTACGAGAGAATTGTTACGGCTTCTGGCAAGTAAGCAGTGCATTTTGGAACATTTAATGTCTTTCTTATAAGTAGCTCTATTTATCTCCAACAGGAAATGCATCAGAGCAGAGAAGTTTGTAACATGTATATCAGATCCAAGATTTCTTTGGCACGCACTTGTTTAATTCAGTTGTTAATCACAGTTCAACAAAGATACATATTTCTTAAGACTTGCTGGAAATTTCAGGATCCAGTTTAAGAACTTAGACAGACCTCTTAATTTGTTTGTAAGTCTTTTGGTTTTGGTATCATCATCTAAAAAGTATCAGAAAGGAGAGCCGAGTTCCAGCCTCGTTTTTGCGTTGACGAAAGTAGTCCAGCTAGTTTTTTAAAAAAATAAAGCGTTTTGCTTCTCAAAACAATATGCGTTCAAAAGAGTAATACATTTACAATCACAAAATCGTTGTGCAGGAAAAAGTCAGACCTCACAATCGCTTGGCGCTATTTTCTCTCCCTTCGTATCACTGCGTGCTGCCGACAGCCGCGCCTGTTGCAGTGTTTGCTGCTCGGAAGCAGGGGACTGCTCAGTCTGCACTTCGGTCTGCACGAAGGGATACGAAGGGAGAGAAAATAGACTTTTTCTTGGAGAACAATTTTGTGATGCAAATGTATTACTCTTTTGAACGCATATTGTTTTGAGAAGCAAAACGCTTTATTTTTTACACCCCAGAAAACTAGCCGAACTACCTTCGTCAAACTTTTCGCCAAAACGAGGCTGGAACTCGGCTCACAGGACGCAGCAGGGGGTAAGTCAATGTTCATAAACAATATTGCTAATATGGGATGTCATACAGCTTCATGTCAAAAGAGGCGAACTATCCCTTTAAGGTTGGGGGATTTTTTTTTCCTCTCTTTTTTGTGGACAGAAGCTTTCCACCAGATTTGACACTGGAGCCTCAGGACTTAAAACCACTGACCCTTAAGCAGAATGCATTGCATTAAATTCCATGTACAGTGCTCTACTTTAGAAAACGAGACCTCAGTAAATATGTCTTACATCACAGATAGAGGCTGAGATGTAAGCTCTTGGGGTTTTTGCAGTTTGCATTTTACAGTCCGACCTTGGGGTAAACTTGCTGGGAACACTGGCAGCTGTCTTGAATGTTTTCGATTTGTGAATAATCTCTCTCTCTGTAGAATGATGGACTCCAAATAGTCTGCAAATGCCTTGTGACCCTTCCCAGAAAGATGGGCAGCAACAATTGTTTCTCTACGACAATTTCTGACTTCTTCTTTCCTCCTTGGCATCGTGTTAACGCACACCTGAATGCTCCAGCCCAGCAAACTAACAAAACCTCTGCTTTTATAGAGTCCTCCCGTTAATGATGAGCAATTAAACAAGTGTGTTTGATTAGCAGCGCCTGGCTGCTACTTACCCTCTTAATTCCTCTGGAAGCAGTAGGGAAGGATTCACACGTACATGTGCCAGACGGCGACAGTCTAATTTCTGATTCACTTTGCAGGTTGGAGGTTGTGGTGGAAAGTTGAGCATAGCAACAACAGAGGTGCCAGCCAATCAAATCACCCGAGTAATCCTGTTTCTGATGTCGTGACTTATTGTCGTTACAATTCCAAATGCCAAGCTCAACCCCCGTTGACGTATCACATCTGTGTGAATTCCGCCTCAGGGTGTACTGTCACACACTGCTTCTGCATTTTGGCTTAGTTTTTGTTCAATAAATGAGGACATGGTGTAAAATGTCATCTGAGGTTGTATTTGACTAATTTTAAGACCTGGTAAGGATCCGATTTTTTATTAACCACTGCTATGTGAAACTTGGGGTAAACTCCCCTTTTCACATAACTGTACTTTAGACAGACCCTCTGTAAGATATAGTAAGTATAGCAGATGGATGGATAATATCTCAAATTAGAAGTGTTGTCACTCGTCAAAATTCCAGAAATAGAGCTGAAACTAGCCCGTCCGAAGCTTTGCCTGTCGGTCAATATCTTTCAGCATATTTCAAAATAAATAATGTAAAATCATTTATTGTTATAAATTATTCACTTTATTTGGTTTTTTACTTCATTCTCTCTTTTTTCCCTCTTTCTTTTTCCCTTTTTCTTTTTCCTAGTTGCTTTTTTGTAATGTTTTTTTTTTTTTCCAGAGGTCCATAGTTACCCATCCTCAGTATCTCTTAAGGGTATTTTTACACTTTACACAATCTTTACACAAACTGAAGTTCGGCAAAGAAAGACGTGTGCTGGAGAGTCACTTGGTGTATTGGGAGGAAACAAGACTGAAAAAGGCCAAGAAGAAGATTTAAGGTTGTGCTGAACTTCCAGCTGGTTGCCATAATGGGGGATAAGGTGGAGGAGATGAGGAAATGGAAGATGATTTGCTGTGGTGACCTCTACTGAAAGCAGCTTGTGGAAGAAGAATTCAAACTTTGGTTTAAATAACTGCTTTTCACTGCAATTTAAACAATGACAGAATCACAAGTGGTACCAGGCTTTGTTAAAATAAATTTTGAAATCTTAAAACTCATCCAAGGAACCTAAATCCAAACAAATGACCCTTGAGTGGCAAGTAGCACATTCCTCAACCAACACCATTTCTTCTCCAGATAGCTTTTAAAGTCCTCTTCACACATCAGGTAGATGCAAGTTGAGAAAACACAGGAGCCCCGCACTCACCGACTGCCATCATGTAGTCCCATCTGTCCAGCAGACACATGCTGAACTGCAGTCCCTCTGGGGTGAGGCCTGCGGCAATAAGAGCCTGACTCAGCTCAGGGTTCTGACAAACAGCCGAGGTCCAGGCCACCAGGAACCACAGCACCACCAACAGAATGACCGCTAGCAGCCGCAGGACGCGCCAGCTGGTCATGTATGGCATCCTCTGGGCCGTGCGCGACAAGAACACCTTCAAAACCCTGGGTTGGGGAATGAGTGGGAGGAAAAAAGGGAAATATGTAGCAAATGTTTCAGTTTGTAAGGTGAATGGTAACTTAAATGTTTGACAGAACGCACACAAAATTGCTTTCTTTCTACAAGCCCAATTTTGATGATGTTGAGACCCTGTAAAATGTTACCAAAACCGGATGCAGTGATTTGTAAATGTCATAAAACAAGATTTCATTCACAAAAGAAGATAGAAAACATGTTAGATGTTGAAAGTGAGACATTTTACTATTTAATGGAAAAAGCTCAGTTTGAATTTGATGGCAGCGACACGGCTCAAAAAAGTTGGGAGAAGGGCAGCAAAAGGCTGGAAAAGTAAGTGATTCTAAAAAGAAATGTGTTGCAAATAACAATATTCTCAATAATAACCTGATGGTCAGTAACATGAATGGGTATAAAAACAGCACCTCTGAGAGGCAGAGTCTCTCAGAAGTAACGACGGGCAGAGGTTCAGCCATCTGCAAAAAAAAATGCATTTTTTACAAACTATAAAGCAATTTTAGAATAATGTCCCTCAATATAAAGTTGCAAAGACTTTGAATATGCCATCATCTACAGAAAATAACATGATATAAGGATTTAGAGAATCCGAAGACATCTCGTGTGCAAGGGACACTGTCGAAAATCAATACTTGATGCCCATGATCTTCGGGCTCTGCTGTGGCGATGCATTAAAAAAAAAGACACGATTCTGTCACTGAAATCACTGCATGGAATCAGGAACTCTTCCAGAAATCTTTATCTGTGAACACAGTTTACTGTGACACCCACAAATGCAGGTTAAGCCCTATCATAGAAAGAAGAAGCCCCATGTGAGGATGATCCAGAAACTATTTTTGGAAATCATGGATGCCACATCCACCAGACTAAAGAGGAGCGGTACCATTTGACTTGTCATCAGTGCTCAGTTCAATAGCCTGCATCTCTGATGGTATGGGGGTGCATTGGTGCCTATGGAACTGGCAACTTGTACATCTGAAAAGACACCATCAATGTTGAAAGGTATTTACATGTTTTAGAGCAACATATGCTCTCATCCAGACAACATGTTTTTCAGGCAAGGCCTTGCATAATTCAGAAAGACAATGCTAAACCACATACTGCGTTTATTACAACAGCACAGCTTCGAAGTAAAAGAGTCCGGGTGCTGGACTGACCTTCATGCGGTCCAGACTTTTTACAAACTGTAAACATTTGATGCATCATGAACGACAAATTAATGACAAAGAGGACCAAGGACTATTGAGCAGCTTGAATCCTGAATCTAACAAGGATGCAGCAACATTCCTCTCCTAAAGGAGAGCAACTGGTGTCCTAAGTTTCCAGCAGTTTATGGACTAATAAGCTACAAAGCATCTGACGCATTTCTTTAAAGGACAAGACCGTTTTTTTGACATTGGGCCCTTGATTTCACATTATAACATGATGTTCTACTCACCCCTGCTTGTTGTAGGTAATTTGGAGCTGTTCCGAAGATATTCGCGAGGCGTCTGGCTGCTCTCTTGAGATATTCGGCCATGAAACGGTTTCCTATGGGCAACGTTATACAGGCACAAACTATGCTGTTTATAATTTATTAATTACTGTACACTAGCACTGATAACATGGAGGTGCGTCGCTTACTTAAAAAAATCCGGGTTACTGTAATTTTGAATTTTAGCCGAATGAATAAATAGGCAGCAGGTCTGTGGGCTGTCTGTGGTAGTAGCACGACGATGACGTCAGTAACACCCACTTTATTTATTCAAAAATTCAAAATTACAGTAACCCGGATTTTTTTAAGTAAGCGACGCACCTCCACGTTATCAGTGCTAGTGTACAGTAATTAATAAATTATAAAAAGCATAGTTTGTGCCTGTATAACGTTGCCCATAGGAAACCGTTTCATGGCCGAATATCTCAAGAGAGCAGCCAGACGCCTCTCGAATATCTTCGGAACAGCTCCAAATTACCAACAACAAGCAGGGGTGAGTAGAACATCATGTTATAATGTGAAATCAAGGGCCCAATGTCAAAAAAACGGTCTTGTCCTTTAAATTGGGGAAACTGGGGTTGCCTCGTCTATACTGGCTACTTAGCATTTGTAAATCAAATAAAAAATGCAGCATGGAGTAGTAGAGAGTAGTGATGTTATTATTGTACATATGGGCAAACATAGCCTATAAATATATAAATATCAGCATCAACAGTCATGCTATTGGAAAGCAGCCCTTTCTCCATTTTCTGTGCTCATCATTTGCAGTCTCTCTGGACTGTGACAAATCTATCTCATCTCTGATATTCAGCGAGACCAGGCAGCAAGAGCTTGGCCCCCGAGGCACACTTCCCACCCATTGAGCTCAGAAACTAAACAACAAATTGGTAATTTGGCCAAGAGAACACTCTGGCCGGCCTTCGACCTTGTTCTCCAATCTTGGTAACACTTGCTGGAGAGCCGGAAGCCAGAGTGCGTGTGTGTGGTACGAGCACTTCAGCAGGCAGACAAAGAAATATCAGACCTGATGTGAAAATCAAATCTGCTCATGGGCAAGGCTCCACACAATTCTGCATGCAGGCTGAGGGGGCTGAATTATTGAAATTGAGAGAGGTTAACCCCTGAGAAAAGGAGGGGAGGAAAAGAGAGGAGGCCATGAGAGGATAGGAGGCCAGAAAAGGGATGAAAGGGTTTTCATATTTTTGGTCTGTGCTCTCAGTTTGACATTATTAACAGGGATAATTCAGAGAAATAAAAAGATAAATAAAAATGGCACGGTACCTGTACAGCTTGAGGATCACAGTGCCGTACATGACGGCGAAACCAAGGAGGCGAACCCACCTCAGGAGGATACATCGGAACACACTGGGATTGAAGTATAGGATCATCACCTGCAGAGGTACAGCAGGGTTAGCGTTGGCACAAACACATGCCGGGACACACCGATTATGCTTTGCTGTCTTTGTTTTTCTTGCAAGTGAATAGTCACACACATTACATTCCTCTCATGTTCACCGTAAAAGAATGAGGTACGTCTCCAGCATGAGAGAAGCAGAGCAGAGCTCCAGGCAGATTTGGCCTCGCTGATATCTCCCGCCTCCAGAGCTCCCACTGGCTGCATGCGGTATGTTGCTCATATGTAAGGTGCCAGGACACATTTGGTGTGAGTTTGATTTAGCTCATTCTATTTCTCGTTGGGGTGACTATCTTATTTTCAAACTGACGCTGCATGTATTTTTTATGCTTCTGGTTATCTTTACTCTGTGAGGTTTGAAATAAAGCTTTGAATCTGTTGACGGTTCATAAATTATTGCCCTATCATTTTCTGCTTGATGTGAAGTTTTTCTTTTTCTCTTTTTTTTCTCACTTCTATCTCGACTGTAAACTAGGCTGCCACAGAGGCTGAAGAGACAGCACTTGCATGCCAAGCTGTAGAGATCAGAGTTTTCATTTGCACTTCTATTAGAGCTGCATTTCGTTTCATTAGTGTGCTGCTCAGCAGGACGCTACATGTCAAATCTGCAATGACCTGAGTCCAACATCCTTGGACTCAGTCCAACATTCTGCTCCAAAGATGCCTGTGCTCATCTCCGTGGAAGCAGAAAAAGCGTATCAACCACTTAATTGATACACATCCCCACACCATTTAAGTATGACCCCTTCCTGACTAAACCTAATTTTGCTTTTTTAAGTGGTTATCGTAAATCTAAACAAAGCTTTTTTCTTCCCCTAAAGCCAAGCCAGGGTGGAGATATGCGATGGTTGTTATTTGTCAGTTTGTTGGCAAGATAATAGAAAAACCTCCAAGCCTTGCTCGGTGGATATTTGGAGAGCACTGAATAGATTGACTCCTGTCTGATATAGGAAAGCCTACTCACATCTATATGTGTTTGAATTGGTGGCCCAGTCTCTACTCTGTTGTAGCAAGGACAAACTGAAGGAAGGCAACCTGTATTCATAAGGATGTTGGCTGACTAAACTCTGATTCTGGCCCTCTTCCTTTCTCACCCAGACTGACCAAAGCCAGGTACACAACACAAGATTTTTTTCACATGGCAGATAAATGTTGGAGGTCACAAAAGGCCCAGATCTCAGGAAAATCTCTGAAAAATGTGTGAATGTGACAAAGACGCGATTTGCGAGGTCTCTGGCCAAATTTCTGGCATGTTAGATATTTTGCATGAGCTGCTGAGCTTTTTTCTGTAGGTACCACGTAACTGATTTGGGTACTTTTATTTTGGTAGTTCCACTGTTAAGGCTCCAAGCAAACTTTACAAACTTTTCAGGATGAAAGACCATCTCTAAGACGTTCAGTGAAACATGACGCCCATGTTGAGGCAGCACTACCTGTGGGAGCAAGATTAACAATCATCCACACATTCGTTGAATTTGTTATTATTTTCTGATGCTTTAGACTGTTTAAGAACAGCCGGAGGCACCTTTAAAGGAGTTCTGCAGCTGAAGTTGGATTCAAAAAGCGGGAAAGAGACTGAAGGAAACTGCAGCTTCATTCCGTAATAACACGCAGAAGTTTTACACCGGAACTCTGCCGACAACAGGATGGATTTTATCATTGAAAAATCCATCCTATTTCTTTTTTATACTCATCGCTAAAACAGAAACTTTACAGGGGCACACAGATGGAAAAATGCTCCTCCTTACCATTTTTTTCTTTTTCATTTCACTTTAATATTTTGACTATTTTCTGTGGATTTTTCCCAGTAACCCCTCCAAAACATATTTCTAAATCACAGGTTGTAATGCAACAAAACAAAATAAAAAACACCAAGCAGGGGGAATAATTATGCAAGCCACTGTAACAGCTGAGTAAGCCACGCACCCACAGATTGGTCATACCGCCAACAATTGAGAGTAAAGCTGTTCAACCATCCAACGTGGAACATTCCAGTTACTCAAAAGATAATTTCACCCCCATTTTTTCTAATATATTTTCTGCCTATACATTAGAGCTGTGCGATGAAGTCTTAAATTCCAATAAAGTCAGATGCAAGGCTTAGCTCTCGCTTGACGGCAGTGGAATGAAGTATAACGCCTCCTGGACAACACACTTGTAAGTGTGCTTTGCAGTCATCAACAGATAAAGATCATAGTTTTTCAACCTTCAAACCTCATGCATAGAACTGCACGGCAAGCCACATGAATGCATACCTTAAGAATAACAGTCGTCTGCTCTCCTTTGGCGTGTTGGCATTCATGAGAGAGCAGCTATGCTGAATAATTAAGAGTAACAACAGCACCTGTAACCTCTTTTCCACTGAAAATAAGCATCTGTGACCATTTCAGCCCACCCTGAGGCTGTGACAGTCTGGTGCTTTAGGAGACAATGGAAACTAATGTGTTATTGAGAGTCTGAATACAATGCACGCTAGAGTCTTTGTTAGCTACATGTGCAGGAATGCAGCATGGAGACCATGGCACACTGGCGAAATGATGAAATGTGACAATGTATTATCCAGCTATTGACGAGGTTACAAGGAAAACCGACTCGCAAGATGATTCAGAGCTAATGTCACAGGAACATGAGCAGTGAACTAATCTACAGCTTATTTCCTCCTCATTATCATCTTGGTGAGATATATTTCACCCATTCTGTCAAGTTGTGTTTTAGTGTGCCGTTAAACTGTCACAACATCCCTCTTTTCAGCCTTCAGCGAGACCACTCTCTGTTCCGCTCTTGTATAAAGACACGTGTCACAGCACCCGATTCAGGAAAAGAACTGACACACAAAGCCAAAGCTGCTGCAGCCACAGGTCTCAACATACCTGATAGCAGCAGGTAAGTGGAACACACACAGGTTTGTGTTATAAAAAGAAATTCCATTTTTTGGCAACCAAAAATGAATCTCTCAACATTTCAAACACACTTTTAAAATATAAACAATGTAGACGGAAGTATTTTTGATAACGAAATGACCAAAAATCCCAGTTCTTTCCATCCATTTCTATGCATTCAAATTGTCCGCCAATGACTTCCTGGAACCATCTAAAAGCCACATGAATCGCATGAGGATAATGCGTTTTCAACTTCCATTGTACAGGACGCAGCAGGGGGTAAGTCAATGTTCATAAATGATATTGCTAATATGGGATGTCATACAGCTTCATGTCAAAAGAGGCGAACTATCCCTTTAAGTGTTTCTTTCACTGTTGAGAACAAAGAAACATTTTTGAGAAGCGTGGTCATTGTATAATTAAAAGACTGAAGCCCGCTGGCTCTAGTGCCAACAGAGCTGACAAGTACACAAAAGTGTAAGGAACAGAGAGAGACAGCGAAAGACCAAAAAATAGACCAAATGTGAACAACCCGTAATTATTCAGCAGGCAATTGCTTTTTCTCCCCTGTGTCGACGACTTTCTTCGTTTTGTCCCCTGTCCCCACAGCTCTCATGCTAACCCGGGTTAAGGATTAGCATACTGCCAGACACCTTCATCTGTTTGCCTCCATCTCATCTCCCTCTGAGCCCTCTGATCTACATGACAGGCCGAAACAATAAAACACCTCTGCAAACAAGAGTACACAGCTTCTTACACCCACATGGAGAATTGTACAACCACACAAATACCAATCCAGAAATCCATGCACAGATGCACATGGACACTGAAAAATAAGAAACTGTAAAGCCATCTAAAACGTATTCATGATTCCTCCCCCATTCTGCCTACTCTCACAAACGCACGCGGGTATGGGCAGTCAGAAAGAGCATCACACCCTTTCTGCAGTGCTACTCATGTGAAGGAATGAAATGAGAAGCCACTCTTTATATATCGTCTAGAAGTGAAGGCAGCCATCTTGGTGTGCATCCAACCTCCAATGCCTCCTCCATCAATTAATCAGCAGAGGTATTTTTAAAACAAGTTGTGCTAGAACTTGATGGACTGTTTAAAAATGTATTGAGCACCAGAGTGGTACAGCTGCAGCTGAGGAGGCTTGTGGTGACATTAAAGAAAAAAGAAAGAAAGAAAGAAACCAGTGGCAGCAGCAAATGTTGAGTCTGTGCAAGACAATAGACACAAAGGTGAGATGGAAAAAGAAAATGCAGAGGAGGTTATGAGGGGAAAACAGGGGGGTTTGTGTATGGGGGCAGGGAAAAGGTAGAGACTAGCAGTGAAGGTGTTGTTAAATGCAGAAACAGATGGGCAGACAGAGAAGGAGTGAGTGTGCGAACATAAGAGAGTGGCAGGATATTTTTGGGGAGCTATATTTGGGAGTGGAGATATCCTTGGGGTAAACCGGGGAAAGGATGAGTGGATGCACATAAGGATGCAACAAACCCAATCGCAGGTCTTCCATTTTGCCCCCAATTTACTGCTCATGACAACACTAATAGCAGATAATAACAGAACCTTCATCGCAAGAGTCAAATGAGCTCTCCGCAGCCCTTTCTTCTCCACGGATATTGAATTTGTTTTTCTGTCTACAAATGGCCAGCATCCAGCCTTCAGGCTTTGTGTTTGAGGAGACCAGTGGCTCACTGATGGCAGTCTGCACGAGTATTTGAAGGGAGTGAATTCCCTGGCTTCATCAGATCTTCCTGCTACATCGAACACAGGTTTCCTCCATCTGTTTCCCTTCTAAAGATGGGCTTCTTATTCAGCACTCCAGGTGCACTGTGGGCTGTGCGCACAAGTTCAGATACACACACATATACACTGCACAATGACACCCACCCACTCACACAACACAAAGGCTGGCAAAGGCAAACACAAAATAAGACACACTCATAGTGTACTTGCACACCAACTGTGATTTCTTTCTCTCTATCATTGTCCAGACAATTGTTGTACAACAGCAAAATGCAACTTAAGAAGGCAGCCATTTTTACCTTATTATGATAGGAAGATGCTGGTTATTGTACTGAATGCAAATATGACTTTTTTTTCCAGAATAAAATTAGTATCGAATATCTCCTGCGTCATCGTATTACATATAATAATCCTAATGTTTAACGTCAAACCTTAGGCATAGTTTTATTTGTGGGCAGTCTCATCAGCAGGACCGGTGCAATTGTTAAAAGTCAAGTAAGATGGCTTAAAAGTTCTTCTCTGATGGTCAGATCCTCTCCATCTGAGTCAAAACTTTCCAAAAATCCAATATTCACACTTACTGGACTTCAGGAATGTCAGTGTGACTGTAAACTGTGTTAAAACTTTATTCTCTGATGCTCAATTTTTCATTCATTACATAACTAATTTTTTCTATTTGTCGATTTTCTTATTCAACGTCACGATTTGCATTTTTGTCATGTTTTATGTTCCTGTTTAGTCTTTCGTTTTGCCAAGTCTCTCGACAAATTTTCGATTGGGAAATAAAAACAAATTTTTAAAAAAGAAGTGGGGGACATGAAATATAAGACATATAAGACTCATAGCAAAAAAGTAAGAGCAAAAGAGCAAGACTTCCCTCTTCTGAGGTACAGCGAATGCAGCATGACTTGAACTTGAAGTTCAGTGAAGATGAAAGACGAGGAGGCTGAACAGTTCTACTCTGAGCAAGATGCATGACATATAAATCCACCAATGCAATAGTTGTATCTTTTTGGAGTCTTTGAGCTGGTGTTGACTTAAGTCACCCACATATGAGTTCTGAAGCACAGAAAGCGTTAGCGTTTCTTCCATAATATGTCCCCTTTAAGCAAAACCATCACTATTCCGAATATCTTTTCATGGTAAGGGATGAAGAGAAAGTAGTATTTTCTATAGAAATGGAGAGACTGTAAGTATGCTTGAAATATGTAAGAAAAATCAGTAAAATTCTTCCTCTTGAGGCTAGTGCTCATTGCAGTGAAATATTAGTATATCAGTACTGGATGACAAAGCAATGTGTGTTCGATTACATACTTAATGTACACAATAGTTTTTTCTCTAAGAAAGCATCATGTGGTCTTTATAACCAGCACCCCTCCAGTACTGCGCATTATGTTTGCCACATTGGTCATTGTGACTCACTGCTGCTTTCTTCTAAACAGTTGGCAACACTCCTGCAAAAACACCACAGAAATAGCTTTAGAAAAAATTGTGCAGGAAGTACAATATGCATACACAAATGGAACTGCACAGTTTCACATTCTCCGTTTCACAATAGCTGTACCTACTTGAGTTTTGATGGGTCGAGCAGATGTCTACAGAGACAGACCCGCCTGCACACTCTTCACAGTCACAGTCAGCTGTTCTTGTTTTTTAAACACACACCTCATTACAAAAATCAATAGGTGCACGTCCACTGGAAATGGTACCAAAGAGTCAGTGATTAGGAGGTCAATTTTTGGTGCGGACTGCCGTTAGCAGGAGAACGGTAAATATAAATCAGTGATAAGACCTCAAATACAGTAACCATAAGCAACTGGAAGTCCATACGATGATAACTTTGTGGGTGCCATGGACAGTGAGCTCTAAACAGAAACTTACTGGGAAGTAGAGAAGTAACGCCCCAAACAAGATGGCTTCCAGCAGAATGAGTCCAGATGTACGGATGCACTATTAAAGAAGAAGGAGAAGCAAAAGTTAATCAAACTATGATGGGAGGAGGTGATGTACTGGTGTGTTACAGAAAAATGATCCATCTGATCTCATGAGACAGACATCAGATAGCTGCAACACAGAGAGAGACAGTAACAGGAGAACAAGGCTGATGACAGCCTATAAGCATCTGTAAATGCATGTACTCTCTGTGCAGGTGCGTTGTTTTGGGCTAACAGTAACATCGCTATTTGTTCAGATGAATTGCAATAATGAGCACCAACATGCATTTCATTGAAAACAACAACAACAAAAGATACCTAAATAGTTACCTCCTTCAAACAGAATATATCTTTTTTAAAATTTCTGTGTTGTATTTCCTTGAATCTGTGGCTGACAGCAGAACTTTTCTGGGTTGCATTTAATTACCCACATGACCTCCCAGAAGAGAAGCCCTTTCTTCACGTCTGTTGTGTAAATCTAAAAGCCTCCGGGGACATTTCTTGTGAAATACAGGAATCTGGAAGACTTGGAGGCAACAACAACAAATGTCTATATATAGCTCACCTGGGAAAGTTCTTGCTGTGTTGTGCCTGAGGGCTGGTTATAGCTAGAGGATCTCATACAGTTTTTATTTCACTTTTATCGGCAGAGTTTTATCATATGCAGCAACATTGCGGTTAAAATGTAAGGATTCAAATGAAGTATGAAATATGTGCTTGTTGTTAATCATGTCAAAGCAGATTAAGATAAAACAATAATTGGTTAATAATAAGTCAACTTCAGTGTCTTTTCTTGGCTCGGGTTAGCGCCTTGTTGTGCCTTGTTAAGTGCATTTGCGCTGCTGTGAAATGGAGTAATATGTAGCAAATGCCGTGTGAAAGGGCGAGAATTTAGAAAGGAATTAAATGAATTAAAGTCTCAGTACTCGTCTGTAGTCTAAGTTATACACTGAAACAGTACACAAATCATAGACCTTTAGTCCCTTAGTTTGAGAGCAAAGCCTCAAATACATCTTTTCTAAAAATGTATTTCCTTTTGCTGCATGCACTAGTATCTAGATTTAATCTGCAATTAGTCAGTTTGGACTGTCCATAATGGGTTTTGGCACTTTTCCGGTAGGGGGTTGATGAGTCACAGCGCAGCAACTGACATTTCAGGAAGTCTAATTGTGATTGCTGATCTCAAATGTAACCCCCCAACCCTTGTTCCTTCCTCCGTATTACAGTGCAAATACCATGCTGGGAATAACAGAAGGCTGGAGCTAACTGATTAATTATTGGGCTTTTAACTGTGCAAACAGACCAATGTTTCGGTGGTGTGTAGGTGGACACAGAAGTGATGCAGGCGAACATAGTCAACCTAAAACGGGTGTGCATCAGATACCGGAAAACCAGTTGAACTTTATAACAGACAATATTATAGAAGACATAAGGTCATTTCACTCAGTTCGGAACCTTCTTAAACAAATTAGCATATTTGACTTGTTTTAGTTTGACTGTATTTGCTTGCCTGAACTGACCCTCGGATGAAGACACAGCAGTGTTGAAACACAACTCTGTTTACACACATATAAACTTCAAGAGAGGCTCCGAAAAAAACAGGGTTTTATTAGTTTACGAAAATTTTTGCAGTTAGACCGTCACGTGACATTTCCACTAAATGTCAGTGAAAAGTGTTGAAAGAGATTCAAATTTTGTCATTTTGCTCTCCACTTCTGCATGGAGGGAGAATACATGAGAGGCATTTTCTTTTCGGATGCCAAAGCAGATAAAGCATGAGAAGCTTAGATTGTCTGAAGTATAGTCGTTAGAATAGGTCAAGCTTCCAAAACTGAAATGCAATTCATTGTCGGCTTGTCGTTTGGGTATGGTCGGATTAGCCTTCTGCCATTTAAAAAGGGACAGGAGAATATTTGTAGGACAGAGGTGTTCTTTGCTCTTTTAAACTTCTTCTGAACATTTAGAAAACTCTGACCCACAAAACATCTCCAGACAAAAGAATCTAAGCAGAGCCACGTAGGACATTATTTACAAAGCTTTGCGAATGCATCCAGCATTCTTCCACTGTGACCCTCTCCGTCCTCACCTTGTTCCTCCTGAAGTGGTAAACCGCCACCATGCTCGCCAGGTCCAGCATCATGCACAGACCCTGGAAGGAGGCCACGGCGAGCCGCAGAACGCCGTCCGCCTGCACCAGGCAGGGTGTGTCGTCCTGGCAGTAGGGGCAGCCCTCGCGGCACGGCAGGCACTTGTTGGACAGGTCAGAGCTCTCGTCTTTGTGAGAGCCCTGCTCTTTACCCGAACCTGCGGAGGTGAGGACACTTTGTTATTTTCCACTCTAAATGTTGGGTATATTCACTCTGAAATGATCATATCTGATCGCAGCAAAATCACCCTGATTTACTGTAGTGTTTTTAAGGATTATCCCCACATTTAATCTGCATTTAGCTGCACCACGATGACTTCTCTTAGATTGCTCAGTTAGTCAGTTTGAAGGAATGAGGATCATTGGTTCAATAAATCAAAGAGCCTTGGGGTGATAATTACAACAATACAGCTTTTAATTAGGCTGAGGAGGTAATAATGACAGGAAGGAGGATAAAGTGTGGTGACACTGTCCTCTTCATCACTCTGTCATGGTTAATTGTCCTTATACCAGTGTGTGACACACTTTGATGTGGTTAATCAGTTTTCTCTGTAGATAGTTCATTCCATCTTCTTAGTTGTGAGTGCTCACATTTTTCAGAACTGCTTCCTTGGATATGTGAATTCAATCGATAACGTGAAGACATCACAGATGATACTATACATATAGTTCTTAATCTGTGAGTCCCAGAGCTCATACAGTATATGCACACATTAATGAAGTTACACCGAACGCTTCAGGGGAAATTACAACCAGAGAATGGGCTGAAAATACTGAGATCATGACAACATTGGTCAAGGTTTAGAGAAAGAGTGAGGATGACAAAAAACAACAACATTATTTTATGTGAGCAGCAGATGATCTTTGAAAGTGATACACAGTTTATTGTCTTTACCTGATACATCTGCATCCATCATACTTGAGTCCGTTTTTCATTGCCAGTGTTTCCTTTTCTCCAAATTCTTTTCTGCCCCTGATGTTACTAAGTTTCTAGTTCAGCTGCCAGCAGAACAATACAACAATTCAACAATGTGATTCAATTAATGAGGTATTTAAGGTCTGAGAAAAAATCTCAAGAAAAGCAAGAAGGTGTCTGTGGCCAAAACTACATCATTCCTAAATCACGTGCAAAGATTTCCATTTTTCCACCCGTATATATTCAACTACCCCCTTTACAATGTCCCAGAATGTTCTTGTTGGCAACATGCAGCCTGCAAAGTTAAATATGTATAATATTCTATGTGAAGAAAATGACACAAGAAAATCACAAGTGAAGCATTAGTTTGGGAAAATAATGCCTATAATAATAATATTGTCTTTAATTCAACTCTGAACAACCTAACAAAGCGAACAATGGGTTTTTTTACACGCTGACACACACTGACAGCTGTTTCAGAGATGGACAAGTGAGTGAAAAGGGTTCAAAAACTACTTTTCAAATAAAACTCACCAGTGATATCTCAGGAGGTGTTTTCAGCATGACTTACAGCCATCAGCTGTGCGTTGTAAATATTAACAGCTGTTTGCATTTCCATAAAATAAGAACTCAGCCTCTTTGGCTGAAAGCTGTCAAAACCTATGATGAGGACTTGTCATTTGCATCTAGTGCTTATTTGGATGTACACTGGACTGTCCCCACTTCACCCAGTCAGATCTCAAGGTGCAACATGTCGCCAAAATCATCACCTGTCAGTCGCACTTTGTCTTCACAGCACATACAATATAAAGCAAAGCAAAAAAATTTTGGAGAATAGACTTGAGTATGTCATGTTGTAGCCTGATTGTTGACATTTTGACACACATGGCCATCTTACTCTGTTACTTAAAGGGACACTGTGTAATATATTATGTCATTTATTAGCTCAAATCAACATATTCATTCATAAATAGTCCTCATTGATGTAAAATTATCTCTGTCAACAATCTCACTTATCCTCCTGAGTGAAGAATAACTTGTCTGTATCTACATAGAGCGGGCAAGCTCTATGGAGGCTGCCATGTCCTTCCGGTCTATGAAAAACGACGAAGTGCCGAGAGGGACATAAAGCACTTCGAATCGTGTTTTCCCGCCAGGCCTGCAAGCGGAAATGACGTCATTTTGACGTCACGTTTGCACGCAGGTATAAACAGAGCCAGTCTACGCCATTAGACATTCTCTGGTATAAACCAGCCTGAACGGCCTGCACTTGTTTGCAATGGAAGACCATAGTTATGCCATGCCACAGGAGAAGGGATCCTCGTCGCCAAAAAAGCGAAAAAGAGAATCTTGACACATACCGCCTGCCGTAGTTCAACAAGTTGCAACGCACATTTGAAAACGCGAGGCGCTAGAAAGCAAATTAATTCGACTTTGCAAAATAAAATTGCACCTCTAGATGGGGGAAGAAATTACACAGTGTCCCTTTAAGAAATAAAGTAATGAACAAAAAGCTTTATTAGATGTTTGAACACAAAGGCTGACAGAGAGAATGACAGAAGCTAAAAACTGCTTAGGTCAAAAGCTAAAGAAAGGTTGAGATAAAAAAGACTCTGAGTGCTCGACAGAAAACGAGAGCAGGTTGTCTTTGTGTTGGCTGACTTCAGTGGAGGTCCAGGTCTAGAGCTGAGTCCGGCAGTAAGAGGTTAGAAGGTAAAAATTCCAGGAAGTCTCCTGTTATTGTCAGGGGCTTTGTTTTCATGTTGGAGCTGTCTTAAGGCCTAACCATATCGGCCAAAAAGAAGAATCCTGGGAGTTGCCATCGTTGGAATTGGGCAGGAAGCTTGCTAACTCACGAAGGGGAGCTGACAGGAGGCCAGTCGACTGGCCCATTCTGTGTCTGTTTGGGGATTTTGCACCGACTCCAACACAGAAAACAACGCAGATGGGAGAGGATGAATGAGAATGTCACAAGATGTTGGATTTCTTGGTTGGGAACTCGTGGTTGGGTTTGCAGACTGAGCAGATTCAGAGCAGCAGGCAGTCCTCGTGCATGGCCTTTTTTTAAGTTAACTCTTTAAGTTCAGCTCTAACAACGACTCTTCGTGACTGAACAATGTTCATTGAATTACATGAAAGTGTTTTGAGTTAGATTTGCACTGAACCATCCTTCAAAGGGTTAGGGTTAGGGTGGAAAAAACTGCCAGTGGAGATTAAACTTTCACCAAATGTAGACATTTTTAAATCCAGGTTAAAAACATTTCTTTTCTCATGTGTCCATGCATGAAATCTGCACGATATCTTTTACCTTATCTAGACTGTTGCTTGTTTTTAAATTTATTTAATTATTTTATTTGTTTCTCTTTATATTCTCTAATGTATTTTTAATGCTTCTTCCATTCCCTGCTGCAACGCTTTTATTTTATGTGAAGCACTTTGAATTGTTTTGTACATGAAATGTGCTATACAAATAAATTTGATTTGATACAGCGATACATGTACTTCTACTCAAGTAAACACTGTGTGTACTTTTGCAATCTCTGCAGAAAGGCAGGTGGATTAAACAAAAGAGTAACAGGGTAACTAAAAATAGATCCATTATCCAGACAGGTGTACTACAAAACCAGATTAGCAGTTTAGGGAATTATGAAGAGCCTAAAATCTGAGTTTGTAATTGGCATAAAGTTGGATCTCTTTTAACCTAGTAACTTAGGTTGAACTAATAACCTGCTCTGGAACAATTTATGTTTAGAGTTTAGGATAAAATTGTGTTTCATTGTTTTCATTGTTTCATTGTTCATTGTTTATGCAGCTGTTGGGTTGTCAAACAATGACAAAAAAATCTATATATCAACCATAACCATAAAATAAACTGGTTGGTGAATTGAGGTGTTGTTGAAATGTGGCCACTTCAGTCAACAAATTTAATCAGGGATGGAGGAGATTTCCATGATATTATGGGACAGTGTCAGTGCAAAGTGCACTTCTTGAGGATGAAGGTGAAAGCTTAAGAGCCTCTTACCTATTACTTTTGTCACCTCTGAATCAAGTATTAGGTTTTATAAAGCCAGGCTAACACAAAGAAAGCCTGGCTACGATTTAAATTTCTCCATAGTGCACCCCACTGATATGTAAAATCCAAAATAGTAAATCAGATGAGAAAACCAAAAGAAAATCCAAAAGGATGCCCAGAAACATAAAAGAAATGCTGAACAGCAAATGGAGACAATCGTGGTGGTGAACAGATGAACTGACAAAGAACTGAGGCAGAGACGAGACGATGTGCTCACAGAAACGAGGGGTCGTGAGATACAAGCCAGGCCGACCAGGGCAGAGACAGAACTCAGACGGGAAAACACAGAAAGGGAGGGAGAGAAAACAGCAGAGACACAAGCAAGCAACAAAATGAAAAAGAAAGCGATGAAAAAGATTGACAGGGACACACAGATAAACAAGAAGAGACACAGGCAGGTGTACAAGAGACAAGAGAAAGAAAACACAGAAGGGAAAGATAGGAAGAAGACATGACAGACCAAAGCACTGCTGTCCTGGACTGGAACACTTCACTTCACTGATAACAACAAAGTGAAATCGTAAAATAGGAGCGTTTGTCCAAACATCTTTGCATAGTTCAATTCAGGCTTGGAAATTGTGAAATGGCAATTTTTGGTCGGCAGTTGTCTTGTGTCGGGTTTGCGTCAGGAACTGAGACCGACGAGTATTAAACTATGTGGTTTGTGACAATGAATAGTTTTATAACCCTGAACCTAACCGTTGGAGTGTGGGAGCAAAGTAAAAATAAAAGCAGGCCATCGCAGAAGTTACAAAAGGGAAAGAATAGTGCACAAGGTTGCTGAAAAGGCAAAGGGCAACTCTGCCTCCTCCTTCTCTCTTGGAATTTTATTTCCTCTTCAAGACAGACTGTCAACTGTCGGCCTCAGCGTGCCGCGAGGCGTCAGCGTCATCACGTCTTCAGCCGCAACAGGAGCCACATTGCAGTGGAGACCTGACTGTGGAAAATGAAGCTATTGTACAATTTGTTTTTAGCCTTTATCTGTAAACTGTTATTCTTTGTTTCTTCAACTGACAAAAGTATTTGACAATCTGTCATGAGATGGCATTGTACAGACTTAGAGTTCTACTATTTCCTCATTAGACGTAGAAAATCGCAGCAAAAACGATGGTTGTTAGAACATTATTAGAACTTGGGACATTATCTGTCTATATCTATATCTAAATTGTGTTTGCATGAATTGGTCAATCTTGGTCAAACTAAGCGGAGAGAAGACTGAGGAAACCCATCAGCCGTACATCTGAAGTTGTTCAGCTTCACACCTCTCACGTGGGACCAGATGCTCACAGTGACACCACGTCTCTCTGGGGCCGGTCATCACACGCATGAAGCAGTTCCAACCCATTGAACTAACAGCCGTGATCCACGGGAGACTTCATAATTGGAGAGGAAGGCTTTTCATGTGAGTAGTGGTTACCGGTCTTTAAGGCTCCCCCACATTTTTCTAATGGCTTTTGTTATGAGTGTAGATTTTTCTTTTTTTGCTCACCTTCAGTTACGCAGCCATCCTCAACTCTGCATGCCCTCATCAAAGCTGCTTCAGAACTCACTTTGTTGCAAAAAGACTTCAAAATAAACCCTAACTCACAAGAGACTGTGAGTAAGATGTAGAGGATTCTATACGTACCTCTGCTTAAGAGCAACAGTGAAAAATCTCTGTCTACATCATTTCTCCCCAGTGAAATCTGTTCTTTTGGTCTGTTGCCATGGAACACTATAAAATCTGCTTCTACTTTGATCTGTTTCTGGAGTATGCACGAATAATTAAAGTCAGGCTCCTGGAGGGGAAATCAGGGTCGCAGGCAACTGTGACCCATTCTGAGCCAGTGTGATTTTTAATGAGGTGGTCTGCATGGGGTTTGGAAAATGAGTCTCTTCCGCTACCGAGCCTTTTGACTACAGGCCTCGTCACACTGCATTATAATAAAGCTCCAGCTTAGCATATTAACCTCCCTGGGTGTTGCATTGTTGGAGTCGGGACAGAGAACCACCGCAGCCGTTTGATTATCTTGCTCATCAGGGCTGAGTTTTCTGCCCAGAGGATACTGGAACCCAAGGTGTCAAAATATAGACAATCAAATCCAAAGCACGATCGGGAGCATCGGGTTAGGGATAATCTTGAAATCCACAATGGTGAGAAGCAGATTATTGGTTTTGTGTGCACTGAACTGTATATCCACAGACTGCAAGTGGCAGTTGTAAGACGTGTAGAACAGGCTGTAACAACTTACTGTTCACTAAGCCGCTCCCCTGAGCTGCAGCCGTCCAGCCGTTGCTTACCGTAGCATGGCATGGCAGCTGTGTGGAGCTTTCGATTTCTCCACTTAATCAATAACTGTGCATAGAATTCTGTCAAAGGCGATAGTTAACGTGTTCATTGCTAGCACAATAAACCAAAAAATGAAAAGATCTTTGTACACGAAGTCTGCATTTTCAGTCCAATATTATAAGATAAACACAGTTCTTGAAGAAGAAGTGGACATATATAGATGCAATGTCCTTCTTAGAATAACAAAATATTCTTACTGCCAGTATAAGAAACGGATAGATGAATAAAATGCACCAGACTCGGTGTGCAAGCTTTCTGTGCTAATGTTTTTTGTTGGGTGACAAAAAAATCAAAATGATCTCCCAACACAGGCTCTCTTTTTAAAGAGTCAGTAGCAAGGTCTTCCGTGGCCATTACGAATGACCGTGATGCATTTATATCGCTTACAATTAAATAAGTGTATATCTGAAAGAGTGAAGATAAGAAACTAAATCAGGAAAAAATGACTATTCTGTACTATTGGACTGAAATTGTCTAATTTTTTTTATTTTTTATTGTAATTTTATTTTCACTGAAATGTCACCATATAGGGTTAAATTACACTAAAAACATGTGTAGGCAAGGTGAAGAATGTGTGAGGTTCACACACATTTTCCCCTTACAAATAGCCTTTTGTGTGAAGTAAAATGAGTGTGCATTGGCATTCCTCCATCTGCCCCATGCAACTGAGCAAACTGAAGGGCATAGTAACCGATAAAATTTCAAATAAAGATTGATGATACCCTCATGGTAATAAAATCCACCAAGATTCAACAGGACCATAATTCAAATGCATCTTGTTGGTCCTAGCTGAATCCATAACATCGTCATCGCAAACATTTATTACATAAATGTCAAACAGCAAACACAATAAGCTTTACGTTTCATGGCCTCACAAGCTGGATACCATTTAAAGCTGTTACAAGCATGTCAGACAAAAAGTGTAGCTGTCAGCTGCAAAAAAGGGCAGTTGTTTCCCTATTTTTCTTTCTTTTTTTTTTACATACTTGTAAAAAATAATGTACATGTACAAAGTACATTCTTTTGTACACATTCTTGTACATTCTTTTTTTTTTTTTTGAAAGATGCAAAGTTTTGATCTGACAGCCAACTGCAAAATGCAGTTTTATAATACAAAAGGATTGGTAACCTACTTTTAAATCCATTGAGTGCCACCCTGCTCGGATGGTAAAATCCTCTCCTGCACTGGCACTTGTACTTGTCCAGCACAAATCCATGGCCGCCGATGGGGGTGCACTGGAAGGAAAAGTGCAGAGAAAAGACAGTTGGAAATTTATAAAAAGAAATTAGCATTGCCTTTATATACATAACCAACAAGCATATCAAAGTAGAGAGTTGTGTGAGAGAAAAAGTGGGGTATTGTTCATGGTTCTGGGTTGTTAATAAGAAGGTTGGGTGTTCATGCTAGCACCGTGCTGATGAGCTTTTTCAGCAAGATGCCGAAGAAGCCTGTCTGCTCTTGGAGCACAAGTGGCCTGTGTGACCATGCGTTTTGACCCCAGCTTCCGAACAAGCTGAGATGTGTGAAATAACAATTTACCTCACTCTATTGATATGCAATATTCCTCAGGAAATAATAAAAACTGGAAAAACGAGAGGAAAAAGAAGATGCTCACTCAGTTGGCTCAGCTCTGTTTGCACATGTGTGGAAGTGTGTGGAAGTGAAATGGTAATTCTTAGTTTAATTTAATTTTACTCTATGAAAACAGTTCCATCCATCCATTTTCAATACCCGCTTAATCCAATTTAGGGTCGCAGGGGGCCTGGAGCCTATCCCGGCTGTCATTGGGCGAGAGGCGGGGTGCACCCTGGACAGGTTGCCTGTCCATCACACGCTCAGACTCACACCGAAGGACAATTTAGAGACAGCAATTAACCTAACATGCATGTTTTTGGACAGTGGGAGGAAACCGTGGTACCTGGAGAGAACCCACGCATACACGGGGAGAAGATGCAAACTCCACACAGAAAGGTCCCGGCTGGGATTTGACCGGTGCTAACCACCACACGGCCGCGCAGCCCAAAGACAGAGTTATGAATATAACATTCCTCAAAGATCCCCCTTAACAAAAGAAAGGTTGCCTGCAGAGTGAAAGCGGGCGTGTTTCAATCACAAGAACTGATTTTTTTTTCCCGAATCACTTGATGGGATAACTTCACTGCACGGGAACTGGTTCTTAACGGAAAATAGGGCTATGAAGAAGGAGAAGCTTTTCTATTATGTATAGCGTCTTTTGAAAACTTCCTAACAAATAAATCGAATTGGATTTTATTGATTTGACTGAATTGAATAAAGATCTGTTTTTTTTGTGGTGGTTAAGGCAGTGTTGTACAAATTCTGAACAGTTATACTGATATATGCTCCACCAAATACAGCCGAATTCTCAATAAAACTGCTCTCTTTCACGTTTTTTTTTTATTCTGTTGTCAGATGGCAAAACCACCCTAAAACTGAGAATGAATGGAAAGACCTTGTAGAAATATACAGTATATACATATACAGTACATATATATATGTATGTATATCTACATAAATATAAGAACAGATTCCTGCAGTCAAACTTAAGCTTAAAATAGGGACAGAACAGATTTTCATCTTAATATTGCCAGTTGGTAGAGGAAGAGTATCAAGGTCAGAGCCAATCAAAGGGAGAGAAGGCAAAAATATTACCTCTGACTGGCTCTACCCCACATTCTCTTCTACAACAATGTGTGTGCTTTTGAAACTGCAACATCTAGGCTACTTTCCGAGAGTGAAAAAATGCTAGCACCTGGTGAAATTAAAACAGATGCTATCTACAGATATCTATACTGATGATGAGGAGAATAAATGATAGCTTTTTCTTTAGGATCAATGCCATGTTTCCAATTCCACACATTCAGACCCAGTCCTGAAAGCTCCAGCCTGGAATTTACACCATCAGGCAGGTAACCATAAAACCATCCATCTCTCCTGTCCCCCTCACAAGACGGCTAACCAAAAACAAAATGGTCAAAATATGTGCATTTCGTAAAGACTGGTCAGCTTATTTTCTGTAGCCTATGTGCGGGAAAATGGCCAATGGCACTGCATCTACTGCAAAGCATGACTGGTAAAAGTGTTAACATTCAGAAATGAAACACTGAAAGAAAAAAATCTGTCATCATCTGTCATGATGTGGGTTTGATTGTGTGATGATTTAATTTTGCTCATGTGTTAACTCCATGTCTGGGTACAGAGACATGTGGAGAAAGCCTGAGTTACTATCTCTGGCAGCACATATGGAACAGAGGATACAGGGGAGGCTTCTTCTGTAGCAAAGATTTATGATCAGTTAGGTAATCACAGGGACATCTCACTGCTCGATATAAGTCAGTAAGTTTTTGACATGAACTACTGGACAAGAACTGATTAAGAATTGACAATTGTATTAAAGCGTCCCGGTTGAAGTCTCATGGTGTCTTCATCTCTCTTTTTTTAAAAAAAGAGGCATCCGAAAATCTTCTCTTCTCACAAACAAAGTGCTCTCCCTCCCCGCAGCATTACAGCACGAGTGAGTAGTAAATCGAAGCAGTGAGAAGTCCGAGATGATGATCAAATTCAACGTTGCTTACAAATTGGCCAATGGAGAAATGCATTCTACAAAATGTAAATCACATCCTCTTGAAAAAGAGCATAAACCCCAACAAGAGTTAGGACATTTACCTGTAGTTTTACTCCTGTTTACAAATAATTTGCATAACTGTCAATGTGTATGGGATATTACATTATATGACACAAATGCTTACCATTAAAATGTCTCGTTGTAACACTAAAATCCCTGGAATAATTTGGGTGCATTTAAGTCAATCTGGAGCCCTGCGGTACACAGCATCATTAAGCTAAAATGAAAAGTCATTTAATGGGCTACTTGTTCAACAAACAGTATTTAGCAACAATTTTGACATTCTCATTACAACTCATTTAATTCCTTTTATTTCGATAAAATTCCAAATCTGTTAATAATCCAAACTTTGAACACATTTATTCTGTTAAAATGAATGGGTATCGAGTGGAATAAAATTGAAACTAGAGTTCCTAAAATGTGGGTCATTTTTTTACATTCCTTAATATTTTCTTTAGAAATTTTGGCTCTTCTATAAACTTTAACATGTCTTATTCATAGAGAGTCAGGGTCTCAAGTGAAAGCAGGGTTAGGACCGAGTAATGCACAAGGGCAACAGTGGTTTACAGACTACTCTATCACTAAAAGGAAAAATCAATTTCATGTCATAAAAAGGCCTCGGTTTGAGTAAAAATTGTTCCTCGTACTGATAATTATGCTCTTTCTCAGGCCCACTGAAGTGTTTGGTCTCGGTTCATGAACTTGTTTCAGTCATGTCGCTGATTCTACTACACTCTCTGACACGCTCCTCTCCAGCGTAAAGCAGCAGGCGCCCCACTTATAAACATGTTAGTCAGCTTTGCCAAGTAATAAGGAATCTGATTAATATCTAAACAAAATATTGAGGGCTGTTTTCACAAATTTACGTGCAGCCTTATAATTCCAGCTTGAGCTGACAACCGTGGGCGCTGCATGGGCTTACAGACCATCTGGAGCCAAGACGCACTTAAACACACACAAAGGCACCAGCAGAGAAACTGTACACTCATGGCACTCATGGCACATACTTGCTCCAATAAATTTCACATGAACATTCATGAATAGTTCATTTAATTGCATGCGGAGTGAAAATGGTGTACTTCCTTGGGAATGGCTGCTGTGGATAGCTAAAGAACTGTATTTATACCCGACGACTCAGTCACTGATTTTCAAAACAGCATAAAAATAAAAGTCTTTTGGTTATTGCTTCCGATCAAAGAACACAAAAATGTAATGTTAAAAGTATCCTTGTGGTATTTCAGAGGCACTCTCCCTAGCCAACATTCTATTTTTCATGTTTTCATGACCTGGAAGAGCTGTGCATGCCAAACATCCCTGCTGAACTTCTGCACAGATAAGCTGTTTTTCGAAGCTGACAAACAGCCCCGTATCTCTAAACTGGGAAGCAACAAGAAAGATGTGCTGCAGAGAGTATAAATGTCTGACCTGAAGTATAAATGTTTGGCAGAGTAAACCAATGCAATAAATCTGTGTTTCGGTGTTGCACCTGTAATGACAAGCAGGCCTGGAAGGAGTTATGATGTATCCAAGATTTCAATTTTTTTTAACAAAGTATGTGATCCTCACACCCCTGAGATTCAACCTCTTTTTTTCCCCCTCATTTATCTCATACTGTCAGGTACAGACTGAATGACACAAGTTTGCAGGTGCTCCTTTGAAAAGTGAACTGGGAGGATTTGAGCAAAAGAAAAAAAAAAAGTTGAACTTTATTTTTAACCAACATTTACATTTTTTATAATGGCTGTTTCAAGTGTATCGCTTGAACATTCAATCAATCATCATAGAGCTATGTCTTTTTGTCTAGTCATGCAGCTGCTTCACAGATAGTCCCACTCTTGCAAGGAAAACTCCCTTTTTGAAGTAGAAACTAAACAAGATCCTAAGATAAAAGAAGTTCTATGAACTTCAATCAGCCACAGTTTCTGTAGTGTGGACACAAGAAAAATCCATGACTGAAGTTAAGGCTTCCGCTTGGATATACGAATGAAGACTTCTCTTTCCGACTGAAATCATTAGGAATTAAGAAATAAATTCAAGTGCACAGTGAAGCTGGGTACACTCACAGCACAGTAGGGGTTTTGTTTCATAGCCAGATTTATTTATGCTATTGTCCAGTGGGAAGATGAGTCATCTTTCACGGTTTGTGGATACTATCTCCAAATGCTGCAACGGTTAACACAACTGCGTGGTGCTTCTTTGAGGGACAAAGTCCTTCAACGGTTTCAAGAAGTTGCCATTAGCATGAAAGCACTCTCATAATTTGTGGACACAATATGAATAGCAACCCAGCTGGCATTGATTAACAAACCGAGTATGAGCAAGCTGCAGTCCATGCCTTGTTGAAGATAACCTTTAAGTGTTTATATGTGTGTCTTCCCTCTCAGAAGATAAACCCAACTGTGAAATCAAAGTCTACAAAACACAGGAAGGGACAATGATGGGACTTTTTTTTTCATTATTTCTTTCTAATAGAATTAATCTTGGTCTTGGCCAAAGTGTCTCTGCCTGTCTGACTGGAGGGGATAAGGACTCCCTGCGGGCAGATACAGACACACAGAGAAATAGATGTCAAACTGAATGGCTTGTGACCAGATTGATCCAGTTTGCAGCTTCATCGGCCATAACTGGTGGTCTGCCACCCAGTTTCATGTGTATATACAGGGCTTTGCCAATCAAATTTACACACATTTGCTACGTGATGGTTCATGTCACACACATAGACACATCTGTAATAATGCAGGTACACACACTCACGAGCACATTATTCCTATGGAAGTTCACTTTGACCAAAACATCACTGAATTTTCCAGATTAGGTTGCGGGCTACAGTTGCTTCTCTGGCTTCATTACTGGTGTCTTTCCTCCTTGGCATTGCATTAACACACACCCGGATGCTCCAGAGCAGCTATGTGACAAAATTGCTTTCATAGAGGTGCTCACACTTACTGATGATCAGTTAATCAAGTCCAGCTGATCATCAGCACCTGGCAGCTACTTACCCTCTTAATTCCTGTGGAAGCAGTGAGGATGGACTTAGTTTTTCACACGTGGCTTCTGCATTTTGGTGTGGATTTTGTTCGATGAATATTGACACAGTATAATGTGTCATGTGTTGTTGTAAATCTGAGGTTCTATTTATGTAATTTCAAGACCTAGCAAGGACAAAATGATGTATGTCCTGATGCGTAAAAAAAACCCCATAGAATTCCAAGAGGGTTAAATTTACTTTTCGCGTGACTATATTTATCAGGAGCCATAATGGTACGGATGTTACCCCTGGTTTCCACCGGACGTAGTTCATCAGCTCTGACGTGGCTGCTAGCCTTAATCACCACCATTCTAAACGCTTGTGTTTCCACCTGAGGCTGCGTAGCGTGCTTCAGAACCACCAAGAGGCTCGGCACTTAATACAGGAGTTTTGGGAGTACAAGGTAGTGACAGCGAAGGGATGTTGTGTCCCACTTCTGAAATGCCCTCGGTGTGAACGGAATTACACATGAGACAGAACCATCTTTGCTATTTGGAAACAGCGGGTAACAAGTCGGTGCATGTGGTTGTATGGAGATGGGTTTTGAGACTGATGAACATGATGCTGCACCACACTTTGGGGGTTTGCACCTGGAATCAGTAAGCTGTGGCTTTGCAGCTGCTTTGCTTTCTATGAGGGTTTGAGGGTGAGCTAAGCTAACGCCGCCACTGCTGTCAAAGTAACAAACCAAATTGTCTCGCTGAATTTCGAGTGCAGATCTCACTCAGACCTGACGAATGACTTTACCCCCGTGTTCATCAATATTTTGTTCAAATTAAAATTGTAAATTGTTTCTTGAAGATGTTGACGCTTCAGACAAAAATTACAGCATTTGAGCGCTTTATCCAAAAATATATTGGCGAACGTGATTTTATGAAAGTTTGCCTTAAAATAGAAAAATATCTCTATGTATGCACCATGTCTTTATCTTTAGCTTACTCCACAAGAACAGAGGACTCATTATTGAGTCATACCCAGGGACTGCGAGGTGGGCAAAGATTAAATATGATGCTTATTTTAGACTTTTATTGGCCTCCATGCATCCAAATTGATGCGTTTAGCGGAAGCATCTGTGCTTCGCCAGCTAGTTTTAAAGCACAACGAATACGTACGTAAAATAGTTACCTGCTCATGTTTAGACACGAGATGTCTGATGTGGTTTCAGAGAATAAATTTGGTATGTTTCATGTAAAATGAAATGCAAGTGAAAAATTGTTTACACACTGTGACACGATCAACTCTTGTTTCAATCAACACACCTTCCGTTTGTGCTCATAGTTCTATAAAACTAGTTACAATTCAGACCCAGAAAACATAAATGCAGCACGGGAGATTGATGTCGGCTATGAAACTTAGATTAATGTCAGCGTGCACCTCCAAACTGCCTCAGCAGCACACAGCTCCATGTGTCTTCCATCACCAGTGCTGCTTTTTCCCAGCGAAATTATAATCACCCGAGCAGCAACACACAAACGCGCACATCTAAGGGCAGGGAATTAAGCGGTTCCGAGGCCGGCCTCATTTTTCCTCAGTCGATATGAAAGGGCTGTAAAACGGTCGTTTGACATGTCACGGGCTGATGGATTACCTTCATCAGACTGCAGGATCAAAGTAAAAAAAAGCATTTTAGATTTAGATCTTAATTTGGATCTTTTTTTCTATAACACTTGTTTGGCAGAGTTCACTTTGCTTTTATTCATTTACATAAACTGCAAACGTTTTTTAATATACTAACTGAATTAAAGAACAAGTAACTCTGAATACTAGTTTAGAATTTTATAAAACAACATTTTAACTTGGGCTGCACGGTGGTGTGGTGGTTGGCACTGTTGCCTCACAGCAACAAGGTTCCAGGTTCAACTCCCAGCTGGGGCCTTTCTGTGTGGAGTTTGCATGTTCTCCCCATGTATGTGTGGGTTCTCTCCATGTACTCTGGCTTCCTCCCACTATCCAAAAACATGCATGTTAGGTTAATTGGTGTTTCTAAAAAAATTGTCCATAGGTGTGAGTGTGTGTGGCCCTGTGATGGACTGGTGGCCTGTCCAGGGTGTATATCGCCTCCTGCCCAATGACTGCTGGGATAGGCTCCAGCGACCCGACGGATTCAGCGGGTATAGAAAATGGATGGATGTTTTAACTGTTTTATACCAATTTCAATACCAATTGGTTAGTTGAACCAGGTGAACCCAGTAGGTTGGTCAGACTACAAGCATGTCTTAAGCCCAATTCGCACGGGATAAGTATTACCTATGGATCACTGGTAATTCGCAACTACCCCCGCACCTCTGTAATTTTTTGTGGCGCATTCGGACGGGACAAGCAAAAGTCTGTAATTTACTGAAATCACAGACATCATGACCGGCTATTCCGTAATTGTCGTAACTTCCTGTTTTGCCCCGTTGTACCTGGTTGTACACATAGGTTGAACACAGGTGTGCGTTCAGACGGGACTTAAATTACCACAGGACGTGTGTGTTTCGCCGAAATACAGTAGGTAATTCGCGGCGGAATTATTACCCCACAAATCACGGACATGGCGCATTCGCACAGGACTAAGAACTCAGACATTCTCCTTAATTATTCCGAATTACGGGGGGTCCATGGGTAATACTTATCCCGTGCGAATTGGGCTTTAAAGACATAAAGACCTGGGTGACTCAGAACTGTCTGCTTCTAAACTCAGACAAAGCTGAAGTCGTTATCTTTGGACCTGAGCACTTCAGGGAGAAATTGTCTAGCTATACAATTACTCTAGATGGTATTTTCTGGGCTTCTCGTACTACAGTGCGGAACCTTGGAGTTATTTTTGATCAGAATTTATCATTTGACGCACATATAAATCAGTTTTCTAGGACTAACTTCTTTCACCTTCGTAATATTGTTAAAATCAGGAACATCTTGTCTCAGAGTGATGCAGAAAAACTGCTCCATGCATTTGTTACTTCTATATTGGACAAATGGAGCATCGCGTTAGTTCTGGCAGACCACGTAGTCAACGCGCCCTTTGCCTATTGGCTGACGCCGACCCAACCCTTATGGCCAGCTGCGCTCAATGGGTAATCAACTGATGCTCGCAATTGGATGCTAGCATTTGGGGCACTTCATTTAAACTTGGTTTGCTGTCACTGCTTTTTTTTGCTCTCTGCTTGCAGCTTCCACAGCAGCTCCCCGCGTAGGAGCAAAAAGTTTTGCTTCTGCTTACAAGACGTAACTCCGATTAGCATACGCGCCGATGCTAGTATTATTATTGTGCTGCTTACCCTGTCGTCCGGCATGGATCCCCGCTGCCGGCGGAGTCGGAGATTCGGCTGAGATTCGGCTGAGATGAGATGGACGCGTGGAGGACATTCAGCCGAGCCAAGACGCGACACCGGGCGAGCTGTCACAGCGCGCCGCAGTCAGAGTCAAGGTAGGCCGCGGCGGGCTCCTGTACGTGGCAGGGCTTGCCGCGGTTAGACACGCGGCTTATTTTACACCGATTCACATGATTTTGCGTGACTATTGGTCCGTGGATCCTCGCGGTGATGCTCTAAGGTGGAGCGCGCGCCTCTGGCGCACACGCTGTTGATCGGCATTGTCTGCATGGGTGCGGCGTCACCTGTCGTGTCGGGTGTGAGTGCTTGTGCCTGTGGATACAGTGGGAGGTGATGTGAGTCAGCGGATTAACAACTATTGCCTTTCCTCGGTCAATGTCGGAAACATTGTTTGGACTAGTTCCTCCTCTCAGTTGCTAGCTACAGCATTGCTCGTTTATCCACCAGCAAGCAAGTCTATTTTATTTTTATTTTTTTCCACTGTATTGAATGCAAGCTGCCAGGTAAAGTGAAGTGAGTGCTTTTATAATAAAATCAGAGATTCATTGACAAGTTTTCAGGGTTTCACTGTGAACTCAGTGGAGGGAGAATCAATTCTGTGCATGGAGAATGCAAAGTCAGAGCTGTTCGGCTGCTGAATGACCACGGTGTCATGAACTGAATCCCATGCTCAATGGATGAAGAATGGATGGATACTAAAGCATTTTGTGAATGAAGCCCAACTGTGGCTGTGGTCGAATTGATCTCATGTAGATCCACTGTGATTATTATTGCTCATGTATGTTCTGCTTGTATTAATTCGGCTCATCGTTGATAGGCCCTGAAAGGTTTTGATCCTGAAGAGAAGAACGTCAGGATGCTACCCTGTTTGCTATAGGAATGCACTTTGTCGTATAACAACCTCCAGAGACCTACAGTGAAACATCACTACTTAG
The DNA here is from genome assembly GCF_027942865.1 of Odontesthes bonariensis. NCBI lineage: Eukaryota > Metazoa > Chordata > Actinopteri > Atheriniformes > Atherinopsidae > Odontesthes > Odontesthes bonariensis. Next base: position 28,550,702 of record NC_134519.1, on the reverse strand, counting down.
CTGCATTTTTGCTTAACAAAAGCAGCAGTAAGAGGCGATTTAGCTAGGCTATCGTTAACTATGGAGCCTAAGTGTACTTGGCTGACTGAACTACCTTTGAATAATTATTCAACTGGTAAATGAGCTCTGGGAATTATAAATTTTTAAACAGTGGAGGTCTCTACAGACGCTCATATAGAGCGATTTTAAAGAGACTTGTCCAGTAAAACACAGCTATTGCCTCTAACAGGAATCCTTTATTTAACGCTCTATAACTGACAATAAGATAGCTAGTCTTATGCTCTATAAAGCAGTCCTCTAAGCTACAAATAACACCATATCATAAGGATACATACTGCTCTCCTGAGCACTGCTGTGTGAGCTGCGATGCTCATATACTAAGAGAATCATACGTACTGGCCAACGGCTTTGTGCTTCCCGTCCAAACAATCCCTGCCGTCCTCACTCGTTCTTTGGGGCCATTTAGGGGACAATTTCAGGCACAATGCGTCCAACAGTTTTGTGTTTAAAGGCTTGAGCATAAACACAAGATGGCACTTGAGATCAGTGATGCACTCGATGATTTAAAGGATCTGACATCTGTAGCAGTTCTACAGCATATGTTTGTGATGCTTTGTGGACAAGCGTCCGGCCACTTCGCGTAACACCAGCCTGATTGTGATTGGCTCTTGCGCAGCAAATGGCATGCTAATTTGCATGACATCAAAACATTTCAACCATCGTCCCCACGGTTGATGCCACAACTAAGCCTGATTTATACTCGGAAACAAGGTCGTCTGCGTGTGTGTCGCAGTTAACACAGACATGCCCCCCCCTACGCAGACATTCTGGTGCACCTCCTCAAAATTGTAACTCACCGCAGATATCGCCGCAGGGAGGAGAGAAGGAGGCCTCTGATTGGTCAACTCTACATCCGCTCTACACTATGCGTATTTCCGGGTTGCTAACCGTGACGATTCTTTCCCTCTCTGCCAGCTCCAGTAGTAGCAATATTTCTCTATTTCTAGATCGATCACCTGCATCTCAATCAAAGTGCGCATTCGTCCAGTCGCATTGTTGTTGAATGACCTCCGTAACCGTAACACCCACAATCCTAGCTTGTTCGTGATTGTCCCTCTTGCGTTGTGGCGTGGGATTAACATAGCGCAGACAGCGCTTCAAGGCAAAAAAAAAAAAAAAAAAAAAAAAAAAAAAACTGCGTCGTGTCTGCGACAAGCTCACTGCGACACACTGCTGCGAAGTATACACGAGCCTTTATCCCTTCAGGAGGAGCGTTGTCCTTTTTCCTTCTGTGAGAAGCAGCCTGTAAAAGCTGATTTCAGCTGTGAACTGATAAAAGAGCAATCTGTCCAGTAAGTACTGGTGCAAGATGAACCTCTGAGAAACATGTTGCAGGAAACACTGGAGGCTTCTCTTTCTTCCCTTTAGTTTCTTGCTTGCAAATACTGAGTGTCGCTCTGGGAATTTGTATACGACTTATGCATGTGATATGCTCGTGTTAGGAAGCACTTGCCTCTTCTCATTTTGTCATTTTGGAGGCTGCCGGTCTTCTTGGAAGTTTGAAATAAATGGCATCCTGTTTCTCTGCTTACTAAAGCCATTGTGATGCCCTGTTGATGCAAATTGCCATGCTACGTGTCATCTTGCCACAGCTAGATTTTCAGTATATTTTTACTTAAACTTGCTATAAGCTGATGTTCTCTTTCATAATATTTCGCTCGATGTCTCACTATGGGATGCACGCCCCCGCTGCAGACCTCAGAAGCATCAATCTCATTACGCCAATCCTGATTGGCTGGTGAAACGTGTCCGTCCGCACCAGGTAGTCCCACCTACCTTAAATACCTCCTGCGGACGGCACCACGTCATTCAAACACCTCTTCTCACTCGGAGCATATCTCGCGTCCTCTGGCTAGCTAGCTTAACTGTCCGCAGACGGATCTTACTCAGCTTCTGTCGCCGGGCGCTACCTAGCCTTGGATACATTTTGCTTCGTCGGTCACACCAGATCGAACTCAGTGCTTTCCTCGCCTCTCCACGGCTTGGCCAGCACTGTCCTCGGCGCCTCACCACGGCTGTTCGAGTCCCGAGCGTTAGCACACCAGCTATCCTCTCGGCTTCACAGTTAGCACACCAGTTAACTGCCTCAACTCCCTGCCTGCACACCAGCTCGCGAGGAATGGAGGACAAAACCCCTCACACCAGAGGGCACGGAGACTCCGGGGCCCGTCCCTGTCGCTGTGGGAACAAGATATCGAGTAAAGATCCACACCAGGTCTGCTCGAGCTGCCTGGGGCTGCAACACGCCCGGCTGGCTATCGACGTCCCCGGCTCGTGTCAACACTGTGCGGTGTTCACCATCAAGAGTCTCCGCAGACGGCTAGCCCGCCAAGCTAGCTTGTCTGGACATGACCCCTATCTCCCTTCCGACGGCGCCGCCGTCGAGGGTGGAGAGGAGAGAGGGGTTGTTGCGGTGGCGGTACCGGAGGCTAGCGCCAGCTGGGGCTCCCAGCTCGACCTAGCCGCGGATCCCCCGCAGGAGGAAGACGTCCTATTGTTGGACTATGGGGACGATGAAGATGCCGCCTCGGACCTCCTCATATCAGAGGATGAAGACGAGGAAGACATCTTCATCACTCCGGCCCGGGCTGCACAGCCCACGGCCTCCGTCGCCTCTCGGGATGGAGATGAGAGCAGCACACCAGCTTCTCCCCTCGCCAGCTCGGACATGCTCGACGTGTGCAAACGCGCTGCTGCCCGGCTTTGCATCCCCTGGCCTGCTGTCGTAGCTGAGACCTCCAGATCCCGCTACGAGGGGAAGAAATTGCCCTTGGCCAAGAGCGCGACGAAGCAACTTCTCCCCGTCTTCCCAGAGCTGCTGGATGAGGTGGCGCGCTCATGGAGAGACCGCCCATACAGCAGCAGGAGCCCGATTCCCGGGGCCTCGTCCCTCGACTGTGAGGCGATGGAGAGCCTGGGTCTGCTCCGCATGCCTCCGATGGAGCCACTCGTTGCAGCCCACCTTCACCCCCGGCTGTCAGCGGTGTCCTCCCGGAGCCCCAGTCTGCCGTCCAAGTCCGACCGTTTTCAGTCAGCCCTGACTGAAAAGGCTTACAAGGCGGTGGCGCTTTCGGCCAGAGCGCTCAATGTCCTCTCCCTGCTCACGGCTTACCAGGCTGAGTTGTGTGAGGATTTTGGGCAAACTCAGGACCCAGCTACGTGGGAGGAGATACCGGTCATCACCGACCTGTGTCTCCGTGTCCAACGCTGCGCGGTCCGGGCCACGAGAAAAGCGCTGGGGACGATGGTTCTGCAGGAACGAGCGAGGTGGCTCAACCTCGCCAACCTGTCAGACAGAGAGACGTCCTGGACATGCCCATTGTCCCGGAGGGGATTTTCGGCTCCGCGTTGGACTCGATGCAACGGCGGTGTGAAGCCAAAAAGAAGGAGGATGAAGCTCTCCGGCTCTGCCTCCCTCGAAAGTCCCCGGCTCCCTCTCCGACTGTGCAGCGTAAAAGCTTCACACAGGCCGCTTCCCAGGTTTCGCAGTTTAAAACGCCCAAACAGACGAAACCCCAGCTCGCCCCGGGCCCCCCGCCCGCTCGGGCCGGCTGGCCCAGGAAGCCCTTGGTCCCGGCTGCAGCTCCGCCGGCACAGCCCGTGCAAGCTGTCTTCAACCAGGCCAGGAAGAAGAAGAGAGCGGCCTGATCGCCCCTCTCTTCACCGGTGATGCAGCTGGATGTTCCCCGTTCACCAGCTCCACCTGTTCGGCTTTTGAGCGTGCTCCCGGAGGCCCACCACGCCCCCGTCTCCCGGCTGCCACGGACCGTGCCAGAGCAGACCGGGGGAGACGGACATTTGACGGCGGAGGGTTCAGCAGTTGCCCCTCTCTCATGTCCACAAGCACGCACAAGCACACACATTTCTGTAAAGAAAATAAAATGTGTCCCGCTGCAGCATCCAGGCCGAAGGCCGAGGGCTCAGCTAACAAAAGCCAAACAAAATATCAAAATAAGCAGCGTGGTGGTGACGCCCGCTGTCCCCCCTCGGCGAAAAGCCACGGCTTTCCCCGGGGCGAGGGGTGTGTGGGCCCGGCCGCTGCTCTGTCCTCCCGGGCAGAAACGCGCAGCGTCACCCGGGGGTCATGTCACTGTTCCGCCAGGAGAGGGCGCCGTCGCACCGCGGCTGGGGCCTCTCACGGCGGAGGGGCTGCGGTGTGTGTCCACTCTCTCCCCCAGATGGGAGCGATGGGCCGCTCTCGCAGCCTCACCCTGGGTGGTAAAGACGATCTCGAGGGGCTACAGGCTGCAGTTCGCCGCTGTTCCCCCGCGATTCGCCGGTATAATATACTCCCAGGCTCAGGGAGAGTCAGCTCGTGTTTTACAGGAGGAAATCCTCTCACTGTTAAACAAAGGAGCAATCTGTGTCGTACCTCCCGCACAGTGTCAGAGCGGTTTTTACTCCAGGTATTTTCTGGTCCCCAAACGGGGGGGGAGCGGAATTCGCCCTATCCTGGATCTACGTGCTCTGAACAAATATCTCAGGAAATACAAGTTCAGGATGCTAACACACGCATCCCTGCTGCGTCTTGTGAGACAGAACGACTGGTTCACTTCTGTCGATCTGAAAGACGCGTATTTCCACATCCCGATATATCCTCCCCACAGAAAGTATCTGAGATTTGCTTTCCAGGGGATCTGTTACGAGTACCGCGTGCTCCCTTTCGGTCTGTCCTTAAGCCCGAGGGTGTTTGTGCGGTGCACGGAAGCGGCAATAGCCCCGCTGAGACGGCAGGGCATCCGCTTGGCCACATATCTGGACGATTGGCTGCTGTTGGCACAATCGGAGCAGGAGGCCAGGGCGCACACGCGTATTCTCATACGACACCTATCCGATCTGGGTTTCGTGATAAACGCGGAAAAGAGCATGCTGTCCCCGGCACAGGGCATAATCTTTCTGGGATTATCCCTGGACTCGGTGACTTTCACAGCGCGTCTCTCGGGGGACCGAGTGAAAGCTTTCAGGGCATGTCTCGCGCTCTTCCGTCCAGGCAAATCTGTTCAGTTCAGATTATGTCTGCGGTTACTCGGGCTGATGGCGTCTGCCATACTCGTAGTCCATCTTGGCCGGCTCCACATGAGGGAATTCCAGCTCTGGGTGGCCTCATGCGGGCTGGATCCCGTGCGTCATGGCGCACGGAGAGTGCTGGTCACACCGGGGTGTGCCAGGGCACTGCGCCACTGGCGGGTCCCGTCCTTTCTGACCCACGGGGTGCCCATGGGTTCCGTCCTGTCCAGGAAAGTGGTCACTACGGACGCCAGCCTGACAGGTTGGGGCGGAATTCACGAGGGCCGGTCTGTGAGGGGCCGCTGGAGTGTGGATCTCCAGCGCTCTCACATAAATTTTCTGGAACTTTCAGCGGTGTTCCTCTCCCTGAAACATTTCCTTCCGTCTCTCATGGGTCACCATGTCCTGGTGAGGACGGACAATACGACTACGGTGGCGTATATCAACCGTCAGGGGGGATTACGCTCCCGTCAGTTGCATATGCTGGCACGCAGACTGATCCTGTGGAGCTGTGGTCGTCTCCTCTCCCTGAGAGCGACGCACGTCCCGGGAGTCCTGAACACGGGTGCGGACCTGTTGTCCAGGGGCGCGCCGGTATACGGGGAGTGGACTCTGCACCCGGAGATTGTGGAACAGATATGGGCACGTTTCGGCCGGGCCGTGGTGGATCTGTTCGCATCGAGAGACAACACGCAGTGCGCGCTGTTTTACTCTCTCCGCAGCATGGATGCTCCCCTCGGCATAGACGCACTAGCGCACGCCTGGCCGCGCGAGCGTCTTTACGCATTCCCCCCCCTGGCCTTGATACCCCCCACTCTGTCCAGAGTGAGGGAGCACGGCCACGCACTGATTTTGATAGCTCCGCATTGGCCTGCGATGCATTGGTTAGTGGAGATATATCAGCTGATGTGCGCTCAGCCCTGGCAGCTCCCGCTTCGCAGGGACCTGCTATCACAGGGGGGGGGAGCGGTCTTCCACCCGCACCCAGAGCGCCTGGCACTGTGGGCCTGGCCCCTGAGTGGCTAAATCTGTCAGCTGTGGGTCTTTCACAGCGGGTGATTTCCACTATACAAAACGCTCGAGCCTCCTCCACTAGGTCTCTGTATGACTGTAAGTGGAGAGTGTTTGAGGGGTGGTGTCACAGAAATGGCCACATTCCTTTTCAGTGTCCAGTAGGAGTGATATTGTCATTCTTGCAGGACCTGATTGACAAAGGAAAAGCTTTCTCCACGGTTAAAGTGTACTTGGCGGCTATCGCCGCCTGTCACGTGGGTTTCGGGAAGCTAACAGCGAGCCAGCACCCGCTGGTTTGCTGCTTTATGAAGGGAGCGCGCAGGCTTCTCCCCGTGTCCAGACCGCTGGTACCACCATGGGATCTGGCCGTGGTCCTGAAAGGGCTTAAGGGCCCTCCCTTTGAACCACTGGAGGGGGCAGACTTGAAACACGTGTCTCTCAAGACAGTGTTGTTGCTGGCTTTGGCTTCGGCTAAACGGGTCAGTGACATCCATGCGCTCTCAGTGCATCCCTCATGCGCTCAGCTCTTTCCGGGGGATGTGAGGATAATTTTGAAGCCCAACCCGGCCTTTGTGCCTAAGGTGGTGGGCTCATGTTCTCCTATTGACCTTGTGGCTTTTGCTGCCTCACCAGGTGAGCAGATGTCGCATGCGTTATGTCCGGTCCGTGCAGTGAGCACTTATATGGACAGGACGAGGGGTTTCAGGAGGAGCGATCAGCTGTTCGTCTCCTGGGCTAACCCTCATAAGGGGAAACCTGTCACAAAGCAGCGTCTATCCCACTGGGTGGTGGAGGCGATTGCTTTGGCTTATACGAGTCAGGGTTTGCAGCCACCTGTGGGCCTGCGAGCGCACTCGACTCGGGGCTTGGCCGCATCCTGGGCCTTATTCAGGGGAGTCACTGTTCAGGACGTTTGTGCTGCAGCGAGTTGGTCCTCGCCTCTCACTTTTGTCCGTTTCTATATGCTGGACGTCTCCGCTCCGTGCGTGGCTAGAGCGGTTTTGCTGTCCTGATTGGAACAGTGTACTTATCCCTATGGGTTGGTGGACGCTGGATAAGCTTGTCTGGCAATACGGGAGCAACCATATCCCATAGTGAGACATCGAGCGAAATATTATGAAAGAGAACTTTAGGTTATTTACATAACCCCGGTTCTCTGAGTAATATGAGTGAGATGTCTCACCAGACAACCCTTCTTGCTTGGGCGAGTGAGAAGAGGTGCTTATCTTGAATGACGTGGTGCCGTCCGCAGGAGGTATTTAAGGTAGGTGGGACTACCTGGTGCGGACGGACACGTTTCACCAGCCAATCAGGATTGGCGTAATGAGATTGATGCTTCTGAGGTCTGCAGCGGGGGCGTGCATCCCATAGTGAGACATCTCACTCATATTACTCAGAGAACCGGGGTTATGTAAATAACCTAAAGTTTCAGCTAGCTGGAGTTTGTGCTGTTGGGAAGGTAGTTTTCAATGGGTCATTGAAAGGTTTTTCCACTTAGAATAGCTGCCTACCGGTATATTTAAAAAAAAAAAAAAAAAATTGTGCAGCTGTGCCTCTGTTAAATAAAACAAGAGCCACTGGAGGGCTTAACTTTGCATGAAAGATGCTGATTAAGATCGCAAATAAATTTGGGATGAAGTCAAATCATTAAAACCGCTCCCGGAATTGATGGCACGAACAGCAATGACAGAGGTCATTGTGTCATGCTTTATGGCTTTTTAATTGTGTGGATAGGAAAATATGCACGCTCACGGTGACTTTAACTTCCTAGGTGGTCAGGTGAAGTGCGTTAAGGCTCTGCTTTGCTTGGATGTTGCTCTGCTTTGCTTGGATCTCGTTTTGCTGTTCTTGGATCGGATCTTGCTCTGCTTTGCTTGGATGGTGCTTTGCTTGGATCTTGTTCTGCTTGCTTGGCTCTCGTTTTGCTGTCTTGGATCGGATGTTGCTCTGCTTGCTTGGATCCTGTTCTGCTTGCTTGGATCTTGCTCTGCTTGCTTGGATGTTGCTCTGCTTGCTTGGATCCTGTTCTGCTTGCTTGGATCTTGCTGCTTTGCTTGGATCTTGCTCTGCTTTGCCCTGCCGCAAAGCGCTGTCGCTGCTGTGGAGACCGAATATATTTTTATGGTGTACCTAAGTGGTTGAGTTCAATGCTTGCCCCAATTAAATACTCGCATCACATTTCAGTCTGTGGTAATGTGAGCCCACGGCAGTTCCACCTTTTTAACGTCAAGCTTAGTCGCGGTTTAATAATTATTTTGTAATATACTACTACTAATCATAATGGTGTCACACGTTGGTAGCTAATAAATCGTTGGGGGGGGTAGGATACCCTGGTTCCAACTTATCAATTGGATGGCTGCGTTCCGGTATGGTCACTTGGGGGGTTGTAGGACACCCTGGTCCAACAATCCAATTGGCTGGCTGCATTTCAGTATGGTCTGTTTGGGGGGGGTTTGTTGCCTTTACAGCAAATGGAAGGCACTCCACCTGAGGATGCTGCTGTTCCCTGTCTTGGCTTCCATGGAGCTCATGGGAAAGTCGGGAACTTCCTCCGAACAGAGCCATACCGCCAAACATAAATTGTATGCATTCAGAATAAGCTTCTGAAATTCATCTCTGTTCTCGTCTCGTTTTGACGAGAGTGGTTCTGACAGAAATGGAGCATCGCGTTAGTTCTGGCAGACCACGTAGTCAACGCGCCCTTTGCCTATTGGCTGACGCCGACCCAACCCTTATGGCCAGCTGCGCTCAATGGGTAATCAACTGATGCTCGCAATTGGATGCTAGCATTTGGGGCACTTCATTTAAACTTGGTTTGCTGTCACTGCTTTTTTTTGCTCTCTGCTTGCACCCACCACCTCCCCTGCTCCACCGACTCTCATTGCCAAACAATGTCATACTGTTGTTCATTGTTGCTTGCTCTGTTCTAGGGGGTTTGTTGCCTTTACAGCAAATGGAAGGCACTCCACCTGAGGATGCTGCTGTTCCCTGTCTTGGCTTCCATGGAGCTCATGGGAAAGTCGGGAACTTCCTCCGAACAGAGCCATACCGCCAAACATAAATTGTATGCATTCAGAATAAGCTTCTGAAATTCATCTCTGTTCTCGTCTCGTTTTGACGAGAGTGGTTCTGACAGAACTGTAATTCTTTATTATTGGGCTGTCCCACATATTCTCTGAAAAGCCTTCAGCTGATCCAAAATGCTGCAGCCAGAGTTCTGATGAGAACTAACAGGAGAGATCATATTTCTCCAGCTTTAGCTTCTCTTCATTGCCTCCCTGTTAAATTCAGAATGGAATTTAAGATTCTTCTCCTCACATATAAAGCTCGAGCTCCATCATATCTTAAAGATCTCATTGTTAGATATTTTCCTAATAGAGCACTTCGTTCCCAAATTGCAGGTTTACTTGAGGTTCCCAGAGTTTCTAAAAGTAGAATGGGAGGCAGAGCCTTCAGTTATCAGGCCCCTCTCTGTGGAACCAGCTGCCAGTAAATGTCCGGGAAGCAGACACCCTTTCTGCCTTCAAAACTTTCCTTTTTGATAAAGCTCATAGTTAGAGATGGCTCAGGTGACCATGAAACATCCCATAGTTAAGCTGCTATATTCCCAGACTGCTGGGGGGCCTCATCTGTCACACCTTTCCTCACTTTGCTCTTGAAAAGTATGGTTGCCTGAATTACGTAAGAGTACTTAATATTTTCACCTGCAGTAGACGGCAGTCAGACAGAGAGGAATTCTGAAGGAAGAACCAAGTTAGCAGCAACTCAAAATGGGAACAAAGGAAGAGTGAATTTTCTCCATTTAAAACAATTCAAATTTCATAAATTTATAGCGGCTTACGCAAATGCCATCTGGAGAATTTTTACAATCTTTAATTTACACATTTACACAACACTAGATAAAAAGATAATTGTTGTATCAGTACGACTTTTAAAATGAATGTTGGAGATTAAATCCCTATGCATGTTTAAGCTCAACTAGACTCAATAAACTCACTAGACTGGCCTAGGCGCTGTAAACATGCTCTATAAATTTTGTTCAGCATACAGTATTTTTTAATTGAATTGAATTGAAGAAGTGGCTAACAACAAAGAATTGCAACAAGGGACCATGTTCATCTTTTTGTGTAACAGTAATAAATAGAATGTAGATCAAGACAGCTTAATTCCCAATAATGCTGCTCTCATTCACATATTCTTCTGGATTCTTGTTAGATGCTAAAATTTACAAGAAATTGTGATTGGAAACCAGCCCATTAAGACTGCGTCTCAACTTGCAGTCATTTAAAGCATCTTCAGTTCTGCTCTAATGGTAAATGGACCGTGCTTGTATCATGGTCTAGCTGACCACTCATGGCGCTTTCACATTATGCCACATTCACCCATTAATTCAAATTCAATTCAATTCAAAAATACTTTATTTATCCCAGAGGGAAATTAAATGTTGATGTAGCTCAATTAAATCAAAGAGTTATTATAGATGTTGATGGCTGTGGGCAGGAAAGATTTCCTGTAGCGGTCCGTTTTGCATCCAAACTGAAGAAGCCTTTGACTGAAGAGACTCTGTTTTCTGATAACAGTCTCATGGAGAGGATGTTCAGGGTTGTCCATAATTCTCTTGATTTTATGCAAAATCCTTCTTTGCATTATTGTCTCCAGAGGTTCCACAGTCGTCCCCAGAACAGAACCAGCCTTCTTTATCAGGTTGTTGAGTCTTTTTAGGTCCCTGGTTCTGATGCTCCTGCCCCAACAGATGACGCAAGAGGAAATGACGCTCTCAACAACAGACTTGTAGAAGATCTGCAACATCTTGTTGCAAACCTTGAAGGACCTTAGCTTCCTCAAGAAGTACAGTCTGCTCTGTCCTTTCTTGTAGATGGCTTCACTGTTGTGTCTCCAGTCCAGTCTGTTGTCCACATGAACACCAAGGTATTTATATTCCTCAACCACCTCCACTTCTTCTCCCATGATGGAAACAGGGTTTGATCTGACCTTGTTTCTCCTGAAATCTACAATCATCTCCTTTGTTTTGTTAACATTCAAGATGAGATGATTGTTCCCACACCATGCCACAAAGCGGTCCACCAGCTCTCTGTACTCAGCTTCTTGTCCATCACTGATACACCCGACAACTGCAGAGTCATCTGAATATTTCTGTAGATGACAGGAGTCTGACTTGAGTCTTCTGGAGTTTCAGACGAAGCAGATCAGGCTGGATTGTGTTAAATGCACTGGAGAAATCAAAGAACATGATCCTCACAGTGCTGCCTGCTTTATCCAGATGACAGTGGGTTTGTTGAAGCAGGTGTATGATAGCGTCTTCAACTCCAACTCCATGGCGATAAGCAAACTGCAGGGGGTCCTGATATGTGCTGGTTTGCTTACACAGGTGGGTCAACAGGAGTCTCTCCAGGACCTTCATGATGTGGGATGTCAGGGCAACAGGTCTGTAGTCATTGATGTCTGAAGGGTGAGTTTTCTTTGGTACCGGAACCAGACAGGATGTCTTCCACAACAGTGGTACCTTCTCTTGGGTCAAGCTAAGGTTGAAAAGGTGTTGCAGAATCCCACAGAGCTGCTCTGCACAGGCCTTCAGGACTCGGGGGCTGACACCATCTGGACCTGCAGCCTTGTTCCGGTTCAGTCTCTCCAACTGCCTCTTCACCTGACTTCTAGAAACAGAAAAGTGGGAGGGGGAGGCAAAGGGGACAGCAGCATCTCCTGATTGGGTTGATGACAAACTAGTGGAAGCAGAAGAATCCATGACTGAGGTGGAGGTGGAGATGTTACAGGAAAGCTGTGGGTCAGAGGAGGGTGGGATGTCTCTTTGGCTGGGAACAGGAGGGGAGGATGGTGAGCTTGTTCCTGAACTGAATCTGTTGAAGAATGTGTTCAGCTCATTTGCTCTGTCCAGACTTCCATCCATCCGATCCTCCCTCTGCTTGAGGCCTGTGATCTTCTTCATTCCTGACCACACATCTCTGATATTGTTCCTCTGCAGTTTACTCTCAAGCTTCTTTCTATACACCTCCTTGCTCTCTCTGATCTTGACTTTGAGCTGCTTCTGTATACTCCTCAGTAACTCCCTGTCTCGCTCCCTAAAGGCTCTTTTTTTCCTGTTCAATAGTTCCTTTAGCTCACTGGTGATCCAGGGTTTGTTATTTGGGAAGCATCTCACTGTTCTGGTGGGGATGGTGTTGTCCACACAGAAGTTTATATAGTCAGTCACACACTCAGTCATGGCATTAATGTCCTCTCCATGTGGCTTACAAAGAGAAATCCAATCGGTTGCATCAAAACAACCCTGTAAGGCTTCTTCAGCTTCCTCTGACCACTTTCTAACAGTCCCTTTTGTGACAGGTAGTCTCTGGACAAGGGGTTTATATGCTGAACAGAGAAAAACAAGGTTGTGATCTGATTTACCCAGGGGAGGTCTTGATTTGGAAATGTATGAATCCTTGACATTTGTGTAAAACAAATCCAATGTCTTGTTTTCTCTGGTAGAGCAGCTGACAAACTGTTGAAAAGTTGGCAGTGTAGCAGAGAGTGAGGCATGATTAAAATCACCAGATATTGCCACAAAAGAATTGGGGTGTTGAGTCTGTATCTTAGCAACAACGGAACTGATGACATCACATGCAGTGTCGGCAACAGCTGAGGGTGGAATGTAAACAGCCACCAAAACAACACTGGTGAACTCTCTTGGCAAATAATATGGACGAAAACTTACTGCCAATAGTTCAATGTCAGGACTGCAGATACGACTCTTCACAGTAACATGTCCTGGGTGACACCATCTGTTGTTGACAAGCACAGCCAATCCACCCCCTTTCCTTTTCCTGCTACTCTTTAAATCTCGATCTGCTCGTACAGTCAGGAAGCCCGGCAGAGAGACGCTGGAGTCGGGTATATGATCCTGTAGCCATGTCTCAGTAAAACACATAATGCTACATTCCCGATATTCTTGCTGAGTCCTTATCAAGGCTAAAAGTTCATCCAACTTGTTAGCTAACGATCTTACATTTCCCATGATGCAGGATGGCAGAGATGGTTTGAACTTCTTCTTTCTTTCTCTCCTCTTTGCTCCTGCTCTGCATCCACGACGCCTCCTTTTCAATTCCAGTGGGATTTCTGGCTTCAGTTGTCGAATTATTTCTGCTTTTCCAATGTTATTCAGCTGCTCCCTGTTGTAAACCACCTTGTTGCTATGGTGATGCATCATGACAAAAGAGTAAAATATACAAAAGTATTGGGAAAAATTAATCCAGCTGCACAGCATCCAAGGCAGGAAGGAACAGTTGTCCAAAAAATGCAATTTCTTCCAAGAAATAACAGGAATGAAATTTAGAAAAAAAGAAAAATCTCTATGTGAGGTACAGAGCTACTCCAACGTGCTGCCACCCTCAGCAGCGCATTCTAGAACAACAGCACGCTACACTTGTTCTATGTATTCACACATCAGTAGGGGTTCAGCATCTTGCACAAGGGCACTTCGACATGCGGCCCAGAGAAGCCGGGAGTCAAACCATCGTCCTTCCAATTAGAAGGCGACTGCTCTTCCTCCTGAGCTAATAAAATCCCAATTTTATAACTTTAAATAACTATTCAGGTAACTTCAAGGCAAAGTCTGTGTGTAATGGTTATAAATATGTTTACTATTGAACACAAAGAAAGAATATACTACTTGGTTAAAAAGTGTTTTGTTTTCATTCATGGTGGTGCCTGGAGAGAAGCAAGAACACATTGTTATGTGTGTCTTAGTAGAAGAGAACTTGTGATAGCATTAGCACACTGATTTGCTAAAGGCCCTGTCACACTGTTGCGTATGAGAGAAGCGTATGAGTTGCGTATGAAAATTAATAATATAATTTTCATATGCACGAAAAGTCCTTGAAAATAAAAAATGACTAGTGTATGAGTAGCATATGAACTGCGCATGCCCAGCGTACGTTTCAACGCGCCTATATCAGCAGCCTTTCCACATTTGCTCCATTATTGCAGTAGACGACGCGCTATCAACATCTCTCGAGACATTCATCTTGATCATGCCTCCCAAGAAGCAATCGTCGATTGCCCGGGCCCTGGGCTGAGGAAAAGGCAAAAAAACACAAGAATCATTCTCACCCAAACCTGTTGAAATGCCTGATGCACCTGCGGCTGATGAGTTACATGCTTCTGAGCGATCAAGATCCCCAACTCCTCATCCTGACCGCTCCCGTGAATCGTCGGTTGCCTGCCGCCTCCATCTCCGCCCGTCTGGCGGAGATGGAGGCGGCAGACGGGCGGAGGCTATAAATACGCTAGCTGTACGGTACACCTTCATGCCAACATATGGCAATTTATGTCCAGCGTTCTCGACCTATCAGTAACGTACCTATGTCGTACCTCTAGCGTATTCAGCGTATGCCTAGCGTATGTTTAGCGTATTAACCATACGCACAAAAGTTTTGAGCATGTTCAAAAATGTATTTCTGCCTCAGCGTATGCCAACGTATGCCAGCGTGCTTGAAACGTATACAACCTATGCCTAACGTTCCCCTGGCGTATGTCAGCGTATACCAGCGTATGAGTGATAATTTTCATACGCAACTCATATGCTTCTCTCATACGCAACAGTGTGACAGGGCCATAATCGAGTGATCCATGATCAGCTACTCCGGTCTTGCAATGACAGAGCGGTAGAAAAATGCATTAAAACAATAACGTGTTTAAAATGCCAATACTGGAATATTATTTAGTTATTTTTTCATTGTACATTGTTTTCTTAGAGTAATTTCTTCAAAGTTTGTTTTGAGAGTCTTACCTGCTGATCGAGTCTCATTTGATTATGTCTGAGTTAGCGAAGGGGAAACGTGTTGCTGCTGCTCGTCCACTGGACGTGACGACAGTAACATCGTGTCTTGTGTCTGTTCTTCACTATTCCCCTTTGAAGGTAAACTCTTTGCTTATTCATATATTTTATGTCTGTACTCATGTTCTCTCTGTTTTATGAAATAAGGTTGAAGTTAAATCTGTTTAGAGTAACAATGTTGGCTTGAGTATGTGCAGCTTCACCTAAGTTTTACTCACCATAGTTTTCTTGCTAGATGTAATAAAGATTTCAGCTGCTCAGGTAGCCTGGCCTAAACGACTGCAGGGGGGCCTAAACGACTGCTCCCTGTGGCCTAAACGACTCCTCTGTCGGCCTAAACAACTGCGGCCTAAACGCCAATGGCCTAAACGACCTGTATCCCCAAAAATCCAAGGGGGGTGAGGACCTGGATGTGTGGTGGAATTGGGTTTGATCGGCGTGTTTTTCTCTGGAGTTTTGGCTCTAGCAAGCTGCATATTTGTAGCAGCACAGTACTTGGCAATCTTAATCGCGATGTCAGCCATTCGTCTCTCCACACGGTCTCTTCCAAGAGCCTGATGCGCTAAGGCATCCAAAAGTAGCAAGACAGCCGCTGGTTACGCTTCCCATTGACCTTGTTATATACAGATTCAAATGAACCTTCAATTAGTGCACAATTCAAGTCAAACAGAATAATGTCAGCATCAGTATGGGGTATAATGTATGTTTATTTATGTTTTCTTCAAAGTAATAAAATATACAATCCATTAGTCAAGCAAACGTGATTTGAATAACAGTGGACTATTTTACGAAACTCCTACGACAGCTCTGGATCACTCGTAAATTCTGTTCGTACCTGAAAGAAAACGTAAAATACGAAAAGATTGGTGAATGCGCAAATTCTCTTAAATCACTCGTACGGACTATTTAAGAACAAATCTGTGCGTACGAACGGTTCTTGCATGAGGCCCATTGTTCTTATGAAAAATTGCATTACAACACTGGACGTGATGACAGTAACATTGTGTCTTGTGTCTGTTCTTCACTATTCCCCTTTGAAGGAAGGGGAAGTGTAACACGTGCATATGGCCATTTTTTCAACTTGGACGGACAGACATCACAGTCCTCCAGGAAGTTAACAACGCACAGTTGACGACTCTATATAGCAGACCTTTGTCCACTTTGACTTCTGTCTTTTCCAAAGCAGAGCAGAGGTAAAGAGCCAAGAGCAGCCCGCAACTCAGAGACTGTCCCCAAATGGCAGCAAAATCTATATTCAGCTGGCTATATTGAGCTGTAATCATAGTGAACTGTGCATGTAAATGTCTGACTGACTGACTGCTTTTTCTACTGATAGAATGTTATACCGATGTAAATACATATCAAAGAGCTCAATGTAAACATCTTGAGTATAGCTTAATTTGCATAAAGCTAACTTTACACCAGAGCCAAACTTAACACAAATAAGGTCAACTATGCTTCCAGCTTTCAGTCAATGGCAGCTAACCAATCCCCCAGAGTAACTGTCTGATCTAATTCCAAGAAACTAATGGACAAAATGATACTCTTACCTGTTCATCATCAAATCTGTTCTCCTAACTAAACCTTAAGATGTAGCATGACAGAAGCATCAGCAACAATATCTCCTGATAGATTGGATGGCGTAAAACATACTTCCCGTGGAAGTGATTGCAATTTCTTCTCACAAAAGCAGCCTGAAATCTGAAAATGAATCATCTTTTAACGTTCCCACAGAGCACCCTCATGTTTGGACTGCAGCCTGTGGTACCTGCTTCCGTTTTCTCTCCGTGCAGTTTGCTACAAAGCTGTGAACACGACACCATGATGAGAGTTGGCAAGAGACAAAAAGAGGCATAGAGAGAGCACTCAGCATCCCTCAGAGAGCTATAAATACACTGAAAGCATCAAACCCTAAAAGCATTACAATCACTCTGTCCCCGGGGTAGGGAAGATGCCTGCTGTTGTTTCAGAAGACTATACCGACCACTGAAACATTGTATGTTTGAGGAGAGGAGAACTTGGGCTTAAGGATGTCTGGAATTTCTCCTTCAGTCTTTGAGGCAAAACTGGGATATATAGCCAGTTATTGATTTCAGGGCTTGTCGCAGTTGCAGAGTCGTCAGGAGGGCTGAGCTGAGTGATGTGAGTGATTTTTTTTTTTTCGTTTCCTTTAAGGACATTAGCTGAGGAAACAGCAATGATAGAATTCAAGGTTGTGATTTATATTTTAGTTAGCTACGTGAGCAAAATATTCACCACTAATGTGCAGCCGAAGGAAATGTGTCAGGAGTGAAATGCAAGTCTCAACTGGCATTTTAAGACTTTTGAGATGGACCCCTCAGTTCTCCCGCACAGACATCTGGGTGGGTGGTCTCCAGCTCCCCACATGGGCTCAACTGGGAGGCCTCAGTCAATTAAGATCCAACTGCTGTAGCCGACTAGACAGGCTCCTGCATATTGCTGCTAAGCTGCAGGCTGTAGATTAGAGAGGGAATAGTGTTTGTCTGTCGAGAATGAAACCTTCCCAATGACTGTCCCTCGCTGCTGTCACTACTCATTCTCACCGTCATCATTCTCCTCTCCAAATTAGAGGCATCCTTGTCCTTCTTATTCTTCCTTAATTCAAATTTGACACAAGTTAAATTACAAAATTGAAAACATATGAAGACCTTGACATAATCAATGTACATTTGTGGATATGCATGAGGCACCTAAATCCTGTTTTTTTAAATAGATCTAATCATATATTCACATGGTGAAAAATATTTCCAAATGTATCCAAAATCTGTTCGAAAGCTCATCTTTTGCACAATAATACCAGCAGAGAAAATTGAGGGTGGGCGTGCAGGATAAAAAGATAACAGGAAAAAACGAGATTGTCAAGAGTTTCAAATTTAAAAAACATCTAAAAGTTCAAGCATGAAAGCCTTACAAAGGTCCCTTTACAATGGAATATAACACCAGCATCTGCTAAAACCTGAAAGTAAAGTACAACAGATACAATAAAGCTTTAAGAGTCAAACAGTTAAGTTGTTGTAAGGCAGTAATATTTGAAGAATTTCCTTTGTGACATCCATTGTCAGATTTCTTAAATCAATATGTGCTGCACACGACTGAAAGTATGTGATGGAAAAAAAATCTGCTTGTACGCCAGATTAACGTAGAGTATATGCTGTAGCCGGATATCTTTTGTCTTTGACAAGCTTTCCAACCATCCATTTTTGTTTCGCCACAGCACCAAAGGCAAGGTGCACCGTGGACGGGTCGCCAATCCATCACAGAACCAACAGAGACAAACAACCATGCACACTCACACCTGGGGCCAAGTTAGAATCACCGACTGACCTAACATGCATTTTTTTTGTATGGTAGGAGTATCCAGAGAGAACCCACATGTGAGGGGAAAATACCAAACTGCAACTGCAAGCCGAGATTCAAACCAGGAACCTTTTTACCGTGAGGCGACCGTGCTAACCACCACACCAACAAGTATCCCATTAAAGATGCAGATCCGAACAGTTGTGATTCTATATCTACAAAGCATGGTGCTTTTCTAAAAAATAACATCCTTGTGGAACACAAGTGTAAAATGTAACTGGCTGTAAACCGTATCAGACCTGTTCATGCGAGCACAACCAGTAGTCATGCTTGCTGTTTTGGGCCTTGTCCTTGCTTTTAAAGCCCTGCCAGTGCATGTATGGACTCAATGTGTTCAGCAGTCGTACACATCATCTCCCTCACAGTCCTCATTTTCTTCTATCTGTAGCGGTGATTTCATTTAAAAGCATGGAAAGGTAATTTAGTTATTTAGCTCCCTGCCTTCTCATAAAACTGGAGTTACCGTTGCTCACAGTGGTGTAGCACATTTATGCAGGCTCTGCTGAAGGCTCTGGATCAATCCACCAAAGACCCGTGACGCTAGTTTAAGAAAGCCCGCGTGATTTAAAGCATTTCAACGTCGAACAAACTCCTTTATTTATTTTAAACTAAATACTTCAACAGAGTGTTTAGTACAACAGAAACGTATGAGCCAGCGTGTGGCCGTATACTGCTGATGCAACTTCCCCTTCAGCAATATCAGAGCTGCGTCTTTAAACTTGAATTTTAGCAGAGGAGAACTTTAAATTAGTGGGATTGCTTGATTACATTTTCACTGACTGTTTCATGCAGCTTTGAATATAAACACCAACGGTCTCTTAGATTACGAAATAAGTACGCACACATCCATTGCCAGATGGTGTAAAGATGAGCCAAACCTACAAAACATTTCAGTCTATAGCCGAAGAGCTTCACTCCTCTAAGGAGAGATGGAGAGCCGCTGGCAGAACAAAACACAGAAAGGATGGTTAAACAGGAAAAGAGAGAGAAAGGGTTATTTAGTTTGTTTGTCTCTTCTGATTATTAAGTAAACCTTTAAAAATCACTAAAAATAAGCTTAAAAAAGGAGCCTTACTGCTTTTCCTGACAAAGATGGTATGACATTGGACGAACTCCATATCCAGCACAACTAAACATCCTTCTCTATTAACATCTACAACAGTCTTATTCATTTATACTGTATTCCTTCACTTACATACAGTATTTATACTGACTTTCAGCCTTGTGGTTAAATCATCGTCTAATCCAGTTACAATGAGGATTCCTAAGTGCTCGCACAGAGGCATAAATAAAGATTTATATTCATGTGCTTTTCTTAAGCCCCTACAGTTTATTTTACCCTGCAACAGAGCAAAGAAGGGCCACATCTAATTACTTTTTCAGAATACGGGGGCTCCAACAACCCTTTGAATCGAAATTGAGCTGCAGCCAGACAGAGTGGTGATGCTCTTCCCATTACTCAGAACTGAGCACCCCCTGTCATCATAAAGGTAAACCCATAAATAAAAGACTGCAGAGATTTTAAGTGTCCACATGGGAAGAGGCAGCTCCTCAATTACTGCTTGCAGTTCATACAATTATTTCATGTGTTAAGCCGACAAAAACAAGAGAATGGCATGTTGGCAGATGGGGTGATAATCTCTCTGAGGAGACGATTGGGTTCTAGGAAATGGAGACACAGATAAGAAGTGGGGGTGTCAGAGGAAGGAAAATCGAAAACAATGGAGTACAAGAGAAACCAAGATATGGAGAAATTTGAGAGAATGTGTGGAGACATTAATAGAGCGTGAGGACAAGGTAGGGAAAGGGAGACAAAGAAGTGCTGTGAAAAATGAAGAGAAAGCCCAGAGGAGAGACAGAAGGGGTAACCCTCTTTGGCTGTCACAGCAGTTTACACTCATTAGCAGAGCTCTGCCTTTGAAGCCCTTTATCTCCAGCAGCATGTTTCACACGACTGGTTAAAAAAAACACATGCATACAGGCAACAACACATGCAAAGAAACTGCATACATCTCCTTTTTACTTATAAAAAAACAAAAAACAAGCTAAATAAAATAATGAAAGTCCATAAGCCTGCTTAGATGCATCCAGTGGCAAATTACCCACACAAATCATCATCCTCAAGTCTTCATCTAATTATATAAGCAGTGGATCCTTATGTAAGATGCTTCCCCTACGTCTGAATATCCATAATGCATGAAGTCTTGTATTTGGTTCATGGTGACACATCCTAGCTTTACTGTATCTGGGCAGACCAGGAAAAAGACCAAGAAGGAGAAGAATCGCACTCAGCCACATGTGGAACTGACAACTTAAAGGTTTACGCTGGTGTTTTGATGGTGCTCTTCACTGAAACCAAGACATAATGAGCGTAGTTAACCTGAGAGATGCTGCAGTACTCTATTCCAAAACATTAGCAATAAATCCGGTGGGACACAAAAGTAATAAAGTGATGAATCTATGGAGTGCTCTGAGAATGTGAAGAAAAAAATTAAAGAAAGGTTTAAAGTTCTTTTTAAATGAGCTAATTTAGTGGTATTTCTGTGGATGGATACAAAATATCAATGTTTTTGTGACACCCAGCGTCATTTTTTAAAGTATTGCACAGCAAAAAGTTGTCCACACAGTGAGATAGGTTTTAAAAGTCCACTCTAAGACCTTATAAAACCACTGGGTGTAGCAAAAACTTTAATCACAATAAACAGAAGTGAAACGTAAGCCTTGACTTGGAGCCCTTTAACCTTCTTAGAGAGCTTCTTATCTTGGGAAAAGCAAAGCAGTGTGGACTCTAGTATTATCCCTTCTCTTTGGGATATGCTTTTTAGCCTCGAAACTGTGATTTATTTTCTTAAAAAGAAAACCCTCACAGTTCACTCGCTTTGTACCACACACCACGGAATCACTTGTATTAACATGCACAGCTGCAGAGCCCCTTCTCATGTGTGGCCATTTTTTTTAAGCATCGGTTTTCAACGAGCCGAGTAAACATCAGGAAACGGTTTAGAATATGCTGTCAGTATGTCAAGCAGTGGATTGACATGTTGGACATTATAATTCAAAGCCCACAGCAACCTTCATTTCAAACTGGACCTAACTGATTGATGCTTAAACCTAACAAACAATAACGAGAGTTGAATGAAAACGAGGACATTTAAAAAAAAAAAAAAACAGCTTGAACTTGAAGGTCTCCGACTCAAGTCATGTGTTTTGTGTGTGACTTTTCTCTACCGCCCTCTCCTACCTCTGTATGAGGACCATGTCGATTTTTCATAAGAAAACACTTCATGTTTGTGACTTTTGCTGCTGCTGTGCAGCCGTGCCGACATCAGGAACAGACACCAAAGGATGCTTCTGTGTATTTCAGACCCATCAGGGGACCTGGCCAAACCCACCAGAGTGACATTTGTTGCATTTGCTGTCATAGTCTCATATTGCAGTCGGTGTGTACAGGCACCAACACCAGAGGACACCCCTGTGCATGTGTGACTAAGCTTGAATCTCCCCAAAAGTCTTTCGGATGAGGGGTGAATTGTCTTCAATAACGAAAAGAAGCCCTTCTGTTCATATTTTTAGGATTTCCATTAACAATATGACT
This sequence comes from Odontesthes bonariensis, assembly GCF_027942865.1. Lineage (NCBI taxonomy): Eukaryota > Metazoa > Chordata > Actinopteri > Atheriniformes > Atherinopsidae > Odontesthes > Odontesthes bonariensis. Next base: position 28,528,797 of record NC_134519.1, on the reverse strand, counting down.
GAAAATCAACCCCAAAGTCTGAGACTTTGCCACGGGCTTTGGGAAAATGGCCCCATCTTGCATGCTGGAAATATGACAGGGTTGTGCTGCCACAACACTGAGTTCATGAGTACAGATTAAGCAGGTTTCATGAAAGCAGCTATCCATATAGGTTTCTCTCACTCCATGTCGAGTGGACCATCATAGGTGTTCAAAGGCTAACAGCACATCACTATGTGAAAATAAGAAATAGAAATATATAAAGTATTCACAAATGCAGACATTTTCACGCCCTAAGAAGTCAAAAGTTGAAAAATACTAAACAGAACAGAGACAAGAACTCCAGACAAGAGCTGCAAGGAACGGTTTCAAGGAGCAGTTCCAGAGGATTCTTTCTGCTCATCGATCAAGTTGCTACATAAAGGCAGCATGGTAGAAAAAAAGATAAAAAAAAAAAAACAGTAGATGTGAGTCACCCAAACACAGAGCCAGAGAATGGAGCACACAGAGGAATCAAGCCTGAACTGCCTCTTCAGAACATCATCACACCACTATATCTTTACAAATCAAATCCTCGTTAACTGTATCAAGGTTTAAGATACTGAAACTGTTAAGGCGAGCCGTGATATTTTCCGAACCCTGACCAGGTAACCTGCCTAAATTGAACCAAACAATGAGTGAAAGACAAAGTAAGAATATGAGTAAAGATTGAAGAAAAATATCAAAGTAAGGGGTCTGATGGGAGATTAATTCATGTCTCCTGGGCAATAAAATGTGTTTTCATGAAATGCAATGAGACTGTTGGCCTTTTCGCAACTATCTTCTTGTCAGTGCAGATTAAAGACATAAGTCTTGTCCTCGAAAATGAATACAATAATAAACTTATATGAAATATTACTACCATCTCAATTTGTGCTGTGACAATTTTGCAAACTGCCAGTGGGACGGATTGTTTTGCAGCAATTTTACTACAAGTTGGTCGACACGTTTGTTCTTCATAACATCTGAGGCATAACAAGCAACCAGAAGCAACCAAAAAACTGGACGGCAAACTGGAGGAACAGTTTCTGATTGCCTCACAGTTTAAATCATGTAACATCAACACATAAGTCACGGTTTTTGTTTACAGCTTGCAGATCTCTCATCAGTCTCCTGTCGGATGAAGAAATAAATCTCTTATAAAGCCCCAGTTTTACTACCTCCCCAACACCAAAAGATGAGCAAAGTTGCCTTTAAAAGAGTCTCATAAATCTACACAAGGTCAGAGCTTCAGCCGAGTCAGTCGAGGCCGATGTAAGCCAGCTCCTCTCTGAGGAGGGCAGATTGCAGATCTATATACTCACAAGCAAACAGACTAAAAGAGGTTTGAATTCCTGCTGCAATCGGATAATCATAGTACTGTGATTTGTATTTATATTTGGACCTATTGCATGTTTATTCATATTTCTCCACCATGTAAATGCACATAAAAAAATGCAGTCTTAATAGTACGGTTGAGAAACTACAAACTGATAACTGAGGCGGTTACGATGTCAAGGGAAGCACAACTCGTTCTGGAGATCACATGATGCTCAATTACGTTACAAGAGCCTTATTATTATCTTTCTCCAGGACTAAGCCTCAGGGTATGCTTGTGCTGGGAAGAGAAAGCAATGAGCCTCACATTGACTTTTCACAGCTCATTTCCCAAAAAACTGCATTTAGCTAAACTCAGAAACTTAAGATACTGGCACCAAAAGCACTTTTTTCCCCCTGCTTGATGTTGTCTCTGTGAGGTACTGAGATACCGTTTTTTCAGCCAAATATTGTTTTTTTTTTTCTCCTGAACGTTTCCAAACTTCAATGTGTTCAAGCTTTGATTTGAACGAGAAAATGGAGGTAAGGTCCCGAAAGAACCCCACTAAAGTACGGGCAATAGATTGGCTAAACAGCAGAACTAAGCAACCGATCCCATCGAGCGGTGAGCGAGCTGGGAAAAGGAATGAAAGCAGTGGAGCGCCAAAGAAAGAGTCGGCGCAAAATGACAAATGGGAGGGCAGAGGCAGAAACAAGAGACGGAACATTTCACATTCACAAAAACATTGACAAACCACTTGACAGTTTTATACAGCCGCACGCTTGCTGTTTATCAGTCGCATTCAGCCGTCTTCATGAAACATTAACTCAAAGGTAAAGAGCTTATTTTTCTGCTTGTTTTACAGCATGCTGTTGGATTACACCCTAGATGATATTTTTCCTTATCAAAATGATGACAGCTCTATTACTTCCAGTTTTTAGTGATGACAGTGATGGTACCTCAGAACAGGATTTCTGCTTCAAAGCTCCACTGAGAAGCCATGTTGCACTTAATGCTATTCAGCAAATGCTACAGTCGCATTACTAACACTGTTAACTAGCATGATGGCCAACTTAAATGTTCAGATTGCCATTGGGAATCTGTTAGCATTGGTTATGTTGCTATTTTAACTGCTGTTTTTAGTAGCTTGCATCAGTACCATAGAGTGTGGATATATAAAAGAATGCAGATTCTGCACAAACCAAAACGTTTTTGGACAAAAGTTTAAAGGCCTAAAATATAGCCTGAAGCAGTTACCATTTTGAGATCAAAGTGACATGCAAGGGATGGATGTCCAGCATTTTGTACATAGAATATTTTCTTTAATTCATTTTTTATCTTTATCCCTATCTTTGAAGGGAATAAAGTATTCATTTAAACCACATATGGAGGCTAAGGTCCTTGTCAGAGCCAGCCTGGATTCCAGTTCCGGTCTGTGGCCCGTTGCTGGTTGAAGATACTGTTCATTTTTGGACACTAGCGCTAAAGAAAAAACCGAATTCAACTCAATTGTGTGACATACTTAGCCTGGCTGACGCGTCCACATCTCGATGAGATGGTGGTCTGGGAACTAGGTGTGCATTTTCTCGTATTTGAGGCGTGGTTTACGAATGCCTAGAGTCGTTTATTGGGCGCTACGAATGTCTATCAAATGGCGTCTGGTTCTTCCCATGCTGCTTTGCGCGCGATTCATAGCCAATTGTATCACTTATACCAGATGACGTATGTAGAACGACAGAAATTTGACGAGGAAGAAGAAGAAAAATAAAAGTAAACTTGCGTTCTAAGCTACTTAAAACACTTTCTAAGGCTGACATCGTCATCGTCTTGCTGCCCCCCCCCCCCCCCCCCCCCGTTCTGTGATTGGTTCCCTAACACAGGCAAAAATAAGGGCGGTGGTTTCCATGCTGCCCTTGCAGTGTGAATGAAATCGCGCGCAAAGCAGCATGTGAATTCCCAGGCAATGACTTAAAGGATAAGACCGGTTTTTTGACATTGGGCCCTTGATTTCACATTATAACATGATGTTCTACTCACCCCTGCTTGTTGTTGAACATTTGGAGCTGTTCCAAAGATATTCGCGAGGCGTCTGGCTGCTCTCTTGAGATATTCGGCCATGAAACGGTTTCCTATGGGCAAGCTTATACAGGCACAAACTATGCTGTTTATAATTTATTAATTACTCTACACCAGCACTGATAAGGTGGAGGTGCGTCGCTTACTTAAAAAAATCCGGGTTACTAATTTTGAATTTTAGCCGAATGAATAAATAGGCAGCAGGTCTGTGGGCTGTCTGTGGCAGTAGCACGACGATGACGTCAGTAACACCCACTTTACGACAAAAAAATCAAAATTACAATAACCCGGATTTAAGTAGTAAGTAAGCGACGCACCTCCACGTTATCAGTGCTAGTGTACAGTAATTAATAAATTATAAAAAGCATAGTTTGTGCCTGTATAACGTTGCCCATAGGAAACCGTTTCATGGCCGAATATCTCAAGAGAGCAGCCAGACGACTCTCGAATATCTTCGGAACAGCTCCAAATGTTCAACAACAAGCAGGGGTGAGTAGAACATCATGCTATAATGTGAAATCAAGGGCCCAATGTCAATAAAACGGTTTTATCCTTTAATGGTGTTTTAACCACATTTTGATTGGTTGAGGGAAACTAAAATGCAAAAGAGGGCATATTCTACTGTGAATTTCAAATTTACACTCGATTTACACTTAGCTCTAACGCCCCTGCACAGCTTGCCATCTCACCTTCAACATTTCGTTTTGAATTATTGTGAACTACTTCAGCTCGCGCCTGATTCTTACTGTCCACAGACTGACCCTTATCGATTTTCTCCGCCCTAGAGGTTATTGTTTGATCAACTAAAAGATTGTTCATTCTCTCCTGAACTGCACTCATTTTAAAATGGACTTAGATTCAAAAGAGATTGTTAGTAGAACGGTCTATATAAGCCTTCAAATACCAGCAAGAAAAGTATTGCTCTATTCGATGACTCCATTCCTCTAACAAACCATTTTTGTTACTTTGAAATAAAGTTTTAATTCTCTGCTGTTTTTCAGTGCCTTCATTTCTGCTACCCACACGGCTGCATTTCATACGGCCAGAGACAAATAACACTGCTGGCTGAAGACAGCAGTGAATCATTGGATGTGCTTGACCATAGATGGACTGTGAAAGAATTTAATCAGAGAAAGGTAATTAGTGGTAAACTCCATAATGATCATCCCCAAAGTGTGAGTCCAGATTGTTTTAGGTCTAAGTTTATTCACAAGGTTTAGAAAAACAATGTTTTCACAGAGAGAAGAAGGCAAACTTGCACATGTGCAGAATCCTAATACGTACAGACTGAACACACACACAGGATTATTCAAAGCATTTCATTGCCAGTGCTTAGACACGGACGGCCTAGAATAGTCTTGGTATGTAAAAGGCTATCTCTGTCCATCACGGTGATGATAACATAAGACACAACGCCATCTGCGCACACATCTGAACAGACGTACAGTACACTCAACAACACCAATCAGATTGAACCAGACAGCAGCCATGGGAGAGAATGGAACAATGCAGAGGGTTACATGCAGACAAACATGGAGCCCACCACCCCTCCCCATGACATAGTAAGAGAGGGGGAGGCCCACAGACAAAAAGCATGGTCAATTATTCATGTCATACTGCTGCAAGTCATTACACTGCATGTATTATACATAATAATGCCAACAACATGCCACGCAAGCCTGAGCAGCCACTCTCCCCTGCTGGAGTCCCAGAGATTCCCTGCAAAACATCCCATTAAAAACTAACACATCGGCAAGGACATGGGCGAAAGGCACAGGAGAGCCATCTTACATGCAAACAGCACTCTAACTGACACAAAACGCACATCCATCTCCTCGCTCTGCAGCTATCACTCAAAGTTAGGAAGCATGGTGTATGTCTGCGGCTAGTTTCATCAAAGTAACCACACTGATAACAAATACTGTTCACGCACACCACCACAACAACCCTCATCATTTCAGACAATAACCCTGAAGGATAAAGTCCACAAACGTTTAGCGCGGTGTGTGTTTACTTTTCCCACACATTATCCCAACTGCAGGAAATGTTGGTCTTTGTGTAGCACAGTCATTCTGTTGATCAGTTCACCATTATGGTCCAGAGAGGAAAAGAAAGAATTGTGGAGCTGATGGTCATGTATTTTTGTGCCGGACTTTTTAAGACCACACTGGTAAAATGAGTGGCAGAGAGGGTTCCAGGATTTTCCTTCCAGTGACATCCTGGGGATACCATTTTAGCTTTTAAGTAAAACTATTGGATGGATTGAAATAAAAAATGGCTACACACACACACACCAGAAAACATACTTTTGCAGAGGAATAATTAAGTAATAAAATATTTCAGCCTCAAGTCCAGAGGTGCATTGGAGACTGACATGTGTCATCATTTTACTGGATTGCCATAAAATTTGGTGTGACTTAATATGTGCAAAACCATCCTGTTTTACTATATAAATGCTTGTGTGCAAAAGATGGCAAACATGCAAAGCATGTCTGCTGAACAATCCCCAAAAAATTTGAAAAAGTCACGAAACAGAAGACTTTGTTTCCATAGTAATGAAAACACGACAGGCCCAGGAAAAGGACATTTTGGCACAATACATTAGTGTGGTGTCTGTTTTCAGTACTTTGTTTAAAGCAATGATCATTTCCAGACTCTAACCGTTTATCTCGAACGCCAACCATCATCAAGAAGTTTGTAATGTGTAAAATCAAAGCAAAGCAGCAAGCAAAACCAAACAGCCACTGAATGCAAAAATGACATTCGAAAGTGAAGCTACGTTAAAACATCAGTGCACAGAGTGGAACTTGAACTCGGCTCCTCTGACTGTCATCCACATCAAATCTGCCTGTTAAACATTATGCAACAGTTGTTTTGTGACTTGTTTGTTTCACAAAATGACTGTTTCATTAACGCTGTGGCCCTCTCTAATCCGTTTCTGTGCAGGTTTTGCTGTCAGACTGGGTTGCTAACATTAGCATGTTAGCATTGTTACTGTCTGGTATGGTAAAATTTCATCATTTTCACTTCGTTTGTTTGAATTCTTTTTGTTTCTATTGTTACTTTTCAGCTTAGCCTTATCTAACTCGTACCCCTTACTTTGTACTTTGTACAGCTTTACTTTCACAGTTTACTGATGCTCTCCACAAAATGAGAGAAACAAATTGTTATGAAGCAGGAAGACCTCAGTCAAATGTGCTCCTCAAGCCTCAAGTTAGTTTGAAAGATACATGTTGGGGCTTACTGAATCTAAATATTTGACTGAGTATAGTTCTCTCATTTCACTCATATCACACCACGACTGCAAAATACATACAAGCAGTATAATGATACTTTTTTTTTTTTATTGCTGATTCGTAATGGTTGTAAGACCATACCTCCATGCTTGTGAGATTACATCGATGAGTCCCAGCAAACCAGCCTGTGTTGGAGCACTGATCAATGTCCACATCCTGCAGGTTCACATCGACACGAACAACACCCCTGTCAGAGGGGAAGATGGAGGGTAAGAGGCAGAACAGTAGGAGAGAAGGACGGAGAGGGAGGCAGAGAGGGAAAAGGTCATGGAAATTATCAAGTGACTGAATTATGGGGAGAAAACAAAAAGGTAAAAATCACCAGTGCAGAAGCAGGCAAATGTTACCAGTCATAAAAGGAAAATGAATTACCTTTCAAAAGAAAGAGAAAAGTGGAAATGAAAAGATGTTGGGGGTCAGTTAATGAAATGAAGGTCCAACATGTTGATGAAGTAAAGTGAGGCAGGAAGGAAGTGAAAGTGAAGAGGCCAGAGGATGACACAGAGGCAGAGAATGAAGCAGAATGCAGAACAATGCTCACGGGAAGTCAGGTCAAATGTGTTTGAAACAGTTGTGGGATGTGCAGGTTGTGTTTTGTGTAAGTTCTACTTTTTGTGGAAATAAGCTTGTAATTGTATGACACACTATTAAAATGCCGTCAGTAGCCTCTAAGGTGCAAACTCTTAAAAGTGCTGCGGATGTTTTCCTTGATTAATCTGCCTCAACATTAGATGTGTTCGGTGTGTTGCTTCATCTTGTTGTTGAGGTTTTGGTTATGCCACAAACAAGAAATCTGTGTTGAACTTAATCCTCTCTGCTCTTCGATAATCCCAACTCAAATACCAAATCCCAATGGATTCAAACGAACCATCGATAAAGTCCCCAAAATGACGATGACAGTATAAGCATGTTGAAGTTTAAAATCTTCAAGATTGAGGATGAGCCGTCTGTTTGATCTGTCTGTTTTTATCCCTAACAGTACACTCTAAATCTAATGTAAATTGAATGTGTTTATGTACTAATGTAATATAAATGTGTAAAAGTTCCTTTAATTTCACATGATTGATTTTTTTAATAGATAATCCTTGCAAAAGGAACAGTTTCAACCAATGAGGATATACTAGATTGTTGGAGCCTGTTCTGCTTCTACTAACTCTCTACTTAATTTATTCAAAACAGGACTTAACAACAACGATAAGTATAAAAACCCCTAAGTCAGCGGTGGAAAAGGCAGGAGATGAGACTCACAGTGAAAATTGGGCACAGCCCATGGTTTGTAGTCTTCTTTATGTTATTGTGTTGCACACCAATCTCAGTGGGCCAGTTAGGTTTCTGTTGTAGCCATCGGCAGTAATTATATCTATTTACTATTTCCTTGAGGGAAATCTTACAATCTCAAATTAAAACAATTTGTGCAATGGTAGCCAAATCATTTAGCGTCTAATGCAAATGATAATGCTTTAAAGTAATTTCCATACCTTTTTTCCTCATTTCATTTGTCTCCTCCTGTCACTATAAAGACATTTTAGCAGTTAAAAGGTAAATGGTGCTGTTTTTCTAGTGCATTCACAGTTCCAAAATCAAAGTACATGCAGGATACTATGAATACCTGTGTGACAGGTGTTGAGGGTGGAATACAGCACACCACTTTCCCTTAGTAGTGGAAGTGGTAGCTTATTAGAAGCTGCATTTTTTTTTAAATGTTTCTATTTTTTTTTTTTAATCTGGCATTGATATTGCTTGTTTTAAAAACAAAATTGTTGCCTTCACTGTAGTATGTAATATCAGAGGTCAGAATGTCACAAATTCTGAAAGGTAGAGCTACAGTCGTAGCCAAATGTTGTCGCTGGCACTGCCAGTAGGTGCACGACCTGTTGTGTTTGCCTTTATTCGTGTTAGAGCCACCTGTTTGAAAAGTACCCACAAAGCAAGCTTTGTTCACATGTTGTATTATGGCATTTTCCAAACTAAGGACACTGTCACTAGTTAAGTATGTTAGCAATCCTAACTTTCAAAAACCCGCAGAAGGCCAAAAGAAATGTCAGCCAACGGCTCAGATTTTTTTATGTTGGTATATGCCTTGAGAAAATATTTTCACCTGATAGACAGAAAAAAAAATATGTACTGCATAGTTTTTTTAGGGTCTTTTCATTAGATTTGTTGACAAAAAAGGAAACTTCAGAAAATCCCAAGATAAGCAGGTGATTCTGCAGCTTTTACACGCGTGGTTTGTTATCTGCAGCTCGGTCCTGTTTGGTGGAACTTTATCTTTTAGCTTTCATGCTGCTTGGACACTGAAACAAGAAGGTGAATTTATGAATTCTTGTTGATGTCCGATGCAGTGGTGAGTCATCAGATCCACGCTGGGAAGTGGATAAGGTTAAATACTGTTGAGTGTTGCTCCTCCAGTACAGCATGAGAGGAGCTCTGGCCAGGAATTAATCTGACGGAACTAAGTTCACTTCAGCTATCCTGCTGTGATTGGAGCCCAGCCCGGTTTCTATATCTGTCCATGTCTCTCTCTCTCTCTCTATCTCATCACATACACATACATGTAAAAGAGCCTTTTTTGATTACCCTCTCCTGTCTATTTCTCCCCTAAAAGAAAGGCTGCGCACTCACACACATTCTGTCTATCCTTTGTTTTGTTGGAGCCTGACACCTGTTACCTCCATCTGCCTGCTGGGAAGTGGAACAAACAATCACAGAGAGAAGCTTTGGCCACTGCCTCTCATAAAACACAGAAACAGACAGAAACAGAGACAGGGAGGACTATGCGTTGACTCCTTCAAGTGACAGAGATGTGTTAGATATTGTGTTTGGGAACCATCAATTGCAAGCTGACACAAGAGAAGGGTTTTAAGTATCTAGAAGCAAAGTGAAGCTATGCTGTATGCAACAGGATAAGCATGTTATGAATTTTTGATCAGACATCAAGTCGCCTCTGACTACTGTTCACCACTGCCATCATTACCTCCATGTTATTCTCTGCATAATCCAGCCTGGGGTGAGGTGTCTGTATCCTTCACAATGATTTTTTTTGTTCTATCTGTCTCAGCCTTATTGTGTTTCTCACAGATGTTAAATTGTTGCTTGTTGCACCCAAAAGCAAGTGCACAGCTTGCCCTGACAGACTAAAAGAAACAGTCATATCAGCTTGAATTTCCCTACTGAATGCAAAGTAATCTGTTCGGCGCAGCGCCTCAAGGCAGTCGCCCTTCCTTTCTCATTACCTCCCCGTTCGGCTTCAAACCTGAAACTGTCACTTACATTCTGATGAGGCTCACAAAACCTCAATGTAAAATCCTCATGTTTCAAACTTGAAGAGACTGAGAGAGTAGCACAAAAAGAGATGAGAAACAGGATGTGGAGGCAGGCTGATGCAAGGTGGAGAAGTACATGGTGGAACTCGCCACTGACTTGGGCTTTCTTGCCAGAGCCAGGTAGCTTTCTATTCTTACAAATCTCTTCACAGGACTGAGTTTGGTGGAGGACGCAGCAAAACTTCAGATGTGAGAGAAAATGGAGTGCGAAGGAGAGCTACATGCATCTGCTTTTGTAGCAGCAGCTGTATTTACACTTGGTTAAATGTGTACAATGTACACTCTCTCTTTGTTGTGTTTTGTCCCAACCTGACTGCACTTGGCTCTGGCTGCTGACCTCACGGCCAATTCCGATAGATGCTAAACAACATCACTAAAAGCAAACAATTTTTGGGGGGCTTTTTATTTGTTAACATATGGCAAAACGCTTTCATTCTTAAAAATTAGCCAATGAAAATGTCGCTTCGTACTGACAGTTCAGTTGATTTATTGCTGCTCTGCGCTTTATTTATACCAGAATGCAACTTCGCAAATTGGATTTAATGCATGAGATGACTTCTTTGCTTCTGAATGCCAAAAACTCACTGTGAGTTGTAAAATGTCATAATCATTTAAGCTATCGATTTAATTAACTTAATCAAACTTAATATTTTCAGATGCCTCAAGCAACAAACATAAGCAGGTCTTTGATTTCTCTCAGCTGGTTAAACACCCCCATCATGTCGTTGGTTTTCTTTGGGTAATAACCCATCATTTGTTGTAATACGTAAAGCAGACAGATTCTGCTGGAATGGCAAAATGAAACTGTGTGTGCCCTACAGGAGAGATGCTTGACCTCTGAGCTGCTGTATTACTTGCGTGTCAGATTTCTCAGAAGACTAAAACTGTGATGATACTGATTCAACCGGATACCCTGCTATCGTCAGCCATCTCTGTCATATCTGGTTGCTGTGCAGTTATAGCAAATTAAGTCCCTTAAAAATCCAAAGCAGCTCTTGGTCATGCCGTGAGGCTCCAACAGTGACCGTCCCTGGAGCAAGTAATGATGCAGCCCTTCGCTCGGGGACACATCCACCAGGTGGACGGATGCCAGGCTGAATCGCAAATGACACACATGACACAGTGCAGGCAGCCTGTAGACGTCTGATTGTGTCCAGAGTCGGTTTATCTTGGGTATTCTCTGGTTACAGTTAAGATTTTATTCAGCATGTCACTGGAGCTGCAACTACACACTGTGAGTGTGAAACACAGTGTGTGTAGACTTGTACCACTCATGTTGTGGGGACAAAAATTATCATATTGTAGTGACCTCTCTCCCTTTTGGGGCAAAATCAAGTCACCAAATTACATATATATTTATGAAGTTAGGGTACAGGTTATAGTAAGAGGCCAAGTAGTCGTTAATTTCAGGTCAGTTTAAGTCTCAAAGAAGAAGAAAACACACAGTACAGTGTAAAAGACTTGAGTCACACCTAATTTCTCTACATATTTCCAGGAAAATGGAAAATAAATTAAGTGACTTATTGAAAAACATGCAAACATAATGGAAATACAGTATATACAAGGGAGGATTCATCCCTCCATAAGACCTGTTGCCACTGATTTTCAGTCCACTTCTTGTGTCATTTGGCATACCTCAGCCTTTTCTCCCTGTTTCCCTTCCTGAAGAATGGCTTCTTGACAGCCACCCTTCCATGGAGCCCATTTCTGATGAGGCTTCAGTTAACAGTAGATGGATCCGCTGAAGGTCCAGATGCATCTCTCAGGTTCTGTGTCAGGTCTTTCTTATTTCTTAAGAACATCTCTTTCAGATACAGTTCATCTGCTGTTATCTTCTATATTTGTTATAGATGCAACTAAAGAAAGTGGACCAAATTATATGTCTTTGCAACAGGCCGCTATGAGAATCATTTTAATTTCATTCTTTGCTATGTTGTCTGTTTTCTGACACAACACTGGTTCATCCCTTAAATTAGGGGCCTTTTTTAATGCTTCACCTGGAAGGGATCAGGTTCAAGTCATGGACGGAAAATTTGTGAAAAAGCCGTCAATGTTCAAAGAAAAACTTTAAAAGAGCTTCAGAAAGCCTGGAGAACTATTGCTCAAGACCACTTTAAAAGATTACAAGAAAGTCTGGCTGCTTGGAAGCAAAGGATAAAGAAATGAGGGGAGACTTTTGCACAGTACTGTGTTATGTTCTTTTAAAAGATGAAAACACAACTTTGAATTTTTCAATTATATGCTATCAATATAAACAGAAACTGAAACTGACACATGAGCGAAACAAGTTTACTGAGACTGGTGCAACCAGCAGTGGCTTTAGTTGATATTTCATTGTTTATTCATGGCTGCATTGATCATTTCAAGACACTCTTTGAGTGGGAGCTTGAAATATGAGATCCTTGGGTGTTTTTGTGCACCTAAGTGCTACCCCCACCCTCCAACCACATCCAGCCTGCATACAACCCATCAGAAACACATTGTGTAAAGCTGGCAGTATTCATTAGATTATAGGCTGCGGCAGTAAAAATGTACAGCTGTGTTTGACAGGCACGCTTAATAAATGAGAAAGGTCTATATTCATAGCTGGGAAGATGCTTTTACTCCATCTGGTTCCAACAGATGGGTTACAGTTCTGCGGGTTTCATAAAGTCTCATGACTCATTAAATGCCTTTACTGCTATTCTATTGTTTATTGCTATTATTATTCTATTAAGTTATTCTATTGAACCTCATCAATCATCCCTGATGTAATTACCGCACTTGGAGGATGTTTATACAGCTTTTTTATTTTGTAAAATAAATAGAATCTTAAAAGATGGACATTCTAGCTTTGTATACTAAAAAATCCATGACATTTTTTTAATTGTATGCCTTTTTTGGATCAAGATATAGAGATATATTGAATGAGTCTTGCAATTGTTATTTCTAAAACAAGTTACTTCACAAGTCTGACTTTACAAATGGGTCTGCAGCTAAAAGAGAGTGTTTGCAGAGGTTAACCAGCTGTCGCACTTGGCTGACTGACACTAAACAAGAGAGCTGTCAGTAGAAACAATGGAAAGGATTATAAAACTCCTCCATGAAAGTATTTCAGGTTGGAGTTTGGCAAAAGATGACATAAGCTGTGTCTCAAAAAGAACAAACAAAATGGGAAGATTATAAAAGGGAAACATACAGGTCAACCTATTATTAACCTATTACTGTCACCAAAGTGGAGGAAACTAAACCTAAACCATCGACTTACACAGAAAAGAAGGTTATGGTGGGCGAGAAGCAATCATAGACTGTGGATGATTGGAGGAAAGGGATATTCAGTGATGAATTGTGAATCTGAACTCAACATGGAGATGATGCTGGAAGTTTTGTTTGGTTCATGTCCAATGAAACATACAAAGATGACTGCCTGAAGAAAGCAAGCTTTGGGCTTATCATTAATCATTGGTGATATGAAGTTGATATCAGGTAAAGGACGAGCAGAGATGGCACTCATTACCTCCACAGTAAAATGCACAGAGGGATATTTTACAGGATGATAATGTATCTCTCCACAGAGCAGAGAGTGTTCAAAACTTTCAATCAGGACAAAACATTTAAACTAAATGAAAGGGGCAAATAAGTACGAACTGGGATTGTTTTTTGACTTCATAACCTTTTCCTCTACTTCATCTGAAAAAAAGATTACAAAATTACAAAAAAAAAAAATGTTTTAAAGCCAGACTGTTATTGAAAATCGTTTAGTGTCGTTTCTGTTTTTTAACCAAATAAAACAGCTGAGAAAGCACATGCGATTCCATCATTTAAAGGTGTTGTGAGAGAGAACAGTAGCATCTTCCTTCCAGTTTCACTCCCTCCTCACTCACCTGAACTCTGGCGCCGAGTTGCTCCTCAGTCCATAGAAGCCGGCCGACAAGGTGAGCAGCCAGTAAGGCACAAACGCCCCGTGTTCACACTCCAGGAACGGTGCCGACCACTTGATTTGGTTTTTGTTCAGAAAGTAGTTTCCACCACTGGAATCCGATCCCTCCGGAACTCTTCTATGCAGGTGAGGCCTCCTGCCATCCCTGAAGTCATTAAACCAGTCAGTCTCCGGGCTCCTGCCGCTCAGCTGACGGTGCGCAGAGCTGGAGAAGTCCTGCAACACCACCTCATTCTCGGTCCTCGTCGCCTGGAGGAAAACGTGGGGGCCCAGCGTTGGCGCGTTCGTGTGTAGGGTCACCACCGCCTTGTGGATTTTGGGGTCCCCTTCGAGGATGCTCTGAACCAGCGCTTGGTACCAATGGATGTCCCTGCGAACGGTTTGCTCGCGGGACCTGTTGGCTTGCAGGATCATATTCAGGAAGTTTGTGGCATGCGTCACGGTATCCAGAATGCTGTGCAGCGAGTAGTGGGAGGCGACGTGGAGGCCGCCCCGCAGGCTGCTCAACTCGTACCTCCGCGAACAGTTGACCTGCCTCAGCGCAGAGGAGTCCCCGGTGTGCAGGAACGCGGTCACCACCCTGGGCAAGTCCTCCTCAATTTTGTGCGCAACCACTGTGCGCTCTGTTGCTGGTACCGGGTAGTAGGTCGGGTGATGGGGCGGCTCCCTGTGAATGTTTTGGGTGCTAAGCACTGGTGGGTGCTTCTCGTCTCGGTCATTATCCGACCACTCCACATAACCGTAGTTTGATCCCAAAACGAGCCCTGTGTGCAGAAGCAGGGGGACGACTATGAGAGCCATCATTCCTTCTCACAGGCGCAGAGGGGAGACCGTGGGCACTTGGCAAAGTGTGGCGCTCATTACCAAAGCCGCTCTCTTTCAGCTGCTTCTGCAGGCGATTAGAAACACTTTAAAAAGCGCACGCCACAGAATGTCCTGGATTTTATAGCCATGGTGTTGCTGAGAGGGATAGGGATCCCCACTTTTCATCCGAACATGTTGCGTCCGCGCCAGAGGGAGCACTCACCTCTGTTTCGCTTCAGAAAATGCAAAAAAAAAAAAAGCTACCCAGAAACCCCCCCTCCCATCCAACCACCTAACTCAGGTGAAAGCTACACTGACTCCTCTCCAGTCTCCCTCTCCATTCCATTCACAGCCAATACAGCGACAATCCAGAGCTGCAGTGTTTCTTCTTACATCTGCACGGAGAATCCATAAAAGAGGAGTAAGATGACGAGGAACGGAGCAAATTGTTCTTGAAGTTCTGCCCCTCCCAATAAAACCCCTAATAGGCCGTTTGAAGTGTCGCCCACCGGCGTGTGTGGTTGTTTCTCACTGCCTGTCTGCAGGAGGTGGGAGGAGCGTGGGAAACGACGAGAGCTGTCCGGTGCTGAAAGTAGCGCCTGTGAGAAAGAAAAGCGAGGGCGGCGCTGGTGATGAAGAAGAGACGTGTTTACCAAGGAAGGAGGTGGAAGCTGGCGATTAGACTCAATCTACAAAAAAAAAAAAGAAAAAAGAAAGCATAAAGTAGAACGGCATGGAGTGACAGGCTAACAAGTGAAAGGAGAACCCAAGACATGTTAAAGGTGGTGAATGCATAATTGGGTCGTATCAGGAAGGATTTTGGGATGGTGAAGTCCATCGTCATTGCTGTAAATTGTAAGCTCAAGCAAATGTGCAAGCGACTGGATTTCACAAGCGCACAGATTTATCAATCAATCAATCTTTATTTATATAGCGCATTTCATACCACAGGCAACTCAATGTGCTTTACATAAAGACATAAAAAATACAACACAGAAAAAAAAATACAACACAGAAATACAGAGCAGGTAATTTGAGTAAACTAACAAAAGCTAACAAACATGGATAAACTTTCCTCTAAGAGGAAGCATTCAAAAAATATAGCTAATAACAGAACGGTTGGTATAATAAATGATAACAGATCTTCAATATATGAATATGACTAAGTTCGCCTCCTAGTGAAGCATTAATAAGATCAGAAACATGGATAAGCTTTCTTTTTAGAGGGAGCATTTAAGAAGCCGTTCAATTGTCCATAAATTAAATTAAAGGGGACTTGGGTAAAAAACTTTCATCTGAGAGGAAATATAAAGGTTTATACAGTGATAATAGGTCTTAATAAACCATTTGAATATGACTAAGTTTTCATTAATAAGATAAACCATTTGAATATAACTAAGTTTTCCTCTTAGTGAAGTGTTAATGAGATAGGGGTAGAATGAGAGAGGAAATAACACATTGGGGAGAGGAGGAGAGAAATCTCAGCACAAAGAAGGAAAACATTCATATCAAGAATTGGGAAACAGTGAAGGAGGTGTGGTGTAGGAGTTGCGTGTGTTATTCAGTGTGCATGTGGGTGTGTGCACGTAAGTCTGTGCTAAACTTTTATCAGGTATTTGTCCTTGACAGTGATGTGAGTATGTCAGCTAGTCCAAAGAGTTTCCACAGGAGTCTCAGGAAGGGGACTCCTGTGGAAACAATTTTTGTTTTTGGTTCAGACAGACTACTGATTGTGCCGTCTATCTTTAAGTTTCTGCTGGTGCGTCTCATGGCGAAATCCGATCAGCCGAATTGTGGAATGTAGACCATTTCCGCCCGGTCCAAGTAATCAATCAACTTTACTCCCAGTTTTAATCCATTTCTCTTCTGAGCCCAGGAATCTCAGCCGGCCTGCGCGCGCGCATCCAGCTTCCGATTCAGCTCATGTAGCATCTCAGTCTGAGCGTTTATTGCTCTTGTGACCCCCTCGAATGCTTTCCACGTTCTCTTAATTTTGTGAAATACCAGGTATCCTCCAACTCCAAATAGCAGGAACCCGAGTATCATAAATCCAAATATATAGACATCTTCGACGTCCTCGGCGTACAGCATCGCTAGATACAGAATTCTCCATTTCCCCCAGGAGTCCATTGAGTATCCAGCGAAGAATGTCCCGTCGGGGCATGAGGGTTCTCCTTTCCCCAACTTTGCATTAGAGAAAATTTGATCAATAACAGTGAGAGACCAGCTGACCAGATCCATCATTCTTGAGTTCGTCTGATATGTAAAGAGATGCTCCAAAAACACAAAAAGACAAGATCCAGACACACTGAAGCAGGGGAAAAAAAAGGGAGGGTTGGGAGCAGAGAGAAAATGCGTCCTCCTTCACCGAGAGCAGGAAGTAAGTTCAATTTAGTTCAATTCTCCCTTACAGAGCCACCCATACTCCTCTTTATACAGCCCACTTATGATGTGGTCACAGGAAAGATGAATTTAAAAGCTTCAGGTGGCCTCATGCATTCAGAGTCTTGCTCACACTCCCAAAATAGACAAGTGCAGGCTAAATGTTTGTCTCAAATCATTTTCCTTACCATGTAATGTAATTACCTAGGATTTATCTATGTGTTTATTGTACATTCACAGAAAAAATCATCTGGTCCTTACAAGGGCTTAGAATGAGGTAAATACAACCTGAGATGAACAAAAACTTCGATGTTACCCTATGTCTGGAGCATTCAGGTGTGTTAACACAATGACAAGGAAGCAAAGACATCAGCAATGATCTTAGAGAAGCAAATGTTGCTGCCCATCAATCTGGGAACGGTTATGAGGACATTTCCAAACTATTTGGAGTCCATTATTCGATTATTCACAAGTGGAAAACATTCAAAACAGTTGTCAATCTTCTCAGGAGTAAGATGACTAGATCCCAACAAAACTATGTGGAACAAATATTATGTCCGTGTTGGGTAATGTGGGACATGTTACCAATAATGAGAGATAGTCAAATTTTTTAAAATCATGTCCAGCTTAAAATGTAAACACACTTAAGAGAATATGGATATTATAGATTAGACCTTTAATAATGTATGAATTCAACAAATATATATATTTTAATGCAACTTTCCAAAGTCCCACCAGCAGTCTGGTTGCACTCCTAAATTCCTATTTTCTAAATGTGCCGTATCTTTTTTTTAAATCAACCTCTTAATCTGAAAAAATGACTGGTCCAAGTTTAGAACTATTCTCTGCTGACCTGTATGATTTGGAGTGCTGCACAGTGTGGTAAATGCAGGTCATTTCAACTGCTGTTACCTTGTCTGACAATCATCTCTGGGTTTCAACAGGAAGACATCCATAGATTGTCACATTTCATTTTGAGTCTTACGTTTCTGTGACTCGCATGTGCTATGTCGCTTCATGTTGTGTTCTCACCCATGTGAAAATTAATCTGGAAATAAAGGCAAATGGATGACAGTAAATAAGTTATGCTGTGTTAACTTGTGAAAAATAGCCTTAACCAAAATGTGGGACATCATCTCAGTTTCAGAGAAAAAGGACAGGGGACCACCTGATCCCCTTACTCGGGAGAGGACATCCCAGGAAATTCCGACCGTACAATGCTCCGAACACAGTAAACATCCAAGAGATGCATCTCATAACTCTATTGGTTATAATGCACAGCACCATGTTTGAAGAAAAGCAAACACAGCATATCAGCACAAACACCTCATACCAACTGTCAAGCACGGTGGTGGAGGGTTGATGATTTGGGCTTGTTCTGCAGCCACAGGACCTGGACACCTTGCAGTCACTGAGTCCACCATGAACTCCTCTGGATACCAAAGTATTCTAGACTCAAATGTGAGGCCATCTGTCTGACAGATAAAGCTTGGCTGAAACTGGGTCATCAATAGAACAATGATCCCAAACACAGCAGAAAATCTACAACAGAGTGTTTGAAAAAGAAAAGAATCAAGGTGTCGCAGTGACCCAGTCTGAGTCCAGACCTCAGCCTGAGATGCTGCTGCAGGACCTTAGGAGAGATGTGCAAAGATGAAAGCTGCAAACCTCAGTGAACTGCAGCAATGATGTACAGAGGAGTGGGCCAAAATTCCTCCACCATGATGTGTGAGTCTGACAACATCAAAAAGAAAATAATTTATTCAAGTTATCGCTGCTGGTAGTATTTCTACAAGCGAATGAATCATAGGGTTGAGTTAGTTTGTCATACATTTTGGCATAGTTTTTGTTCAATAAATAATGACACAGTGTCATTTCTAAAGTGTTGTTGTTCACCTGAGGTTGAGTTTACTTCATCTAAAGACCTGGTGAATACCTGATGATTTTCTTTTTTTTTATCATGTCCTGATGTGTGAGTAAAATGTTTTAATTCCAAGAGGGTTTAACTTTGGTTTGATTAGACTGTCTGTGTCAGTTGATTGATTTAAAAATGCCATAATAATGGCGTGGACTCAGCCAGCACTAAGTAACAGATGGTGTGCTCTCGCTTTTTTGAAACAGTGGAACAAGTAACTGTATAAGCTATAATGCCAGTAGACACCTCAAATGCACTGATAATTGTGATTTGTGTGACCACAGAACAGTTTTCCACTTTGCCTGAGTCTATATCAAATGAGCTTTTAGCTTTGCATGATCAAACTTTAATGTGCATTTGTGGGTGGCACAGTGAAGTGTGTTCACAGGCAATGCAGAGTTTAATGCAGTGCTGCCTGAGGGCCGGAACACCACAGGCATCCAGTTTTAATTCTCACCCATGTCCTTTACACACAGAGATGCCTTCAAATTCTCTGAATCTTTTCATGTTATGTACTGTGGAGGATATGATATTCAGAGTCTTTACATTTTGACATTGAGAGACTTTTTTTTTTAATTTGCTCCACAATGTGTAGATGCAGTTTTTTGCAGATTGCTCCACCTTTGCCTATCTTTACTTCTGAGAGATTCTGCCTCTCTAAGATGCTCTTTTTACACCCAATCATGTTGCTGACCTGTTGCCAGGTAAAATACTTAGTTGTAAGATGTTCCTCCAGCTGTTTTTTTTTTTTTTTCTCCGGCTTACTTTTTCAGTCCAGTTTTTTTCCCCGTCCCAACTTTCTTGGGACGTGTTGCTGCCGTCGAATTCAAGATGAGCAAAGTAAACGTCTCACTTTCAACAGCTATGATTTTCACATTCCAATAAAATATCGGTTTAAGAGTTTCGCAAATCACTGAATTCTCTTTTTGACTTAGAACCTTTGAAAGAGCAGAGTGGGGTCTAAAAATGTTGCTATGGCTCACAAAAGCTCTCCTTTTATCAGACCTGTTTCCCAAACCATTGAATTGTCTCTTATTAAAAAATCTAGTGAGTATGAGAACAATTTCCTTACAGTGCACATGTTACACATGTAGGCAGAGTTAAAGCTGCAGTCTGCAGGATTTGTTGTTGTCATACGTAAAGTCCTACTTTTTGGCATTTTAAGAGTTTACATGATCTATCAGAACGTTTGAAGTTGAAAACGGTGACCTCCGTAGTCGCAAAATGCAAGAAATGCTTATTTTTTAACCGAAAAATAAAAAGTTATTCAACTTCCTGTCCCGCCTCATCAAAACACATGAGAACTCGTGCACGTAGACGTGCACGCCAGATGCGCTTACACGACTCCTCATTCATCAACTCACCTGTCATTTGCGATCATGGAAGACACAGTAAGTAGACAAGCCCGTAATGAAGTTCAATAGTCTAGATAAATAAGCATGGGGACGAGCCTACCTTGTATCGCGCGTGCACAATCGGTGATTGACAGGCAGCAGAGCCCAGCTTGTAAACCTGATTGGTTACCTTTTACCGGTCCGGTCTGCAATTTTGTAAACAAACCTGCTGGCTTTGGAGGGACCTAGCGGGACATATAGGGGAGCTAGAGAACTCATTTTTTTTGTATTGGGGTATTTAATGTACTACTTTCAGAATCCCCGGACAGTTCCAGGCATTGTGCTTGAAAAAGAGTTGCAGACTGCAGCTTTAAAGCGATGACAAAGTATGTGTCAATGTGATGGTCAGTCATTCCTATGAGTGATGATAGCCAATCCTGTCTGCTGTCTTTTGCTGCCCAGGCACATCATGGATACATCTGCCGTTGATCACGAAGACCATGACAGGATCATTTCTACCCGTGCGTAACACCTCGTGCACACATGTCCTTCTGACATTCTGTAGGGCTGATGAGGAGTCAGCCCCTGACTGTAAATGGGCATTAAAGAGTGCTGCTCGCACGGGGTGACTCGCAGGCCGTTGCCATGGCACTGGAAGGTGACGACGCAGAAATCTCACCATGCTGTGTGCTTCAGAAAGTGGTGAGGACGGTAGCTTGTCTGGTCTTGCAAATCTACAACTAGATCAAGAGTGACAGGCTACACCACTCACACACTCACACACACACACAAAGAAAACACACGAAAAAGTGTTGCTTAAAGGCAGGGGTTAATGGACAGATTGATAACTGGTGACAGAATAGACTATGCTGAATTGAAAGTACAGGTACGTGACACAAATCATCATTAATACTTGCAGTCACTCTGCAGATTTGCTTGAATAACCCAGCAGCCGGCAAACCACATGAAAAGAAAGGTGTATATGCTGTGTGGTGTTCACAGCAACGGCGCAAAGGAGACGAAAAGAGCGTACAAAGTGACTGCTCCCGCTCCCTATTCTATCTCCTCTTACAAGCTGCACTGCCTCCCCTGGTCTGATGAATATTTGATACGAGTTTGCTGCTTCATCTGCATGGTTTACAACTTGGGTCCATACATCTGCAACAGTGGTGGAGGCTGGTGTACCAGCCGTTCTTTCACCCACGCTCTCTGTTCTCCCAGAGGTTGCTTTAGTTTTTTCAGATCCGGGTAAAAGAGGGGGGGTAAAAAAAAAAAAAGGCTTTGGAGGAAAGGCGCATTTCCAGTGGTGCTTTTTTTTTTCTTTTCCCCACATTCAGGAGTCTGCCTTTACTGCCGCAACCCATGCAGCGAGCCGTAGCTGAAACTAGTGAAGATGAAAGGTGTAATCAAATTTGAAAATGACCGACTCGACATATGTTTTGAGGGTGTTTACCGTGAAACGCCCCTAATTAAGGAGATGTACTGAAAAGACATTTATTAGAGAATATGTGCTTGAAGCCCCAAATCTCAGGAAGAAAACTGAGAATCTAAATTCCAATGTTTGAAATGTTCCTCAAATTATATCAAGCCATCCGTCGCGATCCAATTTCACACCTACACGGTGTAGAGAATGTACATTTTTAAAGGTGTGAATCATGGAGTTTTTGTCCTGATTTCACAGATGCATTTTACTGTTATAACTGTATCACCTGGTATTAAAACCACCCTCCATCTGTGCTGACGGACATGTAGAAGCTGTCAAATGGGAAATATATGTTTTTTTTTTTACTTTGGTTTGTATAGATTCTCATGCTGTGTTTCATGCAGTGAAAGAAACGGCTATTTTCATTTCTTCCATTGCCCGGTCGCCTCAGGATGGCCTGTAAAGCATCAGAGGCACTGAAGAATGATGCAGACCAGGAGGAAGAGGACAGGTGGGAAAGGAAATGGAAAATAAGGAAGATGATGAATGATTTAAGCGTTATTTCACTTGGAGTGCAAAACAGTCTTTTGCCCATCCGAACCAAAATCTGTAAAATCAAATTGAACAACAAGTTCAATATATATATATTCAGTCAATGTAATGTTTTGTCTGCCAGATGAGCTGCAGTTGTGTGATAAACATGAAAGGCTCTCGAAAACTGTCACTTAATCATTTCCCAAGAGGCTAACGTTAAGAGGATGAAAACAACAAATATCAGCACAATGCACCAGACGATTGGAGTGTATAGTGTACCAGTATAGCACGAAATGTCAGTGTATATTTCTGCCAGTCTGCTGAGTCTGCCAGACCCAGCACTCCTTTTGGTTCATCAAAGAGAAATATTCTTCCATTAGTGAATGTGTATCTTCTCTAGCTTCCCTCAAAGCTCAGGGCCTGGCTTCTAGACTGGGTAAGTCTCCTTTGGTCATGAATAGTTTGTCTCTTCATGCTCTTCATGTCTCTTATGCTGATGACACCCAGCTGTTCAAACCTAAACAGAATGAGGAACTTAATGAATTCATAATGATAATCCAGACCCATCTTCTTTGTTTCACAAACAGTCCAGGCTCCTGTGGGAAAAAAAAATAAAAAAAATTCAAAGTAAGTAATGTTGAAGTAATGCTTTTTTTTTCTTTTTTTTTTAACTATTTGCTATCTTGTGTCCTCTTTGAGTGAGATGACAGATGACAGACATACTGCATTCTTATAAATCACGTAAACTTTCAAAATATCTCCATCACTGAAGATGTCTGAGTCTCTGAGCACATATGTGTGTGTGTGTGTGCTGCAAGAAATTCAGACATCCAATCAAGTTGAGCAATGTCACACCTGACTGCACGCAGACCACCTTGTTTGTTTTGTCTCAAAAAAGCACTTCCTAGTGGAAAGCCTTCAGAATTTGTCTTGTACTTTTGAAGCAACGCCAACAGGAACAGCCAGGCGTGGAATCAACTTGTCAAGAGAAACAAGGGATTTCCAGCTTATGATACAGTGGTGAAAACTTAGATGTCTATCTTGTGAAGTTACACGTGCTTCCACACTCTCACACCAAGGCATCACTCACACACAAATATATTCCTTACGACATGTTTGCTTTCTTCAGAGCACAGGTTGACATGTTTACACCAACTGACCTGCACGGCACGACGTCACTCTCTAATCAAATAATACAGCGTTGTCTCTGATGCCATCTAGCGGTGGATCTGTGTCAACTGGTTGTGCAGAAAAATCTTACAGCTGCTGATACTGAGGTGACGACAGAAGCCATGCTGATTCACTGACCCGTTTGGGTGTGTTGCTTTACACAAAGATACATGAGTCCAACGATATACACACAATCAGTTTCGTGTCTGTTTTTTAGATATGAAAAACGTATTTTTACTGTGATATAATTACAACCCATATTACAAGTTGTCCGGAACTTCCCCACCCTGAATCCATTGTCACCTCATATCTACACTTGAATTGCATTTTTTCCTGAGATTTCAGTAAAACTACATATTCCGACAGTCCACAAAGGCAGCATATTTGCAACTGCCAATGACAACGAAGGAGGTATATGGCTGCAGTTTGCTGTGAGCTACACATTACATAGCCTTACACAACTTGAATCTCAGTGAAACAGGTGATATTTTAATTTTTTATGTTGGCAGTGTTTACAGTCTTTTTGAACAGTTTATGACGAAGTGTGCCGCGGTCTGTGTGACTGGATATTTTTTTTAGTCAACGTTAAGCCTGCACTTGCCGTTGGAAGTAGCTAGCGGGTGTTTTGTCATGAGCTGCTAATAATTGTTAGCAAACGTTCGTTAACTGCTAGCAGGGGAAAGCATCGAAAGGTATTTACAGCTTGGCGAAATGTAAAAAGTGAAGATGATGTAATCACGTGACCTTTGAGTTCCCGTGAAATGATACTCGGTCAACAATGAACTTAAGCTTAATTGATATGGTAAAATATCCAGACATGTATTTGATTCTAAGACAGTTTAAAGCTGAATATTATTCAAAATAAATTATGTCACTTAAAGACTACTTTGAACCAAACCGGCAAACGTGTAGTTTTAATTTTTCTCGAAACGAACGTTAGACAATGACTTTGTTTTATATATCTATCTATATACCTATATACTTTGAATTATAAACCTTGTCACTACAATAAAACTACGTTTCCGGCCGGAGAGTTATGAGTCCTATGACATGACTTAACAGGTACACTGAGCATGTACCCATGAGGCTCCCATGTCTTATATCAGAGAGAAATAGGCAGTTAAAAATGGGAGCAGGATTTTTGTTATAGAAGAAGTGGAAAAAAAAAAAAACTGAGACATAAAAATTAACAACAGGACAGCAACCATGGCATGACACACGAGGCACAAAGTATCCAAAATGGATTTAACCAAAGTTAAAAACTAAGTGGACAAAAATTAGAAGTAAAAGGATTGAAACTAAGAAACGTGTGATACAAAAGAAGCACAGCTGTATGACAACTGGAGTTGGGCCAGAAAGTGAACATAATGAGGTGCAAAATGACCAAAGAGGGCAGCAATTACCAAACCAGCACACGAAAACAACAAAAAGAAATTCCAGACGAAGTGCAAAGTGACCACATTGTGATACAAAGAAAATTAAAAGAGCTAAAACTGGAGATGCAAAACAACCACAAGTACAGTACGTCTTCGAGGTTGTTGGTTGGCTTGTTTCTCTCCCTGTTGAGGTGTTTTTGTCCTCGGCAACATGAAGTGGTGGCTCCTTTGCACTGCTGTTTAATGGTAGCATTCACTGTGTTTGCTTTGTCCTGGTACAGGGACGGCACCTTTGAGGATTCCCTCATGGATCCCCCCCGTCAGTCCCCGAAGGCTAACTTGAATCGAGAGCCGAGGCGCGGCCAGGGTCAGTCAAGCACTCCTCCTCAGAAAGATGCCTACGCCAGGCTTCTTAGCCAGCACCACAGCAGTAAGTTCAGTGTGTATTTGGAGCAATATGCAAAGGACTTGTCGTTCCAAAGAGAGGGAAACGGTCCCGGCCCAGTGCTCGGAGTCCAGAGCGACGGGCTTAATATGCAACAACAAATGAGGGACCAGGTGCCTAATGATCTCTCCAATTCGACTGACTTCTCCCTGTCCTCTGTGAAAAATAAAGGAGGGGAGAGTTCGCTGTCATTATACATGGAGAAACTAAGCACTCGCAATGCTCAGCAGGAGTGCGAAAGGAAGCAAGGTGTGTCTGACAGGCAGCGGCATGGACAGAGAAGGGACACCACCACCAGCCAGGATGGAGATATTGAATCGGGAGAGGAACTTGGTTCGACAAAGCCTAATGTTGCAAAGAAACACCAGAAGCCGCATAAGAAAAACAAGGACGCCAGCAGAGATGTTGCCTTGAAAGAGGCCGAATTACTTCCGGGGCTTCCGCAATCTCCAAAGAAAGCCAGTTCAAGCGAGGAGAAGTCGAAGAAGTCAAAGAAAAAAGTCCCGCCAAAGCAACCCGATGAGGAAAAAAACAGAGAGGGGGTATTAAAATGTGGCGTCGAGACGCAGATAGCAAGGCCCAAATCTCCTCACGGTAAAGACAAAAAACTACAGCAGCCCAGAAGTAAGTTGTTGGTTCGTTTTGTTCTTTTTTTTTTTTTCATCTCAGAGAATCTACACACGATAATACGCTTCGTGAGGTCAGTGCATCACTGAGTTGTGTCTTTTTCAGCTTCAAGTGCCAATTCTCCTGCCGACAAGAGCAAGAACAAAGGAGGAAGAGGATCAAAGAAACAAGTTTTCGAACCCTACATGACCTCCGAGGAGGTGTCCCATGGCCTCAAGAGAGGAGAGCTCGTTCAGGTATGAACCAATGAGCTCTTTGATGGCTGGAAGTTTTCCGCTTTAATCTGAAGTTTGTCTTTAGCTCTTGTCAGCTCTGATTACATGACATCATGTGTTAAGATAAACAGTTTTATAGCCAACCTTTGGTGTGCTTTCTTTTTCACCCAACTATGAGCCAGTCGGGTCAGTGTAACTCTCACGTATTTCCTCTACAGGGGCAGTTGAGAATCAACCCCAAGAAATACCACGAAGCTTTCATCCCATCTCCCGTAAGTTAGTTTGTCCTCATGGCCTCAGTCCAAAAACTTCCCCGGGCACGTTACAAAATGGTGTCCCTCTCGAAAAATGTTGGTATCCAAAGTCGAAAACGGGCAGGAAACGAGCTTTCTTTCTTTTTCCGCCCTCAGGATGACGCGCGGGACATATTCCTTGATGGCATTGTGGCCCGCAACAGAGCGCTGAACGGAGACGTCGTGGTGGTGCAGATACTCCCTCGGGAGCAGTGGAAGGTAAACACTTTTCAGTCTGTACCTTCAGTATTAAACTATAGATGCATTTTAACGAAAAATGAAATCTGAAGCCAAATTCGTGGTAAATGCGTCAGTTAATGACGAGGCCGTGTGTCTGTAGGTGGTGAGATCTGACACCGACTGTGAAGGCGCCAGCGGGTCGGACACTCAGGTGGAACGCACGGCGCAAACGGCTCAGAAGAAGACGAACCACGCGCCGCGTCGCGGCGTTGCCACGGAGGACCAGTGCAGCGACCAGGAGGAACTCGTCAGCAAATATCGGAGCATGTCGCTTGCCAGCGCAGGTACTGTGAAGATGGAGGGACGGCAGCGGCCGGCGCAAAGCATAACGCAGGAATTAGGGCGGGGCAATAGGGGCGAAATATTATATCCCAGGATTTTCAGCTAAATATATCGTAGCCTGCAGGAAACGGTGTTTTCCTTTCAAATTTCTGATTATGATGTTGATGATGTCACCAGGCATTTAACTGACTTAGTGCAGTTAATCGGCTTCTTTGCTACCATCTCTGCCCTCTTGCAGTGTGCTTCAGTACATGTTCATGTTCTCTCAGTTAATCTGAATAAAAAGCGATAGTGCTGCATGTTCACCAGCACCCACTTATCGTACAGATTCAGCGGCGTCTGATTGAATCTCAGAGGATTAAATCTGTGTTTTGATGCTCGTTGCTCGTGCTCACGGGGCCGTTCAGCACCCTCCAACTAAATGTGGCCGCGGTTTGTCCAATGCCGCTTCAAACTTTGTTTTTAATGAGGACAAAGTTGGCAACAATGAGGAAAAGTTGTAAGCTGTCTTCAGCTCACCTTGTGGCAGGCAGAGATGGGGCTGCGCCGTCAATGAGGACAAATAAACATTTTGTGTCTGTTTTGGGGAAAAATAGTAAAAAATAACACCTTTTTGATGCTGCTCTATTTCAAAAAGATCAGTTGAGTGTCCGTTTGAGTTTTTCCTACTTGGTCTTCTGTAGATCTATCAATACACAGAAACTCAATAGATACATCTTAATCTTTTCCTTCCCCTTTGCGGTATTAGCGGAACATCTGGAAGACTCCTCAACACCACGTTCCAGTGGAGGAATTCTCCAAAAGACTGCTAAAGTGAGCTGTTTTTCTTTCCCACTTCTCTTTCTTTTTCCCTCAAGTATTACTCAGAAAATAACCACAGAGCTGCATGCTTTCTGCTCAAAGTAAAGCGCCGACAGGCAAAGGCAAAAAAAAAAAAGGTTTGCTGCACTTCACCAAGCAAGCGATAAAGACCTCTTCAGTCCAGTGAGCGTTAAGAGAAAGCGTTTGATTCAGTCCAGATAAAGCCCTCATGGGTCATAACACGTTTCTGCTCCCGGCTTGTTTCCTTAGATCACCAGCGCTGTGTTTTGTTCTTTAGTGGCGAATTGTCTCTAAAGAAAAAAAGATTTCACTTTGAATCCCTCCTCGTTTTTTCCTCCAGGTGGTTTACATTGTTGAGAAGAAACACTCGCGAGCTGTGACGGGCTTCCTGAAGTTCCTACCAGATAAACCCTTTGCCATGTTCTCCCCCGTCGACCACCGGGTGCCGCGCATTAATGTTCCCCTCGCAGACTGTCCCGAAGATTTCTGTTCCCGCCCCGGAGACTACACCAACACCTTGTTCATCTGTCGGATCGTCAACTGGGCAGCCGACAGCAACTTTGCAGAAGGGTGAGCGTCACATGTGAAGCATTAGAGGAAACCGTTTGTTGTTGTTGGACAGCCGCGCTGATTCTCTGATCGTTCTCCCTCAGTTTGCTCGCTAAAACGCTGGGCCAAGCCGGAGAGATTGAACCAGAGACTGATGGCATCCTGATAGAGTACGACGTTGATTTTTCTGAGTTCTCTGACGAAGTGTTGGACTGTCTTCCGAAGAACCTGCCCTGGGTCATTCCACCCGAGGAGATGAGCCGGAGGAGAGATCTCAGGTTCGAGTTGAACCCTTTTGAGTTGCTTACTATTTAATTTCCAAACAGTTTTTTATATGTAGCTCTCTATCTGATGTTTAGGAAAGAGTGTATCTTCACAATTGATCCTGCGACAGCCAGAGATCTGGACGATGCCCTGTCCTGCAAACGGTTCCCAGATGGTAAATGGCTGTAATAAGTATAGATGAATGGTTCTGATGTATGGAAACATATGTACAAGACTAACTGTATATTTGCCACACAGGTAACTTTGAAGTTGGAGTTCACATTGCTGATGTGAGTTACTTTGTGGAAGAAGGCAACTTTCTGGATGCCACTGCCAGCCAAAGAGCAACCAGTGTGTACATGGTTCAAAAGGTGAGTCATCCTGAAATCCTCAAGTCAAGCGAGTTTCATCATATCAGCGCTCATCAACTGTTGATGTCTTTGTAGATCAGCCTCTGAGTTGTATCTCTTTAGTCCTGAATGTGTTGCGTTCTGTTCCTCTTCAGGTGATTCCCATGTTGCCCCGGCTGCTGTGTGAGGAGCTGTGCAGCCTGAACCCTCTCACCGACAGACTCACCTTCTCTGTCATCTGGAAAATCACGCCTGAGGGAAAGGTACGTTCACATAAGCCACATGTGGGTGTGTCGGAGTGGATTCCGAAGGGTGATGTAGCACGGTTGGAATGACCTGGTTTCCTCTCCACCCCACAGATCCTGAGCGAGTGGTTTGGCCGCTCAGTCATCCGCTCCTGCGTGAAGCTAAGTTACGACCATGCTCAGAGCATGATCGAGGCCCCAGAGAAGTTATTCTCCCCCGAGGAGCTTCCGCCTGTGGACCCCGTGCACCCTATTGACGAGATCCACCAAGCTGTGCTCAATCTGCACTCTATTGCCAAGCACCTCCGAGCTCAGCGCTTCTCAGGAGGAGCCCTGCGGCTAGACCAGGTTAGAACTGCTGCCACAACCACGTTCAACGTTTTTTCCTGCGGTTCAAATCAGGGAGTAAAACTCTGTAAAGGCACTTTGTTGCAGTTAAAATTCTTGTCAGTTCGAGCTAGGGGTGGGCGATATGGAAAAAATGTTGTATCACGATTTTTTTGCATAAAATCACGATTTCGATTTTTTATCACGATCTTCCATCCAAAAAAAAAAAAAAGAAAGACCAATTACAGTAGAGTTAAGTCGACATGCTGAACCACAGAAGAGCTAAGGAGTAAAAGAAAGAATTTGGCAATCAACACATTGTAATTCAACTGTAAGCCAATTCAAGATGAAAAATAATGATCTAATTAATGACATCTGACACAGTGAGAGTGAAGCAACCGGAACTAGAAAAACGAACCACTGATGACGACTTGACTCCACCTGTTAGAAAGCCCATGTTGTTTGGTTATTTTCAGTTAAATACATTAATTACCTCCGCCAAGGAGGTTATGTGATCGCCCGAGTCTGTTGGTTGTCTGTCTGGATGTTCGTCTGTTCGTGCTGCAATCTTGCGACCTGCCACAAGGTGGCGCGACCTGGCGGAGGTCTGCACTCTCTGAGTGCATTTCTAGTTTATATTGTGTTTTACGGTGAGTTTTCATACGTCCAACGTTCGTGAACGCACCATAGACGTTCCGATGTTCCTGAATGTACCGCACCTGTGCGTGAGACGATGTTGCTGTAAAGTTTCGTTTCTCCTCCCGATGCAGCAGTGAACAGCTTGTAATTTTCCCTTTGCTGTTTTCACCTAACATTAGCCTGTACACCCTGGGTTTATTGTGTGTAAATGCCAGAAGAACCACAGCCAAATAAATCCACCACAAACTGGACATCTGTATCCGTGTCTTTTAACGGGGACACACACCATACACCAGCATTAAAAAAAATAATAATAATTATTGCGCTGATTGGCAAAGGCGATCTATACGGTTTCTCTAATTTGGTAGATCGCCTGCGATTCTCCACTCTTCCTCGCCAGTCACGATTTTATATCGTCAGATCGCGCACCCCTAGTTCGAGCTGAAATTCTTGCTTTTAAGTCCTTTAAGAGAAAGACAAAGTGGGACTCCATCTTTTACTTCACCTCTTCAAGAACTGTTTCTCAGTTAGACTAAAACTATCCAATCAGTGCCCGACAGCCTCCATGAGCATGATCTGAGGTCATCAGAAATTGTTATCCAACCCAGCCTGCCGGATAGTGTATCGGCATCCCTTCTTCATGTTGTCATAGTTACAGAGTGGCTCCGAATACACTGTAGCCACCGAGGGTAAACGCACGACTTTATGTTAATTATGTTTGTTGTAAAAACGGGATAAGTCTGAACAAAAGGGGGAAAACGGGACAAAGCTGGACAGTACGACAAATTAACCTCGAGTTTTAAATTGAGATTTCTTCACCGTTTAACTTCGATCATGGCCCCAACGTAAAAAGACCACGTGATCTGACATCTTCTTACCTGGGCCAGTTTCTTAAATTATTTCTTTGTTTGTTCTTTTAGCTTAAACTTTCTTTCACCCTGGACAAAGAGTCGATGATGCCTCAAGGCTGCTATGTTTACCAGTACAGAGACAGTAACAAGTGAGTCATTTCTGTTCAGTCTGTTCTTTTCTTTTTCTTCTTCTTCTAATGAAATGTATTCCTGAATTCCCCCTCGCTCTTCTTCATGTCCTTCAATCTGCTCCATAGATTGGTGGAGGAGTTCATGTTGCTGGCTAACATTGCCACGGCGAACCACATATATCGCAAATTCCCCGAGCTGGCCCTGCTCCGGCGCCACCCGCCACCCAAAGCCAAGATGGTGGATGAGCTGCAGGAGCTGTGCAGCCAGCTGGGAATCGACATCGACTTGTCTTCTGCGGGAACGTTGCACGTCAGTGAAGATGTGGCCGCGAGTGTCTAATCTGTCATAAAGCATTTAAAGATTCAATTTGATTTGAGCTAACTTTGTTAAAGCTTTGAGGAGTTTCTTCAAACGCTGCAGTCTGTTATTATTAATATTCACTGTGATTTCTCTCCACTGGATGCATCTGAAGCTCCGCTGTTAACGAGCTGATGTCGTTTCTGCTTCTTCACCAAACAGACGAGTCTCAACACGCTTCTCGGTAACGATGAGTATTCCAGTGCCAGGAAAGAGGTGCTCACCCACATGTGCTCCCGACCCATGCAGGTAACGACTGATTCCGCGGTTCAGAAACCCTTTGAATGGTTTTAGTTTGGATATTTAATCTGCATCACCATTGTTTTACAGATGGCGTTGTACTTCTGTTCGGGCGCGCTGAAGGGCGAACAGCACTATAAGCACTATGCCCTCAACGTTCCCCTCTACACACACTTCACGTCGCCCATCAGACGCTATGCTGACATCATAGTGCACCGGCTGCTGGCATCCTCGCTGAGTACGTACCTTTTTCCACAAAGAGCTCTTGGACATGCAAAGATATGCCTTTTAATCAAAGGACAGAGTTTCTGTTGTGCTGAGAGACGTGTGCGTTGACAGTAGAAATGAAGAAAAGAACAAAGCGGCCTCAGTTCTCAGCTGACGTATTGTTCGCGCCCCTCGGTGTTGTTCTGGTTACTCATTTGCGTCGGCTGAATATCTGTATGCAGAATGTGGGCCTCACATCGGGCTGTCCTCGGGGAAAGTTGAGAAACAGTCGTCCCACTGTAACGACAGGAAGACTGTGTCCAAGAGAGTCCAGGAGCTCAGCTCGGAGCTCTTCTTTGGAGTGTTTGTAAAGGTGAGCAAGCCGGTCACCAAACACGAACATCTTAAAAACCAAAAAAAAAGAAGAGAAATCGATGTTTAAAAAAAAAAAAGACACATTCGACCATGATTTCAACAAAGGATTTTTACACCATATGCTCAACGAGTCACTATTTCTGAAATGCAGGTGTATAGAGAAGCTGTGGCTCCTATTTAGACTTTTATCTCAAAAAGCAAACGTAAAGGGGCATTTCAACCAGCAGCATCCTGAACTTAAACTGAGAGTTCTAGTCAACTGAAATCCTAAAATGCAATATGAGCCAAAGCAATACTTTCTAAGTGTTGGATGGACGCTTTGTTGGTCTGCCCCTGCAGGAGTGTGGCCCGCTGGACTCTGAGGCCATGGTGATGGGGGTGCTGGATCAGTCCTTCGATGTGCTGGTTCTCCGATACGGAGTGCAGAAACGGATCTACTGCAAGGTCAGCTACACTTCAACAGTTTGATTGATGGTATTGATTTCTGAACACCCACAGGCATCAGTTTCAGGTTAGACTTCCATTCGTTTCAGCCGCGATCATGACTGTAGATTACTTTCAGTTCAGCCACAAAAACCTGACTGAGGAGGGTGAAAAGACCCGTCTGAGGAGAGACTTTGTTACAGTACAAAACAAAACCAAAACGCCAGCAGAGGGATATGTTTCGTTTTGCTGAAAGTGTAATAAACACTGGTCTCTGCTTGCAGTCTATATCAGGCCTGGCTTCTTTCCATCATCGTAAAGTGGGGAAGAAATCTGAGCTGACTCTGGTCTGGCTCCCAGAGGACCTGGAGAATCCCCCTGTAGAACAGGTGAGACCCACTAGCTCTGACACTTTTTTTTTTTTTTTTTTTGGTGACTGGTATTATGGAATTTCAGGTATCATTTCTAGTAAAAAAAAAAAAAAATTTATTCCAAAACCAAAATAATCCGAGTTTCTCATTTCTGTTCCCAGGTGATCTGCATCTTTTCTCTGGTGGAGGTGCAGCTCAAAGCGGACGAAGCTCCTATGAAATACAGCGCGGTGCTCAAGAAGCCCGAGGACGGGAGAGCCTAAAAAAAACAAAAACGCTTTGATGTATATTTGGAATTGCACATTTTCTTTTGTTGATGATTAGAATCCTAACTGACACGTAGTTTAGGAGTAGTGCCGAATGATCGCGAGAATCACCAGTCAGATCAGAGTCACACCTCACCGAGTTCCCATCCTGAGTGGAAGTCTGTTGAAGGTTTGCTTCTTCGTATTCTTAACAGATTCACAGCAAATGACCAAAACACACATTAGAAACCTTATTTTAATTCTTTTACTAAACCTAACCAAACATAAATGATCTGTTACGTTGTTTTAAAATGTCACTTCTCAGCCCGTCATTCAGTGTGAGCTTCGACTCTGGTCTGAAGGTGAAGAAACTCAAAGCAGCAGTGAGTTTTGATTTTTGCTGTTGATTTATTGACCTGATGAGGTCGGTTTTGATGTGACATAACTGTTGCGCCAGATGCGGTAAATCTGATTTTTAACATTTTTTTTAATTTAATGTTAGCGACTGGATTCCTAACATGACACCGAGAAAAGACTTGTGTTTTTTCTCTTTTACTCTTTAGTTGCTGTAACTTTAACATGCAACACGCTTAAAACAAGTCGTACGTTTGGAGATTCTTAATCATCGGTGTGACCTGAACGGCTTCAGTTGAAAGCATCTGGAACTTTAATGCTCGGCTCTTCCTCGGTTCTGATTTGTAAGACGTCTGAAGCTCCTCCGAGGCCGTGAGCAGAGCTGAGACGCCTTCAACCACCGAGGAGTCCAGCTGCTTCCCACTGGAGCTTTCAGTAGAACTCTGAACAGGTGCATTAACACTCACAGAGAGGCTAAGTAACAGCGACCTCCTGACCTTAGGGGCGTAAGTGGGTGTGTTTCGGAGCGTTTGCCTCTTCAGGCAAACATTCTGCAGCGCAGCTCACAGGTGGTTTCTTTTACTTCCGTTCTTACCAGAAGGTCTGGTGAGTCCGCCATAATCTCCCGGTCCAAGCGAAGCTTCGTGTTTTCTGTATTTATCGCACAAGTCATGCCAAAGTTTAAGTGCTTGTCAGCTGGAGTTGTTTTTAATACGAAACGTGAAACACGAGCGTGAGCCGCTGCTCGAAATGGTCGGAGGCCTTGAGGTCGTTATGAATTTTGTGGTTTTGCTAATTTGCTTCAGAGTACTTCCACTTGCCTTTTGTGTGTTCTTGTTTTTTTTTGTTTTTTTTTTTCATGCTCAGGTTTCAGGTTTGATTTGTGCAGCATAAAGGCTCGATGGACCTCATTAGAATTGGAAGTGAATTCCAGCCTTTATTTAGCCAAGTGTCTGCATTAAACCAGGGCTGAATATGAGTCGATGTCACCTGTCTGATTCTGCCGTGCTACGGTGGCTTCTTTTGCCTCTGTTTTCAAGACTGTGTCACTTCATTTAAGCCCCGCCCACCTACTAGTTAAAGGACAGCACATGGTTTTGTGAAATGACACAATCTTTGATTGGTTTTAAACCATCGCACAAAACTGTAGTGACGGACAGCAGGTCGTGTTATATGTTTGGGGGGGTAAAAGAGTATAATTGAGTTCTTAAAAGAAAAAAATTCATTTTGCAAAGTGTTATTGTCACCTGTAATGGGCGGTCCGTGCTGTACTGTATTCATTCAGAGCTCCCAAACAGCTGTTGTAAGAAAAATACACGTAATAACCCAAATTGTTGTTGTTTTGTTTAGTTTTTTTATCACCTGAGAACTGCTTCACACATATCTGCCTTTTTGATTGAGTCACAGGGATGGGGGGGGAAAAAAAAAAAAAAAAAAAGCTCTAACCCTCCTTATGTGACCTGCCCTTTTCTGTTTACTTTATGTGGCGAATAAACAGATGAGCTGTTTTTGTTGCCAAGGAGTGTCTTTCATTTATTAGTAATAAACCAACCAACCCCCCCAGCAGGCTGAAACTGATAATGACACACACTGAATCACTGTTTTATCAGCTGATTGCAACTATGACTTAGTTTAGAAAACATTTTATCATTTAAATTGACATGACTGCTGGGTTATTATTTTTCTAGAAATGGACATTGTCATATTTCAATAATAAATACTAATTTAAAAAAAAAAAAAAACACTGGTCCCGTCAGACCACAGTGGTAACACAGTTTAATGCTCCCTGAATCCACATTTTCACGCGTAAGCGGGAGACTCACGTCGATGCCACGTTGTGATGTCATTTATTTGAGAATCTAACCACGCCACAGTGGCGCTGAGGCGCCCTCCCTTTGGACCACCCGGTGGTGGCGTGCTGATGAGGTGATGATGTGTTTGTTTAGAAGGGTTTTCCATTCTCCACTTTGACCACCTTACAGTAACTTCCTTATCAGCTCTGAACACGCTGATGTAAATGAATAATCAGCAGTGTCTTCCATCCCGGCCAGGTCCACTGTTAGGACTTTAAACCTACACGGTTACTGCTGTTTTAAATGTAGTGCAGGTATTTCCTGTTAAAGCAAACAAAGCCGAACTTGAGGGATCCACGACTACCTTATATCATATTGGAAAACAGATTGAATCATAACTTGTCACGCATATAATGAAGCCTTTTATGAGCGAAATGTCGCCTTCCTACCCTTCGTGTAAACTAATCTCGTGTTTATATCTTTATTGCAGAGGCAGAGAGACGCTCAGCTTTCTTATATAGCTCTCCTCCGATTTGGGTCCAAAGGCTGCACATAAATTCATTACAAAACTCTGACCCGGGTAAATTCGAGTCAAGGTTTTTACATTAAGTATTATTCAACTTTAATATTTACTGATGTGGCGTTCTGCTTATGTTCTAACATGGTTTCAGCCATTTACTTAAACATCTGTACTGGATTGCTTTTGATGATCAGGTTGCACATCAGTCCATTGCCGTGAAAAACGATGGGGGATTCAAACATTGGAACCAATTCCATAAGAGATCATTTCAAGTTGGCAAATTTCCCAAAAGCCATAATCCAATGAATGCCTACAGAAAGATAACTCCTTAAAGAAATAAGGTGGCCTTACACCTCTGAGCACATTTAATTTCCTCTCCGTCACAGCGAGTCCAAAGTCAAAGCGCCATAAAATCTCACCAATAGGACAGGTGAGTTTTCTGCTGCCTCACTGAGTCAGACTGTTCGACGTCAAGACAGAGCCAAGTCAGAGGACTAAATGAGGATCACGGACATAAAGATTGTTGGGTAATTCTGTTGTTCTATGTACGGTTAGAATTGGTGCTGCTTAAAACATGTTACCTTTGTGACAACACAACAGTGGGTTATGTCAGTTGTAAGGAATTACATTACAAAGCAAATACTAAACACTGAGCTCACTCTTTTCTCTTTTTATGGGGTTGATACGGCAACTCATTCAGATTGACTTTTTAGCGAGAAGAAAAGAAAATAATTGGAGATGCTGAGAAAGGTAAGACTGACATAAGTGTCTTAATACTGACTGAGTTATGAGTGGAATTTTTTGACGTGAAGATTGCTTTTGGGGAAATTCTGTAGTTTTTCTGCTGTAATTCTTTTAGGTAATTGGCATGAAATGATACCAAGTGCTATGATCACTTATGGACTTTGAGAAGTATTTAATAAAGAAAAAGATGTCAATGAAGTTATGAACAATATGTGTCATATGTGTCCGGGTCCTTAGGGGGAGTGGGTTTGGCTGGACTCAGACATCGGTGTACCCATTGGAGCCAGGGTCAAAGAAACGCAGTCGGGTCGGCGGCTGCTGGTGGACGATGAAGGAAATGTAAAGGCCCCTAACCGTTCATTAAGAAAACTGCAGATGGTTGGTGCCTGCCTTACACTGCTGAGTGTGTTTCCTTCTCCACTCTTCCCAGGAGCAGACGCTGTTCCCGGAGCAGGAGGCCTCTCTCAGGATCATGCACCCCACATCGGTGGAGGGGGTGGACGACATGATCAAACTCGGGGACATGACGGAGGCTGCCCTCCTCAGGAACCTGCTGCTCAGATACAAACAAGGGAGCATCTATGTAAGTCCACTCTCACTTAGGGAAATACTGTAGACATTCGTCCTGCTGGAATGTGACAAGCAGCCGTTTTATTGATTTCATGTTGCCACTGTCGGGGTTGCTGTAGTTGGTTTGCCTATCCCAGTATTATCTGCATTAGATTGAAAACAGACAGTCATGAAAAGCTAACTCAACAACTTTGCTGGTTCTGTAGACCTACACAGGCTCCGTGCTGGTGGCAATGAATCCATACCAGGACTATCCGATATATTCAGGTGAACAGGTAAGCCTCTGCAGAAGCGACGGTTTGTATCAGCGTTCATCAGAAGCTGAGTCTCTGAACAAGCTGTTCATGCATACATCCTGCTGTTCTACAGATGAAGTTATATCGCGGTCGAAAGCTTGGACAGCTCCCCCCTCACATCTTTGCCATCGCTGAATCCTGCTACTTTAACATGACACGCCAACTCAAAAACCAGTGCTGCATCATTAGGTCAGAATTACATCGGCTTGAATGAAATCCATCCCACTGGTCCATTCTGTGGAGCCATTGGGTGACTTTATTTTTTCCTCTTTCCTCTTTTTCAGTGGGGAGTCAGGAGCGGGGAAAACGGAGAGCACCAAACTGATCCTGCAGTACTTGGCAGCGATCAGCGGGGAGCTCTCTCAACAGAAGATTGAAAAGCAGATCCTGGAGTCCAACCCCATTCTTGAAGGTACCACAGAGCTGTTCATTCAATATGCTTCACCTAGTCTACTGGCACTTATTTCTGGTGAAAATGACTCCATTCGTTGCCCCTCGCAGCTTTTGGAAATGCCAAAACGGTCCGCAACGACAACTCCAGCCGTTTTGGGAAATATCTGGAGATCTTCTTCAACAAAAGTGGAGTGATCGAAGGTGCTCGCGTGGAGCAGTATCTTCTGGAGAAGTCCCGCGTCTGCCATCAGGTGAGGCCACCCTGTCCAAACAAAACAGAGTTCCTTTCTCTGCTCTGGGTGGTCTGTACTCTAAACCTATGAAAATCCCAGAATAGCTGCTGCAGGTTTATTTAAAGAGGTACACAGTTAGTGTTTTATCAGTTTTGTAACTGTCGATGCAATTAATATAAAAGGAGGTGAGCATACTGGCTGTGTGGAACATCCCTCAAAACTGTGTTTGTTAACATCCACTCAACAGAAGAGTTTCAAACTTCTTTGGTTTATCTCTTTCTTACCATAATCCTTTCTTTTTTTCCTACAACCTCAGTCTCCGGAGGAGCGAAACTACCACATATTTTACTGCATGCTGGCAGGAATCCCACAAGAGGAAAAGAGAGTTCTGGGAGTCGGGAATGCCAAGGAGTATAACTTCCTTGTTAAAGTATGACGAGCGGCTATCTGCAAGACATTTTTGGCACATTTATAAACCTAAGCAGGTTATGTATTCTTCACCTGTTGCAAACGATCAAAATGTGATCTGTTGTCTTGCTGAAGGGCGGCTGCATCGACTGTGAGGGAAGGGACGATGCTAAAGACTTCAGCCGGATTCGTTCGGCGATGAAAACCCTGACTTTCTCAGAAGTACAGTTTCAGGAGATCCTCCAACTGCTTGCGGCTTTATTACACCTGGGAAACGTCAGCTTTGAGGGTGAGTGGATTAAGATTACGATGAATGGAGCAGTTTTCAAAACGTCCTGCTCTTCAGACTGTGTCCGATTTCAGGGAAGACTTTGCTTATTTCAGTTGTATATTGCGAAACCCCATTGCACAGCTCATATCATACTTTACGACCGACAGGAAAACGTTTCAGTTTCAGAACTACATCAGCAATAATCTTCTTGGTGCGTGAGTGCAGTTAGAAGAAGAAACCCTGTCCCGTGTCTTCTCTGAAATGTGGCTCGCATCCAATTCAAAACGAGAAAGAATGAAACAAATGAAAATTCCCAGTTTCAGTGTCTTTTCCACTGTTTTTGTACCATTTTCAGCAAAACCTCCCAAGCACAATTCACCTGAACCTTTAACCTCTCAGATGCTTCTACTTTCCTCCTAATTCTAAAACTCCACGTGACATTGTACACTGCTGCGTTTAAAATGAACATTTTTCTGGGTCACGGCATCTGCTGTTGTTTATGTTCTTGTGCTCCAATCAGCCTCCACCCAAAACAACCTGGAAACCAGTGACGTCTGCAAGTCGGAACATTTCACCTTCGCAGCGTCACTTTTGCAGGTGGGTGTCCACAGATATTCCGCACAGAATATGTACCTTCCGTTGAATATCATTTATTTTTTAAATTATTTTTACGATTGTCATTATTTATGTGTCCCACTTCCCAGGTTAACAAGTCTTCCTTGGCGACAAGTTTGACCCATCGCTCCTTTATGACCAACAAAGAAAGAGTGACCAAACCTCTGAACTCAGAACAGGCGGCTGACTGCAGAGACGCCTTCGTTAAGGTAATGACGCCGAGCCAGTGATAGGAAATCCATGTTTAGTGTTTCCTTATTGGTTTCTGACCCGGGATTAAACTACGCAATCATTTCATAAGAAACGATCTCAGAGCTTGAGGCCATTTGTTGCCCCTGATTAGTGCTTGTAAACTTGACACAGTCACCCAGCAGTTTACTTTGATTTTCTGCAGTTTTCTGTGAATAACTGTTGCTTTTTTACTGTTCTCTTAGGCGATCTACAATAAGCTATTCATATGGATTGTTGGGAGAATCAACGGCGTCATCTACAAGAAGGTGGCCAACAACAAATCGTCCTTCCTGTCCATCGGCCTGCTCGATATCTTCGGCTTTGAGAACTTTTACACAAACAGGTCAGAGGACTGCTCTTCACATCCTTGAGGCTCACTGTGTCACAGCCAGACAGCTGCAGTGATTCCAGCGCATACGTGTCGCTCTCTGTTTTACAGTTTTGAGCAGCTGTGCATTAATTTTGCCAACGAAAAGCTGCAGCAGTTCTTCGTCAGCCACATCTTCAAGCTTGAGCAAGAGGAGTACCTGAAAGAGGACATCGTGTGGAATAACATCAAGTTCAGTGACAACCAGAACATCCTCGATCTCCTGGCTGGGATACCCTGCAACCTGCTCTCTCTGATCGATGAGGAGACCCATTTTCCAAAGGTGGGCTGTCAACTTTTCCCGTCAAAGCCTGACTTGGAAGGCAGTTTTCTTTTTTTTAATTTTGTTACCAATTTCACTTTTGCTGTGTTGCAGGGTTCAGATCTCACTCTGCTGACCAAGATGAACCATCAACACCCCGAAAACGAGATCTACATCGCCTCTAAGAGTGAACACGACACAGATTTTGGAATCCGCCACTTTGCCGGCATTGTTTACTACAACACCAATGGTACACAAACAACCTGCAATTCATACGAATCTTTTCTAAAAGTGGCCAGGAATATAATGTTGCTCTTTTTTTTTACTACTAAGGATTCCTTGAAAAGAACAGAGATGACGTCAGTTATGACATCATCAAGATGATCGACACGTCCACCAATAAGCTGCTGCGTCAGATATTCGGGACTAACCATTCAACCAATGGACTGAGTGTCCCGCAGAACACCAGGATCATCATGACGCCCAGGAGCTCTCTACGGGTATGAATGTATATCCTCTTGTACCTCCTGTTCCTCTTGTCTTATCATTATGATATGCAGGGATCTTAAAGAATGGATTGTATGTGATGTGACGGGCAGAAACCGGCCTGTAAAGACAGCTCTATGACAAAAAATGTGAAAATCTTTTTCAAAACATTTTCAAAAACAAAAAAAGAATAGCAACTGGAACAGATAAAAAATGATAGAATTTAGGATTTTCGTAAGTTTTCGATCTAACAGTGTATAGGGTAAGAGCAGGATTTGTGCAATTCTAATAAGCTTGAAAGTTGATATTTGGTCCGAGGGCCTTTATTCTCCAACACAGCCTGAACCCTCTTAGATAAGCTTTCTGTCATTTCTTTTAAGCAGTCTTCAGGAATAGTTCTCCAGGCTTCTTGAAGGACATTCAAAGCTCTTCTTTGGATGTGGGCTGCCTTTTGTTCCCTTCTCTGTCAAAATGATCCCACACTGCTTCAGTAATGTTGAGGTCTGGGCTCTGGGGAGGATTCATCCCTCCATCAGACCTGTTGCCACTGATTTTCAGTCCACTTCTTGTGTCATTTGGCATACCTCAGCCTTTTCTCCCTGCTTCCCTTCCTTAAGAATGGCTTCCTGACAGCCACCCTTCCATGGAGACCATTTCTGACAGCAGGTGGATCATCTCAGGGCCCTTTTTTTTTTTTTTCTTAAGGACATGTTTCAGATACTGTACATCTGCTGTAGATAGTTTTTTTTAGGCCTGACATTTCTTTTTTTGTCCTCCACTTGTTCAGTTTTCTGAGATGTATTAAGGTCTCAATGCACACCATGCTGATATATGACATGTTTTCAGCTAATAGCTCTTTGGGAATCACCTTGTTGGTGGAAAAAAATATATTTTATGTCTTTCAAATGTCTTTAGTATTTTTCAAAGATGCAACTAAAGAAATGGGAACAAATTATGTGTCTTTGTAACAAAGTGCCTTGATGGTTCAATTTTAAATAGTTTTTTTGCTAAGTTGTCTGTTATGTGTGGATGCAACACTGATTCATCCCTTTTTTATGTTTGAA
The DNA here is from genome assembly GCF_027942865.1 of Odontesthes bonariensis. Lineage (NCBI taxonomy): Eukaryota > Metazoa > Chordata > Actinopteri > Atheriniformes > Atherinopsidae > Odontesthes > Odontesthes bonariensis. The sequence continues at coordinate 28,486,824 of NC_134519.1, read as the reverse complement.
TGATTCATAGGTATGAAAATGGTCAGGGAAATGGACCGAAAATAAAAGCAGCCAATGTTCAAAAGAAAAGAAAAAAATCTTTGAAAGAATCTCAGAAAGTTTGGGGAACTATTGCACCATAAAGCACCATTTTAAAACATTTCAATAAGATCTGGTTCCCTGGAAGCAAAATATAAAGAAATGAGGGATGGATAAAGACTTTTGTCACAGCACTGTATTCTGCTGCTGATTAGCCGAGTCCTTCAGGAGATGTGTCAAACTTGTGGGATATTTTACTGCTTGTCATCACTTTTGCAAAGATTTAAAAGATGGTAAGTGTCTGTGCTTTTCCAGCCTATTCTGCTCATTCACTGGGGCTGGCAGACTTGTCCATCACTCAGAGGAGGGAACGATCCTTCCATTTATAAAAACAGCTGAATATTATATAAACCATGAAACCTTCCTTACTTTCATAAAGAAATGTCCTGTCCACCAAACAAAGTCTTGCAGAAATAACCTGTTATCCATCCATCCATCCATTATCTATACCGCTAAATCCATCGGTCGGGTCGCGGGGGGGCTGGAGCCTATCCCAGCAGTCAATGGATGAGAGGCGGGGTACACCCTGGACAGGCCGCCAGTCCATCGCAGGGCCACATAGAGACAAACGAGACAAACAACCATGCACGCTCACACTCACTCCTAAGGACAATTTAGAGATGCCAATTAACCTAACATGCATGACTTTTTTGGACAGTGGGAGGAAGCCGGAGTACCCGGAGAGAACCCACGCATACACGGGGAGAACATGCAAACTCCACACAGAAAGGCCCCAGCTGGGTGTTGAACCTGGATAAAGCTGTTATGTCAAATCAAATCAAATCAAATTTATTTGTATAGCACACTTCATGCACAAAACAATTCAAAGTGCTTCACATAAAATAAGAGCATTGCAGCAGGGAGTGTAAGAAGCATTAAAAATACATAAAAGAATATAAAGAGAAACAATGAAAATAATTTAAATGAATTTAAAAACAAGCAACAGTCCAGATAAATTAAAAGATATCGTGCAGATTTCATGCATAGACACATGAGAAAAGAAATGTTTTTAACGTGGATTCAAAAATGTCTAAAAATGTGTTTCAGTGTCTCACTTACTGTGTCTCATTTAGCTTATAATATTTGTCAGAGCACAAAAGTTGTCATAAATGTGGTTAAACAGTTATTCAATGGATAGATTTATGAACAAGACATTAAATAGTCTTTTGGAATTAGAATAAATTGAAATGAAAAGTTTGAAATTTTACAAAAGTTGTTGATTTCAACACAAATGCCTCCGTAACATCTCATTTAGTTTCATTCTCCGGTAACTGTTCTTCTACTTTTGACTTGGCATCACGAGCTCCTTCTTCTCCCTGTCGTCTCTGCAGGTAAATATTGACAAACGAAAGCAACTGCCAACCCTGAGCGGTCAGTTCCGCATGTCTCTGGACTCCCTCATGAAGACTCTATCGGCCTGCCAGCCCTTCTTCATCCGCTGCTTCAAACCCAACAGTGAAAAGCAGTCTGAGGTGAATGAGCAAGCACTGCAGCACAGAAGGCTACGGCAACAAACTGTGGTCGCTGTGTGTGTTGAGCATTCATGTACCGTGAACAAAGGAGGTGAAAGTTGAAGCGAAACCTCGCTCCATGCATTCGCAGTGGCGTTTGCGTAAAGCTTTTTGGGTTCCAGAAAACCTCATGAGAATGAAAATTACTGATCAATTCGATTGGTTGCCGTGATCCGAACAAGAATATTCCCAGCTACATTGATCTGTTCTCCTTCAGGTGTTTGACAGAGAGTTGTGCATGCGCCAGCTGAGGTACTCCGGCATGATCGACACCATCCGCATCAGGAAGCTGGGATATCCTGTCCGACACACCTTCGAGGACTTCCTGAAGCGGTACAGGGTGCTCCTGAAGACCACCGACTGCGACCCCAAAACTGTTAAGTCCTGATCTTAAAATTCTTGACTTTTTTTTTTTTTTTTTTTTTTTTTCAATTTGATTTAATTTGGTTTCATACTCAATTTGGTACTATTACTGAAGATCTGAAGTTTTATTTGCCTCTCTACATGCTGACAGAAAAAAATACTTTACTGTCCCCACAGAAAAAAGCTGCGGACTGTTGTGAAGCCATCTGCCAGGCTGTGATCAAAGGACAGGACGAGTGGAAGATAGGCAGGGCCCAAATTTTCCTGAGGGTGCGAAATACACATACAATTTCATCACTTTTTGTATTCTTGCTCCTCTTGAAGGGATAGTTTGCCTCTTTTGACATGAAGCTGTATGACATCCCATACTAGCAATATCATTTACTAAATTTGACTTACCCCCTGCTGCGTCCTGTGAGCCGAGTTCCAGCCTCGTTTTGGCGTTGACGAAGGTAGTCCGGCTAGCTGGTTGGGGCCACAAAAATAAAGCGTTTTGGTTCTCAAAACAATATGCGTTCAAAAGAGTAATACATTTGCATCACAAAATCGTTCATCCAGAAAAAGTCAGAGCTCACAATCGCTTATCGCTATTTTCCGCAGTGATACGAAGGTAGAGAGAAAATAGCGCCAAGCGATTGTGAGGTCTGACTTTTTCTGGATGAACGATTTTGTGATGCAAATGTATTACTCTTTTGAACGCATATTATTTTGAGAACCAAAACGCTTTATTTTTGTGGCCCCAGCCAACTAGCTGGACTACCTTCGTCAACGCCAAAACGAGGCCGGAACTCGGCTCACAGGACGCAGCAGGGGGTAAGTCAATGTTCATAAATGATATTGCTAGTATGGGATGTCATACCGCTTCATGTCAAAAGAGGCGAACTATCCCTTTAAGGCACAAAGTGTTATGGTTATGAGAACATTACCGTAAATCAGAGGTAAACTGCATAAACTGGAACTACTGAAGTGGAATCAATATAAGGAAGCCGACGTTATCTTCTCTCTGTTAGTTTACGCAGTGAACTATTACTCCGGTGTAGTTGCTTTGATTTGGAAGGTGCCAATCTTGGAACTTTATGGTGTAAAAATTCAGAGAAAAACTAAAAAAGAAAATGGTCTTTTTTTTGTGTGTGTGTGTGTTAATCAGGAAGCCCATGACACTGCTCTGGAATGGCTGCGGGAAGAAGAACTGAGCAGGGTTGCCATGGTGATCCAGAGGGTCCTGCTTGGACAAAAAGACAGGTGCAGTTTCTGCCGTGAGAAGAGTCGAATAGTTTTGAATGGGAACCATATAATATTTCAGACCTTATCACACCACGTAATAACTGATACGCATATCACGATACCATAACTGCAGATAGCGTTGTTTTATTGCCACATGTGCACATAAAGGGAAGAGATGGTCTATAGATATAGTTTGATGGTGTTAATACATTTTTCAGGAAGTCTTTCCTGGAGAAGAGGAGGGCAGCTGCGGTGTTGCAGCGGAATTGGAGAGCTTACAAAGTGAACAAAGATCAAAGAAAGGTGTGATGCTTTATAGGCTTTGGTAACACAAACACTGATGTTTAAGGTGTCTCAGTTGCTATAAAGTTTCTCCCCGCCTGCTCCATCTAGGTTCAGCAGTGTTTTGAACGGCTGGTATCGAAGGTCCGTGGTCGGAAGCTTCAGTTACAGTACCAGAGACAGCGAGCGGCAGCACTCACCATACAGACCCAGGCATGATCTTCAGATATTCTTGTTCAACATTGCGTAGTGTTTTCTCTAAAAAAAGAACAGTAAACTTGCAATGTGATATGTTCCAACATTCCATTGATCATCTGGATGTAGGTACGAGGCTACTTGGCAAGAAAAGACTGGAAGCAAAAGAGGAGGGCAGTTAAACCTCGGGGTTACACCAGCGGAGTCCTGACCACCGCAGCAGCTGCAACGATGACCGCAGATGTGAGTCTTAAATTCCAATGATGCAAAACCTTTTTGCAATATGTTCACACACAGCGGGTGCAATCCGCCCAAAGCAATCAAAGCGAAAATGACAAAATGGAGGCAACTCCTCTAAAAATCTTCCTGATAATACACCTTCTTCTTTTTTTTTCATTTGCGAGGCTCCCGACTGTCCACTTCCGCAAAAACCTTGAGCACAAATAAGAACAGTTGCTTCCACAAATTCCCACAGATTGCTGTTCTGTCGGGGCCTTTGATGAAAAGCGCTGAGAGGAGGGGGGAAAAAAGGACAATACAACTGGTTCTTCTGAACATGCAACCCTTTTCATCCTTCTTTTTTTTATTGTTTGAAACCCGCGGCAGGCCCTTCTTGATCAGGTGGAGACAGAAGAGGAGGATGAGATTGCCTTGGAACTTCAGAGGCGACTAGAAGCAGTCGTTGCCCAGCAAGCTGCTAAAGAACCAGAGCCACTCGATGGCCTGGATTCAGCAAGTGATTCGCATGAAATCACATCTTTTGTGGAGGTGGTAGAAGAAGAAACATCATTTAAGGTAGGATGATATTTTTGCCGTTTTCCTGTGTCTTACATTTTTTCTACCGTATGATCATTTCTAATGCAAAGTCTATTTTCACCTCTTAAGACTACTCCAGAGCCAGAGAAGAAAATCCCTGTAACCTCAGAGTACAAGATTATCGTTACTCCGGCTTCTGTGTCAACTACCCCAACCCCTTCAGTGGATGAAGATGAGGATGAGGATGAGGATGAGGATGAGTTTGATGACGAGACTGACCAGTTTTCATTCTACCAGTTCAGCATCAAGCACTTCCAGGGCATGCAAAGCCACAAGCACACCACTCAGAGACTCAGGGAGCCCCTCCTGCACCACGATGACGAGGGTGATGCACTGGTGAGAGGACCGAGAGACGGACACAGCGAAGCAGCTCTTAAACTGTCTGTGCTAAAGACTTGTGTTTCATATTTTCTGTCTCCTCTCACTCTTCCAGGCATGCCTGACTGTATTTTGGATCATTTTGCGTTACATGGGGGACTTACCGGAGCCAAAATCACCGGACTCTATCTCACAGCAATCGAGCACCATTTCCCGTCCTGCGCCTCACAGGCGGGGCCGGAGGCTGAGCCACCTGGTGGGACTGGACCAGGTAAACCACTGGAAAGTAATCATTTTAAGCCCTGTGCCAAAGTGACTGTCTTTACTTAACCTCTAATTGCCATGTCAATTCCGAACAGAAAATGAGGAAGAACAAGAAAAGGCTCAGTGGACTCAGAAGAGCCTCAGCTATTCCCGAAGAGGTTGCTACAATAGTCCTCATTCAGTCATTATTTCTCTGTTCATTCATAATGTGCACACTATGTTCTCATTGTTTTTTTATTGTTGTCATCCTAACCAGACAGATAATTTGACAGAGGACGAGGACATTTTGGTTGGAGAGGGTCCAACGCTGGACCGACCCCTTACGACCCTGGAAAAACTTCACGTCATTATCGGACATGCTCTGTCGAGACGAGGCATACGGTAACAATGAGTGTCTCCTCAAACATAGAAAGGGATGAACGGTCTGCTTGCGACGAAGGGGTAATATTTATTTATTTTTCTCTTGCTTCCACGCCTCTCTTAATGTGCAGGGATGAGATCTACTGTCAGATCTGCAAGCAGCTGGTGAACAACAAGAACAGGAGGAGCTCCCTGCAAGGCTGGACTCTGCTCTCCATCTGCCTGGGGATCTTCCCTCCAACAGACCTCTTCATGAAGGTCAGCCTAAAGAAGTCAATCAGTAATGGTGCTTTCATCACAAGTGATTATTGAGACATGATAAAAAAACACTGACTCTTCTTCTCTACTGCAACCCTCCCTCCTGATTCGTCACTATGATCAAAATAAGATAAAGATGAGAACAAACACACTGGCTGAATGTTGTTAAAGGTGTAGATGGCAAGATTCGCTCCAAAGAACATGCGCCGTGATACGTGTAGTTTCTTTTTGTTTTTGTTTGGTTGTTTCTTTTTAGGTGTAGTTGTGCAAAGGAGCAAGGAGGTTGTGCAGGAGGCAGTTAGAGCGCTATTAGTTTGGAGAATCGTGCAGGGATTCTGACGGGGGAGTGTAGCTAAGAACTACCCAGAGCAGGGCCACAGGAGCAAACTGTCACCAGCTTAAAGGGATAGTTCGCCTCTTTTGACATGAAGCTGTATGACATCCCATAATAGCAACATCATTTATGAACATATGAACTTACCCCCTGCTGCGTCCTGTGAGCCGAGTTCCAGCCTCGTTTTGGCGTTGACGAAGGTAGTCCAGCTAGTTGGCTGGGGCCACAAAAATAAAGCGTTTTGCTTCTAAAAACAATATGCGTTCAAAAGAGTAATACATTTGCATCAAAAAATCGTTCAACAAAAGATGTCATACAACTTCATGTCAAAAGAGGCGAACTATCCCTTTAAATAACTGAAACCTCAAAGATTTCATATGCGAATGCTACACAGAGTGATTTTTATTTCCTTGTTCACTGCTTTCTAAACGGCGCCTGTGACTCTGTGTTGCTAAATGCCCTTACTTTTACAGTGGTCCGGCAGTGTATCCCACCACTGATCAGCTATGACCGACAATTTTATTGGTCAAATCCCAAAATACCAACTATAGAGCAATAGCTATTTTTTTAAGATTCTGGAAAACCATAAAGATACACCATCTTTAAACTTTTTTGCTAAAGTAATGCTGTCCAACAAGTCTGACACTCTAAATATCACACTTTGTTATCAAGCTAAGGGCCATCATCTTGACTCCGTCCTGCTCTTGTCTGTTCCACAGTATTTGGAGAATTTTCTTCGCAACGGCCAAGCAGGTTACAGAGAATATTGCGTCGAGCGCTTCCACCGGATAATAGCCAACGGAGAGAGAAAAGAGTTGCCCTGTTGGGTCGAGCTGCAGGTAATGATGATGTTTCTTGTTGAGGATATTAGCTGGGAGACAGATTATTTTCAATCATCATTAACTCTAGTCCTTAAATCCCCGTTACTGACAGGCCGCCAGTAAGAGACAGCCCATAGACGTGTCTGTGACACTTACCAACGACAGAACAGTCACTTTACCCCTGGATTCAGCCTCCACCTCAGCCGAAGTCTGCCAGGCTGTGGCTGACAAAATTGGACTCAAAGACACCTACGGGTTCTCCCTGTACATCAGCCTCTTTGACAAGGTGAGTAATGGCCTCCTATTTCAGATCACATCTTTTTTTGGTCATTCTGTCCGGTTTCTCACTGCTGATGGTCGGCGCTAAAGTTCAGCACTGACAGGCTGCCAATTTGACGGGTCTTTTTGTGTCCAGATGTGGTCTCTGAGCAGCTGCGGGAAGCACGTGCTGGATGCTGTGTCTCAGTGCGAGCAGGAGATGAGGAGGCAAGGCAATGAAGAGAAGGACACCCCTTGGAGACTCTCCATCCGCAAGGAGCTGTTTACACCCTGGCACAACTGCTCCAAAGACCCCGTCAGCACAGATCTTATCTACAAGCAGGTTATCAAGGGGGTCAAATCTGGAGATTACACCAGTGAGAAGGTGAGGCTCTGGAGCGACATGTCATTGTTTGATTTGTTAAAAGTTAACTACGTCTTCGTTGTTGCAAAACTCGGTGTTGCTTTTATAAGCATTTCCAACATTATGACCGAGGTGTTGGGGCAGCTACTTTAAACTGTTGGTGGAATAGCATGTGGCGCAAATAAAGATGCTTAAACACTTTATGTAAACAGCCCAAAGGTCATGACAATAGCCTTTTTTCAAGCACTGTCACTCCCAGAAAAACACATTCTCCTTGTCATATCTGCTCCAAGCAAATGCATCCCAGCTCAAGTCCCTGAAGCAGCTCTTCTTCTGTGTCCCGATCAGAGTTTTTGTATCAAACATTGGCAAGTGTCATGAGTGTGTTGATTTTGCGACCAAAAGCTTATGTAACGGTCAAGGTCACGTTTATCTATATAGCACCTTATAACAACCTGGGTTGACCAAAGTGCTTTACATAAATAAATAATAAAATCCAACAGATACATTTAACAAAGAAATTCAGAAAAAAGATAACAAACGATTTACACACAAAAGTGGCATTATGTAATCAATAATAAATAATCTTAATGTCAAAAAAAGGTTTTTCTGAAAAACTGGCCGTAGCTTGATCATTTCCAAAAAGACTTTTTCTCCATTGTATAGATTTCAACCTAGAAAAAATGGACTTTTAGAGAAATTTGAGGTGGGAATTCCTGGTTGCAGTGACGAGAAATGTTCTTAAAAGGTAAAAAGAAGCTAGCAATACATCCATCGGGTGCTAATGTTCCACCTTAGCTGGATGTTCCCCAGATATTTTGCTTCTTTAAAGGTTCCAGCACACATTTTCTTATGCTGCATCTTGGATGATATCAATGTGTAATCCAAAACAAATGAATGAATTCAGACTGATCTGTGTCTCTCAGGAGGATGATTATGTCCAGCTGGCAGCGATGCACCACTACATCCAGTTTGGCCCAGGGCACAACATGGAGAACGTCCGGATGGTGGTTCAGGAGTGCATCGCCACCACACTTATTGAGAACAAATCTATGTCGAAATGGATCCAACTCGTCACAGACGAACTTGCAGAGGTAAAGGAAAAAAAGGAGCCCCTGTTTGTCTGTTATGAATATGGCTAGAGCCTAAGGACGCTGGGGGTGTTTTAAACAATACACTCCTCAGAATCCCTTCAGTTCCAGTGAGCATATCTAACTGTGTGTGAACATGATCTCGTGTTTACCTGCGTAATTTCAGTGCAATGTGAGTAGTACTAAACTGAGGTATCTGGTGATTATTGGGAGATTTTGCTCTTGCAGGAGCAGTATATCACTGGGAAGCGGAGCGCGGAAAAGGTGAAAGGAGTACTGGTCGACATCGCCCGACAGAAGTGGCCACTCGAGTTTTCAAAGTTTTACGAAGTTACAATGATATCAGGTCAGTCGAAACACGGCTTTTTTCGGATTTTTTTCTTTCCTCATTATCAAAGGAAAATTGCTGACTTTTTTTTCGTCCATCTGAATACCACATACAGTCAGACCATAAAAATATACTGTAATGGAGACCGTGATCCTCAGTCTGAAAAGGGAGGATTTCTTTCTTTGGGCTGGCAGCGAGATGAAATGGAGAAGTTTCTTTGAGGTTTTGTTCAGGAATGACAAGCGGATTTGGGCAGCGCCTGCAGTGATGCGGATGCTGTACAAGTCTGTCGTGGTGAACGGAGCCGAGTCAAAAGGCAAAGCTGCCAAGCTATGTTTCAGTCTTCACCTATGGGTACAAGCATGTGGGTAGTGACAAAAAGACCAAAATGAGCTTTCTCTTAAGATTAGCCAGCTTCACCCTTAGGCTGAGCAGCTCGGTCACTCCGGATAGACTTAGGGTTGATTGCCTGATCTTCAGGGCAGACCCAGGACTCGCTTGAGAGAATAGATATCTCTCGTTTGACTTGGGAAAGCCTCAGTGCTCGCTCAGAAGAGCTGGCTGGGGAGAGGAAACTCTGGTTATCTCCACTCAGATTGTTGCCCCTGCAACCCAGGCCTGGAAATAAGTGGCAGGAAATGAATGAATGGGTTTTAAACCACACAGAGCGGCCAATAAAACACTTTCATTATCCCATTTGTCCACAGGACCGCCTTTGCCCAAAAGCAGGTTTGTTGTGGCTGTTAACTGGAGCAGTATTGTCTTCATGGAAAGAAAAGACAGGAGCCTCCTGGAGATTCCTTACCTGGAGGTAAAGAACGTCCGACTAGTGAGGTAAGGGTAGTTTTTTTTCTTTTTTTTTTTTTTGGTCAAACCAATTTGATCATGTTTTCAAGAGTCCCATACATATGAACCGTTTGTCATCTGTCTAGTGACGGCCATTTCAGTGCCCAGTATGTGAGTTTGACCACAGTCCGAGGAGAGTTTGACCTGAAGTGTACGGAAGCTGTGGACATGGCAGATCGGATTGAGAGTAATTTGAAAGGGCTCATGCGACGCTCAGTGTATGCAGTGGCTCAGCATGATTTCAGTAAACCCGGTAAGTGCCTGTAGCACCTGTAGTATACTCCTGTATACACCTGTAGTAAACTCTCACAAGCTAAAGCACTCCTTCCTCTCTTTCCTGCCACAGAGGACCCGATGTACCTCATTTGTAAACGAGGTGAATTGCTGGTGATGGAGAAAGATGATGAATACTCGCCAGATGCCAAGTGGATCAGAGCAATGAACTGGCGAAGCGGGAGCAGCGGCGCAGTCGATAAGAGCGTATTGCAGTTTCTGCCAACTCTTAGCATGCCCACTGAGGAAATGCTGGTAGCGTTACATTTAAATGTCTTATAGATTTACGTTTTATTTCCTCTAGAAGATGCAGTCATCTGACAAAAGCAAGTACACCCTCAGCTTTTACATGTCAGGACATAAAAAGCCATCCTGTCACATGAACAATGCAGGACAAATTACACTGTCATTAGGTGACAAAACCTAAGCTGAAAATACAGAAGCAGTGTGTGAAAAACTAAGTCAACCCTGACAGCCCCCATAGGAATAAAGAGGATAAGAAGCAGCCAGGAGCTGCTAATCAAATACTCTTAATTATCTGATCATCATCAGTGTGAGCACCTCTAGGCCATTTCCAGACTATTTCAAGTCCATCATTCTACAGTGAGAAAGATTATCCACAAGTGGAAAACATTCAATATTGTTTTCAGTCTTCCCAGAAGTGGAAATCCCAGAAAGTTCACCCCGAGGTCAGACTGTGCAACGCTCAGAGAGACTGCAAAAAGCTACATCTCAGACTCTCCAGGCCACAGTTTGCATGTTAAATGTTAAAGTTCTTGACAGCACAGTTAGAAAAAGACTGAACAAGTATGGCTTGTTTGGAAGAGTTGCAGGAGAAGGCCTCTTCTCTCTAAAAACAACATGGCAGCACAGCTTGGGTTTGAAAATTAATATCTGAACAAACCACAAGACTTCTGGAACAATGTCCTTTGGACAGAGCAGACCAAAGTGGAGATGTTTGGTCATAATGCACAGCAGCACGTTTGGAGAAACCCAAACACAGCATATCAGCACAAACACCTCATACCAACTGTCAAGCACGGTGGTGGAGGGCTGATGATTTGGGCTTGTTCTGCAGCCACAGGACTTGAACACCTTGCATTAACGGATGTCTGCAATGCTCAATTAGCTGAAATGAAATTAGAGTAGACCAAAAATCCTCCACAGTGATGTGAGAGACTTGAACTTCATACAAAAAAATTATTACTTTGAATTATTGCTGCTAACGGTGGTTCTACTGTATATCCTTCTGAATCATGGGGTGTGCTTACACTGTTCTGTATTTATTAGTTTTTGTTCCATGAAAAATGACACATCTTGTTTATCTAAGGTTGTATTTACCTCATTTTAAGACCTGGTGAGGATCAGATGAAAACGTCCCTTATCAGCTTACGATGTTGTGACTTCACTCAGTTCCACAGAGAGCTGCAGATATGAACAAACACCAAAGTACTCCACCGTCAGATGCTCAGGTGTTTCTGTTGGTTTACACGAGCTCTCCCTTGTGGTGAAACTGATACAGTGCTTCTCGTCCTTCAGGAACTGCTCAGTCCGAGGCAGAAGAAAACCGCACTCACGAGTAATCTCCCCACGGAGGAGACAATGGCTCCCGTTTCCTTGAAAGAGTTTGCACTTGAGTATTTCAGGTAAAAACTAAACTCTTTGTGAAAACATGGAACTTCTCAAATATTGAATATCTATCTAATAATATGTGTCTTAGGCCTCCTGGTAAAGAAGGTGGTCGACAGGGTGCAAGCAGAGGGGGCAACAGGGAGAAGCTGTGGGCTTGTTCCAGGGAACCTCTCAAACAGCCACTCCTCAAGACCGTGGTAGAGAACCCGGAACTCAGCTTACTGGCCTGCAACGCCTTCACCGATATCCTTTTAAAATAATGCTGCTTTGAGTCACTTTGTAAAGTATTACTTGCATTCGAGGATTGATTTTTGCACAGAGAAATGAGCTACTGTGAATTCTGTTGCCTCAGATTGACAAAGATACTTTAGAGGAAAAGGGTCTCACCGTCTCAAAAGATGCTGTGTTGTCCTCCAGTTAATTCTGTTAAATGTAAGTTTTAGAAGAAAGAGCCCTTCCACAGACTCGGGCCTAATTTTCACACATCTGTTGTGAGTGCTTGACCATGGCTGCCACCTATCCTGAAGTACATGGGTGACTACCCCATCAAACAGGCTCGCAGCCCGATAGAGCTGACTAACCAGATCTTTGGTCCTCCCACCAAGCACCCAGTCCTGCAGGATGAAATCTACTGTCAGATTATGAGACAGATGACCAGCAACGGCAACAGGTGCTCTTTAGTCTGCGCAGCTGTACTGAAAGATGAAAATTAAACTCACACTAAATCAGTGGCTGGCACATCTAACCTTCCATCCTTTTTTTTTTTTTTTTTTTTTTTTTTTAAATTATTTCTTTTCCGCTCCTCATCCCTATCCCTCAGGTTGAGTTTGGAGCGTGGGTGGCAGCTGATGTGGCTGTGTACGGGCTTGTTCCCACCCAGTCCCAATTTGAAGATACACTTTCAGCGCTTCCTGGAATCGCGGCCGAGAGGCACGCTCTCAGCCGAATGCCTGCAGAGGATGCAGGAGATTTGCAGGTAAGGCCGGAGACAGAAATAAGAAGTGAGGAGAAATAACAGAGCGCATGGGACGAGTTTGAAAAAGAGGTTTGTTCATTTATGGCTGATGATGATGCTGATTATCAGACAGTGATGAGTGATGGCATTAGTGGTTGTATGTAGGTTTGTTGGGTATTCCAGGTGCACCATTAAGTTGGTGTAGATTAATTGGGCTTTCCTTTGGTCACCAGTAAAAAAACAAACAAAAAAAAAACGGAATGCAACTCATTCCACAGGTTGTTATTTCTTAAAACGAGATAAAAATAACACCTGAAACCATTCATCAGTCGGTATCTTCAAGGCTTTTTAAGTGTTTCGAGAAAAATGGCCACATTACAGAAGATTCGTTGTCCCATCTTTTATTTATGGAATGTGTTGCAGGCCTAAAATGCATAAATGGGTGAATATTAACAAATGAAATGATCTTTACGAAGCAAAACATTAAATGTACTGGGTCCAAACAGACTCCCTGAAAGAATAGTCCAAAAAGTCCAACTAAATATACTGTATGTATTTTCTGTACCACTGCAACTTCTTTGCTCTGAGGTTGTAAAATGTTGGCAATGCAAGCCATAAAAAAAACGTGACGGTCTCAGAATCAACATTAATGGTCTTGCTTTTCTGCTCCTTTCAGTTAGAAACAGGGCTTGATGTCTTACAGATTAGTGCATTTAGTTTTGGAAACATGGTTTTACTTTTTTTTTTATTTATTTATTTATTTTTCCTAAATCATCTTAATCGATGTGGTCTGATATTTCGGATGTCCCAAAACTTTACCTCAGGGTTATATCTTTTGTGAGTGTGGTTGTCCAAAAAAATGAATCTGAGTACTTTGCCTCCTCAGTCGGGAACCCAGGAAGTTTCCTCCCTATCAAGCAGAAGTGGACGCCATCCAACAGAACAGCACTCAGATCTTCTATAAAGTCCATTTCCCAAATGACACGGATGATGTAAGAAACAACACTTTAAATCATTATTCTATGCTGAGTAGTAAGTTAGCGCTTTGTCAGCTCAGTTTTGTTTAGTAATAGGTGGGTGTTTGAACCAAACCAAACAGTTTCTGTCTGTTTTTGTTTTTCCTTTACTTCATATTAAATCAAGTCTTTTTGAATATCACGTCCTGATGTGTGAAACCTTAGAACTGAAAGAGGGCTTACTGTCCTTTCCACATGGCTGTTTATGATCTCATATCCTAAATACGAAGCTGGCAGGTCTGACTGTGTGTTCAGCTACACATTTAACCACACTCGCAGGAGACTCCATCGTCTTATTCAACATTCTTCACAGAAGCTAATTAGTGAATTGTCACATGACAGTCACACGGTTCCTTTGAGTCACATATTATGAGACGTTATCTTGTGATTTTCTTGACCTTGCAGTTGTTCGAGGTGACATCCACAACCACAGTCAAAGACCTGCGCTGCAGCATTGCCTCTCAGCTCAGTCTCACCTCACCTGAAGGATACGGCCTGTATGTGAAAACACTACAGAAGGTGCGGCCATGTCAAGTTTCTCTCGTTTCCACATTCTTAAGTCGGTTGTTGTATTGTTGCGTGAACATGTAGTTCGATGCATTGCTTTCTGAGGAATGAGGGGACATTTTCTAGTTTGGTTCGGATACCGTAAACACGAAGGCCCAAAGTATCCGAAGGATTCGAGTTTGTTACTGACTGGGATATTCGAAGCCACATAGAGATGATAAACTTCTGTCCTGTGTCATATGTTGTAGATGATGAGCCTGGATGAGCAGCAGTATTTCTTTGACAATGTAAGGCAGCCTTCAGAAGTGCCTAAAAAAACAAAAAAAGGGAAGGAAGGTAATACAACTATGCTGGCACTCCTGATTATTTTTCAAAGTCTGTGCTGTCCATATTTCTAATTCAAATCTTTAATGGCAGTCATTCAGGCCAACGTGCCGAGCCTGGTGATGTTTAAAAGGAAGCTGTGGTTCAATGTGACTCCGGGAAAAGACCACGTCGCAGATCTCACTTTCCATTTCCCACAGGTATCTGCCAGGGCTCACAATCATGCTCTCTCTTCTGCTGGATATTTGAGATGCACAATGGTCACGACGCCTTTGATTTGCTTCCACGCAGGAGCTGCCCAGGTACCTGCGGGGATTCCACAATTGCACCAGAGAGGACATGTTCCACCTGGGCGGCCTGCTTTTCAGAGTCGCGGTGGACTCCGACAGGTCGCAGTTTGTCATGATCCCCAGAATGCTGGATAATCTGGTTCCTGCCGACGAGCTAAACAGCATGTCTCCTGAAGAGTGGAAGAAGGTAACAGAGGGAACTGTAGGGAGGTTCAACGGAAACGTTTAATTCCTGATTTCAGAGAATTGAAATGAGGAGTAAGTAGCTCCGCTGAGCGTTTTTCTCCCCGTGTTCATTCCTCTCCGTGCAGCACATCATCTCCTCATACAACAAGCAGAGTGGCATCACAGTGCAAGAGGCCAAGATCGCCTTCCTGAGAACCATTTCAAGCTGGCCAACTTTCGGCTGCGCCTTCTTCGAAGTCAAAGTGAGTTACCTGGCTGAAGGGATGGCCACGTTGGAAACTAACAACACTCATTCATAATCTCATTTCATTTGCAGCAAACATGTGACTCCAGCTACCCAAATCCAGTTTTGATTGCCATCAGCAAGAAAGGTGTCACCTTTATAGATCCAGGAACAAAGGTATGATAATAATTAACCTTCCATTTTCTTTTTCCATTACATAGCTTGCTCTGTTCTTTATCGGTGGGAGGTGTAAAGGCTTGTGAAAAACAAAAGTACACCTTCTGTCAGATTTAAAGTTTTACATGCGATTAAAAAAATGACCCGATCCTTACAAGGTTTTAAGATTATATAAATGCAAGGCCAGATGAACAAAAACCATATGACGTATTACACCAACAAAACTACACCATGTGTGAAAACACAAGTACCCATCTGACTGCTGTCAGAGGAATTAGGGTTGTTAGAAACAGCCAGGTGCCTCTAATCAAACGCATGTGAATAACTGATCGGTCTCAGAGCAGCAACTGTTGCTGCCCAGGCCACAAGCCCCCGGACCTGTGGAGGGCAGGATGGCTAAAAAAAAAAGACGAAAATAATTAAGGTGTTGCCCAGACCTCAAACTGATCGATGAACCAAAACAACATTGTAAAGAAGAGTAGGCCAAACATCCTCCTCTACAAAGTGACACTTACAACGGTTACTTCAAAATATTGCTTTGAGCAGTGGTTCAACAAGCTTGTGAATCAAGGGCTGTACTCGGTTTTTCACACACTGCTTCTGCATATTTCATTTAGTTTTTGTTAAATAGATAAATAATGACATGTTATTGTTCATCTGGGGTTGTATTAACCTCATTTTATGAGCTGTTAAGAATGAGACAGTTTACCGTCTTATTCATATGAATGTATGAGCACTCTTATTGTGTTCTCTGGACGTAAACAGTTCCATTTTGGCTGTTAATTTATTCCTGTTACTGGTAACAAATGATTGTATCCTAATGGAACGTTACTGTATTGTACTGAAAACCATGCAGGAGCTGCTGGTGTTGCACGAATTCAGCCGCATCACAGAGTACCTCAGTGAAGGTAACTTCTTCCAGATGACCATCCGCACCCTGGTGAAGGGCTTCATCTTTGTTTGTGAAACCACACAGGTGGGTGGCTTCCTCCTTCGTGTGGCTCCGTGTGAAGTCCAAGCGTTTCTTTCAGACCATTCCCGTCCACGTTCATACATTTAAGTTGGATCATTTGAGAAAACTGATTTGCAATAACAACTATTTCTTTCTCCGCAGGCTCACGCGATGGAGGACCTCATTAGATCGTATGTTAAGATGTATGAGGGCCACAAGCAGGCCTTTCGACCAAAGAACCAGATGTTTTCCAGGGGCTTCAGCAAAATACGGACCATGCCATTCTGATTTACAAACTGTTCTGATTTACGTGCACTCTTGCTCAGTATCTTTGCATTAATGCGTTTGTAAGGATTAAATTAAGTTCCTCCTATTAAAATAATAGTTGTATCCAAAGTTGTAAGTGCAATATTTTCGTTATTTTGTGTCTCGATTTACAGTTGTTACCTTTTACCTTTGCGAGAACCCATACTGAGATTCATCTGCTGTCCATATTAAACTTCAGTGTCTAGCTCCACGTCATTTTTCTTAAGGTGTTCAAAAGTGAGCATCAGTAGCTGCTACACTTAAAAACACTGATTATATTTCTGTTTCTGATTTTACTGATTCTGAAAAAGTATGTCAAGTCCCTTCGATCTCGAAATGAAGAGTTCAGCATGTCTCAACTCAGGACATCTGCAGTCTTTGTGGTGTTTTTCAAGGTGTGCATGAAATTGTGTTTTAATTGCTCCTCCACATGATGTCGACATGGTGACCCTTTGCAACGTTTGTTGTTGCAGTCATCTATACGCTGCACAGACGAAGACCAAATCAACTGGAAAATGATATGACTCTGCCCTAAAATAAGCCAAATACCCCACTCACACTGATGCTCGGGTTTTTCCTGAAAATAAAATAGGTTTTCAACTATTTCGACTGACATTTCTTTTAGATTTTCCCCTCTGAGGGTGGGCCTACGACTCCAGTAATATTAGCAGTTCATATTCAATAATATTAACAAATAAGCAAGGAAATAGCTATGTGTTCCTCAAGCAGAACTTGTTCTTGCTGTTTGTAAGATGATGATGGCGTCGGTGATGGGAAATGGAAAGAGGGTTTGGTGGCGGAGGCCAGCTGCAATGAGCTCTCATCAAACTGTTCTGGTCGATTCCAGTTTTTTTTTTTTTTTTTAATGTTGCTTTTGTTCCACAGTCACTTAAGCTGATGTAGTTTTGTGATATCTGGACACAATGTGGTTAAATGTCACAGTGTTACCTTTGGTCTTGAGTTACACTTCCCAGAGGTGGTTTTTCCTGTCATGGTTATTACATCAAGTACAGCATGCATCTGCAGTAAATACAATAAGATCTATGCACCACTGGGATTCTTATTCATGTCAAAATGCCCGTTTCCCTTTTTTTTTTTTCCTGTTCAGCCCGTTAAATACTAGATGTCACTGATTATATTTTTCAGTAGCAGGTATATTTAGTGTGCAGGTTTACTGTTGCTAGTGTTTCTTTGTGACGCAAATACTCACTGAAAATTAAATGACGCAATATGGGTTTTCTTTTTTTCAAAGCAGTTAGTCATTAAATTGATTTGTCTTTCCAACATTATATATGTTCAGAAAAATTCATTCATGAATAAGAGATTTTGTCAAATGTCACCAAGCATTCTTTAAATGTCAATATTACAAGTGAACATGCATTTTCCATCTGAAAAATTCCAAGAAGTCAGTCTTTTTTTCTTTCAAGTTCAAAGAAGCTGACATCAGTACACTATGCAAAATAAATGAATGATTTTCCTGTGACACCAAAAAGATACACTTATAAGAAAGCATGTGTCCCTCTCTGCCACTTAGGCTACTGTACGTTGCTGAATGCTGGCTTGCAGCCCTGCAACTGTACCACGGTCTTTCAAAACTTTTATTATTATATAAAAGGACATTGTGGCTGTTGACTGCAGCCGTCTCTTGGCCGGAGGCTGTTTTCCAAAATGTCAGCCAACACTTCCAGTTTTCCATCAGGCGTTTGACACAACTGGAATGTCCCGACTGCTTCTTAAATATCAGTTACCCATCACCCATTTTCCTCACAACACAACTCCAGTTTCGTGTCTGAGGTTACGTCACAAACTCGGGTTGACTGTGACAGTGAGAGCGCGTGTGTGTGCACGGTGTGTTGTATCGCAGTGTACCGTAGTAGACTGCTTATACAATATTTCTTGCTGCCTGTCAGGACTATTGCTCTGTTACCATGGAAACCCTGCCACCAAAAAAAAAAAAAAAAAATCAGGTTACCATGGGCAGGTGCACACGAGATGCAGTGTGATCGTTTGCACCTCTGTCTGTTCCCCTGATGCATTTTGACTGCAAGAGATGTGAAAGGTTTGCCAGACAAAAAGCTTTTTTTACTTTGTGTTTACCATCGATTTGGACATTTATCTGAAACAGTTAGACTACAGCAGCAATTAAGTTTACAACTATGACAATAAAAATATTCCCTTCATAGAGATTAAAAAAAAAATAGTTGACTCTTCACAAAGCTTGTAAGTTACAATGTTTTTTGTTTTTTAAAAAAAAGCAAAATAAGACGGGGATGCATGTAAGATGTAGGCCAAGTTGAATGTTCAAGTGAGGGAGAGACTTTTGTGCGTGCGGTGCCCTACAAGATGGCAAAGACATTTTGATGCACTGCACCAAATTTGGAACAAAAGACCCTATAGCCCAGACCACATCACTATCCTCCCACCTGCACCCCCTCCCTGCAACTTGTATTTCAAGACACACACACAAAAAAGCCCAAAAGCAAAACAGCACATCAAGTCGACAGCCCAACCAAACACACGTTTCCACACGCGTTAGTGCACGCGTACAAGCACGCGCTATTCTGTCGAAGTTCAATAACATATAGATTAACTATGCGTTATAAACTTGCAGGAGTGTGCAAGTCTGTTTACTGTACATGAATGTGTCGGCGTATCCAGAAGTGTTTGTGGATTTAAATATAAATGTGTGCTTGCTTATTCCTTCGCTCTCCTCGTGCAGACATGAACTTTCGGCCATTTTTTTTCGGGGTGTTTGTTGTTTGTTGTTTTTTCGGGCTGTTCTCAGTTCGACGCAGAGTGGTGCCTCTCGGTGAACCCAAAGCTACTTTAGAGGAGGGTAAAATGATCCCAGATCAGTGTCTGCTTCGTCTGTTTCGAAAAGAAGCCCCCGCCCCCTGCCCTCCACTCCCCTCCCCTCCCCTCCCCCTCCCCCTTCGCGCTGCTAGGTGAGCGCCAGCCTCGCGATAGCCTCGCCTACAACTAGAATCAAAGCTCCGCTCGCGAACTGGATGCTGACAGGCGCGCGGTGCGGTCATCATGCAAAGGTTACGTTGGATCCGTTTCAAGAAGCCGCTCCTCCGCAGGGCTCGCACGGGTCACAAAATGCGAGACGTCTAGGAACAGAAAAACGGACTAACTCACGTCTACAGGCCTGTTTGACTACAGCAGGTGTCAAACGATGGACGCAAGTTTGGGATTTCCGCGGCAGGCACTATGTACGCTGGCTCCTCTCGGCGGTAAAGTGGCTTCATGAGTGTCCAAAGTAACAGTGGAAGTGGTGGTGGAAGTTTGGAGGCGACGCCATCTTGGTCGCAGCTCTCCTCGTCCCCAACGATTTCTCAACAACATATAACGGCGACCGCAAAGAGCAAGGAAGGTACATCAGCCCACCAAGTGCGCGACCTACTCCCGTTCACCTTAAAGTGTGTCCTTTTTAGAAGAAAGGGACCATCTTGGCCTTCTCGAGCTAACGCTTGTTTAAGTAAAAATGGATGTCAAGTTCACTGATGCCGTGAATTGGAAACCAAACGTCAGCTGTCAGTTCAGTTTACGGCCAGACTAAGTAGCAGAAAGCTATCATGTTTGCACAAAGGCTGCGCTAGCTTGTTGTTGTGTTTGAGCGACTGTCGGGCGACTCGATTTCTGTTTGCCAGCGCCCGGTGATGCGATAAGACTGTTTTTGTAGCAGTTTGTAACATTCGCCTCCTGACATCTAACAGATAAACAACGTAGCTCTGCATGCATTCATGGACGCATTACAGCACATTCCCCCGCTCTTATAAACTTGAAAATAGGCCGTGAATTCGACTTTTTACGAGTTTGGATGCATCCTGTTTTTCGGCATGTTGACATAAAGTAACTGGCAGTGAGTTGTGGTGTGGCTAAACAGTGATAATGGGCAGCAGCTGGTTGTGATCCACTAGTAACAGGACATGATCTGTTAGAGTATTCAGGTCCCGATGGTGATGGAAGGGTGGTTTCAAACGAAATCTGCGCAGCAAGTACCATAACGAGAATTTCTTTCAACAATGCAACTCAGAACGCACGTGATCACTGTGCTCTGACACTAATATTGCAGTATTAAGCTCTGTCTCTTACAAATCAATCTGTCCTTTGTCCTGGTTTAACCTCACTGTTCTGGGTTTTTTTCTGCTCAAGGGTTTCATAATGCCCATTCTGCCTTTTAAGGCCTGCCCCCCCCCCCCCCCCCCCCCCCGTTGCCAGAGGCTATGTAAAGATGACAGCCAGGAAATGTCCGATAAGGACACAACCACTCACAACAGTCAGTGGGGAGCAGAGGGAGACCTGTGTTGGCTTTAGAAAAAGGCCCAGTCGGACAGCACATATGAGTAATCTTCCTCATGTCTGAGAGTCACGGGTGTCAGTGGTCTGATTTTCAGCTCCAAGGTTTGCCACGGAGGTGTCTGAATGTTGTTTAGATGTAAAACAAGGCTCTTGCCCGGCCTGAATAGCCTTTTTGAGGAGTGTAAAAATCACTGATGCAGCTTTTGCTTTAGACACAGTTGCCCGAAATGCCCGAATCTGTGGTAGGGCAAATTTTGGCTTTGCTAAAGAAAATAAAAAATCTTGTGTTACTGTTTCCCGTCCTTGGGGTTTCTTCTCCCTTTATCTCTCAGAATGTTTTAGACTTGAGCAGCGTTGTGCGGTGAGGTCATTGTGGCAGCAATGACCTCGAAGTAATACTGTAGGTAGTGAAGATTTTTGTGCAGGCAAACCGGTAGGCTCTCTTCATCCGGCCACGACTGTCTCTTTCTGGCTCCTCTGTGGGAAAGTGACTATGTGCTTAGTTTGGAAATACCGTGTCGCTAATCTGCTGCATCTTCCACTAAATTCTCAAAGCCAATTATTTGATCAACCCTCTACTTCTCTGTTAAAATACCCTATTTTTATTTATTTATTTATTAGTGGTCTCATTATTTTCTAGTAATTTTGGTGACGGGGAATCTATTTCACTCTGACCCCTTGCACTTCTCTAGCTGGTGTCTTATCTTACAATACTCCTGTCCTCGTGCCAGGCCCCATGGACGAGCTGCACAGCCTGGACCCCAGGAGACAGGAGCTGCTGGAGGCCAGGTTCACAGGAGCTGTCAGCGGCAACACAGTAGGAAGCACTGGGAGCACCAGTGGAGGTGCTAAGGTAACGGCAGCACAGAAAAACAAAAGCCTCCATTTTGAGGTGCGACATGCATGCAAAACCCAAAGAGCCTCGTGAGTGAAAACGTCCATTTATGCATTCGTGTCTCTTCATTATCACTCTCAACCGGAGCTGCTTGACAGATTGGTTCAGATGTCTGTAACGAGAGATGCCAATCTCAAGCTCTAATCAGCACCGAGACCAGAAACAACCAAGAAGCCTTGAAGATCATGTTCATGAGTAATTAGTTCCATTGCTATAGGTACTTGTCTGAAAGTACTACTCCCAAGGTGGAGCTCCTTTATGCCGAAAAGTTTAAAAAAAAAAAACGACCCCTGCTTCCCGTGATTGGAAAAGCAGGTTAAGGTTCCTGTTTTCCTAAAAAAGGATTCTGTGTTCCTGGAAATGTTCATGCGTTGGAAACGGGCCAAGTGGCACGCCTATGAACTGAGGATCTGCATTCCTGACACACTTCCAGCCTTTATCCAGTGTTGGTTTACCTGAGTGTAATGAGGTTACTGGTTCGGCTCGGCTCACCTGCGCTGCCTCTTTACCTGTTTTATTCTCTCACTCATGTTTGCATTCTTTGTGTAGGGTCTGGCCAATGAATCCTCTAACCACAGCTACGGAAGTCTGGGCTCATCTAGTGACAAGGAGTCGGAGGTAAAACGCACATCCAGACAAATTAGAATATAAAAGCGTTTACAGCACATATACTTGCAGGAAAGTGTTGTCAGGCTCTTGAACATATTATCAGTGTTTCTTTCTTTCTCTGCCCACTCTTCTTTCTGTCTCTCCCACTGCCTCCACCTCTTCCTCTTCCTCCCATCCTAGAACTCTGATTTGAAAAGAGGGAGCTCCCCTGCCTACTCAGTATGTACTCTTTCTTCCTGCTGAACACTAGCGCTGCTTTCTGCTCTGTTAGATAAAACACCAGGGATTCATGCTTGTTTTTGTGTTTTTTTCCCTCCTCTTATTTCCTATCGATTCCCAGACCCCAGAGAAGAAGCACTCCGAGTCGTCCAGGGGGAGGAAAAGGAAAGCTGACACCTATTCTGAGAGCAGTCAAGGTGTGTTGGATTAAACCAGTGCGATTCAGGTACATATCAATCCCTTATATCGCATTCTGAAATATATATATATATATATGTTGTTTTCCTTTCTGCAGGGAAGACTTCAACACGTGGGCCAAAGATCAGCGACTATTTTGACGTGAGTACCGCTGCTACTGCTCCTCGTTACGACTCTGATCTTTTTAACTGAGATTATTAAGTTTACCCTCTCTGCAAAGTTCCAGGGTGGAAATGGTTCCAGTCCGGTTCGAGGCCTCCCATCAGCTCGCCGCTCTCCGCAGAGCTCGCACTCCGCTCCAGGCTCAATCGTAAGTATTTCGGCGAGGACTGATCCTCGCGCTGGGGTTTCCGACGAGTGGGCGAGAGAGTCTCTGAATGTTTCCGATGAGGTTTAATTGAACCGTTTTGTGTCTGCAGATCCGGCAGAACAGCTCCTCTCCCACCAGTCTGTGTTTCGGGGAGCACAACCTCAAAGCCTCCTTAAGCAAACTCGTGCAGGTACTGGGTCCCCGCAGAGAAATCGCACACTCAGGGCACCGTTTTTACACGTTGGTGAGAAAAAGCTGTTAGCGTAAATTGTCTGTGTTGCTGTCGTAGACGGATCTGACGGGCCTGAAACTCGCTGCGCTGGAGAGCAACAAGAGCTTGGACCTGGAAAAGAAGGAAGGACGAATAGATGACCTCCTCAGGGTGAGTTCTGCTTCTGTGTCCTTCAGCGGGCGAGGACAGCGGTTAGCTGCTCTGCAGGTTGTCAGGCTAAGTTTGTGTTCAGTTTAAATCGATGCATATAAGTTTCAGTTGTTTTTTTTTTTTTTTAAACAGGCTAACTGTGACCTGCGGAGGCAGATCGATGAACAGCAGAAACTTCTGGAGAAATACAAGGAGAGACTGAACAAGTGCATCACCATGAGCAAGAAGCTGCTCATAGAGAAGGTGTGTATTTTGTATTTCTGCACAACTCTTTCGCATTCGGTAGGTGTATTTCTTATATTTGGTGTCACACAGCTTGCAGTACTGCGCCGAAGTCTCGAGCTGCCCCTCATTTCTTTATAGATTTGCCACGAAAACCGAAAAGAGTTGCTGTGATCCATTAAAAAAAAAAAAAAAAAAAAAACGTGGAAAGATGGATGCTTTTTCAGTTCATACAATTCAAACAAGCCTGAAAGTCAATATTTGGTTTAAGCACCTTTTATTCTTCAGCACAGTCTGAACCCTGGGATAGTTCTCCAGGCTTCTCGAAGGAATCCTGTCAAACTTTATCTTTGGTATTTTTTGTAGATGCAACTGAAGAAGTGGGAACAAATTATGTTCCTTTGCATCAGGCTGCTAGTAACAAAGTAATAAAGATTTATTCATTTAATGATGTTTCCTTGTACGTGTTGACACAACACCGGTTCCTCTCTTGAGTTTGGTGCCTTTTTGATGATTGAGCGTCGGTGTTAAGTGGCTTAGAAATGCTCAAGTACGAGTACTGAAATGAAAGTGAGTGAGTGAAATGTCCAAAGTGAAGCTGAAAAACCTTCAAAAAGCCTGGAGAACATTTAAAAAAACACCTGGCTGCTTGATTGGAAGATATAAAGAAACAAAGATGGCTCACAACTTTGGCACAGTACAGTATGTGTTACACTCGATTCCAAAGTAGACGGTATGTTGAGATTCACGGGCATATCTTTCTTGGCTTTGAGCCACTGTTGCTGAAAGAGTCCGCGTTTCTGACCCTCCTCACCTCAGCCATCTGTCGACCTCAGGTCTCCAGGCTTTGGGTTGAAGTTGCACACAGAGACACGGTGGTAGAACTTAGCGTATTAGCTACCTAACCCGGTTCAGTAATATCAGGCGATACTGTTTCTCTCCCGCTGAAAGGGAAACATCTTCTCCTGTCTCGTGCTGCTGATGAACCTTCCTCCTTATTGTGCCTGCCTGGTTTCCTCCTCAGAGCACACAGGAGAAGCAGTCGTGTCGTGAGAAGAGCATGCAGGATCGCCTCCGTCTGGGTCACTTCACCACCGTCAGACATGGTGCATCCTACACGGAGCAGTGGACAGACGGATATGCATTCCAGAACCTGATCAAGTCGGTACCCATGAGCAGTGTGTTTATTTTTTGTTTGGATTGGCTGTTTGTCCGCTTTTGCATACGACCAGCTGACCCCCGTCATTCTCCTTCCGTGTGATTTCCACCACGTAGGCAACAGGAGAGCATCAACCAGCAGAGGGAGGACATCGAGCGGCAGAGGAAGCTGCTTGCGAAGAGGAAGCCTCCGAACCCCGCGTCTCCCTCCCTCTCTGTGGCCTCCACATCTGAACCCAAGCAGCGCAAAGCTAAGGTGGTCAACGGCAACGATTCCGACCCCTTCCTGAAGCCTTCCCTGCCTCAGCTGTGAGTAAAGTCCAATAACTGCACGTCGTCAGTGGGTCCCTCCAAAATGCTCGTTTTTTGTTCAGTCAGGAGACTTTGATTTCCACGTTTTGACAGACTGACCCTCGCCGAGTACCACGAGCAGGAAGAAATCTTCAAGCTTCGCCTTGGACACTTGAAAAAGGTCAGTGGCTTAAAACTTAAACCAGTAAATGAGCGAATTATCTCATTATCGAATTAACTCGTGAATTATCACTGATCAAAGCAAAGACGTACACGCTCATGCTTTTCCTTTTATTACAATCATTTGGAGTCTTGAATCTCTGCAGATATTTGACTAGAATTCATATGATTCCAGGAGGAAGCTGAGATCCAAGCAGAGCTGGAGCGGTTGGAGCGGGTCAGGAACCTCCACATCAGAGAGCTGAAGAGGATAAACAACGAGGACAGCTCAGCGTAAGTGCACGTTAGTCAAGCTATAAGCACGTTTTTTTTTTTGTTTTTTTTTTATATATAGTTTTCAGAAAAATTATTTAGAGAAAGCTGATATTTTAGGCCTTGATGAGACACTTTTTTTTTTTCTACCAAGAGAGCCGATCAGGAGTCGACGGGACTGTGGATGATGGATTTTTCATTTTCAACTCATTTTAATTAAAAAAAATAAATAAATAAAAAGCTTGCGCTGAAACTTCTCTTTGATCCAGTCCCCCGCCCTGAACAAGCACAAGCTGACTGGAGAAATACATTTTTGATTTTTAATTTTATTTTTTAAACTCAGTTTTAACAGGACTCAACAGACTTCAAATAAACTTATTCTGCAAGTTTACAGTCAGTTGTTGAGCATTAGTGCACGATGCCCCACAACACTTTGTTTTAAGCTGCACGCCGCACCTAATGTGGGTTTAAATGCATCACCAGGTCAACTTATGTCCCCGTAACGTACAGCGGTTTGGATTTTCACCAAAATGTCCTCCTCACAGTTTCAAAGACCATCCGACTCTGAATGAGAGGTACCTGCTGCTGCACTTGCTGGGCAGGGGCGGCTTCAGTGAAGTCTATAAGGTATTGTGCGCATGCCCAGACTTACTTTTGCCCTTTCGCTGTGCACGGAGCACATTTGAAGACGGAGTGTGCATTGTGTGCTTTCTTTCCCCCCCCTTTAGGCTTTTGACCTGTTTGAGCAGCGCTACGCAGCTGTTAAAATCCACCAGCTCAACAAGAACTGGAGAGAGGAGAAAAAGGAGAACTACCACAAGTAGGTCTTAAGCACACACAGAGGTCGCAGGTCCTGGGTAACTCCATCACAAGTGGACATATTTGAGAGCCGGTCGCTCAGGCCACATTTCTTTGTGCTGTTGGACCTGGGCTGGACTTTTTTCTTTGTTTGGTCTTTCTAATCGCTTTTATTAAGCGTGTGTCTGCAATCAGCAGAAGGGTGAGATGCATACTAATCCCTGGTACGAACTGACACACTTCCAGCTGTCCACTTTTGATCGGATCACCCAAGACGCACGTTGATGTCGGGATGAAATGTTTCTTTCCTCACACACACACTGAGTTGACTCTTCTTCCTTTGCAGGCATGCATGCAGAGAGTACCGGATACACAAGCAGCTGGACCATCCCAGAATAGTCAAACTGTACGACTACTTCTCCCTGGATACCGACACGTGAGTCACTTCTGACCTCTGCCAGCTTGCACATCCTGAGGTTGTTCCTCTCCCAGCACCGAGCTGAAAGGCTTCACGGGTGTTGGGTTTGAATTGGCTCGGTACACATCTGTAGGTGTCAAAGCTCCGCAAAGGCCCGACCCAGTTGAATGCTCACATCCAGCGTGATATGTTTGTGCTTCAACTCGAGACTTGTGGCTAGGTTATTGGATTTACAAAAGCAGTTCACAGAGGAATGTCTCATTTAGTCCTGACAGTGTGAGTTGTCTCTTAGTTCAAACTAAACACGAACGGTCTAAAGAAAGTAAAGGACGAGTCAAACAATTTTACACGCCCAGTTTGAAAAGACTTTATATTCGTCAACATAATTGCATGGATCTAGTCATTTTTTGAGTATGTTGAGTTTGCCTGTGAGCAGCTCACATACAGAACATGACTAACCAGCGAGTCTTTCCAGCACTGAAGGCGAGTTGGAAAAGCCCGCACACTCACGCAAACACCCCCCAACTCAGATTGTCTGCTTTCAGCTCCTCCAGTCGATCTTTTTGCCCCCGTACGTAACCGCCAACGTGCCCGTTTTTTTCATCAGGTTCTGTACAGTCTTGGAGTTCTGTGAAGGAAACGACCTGGACTTCTACCTGAAGCAAAACAAGCTGATGTCTGAGAAGGAGGCGCGCTCCATTGTCATGCAGATCGTCAGCGCGCTGCGCTACCTCAACGAAATCAAACCTCCCATCATCCACTATGACCTCAAACCAGGTGTGTCACACGTTCCACCAGAGTTTTCTCGAGTCGGTCTCCCTGTCTGTCGAAGCGCTCACTGACTCTGACTCCCCCGTGTGGCTCAGGTAACATCTTGTTGGTGGATGGCACCGCATGCGGAGAGATCAAAATCACAGATTTTGGCTTGTCGAAGATAATGGACGACGACAACTACGGTGTGGACGGGATGGACCTCACGTCCCAGGGGGCAGGCACCTACTGGTGAGACACACAAAACACCTTTCTTGCCGGCTAAAGCCATCTTAGCAGTAAATCTCCTGTAGTAAAGGTATTATTATCTAAATCTGTTGGCGCCAACTTCCTTCCCTTTCTCTGCACACAAAGGAAAAAGTCTGAGTTACTTTTTATAACGTAGAAGGAGTAACATGGATGGCGTTTTCTGTGTGTGTGCGTGCTCAGGTACCTCCCTCCAGAGTGTTTTGTCGTTGGGAAGGAACCACCCAAAATCTCCAACAAGGTGGACGTCTGGTCTGTGGGAGTGATCTTCTTCCAATGCCTCTATGGACGCAAGGTACAACAGTAGGACTGCGTGTGCCGTCCCATCTGTGTTCAGGTTTTTTTTCTCTCTCTTTGTGAAAGACTCAGACCCGTGGATGACTTTATGTTTTGTTTTTGCAGCCGTTTGGTCACAATCAGTCACAGCAGGACATCCTCCAGGAAAACACCATCCTTAAAGCCACAGAGGTCCAGTTTCCAGCGAAGCCACAGGCCAGCACCGAGGCCAAGGTAACATTCACTCGCAGCCAGACGACAGTTTTACTGTATTCAGCTGCTGCGCTGGGATGCAAATGGGATCTGACGTGTTCTACATGTCATTTATCAATGATGTAAAAAGTAAAAAAGAAAAAATGCACCTATATTAAATAAACAGAATAACTGTGCTGAAATGGATTTACTGACCATTCTAAGAAAAATCCACAAAACCTAGTTCTAGATGCCTGTGTTTAGAGGCGTGAAGGATGTTGTATCTTTGGGGAGATTAAACTTTCAGTGCGTTTACATTGGTTAAAAAACGACTGCGTTAGTTTGAGTAAAACTAGACGTAAATAGGGGTGGTGTCATTTCTGAAATGATTCGGAAAATGTCATGAACGGGTTTTTTAGTATGTCGGTCCATGGGGTCGTGTGGACGGAACATAGAAGATGGAACGTTTAGAGCGCGGAGGTGAAGCTGCCGGACAGCCTGCAGGTTGCTCATAACAGAGGCACATGATGGCCGAGCAAAGAAATCTGACCGGCCTGCTCAAAAAAAAACGGTTACTTACCTTCTGGCAGATAATTGGCAACATAATAGCATACATAGTTGGTTGTTAGCGGTTTTAAAAGATGTTTGTACCTAAGATATCGACTGTGTCCCGCAGGCGTTCATCCGCCGGTGTCTGGCCTATCGTAAGGAGGACCGGTTCGACGTTCACCAGCTGTGTTCGGACTCCTACCTCCTCCCTCACATGAGACGTACAAACTCTTCCGGCTCCCTGCAGTCCTCCACCTCCTCGCTCCCCTCCTTCTGACTCACGACACCGACGGGACCCTCAGGTCAATATTTAAGCAGGATAAACGGAATGGAAGGATAACGAACGTGGATGTCTTTTTGGTTTGTTTTTTCACCCAAGCTGTTCCCCAAAAATGGATCAAATGGCTTAACAAAAAGAAAAAAAAAAGAGGATAAAATGGAAAGAAAATTAGATGGAAGAGAGAGGAAGTGGAAGGAGGATGCTCCCACTGCGTTTACCGAGTTATGCCCTCGAACTCGACCGAGTGAAAGAAGGGACGTGGCGAAAATTTAAGGACTGAAAAGAAGAAGGGGACACGGGACGATAAAAGAGACACGGCTTTGTTTGGAGTAAGAAAAGGCAATGAAAGTGAAATGAGCCCTTAGCAGACACCACAGCAGCATAGATGCACTGTCCAAACCCACTCCTTGTAGCTCCACAAACACACACGAACACAAGTCATGATATACTTCATGCTGTGTCAACACAAAGTCACCATCGCACTCTTTTTACTTAGTAGAACTAAGGCCAGCAGGGGGGTGAGGAGATGAGTGTCTGTATGTCACATGAGGCAGAAAATAATGGTTTTGCATCTCATTGGCATTTCGAACTCAACTCTGCACGCCGGAGGGATTCATTCAAAAGTGACGTAACCGCGATGGGACTCGACTCGCTGGACTTGCACTTCCGATCCAGGTCATGTTGGTCTGGTCTCAGATTTGGCTTGAAGTACCACAGTGGCCTCGCCGTTCAAATGGAAAGCATTTCAGGTCTGCGGGCCTGTCTCGACGCTTCTGCTGTTGCTTCTGGCAAGAGTCAGAAGGTTTGAGAGCAGCGTGTTGCAATCCGACGCGCTGATGTTGGACGTATAAGTACCGGCTCGAAACGCTGTTACTGTATTGCAAAACCTGTCGTGGGGGGTGGGGCACCAAATCCATTGTACATTTCATGTGCAGGAGACATTACTCACAAGCAAATATATAATAATGCAGCTTTTCCTGAGTCTCAGTTTGCTCCGTTTGATTTGTTTCCTCCCGAAAGCTGTCAGTTTGCTGCTATAAATGTTGCTTTTAGTTTGTAAACGTGAATGATTCTCATCCTGTGTCTGTGCATACTTGAACTGTGTCAAGAGGACATCTCCGGAGCCTGCCCCACTTCCAAGGGGAGGGATGCGATGCGTCCCCCCCGGCAACCTTCACCCAACGCCGACACACATTTTTTGTTTACTCAAGTGGGAAAAGTCCGACAGACGTGTAAAAGTCCCACCGTGCTTCGCTGATGCCAGCAGAGAAAGGGGCATGCTTCAGGTTAGCTGAGTTTGCTACGTAATTTAACCCTCTGGATTTCAAGTGGACATATCCAAATGTTGTCATCCTGTAAATAAAACACTTACCTGTATGATGTTGTGACGTTTGAAGCCGTTTGAAACGCTCCGCCCGAAGCACACCCGTGAAAAGAAACAAATATTCTGTGGTGGGAGGTCGGGGGAGAAACAAACAAAAAAAAAAAAAAAGACAAGTAGGAGCGTTTCACAGTTTATTTTCCCCTTTTGCACATTTAGTTTGCTCATCAGATGAACTAACTGCACGACAGACCGGCCTGAAACAGCTGAAGTATGGCACCACTCAGAGAAATTGCCCTGCGGTGAACTCTGATCCACTGAGGCGTAAAATAAACATCCCAGCTGATTTTTTTTTTTTTTTTTTTTTTTTTTTTTTTTTTTTTTTTTTTTTGGTGGTAGAACTCGGAGCTAGTGTAGAGCACACCGATCACACCATTGACAACGACTGGAGCACAGCTGCCCCCCCCCCCCATGTCGGCTGTGTCATTTGCATGCAATAAAGGCCGCCTTACAGGCTGAAACTCCCGCAGCGCGAGCCGCACTTCCTTCGGAGTGTTATGCAACCTCACTGAAACGAGGTGGAGGGCAGAGGAAGCTGATGACACTCGTGTTGGTGAACAGAAACATGAGAAGACATGCCTAAATCATTTATACACCTCTTAGTCTTAGGCTCTTTGTTGCAACATATTGGAGCGCTACTGAAAAATAAAGTTAATAAGTACACTTATTCATTCTGAGGCTTTATGTGTCAAAATAAAGCATCCATTTGACCCTCACCAGGTCTCAGGAGGGAAATGCATCCAACGTATTACACCGTGTCGTTTATTCTACAGCTTGTAAAACCTGCTTTAGCTGCAACCACTTGAAGTAATTATTTTCATTATGTTGTCAGTGTGATCTGCTCTTCTTTACAATGTTGCTTCAGGTCATTGGTCTGCCCATACAGTTCCCCTCAGGTCTCACATCAGCATCAGTCAGGCTGAGGTCTGGGCTCTGACTGGGTCACCTTGATTCTTTTCTTTTTCAGACATCCTGTTGAACAAGCCATACTTGTTCTGTCTTTTTCTAATTGTACCATCATGAACTTTAACATGCTGAGGCCTGGAGCGTCTGAGATGCAGCTCTTGGGGTTTTTATTGCAGGTTCTCTGAGCGTTGCACAGTCGGACCTCGGGGGTTAAACTATGGTGGGACGTCCACTCCTGGGAAAATAAAGAGCTGTCCAAATAGTTTGGAAATGGTCTTATAACCCTTCCCAGATTGATGGGCAGCAACAGTTGCTCCTCTAAGATCATTGCTGATGTCCTTCCACCTTGGCATCGTGTTAACACACACCTGAATGCTCCAGACCGGCAAACTGCCCAAACTTTTTCTTTTACAGAGATCCTCACACTGATGATGATCAGATCATTTAAGAGGATTTGATCAACAGCTCCTGGCTGCTGCTTACCCTCTTAAGTCCCATGGAAGCTGTGAGGCTGGACTTTGCACACCCTTCTTCTGCACTTAGGCTTTGTTTTTGTCGAACGACACAATATAATATGTCATGTTATGTATTTACCAGATTTAAAGACACGGTAAACCCCAAATGACTTTTTTGTATTTGTCATGTCATGTGAAACCATAATTGGACGTAGTTTGAAACACCCAGAGCCAGTCATGTTTTCAGCCCCTTCTGCTATATTAAACAAATGTCTTCACTGGTATATTTATTAAAGCTCCCAATTAAGTTTGAACAAGATTTACCAACTTTTTTTTCTTTTCTTTTTTTAAGCTGTGGTGTGCTTTTCCTCCCTGTTCTTTTTCCGGTGTAAACTAAAATAATAAAGCACAGTTCAAGAGTACAAAAGAAACAAACAGTAGACAGCACACCGACACAACCTGTAAAATTCATTTGGCTTTATTGCTCGCACTGTGCAGCCTGTAGTTGTTTTTCAGGAAGTTTTACAGAGACACCTTGTGGCCATACCGCAAGTCTGCCAACCATTTCACTTTGGCCATGCCTGGGGGGGAAAGGTGTGCATAAAGTAACAGATCACCCACATTTCACCCAACAGCAAGCACACACTGCTCAGTGTCTCGAGTACATATAAACCTCTGGCTGTTGGAACTGGTGTATTATAGAGTTCTGCGTATACATGGCGACATACAAAGGGAGTAATCATTTCAACACAAATGTGGTGCAAAATAATGCGGATTCATTCACTGGGGAGGAGACGTACTTAGACGTGAACAAAAATTATTACATGTTAATCCAATCGGTCTACTGGTCAGAGGGTCTATCAGCTAATAAAAAAAAAAAACCAAGAAGTTACACGTTGGAGCTGGACAATAAGACAGAATCTACAGTTTCCTTTGTTTGATACAGCAGTGCAGGAGTTTTCTTTGCTTGTGTACAATTTCATGATGGAGGCGAATCAGTAAATTCTGTTTATTGTCCAGAACCATTAAGATACACTGGTTATGTGTTTAATAAAAAAAAAACTAAACAAAAAAAAAAAAAAAAAAAACAGGTTTGTCAGATCAGAAAAGAGAAAATCCTAAGAAAGTTCTGCCTCGTTGTGACTGCAGAAGTGCGAAGCTAACTACAAAGTGAAGACGTCACCTCGTCTCCGTCATACAGCAGCTTAGACGAGCTGCAGTGCGGTTCCTCTGCTTTGTGACAATCCGGACAGACCAATCTCCAACCGTCCTCCTTTCTTCATATCCTTCATCTCTCGTAACCGTGTCTGAAGTGTTGCATCTGTCTGCGTGCTCTTTCTTGGCCAAATAAATAGAAAAACACAGAAAGACAGATGGGAGAAAGAGAGAAACCAGGTGTGTTTAAGTTTGATGGGTGGGGGGAACCTTCCTCCCCACGTTACGATGACGCTAGCGTTGTTTCCGTGGCGGCTGGCGGTTCCGTGGCCTTCGAGGAGTCGGCTTCTGTGGAGGCTGCGGTGACTGTGACCGAGGCTGGAGCGGCGGTGGGCAAGAGGGGCGCCACGCCCTGAGAGAGCAGAGGAGGCAGCTGGGAGGGCATCGTGGTGGGCAGGGAGGCAAACGGGGTAAGACCCGGCAGGTTCAGGGGCGGCAGTGAAGCCAGAGATGGCACTGAAGAAGACACATTTATTTATTTTTACTAAGACTCATTCCGAACAAACTTTGCAGTGATGCAACATTCACACACAATTTATACGCCTTGGAGAAAAATGTCGGGCGGAATCTGTGGCTGCGCCCAGATCCTGCTGACCGTCTCAAAAAGCTCTTGCACAAAGTTAGCAGAATGGAGGTGGCACAGCTGGGCTGGTTACTCACCTGTCGTCCCTGCTGCTACTGGTGGGAGGGTGATGCCTGCTAGTGACACTGCGCTGAGGTCTGGGAGTGGCAGGTTCAGGTTGGGAAGGTTGGGAAGGTTAGGGAGTGGCGGTAATCCAGCTGGGAGGGGGATCAGACCTGGAATTATGCAACACAAAGTGAAGGTCGATCAAAACTGGAGACAGGAAAGAGTGGCAATAACAGGAACCATGTAATCAGAGTGTGGGATTATAGAAAAGAAAGAAGCTGAATACCAATGCGTAGCAGGTACACAGAGACACAAAACTGTCCAATTGTTTGAGAAATGTCTCACCTGGTAGCGTGGTGGCTGGGTTGAAGCTGGTGGCAGCAGGATTCAGGGGGGTGAGCGGGCTGAGCGAGGGGTTGGTGGTGGTGGGCAGGAGAGGGACAGTGGGCAATCCTGGAGGGGAGGGGAGGAGCAAAACACGTTAGCAGGGAAGATGCAAAGTACACAAAAGATGGGATTACTGTAATAAATGCACAGTGGTACCTGTCTGCAGCTCACTGGGCATGGGGGGCGGAGCCGAGCTGATTGACAGGCTGGAAAGTGAATCTTCAAGGCCGGAGGGAACGGCTGGTGCAGAGGAAGGAGGGGTCACGGCCGAAAGCTGGACCTGGAGAGGGAAAGTATGAAGAAGGAGCGCAAGATGCTGTTAATGTCATATCCACTCAGATGTGACTTCAAGCTCTTTGTCTGTGTACCGGTCCGATGTGCTGCATTCAGAATGAGGACACACTTATTTAGCAGTGGAGTAAAGAGATTTTTGTTTTGTTTTGATTGTTTTTTTTAAAAAGTCACAGTTTCAAAACCACTAAAATAATTTATCACACCGTTCCTGTGGTACAAGCCGTTTTTCTCTCCATGATTTGTCAAAGGCAGAAAGTGCACGATTCCAACAGGTAGTGTGAAAGAGCAGAGGAACACGACGTGTCAAAACAAGTGGGGTTTTTTTGGGATAACAATGGAATAAAACAACATGTTTTGTAGAAGGAAGTTAAACCCACACGCAAGACGTGCCCGGAACAGCGGCTGCCACCCATCACTCTACACCAAATTCAAGGTAACTTTGTCCTAAAATGAACATCTGTAGCTAGCATTGGTCAAATGAATATTCTATCAAGGCAGATAGCATCGCTAACTAACTAGCGATCATCAGCTAGTTAGCCTCCTAACATTAGCAGAGCAGAGAAGTACTAATTTTCTGCAAAATCCAACTTTTTCAGTGTTCGAATTAGATTTAGCCTACTTCTGGCTTTCTGGTGTTCCGTGGCTGTAGGGAGGAAAAGCACAGTGTGTGTGTGTATGTGTGTGTTGGTAAAGACATGAGCCTGTGCTCCTGCTTCTCGTATGAATCAGCAATGAAATAACAGTTAAAATCAAATCAGAACTTGGTCTGAAAGAGGAGCGTATGGAACATGTCTCCAAAAGACCTCGACTAAAAGCTCACTTACAGGACTTTAAATCCATTTAGAAGAATTCAATCATTTACTTGATCGTAATCCCCTCTTTTTATTTTAAACTTTTCATGCGTTCCTTTATATCATAAAATTAAACCGATCGTGTTCAATGGGGAAAAGCTTTTTGTTTCTTACTCAGACTTCTCAAAGAAACGCATTCTAGAAACCCGGGATTTGCAGGACCACTAAACTGGGATATTTTTCCCCAAAGGTTATCGTACCGCCAGGATGACAGGTAAAGAGCGTGTGCAGTGTGTCTGTCCTGACCTCGGTGAATCCATCTTTGAGCGGACAGATGGGCTCGCTGGGAGAACCTCCGGGGAAGCTTATCTTCTTCCCCTCCTCAAAAGGCCGAGTGGGAATTCTGTGGAGGTATCCGTAGCCAATCCCACATCCGAGGCTGAGAAGTGGAGGGAAAGCCCATTTAAGATATTACCAACTGAAAACAGTTAAGAGCATTTATTTCTCGAAGTACATGCTATTCGAAGGAGAATTAAGTGTGTCACTACCTGCCCTCCCCTCCCCACGCACTGTGTGGCGTGATGACCACCTCTCTGCAGTTGTCGGTGTCTGTGTTGTACACGTAGAGCTTCAGGCCCTTTCCCTCGTGGCTCTCGATCAGAGAGAACAAGTCCTCCGACTGCAGATTGTCAAAAGAGAGGCGTAGAAGTTGGAAAAAGCATCAGACACGTGATCGTGGCCACAACTGGGAGGCAAAAAGGAGACGAACGCTGAGGATAACCAACCTCATTCATGACGGTATCGGCTCCGATGATGTAGTCGGTGTGCGGCCGCAGGCCAGCGAGGGCCGCCGGGGAGTTGGGCTCCACTTCCTGTTGCGAAGCGGAAACAAACTGCTGTCGTACGACACGGACGGAGACAATAAAAGTACAAATGGGCCTGTGTGGCTACCTACCAGCACATGCCACACGTTCTCATTGGCTCCTTCGAAGCTGCAGAAGCGAATTGAGACGCCGAGCAAGCCCTGACCACCCCACAAGTTGCTGGGGGTCACCGTGCACTCACGCAGCTCCAGGGTTTTTGAAGAGTAAACCAGCATCTTGACTGGTTTCTCCACGCTGGCTTTGAGCAAGTCCTTCAAGGTGTCGTTGTCCTTGTTCTGCAGGGAAACGGGACAGAGATGAAAGAGCGCGCTAACCTCGGATGGAGAACTCCACACGGCTCAGAATTAGTCCCACTCCATGAACTTGCTCCCATTTCTTACCAGCCTGGTGTTATTTATGGAGACGATGAAGTCAAAGAAAGGCTCCAGTCCTGCGCGGTGTCCAGGTGAGTTCTCCTGAACCTGAAACAAAGGTGAGAGACACCCTGAGCTGCTGGACTCCAACACAAACCGTTGCCCTTAACAACTTCTTACACATCTCTTGTAAATTTCTTGTAAACAGGATGTGTTGACAGGCAGAAATAACTGAGCCTTACCTTAGTTTTAGGTTTTAAAAAACCTTTAACTAAAACCCTTATAGGTTTTAGTCTTACAAACGCATTCGAGTGTCACTGGTGAACGTTACTGTAAAACTGACAGGATCAGTCCGCTTACAGATACATACGTCTTCACTGTTGCCCCGTTTAGCTTTAACGTAGCTTAAATTTGCCTATAATTCAAATTTGATAGACTATACCAGAGACATCAATTACAAAGAGTTGGCCTCACACCAGAGCCCTCATATTCCACAAAATAAACTAAAAGCAGCAGGGTGTATATAGTGTAAGCGTCCGATAATGGATGTATTACTACACTCAGCACGGCAGCTGTCATTCAGCAGGCTACAGCTACGTAGCTTTAGCACCACTGATGCTGACAAGTGGCAAACACTTAACACAAGCGGACATTTGAAAAGGTACGGGGCACTGACATATTTCCAAAGTTCACAGCAGTTCCCTGGCATTGCGTTTGTTTTCCACCCGGAGGCCGCAAGACTCATCCCCGGCCTCTCGTCAACAAACCGAGCTGGGACTCCTCCGCCTCTGACCTGATGCTAAGCTAACAGCAGGCTAGAGATGCTTTAAAAACTCACCCGCAGAACGTGGTAGCCCTCTGAGCCTCCACCCGGTATCTCCACGCTTTGTGATCCTCCCATGGTTTTGCTCTTCTGAGGCTTTTGAGGATGTTCTGGCAGCCTGTTACCCGGCAGAAGTCAGATACCTGAGCACTTCCACACACCGGGTACACGTCGCCAAATGACTAGCCTTGCGATGCGCATGCGCCATTACGTGGCAGGAAATAACGCCTATTCGAAGTTTTCGAATTCCTGTTGGTTTTCGATGGTTCATTAACGTCAAAGAAGTAACACTATTATTTCAAAACGAGGCATGAAATTGTAGAATAATATTCTTCCACTCTGAAATAACACACTAAACCTAATGTGAGTGAACTGCGCTCACTTTTATGAAGTTGCTCGTTAGAATCGTCGTTTAAGCACCTTACCCTCATTTTCTGTTGAGATATGGTTCTCTTCACGAAGCTTTTAACAAGTTCAGGGGACCAATTTGTGTCCTCCGCTGGTGAAATATACTATTAACTACTATTAACACTATGGTTACCACTGACAGTGAAGGGAAACAAAAACCCATTAAGACAAATAACTCGTTTAACGAGTAGGCTACTTGCCATGTTAGGCTCACACTGTGTGATTATTGATGATTATTGATTACTAAACTGTTATGCAGAAGAAGTTTGTGAACAACTAAGTCAACCCTTACTGTTTCCAGAAGAATAAAGAGGATAAGTAGCAGCCATTAAATACACTTGATGAACTGGTTTTGTCAGTTTGCTGGTCTGGAGCATTCAGGTGTGTGTTAACACAATGCCAAGGAGGAAAGACACCAGCAATGATGTTAGATAAGCAATTGTTGCTGTCCATCAATCTGGGAAGCCCATTTTCAAACAGTGGAGGCCATCATTCTACATGGTGAAATATTACTCACAAGTGGAACACATTGAAGGCAGTAGTCAATCTTCTCAGGAGTGGACATCCCAGCAAGTTCACCCCAAGGTCAGACTGTGCAATGCCCAGAGAAACTGCAAAAAAAAAACAAAACAAGAGCTACGTCTCTTGGGTTTTTCTTCAAGGTGACATAGCGGGACTAAATAACTGGGTCAGATAAAGAGTCTGGGAAAGCAGATGCACGCT
Source organism: Odontesthes bonariensis (assembly GCF_027942865.1). Classification (NCBI taxonomy): domain Eukaryota; kingdom Metazoa; phylum Chordata; class Actinopteri; order Atheriniformes; family Atherinopsidae; genus Odontesthes; species Odontesthes bonariensis. The sequence continues at coordinate 28,448,473 of NC_134519.1, read as the reverse complement.
TAAAGCAACATTCACACACACATTGTTTGGCTTATCCAAAGAACATGACTAAGACGGTGTTTAACCTGCTCATGTCCAATTATACTCTGTTGAGTGTAAGTCCAACCTCTGGGAAATAAAGGTTCATATAAATATGAAATGTTTCCGGGAATCGGGGTTCGGTCTGACGGATTTCCTGCGAGAGCTCTGTCCCTCCGAGCCCAGCGCTGCTATACTTCACATGTGACCACCAATAAATGCATATTTAACTTGAGATTTCTCCAGCTTGTTCTTGAGCTTCCAATGAAAGAATCGAGCACTTGTCAATGTGCTGCTCAAATCCAATAGTGCCCTGCAGGACAAAGAGTCAGTCAGACAGTGTTAATGACAGGCCTCAGTTAGCATGTTAAATGTTAAAGTTCACAAAAGTACAGTTAGAAAAAGACTGAACATGGATGGCTTGTTTGGAAGGGCTGCAGGACAAAGCCTTTTGTCTCTAAAAACAACATGGCAGCACAGCTTAGGTTTGTAAAGTTACATCTGAACAAACCACAAGACTTCTGGAACAATGTCCTTTGGACAGAGCAGACCAAAGTGGAGATGTTTGATCATAATGCACAGCAGCACGTTTGGAGAAAACCAAACACAGCATATCAGCACAAACACCTCATACCAACTGTCAAGCACGGTGGTGGAGGGCTGATGATTTGGGCTTGTTCTGCAGGTACAGGACCTGGACACCTTGCAGTAATGGAGTCCACCATGAACTCCTCTGCAGACCAAAGTATTCTAGAGTCAAATGTGAGGCCATCAGTCTGACAGATAAAGCTTGGCTGAAACTGGGTCATCAACAGGACGATGATCCCAAACACAGCAGCCGATCTTCAACAGAATGTCTGAAAAAGAAAAGAATCAAGGTGTTTCAGTGGTCCAGTCAGAGTCCAGACCTCAGCCTGACTGAAGTGCTGTGGTGGGACCTTAACAGGGCAGTGCATAAACATGTGCCTGCAAACTTCAATGAACTGAAGCAACGTTGTTTAGAAGAGTGGGCCAAAAGTCATAAAAGTTTTGTGAGATTTTTACACCATAAAAAAGGTTTAAAAAAATAAACAATTACGTCAAGTTATTCTAACTCTCCCCATAACAGCCTGCTAAAACACAACTGTGTTGGAGTCATCTGTCCGCAGTTCATTCATTCAAAACTTAAAGAGAAAAATCTTTACAAATGAGTGTTTCCACATATACAGACACAGGCCGAATCAGTAGCATTACTTATGCGATCTAGTAATTCAAACCAAATGCAAAACAATATCGTCATTTCAGTGGTAAGCAAAAGACACTAAAACAAAGTAAAATAAGCATCTTTAAATTCATATTTTTCATGTGCACTTCACTTCCATGCACCATTTCTCATGATCAAGTGATTAACTCTTAACGCCTCCAGGGCCACTTTTACCAGATGAATGAATGAATGCTCAGTGACCGGCAAATTTCTATGCACAGGTGGAATCCAGAGGAGACTTGCTTCTATGTATTTGTAGGTTTATGGAACCCTCTTCTCAAGCCTTTTTCCTAAAGATTTATCATCTTCCTGGATTGTGAGGGCACAGAGTCACCACCAGGTGGAGCTGGTGACACATAATGGTGCCAAAATGCCTCAAGCTTCTCGGGAAGACAAGTGCAAATGAGCCTGGGGAAAATGAGAGGACATGGAGAGCAAGGTGTCAGGCCACTCTGCCACACAGATGGGGGGCCTAGCAAAGCCTTTAAGGATTATAAGGCTGAGGGCCATAATATATGTATATGTGTGTGTTCAGTCAATAGAGAAAAATGAAAATTTTAATTTTTCATATGGACTTTTTGAGCAGCCAAAGCAGGACATTTCTCTGAGAGTGTGTGTGAATGTGTCAATAATTCAGACTCGTTTTTTCCCCTTTAATAGACTTTATTCAATATTTTTTTCATGATGGTATAATTCTGTTAAAGTGCCTACTGAATGAAGCTACTTAGAATTAGCCTCATCAAAACCCAGACTGGTCACATATAGTATACAGATAACCTTAAATATAATCTATGTAGTTGTGCCATTCACATATGGTCCCTAATTACCACAGATTTATCTTAATACACATCCATTTACAATGGAAGAAAGAAAGGTGAACACTGTGCAAAGACACATACAGGAACCTTTATACAAGATATCCACTGGGTCCCTGTAACACTGAGAATACAAGTAATATGTATTACAATGAATATACTATATTACAGTTAGGATTCACACGGATACATTACTTTCTTCTCAGTCCCCAGAGGAGAGTACATTCTCACATCCTTGTGCTTCTTGCTAAAATAAAAGACCGGCACAACAGCCAGAGCATTATATAGATTCACTCTTAATTAATCTCACCAGAAGGCCAATCGGTCATCTCCAAACATTCAGTCAAAAAGACTCACAACCACAGAAATAAACAAACTGTAGAAATTGCATCGTGTTCGAAGTTCAATAGTAACAGTTTACAAACACCTAGAATCTATAAGAAGTTTTACTCAAAAGACAATGGATTGCTCTGTTCCCGACTCTCTTTCTTTGGCAGTCAAAAATCACTAAATAAATTCAACTCCATTCTTGTGACTACATTTACAAATGTATTACTATGTAATACACATAAAGATACATTTACAGTAAAATACCTGAATCCGCAAACAGTGGAAATGCAATAAATATTTGTTCATCTATATTCAAATATTAATATTCAATCTATCTTATACTAACTTATAGGTACTGCATGATTGCGTGGAACAGACAACGAACCAGCGTTTCACAAGTCAAAGGTTGTCACAGGCTCCGGATATCTGAAGACTTCATCAGTCTGAATCTTACAAATAATCTTCTATGAGGAAAAATGTCGCAGACTGAAGCTCTGTTGGCAGAGGATTCTAAATCCTCTCAGCTTAACTCGTTTGTAATCTACACTGGGTGCACTAGCCTTAAATATATGACAGGACACAGTCAGTGTGTTACATGCACACCTGCACACACACTGCTTCAGGGTTTTGGACACTGATTTAGCACAAATAGGTTGGTTGACTGAGATTAAATATATGTATGTACATCTAAAAAGCACCAGTGATTCAATTGTGAGTAGCAAATGTATGATAAAGCAGAATAACTTGATACTCTAAATATTTTGTGCTATTCTGTGCTTTTTTCCCATTTCTGTGATTTAGCGTATTCATACCCGCTCACTCTGGCACACACAGTGACATTAAAAGACAAACATCATCAGACGAGAAACTGGATCACACGCACACACAGACAGACACACGTATTTCACAACATGCACACACATTAGAGAATGTTTGTTGTACCTGGAGTATTCCGATACTCTTTTTATATTTTGTCTACAGAAGGAGCTCTACAGAAACATTTAGAATGCTTCAGGCAAAGACCTGCTGGATGGAAAGGAATTCAAATGTATCATCTCTCTGTCCGCAGCACTGTGAATGTTTCGCCTCAGTGGCATTAACCAGTAAAATATAAGAGATGTAAGACTTTATTAGTTATGTCTGGTCTTCAGAGCGATGATGGCGAAGACCTCTACAGGTCCTGACCCAGCCTCTCAATCTCATCAATGAGGAAGTCAATGTCAGACTGGGTGGCGGCAAGATTGGACACGACCATACGGAAGAAGTTTACTTTGTTGCCCTGGGGCTGGTAGCCCACCATGGTGGTCCCTGTCTCCATCATCATGGCCTTGATCTTTGGTGCCACCTGATGGTATAAAAAAGCAACAACTCAGAGTCGAGCGTTCCTAAAGGTGGCCTGCTATGAATAACGATAATTTGTTAAAAAAAAAAAAAAATTTAAATAAAATAGCTTGAAAGCTGCAAGTCATACCCTGTGGAGTTTTTCTCGCCTCTCATCGCCGTCAGGCATTCCCCTCAAGCTGGGTGGAATGTACCAGAAGCAAACGTTGGTGTGCTGAGGCTGCAGGTGCAAACAAACACAGTCAACACACGGGTATTGTGCGATTGTTTTTTCATCTTCACCAAAAACAGAGAAAGATAAAAAGTATCCATCCATCCATTTTCTATACCGCTTAATCCAACTGTCGGGTCGCGGGGGGGCTGGAGCATTAAATTTGTTAAAGTAACACTCAACAATTTGGCAGATTTTCTGCTCTTTGGTTGCCTCCTACAGTTGTGAGATGCAACACCACTGTCATTAAAAACAAATCTCTGTATGAGCCCTGCACATGTACAGCCATACACATGAGTTTATTGTCATGTTGTAGAGGCTACAAAGATGGCCTCAAAAGCCCACAACAATTTTAAGAGAGCATAAAGTAAATCGGTGAGGTGCAGGGCTGGAAACCAGAGTCATAAATCTCAGGCCTCAGGTCCTTTAGAGCAGTTTCAGGCCTGGGCATGTGCATAAGAAAGGTCAGTGTGCTTCAAAACGAGTCAGAAGCACATAGTTTTAACGTTTCACAAACTGCTAGAGTTGCTTTAACTAGCCTTTAAAGATAGTTTCCATTAAGGACCATATTCAATTAACTTCAGAAAAATTAGGAAAGCTTACCACTCCATCAAACACCATCTCATATCCCTCCCTGTTCTTAATCTTGTTGTACAGGTACTGAGAGAGGTCCAAACACTTGTCAATGTGCTGCTCAAATCCAATGGTGCCCTGCAGGACAAACAGTCAGTCAGATAGTGTTAATGACAGAAAAACACTGTAAGCAGACCCAGCCTTGTTTAATCATGTGATCTTGAGAACTCTCTGCCAATCTCACCTTGGCTTTCCACATGAGCCAGAACTTAAATATGTCAACATGCCGGCCACACTGGATTGCCTTGTCACCTGTGTCATAAGTGGTGTCATACTGTTTGTCTGGTTGGAACAGGTAGCCGGCGCACATTGAGTTACAGCCCGCCAGGATTCCCTACAGAAAGACATGAATTACAACCTTTTTAACATTTACTTTCAACTCCTTTCTTATACAGTGGTCTAGTTTTATTTGAATATTTCACTGACTGCAGGTACCATAAAAACTGGAATGGATATGAGGATTTAATCATACCATAATGTAGATATAAACAGAGCTAAGGAGAACCCCCCTGATGTAAGTCTATAACCGAATAGCTTGGCTACAGATAAGGGTAAGTTTAGGTTAAAGTTAAAGGAGTTTTCTTGTACCTTCTCTCTGACCAGGATTGCTGAACACTGCAGAGGGACGCCCATCATCTTGTGAGGGTTCCATGTGACAGAGTTGGCCCTGCGAGGTTTAAAACATGTTGATACCCTGATGTAGTTCAACGGAAAGCTTCTTCAGAGTGACCCCACACTCCGTGTCATGTGTTCTCATGCGCTTACCTCTCAATTCCATTAAGCTTATGGCGATGCTTCCTAGACATCAGAAGTCCACCGCCCCAGGCACCCTGAGGAGAGAATGGAGAACTCTTAGAAAGGGCTCTGCACGGAGCGACACAGAATAGCCACTACTACAACCAAGCAGTGTCTACTCACATCAACATGGAGCCATAGGTTGTACTTCTCACAGATGTCGGCGATCTCATTGATGGGATCAAATGCACCGTAAACAGTGGAACCACCTGTGGCATTGACAAATAATGGCACATAACCCTGCAGAATCACACACAACAGAAGGGAGAAATCTTAGTTAAAGAGAAAAATACTGAGATACAAAAACAAGTAAGAGAAAAACAGACACCGACCTTCTGTTTCGCATCAATGATTTTAGCCTCCAGATCTGCAGGTATGACTCTCCCTCTAAAACGTGAAGTACAGCGAGAACTCACAATTTTTTTCATGTTTTCCGCACAGTATTTTCATATGCTTTCTGCTCTGATTCAGGCTTTAAGGTTAATCGAGGAATCCCTTACAAACCTTTCATCTGTGCTGAGCAAGATCACGTTGTCACTCCCGAAGCCCAGAGCAGCACCGGCCTTTTTTATAGAGTAATGGCTCTGCGGGGAAAACACATTTCATAAATATTTGATCTCTAATTGAACGGCTACGTTCAAAGAGGGTGAACATTTTGTGAGATAATTGCTAATTGAGTTTAGTCTTGTTAGCTGTAAAGTTGCCAAGTGTGCAATTCTCATAAAACAAAAGTAGCTGTGAAGATGGCCATTGTACTGATTTGAATAGACTTACAGTTAGATGATAGACTTTTAATGAATCAATAGCCAGTAAAAACGTGGCATTTATTTAATCAGAATATCCTGACGTGTGTGTTTGAGTGTGGGTGTTCGTAGTCATTTACATGTTCGGATGTGAAAAGGACAAGACGGGGAGCAGCAGACATGCCCTTGGTCTTGACTTCAGGGAAATACTTGTAGCGTGCGATCATCACGCTGTACATGTTGGAGATAGCGCCCCCTATCAAGCAGACAGAGACACATCATCACCACACACATCATCACCACCTCATGGCAGCGTTCACCCATATGTTATCATCACAATCCCAAAAACAACTCATCATTATGCTGGTGACGTTGGCAGCATCCATTATAAACAGACACGTTCGGCTTTCACCGATTCAGTGATTTTCTGGGAACTGACCGGGTGAAAAGAGGCCGTCTCCTTCTCCGCCTGGCCAGCCAATCATCTCTCTCATCTTCTTCAGAGTCAGCTGCTCCATCAACACAAACACTGGAGCAATCTCATAGGTGAACCTGCCAAATCATATTTTCAGTTTATGAGTACAGCTCGTCATTCCCACATTCGACGAATGAAGGCACACAAAAACTTTTAGGCAGCCTATCAAACGGCAGAAACGCGGACACAGCAGTGCACACATAAACAGTCAATGATTTCTTTTCATTAGCCTTCCTGTAATTCCATCCACAGAACACGGAGCTGACGGGGCTAATTAAAAAGTGCCCGATAGGAGTCAACCAGCAAACATTCATATTCAAATGCCTTCTAAAAATCACTGAGTAGTTTAATTAAAGCACACAAAGCCCTGATGGCTATCTGTCAATCCTGCCAATCTCAGCGGTGAGTCTGAATGGGGCCGATGTGATGGCTTAGAGGACTTGAATGTGTGGAGTGTGTGCGGATGTGTGGAAGAAAGAGTCAGAAAGGAGGTTTTTACAGAGATAGCAGCTTCTGTTGGCCCCAAAGTACAGAAAATGTGGAGTCAGTATCAGTGAATGTCATTATCTCATTAAAAGACTGAAAAAGGGAAGATTAAAAGACAAAAAAAAAAGAGATTGTCTTTGTGACACAAGAAGAATAATCCCAAAGAAGAGCTGGTGATTTTAATGCTTGATGTGTGCACCTCTCTGTCAGTTAGTAAAATATAAGATGACAGACAGCTCCACAGAAAACAAAAGAGCTAAACTCCAGGAGAGGCTAAAGTAGGTTAAACAGAGAGACAGCTATAGTTAAGTCTTTGCTAACTGACAAGCCATCTCCTACATGCACCCTTAGGACTGATTCCTGTTTACCCTGCCTGCAATGAGGCCAGTTACACAACACTCATCCACTTCCACCACTGGAGCTCCGTCAACGCCTAAATCAATGACAGAATACTCTCTGCTCCACTTTGATTCCTCCCTGTTTTACTCGCAGATAAATATCTGAACAAGGACTGCAGCACTTTTTTTTTGGGGCAGAAAGGGAGGAAAGCAAAAGCTCTGAGGAGGGGGGATGTGCAGGGAAACACTGTGCTGTAGAAAGCTGTGACAGAGGACAACAAAGGAAGAGGACTGGGTGATACGGATGCAGTGCGTACAGAGCAAAGTGTACAGAAACAGGACAAGAAATGGAATAAATAGCAGCTGAAAGAAGGCAGAGAAAAGAAAAGAAAAAAAAGCCGTAAACGAAGACAGGAAATTGAATTAAAAAGGAGGGGATTCAGAAAAATGAGTGACATTTTCTTGTATAATTGGTCGTTGTGATGGCTAAAACATGAGCTCGATGTGATTTAGACCATTGGCTTTACTCAATGCACCAGAGCTAATGATGACTTCTGGGCTTTGACTATGATCTACAACAACAAAGGGAAAAATATATAAAAATAAAAGACAAAACATCTCCGTTTTGAGGCTCTTATCGGGCTAGTGTTCTTTGATATTTTGGAATTGTGTTCCACATAAAGCAGACGGATATATCTAACATGTTTATCTCGCTTTTTTTTCCTCTAAAAACTGAGCCACAGCAGGAAAAAAAAAGGACAAAACCAGTGAGCCTTTTTAAAATTCTCCTTTTTCCCCAAGTCATTTCACGCTGTAATGACAATAATGGTGATCATTATCACAATCAGAGCCAATCATTGGTCTTTTCAGGGTGAAAATTACCCCTCAGTCACCTGCCTGTCTCCAGAGTAGGCCCCTAAATGCCCTTATTATCATCATCAAGGGCACTCAGTGTGTGTGTGTGTGTGTGTGTGTGTGTGTGTGTGTGTGTGTGTTAGTGTGTCTGTATATGACTAACCCTCTGACCCTAAACCACACTCCGCTTTCAGCCCCTCAAAAGACCTCTGAGTCAGTCCGTACCCTCGGGGGACAATAGAGACAGAATGAGCACTCTGCGGGGATCTGCAGCAGCCAGTTTCCCCGATGTAACAGGGTTTTCTGCGCAGCCCGAAGACATTGTGTGTCAGTGTGGGGCCCAGCTGGCCTATCTGCTAAGACCAGCTCACAATGAGGCTGCAGTCAATGGACTGGAAACCTTTGCTTCAGTATCTGGGACAGCCAGAGCTGGTGTGTGAATGTGTGAGTGTCTTTATGGAAGTGTGTTCGAGTGTGGGAAGTCAATGGTCCTGTCTCTTGGGGCTTTCTTCCAACCAGGAGATGAGATGGGAAAGTTTATCTGAGAGGGAGTGGTTTCTCAAGCTAAAGTGTATGAAACGGGACAGATTAAGTGTCTGAGTTCTTTTCAGTTTTTTCGTTTATTATCCTCACAGCTAATCTTTCCCTCAGCTGTCCACTGTTTGTTCTGTTTTACCCTTTTGTACAGCACATTTGCATTTTGCTACATAATTTTTACTCAGATATCCAGTTAAGTAACCTGGTGTCTGAAACAGATTACCACTGAGCCAATTTCTGTGCCGTCTATCAAAAGCTAATCTGTCCCGACAATTTTGACTCCTGCTGTTTGATGTCTTGTCTTTATTCATCTCTTTACCATAAAACACAGTAAGTTGATCCATGTGTCAAATAGATAATGCTGCATGTCTTTATTTGACATAAAGTAAATTGGCTTTGGGTTGTTAGTCTGCTTTTTAGGAAAGTATTTGGGGGATTTTATTTTCTCTATTTTCTATTTTATTATAAATTAGATTACATCATACGACAATCATGTCATTACAAAAATTTACATCAGATTCAATTATTATTAGTTGCACATTAGTGGTAGGCTGGTTGTTTATACAAAAAAATGTTTTTAGGTACCTGAAGACCAACAATCACATGATTTTCTTGGGTTTTTGACAATTACTAAATTAAATGACATATTAATTAATCTATCCACCGAGAGTGACGAATTGACGCATGTACTTGCAGTCACTACTGTGATGTCATACACGACTACTGCCCTGATGTTCCTGATTCTGTTTTGGTGATCTTAACACAGAGTAACTGCTTATTTACAGTATGTGCCTGCAGAATTTGTGTGGATGTACTTTTGTGTTGAGAGTGTGTGAAGCAGAGGTGGTTTCATGCCCTCTATCAGACTGGGCCACCGTGTAAGTGTGACCTGAGATCAATATGCAATCTAACCACCCCTGGGGGCTTGGCTGGCTCCGATTTACAGTACAGCACAGTGGCAGTCCAGCATCTGTCAATACACGGTCCTTACAGGACAAACGAAGCACTTTATATAACTGGCCTCTGTGATTGTTGGGACCAGAGTGAATGGAGCTCAGGGGAACAAGACAAACACTTGCCGATGTACCCAAATATTATTTTGACTGGAGGCTATTTCCGGTGGCCTACAAACAGGAAATCTAAATTGTCCCCTCCAGACATATGTATGGATCACTGTGTCCTGCTCAAGCAAACATGTGACCTGCGAACTGCATTACTTACATGTTGGTGTTTGCGGTTGAGGTGAGCCACTCGCCAGCCAGACCAATGATGTCCAAACCAGAAGATAGTTGGTTGAAGAAGCGAGGGTGGCCTAAAGAAATAAAAGGCTATATTCAAAGAGTGTATCACATTTTATACAGTTGTTTGTCCTGAGTACAAAAAAGTACTTTTTCTTTTTTTTAATGACACAATGACCATAATGCCCTGGACACTAAATGTGACCTCCTGAATGTGATTGTGGTTATGATAGAATAAATAAATAAAAATACAGAGTAAAAATGCTCTTCATTTCACTGCACATTTCATTCTGTATTTCTTCGGTCAGTCATGGTACCTGAGGGATCTGACATAGCAGGCTCGCTATGCCATAATTACATTTGTAACAGCTATATGACAGCCATTTAGACTCTAAGGTGCGTGCACAAGCAGCCACAGTGAGCCTGGAGCCAAGATACAGTCATGGATATATGTAATCTGTGGATCTAGTATTATACAGTAATTCTTTCCATGATAAACAGATGTCTTGTGCGCATAAGATATAAAACTACCGTAACAACGAAATCTATTAGTGCGATTCCGTTGAACAAGCCGACAGCGTTTCTAACAAGCCAGAGGAAAGTTTTTCACTCTTTCAGCACCACGGACAGCTCCTCCGGTCATTCCTGACAATAATGAAATGAAACCTCGAAATGTTTTGTTTTTTTTTATTTATTTTTTAAAGTAGAGAAGAAAATGGTTTGGGGATGAAGACACCTCTGGCAAACGAGGGCTCTGTAAACCCAGGGGACAGTTTGAGCGTTGTCGTTTTTAACAGCTTGAAACAGCCCCTTGATCAGATCCCCTCAGGCGACACTTGGTTTAATAAGTCGTGGGGGGGAGAAGAGGAGGATGTCAACTGAATTACCAGGGGGTAATAAATAAGGTGGTCATCTTAATAGGCTGTAGCCTGCGCTCTCCGAGGGGGGGGGGGGGGGCTTATTTGATATTGTTGCATTTACATAGGCGCACTACAATTTTTAAGAATAGCGTGCGTCTCTATATTTCTATTCTATATTTGCGTGAGCAAATAGAAATGTAATTGCAAATGTTAATATGTTCAATTATTGAATCCCAATATCATAATAGCCTGTGTCTGACCCGTCCCGTCCGTCCGCCCCCCCCCCCCGGGGGTAATTCAGGTAACACCTTTGAAAATGATACTGCCGGCTCAGCGGGGTGTCGCTGCATGCTTACCTGTCCGGACGCCATATTTCAGCGTGTCCCTGCAGTCCACCAGGATCTGCTCTAGCGACTCGGGTTGATCGGACAGCTCCAGGTTGAATCCCTCCATGCCCTCCAGGAGCTGGTGAGGGTGGTGGAAGTCCAGCACCTTGGTGGAGCGTTCGAAAGTTTTCTTGACGTAGTTGGTGAGAATGTCAACCACCTCCAGCAAAAACTGAATGGTAGGCTCTTCTCCATTTTTGGCCGGCAGCAGGTCTAAAGCGCGAGGGGAAAGGAAGTTGAAATGAAGCTTAGTAAGGAAGTAAAAAATGTTGGCGTCCTTCTGCGTGTATGGCTTACTTTTGATACTGTTTATCAGATGTTTAGGGATTTAGACAATAATAAGTCCACTTTCCTTTTTTAATTTTTTTTTCCTCAACAATTTTTCTTCAAAATTTTCTTCATTTGCGTCGAACAATGAAATATTCCACCTAGAATAGTTAGCCTACAAGCTACATTTAGCTTTTTCTTCCTATGGCAGATTTTGGCAGCAAAATTGCAGCATTGTTAAATTTAAATAGATAATCAAATCAAATACAACTGTTTTTCCTTTCAATTCTCCGTTCCCTGTCTCTTTGATATAATTACAGTCAATTAGCTGTAGGCTAAGTGCAAAGCCGGAATCTTCCAGAAGGCTGAGTTTCATTGAGCAGACAGTTTTCACAGTCGCCATTTTGACGTGAAACACGACTGTTATTACTGAAATTAACTAAGGTTCATCTTTACACACAAGAATAATTAATATATATAGCATATAAAACTTTATAAAACTGATTCGTAACACATGTTTATTTACTGCTTCATGTAGCTTCGTTATTGAGCAGAATTTTACCAATTAACGTGACAATTACAAAAAAATAGCACTGCTTTTCTATTTCTGTGAGGTCTTTTAGATCAAAGTCAGCCATATTTAATTAGAAATGAGGACCTTATAGTTAATGGCGTCCACAGTGCACAACTCTACTATCGCAAGGAGGCCAAATGATTTGCGAAAACGACCACAAGCTCATTCCTCGGCAGCGTAGCCTATAGGCCTCGTTTGAGTCGGCCAAGAATTCAGTTCTCACCTCGGGCGAACAGGTTGGAGAAGTCGGTCTCGGTGTGGCGGAAGCGCGGGTCGCTGTTGTCGCACGAGAGCAGGTTCTTCTGGCCCGCGAGCCTCCCTTTGTCGTCCAGGCTGTTGTTCTTCTGCAGGAACCCTAAGGTGTTACAGGGCGAAGAGAACGAATTACCGCCAAACACTTCCATCCCCTCTCACACAAAAAGAAAAAGAAAAATATGGATCTAAAAAAAATTATAATAATAATAACGTTCGCTGGGGAAATAAAAGAGGTATTGAGAGCTAGGCTATATGCCTAAATATTTCGTGCTGAGTGACCTACAGACAGTGTTCGAAAACAAAAACAAAAAGGTCTGTTATCCTATCATAATGCCCTGAATACTTAATACATCTGAAATGCTCTCTGGTGAGGGGGCCAAACTTAAATAGGCCAAATACCAGGGCCCATGTGAGCGGGGGGCTCTCCTCACCCTGTGACATCACAACCCCAGACCCCCTGTCAGGGAACACCCAGTCCCTGTTGTCCCGGAACGCTCTGATCGCCTCAGTGACCAGAACAGCCTGCGGTGACAGAGCCACACAGCCGCTAAATATACATCCTATAAAGAAGATTTAATGAAGGATGCACAGAGCCCCGAAGCGGTCCCGCCTCTGGAAGGTCAAAATGTTTTATAATCCACAACTTATCCGTCTGGATATCTGCAGAACAACGCCATTGGGCCTAATCATGCGCAACATCATAGAAGTCAGAAACCCTGATCAGCTGTGAAATGTCATGCCTCATATTTTCGAAGGGAAAATAAGCCAATAACCTCTTGCTCATTACATGCAATAGACATATTCATAATCGATATTTGAGACTCTCCACCCGCCGTATCCTCCATAACATTTTCCACTCCACTTCCACCCCCCCGGCCATTAAAATGTCATTTAACCAATCAAAGGCTGAAGCTCGTTCTCTAAAAGCGGCAATATCAGACTTCTTCGGGCCTTTAAAGTGATTTGTGCCGGGACAAACGGGTCAATAACACGCCGGTGGATACAGTATCTACATGACATTCATCTCCACGTGCAGCTCCAAATCCATATGCTGTCAAACACGGGCTTGGCTTTTATTTTCCGAGGCACTGAAACAGGATTCTTTAAAATGGGGGGAAAAAAAATACGAGGTCAAATATTTCAAATGAATTTCATTTTTTTCCAGGCTTGTCCTGAAGATTTTTCTGTCTTGGTGCTGAAATGGGAAAGGACGTGGGGGGGTTAGGGGGCAGTCTGGAGGGCTCTCATCACTACACCCACGGTCTAATGTCCGCTGACCTTTAGAGGATGGAAACGCATTGTGACAGTTGGGGATGGGCCAGCTCTGTTCACATCACGGCCTGTTCCAGAAGGCCCCGAGATAGGGACGATAATGGTTACAGAAAAAGAAAAAAAAATGGTCAAATGAACGTCACAGCCGCGATGAGTTCTCACACAGGTGACGGTGTGCCACCCTGCAAAGCGGCGAGATTGTGTCCGGAAAATGAGAAATGTGTCCAAAACCAAAAGAAACTTACCACAGATCTTCATCCCCAGTTTCCGCGTGCATCCGTGCATCCACGCATATTCGTAGGCTAAAAACAGAATGAACGTTTGAGTTGTCTGTGTTTGAGGTCGCGGAACAGGGTGGAGAGGCGGATGATGGAGCACACTGAGCGGTGGAAGCGTGATGGAAGCGGACGGCTCTTGGCCAGGTGAGCGCGTCAGAAAACTCGTTTTTGTTTTTCTTTAAACCAGATTTTTATTACATTTAATTTTTTTTTACCTCCCTCCAATAATTCATCCACTGTACCATCACTACTTCTGATTATGGGGAGATGATTCTTATCACATTTCCGATTTGAGTTTAATCAATAGGGACCGACTGTGGCCCACGAGCCAAATCCACGCCGGCTCACACACACCCAGCCAAGGGGCGGACTGGAATTAACACCCGTGAAATGAGCTCACGGAGGAAGGCAAGAATTAATTGAGTGAAACACAGTAGGTTATGTGACTGCACCGTGCTGGTAATGTCTGTGGTCTGGAAGCAGAAACGTATTATAAAGCACATCTCTCGCTCTCACATACGCATCATGCATACACGGACAAGACGCGAGCGTGGACATGCGACAGCAGAGATGAAGCAGCAGCCGGCGGGAACACGGTGCAGAGCCCAAGGCGGCGGAGTCGGAGGCGAGGCGGCGAATGCAGGTGATGGAGAACTCATAAAAACAAAAACAACAAGTATTTAAATCTACTGAAGCAATCTCATTCTGAGAGAGACAGCTCGAGGTACCGAGGCCAACACAGAAACCCACTCAGACGAACACGCACGAACACGCACGCACAGACAGAACAAGCCTGCAGGCGTGGAGAGATGGAGCGTGGCAGAGAGATAATGGCAACAGCAGCGGCAGATACTCCGGCAAGTCAGACAAAACAAACATTTCTTTTAATGGAAACCTTCATGGTACAAATTCAACTTTGAAATGATTATTTAAAAAAAAAAAGAATCTTTAGAGACATACAAGAGACAAATAAAAGACCCCAAATACACTTTATTCGATAAAAAAGGAATACATACATCACACTGGCCCCGAGGGGTGTTTTCTTTTGACGTTAGAGGACAACACCCTGTTATTATTTCCCTGCGTTGCAGTGCAGATGGCTGCTCAAGTGAGCTCTGATGGAGTCGATTTTGAGTATGCGACAAAGGCCCAAAATGACTGATTAACCCGCAGGTTCGTTTAGCCTTAATGGCTTAGTCATTATTTCTAAAAAGAATTTTAAAAAAGGGAGGGATGGCAATTTTTTGAAGAGAAGCTTTAAAAAAAACATATGCCTAAAATTGAAGATCAAGAAATCATTCTGAAAATATTCACGGAAGTAAACGTGAATAAATATAGATGTTTTTTTGTTTTTTTTAAACGACTGAAATATTCTAAGGATCTCGATCCCCGAAACATTCGAATCGAGAAGGTATTTTCAAAGGGTGGTTTAGAATTAAAAAAAAAAAAAAAAAAGAAACATAGGGAAAGCCTTTTAAATACTAATGCTTTATTGGCGCATCTTTGGGAGCCAGGTTCCGCTGCGTGGCGCGCGCTGCTGATCCGCCAGACAGCGGCAGGCAGCTGTGATGGCTCTGTTTTTAACCGGAATGATTAACGACGGAGTCCACGCAGCAAATGGCCCGGGCTAGACTGCTGCTATCAAACACAGAGGGAGGGGGCAGACGGAGAGAGAGAGAGAGACAGAGAGAGAGAGAGGCAGACAGAGGCTAAAAGAGGGGCGTGTGGGGGTGAAACTGGGTTTAAGCCCTTTGTGCTGGCACTGGATCAAACTGCAGAAGTGTCTTTGAGCAAGGCACCAAGTGACAGAAACGGAGATCCGCTCTGTAGACGAGGATTTCTCTTGGGGATCGATAACAGCATCGCAGTGTCATTAACAACAAGATGAGTGTGAGGACCTACTTGATGACGGAGGTCTTAAATTCGCAGAGTTGGGGTCCTGGTCCCCGCCGGTGGCTGTCGGTTCAGACGTGGCCATAGCTCCTCTGTTTTTTTTTTATCTCCAGCTGCGAACAACAACAACAACAACAACAACAAAAAAGGTCCAGCGTCATGGGAGGCTCTGTGTCAGCGCATCAAATTCAGACCAAAAACAAACATTTTGAATAACTGCATTCAGTTTGATCAGAGAGTGACGTTTGGTCGCTGCGCGTCGCCCGTCCACTCGTTTCCAAAGGACAGGCGGGTGGGCAGAGGATTAAGCCGCGCAATTTGCAGCGAATTGAGCACGACGCACAACTAAGACGCGTATCAGAATTTACAATTGCGGAGATAATGTAAATGCCTTTTTAAAAACGTCTCTGCCATTTAGACTTTAAACACCCCACAGTGCCCAAAGAACCTGGTGCTATTCCACACATGAACATGAATTGGTTGATATTCAGAATTTGTTGTGGAGCCGGATACGTAGGACATTGTGTTTATTCTGCGAGAATAAACACAATGTAGGCCTATGTGATATTTTAACCAAACTATCAGTTTTCAGCAGAGCGTCGTCTGACCGAAATGCTCTTTGAGGCGTGATAATCCACGGCTCTCGCAACAGTTGATATTTCTAAGGAACAAAAGCAAAGAGATCGCAAAGATACACGGGGCCGTTTTACAAGTTGATTCAAATCAGTTAAAATGTCCATAAATAACTTTCAGCAGTAAACATTTCAGTTAAGTTCTTTTTTTGAGCAACGTATCCCAAAGTACTGATCGTGGTTTGAATGGTATGAATTCGTTCTCTCACTCATCTGCCACTCATCTATCAAAACTACACAAATGATCATAATATATCTATATTTAGCATCCTTTAAAACAGCCCCCAGAAAGGCAAGCGCTTTAATCGATTGACTGTGAAGAAATAAGAGGCCAATCAATGAAGACGTGCAGCTGAAATGAAAGGAGGAAAAACCTTACCGGCGCACAGGTTGTCGGATTCAGAGAAACTCTAAATGCTACAATTGCCACCCAAAGGTGCGACAAGAAATAGTCCAGTGGCGGCGATGGCGGAATACCAGCAGAGCGCACTTAGAAAAGAAAAATCCTCATCCAGCGGTGCGCAAGTGACCCTTTCTCCCTCAAGAATATTTTTTAGTCGTTATTTATATCTCAGGCTCTGGCAGCCCATTGGTCACTTCACGCAGGCATGAGTCACAGCGTTGCTTTCCTGACGACTCCTCCCTGTTATCCACTGACAGCCACAATTCACTTTAAGAAGCCAACGTTTAAAAAAAGAAAAGGAAGGGGAGAAAAAAAAAGGCTGAGAAAAGCGCCAGTGACGTATATCCACCCCTTGACTGTGTGCACATGTGTGCCTCCAGGTGTGGGTGGGCGTCACAGGATGGTGGCTGTGGACCAGAATGTGAAACAAGCTCTGATTTGCTGCCATAGACACTGACCTTGAGAAAATGACAGTTGAATCATGAGGTTTTGTAACCACAGCTTCACACTCAAGAGTATCAACCCATCTCTTTATCTTCTGCCTAAGGACCTGTGGAAACTCTGTAAGGGCTTTTTGTTTGGCTCAAAACAGAGGCATTTTGGATGAATGCATGAATAGAAAGAGAGAGATGTACCATCCATGTGGACTGCACATAAATACGGCCTCTAATGTTCACCTTTGGTTGAGACATCATCATACTTTATGATCTACACCCTTGTGGCCGTGACACAGATAATAAGGCTGAGATATCAAAGGGAATCCAGCCTCGTGGGTGTTTACTCAGCGTCCTCCCATCATCCTCATGCTTGTGTCCCGGTGCATTCAGTGGAAGATCAGCCATTATGTTCATTCAGCTGCTGGAGATTATACAACCTTTAAAGTGTGCTTTGCATTTGTTTCACAATTCACGAGTGAATTCAAAAGACTGTATGAACAGGTGCACTGAAACAAGTTGCACTTGTTAAACTGCCAGAGACATTTCATCGGTAAGTTAGGTTTCAGCCACTTTGTGTAGGTGGGTCTGGTAAAACAAAAATTCCTGCTGAAAATTCCATTCTTCTGTGAAATTTCACAACTATAACATGAACTCTGAGCGCTGAGAAATGTGTTGCAGCGGATTCTCCCGTTCTGCTGTTATGCCACTAATCTGTTGCAGGGGAGCAGGATCCGGTGACATGAAGTGATTAGAGAGCACCCGTCAAACCTGCGATGGCGGAAATCCTTGTTATGAGCATGCACGCAACATTCCTGCACTAGTTTATTAAATATTAGTTTCCAAAAACCGTCGTGAACGAACAGAGCAAATGTCCCCAGTACCCAGCCTCGCTTTGCACATTGGCTGATATCCCTGCAGACACTGAGTTCACGTAACTTAAGAATTGAGTAGATGAGCCAGGTTCCGAGAGTAAAATCTGCTGATGGTAAAAACTTAGAATAACAATGTGTCCCATAGTATTTGTACACACAATAACGGGTGTTGGGTCAGTGGAAACCGTTAACACAGCGTTCACAGATCATCCACTCAAAGCAGAAATGAAGCATTAGACGGTATAGAAAAGCAGTTGAAAACGATCGTTTGTATTTGCGGTCATCTCTCCTTTAGCCGCTTCCACCACCTAATAACTGACATATCTGGTGTTTTAGGAGCTGAATGGTTAGTGTTCTTTTGTCAGTGGCCTGTTTATCTTTTTATCAATCTGTTCAGGTATTTAAGTTGCTCTTTTTTTTTTTTCCATTTCCTAATTTCTTACCCATCTAAACGATTATTTCTTTCTTATATATTAGATAACCCAAGCACAGCCCAGTCACAACCCACCGACACATGATATCAGTACAACAGAGGGCAGACATTGTTTCGTGGCGTCCTTACATGCTGGCAAAGCTCTTATACATTGTCTTTATTGACAACATGCTCTGCTTGTATTGTCTTGCCAATGCAATATTTTTTTACGTTGTGAATTTTTTTGGTTTATTATAATTAAAAAGCAAAAAAATTGTGTTCTGAGGCACATTTTTTACATATTTAACCTGAGGTGTTTATTCTTACATCCAAGAACTTGAAGTGTAAACTATATTTTAGAAGGCATCGATATTATAGCGTCAGTTCATTTTGGTTTAAAAAAAATAACTCAAATATTTGCATTTGTTATTGAGTAAAGTGTTGGCCTCGATGTTAGCGACTCGATACTGATTCTTTTTTAATTCAGCTCTCTCAGTGCTCTAAGGATCGACATTGTCTAGCAGACTGTTTTTCCAAAGAACTAGATGAGTAAGGGTTGAAGTCACTTTCGTAACATTTTCTTCCGCAGATGGCAGGTTCATGCAAACAAACATTCAATTTCACACTTCAACAATGTACGTTTCCTGTAGACAAGAACAACAGCATTGTCCACAGTGAAAATTATCCCTTGCATGAAAGGTACTACCTCCAGTAGGGGTCCTTAGGCAAGACCCCCTTACCCTACCTGCCTGTAAGTCGCTTTGGATAAAAGCGTCTGCCAAATGCTTTACAGAACAGAACAAACAGAAAAGAAGGTCCACTCTCTTGCAATTCTGGTTTTATATAACAGAACGTAATGACAAAATCATCTGGTCCTCAACAGGTTTTAAAATTTAAGTAAATACAACTTTAGATGCACAGCAACACATGACATGTTACACTGTGTAATTGTTTAACAAAAAATAGGTAAAATAGCTAAAATGATGTGTAAAATACTAAGTTCACTCTCACTGCTTCCAGAGGGATTAAGAGGGTAAGTATTATAGTAAAATACAGTTGATTAACTGATCATCATCAAGTGTGAACGCCTCTATAAAAGCAGAGGTTTTGTCAGTTTGCTGAGCTGGAGCATTCAGGTGTGTGTTAACACGATGCCAAGGAGGAAAGACATCAGCAATGCAATGATCAGCAATGATCTTAGAGGAGCAATTGTTGCTGCCTATCAGTCTGGGAAAGGTTAGAGTCCATTATTCTACAGAGAGAAGTGGAAAACATTCAAGACAGCTGTCAATCTTCCCAGAGGTGGACGTCCCAGCACGTTCAGGTCAGACTGTGCAATGCTCAGAGAAAACTGCAAAAAACCCAAGAGCTACATCTTAGACTCTACAGGCCTTAATTAGCATGTGAAATGTTAAAGTTCACAAAGTTCATGACAGTATTTTGTTTCGATTTCCCCCATTGGGGGATGAATAAAGTATTTTTCTATTCTATTCTGTTCTATTCTATTCTAGTACAATTAAAAGAAGACTGAGCAAGTATGGCTTGTTTGGAAGGGTTGCAGGAGAAAGCCTCTTCTCTCTAAAAAGAAACAATGTCCTCTTCTCTCATGGAACAATGTCCTTTGGACAGAGCAGACCAAAGTGGAGATGTTTGGTCATAATGCACAGCAGCACGTTTGGAGAAAACCAAACACAGCATATCAGCACAAACACCTCATATCAACTGTCAAGCACGGTGGTGGAGGGCTGATGATTTGGGCTTGTTCTGCAGGTACAGGACCTGGACACCTTGCAGTCATGGAGTCCACCATGAACTCCTCTGGATACCAAAGTGTTCTAGAGTCAAACGTGAGGCCATCTGTCTGACAGCTAAAGTTTGGCTGAAACTGGGTCATCAACAGGACAATGATCCCAAACACAGCAGCAGATCTACAACAGAATGTCTGAAAAAGTCAGATTTAATCTGACTGTTTGATCAAATATGTCAACGAATGTCTGCAAACCTCAATGAACTGAAGCAACGTTGTAAAGAAGAGTGGACCAAATTTCTTACACAGCAATGTGAGAGAAAATGATTAATGATTCAACGAGCTCCTGAGTCATGAGCTGCACCTAGTTTTCCACACACTGCTTCTGGATTTTAACTTACAACCTTACACAACATGGCTGGTATGTTGTCTTATGTCCTCATACTTAAAACTTCAAAATTGAAAGAGGAAGAAGATGTTTTCATACTGCACTCATTCTTCTTCTTTCGTAAGAGAAAATTTATTTGAGATCTAATTGTAAGTACTGCAGTTGTGTTTAATGGCTTTATGGATACAAATAAATACAATTTTCCACATATAAACAGATCAGAAGTAACACTGCCCCTGTTGCACTGATACAACAGTTTTAGGGGGATATGTGAGAAGGAGGGCATGGCTTGTGTCTACTCATATGCTTTTCACCATCACCATCATCATCATCATCATCATCATCCTCCTTATCATCATCATCATCATCTGATGAAGAAGAGGAGCAAGACGAAGAGGAGGAGTTTGAGGTACAAGATGACTTCTCATCACTTTCAGAGTCGTCGTCTTCTTCTTCATCTTCAGCCTCCTCGCCGCTCTGCTCTGACTCTTGTTCTAATGTAAAGGACACGGGGAAAAACTCAGGGCACCGGCAGAAAAAGGCAGCAGAAATGTTTTTGGGAAAACCTCTTGTCACCTTCCAGCAGCTTCCTCTGGATCAACGGGAGGAACTCGGAGGCCTCGGGATTGTCTGGTTCATAGATGAGAACTGGAACAATGAGAGAGGAGGAAACACTGAACGGCTTCGCCTGTGGTGAATTTCTGCCTGACAGACGTACGGCTGGCGGGTGCAAGATACCTACTCATCTGACACAGTTTACTGGCCACCTCAAACTCTTTGTCCATCAGAGCTCTGAGGAACTGAAACCAGACATTTCCACTTCAGTTTAAGATTGTCTGATTTCAGTTTTTACTCACGTATACTCAAAATGACACTGTTTTAGGCATTTGAATAACACAAAAGGCACAACAGCTACAGCAGTAAGTGTACGTGAGCTCCTCTACCTTCATCATCAGCTCCACTGGAGCCTTCAGGTCTTCATCCACAGCATCCTCCTCCTTGGTCTGCTCTTCCTGTCCATTACGTTTAGGCTTGGGGAGCAGTTCAACTGCACGTGTGGCTGCTCCTGGCGACAATAATCATCACCGTCACTTTCTTTCTTGATTCCTCTCTGACTTTGAATTCTATTCTTATTCCATTCTTCATATACAGACCAACCTGTTACCGTTGAGTCGGGTGGCTGCAGATTCCTTGGCACTTTCATTCCTAGCTCCTCACGGGGCTCTCCTTGTTCATCAATCCTGAAATCAAATATAAATTCAAAATTGTTTGGCAAAATTGGCATATTTCTTTGGTCTGAACACTGACAGTGTGAACTCTGAGCACAGACCTGACTGCGATGCCGACGAAGTCTTTCACAGCATGTGCTAAAGACCACAGGAAACAGTTTAATATTAATCGCAAAGAAACTAAACTAGTTCAAACTCTCCAGGCTTAATAGAATGTTTAATGCTTTATTTACCAAATCACATCCGATATAGTAAATAAAGCATTCAACCTTATATGAAGACTGGAGACAAGAATAAAATGACATATAGAGAAAATGGCATCTCTTTTTTTTGTGCTTTTGATATACTTTCTATATATCTTTTGCTCTGCACTGTGGTGCTCTAAGTCTACTTTGGCCAGAGAAACTGCTTCTCGCCTATCCAGCAGCACCAGCTGCTTTGTTGCAGCGCGTATTGTTTTCATCACACGAATCTGTGTGTCTGTCATCGTAGCTAAAATTGGTCCTGGAACCACCTAATGCAACAGGTTATTGACTGTGCCTGGTGTCCACACATCAGACCAACTCTGTCAACACGACTGCGTCATAACAGCGTAGACGTATGGCACAGCAAAAGGGACAAAATTAAACAAGAAGGACAAGATGGCAGAGGTTCCCAGTTATTAATCAGGCCAATGATAATTCAGTGCTGGTATTTTGATCAACCAGTGGTGGAAAATGTGAAGGTGTAAGTTGGGCTGTGTCTAATCCAACGACCCACTGCAGTAGCTGGTCGTTGGCACACTGAGGCTAACGACGCACCGTATGGAACTGAAAAGCGAGCTTATGTTCACCTCTCCTTGGCCATAGAAGACACCCCTTTAAAGGGATAGTTCGCCTCTTTTGACATGAAGCTGTATGACATCCCACAGCAATATCATTTTATGAACATTGACTTACCCCCTGCTGCATTCTGTGAGCCGAGTTCCAGCCTCGTTTTGACAAAAGTAGTCCGGCTAGTTGGCTGGGGCCACAAAAATAAAGCGTTTTGCTTCTCAAAACAATATGCGTTCAAAATACATTTACATCACAAAATCGTTCTCCAGGAAAAAGTCAGACCTCACAATCGCTTGGCGCTATTTTTGCCTCCCTTCGTATCACTGTCTGATAATGATACCGTCTCCACCACATACAAGTTATGGTAGCCTTTTCCCCTGCTAAGTGTGCCTGTGAGTGATGACAGTCTCCAGGTACTCGTGGGTATTACTTTTAGAATAGGTCAGGTTTAGGTATGTATGCATTACTACCAGTGACATCGGTGTTTCCTCTGTCTTAAAGTGGGCTTACTTTCTGTTATCAGCGCGTCTCCAGACGTTTCAGTCTTCTGGCGAGAAACCTGGAGAATGAAGTTTTGAGGTTAAGCTGTGACTCTAAATAAGTTACTGTCAACCCAGTGTTCTCCAAATACCAATACTCACCTGGACAGAACAGGACTGTGCATACGTCGGAGGACTACTAGGTGAAAACAAAGAAAGAGCAAAAATAAGACCACAGAATGAGCTGTTTTTTTTGGCAGAAATGTATGCATCTACTTAGATTTCTTACTGAGGTTTACCCGTGGCTTTTTTTCTTTCCACCTTTTCTGGAACATAATCAAAACATTAGCTTGCTCTGAAACATTAGTGACCAGCATAAACACTGACATAAAAGCCCTGGGTCTCATTTCAGCCTCAGAATGACAAAAGAAATGTGACTGGATGTAACGTTTTTTTGTGCCCGGGTGGATTACTTCGTACCACACGGTTTGTGATCTTCAGCGTTTGCAGAGGTGACTTCCACTACCGGCTTGATAATTTAAAAGAAAAAAGTGAAGACAAGAAAAAGAAATGACATTTTTCTTAAGATTTGGATGAGATTAGAACGTTAGCAAAGGGCACAATATGAACATTTTTAATGGAAACCTGTTTCTTGTACCTGTTTCTGTACGACTGCAGAGGACCGCGCAGAGCACTGTAATCTAGACATGAAATAATAAAGAGAAATCACGTCAAAAACAGTTTTAGCTTGGTTTAAAGACGTAACTATTTATTTAATTATGTTAGTCAGCTCACACCACAACAATGTTACTGAAACAAACCACGATAACGGTGACGATAAAGTCAGTTGACAAGCCAAAATTAGCTGTGAATGTTACTTCATTAGCTAGCAGTAGCAGTGTGTAGCGACTGTTAGTGAGTTTCCCACCTGCTCATTGATAAAACAATGTCCTCTTGTCCTAACGTGAAATGCTGATAAGTTTTGGTTTCCTGTAAGCTGACGTTTTGTCGTTTTACTCGTAGTTTAACAAAGCTAACTGTTGCCTGGCGTACAGACGATGGTTGCTACGACACGGGGAAATAAAACAAGCGTTACCATAGCAACGTGGGACTCCTGGAGAATGCGACCTTCATTGTTAACGAGAATTTGCTAACTGTAAAAGTAATTACTTTGTCCCATGAAGCAGAATATTTACATTAGACATTGGTCTTATTAAATATACGTTCATGTGGAAAAGAAAATAAACCATTTTTTGATTTTAAGGGTTTCGGAAAAAAGAAAAAATCTCATCAGGTCTTTAACCGGTTAAACGCAACACCAGATGAACAAAAACACATGACAATATCTGTTTAACAAGAGCAAAGCCTAAATTAAGTCCACAGCATGATCCAATAACTCGAGGAACCACCTTTAGCAGCAATAACTTTAAGTAACTGTTTTCTGTTCAACATTATCAGTCGCATCCCACATTAGAGGCTTTTTGTCCCACTGTTCTGTACAGCTTAACTTCATTGAGGTTTGCAGACATTTGTTGACATATTTGATCAAACTGTCAGATTAAATCGGACTTTTTCAGACATTCGGCTGACACACTTCCCTGGATCTGTCCAAATGACACTGGAATGTCTGGTGAAGCTTCCAAACCGGACGGTCCGACTGACATCTCCCACTGGAACAGTGTTGGTGCCAAACCCAAATCATCAACCCCAGCCAGGATCTGGTCTCATGTTGTCCGTCGCAGACGTAAATCCAGCACAAAACCTAAATCTCCAGCACTCACTCCGCCACCTGAAGTTCTATTGCATAATAGATACGATCCGTTGACTCAAAATAGAGTGTGTGATGATGAATGTATCCCAAACATGAAGACAAACAAGAGAAATGGCCCCAAACCTCAGCCAAGGGCTAACCAGATCACCAGAAGAAGCCCAAATCTCACAACCAAGGTGAGGACTACAGAAGCGATCGACACCTCCACACAAAAAGGAATAGACACCATTCTGATCGGGGATTCTATAACACAGCATGTCAGAATGGCAAAGATGGAAAATATAACTTTTTCTGATACATCAGTCAGGGAACTGATAGATATTTTGCCGACCATTCTGTCTACTCATCCAGATGGCACGAGGATCATTGTCCACACAGGGTCTTTTGATATTCTGAGAAGGAAGACTGGCTCTGAGGTCCTGAAGAAGGATTTTTTGCTGCTTTTGGAGAGACTGTGTCACTATGGAGCACACCGGGTCTCCATTTCTGGCCCCATCCCTACTGTGGGTAAAGGAATTGAACTTTTCAGCAGACTTCTTGGCCTAAACACATGGTTGTCAAATGCATGCATCGCCCATGGGATTAAGTTCATTGATAACTTTAATATCTTTTGGAACTGTAAGGAGCGTTTCAGACTTGATGACGTGCATCCCAATCGAACTGGATGCAGATTACTTGGTGCACACTTACGTCATGCTGTTGGGACGGCAAACCCAAACATGACTGTACAGATTAGACTGAAGGACACAGCAGCGAGGCAAACAACCCCCAGCCCTCCCCCCTCACCAGACCCTTTATTGCACATCACCCAAGGTCTCCAAAGGATGTCTCTATCCCAGCCAGGACTCCAGCGACCACCATCAACCGAGAAACGCAGGGCACCCCCTCCTCCTCCTCTTACATCATCTGTCCTGGCAGAGCAGGACACAGGGGGATGTTCAAGGAGCAGCACAACATCCAGAGTTCAAAACAAAGATAGCACTGTTCAAAGCTAAGATACCATGCCATGATGCGTTCAGGGTCCCTGCTACAGTAGTCCGACTACTGACAGCTGTTCTGAGAACAAGCTGGGGCCCAATCGGATTCCTGTATTAGTCAGTAAAAGAAGGAATCAACCTGCTGGGTGAATCTATCTAATCTGTTAACGGTACCATGTACAACTCAGAATACAACAGAGACCAGTGTAAACTCCACAAAGCTAGCCTTACTTAATATTAGATCTCTGTCCAATAAGTCACTGTTAGTTAATGACTTCATAATTACACACAATTTAGATTTTCTTTTTCTGACAGAAACATGGTTAACAGAGAGCACAAGTGCTGCTGTTCTTAATGAAGCAGCCCCCCCAAACTTTAGTTTTATGGATAAATGCCGAAATGGGAGGAAAGGTGGGGGTGAAGCTGCCTTATTTAAAGATACATTCCAGTGTAAAGAGATCTCATTTGGTGAATTCACTTCTTTTGAATATCTTAGTTTCATTTTAAAGGGTGTTCCTAAAATCCTGTTCTTAATCATTTACAGATCTCCAAGATACTGTGCAAGTTTTATTGATGATTTTTCTGAATTATTGTCTGTTATTTCGACTGATTTTAACCATTTTATCTTGACCGGGGATTTTAACATTCACATAGATAATATGACGGATGGTAATGCCAAAGAATTTTCTTCTGTGCTGGACATGTTTGATTTGTGGCAACATGTAACAGAACCAACCCACCTTCGAGGTCACATTCTGGACCTGGTCATTTCTAAAGGTGTTGATATTTCTTCTGTTGTGGTTATTGATTTGGCCTTGTCTGACCATTTTTGTATTTTATTTGATTTACATATTACTCAGAATGTTCAAACAACGAGCTTCTCAGTTAAGAAGAGGCACATTAATGAGAAAACAAGTGCTCAGTTTAGGGAGGCCATAGCTATGTTACCAACAATGAGCGCAGAGTCGGTTGAAGGAATGCTGGATCTTTTTAACTTAATTAATTTTTAATGTAATGGAAGCTGTTGCACCGATAAGAATCAAGAGCACCTTGATCAAACAGAAAACCCCATGGAGAAAAACCACTACGGTCAAAAACCTGAAAAGAGAATGCAGGAAAGCTGAACGTAAATGGAGGAAAACAAAGCTTCAGATTCACTATGAGCTGTACAAAGAAAGCCTGCGTTGTTATAACAATGAGCTGTGCAAGGCCAGACAGCTGCATTTATCTGAAATGATAAATAAGAATGTCAACAATTCTCGAACTCTGTTTGCTTTGGTTGAAAAACTCACAAATCCTCCGAAACAGTTAAACCCAGACCTCCTCTCCACAGAGAAATGCAACAAATTTGCCAACTTTTTTAGCCAAAAAATCAAAACAATTAGACAAAACATTCACGCAACACAGACAAACAAGAAAACTAATCTGTGTCTAAAACCTAGAAATAACTCTGTCTTGATAACTTTCAATCAGGCTTCAGACGTCATCACAGCACTGAAACAGCTCTGGTCAAAGTGTTAAATGACATCAGGTTGAATACTGATTCTGGTAATGTTTCAGTCCTGGTTCTGTTGGACCTCAGCGCTGCGTTTGATACTGTAGATCACAGAATCCTGTTGCACAGGCTGGAAAACTGGGCTGGACTTTCTGGAGCGGTCTTTAACTGGTTCAGGTCCTACTTAGAAGGCCAGAGTTATTTTGTTACAATTGGCAGCTATGAATCTGAGTGAGTGGCCATGACTTGTGGAGTCCCCCAGGGGTCAATTCTTGGACCTCTTTTATTTAACTTGTATATGCTCCCTTTGGGTCAGATATTGCAGAATTTTAACATCAATTATCACAGTTATGCAGACGATACACAACTTTATGTGTCTCTGTCACCGGACGACTGCAGCCCAGCAGACGTACTGTGTCAGTGTCTGGAGGAAGTAAACGCCCGGATGAGAGAGAATTTTCTACAATTAAATGAAGACAAAACTGAGATCATTCTGTTTGGTAGCAAAGAGAAGAGGGTCAGTGTTGGTAAATATCTTGAGACTCGGGACCTTACAATCACTGACCAAGTTGGTAACCTCGGAGTGTTGATAGACTCAGATCTGACTTTCAGCAGCCACATCAAAGCTGTCACCAAGGCAGCTTTTTACCACCTCAGAAACATCAACAGAATTAAAGGTTTCCTCTCACAAAAAGACCAGGAGAAACTCATCCATGCATTCATCTCCAGTAGACTCGATTACTGTAATGCTCTTTTAACTGGACTTCCCAAAAAGCGCATTAAACATCTGCAGCTCATCCAGAACGCTGCTGCTAGAGTTTTAACCCGGACTAAGAAATCTGAACACATCACACCAGTTTTAAAATCTTTACACTGGCTTCCAGTCAGTCACAGAATAGATTTTAAAAGCCTGCTGATGGTTTACAAATCCCAGAATGGTTTAGGCCCAAAAATACATCTGTGATATGTTCAGAGAATATAAACCCAGTAGAATGAAGACCTTTAAGAGGAGGATATTCAGAAAGGGATGTTCAGAAGGAAGAAACTGGACAGATAAACATGAATCGTGTAAGGTGTTACTTTTCATCTATACTAAACTATATGCAGTACAGATACGTAAGTACAGTTATAGTCCTGATGTGGAATCTGGTATTCGTAAGAACTTTAAGGAAAAGTTTGACATTTTCTGAAAGACATTTAGTTAACACATACAGAACATCTTAAAAATGTACTAAAATGAAGGGAAACTCACAGGAGCACACCAATCACAGGCCTGTACGACGAAGCAGGATTAGTGTCTCAGGAAGGTAACTTGAGGCTCAGGTCTGGATTTTCAGTATCACAAAGCTAGTTAATTTAAAAATCACCTAACCTAACTCGAATCGCTTTTATGGCTGATCTTTATTCAGAACAAGGAGACTTCCAGTCAGTCACAGAATAGATTTTAAAAGCCTGCTGATGGTTTACAAATCCCAGAACGGTTTAGGGCCAAAATACATCTGTGATATATTCAGAGAATATAAACCTAGCAGAGCTCTTAGATCGAAGGACTCAGGTCAGCTGGTCCAGTCCAGAGTCCAGACTAAACATGGAGAAGCAGCATTTAGCTGTTGTGCTGCCAACAAGTGGAACAAACTGCCAGTGGAGATTAAACTTTCACCAAATGTAGACATTTTTAAATCCAGGTTAAAAACATTTCTTTTCTCATGTGTCTATGCATGAAATCTGCACGATATCTTTTAACGTATTTAGACTGTTGTCTGTTTTTAAATCCATTTAAATGATTTTACTTGTTTCTCTTTATATTCTTTTATGTATTTTTAATGGTTTTTGCACTCCCTGCTGCAATGCTTTTATTTTATGTAAAGCACTTTGAACTGTTTGTACATGAAATGTGCTATATAAATAAATTTGATTTGATTTGATTTTGATTAGATCTGTTGCTGTGTTTGGGATCATTGTCCTGTTGATGACCCAGTTTGAGCCAAGCTTCAGCTGTCAGACAGATGGCCTCACATTTGACTCTGGAATACTTTGGTATACAGAGGAGTTCATGGTGGACTCCATTAATGCAAGGTGTCCAGGTCCTGTGGCTGCAGAACAAGCCCAAATCATCAGCCCTCCACCACCGTGCTTGACAGTTGGTATGAGGTGTTTGTGCTGATATGCCATCCAAAAATCTCCACTTCGGTCTGCTCTGTCCAAAGGACATTGTTTCATGAGTCTTGTGGTTTGTTCAGATGTAACTTTACAAACTTAAGCTGTGCTGCCATGTTCTTTTTAGAGAGAGGAGGCTTCCTCTCTCAATGCTCATTGTTTTTTCAAAGAACTGTGTGAAGCTGCTGAAGTGAATGCTGTCAGATATTTTCTCCTACAGATAACAGGTGCGTGTCGGCGCACGTTTAGTTCGTCGTTTCAACAACACCAGAAGGTTATGTTTCAGAAAACCAGAACATTAGCGTTGTTCACAATGAAAACTAATTTTTCTTTGAATTCTAAGGCTTTATACTATATCAGAACACAAATGATCTGGTCCTTGCCAGTCCTTAAGGTATTAACTAAATACAACTTTTACCAACTATTTTTTTTGTTTTACTAAAAAATAAGTCAAATGACAAAGCAGTATGTGGAGGCTCTTTACTGCCAAACTCCCAAACAAGCCAAACTTGTTCAGTCCTTTTTTAACTGTGGTGACATGAACTTTAACATTTAACATGCTAACTGAGGCCTGGAGAGTGTGAGATTTAGCTCTCTGGGTTTTTACGCAGTTTCACTCAATCCAGAGTCTGACCTTGGGGTGAACTTGCTGGGACTTCCACTCCTGGGAAGAGTGGTAACTCTCTTGAGCGCTTTCCACTTGGGAACGTTGTTTGTCACTGCAGGATGATGGATGTAAAATAGAACTTCCCCTCCTAGTTCATCGGTCCAGAGGCAACTACTTTTCTCTGATTGTTCTCATTATTGATGTCTTTTCTCCTTGACATGTGATTTTGTTCCACCGTACTTGAATTTACCTAATTTTAAGTGCTGGTAATAATCTGTTAATAGAATTATCTCTAATTATCTCTTATCTCAATTATCTGAAGAGGATGTGATTTTCTTCTTCCCGTGACTATATGCGCCAACGTCTCCTCATTATTGTTCTGTCAAAATATTTGACCAAACTGTCAGATTAAATCTGTGATATTTTTCTATTTAATCTTTGCTAGTTTTGTAGTTCTACAATAGCTCTTCAGTTTCTTTCTCTCTTTTTTGTAGAAGTTTTTTGTCAATCTCAGTTCAGTGAAATGTTTTTACACCTACTTATAGATTAGCTTTATTCAACAAAAATAACAAAATTCAACATCAATAGCCGTTCCCACGTTGCCCCTTATGAATTAAATTAATGGAAGAGCTTAAGAAGAGCAAGAAAACTCAACATAGAAAGACTGATGTCCAAACCAGCATTTTTTTTGCTATGAGGTCACAGAGCTTAATGCGATGTCCTGCATTGTTCTGATTCTTATAAAACATGTTGATGCAGATATTCTGCCATTTCTCCGTCTATTTGCCATAAAACTATGAAACTACCTTGTCTACCTCCCTTGTGAAATAAGACAACAGCTAAAAATGCAATCTAATGCATAATTTGCAAGTCTACAGCTTTTAGGGTCAGATGTACAACCTTTTTAAGGCTTTTTATTCTTAGTCCTGTATAATAACTGGTCCTGTCCACTATCCATGTCAGCCATATTTCATCCAATAAGTAGCTGTAACTGCTACATTAGCTGCGCAATACGTCGAAAGAGCTGCCCTCTGTCTTAAATCTGCAGGCGGACGTGTGCGTGCGAGGGAAATATATTGTGGAAGTGCTGTGTGTGCTTAATAGGTTCAGGTTTCCTCAGCCCTTGGCTGTATTATTTCACGGTTGTCTTGTGATTTCAGGAAGATATAAACTGTCGGACTCAGACATCCCAGAGAGCCTAAGTGAGCCCGTGACTGACAGGACTGTTCGTTTTCTGCCAGAGTTCGAACCATTGTTTATTGAGAGGTGAGGTTAGTTTTGTGTATGCCTTCTCCTCGTCTCAACCACTCTTCCTCTCTCACACACACACAGAAACGCACGTCAATTAGGCGGTGCAATGAAGTTGCTCGGACTGAGTGCTCCCTCAGGACTCCTCTCATGCACACTGATTTACCACCGAACCGTGCATGTGAGGTTTTAGTCTCCATGCTTGTGTGTAGATTGTGCAGGTTTTCTTGAGCATAAAAGTGCAGAGGAAGAAATCAGCATTATCTGGTGAAAAGTTCCTTCTATACCTGCAGCTGCAGAAGATCATTAATGACAACAAAAACAACTAAACAAGTTAGCCATAATAAGAAGTGGCTTTCATAAAAAATTTATTTAATTCTTAATCGTTTAAAATCTCCCTTTTAAAGAACAGTAGAACATAAAGAAACAAATACCTGAAATAATTTAAACTATCAAGTATGTTTGGGTCCATAAACCATGTATCGTTTGTACGGGTATGGATAGATGTTGCCATGGAAACAAACTTACAGGAGGAAATTAACAGCTACGCCTCTTATCTGAGGCATCCCTTCAGCTCTTTGTTTTGTCTAATAATTTAACTACAAATTAGATTTCTGATATTCTGCCTTCACGACAGTCCCAGGACCAACAAATCCTCTGATCTGAATGAGCACACGGTTGTTTTTTGGGTATGCGTGAACACCAGAGGAGAGATGGTTTGTGATCAGACTGTCATATCAGCACTGCTTACAACCTCCTAATTATACACTGAAATGCTCTAATCATTGTGGAATGAAATAAAATATGGCTGTGGCAAAAATTTTCTTTGCCACATAGCCAGAAACTTTAATCGATAGGTGAGAGTTTGTGCAAATTTACCAAACACCAGCAGTTTTATACACATTACATGTTATTTATATATAAATGCCATTCCAGAATGGCGCCGCCCTGGAGCAGCTCTTTTTTCTTGCATCAGTTGTTTCTGTGAAAAAGCAGATATCTGACACATTTATCTGTGCCGGTTTGGATGCTGTGCTGCTGGAAGGCCCGTTGGAGCAACTAAGTGAGCTTTCCAAATCCCAAGTAAGGCATGGCATGAGACACCAAATCAAGATGAGTTGAAGAGCAGGAACAAAAAGGAGAAAACGGTGAGAGAGGGTGAAACAATTTCTTCCCTTGATCATCATGGGAAGTCTGAGATCACTGGCAGATAAAATGAACGAGCGAAGGAGGAGGATTGCAGAGCTGGTTAACAACAGATGGTGTAATCCTGGACATCATGTCAATGAGAAGGAGCGTCTCTGCACCCAGATGTTGAGCTGTTGGCTGTTAGTCTCTGTCCATGTTGTCTTCTGAGAGAGTTCACCTGTGTTACCTGCCAGTGCAGCATGTGCACTCATCAGCAACAAAAACACCCCAACCCATTGATGGGGACCTCTAAAGATTTCCACCACACCTCTCTCTGCTGCACTTCAACTTTCTGATTTTGTATTTTATTTCGTTATCTGTCCAACAATAGCATATCCTTTGTAATAACTGATACTGCAGCAATTTAATTTCCCTTCAGGCCTTTCTGTGTGGAGTTTGCATGTTCTCCCCATGTATGAGTGGGTTCTCTCCGGGTACTCCGGCTTCCTCCTCCCACTGCCCAAAATTTAAATGTTTGGTTAACTGGTGACTCTAAATTGACACTAGGAGTGAGTGTGAACGTGGATGGTTGCTTGTGTGGCCCTGTGATGGGCTGGCGACCTGTCCATGGTGTACCCCGCCTCTCGCCCAATTACCACTGGGATAGGCATCAGTCTCCAGTTGGATTAAGCGAGTATAGAAAATGGATGGATGGATTAATCATGTGAATGTAACTGGATTGAATTTAACTGAACTGAACTGGATTGAATTAAGAATTACACAATACTGATGTGACAGCCAGATTAGCCAAGAGTGGCCAACCAACTAACACCAAAATGGAAGGTGTACAGTAAATAAGGTTACAGTCATCCCGTGCTGCAGAAATGTCCACATGTCACTAAATTGTGCAGGAAAGCACTGCCTGAAGTCTAGCCTGTCTAAGACTAGTAAAGGAAAAACACAGGTACCAAGTAAAACTGTTGGACAATACAATAAATGCATATGTAGCCCACATGGCACCGACACAGAAATTAGGGTTACAGATGTAATACTTGTTATTTGTAACTTAAACTTGACACAGCTTATTAACACTTTACTTTGTGATGCAGGGGTCATGATAGATGAGTTTTGTTTATATGTGTTGATTCATCAAGGATACACTCAGCAGCGCTGGATGCTGTTTATTCCTGTGTGTACACTGTGAAAAAAAGGGCTTTAACTGGAGCTTCTCCTCTCTTCAGCATGTCGCAGTGACTGAACTTTGTAAAAAATAAACTGGCTGTGGCGTTTGGTTTGTTCTGCTATAAAACAGAAGGCCCTCAGTTTACAGCAGCGCCCATTTTTCAAACTGCACATTTTTCGCATCGCTGAGGTATCTGGGAAATGTAGTAAACTCTTTCTCCGTAAACCTTTGTTACCCACCGGTGGTGATGTAATTTCAAGAACATTCTTTAAAGCTTACACTGCTTATTTGTAGATACCACAGTTTAAAAAAAAACAGAAAAAAAAAAACAGGTCAGGGTCACTTTGAAAGACAACACATTCCATTGACTGATTGGTGCATCTGTACAAATTCCTGAGCTCTAGCTATGAATAGTTCAAAAAGCAATATTTAATCGCAGCATACACATATAAGGAGTTTGAATGAAAAAATAAATAAAAATGTCCTTCCCAATGTGGCTGAAATGAGTAACATGTCTTTCAAACGAGGTCCACATCAGACACCCAAACAAGAACATGACAGAGTAAAAATCAAAAATGTCAAATTCCTTTTTTCCCAGAGAACCATGTTTCTGGACTAAATGAATACCGTAAGATTCGATTTCACAGCAGTTTCGTGTGTCCTGTTGTCAAATGGCAAACACAGAGGCGGAGGACGAGGTACTGCGGCTGCTCTGAATCTGTCAGCTCGTTTTAACGGACACCACCTGAAACGCTCCTGTTCCAAACAGACGGGCCGTCGAAGCAGACATCATCAAAATGCACACACACCAACACAGCGGCACCGGCAGCCCATCAGGCTCACACAGGCACACCTGCCATGGAGGTTGATGGGAAATTATATTCCACACCGACCACATGATAACAGAATCATTTCACACTTCGCTGCTCCTCTGCACGTTCTCTTTTTTTTTTCTTTTTTTGCATGTTTGTGTGTGTGTGTGTGTGTGTGTGTGTGTGTGTGTGTGTGTGTGTGAGCACCAGCATGCACATCTATTAGGATGCTGGCAGGTTGTATGTACTGCATGTGCTCTGAGACTCTGCTCCTGACAAATTTCCTGAGGTCGCCTCGACAGAGAAAGAGAACACAGACTGAGAACATGGATGTTTCTGTGCTGAACATACTGTCCCTGCTGTGGCTTTGTTAACAGGCATCGGTATTAACAAAACAAAGCAGTACCACACTGTCATTATGACTTCATACGAGGGGAATGCATGTGGGTTCCACTCACGCTCGTGTCACTGGGTCCTGGGGCGCACATGTTTATGAAGCATCTGTGCAGGTCTATCAGTGGGATGTGGTGTATGACCATCCATCCACACGCTTCGCAGCCTCTGGCAGGCTGAAGGCTAATAATAAATGCAAATTACAATCAGAGGAGCAGATCGGATCTGAAGAGGATAATTGCTCCATTATGATGGAGTGTGTGTGTGTGTGTGTGTGTGTTTGTGCATGTGTGTGTGCGTGGGGATGTATGCATCTTGTATAAAAGAGAGGGAGAGGGAGGGCTGTACCACATGTCAGGTGGTGACGTCATAAACAGGCTACATAACGGGGCGTGAGATGAAACATCGATTTCTTTTTGTTGGAAAAATTCCACTTTTCCAGGTTGAGCGCCATGTAAGGCTAATTATGTGTGATGTAACATCGAATTGGAGAAAGTGAAGGTCCAGATTGTTCGCAGCTCCTCATTGTGACAGTGAAAGAAACCTGAGCGTGTTGTGCGAGGACAGTTACATGTGTCACAAAGTAGAGATTTTGTAATTACTTCCAAACCTGATGACTTTTACAGGGTAGCGCTGTCTCAGATGGAACATGGAGCAAAAGTACTTAATGTAAGTGGCAGTTGAAGTAGTGATTGTTGTGCAGTTTTCCAAATCTGCACAACTTGTCAAGCCTCAGGCTGCACATCCGAGAGCCATTATACTCTGACATCAAGAGACGGCTGTGACAAAAGGCCCTGTTGCTAGCACTTGAACACACTGCAAAGACCACACCCAAGGGCCCCAACAGAATCCAAAGCAGAATCCACCTGCCGACCTCATTTCTCAGGCTACTCATGTTACCTCACACCTCAGGTCCCTGTGCTCTGAGCCAATCAAACATGAGCATGAGTTGGCGAAACGGACTAAACTGTCAGTGATGTCACCTTAGCAGTCTTCTGGAATCTGTCTCTCAAAATATTTGAAGCAAAGAGTAAGCATTGTAGCTGCTTAATTCTCCATCCATTTTAGGTCTATAAAGCCTCGTTTCAAATTCTGGGCCAACTTTCAGAAGACAGATGCTCTGGTGCACCTCCTCTTATCTTGATATCACTTTTTCTTTAGAACTGTGAGGCAATTCAAAGCTGTAAAGATCTCATAGTAGGGTAAATCACTCACATATGAATACATTAAAGGCACACGCACATGGTTATTTCATTTAGCACCTTGCTGATTTAAATCTATAATGTAGCCTCTTTGTATTTTGTAATTATTGTACAAATACATTTAGTCTTAAATTTGACTTTAATTAAAGTCAAATTTATTTGTATAGCACATTTCATGTACAAAACAATTCAAAGTGCTTTACATAAAATAAAAACATTGCAGCAGGGAGTGGAAGAAGCATTAAAAATACATAAAGGAATATAAAGAGAAACAAATAAAATAATTCAAATGAATTTAAAAACAAGCAACAGTGTAGATAAGTTAAAAGATATTGTGCAGATTTCATGCATAGACACATGAGAAAAGAAATGTTTTTAACCTGGATTTAAAAATGTCTACATTTGGTGAAAGTTTAATCTCCACTGGCAGTTTGTTCCACTTGTTTGCAGCATAACAGCTAAATGCTGCTTCTCCATGTTTAGTCTGGACTCTGGACTGGACCAGCTGACCTGAGTCCTTGGATCTAAGAGCTCTGCTTTATATTCCCTGAACATATCACAGATGTATTTTGGCCCTAAACCGTTCTGGGATTTGTAAACCATCAGCAGGCTTTTAAAATCTATTCTGTGACTGACTGGAAGTCTCCTTGTTCTGAATAAAGATCAGCCATAAAAGCGATTCGAGTTAGGTTAGGTGATTCTTAAATTAACTAGCTTTGTGATACTGAAAATCCAGACCTGAGCCTCAAGTTACCTTCCTGAGACACTAATCCTGCTTCGTCGTACAGGCCTGTGATTGGTGTGCTCCTGTGAGTTTCCCTTCATTTTAGTACATTTTTAAGATGTTCTGTATGTGTTAACTAAATGTCTTTCAGAAAATGTTAAACTTTTCCTTAAAGTTCTTACGAATACCAGATTCCGCATCAGAACTATAACTGTACTTACGTATCTGTACTGCATATAGTTTAGTATAGATGAAAAGTAACACCTTACACGATTCATGTTTATCTGTCCAGTTTCTTCCTCCTGAACATCCCTTTCTGAATATCCTCCTCTTAAAGGTCTTCATTCTACGTTGCATCTGTGCACATGAATAGTCAAAACAAATGCTCAAATGACACATCAGTTTATTGCTGTATTAAATCACTCTCTTGTTTGTGTCATCATAACACCAGCCACAGGGTCTCACAACTAATATTGATATCATTACATATGCTTTACTTTTAAACGGAAATCTATGTGTGAGGATGATTCCAGCCTCTGGGTGTTTTACAGTGTGTATGTCATCATTATCACTGGGTTCATGAGCGTCTCTTTGACTTACTGTTTCCATTTCTCTGCCCAGCTCAGCCCATCTGTCTCTCTTTTAGCCCATTCATCATTTCCTCACTCATCATCTCTGGATTTCTTCATGTTCTTTCCTCTCTCCATCTCTGTCTGCTCCACAATCATCACCAGTTTCGGTGGAGTTTCCTTCCCCCTCTTCCTTCCGTTCCATTCATCTGCCTCCTGCTTTTGCGCATACAGTCTTTCTCTGGTTCTATTTTTCGACCTCTCGTCTCAGCTGGCCGTCCATCCACAGCGAGAGATGTCGTCTATGGATGAGCCCGTGATGTGTGCAGTCACCAAAACCTTCAGTGTTGGCTCATTTTAGC
Organism: Odontesthes bonariensis; assembly: GCF_027942865.1. Classification (NCBI taxonomy): domain Eukaryota; kingdom Metazoa; phylum Chordata; class Actinopteri; order Atheriniformes; family Atherinopsidae; genus Odontesthes; species Odontesthes bonariensis. The sequence goes on along the minus strand of NC_134519.1, from coordinate 28,410,588 downwards.
AAAGATCAGCTTATTAAGAGGACAGTTGGACAGGATAAATCAAATCTAAAAAACTTAAAAATTATATTTAAAAAAGTTGTGATTATGACCAGGCAAGAGGCACAAAACTTGTGCAGCAAGAAGAAGATGCCCAGAAGAAGTTAAACTCTACAGCAGCTTTAAAAGTAACTGCTTTAAAAAGCTTTTATGTCCACCCTTTGGGTCGTTATGAAATCACAACATCTGAAAGTGTGGCTGTAAAACAGACCCAGTGCAAACTTCCGGTTTATGAAGCACACACTCAGCTCTGCCACCATTTACTCTGCCCCTTTAAAGCAGCCATATAGTTTGACCTTTCACCAAAAGATCTACAACGCCAGCTCACAATCTTTAGGAAGATTTCTCTGAGGTAAAAAAAAAATAAAAAAAAAAGGTTAAGCTATGCTTTGGCCTTCCTCACATTCTCCACTCACTCCTGAATTCCCTTAAACATTTCTTTCTCAAAATAAGTTCTGCCTAAAAGTGAAGAGGTCGTACTGAACAGAAGACATATGTGTTGGTGTGCTCGGTTTGCTCCAAATGATAACTGTTACCTGACAGTTGAAAGTAACCAACAGTTTATTTACAGAGCAAAGTTGTTTTTAATTCAAACACTGGTTTAATTCTGTTTTTCCATCAATATACATTCCGTCACAACCATTATTTTCCAATGGCTTGTATAAGTTTTAATTGCTTCCATTTCTTCAGTTATCTGTTGATGATTCCGCACTTTTCAATTCAATTCAATTCATTTTTATTTATATAGCGCCAAATACAACAAATGTCATCTCAAGGCACTTAGATAATAAAGTCCAATTCAAGCCAATTGGAATTCAATTAATTGTAATCATAATTATTCATAAAATAATCCAATTCGTTCATATAGAGCCAATTCAAAAACTATTTCCTAGCTAAGGAAACCAACAGATTGCACTGAAACTTTTTTCTTTTTCGGTCCAATCTCCCGTCCTGAGCGTGCCTGAGGCGACTGTGGAGAGAAACGACTCCCTTTCAACAGGAAGAAACCTCTGGCAGAACCAGAACCAGGAAGGGTGGCCACCCGCCTCGACCAGCTGGGGGGGTCTGGCCACTTTCTGGCCAGTTTTTAAATCAACGAATTTTGTCTTTTTTTTTGTGTCGTGCCGATGAAGAAAGGGAATATGATAGAAATGGGACTTTGCTCTCTTTTTAAAATCATCACTACTTCAATTAAATGGGCCTTGATCATTTTACATGAACTGACATTTTATCACTAGGTCTCAATTCATCAGTTCATTCATTATTCAGTTACAATTTGTCATATTTTCACATTAAACTGCCTGAAGTTTACATGGGAAAATATTTAAGAACTTATATATGTTTTATAAGAACTAAATATATATGTTTTACTTTGTATCTTTGGCCCATTTTTGACCTTCAGTTGATCCACCTACTGTTCACTGAGGTCTCATTGGGGTGGCCGTGGCTCAGTCTCAGTCTCAGTTAGTGTGGGTTGTCCAATAACCAGAAGGTTGGTGGTTCAATTCCCACTCGTCAATCAAAAAACATTGGTGAAACTGACAGCTGGAGGGGAGTCAGTCCACCTCCTTGCCACAGCCGAGGTGCCCTTGAGCAAGGCACTGTATCCCCATGCTCCCCGGGCGCTGTGAATGGCTGCCCACCACTCCAGTGTATGGCATCTGTCTCTATGAGTGTGACCCTGTGCATGTGTGTGTTCAACAGGTGCCAACCTGGATGGGTTAAAAGCAAAGGAGAAATTTTGTGTACCACTGTATGCATGACAATACATCTGATCCTAATCAGAAATGGTCTTTATGGAAGGGTGACTGTCCAGAAGCCATTCTTAGTGAAGGGAAACGGGGGGAAAAGGGCTGAGGTATGCCAAATTATAGAAAGAAAAGCTTTGGAAGGTCTGTCAAGAAGCCTGGAGAACTGTTTCCAAAGACTACTTAAAGCAATTACTAGAAAGCTTGTCTAAGAAGGCTTTGACTTTGGTGGAAGAATTGAAGAACAGTTAGAATTGTATAAACTCTGGTTTAGCATTTTAAACTATATTTCCAGTTATGTTTGCACATGTTTCAGTACTCATCAAAGGGTGGCTATAGACTTTTGCACAGTGTTGTATAAAACGTTAATTGGAGTGCATGTGGAGAGAAATTCCAAAAGCAACCCCATTATCCAGCTTTTCAAAAGGTTTGTTTTGTGGGTGTTTTTTCTTGAAGAGGACCATATTCTCCCATATTTCCACCCCCCTTCTTCTCTGTCCTTCTGTCTGTCCGTGTTGCCGCTGACTGATGAGGTGACTGACAGCCCAGGCGGCCATTTTCAGTAACACGAGGGAGAGAGACAGGCCTGAGCTGTGGCGACTGCTCAGCTTCGTCTCCTGGTGTGTCACGTGCTGCAGGGAGATTATAAAGATTTATTCCCCAGGCGCTCCAGTGGCACAGGCATGATTATGATACCATAACACAAGGTGCCATAAAGAAAATACTGTCAGCTGAATGAAGAGCTGAGTGCTGAAATGTGCTCCATTATGTAATCAATCACTACTGTCAAGCATGCAGCCCTCGATCAAGAGAGCTGTCATTGTCAGCTGTTGGCTGTTTCTCCCTCGCCTCAAACTTTCCTGCATTTCTGTGTGTTTTCCCTTCATCTGTGTGTATGAGTGTGTTTCTGGGTCATTTTACCTCCATTTCCAGGCGGCCACAAGTCTCCCACCTACAATTCCTCATGTGAGTGCTGATAAGAGGTGAAGACTTACCAAACAAGCTGGCCACATGCTGGCCGAGATCACACACACTGGGCTCCCCTCTAATATTTCACAGGGAGGAAGAAAGGGATGCATGAATCATTCTGACAGAGCCAGAATGGAGAGAGACATCCCTCCGTTATCTCCACACACACACGCACTGTCAGAGATTTATGGTACAAGGCTTTAATGGCGCCCTCACACACCTCTTTCTCTCTCTGTAGTCCTCTCTCCTCTCTCACACACAGCCGCACAAACACACATCCATCAATCATTCACCTTTCTCTTCCTCTGTTTTCCTCCTCTCCTCCATCTTTCCTCTATCAGCTGTCCATCTCGCATCTCCTCCACAGTATTTCTCATTTCTCTCCCTCCTTTTCCCGCGTCTTCAGCACAGCTCATAATTTCTCTCTCCTTTGCGCCCTCAAATTGAATCTGCAGTGATAATAAAGATGTCAACGTCCGTCCGAGTTCCAAAGGGGTAAACATTTCTGACGTATCATCCTTAAGGTGAAGATGAGTCGGGATGCCGTCACAGGAAAAGAAACGGAAGAACACTCAACTCATGCTGCATGTTTGGGTTTTTTTCTAGCTAGCTAAATGTTCCAAATATAAAGCATGCTGACAGCCATACATGACTCCCTAATGGGGGGTGTTTAAACCTTAAACACAGACTATTTACCCATGTGATTTATAGGGAAGTGCTAAAGCCATACAAAGCAAGGTTGATCTCCGGTTTCTCCACTGTGAAACGTGCTTTGTTGTGAGCATGTACTGTATTGTGCTAACACTACGTCTGTGCTGTCATTTTTCATGTTTAAACCCAGGATGCAATTCACCCTCGTGAAAAACTGTTAATTTTTCATTATGTCTGATCAAAAAAGACATTAATACATGAATAAATTAAACAACTATGAAGCTGTCTTCAATAACTAACACAGTGTATACAAAATACATTTTGTAAATTGCAGGCATACATAGCCCTGAGGCTGTAGCTACATTCAGGCGTGGCACAATTTAGTGTTTTTTTACTCCGACTGATCATGTCAGTGCTGTTTCTAGTTGAAGCAGCCAGCAGTTGTCAGCTCAGAGGTTCTGATTAATCCGCTGCCTGCCATGCACCGAGCAGCAACCACACAAATTTGGAGACAACAGTAACTGGTGTTCATAGTGGAACATTTAGCAGCTAAAGAGACAGATCCCTGAGGAGTCTGTGAAAAACCGTGTTAAAGGGAGAGGGAATATTGGACTTGCATTCATCAGTGGGACAACAGGGGAAAGGACATCAAAGGAATGGTGATGCCAGTCTCCGTCTTTAGATGCATAAACAAGAACTCCAGTCCCAGCAAAGTTAGAATTTTTTTCTCAGATGAAATGAATAAAAACTTCAAGCTAAATTTGTTCAGTTGTTTCAACAGACATCCGAAGAAGTGGTTTTCAGTGTCTTCACCGCCCAGCTTAATTGTATTCAGAAAATAAAGACAAATCTAGAATCTGAATCAGCAACACATTCAAAGATGTCGGGAGAGAGGCAAAGAAATAAGTTTATAGACTAAAAAAATACATGAAAACTATCAAAAACTACAGTTTCCCACAGTTTTGACATAAGTGACACGTCTTTCTTTTTTCCAGCCTATTGAGAGGGAAAAAAACTCCTCTTCATTGGCTCTCAGGCCTGTTGATTGCTGCTTCTTTTTATTGTAACTCTCTCGCTTTCTTTTTATCCCTCTTACTGTCTTTTATTTTCACCTTTAATCTTAATTTGTTTTATAGTATCCCTTGTGTTGTATTTGTTGTTGTAGTGTTCATGATTATTTTTATTATGCTTTTGCTTCTGTACAGCACTTTGGTCGACTGAGGTTGTTTTAAATGTGCTCTATAAATAAACTATGATGATGATGATGATGATGATGTAACTGAAAAAGAACAAAGAAACAAACACTAAATCAATAAGTAAAAATCACAAACATCCTACTATAAAGCAGAGATGTGCTCATTTTGATCTTACTGCTGATGATGCACAGGCGGTGCTCAATAAGCACAGCTTCCTTTACACGCGTGCACTTTACAATTAGCTCAATTGGAAGCACAAACATAGTAGCAACCATATCAACATCAAAGCCTTTTTCACATAATGGGTTTTGTCTTATCAGCAAAAAAAAGAAAAAGGAAAAATTAATAACGACATCCCCTGCTCTTCTTTGGTAATTCATACACACCAAACAGAGGAGGCTCAGCACTGCATTAATACATGCAGTAAGCTGCCATCATGGAATCAACTGGTTCTATTTCTATCTTTTCTTGGAAATGGTTTTGTAAAACAATCGAAATGTAGTAAAGAAAAATGATAGTCATGTCAGCATAAGGAGGAAGATGCCATTGTCATTAGTAGCATTGATTGGTGCATCACAATTATGACAGATGAATTTCGTGGTGCTGCTCGCAGCTGAAATGAACTGGAAGGAACTATCCTTTCCACTTCATCCACTTGTTCATTGGATTTTATATGAGAGGGAAGAGGAGATTGTTTGGATTTAACATGAGTGTGTGACTCCCTCAATCTCAATAGCACAGTTTGTATCATTTGAAGCCCAAAGCTCTTTCTACACATACTTCAACACCTCTCACTCGTCATGGAGGTCATTGGAGACGCCATTTTCCCTCTTTCTTTCTCTGCTTTTGTTCATGCGCAGCGAGGATGGAAAACATTAGTTACACTGAATGGTTAAGTCTAATAAGTGGCATAATTGACTCTGAATGTTTGTGTCCCATTGTTTCGTGAGAGTCGCCGATTAGCTGAGAAAAAAAAAAGAATTGTTCAATTTTCCCTTTGATTTTCACCTGAACCTCTATTTCTGCACAGAGGCACACACCCTCCCACAATCCCACACGACAACACACGCTTCACACTCTCACATACGCACACCCTCTCGCCCTTCAACACAGCCCTATAATTTGCCAGATGCGGTGAATCACTGGTTACTATGGCAACTAGAAGGGGGGAGACTTTTTCGTTTTTCTCAATTTTTGGCGACAGGGTTGCTCATGTGATCGTGCCTGCGGCTCTGAATGGAGGAGCGAACAAAAAATAAAAAATAAACTGCTCTGCGTCTGCAGCCAGCGGATGCTGAAGTTAGATGATGGTGACAGAGGTGATTGGTCATGTGATCTCATCCTATAATTAAGTGACGGGTGTTCGCTTTCAATTGTGGCTGGACAGTTGTAACTTTACAGAATGCCCACACTCAGACACAGACACAACCATCATGCAAGGCATCACAGATATGTGTGAGGAAAGCAAATTCTCCGAAGGAGCAAGCTGGTAAAAACAGAAAAAGCTGAACTGACACTAATGCTCTTAGACAAGCTCACTGAGTCACTATATACTAACACAAACACACACACACACACACACACACACACACACACACACACACACACACACAGAGACTGATGCTTTCAACTGCACTGACATATGCAAATGAAATCTGATTAGGTTAGAGTTAATGGATTTTCAGAAATGCCACTCTCAGATGCTTCACATTGTAATTACCGCTGAACAATTTAAAAGACACAACCTTTGAAAAGCTAAATGGAACTTGCCATTTCTAAAATAAACCCCCAAGTCATCACCTACACCAAAAAACGGGTTATTGCTGAGCCAATCAGGGGCAAGGGATTATCCTCATGCACACACACACGCACACGTGCACGCACACGGCTGCATCTGGTTGGAGCTGATAAGAGGAATTTTCCTCCCCTCGAGCAAAAGGAAAACACGATGGAAGGACACGAGGATTGAAGGGCTGGCGCGCGGGGGTGGGGGGAACAACGGGTGGGTGACAGCTGAAAGTTGAAGCATGTATACGTCAGCATCCCCCACCGTCACTTTACAGTAACACTGGGTTAAACATGGCAAATTTGTGTCTCTGTGTGCGTGAGATCCCAGCTGCTTCGGGGTGCTTCCTTGTTTTACAGGCTGGTTTAGGGAAATGGCAGCTAATCAATAAACAGCATGTCGACACAAAGCCACACGCTGCTGCATCCTACAGCTGATCCGTGTACTCTGAAGTTACCTGACAACAATGACTGCACTTGAGAGAAAAAAACTTCTTCTGCATCAGTGCGTCTTAGTTTGAGATGTGAGTGAGGTTAGATCCAGAGATCATTGTGTTGGATTGGAAGGCCTTACTGTGACGTGAGTGTTCTGAATCGTTTTCTAAATTTTATGTGGGGGGGGAAGAAAAAAAAAAGGAGAACTCTTTGGTCATCTGCGATTGGTCCTGATGTTCATCCATCTTTTTGTGAGAGTCCTCAGTGCGTGGGTTTCCTACAAACGTCTGACGACTGCCGCCCAAACGACGTCAGCCGAGAGAAAGCCTTTCCTCCCTCCCTCCCTCCCTCCCCTCATGTCAGGCTATGCTAATGCAGCTTTGAACTCTAAGTCTATTCTGCTGGGGTGTCAGGCGTTGGCCAATCAGAGGCCCAAGGCCTGTGGCAGGAATTTCCATAAATCTGCATGGCTAATGTGCTGTGCAAATTAAAGGAGCGACGGCATGACCTCACTTTTTCTCAGTGATGATATAACACAACAACTGACCTTCGACTAAAAAAGTAACGGCCTGATAAATCCATTCATTTGCCTTGCAGCCAGACAGAGTGGAGAATAAACTGCATTTGTTTGTGTAATTGCCCATGAGCAACGAAGATGGAAGGAGAAAGAGGTGGAGAGAAAATGTGTGTGAGTGTGTGTGTGAAACTAGTGAATAAACAGAGGAGATGGATGAGTCTATTAAAGCAACAGCTAATCCAGGCTATTAAGAGGCAGAATGAAGGAGTGAGGGAGAAGGGGCTACATACGGTGGGTTAATGGCTCTATATACAGACCTAAATGGAGTAAAAGATTGTGAGAGATTATTATAAATGTACCCTTGGGCATCACTTGGAATTATGGACTATCCTTACTGTACTTTTTTACCAGTGGCTTCCATATAAGGCCAATTCTTTCAACAGACAACTGAAACACTCCAGTTTTACATTTCATTGACGTAAAAAAATCACCACACTAAACACCTGCTGACATACGTTTGAATAATCTTCTCCTTCCACGGTGCGTAGCCAGGAGGACCAGCTTGCTTTAGTCTGCGAGGCAAACTCTTACCAAATGTTATTTTTGCCTTTTCGCAGACATTGCAGCTCTCGTCGTGTCGTGTTTCTGACAGGATTATATTTGACACGCATGCAGTCACCCTTAAAGAGAACCACTGCCTGCTTTTCAGTGAGAATAGAAAAGGGAAGACCAAAAACACAGGATTGAGTATACAAAATGACTTCTTATACACACAAACATCTGTGTGTGTGTATAGTTATGTGAAAAAAAGTTAGCCCCTCTTTCAGCTGTAAGGTTTTATAAATAATGACACGATAAAAAGAAATCACCTGAAGAAGCTCTTAAAAGTAGTTATGTACGACTTATCACACCGTGTCATTATTTAATAAAAACTAAGACAAAAGGAGGGTGTCAAAAAGTCCACCCTCACCGCTTTATTAGGAATTAAAAGGGTAAGTAGCAGTCAGATGCGGTTATTAAGATATCCTTTATTAATTAATCATCATCAGTGTGAGCACCTCTGTAAAAGCAGAAGGTTTGTCAGTTTTGCTGGTCTGGAGCATTCAGGTGTGTGTTAACACAATGCCAAGCAGGAAAGATATCAGCAAGGATCTTACAGAAACAAATGTTGCTGCCCATCAGTAGTGGAAGGGTTATAAGGCCATTTCCAAACTATTTGGAGTCCATGATTCTACAGAGAGAAAGATTATTCACAAGTGGGAAACATTCAAGACGGCTATCAATCTTCCCTGGAGTGGACGTTCCAGCATGTAAGAGACATTAAGAGAGCTGTGAATAAAACAATGGCTCCAAACCTCAGTGAACTGAGGCAACGCCGTAAAGAAAAGTGGACCAGAATTCCTCCAACAGACTGATGAAAATACAGAAATACAGAAAACGTTTACGTTAAGTTATTGCCGTCAAAGGTGGTTCTACAAGTAGCTGAGCCATGGGGTCGGCTTAGTTTTTCACCCACTGCTTCTGCTTCTGCATTTTGGTTTGCTTTTTGCTTCATAAAAAATGCTACAGTGTAAAATGTCATCTGAGGCTGTGTTCACCTCATTTCTAAGACCTGGGAACGATCTGCTGACTTTTTCTCCCATTTATAGAATGTCCAAATAATATTTTTTTAACATGACTGCTAACTAACTTTTTTTTTGTTTTTTTTTTACTTTCCCCCATTGGGGGATGAATAAAGTATTTTTCTATTCTATTCTATTTCTATATATAATTTCCCTCCATTTCTGAATAATATCTGACTATTAGCAAAAATTTCTGGGGTGTAGCCCCATGAATCCATAGCAGTCTCATTTTGCACCTCTAGCTTTCTTTTGCATCTTATTTCTCACTGTTTTCATGGTGGTTGATTATATTTTTCATTCTTTGTTATAACTGCCTTCCTTTTGATTAAATATGTTATTATTCATTTTCTAAATGTGTAAAAGTGTTTTGGTGAGACTTCAACATATACATATTTAAAAAAGGTGAGGAAAAACATGAACATGGCTTTAAAAGGGATGCTTTTATGTCGGGATTTTTGCAGCTAATCCACGTTTTCACAGAGAATTGTCAGAAAGGGAGCATTGAGAACCAAACTTGCTGACACAACAGAAGTGATCTACCCCACAATATATTTCCATAGAGCTTTTTAACTTATGTCCAGCCTATTAGATTTTCTGGTGTGTGGTAAATGCCCAATGATAACCTCACTGTAACACAATTCTTCCTTTTTGCTCGTATTTTCTAACTTTCCAAGGTTCCTCGTGCGCTTCAGTCAAGGCTTTTTAAAGATGGATGATTTTGTCCCTGCGCACATTCATATTTCCAATCCAGTCCACACGGCCTCACTGGCACTAGCCAGCCTCCCTTTACTCCTGGAAGTGACAAAGCTCGTGTGCAGCAGATCAAGGTGGAGTAAGTCAGCTGCAGAGGTCAATCTCCAAGCCCTGAGCAAGTTTGATTTATCTCGGTTTTGAATCACCTGTTTAATGTGAGCATTTCCAGAGAATTTTCTCTTTGACAAACCTCCAACTTCAGCTCGTTTGAGGCCTTGACAAGAGAGTCCTGCTGACATGGCAGTGACCCCGAGGTACACACACAAAAATGTTCACAAAGTACAAACCTCTGCAGGTACTCATATTGGAGGTGGACATGTCTTCACGTGCAATGTAACAGCAGGAAGAGTAACAGGAGGAGTATCAGGGATACAAAGATATTTGCAGTGACGTTCTAAAGTGAATTCCTTATACGGTGTTGGAATAAAGATTAAAAGCAGGGATTTATGGGAATCACGATGTGCAAATAAAAAATACAGACCTAGAAAAACTAGGCTATTTTCACGTCACAAGTATCTCACATTCTCGCTTCCAGTCTGAATGCATAACGGAGGAGCGGGCGGACTCACATCCAGGCCAATCACAAGGCAGCAAGTTGCATCCTTTGTCGTAGCAATGAGCCCACGTTCTTGGAGCTGGAGGGCGTGAGGAGCACAGCAAGAGAGAGAGAGAGCACGATAAACAACTAGGACAGACACACACACACACAACACACGCTAACCATAGTGGACAAGCTTTCGCTTCCCATTAAGTTCAATACCGCCCTTAGGTAGGAGTAAAAATACTTCACCAGAAAGGGAGGGCGTGTGACCACGTTCATCACATGTATCCTCACCTTTTCCTGGCAATTAATTGCTTCAAAGGAAAAAAAATGTGAATGGGTATAATTCTCTGAGTGATTCTGGTAAAAAAGATAAAAGAGCTGTGAGATGTTGAGGATGTGTGTGGGTGTTAAAACGCTTCAGCATGAAAAGGCAGTTGGTCCTTTTCCCCCCAACTCCCGACCACTCCCACACCATACATCACACCGGCCAAGAAGCTGATAGTAGTGTCAGCTGATTTAGTTGAATCAGGCTTCATGTTCAGAGTTGGACGAGAAGAGTGACACTAAAATCATGTCAGGATGATGACTGACAACTCAACTCTACCTGACAGCCACATTTAAAGAGATTTTTTTCATTCATTTTTTTTGCATTGGTCAGAATGAAGTGACATGATTAAGAATTGTGAGTGTCGACCAAACTATGAATTACCTTTAATTACACTTGTGCAAAATTCATTCCGTCACCCAATTTTCCAAAATCTATTAACTTCTTTTTTTTTTTTTTTGCAAAGATTAGGTCACATTTTCTTTGAAATACACTGTAGCGGCTACATACAGCCATAAACACAACTGCATTTCATTTACACTAACGTGCTCACATGTATATTTGACAGCATACTGTGTCAAGTGTTCTGCAACAGTAGACATGGTACTGAGACAAGGGTTAAGATGTCTTTAAGATGAAAAAAAATCTTTAATGCTTTAGTGCTTTTTTGCTTTATCTTACACAAACTCACACGCCGATGAACATATTGGAGGAAAAGTGAAGTCATTGAACCCTTTAGTTTGTTATCATGGTGAAGAAGCAGTTTTTCAGAAGTGCCTTCAAACTTTAAGATAAAAGTTTATCTTTAATGCAATCCTCCCCGTTGAGTGTTTTTAGGTCAGTGTGTTATTAGTGGCAGCGCTTTCTTTATGAGGGCAACTTGTTGTCACAGCTACACTTGAATGAGCTCGTTCTGAGACATGCATGAAGTGTTTCGGTCCTTTGATTTTTTTTTTTTATTCTTTTAGGTCACATTAACTGGGCTGAGATGCTGCTTGATCATGAAAACGGTTCAGAGTTTTGGAAAAGCAAAAGTAGCCTAAAAACTTGCCTGACTCATTAAAAAAATTTAGTTTCTCAGCAAAAAAACAAACAAAGTGTATTTCTGCAAATGTGGAAGAAGTCATTTAAGGTCCTTCATATAGTTCATGCTCTCTGTGTGTGTCTCTGTGAGACCTCGAGGGGGGGGTTGCATTGTTATGTAAGTGAACACTTTCTACATGAGTTCCCATACATCCCAGGTCACACTGTGTACAGTACAGTCTTGTGGCCACAAGTCCACTTAGGTTATTGTCAAAACACAATAAAACACACACGCGCCCGCATATACACACTCACACACACTCACCCTTTTCTGCAGAGATTTAACAGTGATAAGCCTCGTGATAATCAGTGACATTAGTACGATGTTTCCCCCAGTCACTCACAGCAAGAAGGCAACAACTGGCACATAAACAATAAAATGCATTTTGTGCCAGAAGAACCGCCCAATCATGTGTATAATGCAATGATAAAATGTTGATTTTGGCATCCTTATACACACTTTCCCACAGATATCTTACTTAAGTGACTTTGGTGAGTATTTCTGAACACCAACAGTACCTGCAGAGCTCTAAGGGGACTGCGGATACAAGTGTGCTCTCACTTCTCACTCCTAAATAACACAACTTTCTCCTTCCTCCTTTCGTAGACCTCCAAACACAGATATATCTCCCCCTCTTCCATCGCAGCTCTCTTCTCAGGCTCTCTTTTGACAAATCACCACATTAAAATGTGACCATTTTTAGGCGCACCACACTTCCCCGCGCTTATTGGTTTCAGATAAAACTGCAATATTTCCATTAATCTATTTCCGTTTGTCGATGTTGTGCCTCGCACTCAACCTTGCGCACGCCACACACACACACACACCCACACACTCACGCGTGAATACAGGAATGTGCACGTGACGCACGCACCTTCTCTTTCTCCTGGTCGTTAATGGTGTACCAATGGCAATTCTGGGGTTACTGACCCATAACAAACCCATTAATCAGACAATACAACTAGCATATGATCATGATAAATATGCTCTGGGTGACTGTCTTGCAGTCGGGAAAGAAAAAACATCCTGCAGTTTCCCACAAACTGAGTCCAGAAGGACAAATATGATGGTGAACAGTTTCTTGAGGAAACCTACATCCAGACAAACATGTCATCCATCCTACACGTTTCCTGATTAGCTTCAGATGTAGATTAAATTTCCTGCTGTCTGAGTTCACTCATGAAGCAGGTACACATGTGATACTGAAGCAGTCAGACCACCATCACAAGAGACTGATAAGCTGTGGGTTTGGTGGAATACGACAGTGGTGTTATCCTGACCTCTAGCGGCAGAAAAGTAGAACTACAGGTATAAAAGAGTGGACACAGACTCACATTTAAGAATTTTAAGGGTTTTTGATAGATTTGAAATCTTAATCAAAGTTTTCACGCCACCAGCCACTTATTGACTTGTGGATTTTGCTTTCAAAATAAATTGGTCACATGATGATTAATTTGATCTTGTGATTTTCGAGTTGCATTTTGGTTTGTGTGGTTAAGTTGTGCCCTACGATGGATTGGCAGCCCGTCCAGGGTGTACTCCACCTCTGGCACAATGGCAGCAGGAATACGCTTAGCAGCACATCTGAAGCTGTATTGCACGTAACTATTATTTTTGTTCATTAAAGCAAACAGCAGTTCATTTTATTTATTTTTCACAAAGAGATTTTTAATTTGACCGCATTCAGTGGTGTCTTTACAGTGGCAGGAAACCACTGATTGGCTGCTAATGATGAGTGACATCAACCTTCCTTTCAAGTATAAACATGTGTCTTCCTGTAAGCTGGAACCAATTTGTTTTTTTAACCAATCTGTTTAATCACGTCTGAGAACATGTTGTATCCAGATTTCCTTAGAGGTGGGGAACTTTCATTCATCAAAATATGCCAACAAAACAAACTGGAACACACAGTTAGATATGGACTACATAGTTGAGCTGGTCTTTTATCAGTATTATAAATATCAGTATTTATTAAGAGAAAAGGTGTAGATTAAAAAACAAAACAAAAAACATTACAATCTGTCATAACATTACATTATTCCAAATACTGTAGGTTTATCATGTCTACACACACAGTATACACAAAGTGACATTAAACCAAAGAGCTTGAACAACTGAACTTCTCTTTTGGCTTCCTGTTCAAGATGTTTATTTCAGTTTAATATAAATGGCTTCTTGGAGTCCTTGTGTATAATCAGACACAGTGTTTCTTGAATAAGTTTCCTTTTCCTTAAGATTTAGGTGAAGTGTTGAGTCTCGACCTGAAGACCTCTTCGGGTTGTCTCAGATATCCCCCTTCCAGCACCCACAATGCACCCTTGACTCTCCTCCTCAGGCGGGTTCACAACCATTCACACGTTGGATATCGTGACCAAAACATGCTTGATCAGCCAGGTCCCAACTCACAGGTGAGAATGACTGAAACGACCCACACAACTATCAGGTAAGCCAGTGATATACACGTGGCCTTAAAGACCCACAAAGCCAACTAGCAGTAAGCTGAATCTCTCCTCCAACTAATTAGAACCGAAGAGGCTTTTCGGATGAGAGGTGAAACGCCTTATCACGCCTCAAAACCGAAGATAAAGTGAACGTGAGCATGCTGCATGAGCTGATGTCTTTCCACGTACAGCGGCGCCTTAACGAGGGGGCTAGGGAGGGCTCAAGCCCCGGGGCCACAGCCAACCAGGGGCCTCGTGAGGGGTCTTGTAAAAAAAAAAAAAAAAAAAAATTTTTTTTTTTTTTGTGAGGGGCCTTGTAATATTAATAAAATAATAAACTATCGCAATCGTGGGCCTACATTAATGTACTGTTAGATAAAGTTTAGAAAAATACCGTAAATGAACGCGCAGTAGGTAGCCTGCTGTAAGCGGCATGGTGGGTGGTCCGAAACTAATTGAACTCCAACAAGTTGAGAAGTGAGGCCTCGGAATGTTGCAGTTACATTGTATCATCTTCTTGACACACCCTTTACGGCGTGTAAAATGTTACAATTTTTAACGTCTCTCACGGCACTCACTCGGACAGAAGCAGCTACGAGGCTAGTAGATTTAGATTACAAGATGATAATAATACACAATTTATTTATTAATGTTTCGCATATGAGACGTAACCTGCAACTAGTCTTAATGCTTTGGGAAGGATTCAATCGACTATGTATAGCAACGGCTGTAGGTATGTCTCAAAGGTTTCGCTGCTGCCTGCTCGAGAGTGATTTTGGCAACACTAAGCCCTGCATAGTAGTAGGACTGCTGGGTTCGTGGATTTCGGTCTGTTGATTGAGAGAACCATGGGGTTTGCGTTTCATGTATTTTAATTCTTAAAGACCTTTCTGTCTTTATATTGTGTGTGTTGGCGTCAGTGGCTGTGGCAGTACAGTGGCCTACATTGGTGTGTGTGTCGGTGTGTGGTTTTTATCTCGGGCTACAAGCCTTGTGGAGGTTACCAGCAGTCCTTTGCAAGCAGCAGCCCTCTGTGGTCGGACCTTTTGTAGCTGCGCTGAACCAAATGTAGCATCAATTGTGCGCTTGCACCGCAAATATTCTAAGGACGTTTTCCCGACATAACGGCAAGATAAGGGCTGACAGGTAGCCTGTGAGGGGGCCCCAAAAAAATGTAGCCCCGGGGCCACGGGTGTTGCTAAAGCGCCCCTGTCCACGTAAGCCACGTTGACAGTGTCAAGAGGCACCATATAGGCAGAAAAATGAGGGCAAATGTGATGACTAAACAAGGGACTGCTTCTCAGGGGAATGTATACAGTGGTTCTGGAGGAGAGGCCATTCAGAATACAACTGTGACTGTTCTTCATACTGAGCCGGTAAAAAGGAAAGACCTGGACCTTGTTTTTAACCTTTTTTTTCAAGTGTCAGTGATATCTTCGACAATAAAGGGTTACGTTCAAGAATCTGTTGGTTTCCCACGTTTCTGGTAGGTGCATTAGCCACGATAACGCAGTATTCTTTGAACACCTTCTGTCAACTCAGCTGCATCCTGAGTTCAGGATCATCATCATGACTCAGAAGTCATCCGGAACAGCGCCTTTCTTATGGCTTGAACTTATATTCCTCAAGCAAAGACATAACTTATGATGCCTTAAAACGGAATATGCGATGACATGAATTCTCTAAGGACGTCAGGTCAGTCAGTACATTGGCCCTCTCGCCAGCAGCATCAAACCACCTGCTGAGGGCCTTGGTATCATCTTTGACCGACATCAGAATTTTGAATCTGAAATCTCTGAGCTCATCCAGTCTTGTTGCCTTCATCTAAGAAATATAACGAAAATCTGGAACTTTTGGTTCACACTTAAATTTTCTCCTGCCTTGATTATTGAAACCCACTTTTTTTCATGTGTATCTCTTAGTCCTCCATAGCCCGTCATCAGTACAGACTGCTTCCCTTAATCTTTATCCTATTATTTTGAGCCGCAGTTTACATTTATTTGCGTGTGCAGTAGTGTGTGCGCTGGAACAAATGTGAGATTCTGTCTGTGTGTTGGAACATTTTAGAATCAAAGGACAGAAATATGATGAAATATGAACAACTGCCCAACACAAGTGGAACACTGAGGTTCTTAAAGATACTCAATACAGACAAAAGACAAAAAGCACCTCCTACGGAAATGTGCCCGTAATGCTCTGTGATTCAACTTCGTGTGGGTATATAATTTTGGAATGGTTTTAATCAATCTAGTCATACTCCAGAGACTATCTGCTTGGGGAAAACTCAATCGACACAGCTATACTGCTTGTGTCCTCACATAGCTGTCAGACAAGTTTTAACCATCGTGGTTAAAATTAGCTGACACTCAGTTTCACTGTTCTTAGACTACTGAAAGGGCTTCGAGTGTAAAATCAGGAAACAGTGTTTACTGTAAGCCTTGCAACAAAGAGGTATGTACAATTCTCAGGTCTTACCTTTCTGGATATAACAAATCACCTGGTGCAGGTAGATGAATTCAACTTCAGATGAACAACAACACATGACGTGTCAGAAGAGTACTTTTTTATTGAATAAAAACTAAACTAAAATGAAGAGGCACTGTGTAAAAAAACTACACCCCACGATTCTGCTGTGTGTAGAAGCCCCTGCAGCAGCAAAAACATGAAGTAATCATTTTCTGTATGATGTTATCAGGCTCTCATATTTTATGGGCATTTTTATAGATATATATTTTTTTATCTTTATAAGCTCCCACCACAGCTTTTAAATTATGTTGAGGTCTGGACTCTGACTGGGTCACTGCGACACCTTGATTCTTTTCTTTTTCCGACATTCTGATGTAGATCTGCTGCTGTGTTTGGGATCATCGTCCTGTTGATGACCCAGTTTCCGCCAAACTTTAGCTGTCAGTCAGATGGCCTCACATTTGGAAAACTTTGGTATACAGAGGAGTTCACGGTGGACTCAATGACTGCATGGTGTCCTTGCTTAGGTGTTTTTGCATTTTCTCCGATCCCTGCGCGGTCTGGCATTGGGGTGAACTTGCTGGGACGTCCACTCCTGGGAAGAATGGTAAGTGTCTTCAATGTTTTCCACTTGTGAATTAGCTTTCTTACTGTAAAACGATCGACTCAAAATTGTTGGGAAATTACCCTATAACCCCTACCCTTTTGCTGATGTCTTTCCTCCTTGGCATTGTGTTAACAAACTCCTGAACAAACAGACAAAACTTCTGCTTTTATAGAGGTGCTCACACTAATGATGATCAGTTAATCAAGTGTGTTTGATTAGCAGCACCTAGCTACTACTAATCCTCTTAAATCCAATGGAAGCAGGTGGACTTACTGTTTCGCACCCTGTGTCTACACTTTTTGCTTAGTTTCTGTTCAATTTCCTGATAAGTAAAACTTTAAAATTGAGCGAGGGTGTTCTTTATATTTTTCATTCGACGCAGAGATTGAAGACGTTTCATCACTGCTGTTGTGGCAAAATGTCTTTTTCCATTTAAGACACCTAGGGCTTTTAGGGCACTGGTTTCATTAAATTATCCTCCTAAGCATGGAAGGATTACTAAACAAGCCCAGCAACTGCAGGCCCACGGGTCCAAAGAGTCTGAAGTCCCCTGGTCATATCAATATTACATTAGACACAACCATCAAATAATATTATAATGGTCTCATTGAGTCACAAAAAATTAAACTGGTACCAAAAGATATGAGACATGGAAAAATTACTACAGTGTGATTAAATCTATGTAAAAAATATGCAAAGGTTGGTATATAACTGGAGATGCAAAACAACAACAGCTCATATTTGGTTTGTGGCTGATGTGTCAGTTTCGGTTTGACTGTTTCCTGCACTGTGCGATAATGTCACATGTCTGTGCTCAGGGACACACTGCTTCAGAATCCGTCCATGCTTTTAAAATGACGCTAAACGCAACATAAATATCAGACATTGTGAGACAATAAAAACGAGTGATTTTTCTTGTAAAAAAAAAAAAAAAAAAAAAAAAAAAAAAAGGCAAATATAGAGTAATAATAATAATTTATCATTTAGATCGCTGCTCTCAGATTAGACTTTTAATTAAAGAGTGCATAAAAAAAATCGGGGACAGTTTTAAAATTGTGTTGTGGCCTTAAAAGAACCCTGAGCTTCCTACTACCAAAGGCTGTGCTACTACTGTCTGGTATGGTTGCCTGGCAACAGACAGTGGGCGGGAACAAGAAGGACTCGGAGAGCAGCCGGCGGAGGAGCGGCAGGAAGGTAGGTGGAGTCCAGCGTCTTCAAAACCCGGCTGCCTGAGGAGCGACGTGGGGCAGGACTCTTCTAACCCTGGTAGAACCCGATACTTACGCAGCAGAACCATAAAAGCATTGGCTGTGTATTACTGGGTTTTGTCGGGAGGTTCTCACTGCGTCTTGGTACACGGCCGGAGAAGATGTCTAACGTCAACTGGAAGCCCTTCGTTTTCGGCGGACTAGCTTCCATGACGGCGGAATGCGGTGAGTGATGCGTCGGAAGGCCGCGAGTCTGTCTGAGGACACCGAATCGGTCACAACCTGCTTGTGACCCGCACAGTTTCAATAACCTGCACATTCCTCTGTGTTGCAGGGACTTTTCCAATCGACCTAGCCAAGACGCGTCTTCAGGTCCAAGGCCAAGTGGGCGACGTTAAATACCGAGAGATTCGCTACAGAGGCATGCTCCATGCTATGATGAGGATCGGAAGAGAGGAGGGGCTCCGGGCGCTTTACTCAGGGTCAGTGGGTTCACCTTACACGGCGAATAGTGCGTGTCTCTGCAGCTTTGCATGCCAAATAAATCTATAACAAGTATCGATGTTACCACTGGGTCTAGCCTCACTGTACATCACATTTGTTATCAACGCTTCCTCCCTTTAGTTCTTTCTACACTTCCCATTTTTCTCGCTACTTCTGTTTCTGCTGAACCCTATATTTATCCTGTCTGAAGACCGGGCTGGAGGCTTGGCTTGACATCGACTTTATCAGCATGCTATAGCTTGAGCCCTGATGAGCTCAAAGTTTTGATGTAGTTAAAATCTTCTCCCTAAATAAACTTTATTTTATTTTGCAGAATAGCTCCCGCTATTCTGCGCCAGGCCTCCTATGGGACCATAAAAATCGGCACATACCAGAGCTTTAAGCGGCTGCTTGTCGACAGACCAGAAGGTGAGTGTCCGTTCCTGTTCCTGTTCCTGCTCTCTGAAACACACGCATGTGCTGTATGCATACACACAACACATTTCTGTTCAAGGTCACAGATGAGACACAGCTGTTAGGGTTTGACCTCTTCAAACATGCAAGCCATTATACTGAAAGTAGAGCGCTGCAAAGTTGGTGTCAGATTTGTTCAGCTTCTTTTTCGCTTTCAGATGAGACTTTGCTGACGAACGTGGCATGCGGGGTTCTCTCTGGAGTCCTCTCCTCCTCCATTGCCAACCCTACTGACGTGCTAAAGGTACCTGTTTGCAAACACAAATGTCATCTGATCCTAATGCTGTTCTTATGAAACCTTAGTCTAAAGCAGAAGCACAAGTCTGACAGTTTTCCCAAACTAGGTCAAGGCGTGGTGTAAAATTCCAGGCAAATCCAAGGTGGAAGCTCACTTGTTGCGACCCGTAGTCTCGGTGCTATCACAGCCCCACTTTTGGATTATTTATAGACCACAACCTCAAAGGCTTCACATAGTGTTCTGTTAATGATACGGGCGCATGACTGCCACTACTTATCTGTGATCATGATGTTTTGCCCGGGCACTGTCTGCCATGCTTTGTTAGACGCGTTGCGTGTTTTAAGGGTTACCAGACGAACGCGTGCTTCTGCAGGTTCGGAACATTGCTTTTCGTGGCAGTGTGTACAAAATGTACCCTTCCAGTTATCTCGGAGCCAGGAAACGAGCCAAAGCTGATCTGCTCGAGCTGCTGTTGCGAGGGGCTAAAGAATTACAGGGAGCAAGAAACATGTGACAATATTTCAATCTCCGTTTAAAAAGAACAATCTTATTCTGACTTTTTATTTAAATGGCAGCCAAAGTACGCACATACCCGACCCGAACCATTCCCTCAAGTTCAACACTGTTGGTATGTGTGTGTGTGTTCCCTCAGATCCGGATGCAGGCTCAGGGACGTGTGATCCAGGGCAGTATGATGGGCAACTTCATCAACATCTACCAGGAGGAGGGAACAAGAGGACTGTGGAAGGTAGCCAAAACATGGGGGCAGAAAAGTGTCTGTGTCTGTGGGCTTTAGGTTGACCAACATTAAACCTGAATCGCGCATCCCTCTGTCTCTGCATCAGGGCGTCTCACTAACCGCTCAGAGGGCAGCCATCGTTGTGGGGGTCGAGCTTCCGGTCTATGACATCACCAAGAAGCACCTGATCCTGTCGGGTCACATGGGGGACACCGTGTACACGCACTTTGTGTGAGTTTGAGTTACCTCTTGGTCCTTTTTCTTTTTTCCTGTGATGCTGTCACTGGTAGGAAAATAGTTTAGTGAATTTGAACACATTCAAGCATCCAGGTCAGAAAAATGAAAGGCAAACTTAAGTATGTTGTTTAGTCTATAACGATCATTTATCTCATTGGAAAAAAAAAAATATATATATATATATATAAATAAAATAAATCTAAAGGCCCTGTCACACTGTTGTGTATGAGAGAAGCGTATGAGTTGCGTATGAAAATTAATCATACGCACGAAAAGTCCTTGAAAATAAAGAATGAGTAGCATATGAACTGCGCATGCCCAGCGTACGTTTCAACGCGCCTATTGAGAATGAGGAGTCACGTGACTCCGGTCGGCCATGTTGGCAGAAGACGCTATTGGTTGCCAGGGGCAACGCCATTAACTCAGCAGCCTTTCCACATTGCTCCATTATTGCAGTAGACTACGCGCTATCAACATCTCTCGAGACATTCATCTCGATCATGCCTCCCAAGAAAGCAATCGTCGTTTGCCCGGGCCCTGGGCCGAGGAAAAGGCAAAAAAACACAAGAATCATTCTCACCCAAACCTGCTGAAATGCCTGATGCACCTGCGGCTGATGAGTTACATGCTTCTGAGCGATCAAGATCCCCAACTCCTCCTCCTGGCCGCTCCCGTGAATCGTCGGTTGCCTGCCGCCTCCATCTCCGCCCGTCTGGCGGAGATGGAGGCGGCAGACGGGCGGAGGCTATAAATACGCTAGCTGTACGGTACACCTTCATGCCAACATATGACAATTTATGTCCAGCGTTCTCGACCTATCAGTAACGTACCTATATCGTAGCGTAGCGTATTCAGCGTATGCTTAGCGTATTAACCATACGCACAAAAGTTTTGAGCATGTTCAAAAATTTATTTCTGCCTCAGCGTATGCCAGCGTGCTTGAAACGTATACAACCTATGCCTAACGTTCCCCTGGCGTATACCAGCGTATGAGTGATAATTTTCATACGCTAGTGCCATACGCAACAGTGTGACAGGGCCATTAGTCTAGTATTATGTGCACTTTTTTTTTTTTAAAAAAGAGAGAAATTTATCTTATCATACACATGAAATATTACACACATATTCTTGAAGGACATCCCAAAGCTCTTCTTTGGATGTCGGCCACCTTTTGATCCGTTCTGTCAAGATGATCCCACACTGCTTCAGTAATGTTGAGATGTTGAGGTCCGGGCTCTGGGGAGGATTCATCCCCAAGACCTGTTGTCACTGATTTTCAGTTCCTGTCATTTGGCATGAGCAGCCTTTTCTCTGCGTTTGCCGTCCTTATAAATGGCTTTTTGATAGTCACCCCCTCAATGGAGACAGTTTCTGATCAGGCAAAGTAACAGTAACACTGCACACCATGCTGAGATATGCCAAGAAATACTCTTTCATGTCTTTCAAACTGTCTCAGGGTTCCCGCGAGGTCTTAAAAAGTCTTAAAAGCATTGAATTTATGAATTTGGAAATAATACCTTAAAAAGACTTGAACAAGTCTTGAATTTTGATATCTGGGTCTTAAAATTTGTGCAGTAACTTCTCCGTATCACATTCTCAAACGTTTCATTTGTCAACTAGGCTACTATTATTTTGAAAAGCCTAAATAACGTAGCCTAAATGAAGAGTGGCGGAACCAATCATTGAGAACGCAACGCTGCCGCTACCGCTCCGCCCCGGGTCCGAGCACATTGCTACAGCTCTGACACAGACCACAGCAACAAGCCAAGCAGAAGCGTGCAAAATCAAGGCAAATCTCAGCAGAAAACAAGAAAGTTTAACTTATGCCGTTATGTTGTTGTTTTTTTTTTAACATTTGTTTGCTTTTCCTTGCTTCCCATTTCTTGCTGGGATTATGGGGAAATGTAAATGTAATGAAGCGTGGCGTGAGAAATAATCATTTTGTCACTGGTTAAAACCAGTAGCCAACTGCTAGTACAGCCCCTCAAGTTACGACCGTCACCCAACTAGAGTAGATCTGCGAACAGCTTTTGGGTCCACACAACCATGAAAGCAGAGGTGTTGTGGACTCCTAACACAATCACCAAACACCATTCATATAATGGAAACGAGTGTATTTCAGAGTTGTTTAAATGCATGTTCCCCGATTCCGACATCGCTGCCACAATTACTTGTGGTCCCGACAAAACGGCGTACATAGCCAAGTTTGGTTGAGCTGTGTATATTAAAGAGGAACTGGTGTCCAAGGTAAACAAATCACCGTTCGTTCTTATGTTCGATGAGAGCCTCAACGAAACGACAAATTTTTTAGTTGATTTTCATTATTTATAGTTCTCTCTACTCCCCATATTCCCAGCATGGAATAAGTAGCTAGCTAACATAACCAATGTTAAAAAACAACTTAACTGTGTCAGTTAAACTTTTTTGTGGTCTGCTGAAATTTTCTTTGATTTTTCACACCTCTGTTTGGCTTGTTGTCTGTGCTGTGGTGTTGTAGCGTTTACTACTACTATGCTGCAATGTTTCATCAATGCTTTACACAGTCCACACTTTCATTTGTTTGAGAAATAAATGAACAAATTAAAAAAAAAAGTTTTTCTTTGCCGGTAGGTCTGTGAAATGGGTATTTTTTTTTTTTTATAAATGGTCTTAAAAAGACTTAAATTTGACTTGAAGAAACCTGTAGGAACCCTGTGTCTTATCTTTGGTGTTTTCCATAGTTTTAACAGATTACGTGTCTTTGTGACAAGCTGCTAGTGATAAAGAGCCTGCAGTTACAATTCAAAATGTGTCCCTTGCTAATTTGTCTGTTGTACATATACTCAAGACTAGTTGCATCAGATATCCATAACCTAACTAAAAAAAGAGAAGCTTTGAAAGACCTTTCCACAGAAGTTTACTTCAGTGACAAATGTGTTTATTTTTTGTTTTCTTCTTACATTTGTAGCAGCAAGACGCACACCTACACTACGGCACCAAAAACATAAACATGTGCTCTTGGGTCCCCAGGTCCAGCTTTGCGTGCGGCCTGGCGGGAGCTTTGGCTTCAAATCCTGTGGATGTGGTCCGGACACGCATGATGAATCAGAGGGGGGTAGCGCTGTACCAGGGAACGCTCGACTGTTTACTGCAGGTCAGCCAAAAACTCCTGAGTGATGACAGTAAAAAGCTTGTAACTTCTTCCTCCTGTGATTTTTAGTTTGCAAATGGGCAGATTTTGTTTAGTTTTTTTTGTTGTTGTTGTTGTTGTTAAAATAGTAAGCGGCTTAAGAGTGTAAAAATCACCTGACCGTGACTCCCACTGAATGCAGTGAGCGTAGCTGGTATGCTGTCAGATGACGCCCAGTCTGGTTGCTGCTGCTGTCACGACTGGAAGAGTTCCACCTCGCTGGTGTGAAATCTTCCGTTAGGTTCTGGCACTGCCGTTCATTCTTTTGTTGTTGTTTTCTACCACTAAGCAAGTCTCTACCTGAACAAGTTCATGCTTGGTAGACAAACGTGGTAATTAAGTGTTTTCATCCATGTTTCTATGGAAAGAGATTATAGCTGAACCATGTTGAAATGCTTGTCTGGACAGATTGGTTTCGTTTTAGGAAAGAGAAAATGCAGCTGTCAAGATATTTCTGTTTTCACTGACTTTTATTTAAGTCTGAGAGCTCGTGGTCTGATACTTATTTATTTTATTAGTCCTCCATCTTTATGGACCTACATAAAGTTTATAAATAGCTGGAGTATCCCTTTACGTGAACATCTTTGGATGTGTGAGGAACAAACTGACCTTTATCACAGCAGAAGCTGTCAAAATCTTTCTTTTTTTTTTTTTTTTTAACTGAGTAATTCACCTTTTTGTAATTGCCATAAAAAGGTCAGACCTCAGAGCAATCCTCTGATGATAGATAAATAAAATTGGATTTGAGCTTGTTTGTTTTTCTTCTCACAGACGTGGCGCTCAGAGGGCTTCATGGCGCTCTACAAGGGCTTCTTTCCCAACTGGCTCCGTCTGGGACCGTGGAACATCATCGTATCCTTTGACCCGCCTCATTTATGCACCGTGGCGTTAAGCTACAACCTTTGTGATATAACACCCTCTTATGTGGAGAGATCGGCTGGGACAAGTTGTAGAATTTTTGTTATGTATAAAGTAACGCATGGCATTCTTTCTCTGGGCAAAGATTAGCTTAATGCCGGCTAACTCTTTTATATAACTTTGTGAAAGTCCTGCCTCATTACCCCCAGTCGGAGGGAAGGAACATAAGAAGCCCTCAGTGGGCAGGAGAGCAAAGGGTGTTGAGTGAACTTTACGAAAAGCCTTCCTGCAAATGTTAAGACCTAATTAAAGATCTCTGAGTAGCGGAAAACTCTGGCTGACAGACACTCGCCGTGCTCCATCTTGTCCTGAAAGATGTAAGGAGATTATTGAGTCGCAGTAACAAGGGGGTGCTTTGAGTTGAGGTGCACAGGAAGTGATTCTGCTCCACAGAAACATTCACCCACTTCTTTTTGCGCGTTTTCCTTCACTCCATCTTCAGTTCTTCCTCACTTATGAACAGCTGAAGAAGATCGACGTGTGATTGAAGGGACAACACTGAAATGCAGAGACGAGTACGGGCGCACGCGCTGAGACGAGCTTAGAGGACCAAAATCGGGAATGGCTGGATGATGATGATGATGATGATGATGATGATGGTGGATCTTTCATGGAACCAACAGTGGGACAGGATGCACAAATGTAGACCTGAGTTAAGGGACGGCCAGATTCCTGTGCGGGCTGAATGTCTCCTGACGCCTGCAGCGTATGTGGAAGGGACAGTACCGCAGAGGACTTTTTTTATTTTATTTTTTTTCTTTCACTCGTACAAATGCCCCCGAAAGGCTTTATTGCATTGTTCCGCTCATATTCATGTGACCCAACTTTCCAAACTCGGAACCTTTTTAGATCATTTTAGACGTCTCTCATGTCGTCAGGAAAACGCTTGCGGGTTTTCGGGCTTAAACGCAGGAAGTGCTCTCCTGGGTGCCTCGGTTTGTGATGCAGGCTGTCTGAGCCTAAGATGACGATCGGCACCATCATTCCCTTTTGATCACAGATGTTATGGGATCGTTCAACAAACGACTTTTTTTTTTTTTTTTTTTAAATTTTATTTATTTTTGTTTAATTGAGAAATGTATGTGAAGGTTCAAATTATGGACACTATTGGTCTCCTCCCTCAAGTATTTTGAGTTAAGGGGCAAAGAGTAAGTCCTGGTGTCCTGTTATAAATACCGGTTACATAAATAGCTCGGATGCAGAACACACATTGCATGTGTGGTGAAACCAGTGAGCGTAGAAAGTAAATATAACCCCGGGCAGCTCGGGGTTGACACTGCTCGCTGAGCTCTTGTGTCAGGTCATTGAGGAGAGGGGGGAAAAAAAAAAAAAAAAAAAGCTCATTTCAAATGGTGATACAAGTTATAACATACACACCTCAACATTATTGGGTGGGATTAGGTGGATCATGTCGCCGCTTTGGGGCACGGTCGGCTCCCACTAAGTTTTATTTTTATATAAATTTTATTTTTTGTTCGTCTGCTTCTGTGAGCTTTCATTGGAAGCACTGAGTATGTTATTGTGTGAGCTGCTGACTCTGCCAAAGTGTGAGCCAGTGTTAATTTTTGTTCTTCTTCTCATGTACATGCAGCTGTAGAGCTGTATATTGAAAATAAAAGGGGAGGAGGAGAAAAAAGAAGCCCATTGCAGCTGTCTTGCTTTCCGTGCACCACAGTGTGGCGCTGTGGGGCCGCACACGCACCCACCACAGCCCAACCCAGTTGAAAACACCAGTAAGCCGTTTGAGTCTTTATAAATTCCCAACGCTCGACCATGAGGCCACAAATCTAGCACATTCATGTTTCTGAGGGATTGCCCGTTGCTTTGCTTTCTTTTTGTTTTTTTTTCCAAACACACATGTTTTAACGCCGCATCCCGCAAACTTCTGACTTTTCAAGAAGTATCTAAAATGTAATTGTTCTATTTCTGGGGGGGGGGGGTATTCCCAGCTTTCTTTCTTCCGAGTTGTTTGAAGAGATGATGGGAGCTCAGGAGAGCGGAGCGGCGCAGGAAGTGCTGCTGTAAACTCGCTCTGTGTCACTTTTATTTGGGGAGCGTCACCGTGGGACTTATTAGTTGTGTGAGAGCTGTTATTGTTGTACTGGATCTGCTTCATCTAAGCCTTTCGTCGGCTGCACTGCCTCGTTGTTGGTGCGACAATCATGCCTGCGAGCAGTAATTCAAGCAATGCCACAAAGCGGGATGGAGGAGCTGGTTTCCAACGCCGGCTGACTACTGTGTCAAATTAAGCCAGGAGAATGGCTCACACTGTCCATAAGGCGAGTTGGGGGTGGTGGGGAATAAGAATAATATGTGGCATGCCTTGGGATTTGGCATCCATAAATTGGTGTTATAGCCTGCTGCCTGGCATCACGTCTCTGGCACAGCCTTCTACAAGCTGGACCAGTATGGCCACGGGGGATTCCAGCAGTCACAGACGTGCTCTATTATGGGTATTATTTGTTGCTTGGCCCAAGGGCGCAGGGGGCTGGCTTTATAGTGTTCCGGGGATCAGAGTGAGCTTTTGTGTTGGATGGATAAGGCTCCACGCTGCTCCAAACACCCTGCCCTTTTCCCCTCCCTTTTTTTTTTTTTTTTTCTTTCTTTCTTTCCGTTGTTTCTCTGATGAGAACGCTGCAACACACAGATGGATATTGGACGTGCAGATGGAAACGCAAAGAAGGAGACAAATTTATCATAGTCTGTTGATCCATTTGGAACAAGGACTGTGCTGCTTCTGGGCTGCACAGTGCTGACGAGAAAGAAATCGCAGGCCTTTTTGCTCAGTGTTGCAGGCTGAGATATGGGACAGGGAGGTTTTTGTTGATGCTCAGAAAATCCCTGGGTGTTTAAGTAAATGAATGGTTTTCTCTCCTGGAAAATAACCTTGTTTGCGAGCCACAGACGCGGCACAACATCAAAATCCTTGCTTAAGAGGCAGACTGAAACCCATTTCTCAGGCTGAAAAAAAAGGAAAAAGTGCAGCGTTCTGCAATTTTGAAATTGTGCCTGCGGTAAATATTTTGAATTTGATGCATCGCACGGTTACGCCTGGCCTGTGAAGAATGAGCCGACAAAATGAGCATCTCAAACAAGGGAAGGGAGTAGTTTTGGCAAAGGTGTCAAATGTTTTTTTTTGTTTGTTTGTTTTGAGAAACTCTCCATCCTGAATAACTCATAATTCCACAGCATGTTAAAGGAGAAAATCCCCTGCAAGGAAGAAGTCTAAAAGACACAAAAATGGTTTTGTCTGAGATTAGGGGAAATTGACTGATTAAAGTAATACTATGTAACATTTCTACCTTAAAATAACAGCTTGAAAAAAAAATTGTGCGGCTAGAATGAGTTTAAATATTACGATTGGCCTGTCTCCTATGCCCTTCGGGGATCTGGGTTGGAAAAACTGCGCTATGTAACTTTGCTGGAGCGGCCCGGGAGCTGAGCGGAAGTACTTGGACTTGCTTTCTGGCACACCTACCGCAAAAACAAATAGACCCCTCTCACGCTCCCCGGTACATTTGATTACTCTTACCTTCTCGGTCGACATAGCTTGCACCTTCTGACTCCTCGCCGGTTGGTCAACAAACGTGAAAAGGGAAATTGAAAGGGTGTTGTATTTATGACAGTGTAACCGTAGGCTACATTACCTCCAAGCCTGTAGGGGGAGCTCCAGAGTGGGCTTTTTGAGAAGTTGCATTGTATCGCTTTAACTGTCTTGCTGTAGAATAATAGAAATCAATGTCATGTGTTTGCTTCATTGTTGTAGCTGGAGCCAGGAATAATCAAAATCAGAAAACTGTATGCAAACAACAGCTTGCTGTTCATAAGTTAACCAGCGTAGGACCAAATACCCCAAACAGTCACCACCTTCAGACCCCACTGCTCCCAAAAAAAAAAACACTCGAGGAAGGACACAAATGAGATGATTTGTTTTGATGAGCCTAAACGTGCTGGTTGGCATACTTTTATTGCCTTAAAATGAGGTCGTGTTTATCATGTTCTCAAAAAGATTCGCATGAACTTCCCATTTTCTGGTATGTGCAGCCGCATGGGTGGAAATTTTCTGAAAGCCCTCAAATTAGCGCATTTTGTTTGCCAGTGCAGGTGGGGAAACACTGCTGTGGTTAGGGTTTCGGGTAGCTGACACAATGCAACACATACTCACTCAGTGGGGTTACATGACACTGTAAAAATTAGGGTTGGATTAAGGGCTATATTACAATAAGACTGAGTTATTAAGTTCATGTAGACACCTTAATCTGACAAGAAATTGGATCAGATCGGGTTTCTCGCGATCGGATTAAGACGCATGGTCGAGATTTTTTCCTGGGGTCGTGAACCGGAAGTCAAAGGAGACGATATTATTAAGCGACGGAGAATGCTCCGTTGTGCATCGCGTTTGTGCAATAAGCAGCTCACCACAAACGAAATGTAGAAGGAAGAAGCTTCATCTTGCACTTCGTTTGCCATCTTTCTCGAATGCCTGAGTTTGTTGTTGTTGGTGGTGGTGAAGGGGTCAACCGGAAGTAGCTCTATTAGCAATAGTTGAAATGGGTACAGCACCACCTATCATATCGGAGTATGACATGCTTTGTGCCTATGATTCGATTAATTCACCGCCATATATCCAAGGATAATTACCCTTGCTCAAATAAGGAGCATAACCCAACTATTGCTATAATAATCAAAATAAGATGAATAGATGAATAATTAATAATCTCATGTAGACCCACTGACTGACAACTTGAACTCTAATTGTGTACAAATGCCTTTGTTGTCATCAGCAGCTTCCCATTTTCTGTTTGACGGTAGCACTTTGTAGCTTCATACAGACAGAGCTAGCTGTTTGTAGCTGCATGTTGCTAATTTTAAGCTGACCTTCTGCTGGCTACATCGTAATGCTTGAAATACAGACAGAATGGTGTTAATGGAATTGAAATCAACACAAAACTGTTCATTTGGTCTTTCTTTTCTCTGTTGAGAAACTACAGAAACTTTTGGACTTTTGGAAGAGAAGTTTACACTTTACTTGCCATGCTTAACCCTCTTGGCTGCTGTTATTTAGCAGGACTCCCGCTCAGCAGCGCAATTCAACATCTCCCACTAGGATCCATCCCCTATCTTTTCTCCATGTCTTCCCTTCTCCCTTTTTTTTGGTGTGTGTGGTCACAAAAAACCCAACAAGATAACAACATTGGCAGGCCATATGAACTTTTACAAGCCCAAAATAAGCAAAACTATTAAAGATTTAGAAGCTTAAAATTCAACTCCTTGTTCTTCGTGTTGTTGCATCTTCACATGGCAATTTTCTCAGTCGCGACACGATTTGAAAAGGGGGGCTCACGTTTTAGACTGTTAAGTGTCTAAGTCGACTAAACCCCATCGTCCGAAACAAACAACGGGCCCCCTAAATCACGGTGCAGTCGACCTACATTTCCACACCACTGGAGGAGGACTGGGGGCCCCTGGGAGACAGGATCACAAGGATGAGCCGCTGGTAATGCTGCTCCATTGTTGCATTAAGATGGGAGCAGGCCAGTACAGTGAATGTTAAAGGAGATAAAGCGAGGGCGGATTTTTCCACATGTTAGCATCTTTGACTCCTCTGCTCTGCGAGTCAGAGAAAGTTGCATCGATTCTGAGGTCTCATGACCTTTATATTTGTGTAAAAGAACTGAATAAAAGGGAGATGCTTATTCCCTTCCTTGCAGAAACTGAGATGGAACGTTTGATTTCGGTAATATTTTTGCACATTAAAATGCAGCTGGAAGATAGTTAGCTTAGCATAAAGAGATGGATAAAAAGTTCTGTTGCTTGTTTGAAAATCAGTAAAATTCTTTTATTACCTCCTTTGATTAACACAAACACACTGTGATGTGCATTAAATTATCTGCTTTATAAGCTAAGTCGAGTTTAGTTGACGGTCTGCTAGCTGAAGCTTCACATTTGACAAACTCGAGGGTGGTATCAGTCTCGCAAGGAAAAGAAATGAGCATTTCTCAAAACATTGACAGGT
The DNA here is from genome assembly GCF_027942865.1 of Odontesthes bonariensis. Lineage (NCBI taxonomy): Eukaryota > Metazoa > Chordata > Actinopteri > Atheriniformes > Atherinopsidae > Odontesthes > Odontesthes bonariensis. The sequence goes on along the minus strand of NC_134519.1, from coordinate 28,379,927 downwards.
TTTCAATGTGTCTATGCTGCTTTGCATTTGTTTTTCATTTTAACAGTCATTTGTTGTTTTCTAAAATTAGGAAAACTGGGTTAAAACAAAAAAAAAGAAGATAAGATGCAAATGAGGAGGAAGTGCTGTCATCATAACATCCCCAAGTCCATGTAAGATGTTCTCTGTCTGATGTAATTCCAAAAGAGAGGCACTAGGCAGAGCTCACGCGCTTTCCCCCCCGACTGAGACGCGCGAACAGAGGCATAAACACAACATCTACCTATGCCCCCCAACTACTAAACTCTCTCTGCATAACCTGCTCAGTCACGGGTCCCACATAAATATTCCAGCTTCTGATAGGCAAAGAAAAAAATATATATATATTCCACTGTATCAGTTCTCTTGGACGGCCGATTTAAAATTCCCTGCCCTCAGGCACAGCATCCCAACGCTGCATGCACCCTCCACACAGTACCTCACACACCTCTGATGTATGTTGGTGGCGTTACTATGATCGCTATCCGACACCAGAGACCCCCCCCCCACATACTTTACATGCTACAGTGTGAAACCGCTGTTCTTTTCTTCTGATCATCACAGGCTGTCACCCATTTAAAAACGAGGTAGGGGATGGAGAATAAACAGGGTGAGGTGAGGGACTGAGGAGGGGAACGGGGATATAAATGCACTGATGGCATGCTGGATGGAGTCTACAGGGAGATGTGGAGAAAACTGTATTGAAGCTCCGCTGACGTCAAAGCAGTGATGAGTGTGTGAAGAAAGAGAATAGAAGATGACAAGAAGAGTAGGGATCCGTTTGAGAGAGAAGAGGATGCAATACGTCTTGATTCTCTGCTGCGCTCCAGTTATCGTCCATGTGAAGCCTTGAAGACAGTGGCTGTCAAATGCTGTGCCAAGGTTTCAAGACACAAATAGGCTGCTGGAGGAAGGGTTATTGGACTTGACATTATTAGAGTTGAGAAACTCAGTAAAACTGTAAAGAATGTTTTTGTAACGTCAGATATTAGCTGCTAGAATTTTTCCTCTTAGCCTGACTTTGGAAAAATTAATATCCTGGTGAATCGTTCAATCGGCAATTATCTGTTTAGTGTGGGAAAAAGAGGAAAAGAGTGGCTGGACTCATGTCAGATCCACAGTAAGAGCAAAAATTTTATCTGCACAACCTCTTTACAAGGACCATTGCGACACCTCGATTCTTTTCTTTTTCAGACATTCTGTTGTAGATCTGCTGCTATGTTTGGGATCAATGGGCCTCATGCAAGAACATTTTCGTATTTTTATTCTAAATTTCTCTTACTTTTTTCGTACGAAGGTCTCATACGAACACGCCACGTCAGATTCAACAAACGCTCCTAACTTCGGGAAAAGTGTGTAAACGACCTGCGTAAGTGATGAATCCCACTCGTGCGTATCTAAGTTCACGTGCACGAGGATAGCAGATTTGCATACTCCACGCCCTAAATTATACCGTATGAGGAGCTGTGCTTCCTCTCTCCTGTGGCAGGAAGTGTTGAGTGTTGAGTAGGGGTGGGCGGTATGCATGGTATCATACCTTATGCGGTATTTTTCACCAACGGTAGAGATTTTTTTGCCATACCTTATACCGCAATAGCTCATGAGTCCGGCAGTAATGCAAAGTTTTGAACATCCGCTTGGATATGCCGGGCGACAGTAATCGCAAGACAAGTTAACACGAGTAATTTGTTTTACCACCTGCGGGCTAACCATGCTCCGGAATATGAAACGAGTCAAAGCCGGTGTTCTGTCGACTTCTCCTACTTGTTGAGATTTTCTACTTTGTGGTTTTGCGCATGCGCCGAGCCGATTTCCTAAGTTTCGTTTTCACGCCCATAATGTTTTGCTACCCTGCGTCTCAGCTGGTGTGTAACGGTAACATCCTCAAAATCCTGATTATTTTCTCTTTTGGAAGACATGCAAAGTAATAAAAAACTTATCGTGTTAACAAGCAGTTAGCTTAACATGCACAAATGGGGTGTCTGAAACATGACGCATATTTGAGCATGTTGAATAAGTGGAAGGCGCCTATGAAAGTTACGTTATCCAAGAGGCAGCGGCTTTTCTCTCACAGAGTTTATTCGAGGAAATTGACCTTTTCTTATTTTTCAAATATAAATATAACGTATATATTTTTTATATTTCCTGTGTTTTCTGTTTTGCACAATACATTTAATTTAATATTGCTGCAAACATCCTGATTGAAAGTGTTTATTTGGTGCTATGGTAACCACTGAGAAACTGTTCTGTTGTAATTTATATACAAAAGTACCATACCGCGATATATACCGTATACCGTCAGTGGCTCAAATTTGACCGGGGTATACATTTTAGGCCATACCGCCCAGCCCTAGTGTTGAGTCATGAGAATGGCATCAAGGCGCAAAAAGAAGAACTTTACGGGCTCTGAGATTGAAGTTCTGCTTTCAGAGATCCAAAAGGGAAAATCTGTTATTTTTAGCAGTGTCAGCAGTGGAATTACGGGACCTGCTAAAGCGAAGAAATGGGAAGCAATTACAAGTGCTGTTTATTGTCACCTGTAGTTCTTAATATCGCCGAAATAAAAAATAAATGGTTTGATATGAAAATGGCTTAAAAAAAACATCTCGCCATGGGCAGGCGCTCGATGACTGCAACTAAAGCTGTGCAATCAGTTGTTGCCTCATCATGATGGCACTTTGATGGGGCGGTCCATCAGGGGGGTCTTCTGGCACCACAGCTTCTGGTCTGCCTGGGCTGGTTCAGGTGGAGACCCTCGTTCATGGCAATATTACGCCATGAACGAGATATCGAGACACAGCCACCTGGCCTTCAGCTCAGTGCGCTCCACGACAGCACGGGTGCTTTGATGCGTATATGTGTCTCGTGCTCCAATTATGATTGGCAGTCCAGCCATGGGATGAAAGTCCCTCTTAATTTGTACTTGTTGGACAGCGGTGTATGGGAATTTGATGTACCATGGGTGATAAACTGATGAGAGTTTTGATGACCAAGGGGAGCGCGACTCACAGAGGACTGGGACACACCCGATCTTTCTCCAATCTCCCTCTAAAAGGTTCCCATGGCCAAAAATCCAAGGGTGGTTGTAAAAATTGGCTTTGTTCTTAGACATTATAAATGAAATAAGTCTCAGTACTTTTCAGTTATGACCTAAAGTGATCCAGGAGTAGAAAGACAAAACAATTAGGAAAGCCTGGGAAAGCAAGGGCAGATTCACACACACACATTGTTTTGGGCTGATCCAGAGAATATGACGAAGCATGTTGAACCTACTCATGTCCAATCATAATCGGTCGAGTGTGAGTCCAACCTATGAGGCTATAATAAATACAAATGATACCCGGAAATCGAGGCGCAGTCTGACAGACTTCCTGCGGGGATTCTTTCCCACTGAGCCCAGCGCTGATATGCTTTGACGTGTGACTACAAATAAAGACTTCATTTTCACTTGAATTACTCTGGTCCGTTCTTGAGCTTCCAACTAAAAGAACCGAATCTAACAATGGTGCCGTGACCCGGAAGACCTGGACGTGTGGTGGAATTGGGTTTGATTGGCATGTTTTTCTCTGGAGTTGTGGCTCTAGCAAGCTGCACATTTGCAGCAGCACTGTCCTTAAGTTGGGAATCATAATCGCGATGTCAGCCATTCGTCTGTCTCCACACGGGTATCTACACGGTCTCTTCCAAGAGCCTGATGCACTAAGGCATCCAAAAATAGCAAGACAGTCGCTGGTTACGCTTCCTATTGACCTTATACAGATTCAAATGAACCTTCAATTAGTGCATAATTTAAGTCAAACAGAATAATGTCAGCATCAGTATGGGGTATAATGTATATTTATTTATGTTTTCTTCAAAGTAATTAATTATACAATCCATTAGTCAAGCAAACTTGATTTGAATAACAGCGGACTATTTTACGAAACTCCTACGACAGGTCTGGATCACTCGTAAATTCTGTTCGTACCTGAAAGAAAACGTAAAATACGAAAAGATTGGTGAATGCGCAAATTCTCTTAAATCATTAGTACGGACGATTTAAGAACAAACCTGTACGTACGCACGGTTCTTGCATGAGGCCCAATGTTCCATGAGTCTTGGGGTTTGTTCAGAAGAAACTTTACAAACCTAAAGGTCCTGTCACACTGTTGCGTATGAGAGAAGCATATGAGTTGCGTATGAAAATTATCACTCATACGCTGGTATATGCTGACATATGCCAGGGGAACGTTAGACATAGGTTGTATACGTTTCAAGCACGCTGGCATACGTTGGCATACGTTGGCATACGTTGGCATACGCTGAGGCAGAAATAAATTTTTGAACATGCTCAAAACTTTTGTGCGTATGGTTAATACGCTAAGCATACGCTAGGCATACGCTGGATACGCTAGAGGTACGATATAGGTACGTTACTGATAGGTCGAGAACGCTGGACATAAATTGCCATATGTTGGCATGAAGGTGTACCGTACAGCTAGCGTATTTATAGCCTCCGCCCGTCTGCCGCCTCCATCTCCGCCAGACGGGCGGAGATGGAGGCGGCAGGCAACCGACGATTCACGGGAGCGGTCAGGAGGAGGAGTTGGGGATCTTGATCGCTCAGAAGCATGTAACTCATCAGCCGCAGGTGCATCAGGCATTTCAGCAGGTTTGGGTGAGAATGATTCTTGTGTTTTTTTGCCTTTTCCTCGGCCCGGGGCCCGGGCAAACGACGATTGCTTCTTGGGAGGCATGATCGAGATGAATGTCTCGAGAGATGTTGATAGCGCGTAGTCTACTGCAATAATGGAGCAATGTGGAAAGGCTGCTGATATAGGCGCGTTGCAACGTACGCTGGGCATGCGCAGTTCATATGCTACTCATACGCTAGTCATTTTTTATTTTCAAGGACTTTTCGTGCGTACGAAAATTATATTATTAATTTTCATACGCAACTCATACGCTTCTCTCATACGCAACAGTGTGACAGGGCCATAAGCTGTGCTGCCATTTTGTTTTTAGAGAGAAGAGGCTTTCTCCTGCAACCGTTCCAAACAAGCCAAACTTATTCAGTATTTCTCTGTACTACCATGAACTTTAACATTTAACATGCTAACTGAGGCCTGTAGTGTGAGATGTTGCTCTTGGGTATTTTTCTAAGCTGCTACAATCTGACCATACTGGGATGTCTAATCCTGGAAAAATTGGCAGCTGTTATGAATGTTTTCCACTTTCTCTCTGTAGAATAATGGATTTCAAATCATTTGGAAATTGCCTTATAACTCTTCCCAGATTGATGGGCAGCAACAATTGCTTCTCTAAGATCATTGCTGATGTCTTTCCTCCTTGGCGTTGTGTTAACACACACCTGAATGAATGCTCCAGACCAGCAAACTGACTAAACTTCTGCTCCATAAATCTTGACTTGTTGTTTTGTAAAAATATATTGACATAAAATATATAAATGTATCTGTATTATATGTATTTGCTAGCCTGATAAACCAGCCTAAATGGATTGGATGTCTAATTTAGTCTGGCTCCGATCAATGGATACAACGGAACATTGTTGATGAGCACAACCCGTTGTCTTTCAAACCGTGTCTGTGCCTATAGGCCAACGCTCTGACCAATCAGCGCAACTGACTGTGACGTAGTAAGCGCGACAGAAAGCTTTGGTGGGAGGGGACTCTTCCAAAACTGATGCCAAGGCTGAATCAAACGAGCGCTGTTCCATTGCCGCCGCCATCTTTCTTGTTGTGCTTTCGCTTGTCTATGTTTGCTTCCACTGCCCAACGTCGCACTGCTCTGTCGTCACTCCCTCAAAACCCCGCACCAGAACCCTCTGCCCCGCCCGCGTTGATTCAAAACACATCTCTGCGTTGTGATTGGTTTAGTTGCCATCTGCCAGATTCAGGGCAGTATTTTCAAAATGAAAAGTGGTTCGAGGCCAGACCCAACCGCAGGCAAAACATTTTGCCGTCCAGCAGTTGGCGCTGGTTTTCCAGGCTATGTATTTGCCACTTTCTAGTAGGCCTCTCCTCCTATTTTACTTTGTAAGACCTGCTCTCTTATGCATTCCTGTTGCTCATCTGGTCTTAGTTTGACTGCCTCACCTGCAACTTCTAGTCATAATTTTACTCCCCAGTTTCTTTTGTTCATTGCCAGATCCTTGTTGTAGCTTCCCTGTGTTAACCTGTCGCATGTTTTCTCTTGAGATTTCTCTCTTGTTAGCTTTGAGTTTAATTCTTTGTATTTCTATCTTTAGTAGCTCTTCCTGCCCACCTCCGACCTGTTGGACTTGTGTTTGGGTCTCAGTTCTCATGCCATAGATTGTGACGCTTACCCTCTTAATTCCTATAGAAACAGTGAGGCTAAACTAATATTTTTACACACTGATAGTATTTGTTAAATCAATAATGACGCAGTGTAATATGTCAAGTATTGTTAATCCAAGACTGTATTTACCTCATTTTAAGACCTGGCAAGGACCAAATCCTATCTTATGTCCTAATATGTAAAACCTTCCAAATGAAAGAGAGTACTTTCTTATTCACTTGACTATATGTACATGACATTCAGAAAACGTACAACTCAACAATGGTAAAAACTGAAATTTATGTCAGGGGTTCAAAAGCTCAGTGAACCACATTTTTTCTTCCTGCTGCACACCCTGAGCCAGCAGGCATAGTGGTATGCACCCCAAATCTGCTTTTTATCATTTAAAAAATTCAGCCGAAGTGCTGCAACTTCTCTTTCTATGTGACTCAGAGAGGCTAATTTACGCTTTTTTTCATGCAGCAGGCTGGAAACTATTGTAATACACCCTTATCTTCTCTTCGCAAAAGAAATAATAGATCAGTTGCGACTGAGTCTGAGCTCAGGCGCTTAAGGGCGGGCGAGGACTAGAAAAAGAGAACACATAACTCCTGTTTTTAAAGCCCTCTCGTTTGGTTGCCTGTTAGTATCTCTATTGATCTTAAAATTCTTCCAGTTGTTTCTAAAGCCTCTCTTTACTCAGCTGACACAGTGCAAAGTGCATGGAAGAAACTCTTGCAAAGCTGCTTGAACAGGCTGCCTGTTTTTAAAACTTTATTTTAGCCAAGACTTTGATTTGAATTTCAAGGACAGTTCATGGGGCTTATTTGATTTGCATTTTCATTTTGAACCGTTTTATGTCTTTTCTTGAATTTGCATGAACTGGAAATAGTTTTACTTTTAATACTTGGATTGTCTTTTTGTTGCCTTTGTTGACTGAACCTCAGCTTTTACGTGTGGAAGGCGAGAGCAGTCTTGCCTGCAAATAGCAACTTTGATGCCATTATCTTGAGATTGTGAGTTGATTATTCTGTTATCTCAGCATAGGAAAGCTTGTTTTTATGTGATAACATGTTAATAAATCTTAAGAGGTCTTTCTTTTGTTTTCTTAAGAGCTCAACATAAAACTAGTTTACATTTGTCAAGCTCACAAGGTGATCCTGGCGTACTCAGTAATAAGTGGCTCCTCTTTGAACACCTAATTCATTATCATTATCATTGCCGTGATCGTCTTGGGTACGATGTATAACATTAAATCAATGCATGCATGTGTGCTGCAATGATGTTTGGTAATTTTTCTAACACTGAGGCATCTGTGGGAACAGATAAGAGTCGGAGAGGAGAACCACCAATTGTTTGTGGTGACAGGAAAAGTAACTTTATGTAGTGGACCTATAGGTCTTAAAGCTGCCGTCGGCAGGTTTTCAAAATTCCGAGTCTAAAGTCGGAAAATTCGAACTGATACAACTTTCAGGTCCCTCCCCCTCTGTGGACGAGGTTGAGCACGTGAGTTCACACCAGTGTGCGTGCACACAAGCTGGGGGCAGACTCACGCACAGAATGGGAGACGTGGTTGGTGACTGTTCTGCTCAGATAATAGATCAATAATAAACCTAACGTGATTGGTTAATAACAGCCGGGAGCACTCGATTTTTGCAGACACGATTACAGGCTTCAGAGGGAGCTACAGAATTCGGGATTTTTTCTAAACAGCCTATTTAATATTCTCCTTTCAGAATCCCATGACAGTTCAAGCTAATATGACTAAAAAAAAGTTGCCGACGGCAGCTTTAAACACAATTCAAGTCAACCTGTAAGCACCTCCTTCAGCTCCTCCCCTTTCCTGTATATAAAGCCTCAAAATGGCTCCCTTCAGCCTCTTGCTGAGCTTGTGTTGTGACCTAATTCAGGTGGTGAGTAGGGTCCCTGTTTCATCATCATGTTTTGTGCAAACCTTTGTCCTACTAATATGTGTTTTGTCTTTGTAGGTTCACTTGCTGCTGTGCTTGGTCTTTATTAGTTTGTTTATACCTGTTTTGTTCGGTTGTGCTGCTTTGTTAATTTGTTTGTACAGCGCTGCTGTGCTCTTTTGTTAGTTTGTTTGTACTGTTTTATTGTGCAGTTGTTTGGTTGGTTTTACTTGTGTAGTTCTTTGTGTTTTAGGTTGATCATTGATTTGATATTAGGTTTGTTAACTTTTCCTTTTTTTGAGTTTCAGTGTGGTCTGGGTGTCATCAGGTGGGAGGCTAGGCACTGTGGTGAGGACCTCACTTCCGTTTTCGCATGCAAGTACACTGGGGCACTTTTAGCGTGTTTGTTGTGGCTTTCAATTGTAGTGTTTCACCCCAGCTTAAGAAAGGGACACACATCCGGTAGCATGCCTCCCCCTGAGACCTCAGCCCACTGATTTTAATGTTGTTAGTCATTTGACTTTTAATATGTTATAGCCGGCCTTTTAGCTTTGTCATTAAAAACACTTTATTGAATTCGTGTTGTGTTTAACCTTTTGTTTCTTTGCAGCTGCTTTACTTAAAGGACAAGATCGTTTTTTTGACATTGGGCCCTTGATTTCACATTATAACATGATGTTTTACTCACCCCTGCTTGTTGTAGGTAATTTGGAGCTGTTCCGAAGATATTCGAGAGGCGTCTGGCTGCTCTCTTGAGATATTCGGCCATGAAACGGTTTCCTATGGGCAACGTTATACAGGCACAAACTACGCTGTTTATAATTTATTAATTACTGTACACTAGCACTGATAATGTTGAGGTGCGTCGCTTACTTAAAAAAATCCGGGTTACTGTAATTTTGAATTTTAGCCGAATGAATAAATAGGCAGCAGGTCTGTGGGCTGTCTGTGGCAGTAGCACGACGAGGACGTCAGTAACACCCACTTTACAACAAAAATTCAAAATTACAGTAACCCGGATTTTTTTAAGTAAGCGACGCACCTCCACGTTATCAGTGCTAGTGTACAGTAATTAATAAATTATAAACAGCGTAGTTTGTGCCTGTATAACGTTGCCCATAGGAAACCGTTTCATGGCCGAATATCTCAAGAGAGCAGCCAGACGCCTCTCGAATATCTTCGGAACAGCTCCAAATTACCAACAACAAGCAGGGGTGAGTAGAACATCATGTTATAATGTGAAATCAAGGGCCCAATGTCAAAAAACGATCTTGTCCTTTAAAGTTTTATTCCTAAATATTATTTTCAATAAATATATTTTCTCTATTCTACTGTCTCTGCCTCCTCAGTCACGACCCTGCGTCCTTATAGCAATTGGGTTTCAGTTGTCATATCCTGGGGTGCAAGTCCCCAGGTGGCGTTGTTGGCTCTTACAATTTCATCCTTTACTCCGCTCCTTGCCACATTTACTTGGCCAAACTCTCAAAATAAATGAACCCATTATCTCTGGATATAGTTCTATGAATTTATCCGTTATCACCACAAAATGATCCTTGTTATCTAGAAACACTGATATCAAAAATCATTTCAAGCACGTCATAAGAAAAACAAGTCTTCGCGTGAGCCCTGCACACGAGCTCGTTGTCACGTTGAAGAGGCCACGCTGATGTCATCAGATGTCCAGAAAAATGGCAACTGACCTTTGGGCAGAATGGTGTGAGGGACTGGAAACCAAAGTTGTGAACTGTGGCATCACAGTGATGTATTTGCAGTAGACAGTAGTTAGACAGCTCTCATTTCAGACAATCTAGTAGGAATTCTGATAGGTGCGCTAAGCTAACAGCTAATCCCAAGATGGCAATAGATGTATTTTGTACAGCTAAAACAACTAACAATGTCCATTTTGTTGGAAGGAAATTGAAGGTTCGGATTTCTTACCTGATTGGTGATCTTTTTTTTTTTTTTTTTTTTCTAGTATCATGTAAAAACATGCTTACTGATTACAGAAATACTCCACATTATGAAAACTGAAATACCCCTTTAATATCTGCTGTGAGAGTCAAAGTCTTCTTAATGTGTGAAATAAAAACTCCTTGATGTATTGGGTGTCATAGTGAGCGTGGGAGAAAAACTGTGGAAACTCATTGCCTTTGTGTTGATAAGAAGCCACTCACTTGCTGTGAGTTGCCTCGGGAAATATTCAAATTGAATGAAATTGAGAACATATAATCAAAATATTTGATTGTGGTCTTACTGCTCAGATTAGACACACATATGTGCTAATTTCACATTTTCTCTTGCAGTTACAAAGATATTTTCTGACATCTTGACTTCACGAGAAACATGAGCTCAAGATGGCTGGGCATAGTCGGAACAGTAATAATACACACACAGTTTTAAAGTAAAGAGGAAAGAGAGACAGTGTAACTGTTCTATCCAAACCAAATAAGGGTCTCATGTTCTCTGAAGGCATGAGGCTTCATATCACACAGTAATCTGTTAAAAGGAACAATGACACCAGTGTTGTTTCAGACCAATCACACCCTCCCCTCCAGCTCTTATCGCTCCACAGGTGTAGATCGAAACAACCTGTTTCAGGATGCTTGTATCTGAAGGAATTTGTCAAAGCGAGATCTTGATAAACTGTCCTCTGATCGCACCACAAATAGCCTACTTAATTCACGACAAGTTTGCTAACATCTCTGAGAAATACTGACAGACATGTGGAACTAAAAAAAAAAAAGAAACACCAACACAATCATGTGACAATAGAAGAAAAGGTCAGATTTGTACTTTACAAGAAGCCTTAAGAATACTGGCGAGATGAAAGACGACAAGATTCCTCCTTCAGAACTGCGCGGCTCTGTGTGTCCATTCATTCAGACACACAGAAACGCACACACACACACACAAACTCAGACAGCAATTGAATTTATGGAAACTTTGCCAATAAGGTCACAACACCAATTAAAGTTACTCAAGTGTGCCCTCAGCAAGCTCAGCCATCTGACCTCCGCTAACACAGAGGGGCCACTGTATTGTTAAAAGGTTGAGTGCTCGCTCTTACATGGTCAGCCCGCATAAACACACGCACGCACAAAGCTCTATCTGTCAGGTACGCTGCGTGTGATGCGTTAATGTTTAAGCGGGGTGCCAGAGACAAATATAGGTTCTATCTCTGTAACTAGATTTTCAGGGGAATCCCCTGTTTGCGTTCTTGTGTGTGTGTGTGTATGTTTGAGAGGATTTACTTAAGACCATTTGTTCAAAAACAATTATCATCCACTTGCCCCTTTTTGGCAAAACCACGCTTTACTGACTGAAGAGAAGAAAAAAGAAAACGTTACATATTAGCCATCTGGGGTCAGCAGCAGTATGTTAGCAAACTGCTGCTTATCACAGCCGACATTATGTCCTTTGATTTCTCCGGCGCGTGTAATGGGCCGGTTTACACCTTCACGGAGGCATCTGTCTGTGTCACTCTTACCCCTCGAATAAAGGGGTCAGACAGATGTGCAGTCCTCCCAAAAAATGAACGATGCATAGATTCCAGTGATGTCGAATAAAACCCAGGACAGGTGATTTCATTACAAAGAGACAAAACCCCAAAAATCATAAACAGCAAAGAAGCACGGGTGAAAAATGACAACAGCTGCTCATGATTTCAAGGTCCCTTGGCATGCTGTTTTTTGAAATGTCTGCAATGTTAAAGTGATGGATTATGACCTTAAGACGTTGGCCAAAGCTCAAAACGAGGGATACGCATGTTTTAGTGTTTCGATGCTGACAGAACATTTTATCCGGTAGTCTCAGACAAGACTTTTTTTCTACTTCCTGTTTCTCCACCTACTAACATTGGAGACAATATAGTCCGCAATGTTGCACCGTTGCAGGTATTGAGCATATTTACCAAACTTTATGGTGGCGGTTCCTTGTGCTAATGACTTTCATGTTCTGGATCCGACTTTGGCCTGAACATTTACTGCTGGATTTGAGACACAACTGAACTCAGACTAACCCATGCTTAAGCTACTGTATTTCTGATACTGCCCCCAAGTGGCAGCAAAATGGTACAACATAGACATACGTTTGCAGGAGCTGTGACACATGCTTCTTAAGACTTAAGTTATAACTGGAATCCAACTCATTTCAACCTGCACAGTGATGTGAGAAACTCCAGAAGATGCAGGTGAATGTCTCCAATGCCACCTGAGTTATTGTAAACCTGACGGACTATGGTTTGTTTGACAAAATAACTGTGTTAGAAAGGGTGGTCAGTAGCACAGGAGCACTGTACGGGACTGTACTCTCACTATTGCTTTTCACCTCGTGCACCTCACATGTCCAGAAGTCCTGTCATCTGCAAAAAATACTCAAATAACTCTTCAGCTGTTGGGTAAGTCATTTCAGTCTATTTGAGGACACACATGCAGGAGTGATTTGACTCCAAACAGCGTTATCTGGGTGTGTTAATTCAGCTTACAGAGATGTGATTCAGTTTGATTTTGGCCAGGCTTACATGTTTACATGCATTTTAAAAGTCTAGGTTTGGTCTGATTTGTTTTGTTTTTCTGATGACATTTAAAGTCATGTTCCTCTTAAGCTGGAAAAGGGTTCTTCTTGTCTTTCGGAAAAAACTAAGGCTACACGAAAACGAAACGAGGGTTTTTTTGAAAACGGGTACGAAAATTATTACGACCGCACAGGAAGGCTTCTGTGTCCACATGGAAACGCGACGCTTGCTGAAAACGATGCAGTACACACGAAACACCTCTAGGTGCGCTGTAAGCCACCCCCACCGGTTACACCAGAACAATAGAAGAAGCAATGCACATGCGTGTACGCCCCTACTTCTACCAGCGCGAAGCTCACGTTGTTCCTTCAACAACGCCGCTGTAGTTAGCAGTGTCTGCGGCAGTGCTGCTATCAATGTTGTGGGGTCCATGATGATCGCTGTCTGTCCTTGTTGTGTTGTCTTCTTCCTCCGGATTTTGAATGGAAGCCGCTTTTTGTTCTGGTCACTGACGTATGTGTATACGTCACTGGCCTTGGCCATGTGGCTGTGACGTAGATGTAAACGAATCCGTTTTGGCTGTAACAATGGAAACGAAACGACGCCGTTCTCAGATCTTCCCACTCTGGAACCCGTCCTCCAAAACTATCGTTTTGGGGTAGTGGGAACGCCGGCTCCGTGTGGCCGCGACAGCCAAACGATAAGCAAAAGTATCGTTTACAGTGAAAAACGTTTTCGTGTAGCCGTAGCCTAAATGGAACAGTCCTAACGAGAGGGCAAAGGTCACGGCAATGGTCCCGCTCTCAATGACACCCGAAATTCCCAACAACTAAAATGCTGTGAAATAACTGATCTTCTACTTGTTCCAACTTTTACATGCTTAAATGATTGTATGTGCTTTGAGACCACAGAGCATACACAGAAGCATTCTGTTATTTCACTGGATGCTTGACATTGCAACAGTCCTACAACCACAAAATGATCTAATCTTTATCTTCCCATATCTCAAAGAACCCTGAGTTTAATGTAGTCTGACTATATGTGCACACCTCTCTATTCCCCCTTCTTGAAACGAAATGTAAGATGAAAAATGCATGAGCTCGCTGTCATTTTGGGAGCTGAAATGTTCAGAAAAGAATAAAAAAAACACATCAAGTGAACAGAGGTTGGGAGACTTCATTGAGTTAGGTGAAAAATGTCCTTTAAGGCATGTCACTGTATGGCAAAGGTCAGCTTTTATTCAGTTTTCCCCCTGTTACGATTGGTTTGTATTCTGCACACACGGACACAACACACGTACACTAGTAAAGTAATAGTAATTATGATGAATACTCTGTCCTTGCACTCGAGTGTCTCTCTTTTTCCCACTCGCCCAGTGTATTTCCACTGCATGGTTGCAGAAAAACACCTCTGTTTTCATGACCTTTTTGTTAATTTACAGTAAAACCAACACACACACACTGACACGCATATTTCCAAACACACTCTGAGTCTTTCCGGTATATTTTTGTTCTCACAGAGATGAGCCGTAATTGGAGGCATGCATTACCAATGTTGATATTAAGGCTCCTTTTCAGAGTTTGTAAAGATCAGAATATCACATGATCCGCAGAGAGTCAGAACAAAGACACACTGCAACAGCGGTCACATCAGTATTTTGATGAAAACCTGAAATACCATAATATTATGTCATTTTAAAAAAAAAAAAGAATAATATCTGTTTTATGAATTAATATAAAAAGCTAATAACTATGATTAACCCACAATCAATTACTGAGATAAGTTTTCCCAGGCTGAGGAGCAAAATACATATAAAGACCCAAATTGCTGGGAATACACTGAAAAGCAGCTAACAATGCCTTTCAAAAGTATTTACCCCCCTCCCCTCCTTTTTGCAATTTTCCTTTGTGTGTGTGTGCATTACAACCTGGAATTTAAATGGATTTTGGGGAGTTTGTTTAATTCAATCACAATACGTGAAAAATGTTTGTTTTTTTGTTATTTAATCTTGTTTTTTTCTTATTGTAGAACAAGCCAGAGATTATGGAAAACAGCATTTACTTTGGAAAAGCCCCCTTTTTTTCCCTGCAACTCTCTTGCTGTATGTCTCAAATGTTTCTCTGAAGAGAAATGAGGTCCTCCTCAGTTTGCCTGGATTCGACACTATCCATCATTTCTTCAATTCTGTCCAATCTCAAATCCTGCCAATTAAAAGCTTTACCAGAGCATGATGTTGCCATCGTCATGCCTCACAATGCGAATTGTGTTCTTGGGGTGATGAGAGGTTTGTGCCACATGCTGCATTTTACTTAATGGCCAAAATATTTAACCTATGAATCTGACAAGACTGCCTCCATTGATCTGTCCTTACTTCTATGAGAAAGACTGCCATGAAATTTTGTACAAATTCCATTCATGGTCACCCCTGATACAGCATCATCATTAACACATTACGGGATTTGCGCTCAGCCAGGGGGCAAACTGCAGTTGTCGGTCACAAGATTGTAATAAACTTCTTAAATAAATGTACTTTTGAATCATTTGTAAATTCTAGTTGACTCAGTTATGAAATAACTCAATCATAAAATGTTATTATGATAACAACAACACAGAGGTGACATTAGAGTCACCAAGCACACGAAGTAGAAATGCTCACACTAAGATTACCTCTCAACCTATCACATTTTACAGAACTTACTGTAAGCATAGAGTACAAGAGCTTAGTCTTGGTGCTTGAGAAGTCGTGGTAGCTCGAACCTCGCAGATCACATCGATAAACCGATCATCACATATATACTATACCATGAAGGCAGTTATGGGGAGATTAGCTTCTAAAGTGTTTCCTGTAAAGCAGTTATATCAGACACACACACTATTGAGTCATTAAAAGGAAATTATGGAAAGTTTCTCTGGCTTCAAAAAAATTTGATTTCACCAAAAGACTCCACTCCATTAATCTGATAAACTGAACAACCCTATGATAGACAGGTCGATCAGCCAATCGTTTGACGCGTTTGAAATTTTGTTTGCAAACATCACCCAAACGGTTTTTAAGGAAGACTTCCCAAATGGCTCTGTGTCACAATCTGACAATTTAAGTACAGTGCTGTGCAGAACTCTTGAGGCACACCTCAGTTATGATATATCGCCAGGAAAAAACATAAATCCGTGAAGCAATTTATAATCTGGAAACATACATGTAAAGGCAGTATAGCTTGAAAGACCTTGTTTGGTCTGAGCACCTTTATTCAGCACAACCTGAACCTTCTCAGATGAGCTTTCTGTCATTTCTTTAAGGAGTCTCCAGGAATAGTTCTCCAGGCTTCTTGAAGGACATCCCAAAGCTCTTCTTTGAATGCCGGCTGCCTTTTGCTCTGTACTCTGTTAAGATGATCCCACACTGCTTCAATAATGTTGAGGTCCGGGTTTCCTCAAATACCTTTAAGGACACACTACACACCATGCTGAGATATGCCAAATGTTCAGCCAATAGCTCTTTGGGAATCACCTTGGTGGTGCCAAAACAACTATTTTATGTCTATCAAATTGTGTTATCTTTGGTCATTTCTGTGGATGCGGTTAAAGAAATAGAAATGAATTTGTCTTTGCTACATGGCTGCTAGAAACTAAGTGCCTACAGATAAGATTTAAAAGTGTTTTTTTGCTAAAATGTCTGTTATGTATAGACACAACACTGGTTCATTCCTTCAGTTAGGTCCCTATTTTTTTGCTTGAATTATTCATAGGTCAGTGGAATTTACATTCAGATTCAGATATACTATCAATCCCCAAGGGGAAATGTTAAGTCAATGCTGCTTGTGTGAAAATCTTTCAAATACTATACACGAAGATGCTACCCTGATAACTGACTGTGCTGAATGTGTGGGAAACAGAGACATAGAGGCTCCTTTATGGCATATTACATGCTCTGAGCTGCTCCATCACTGCTTACACCATGTGAAAACTGTCATGCGTTACGTTTCACCGCAATGAGAAGAAATACTGTAACAACTTCTTTTTAACCGGTTTAATTACATAGAAGGTTTCACTAAAGGACAAGAGACAGAGAAGGAGACAGAGGGAGGAATTGAATTAGTAAGGGTCACATTTCCTCACAGTGAATCCTTTATTCTGTAGCTCTCCTCTTGGCAGAATGTAAGATCTAGAAAACAAGTTGACACTGAGGAAGAATTGCTCCCCTACCTCTCTCCCACACCAGATCAGACTACGTTATTGTGCTGCTCGCGGCTTTGGCGGTGAGCTTCACCCCGGTCAAGGTGAAAGTTTGTCGCAAACTAATTGAAAGCGCTGCCGGGGCTGTCGTGTGTGTAATGAGTGTGAGGTCTCATGTCAAGAAAACACATCAGATTTCTGGGGAGGAGAATGGAGAGCAACTGCGAAGGAAAACATTAGTATTTTTCTTATATAAGATAGGAATTGAAGAAGAGATGATATATGCATAAGGGAGGCAGACAGTGTGACATCTTTATGGTGAAAGAGCCCAGAGGAGTTCACATGTGGAGGAGACATGTAACGGAGGAAGAAGGGGCGTCATTCTGGAACAAAAAATATCCTTCATATAGTATGAATAAATGCAGACGGTCGCAGTTGAAGTGTTATCAAACACATCGTCCTATTCACAGAGGCACAACACATCATGTAGGAAGCTATCGATATGTTATTTGTAGTTTTTGTCAATTTGTTTTTATTCTGAGCCTCACATATGTGTGTTTTCCTTCTTCTGTGTAGCTCTAAATGGGTTCAACAGCAGCACGTCTTCATGTTCGATATCAGCACCGTAATATCTGTAACCAACAGCTGCCTTTGTCTTATCTTTCTGTGGCTCTTCAAGGAAATCAGCAGGCTTTCTCACTGATAGCCACATGTTGTGTTCCCCCCCATATTAGACATTTACGCAGACACGTACATGAGAGCGTGCTGTGCTGATGTCAAGAAGGGTCATAAAAAAGAATAAGACAAAGAGAAAGATGGCCTAAGGGGGATGAAACCCATGTGCGCACACATCGTGATGAGGCAACAGTAGCACAGACAAGCACACGCCTCTCTTCCTGGATGCTGGGCTCGCCTGAGGGGAGCAGTTTGGCCGTTTCATCTGTTTCTCATGTTGGAGTGAGGAGTGTCCGAAGGTCACGGGCTCCCCTTTTTGTTTCTAAACAGGGAGAAAAATGAAACCCCGGAGGTGGTTGGAAGGAGTAAAGCATAGAGACAGGATTAGGAGAAAAGATAGAGGAAGGGGGAATTGGGTGGGAAATGTGTGGCAGATAAAAGAGGAATGGGGGGAAGAAAGGAGGCATAGGACATATTTTACAGCCGGCTATTCTCTAATAGCAGCCAACAAGCACTCAGTGCTAACTTTGTGTGAGAACCCTGTAATTAGAATGTGTATGCAGGCCTTTCCAGTGAAATTATTATCACTGACAGTGACTTATATGGTGAAATGTTCCAAAAGTTTTTTTATAGTTCTCATGGTAACGCAGGACTATGGTATACATATGCTCTACCTGAAGGCTCATGTGTTTTAAGCCGTCAAACCGTCCCTGATACAACGAAAGCTACAAGAAAACCAGCTTTTATTTTTGAGGAAACTAATCCAGGTTTACAAATCTTTTACAGCCTGAACCTTTGTTGTCGGTATCTGGTGTGACGCCTTTGTGCAGCAGTTACAGCAACGAAATATTTCTGGTCACTGTTGATCAGTCCTGCACATCAGCTTGGGGGAATTTCAGCGAATTCCTCTGTACAGGAATCGCTCCAACCCTGGGATTTCCTCTCGTTAACCGCTCGCCTTAGGTCCTTTAAGTCCTATTGGATTAAGGCCGGGACTTTCACTTGACCAGAAACATTAAGTTGGTGTTTCTGTAACTATTCTTTGGCAGAATGAGTTGTGTGCTTGAGATTGTTGTGTGGCTGCATGACCCGCTTTCTCTGATATTTGTCCTGATATTTCCTACAGGATTCAATGATATAATTCAGAATCTGTTGTTCCATTATTGATGGAAAGCCTTCCTGGCCCAGATGCATTAAGCAGACCAGAACCATGATACTACCACTGCCATGTTTCACAAATGGGATGAGGTCCACAAGCTGGAATGCATAATTTGCAATGAGTTATATGCTTTTTTTCATTTCTTCAGACAGTTCTTATTTAAACGTTTTGTTTCACTCTCATTTCTACAAAAAAAACAATTTATTTGACAGCTAGCTGGTTGGCAATCTTTAGCTATCTGCAGATGGACCGCAGGGGTTTTTACGGCCTCTACATGCGCAGAGACCGTCCTTCTCCCCATATAGCGCACATTGGTCATCTGGACAGAAATAACTTACGTTTGAATGATATGCAACCCACAATGGTCGTGAGAGCAACTGCATGTGAACTGTAAAAGTGGAGTTCATAAGGAGGACAGTTGTGTGATAGAAATCATGCATTTTAGCCTTAACCATGTTAGTTTTCTAACCCATATCAAGTGACAGTTTCCTTTTAACATACTGTTTACATGCAACCAAGGCAACCAGCAAAATAGTGTTTGTCTCGCTGGAAAGGGAATTTATTGTAGCCCTAACAACGGAACCATAACCTTGGATTTTAAACCATGGTGCCATCCATCCATCCATCCATCCATCCATCCATCCATCCATCCAGCCAATATAATACAGTGCTAACATACAGGGAAAATCCTGCACACTCACACTCAACCTACACCCAGTTCGAAATCACAGATTAACCTAACACTCAGGTGAGTGTAGGAGTGAGACTTACTGAGGCAAAAGGAGAAAAAGCAAACTTTACACATAAAGCCCCACCAAACAAGGAACCTTCTTGCTACATGACTTTGCTAATCACTGCCCAACTGTGCCTTGGCATCAATCCAGTTTGCTCTGCCTTTTAAACAGATGGAAAAAAAAACACCTTTAACACATTTACTTACATTTATTTTTTAGGTACAGACTTATATACAGTAGATTGTGTTCAAAGAGACTTAACCGCACTAAATGTGC
Organism: Odontesthes bonariensis; assembly: GCF_027942865.1. Classification (NCBI taxonomy): domain Eukaryota; kingdom Metazoa; phylum Chordata; class Actinopteri; order Atheriniformes; family Atherinopsidae; genus Odontesthes; species Odontesthes bonariensis. Next base: position 28,360,172 of record NC_134519.1, on the reverse strand, counting down.
GAAATGACGTTACAACATCTTAGATTGAACAGAACCAGTCATTTCATCTACTGGTAGAATGAAAATAAAACAGGTTGGAGAACAAATTGCTACTTTTTTTTACATAAAATAATAAAATAAAATCAGTCAAGATCCGGAGTTTATTTTTTAGGACCAAACGGAAAGACAAAGACATAGTGATGGACTGAAATAAGGAGTCAACGAGAAGATGCTTCTTTTATAGCTCCAATAAAGCGTTACCTAATTACTCTCTATTACCCTACCACTCATTTCACAAGGCTGCAGGGCATAGGCCAGTCAGCCTTTTGTGACTCCTAAGGACAAGGGCGGACATACACGTTCACATAAACACATAATTCAGCTGTAAATCATCCTGCTTCCAACAGAGCAACCTCAAAGGGCGCTCTGTGTGTCAGTGTGTAAAATGTCCTCACATTGACACAGCTGTTAGTGAATCTTTAGCTGTTAAAAACAATGCACAGCTTTGTACTTTTAGGGACTGAAGGATGATTTTCTGCCTTAGGAGAAGTGAGCTTTAAAAGATGTTTTGATCAGATCTGATGGAGGCTCTCCACAGATCAGCCAGCACAGGTCAAAAGTCTCCATAAAAACATCAAGAATGGGTGAAATGGCTGTTTGCTTTAAATGTTTTTCCTCATTTATTGGGACATTAAAGGGGCTCTTGTCCAATATGAATGGTAAAAAGCTGTCACTGATATGAAATAAAAAAAAATGTATGAAAGACAGGTCAAACACGAGTTTGAACAAGTAAACTGACATAGACTACTTTAACATTATTCTTGGCTTTCTGAGGTTAGTCATCAAAAATGCAATTACTGTACGTTCCTAATTACTTTAGAGCCTAGTTAATTGCAACATTACATATGACTAATTCGTGAAAAGTTGGTGTAAAATTTGAGTAAAACAGAATCAGATTTGCAAATCTCAGACAGCTATTTTGAATTCCATTCAGTTAAATTCAGTTCAACGTTATCAATATAAAACCAAATCGCAACAAATTTCATCTCAGGACACTTTGAAGATACAGTCCAATTCAAGCCAATAATAATCAAATTCATTATAATCCATTTATGATCCGATTAAACCAAATTAGTTCACATAAAGCCAATCTTTTGCAAAAGATTGAATCAACTCCTCTATTCTTCCATTCAGTCCCCTGTCCTGAGCATGCACAAGGCAACAGTGTAGTGGAAAGGAAAACTCTCTTCTAACAGGAAGAAATCCCCAGGAGACTCTGGGAGGTCCGCCATCTGCCTTGACCGGGTTGATGGTTGCAAACAGGAAAGAGGGGTCAACAAGCACCAGCCAAGGGATACCTGCTGAGAAAGAAAAAAGAGAAACACAAGGTAATAACCACAATCATGTCATATATGTAAAGAGAATAAAGAAAGCTGAGTGAGTAAAGGTGCATTACGGAAGGTAATATGATAAGAGTTTGGGTATTAGGGGCTATTATTTTAAATCCACAATAGAACATAGAAAACATCAAGTGTTGAGACATTTTACTTGTTCATGAAAAATATTAGCTCAACTTGAATTTATTGGCAAATGCAACACATGCATTTGGGACATAGGAATGTTTACCACTGTTTGCCAACTTTTTTGAGATGTGTTGAGCCATCAAATCTGAGATGAGCTACTACTATTGTACTATTGTTTAAGGGAGTAAAATGTCTCACTTTCAACATTGTTTTTTCCAAATGCTCCTTTTTTAAAATTGCAATCTGTTATTTGTTTTGTTTTTTTTCTTTCTATTTAATGAAATTAATTTTAAAGTAAAAAAAAAAAACCCTCTCTCTTCGTTACCAACCAAACAGAGTCATTAAAGGCTTTCAGTGTTCCGCGCTGGTTGCCTTAGGCAGCTTAAACCTGAGCAAGAAGACTGTGTCCCTGCTCACAAGGCTTGTTTACCGCTCCCCACATCTTAGTGGTGATATTGTGATGACCTTCTCATCACATGGCACGTAGAACATTTCGCCGTTACAAACATGAACTTAAGCGGCAAGCAGGAAAAGTAGAGCACACTTGTTGACATGGTGATGTAAACGGGAAGCTGGCACCAGGGAAAGTTTGGGACAAACTGGGAACTTTATGTATATTCATACATATACCAATAAATCCCAAACTAATGAGTCAAAGCCACTTAATGAGAACAAAACCAAAGCAGAAGAGAGGAAATGAATCTGCAAATCCTCATGAAAAAACATGAGAAAAATCCACTGTTTTAATGTAACTGTAACAACACAGATGTTTTCAGTTACATGTTTCCAGTTTCCCGTTTTCACTCAGCTCTCTGGGATATCTTAATATTCTGACAGCCTACCTTATCCCATACCAAGGCAAACATTCAAAAGTGACCTTTATTGGAAAGGAAGGTAGTTATGAATAAGGAATGGACAACAAAACTGAGACTAGGAAACTAGAATGTCGCATGAAAAGAGGCGCAAGCATGTGTGAACACCATTAACTGTAATTAAATGATGGATGGAGCTGTCGAGGTGTCACCCATTGATTTGTGAACTGCTGTTTTGAAGCCTTGAGCTTGTAATTTTTCTGGAGACAGATATGACCATATTTGGACAATAAGACAGAGATGGAAAGAGATTCTTAAAAGGTGAGTGGACAAAAGGTATGTATTTTCAAGGACTTATACCTATTGACTAACATCATTTTCAGACTGACCAAAATCACACTGATCAGAAGTTGTGAATCTAGCTTATAAGATCATGACTTGAAAGGAAAATATAGTGACTTAGTAGTTCACAAGAGAAGTTCACGTTGCTTGAACTAGAGTCCATTGCAGCAAAGAATGTTTTGGTGCTAGGGGCTAGTGGTTGTATGCATTCACTTCACATCTGCAGGTTAATGACTTGAAGCCATTTACGCTTAAACAGAAGAGCCTGTCTGAGTACGGAAGCCCAGAGTAGATATAAACTTTTTTTTTGATGGTTTTCTCGAGATAACGAGATAATTTACTGATGGTTTTCGAGGCCACTTTTTCTCCCCAGTCCGCCCCTGTTTATATGTGTTTATATGTATTTCTGGCAAAGGTGTACCCATTTTTACCCTCCTTTCATTGAAAACTGAATAAAGTAGCCTATGAATCAAACATGGAATGTGGAGCGTTTGTGTAACAATTCTGCTTGTGAAAATGCACAAAGCAAATCCCGCTGGTGTGACAAGCATTTCGTTTTCTCGAGATAACGAGTTATTTATCTCGTTATCTCGAGAAAACACTAAAGGCACCTCTCGTGCATCATTCGGTAACCATGGAGACGGTCTGGTCGCCTCAGCTGGTCACTGATGAAGTTGACTATATCAACAGGATCACTTAGGTGTAAACGCCTATTGAGCTGCAGTCGAGCCAGCCGTCTCCTTAAATGACGCGGGCTGATATGAAAGTTATCTCTACAAGACAAACAAACTGCAAACACATAAAACACATATAAACAGGGGCGGACTGGGGAGAAAAAGTGGCCTCGAAAACCATCGGTAAATTAACTCGTTATCTCGAGAAAACCATCAAAAAAAAGTTTAGACGTACCACGTCCATTCTGGGTTTCCGCATCTGAGGGAGCTGAGTGTCACTATTTTTTTCTTAAACACAGATGGACAGATGTGTATCCTCCAAAAAGCTAACAGCTTGAAGTGTTGTTTGAATGCTGTTTGGCTGACAAATGGCTTAAGCCGAGAGGGGCCGAACAACTTATTTCTTAACAAGAAGAACAAAGTGCCAAAAACAATAAACGGCAAATAAACATTAGTAATGGGTACTGAGCTGCTTTAGGCAACACATTTTCTACACTTTGTTTCATACAACCACAACCAACTTTGCCACAGCTGAACAAAGCTAAAGTACCAACAACAGCGTCAACCCAACCAAGAGTAGCCCAAAGCTCAGTTTGTTGCACATATTTCCAATCATCCCCTTTGGTCACAGAAAAGGTTCTAACATGTAAATGTGGATTTGAGAAGCAGCAATACAGAGAGCCTGAGGCAGCATGTTCAGACCACTCATATGGTAGTGACAACACACAAAATCATCCAAGGTCAAGTAATAAAAGAGTCTAGGCCATTTTAGTCAATAAAGCAAAGCCTTAAAAAAGCTAAACATCTTTTTTGTCAACTCTATTGCTGAAATGCAACAGCTGAAAAATACAGTCTACCAAATAGAAGTTGTTAAGACTCTGGTGCTCCCCGTTATTTGTTACACTGAGTGTAAGACCCTGCTCTGAGACTTTGAGTCTCACTGGGAGGACCAATGCCAGGTCAATACAGGTGTGGTTTTAACTTTGCAGAAGAGACACATCTCAGGTCATCTGTCTTTTCTCTTAAAATGATTATTCCATGTCAGGGTTGCGGCTGAAGCAGAGGCTCTCCTTGTCTCCAGAAACTTCCTCCACTTCCTGATCCCACACCAGCTGGGAGATAAAATTGCTCAAGCAAGTCTAAGATCGACACCATGACATCCACCCATCTGGATGTGCCAAGTAAACCTCTAGAGAGTGTCTAATTAGGGGAATCCCTAATGCCTACATGGGCCCCTTTTCATGTGGAGGAGCAGCAGGTTTACTTTGAGCCCCTTGTGGAATTCCGAACTTAGAAACCAATTTCTGTGAATAAGCTCAGCCACCCTGCTGAAAACTCATTTCAGCTGCTCATATTTACAATTTCAGTCATTACCTGAGGTTCATGGCCAAAGCTGATAAGTGGAAGTGACTTAGACTGACTGGTTAATGGAGAGCTTTGTCTTATGGCTCACCTCACCCATCACCACTAAGCAATGGAATGGTCTCTACTGCATGTATCCACAATAATCAGGGGAAAAGAGACTCAACTCAGTAGCAGCAAATGCTCCACAGTAGTCAGTGCTAATTTCAGGATTCCAGTCCATGTGTGAAAACAACTAAAGTGTCATAAAGTAAAGGAGGGAATCACTAAAAGATAGTTTATGTTTACTGTCATAGCTACACTACACTGCACTGCACACTGGAGATGGATAAGTTGAGACGCAGCCGTGTGAGACATCAGGCAAGTATCATCCTGAATGTGGTTCAGTGCTGTCTATAAAAGAATAAATGCTAAGCTTTCAGGAGTGTCCTTACTGTCATCCCCGAGGTAAATAAAACCAAACGTTCAATTCTTGTGGTCTGGTTTGAAATGTGACATAAAGTAACTTCAACGTGATGGTAAGTCTTCAGTCAGTAGCAGCACCAAGAGATGTTTTTATGGTACAACAAGCATTAAAGAAAAAGACAGTCTTGCACAGTTGTTAGTTACAATGAACCTTGAAGTAGGGAAAACAACCAAGTTCTTTCTGGATGAACGGATGGGTCATTGTATTAACCAATTGAAAACCTTTTTCGACTGGAAGTGTGTGTGTCGCAAGTTCCTGACAGTGACAAAAATACCTGGAGGACTTTGGTTACTAAAACATTAGCATTAACATTACATTTCACTCTGTGGTTTCCATTCCAAGTAAGTAAAACAGCTGTTTGCGAGGACAAATATATTCTGCATGTTGTTGCTCTTATGCAAGTTGACAGAGAGGAATCCATTTCATTTGTTGGTTACATATATCTTACAAGAGACCAACATAAGGATAAAACAGAAACAATAAAACCAGACAAAAAAAGTAATGATACATTTCTGCAGTCATATTGATGAAAGATTTATCAGGGATTGTAATAAATAAGGGACTATAAACCATCCAGTGAGTTCCAGAAAAACCACAGGATAACTCTCTATAATCTGATTTATGATTTGAGCTAATCTCTTTGGTGAAAATTGAAGTTGTGAACATCCCACCTACCTTCTCATGTCTTCCTCCACCCCCTCCTCTACATGAGAAGAAGGGGGGCGTTGGAGGGCAGGGATCAACTCTACAAACTCATGTGTGTGCTCTGAGACTCAGCAGCTGAAGAGGAGTGAACAGCCAGAGCAACCTCTGGAGCACAGATCTGGAGTTTCTTGCTTTGACACTGGTGGCAGGGAGGACTGCTTCTGTTGGAGATGACTGAACTTTCACAGTTGGAACAGCGTCCCTTTGATTTGGGAATCTTCTGCTATCCTAAGAGTTACAGGGGAACTTTTATCTAAGAGCCACAGTTATTGGACGATCCCTACCTCTTTTAGGGGTTAGGTAAGTAAGAAGTCAAAAATTGGAAAACTGCCGTGTTTTCTACAAAAATCTAGGCCTTGCAAGAGTTGTAAATGTTTTCTTTAGACCCCATTTAAATCTTTCTTTTCTCTTCTTGAAAACTGTAGCTCCACAACATGTCAAATTAACATGATACAAAGTTGGATTTTCTTTCTGGATTTAATTTGAAGAAAGTGTTGTTTTATTTTTCTATCCAATAACATCGTTTTATCCTTTTTCACTTTAATCTTACATTATTTCTAAATTCTAAAATTATTTTCCACTTTTTTTTTCTTCTATTATGTAATAACTTACCCTTGTACTCCCTTTTAAACCTTAAAGATCCCCTCTGGGCAACCGTTTTGTAATATATCAGGTTGAACTACTTAATACAATTCATAACTCTTGCACCACGCTTCTCCATTAATGCAACAAATTTGCAATTGGATTACTTTTGGGGTCCAAAATAGTTGTGATATGATACATCCCGTTCGTAGGTAGACGACTTTTATTTAAGGCGAGCCCAGAGAAACTTTCCTCTATCAGTTTAAGAGATTGAAGACAGCCTTCCAAACTGCACTTTTGAGTGGCAGACGATAATATATTCCAACATTAGTCACTAAGTTAGATTAAAAACATAAAGACCATTTCCAAAAGAAGACTTTACTTCAGCCAGAAACCAATATATCATTACGATATACGTAGAATATCAGAACTAAAAAGCCACCAGTGAAATGGATTTGTAAGACATCTATATTTTTTATCAAATCAAATTACTTTCATGATGGAGAGCAAACTTTTCCAAGAGCATCTCGCATCTCTCCCATCTGTCTTGCTCCCGTGCTTCAAATATATGGGCCAGAAGTGGCCACTGAACAGAGAACCTCCTCTCTTGGTATTGTAGATAATCTAACTAAATGTAATTAGGCCTGTGCAATAATACAATATTAATATATATTTATAATTAACAAGTTACTCATATTTCATTCCTTCAATGCGATGTTTGTTGTCAGTATATTGCAACAGCTGCACTTCCTGTTTTTCTGACCCCTCCACATACCCAAATTATTATTATGCAGTCCCTGAACTGACCAAAAATTTACTATAATATTATTGCAGGGTTGATCTGTTGGTCTTACTTGAGTTTAGTTTGTTTAATAAAGATGACTGACAGCCGAGTGAACCAAACCCAATGGCCTATTTGACAATTCTAAAGAAAGTTATCCACATACACAGCAACATTTCCTGGGTTCTTCCTTTGGTCATGCTCTACCTCTCCACAAAGTTTCATGATATGCAGCTTTTACTTTTTTCAAAATCTCTCTTACAGACCGATAGACAATTCCACCGTGTCAGCGATCGTCTTGGGGGAGGAATAATATTCGAACAAGAAGTCTCTGTACAGCACTTTTCTTGCAATTTGTGTTCCAGGAGCACCAAAGAGGATCAGCTGCAGCATTGTTTGTTGGACAAAAGCCATACTCTAAATCCAACTCCAGGATGAAAACTCATCTCCTCCGCTTGGAGCTACTCCTCTTGGCAGCTCACATGCTTGTGGCCAGTGGACAGCTGGAGCCAAAGCAGCAGGCGCCCCAAGTCCCTCTTAGCGTTACTCAAAGACTCGGGCTCATAGAGAGGGAGGTGCAGGGTCCGGTGAGGCCCAACATCACCATGCCCCGCCGCCGCCTGCCTCCCATGTGCACCGGGCCCACAGAAATCAGAGACACCTTCAAGTACATCAACACAGTGGTGTCCTGCCTGGTGTTTGTCGTTGGTATTATTGGCAATTCCACCTTACTGAGGATCATCTATAAGGATAAGTGTATGCGGAATGGGCCGAACATATTGATCGGCAGCCTTGCACTTGGAGACCTGCTGCACATCATCATTGGCATCCCCATAAATGTTTACAAGGTGAGGAAAGGTGCAGAATATGAGTCTGATCCAGGGTCAGATTTTCATCATGATTATCATCAGTATTGATATATTGACACACCTTATCTTATCCATATAGTTAAATTTACAAGTGTCTGTTAATGACTAAGTGCTAACAGTATTTTTACTTTCAGTCAATTCAAAACTCCTTCTTTCTATCTATACTATCCCTTCAATATTTATTACATTGGCTTTCTATGTTCACACAAACACACTAAGACACCCATTCCTAACACTATTCATGTAGTCAAGCATGCACATACATTCCGGTGAAAGGGGGCTCCCAAGTAGTTTTAAAATGTTATTACTCCCCTGGATTCTGAGCCCCTCTATATCCCCTTATGTCTCTTGGCATGTTATTATCTGTCGGACTCATTTTGTGCAAGAGAGGGAGGACCAAATTATTTGTATATTTGCGTAAGGGGGCAAGCTTGTTAAAACAACTGGACGCGGTTACATACCGGGACAGACGCAGAACAGGCGGGGTGGGTATAGAGAGATAGAGGGTCACATATGATTTCAATTGATTTTCCCCTCACATTCCAGTCTCCCATCCAAAGAAGGCTTTAAAGAAAGACCCGTGTTTTACATGTCTCAGCGGTTGTTTGTTGTACTTCAGGAGTTACCGTATCTCATTCGGTTGCAGTGTGCAGAGGTGAAGCTGAGGCCCGCAGGCCTCACAATGTTTTTAAAGAAAAGACCATATTGTTATACTTGACAGCTCTGGATGTTCACAGAAACCGATGCGTTCAGTTTCATGCATGTTTGGCCTGCAGTGGATGCCTGTGGCTGGGAATAAACATTGTGGAGAGAGACAGTTTGCCTCGCTCCCTACTATGATTTCCCTTAGTGAACAGCTCTTTCTGTTGTTGTCTGTCTCCAGCTCCTGGCAGAGGATTGGCCATTTGGGGTGACTTTGTGCAAGCTGGTGCCTTTTGTCCAGAAAGCCTCAGTGGGGATTACTGTGTTGAGTCTGTGCGCTTTGAGTATTGACAGGTATGGAGCCACAACCCCTAGACAATCCAAACTGACACTTCCTGTCATGTTAGCCTCTTTTTTTACATTTCAACAAAGTAGCTGTTTGCTCTCACAATCAATCCACCATAACAGTTCTGTTTTTTCCCAATGTCTCAAACTATCACTTCAACTAATTTCCAGGTATCGTGCCGTGGCCTCTTGGAGTCGAATCAAAGGGATTGGAGTTCCAAAATGGATGGCTATCGAGATAGCCCTCATCTGGATATTATCCATCATCCTCGCTGTGCCGGAAGCAATTGCCTTCGACATGATCACCATGGACTACAAGGGGGAACACTTGAGAATCTGTTTGCTGCATCCCATGCAGAAAACAGACTTTATGAGGGTGAGCACCTACCCTCATGGGCCTTTTTCAGTTTGGAGAAAAACTGTGCTTGTTGACACAGCTCCGCTCACTACTATCAGGCATTTAGGGGTGCAGATGTGCACGTTGTGCATAAATATCTGAGCATACTTAACATAAAGCACACGCACCCACAATCTGACTGTGACAACTCCGTGGCGAAAGGGGAGTTTGAAAGAGTTCACAGGAAATAAAGCATTGCCAAGCATATATCACAGGGGTGAGATTGCTTTCTTGGGTGACAGAAAATATTGCGTGAGTATGGTGTATGCTGGTGTCCAAGCTCCTTCCATCAACCTTGAAAAATAACAGCATCAGTTCCACTGAGGTCTTTTGATAAATCAACTTTTCAAAGCGTGTCAACAACAACTCTAAACACACCCTTGAGTTTCATGCTTCAGTCTAGGTCAGACAGCGGCTACACTCCACTAAATCTACTTGGTTCACGCTTCCTCTTCAACTTGAGCTCTCCAGCGCAGATGTTTGTGCATAATCCCATTCCTTTATTCTCCCTGTGCAGTTTTATAAATCAGCAAAGGACTGGTGGCTCTTCAGTGCATATTTCTGCTTGCCGTTGGCCTGCACTGCCATTTTCTACACCCTGATGACCTGCGAGATGCTGCGGAAGAAGAACGGTGTCCAGATTGCTCTCAGTGACCACCTCAAACAGGTCAGATGATGGCAGTCACCGTATGAAGCCTATTTGTTATTCATAATTGAGCGTGACAGTACGATGGATTCTAGAGTAATAATTTCCTCAATTAATGACAGCAAAAGTGCAAACACAAACGAAATCTTTTATTTTCAACTAATGACACAAGCCCACCTGCACATTTTCAACTAAATTCAATTTAAGTAATAAAAATGAAGCGTGTCTCAGATTCTGCCTAATCTGAGACACGCTTTCTATTTAATCTAACTTGATTTGTGATTTATTTTATGGGAAACAATGTTCCCAAGGAAATATAACACCACTGAGATCAAAGTTTTGCCACAGTCATTTCAGTGCTAAACCAGGATTTACGTGTGTTTGTGTGTGTTCAGCGGCGGGAGGTGGCTAAGACAGTGTTTTGTCTGGTTCTGGTCTTCGCTCTGTGTTGGCTGCCCCTCCACCTTAGCCGTATCCTGAAGCTCACCATCTATGATGAAAAAGATCCGAACCGCTGCGAGCTGCTCAGGTATGGAAAACAAAGGGACAGAGTAGTAATTTAGGAGAAAAAGAAGTGGAGAGGTGGAACATTAATGTGTCTCTGAAACCCCTGTTTAGTTTCTTTTTGGTGCTGGACTACATTGGCATCAACATGGCGTCCATCAACTCCTGCATCAATCCCATTGCCCTCTACATGGTCAGCAAGCGCTTTAAGAACTGCTTCAGGGTAAGGGGCAACTGTCTTAAAGGAATAGCTCAACAGTTTTGAAACTATACTCGTGCATTTCTTGCTTAGTTTTGGATGAGTGTATTGATTTTCTTCCTCGTATCGATACAACTGATATAAATCGTATCAATATGACTGATGTTACTTAGCTGCCACTTAGTTTAGCTTCAATAAAAAAATGGTGAATAGCTGTCCTGGCTCTGTCCACATGGATAGCCAAGATCAAAACAAGTCATATTTGTTTAATTTGTTTTTAAAATTTGATATTTTTAGATCTTTATTGAATTCATGTGGTCGCTTCAGCTCCGACTAAGAAATGTTCACATTCTTCCTGTCTGTAAGCTCTTCTCTGACCACTTTCCTTGTTTCTTTAGTCTTGTCTGTGCTGCTGGTGCCTCCCTGCAGAGATGTTAATGGACGAAAAGCAGTCGTGCATGAAACTTAAAGTCACAGATCGAGCCTCCGATCAGAGCAACTCCCGCATGACCAACAAGTCCACCACAGCCTAAGGAGGCCTACAGGTGAGAGAAGAGGGGGTTAGGAACCCCCCCCGATTCACCAAAAAAAAAAGAAAAAAGAAAAAAACTATTTGATGCATGTCTGAGCGAACGAGGCCCCATTCTTTTCTCATCTACGACATCATATAAAGTGTCCAGATGTGCGTTTGGAAATCAGCCCACACTGAAACTCATTCCAGCCTGAAATCCTTATTATGGAGCGCAACACTCTCCCGCTGTCCGAGGAGACGTAGGAGAGCGTCAGAGCGCTTCAACAGCTGTAGTCTGTGATAACAAGCGTGAGATTTGTGGGGACTGTAAACACAAACGGATGTAAATAAAATGAAATGTGAAAACTGAGCGAGGGCAAACTTGCCACGTTGTGTAAAATTGGGGTTGAGGGTCAATTAGCAGAGACGGCAGGTCATGCTCACAGCCATGAATTGAATGCTACCTGGACACTATAAATCTCGCATTAACCTCTGCATTGCATGGACAATATAAAAGTCTGCCGCTGTGTAATATATCGCTAACAGAGACTGCAGCAGCTTGGAAAAAGCGACAGTGACTCTTAATGCTCTTGTTTGTTTATTGTGAATGGAGCGCTGGTGAAATGTGGGTGTGTATTAAGCATTTTTCATGATGTTGCATACTTGCCACATAAATGTATTGTTCATATGTATTTTCTTGCTAGTTCTTGAACTACTGATGTTGTGTGATTTCAGCTGTGTGACCATCAGCTTTTGTATTATACTGTTCAATAATGGACCTGTTGCTGAGGCTTTAACTGTTCTACGGTCGCATTTGCTCCCCATCATCTTAATCTGACTCATTACCTAAGCGGGTATGTGATGATTTAGGATTTTGCTTTTTTCAATAAGAAAACAAATAAAATCATAAATGATTAAAAGAGAGGTTGAGAATTTTTCAAAGAAAAGCAGCAGTTTTGCATTTTCATAAGAATTCATTGTTCTATAAACCTTTAGTTTGGCCTGTTATTGTCCTAATTACAGTTTGTATTTGTGTGTGTGTGTGTGTGTGTGTGTGTGTGTGTGTGTGTGTGTGTGTGTGTGTGCGTGCGTGTGTGTGTGTGTGCGTGTGTGTGTGTGTGTGTTTATGTGCGGGTTGGCTCGATTTAAGTGTGGCAGCATGCGGAATCATGTGATGGTGAATGCTAACACAGATCATTACTGTGATCTCTCTATTTTCCTCCCTACGTCTTTTCCTCCAAACACACACACACATACACACAGTTCTGACCTGGAAATTTGGCTTGGGGCTTAACCAGTGTCATGCATGTCACATTAGCTGTCAAAGAAGTACTCTATCCTGTGATCTCTCACCACCCCTCGTCTCATTGCTTCATCCGCTCTCCCCGCATTCTCTCTCCTCTTTTTCTGTTTTTCTTCTCTTACCCCCCCCCCCCCCCCCTCTCTCTCTCTCTTTCTCCCTGCATTCCTGCCTGCGCTCCTCCCCGTAACCTCTCAGCTTTCGTTCTTCCAACATGTCTTCAATCACTCCAGTGTGGTTTGTCATTAAATCAAACCCACCGGTGCTGTAAGCATGCCTAATTGAAAGAAATCACATTCAGTACATTCCTCTCAGAATTTTGTACTCCCAACAGAGGCTGAATTGATATGTCTGGCTCTGGTTACTGTTGGGCCTCTAAAGATATGATGGATCCTCTGTTCCAAAAGAGATTGGTCACAAAAAGTTCAAAGTTAATGATGTTCAGTGAGCTCCTTCACTCAACAGTCTTTTAAAGGTAGGGTAGGAGATCCTGGATTTTGAGTCCAGCGAAGCTGCATTTTGAAAATACACAGGTAAAAAGTCCCAACCCTTTTCTTCACTTTCCCCCCGAAGGCACGCCTCTAGAGTACATGAACGCGTACGAGCACGAAGGTGCACGAGCGCTGTTCTGACAGTAAGCATCGATCGTTGCCGTATTTAGTATTTAGTATATGATAACTATACGTTTAATAATGCTAGGTGCTAGCCAAGCTGGCTCTAGTTTAGCTTCCTGCCAAGCTTCGTTCACGGAGCAGGGTACGCGCACAGGGGGAAGGAGGGGGAGGGGGAGGGAGGAGCAGATTGCAGTTTGATAGACGGCATCAGAATCCAATCATTGTGAACGGTCCGTTCACAATGATTGGATACTGTTTTTCCTAGATTGTACGTTCTAGAGGCCACTAAAACTTTTCATATTTGTGTCAAAACTTTTAATTAATTGGTTGCAATGGGGGTGTGAAGAGTATTTCAAGCAATATGTAAATAAATGTTCCAGAAAAAGATCCCCTACCCCGCCTTTAAGCAAAGCTTGATAATATCAGAGCGAAACTGTATATTTCGATCCACAAAACTAGTGTTTAAAATTCAAACCCATTTATTGGCATGAAGCCTTACTTTACTATCATAGAGTTTATTCCATCTTTACTATCAGAGACTTTTTGAGATATAAACGTGCAGTTATACCCAAAAACATTTGGGCACTGACACCATTTTTGCTATTTTACCTGTTTGTAAAGCTATATTCATTTAGATATATTCACACTCAGCTATATCATGGATATGGACAAATAGTGCAGACTCTCAGCTTGAATTTTAAATTTAAAGAATGGTTTAGGAACCACAGCCCTGTACCGTGTAAATCTTCTGTGTTTGTGGCATATTCCTTGAGCTGTTTCTTCAATGAAACAGAGAAAGGGTTTGGAGTTTGTTGAAAGTGTGACATTTGCATTCAGAACATGTTGCTGCGACCCCTCAAAAAGGACCCCCCCCCCAGTCTTTTTAGGCTTATCTGCAGACAGCAGTCAGAGTTCTCTCAGTTTGGAGAATCAGTGAGGAATTCTGAGCTAAGCTAACAGCTGATCAGAATGATGCCACCAGAGGAGCAAATTCTTGTGATTTGTCACTATTTTATCAAATGATAAATGGCCGTATTTTCCCAGTCTAGTCCTAAAATAGCAACTATGAGACAGTAAAAAAATTAACATTAAGCCTGGAAAAGCACAAACATGTTCAAGTCTATGCAAAACAAATGCCAACAAGGTATCCAAGGTATGAGGTATCCAACAAGTTTGCTGATGGACTCAGCTCATCAGCAGCAGGACACGTTGGGCAGCCACTGTGCACAGCGAGTGTGCACAGAGTGTGCACAGAGTGTGCACAGAGCAACATGTTCTTCAGTGACAAAGTAAACAACTGTTAACTTAGAATGGGCACTGCGATAATTGTTCCCTGGAAACATGTAAGTTTACAATGGAAGTGATGTAAAAAACTGCACATTTCTACCACAGCGAGCATGATGCTGCGGCAGATTCCTGCTGATTGAACCCTTTTGATGAGCTAATCGTACTTGCTTGGCTGAAAGCTTCTTCCCACACAAGAATTGACCGTAGACTTTTCTTTTGTTAAATACTTTGAACTCACTGAGTTTGCGCAGACCTCCCCAGTGCAAACACACACCTTTCTAAAACAAACACACACAAAGTAGGCCAGCACATTTTAACACCACATATGGCCCTACAGACCCACATTTATCAAGCTCCCACAGTCCGTCCTCTCCTCTTCACAGCTGGGTCTGGCTCTGGAAGGTCGGGGTGTGAATGGATCCAATCCGGCCCCTCGCCGCTCTCCGTTTCTCCAAACATTCGTATACATATTTCTACCCTTGCATCTTCAGTTTTGCATACTTACACATCATGTTTGGCAGGACTGTTCCAGCAAACTGCATTCAAAAACTATTATGTGCATTTGAACGGGATGTTTGACTTCACGTTTGAGAGGTGACAGTGACTCGTCCTGCATGGCAAGCAGCGCTGCTTGATATCAACACTTCAGGGAGGGAGGCAACATGACGTGGGCGCATCTGTTTTATCCTAGACCTTCATCTACTCTCTTTTGATCTCATCTGAATACACTGCATCTGACAAACATGTATCAATTGAAACGCATATGCAAAGCTCTTGATCTGTAAAATTTGCGTACTTCCCTCTTGGTTTTAGAATATTTATTTTGGATTGATTGCACCAGGAGGAGGGCTTTCAGTCAGGCATAGCTTCTGCTAACATTTGGGAAGAACAGAGAAAATATGCTTTTTTAAAGAGTGTGAAAGTTTTTGGGTGTGCGGGTGAGTGAGTGGCTCTGTGAAGCTGGAGCCATGGAAATAACTTCAAGAGAAAAATGTTGAGCATCGCGCAAACTAAGACCCTAATGCTGCCAATGTAAACACACACAGGAGAGGACGTGTGTGTGTGTGTGTGTGCGCGCGCACTCAAATATGAAAATGCTTTCTGCTTTTTTTTTTTTTACTCCAATTTGATTTGCTGTTTTTTGGTCACACGCCACTGATTTTGCACTTGAAGGAAGGGGTTGATAAATGACACCAAAATGCAGCTCATCACTCACTCTCACAGATGCACAATTGGCGCACACTTGAATAGACACATATACAACACACACACACACACACACACATGCACGCACACTTTGCAGCAGCAGAAGGTGAGCAGACGTGGCCAGCAGAAGGAATTCATCAGACTGACGTAGCATGGACTCCGGAGCATTACTTTCATCCTTTTCCCCCTCAGTTCGACATCAGGGGATTGTCAAACTTTTGTGTCTCAGTCCCTCCCTGTTAACACACTTCCTCTTTATTACTTGTCTGATAATGTGATGACAAATCCATGGGGCCAGAGTACAAGCTGAAGAGCGATTTATCAGCCAGGGGTACGCATATGGTGAGCATATGTTCAGAATAAAATGCTCCAATGTGACAATTGTCACGACGTAATATAAAGTCATAAGATAAATGTGCAGATTCTGAGATTCTGAACTCACTGAGGTCAAAAAGGTCAAATTTGCGAAAAAAAACTGCTGACCCTAATTTTCCCATCTGATCCTCCTCAGCCTTATTAAAATTTGAATCCTTATTTTAAATTAAAACAAACTGCACTGTCCTCCACAGGGACAGTGCAGCTGGAATAAAACAAGCTGCAATCCACTCTGAGCAGGGTGAAAAGTATGTCCATGACTCCAACACATGTTCCGTTTCAAAATTCGATCCTTTTCCAGACTCAAATTTCCAGCTTTCGATGCCAATTACAAGTCCGTATTTCACGTGTTGGTAAAAAAGGGAATTCAAGTGTCGTCATTAGAAAACACATCTAAAATGAAGAAGATCTTTTGTGCAGTTGACCTTACAACACATTCAGCAAGATAGACCATAGACCTGGCCTGAGAAGTCCTATGAGTAAATTCCTACTCGACTGCACGGGCACCGTAAATTTCTTCACGGTGGTATCGCTCCTTTTAGATAAGTGAAAAAAACAAAAATCTGAAGACCTCTGTTTTTTTATCTGTGAGCCACAGGAACATGTGGATACACAAAGGATACACTGGTATCTTAAAGTGCGTAACAATGTATACTTTAATGAAACCCTGAAAAAAAAAAAAGAGTTGCATGTGGCAAGGAACAGATTATTGGATGGATTGAAACTCTTACAGTGATGCAATGGCAGTATTTTGCCAAGCTAAGCTGAAGTAAAATATGAAAAACAGGGGCGTTAAAAATCGAAAAAGCATTCCTCTGCTCTTTTGGCTGTTTCTTATCTTAATACATACCCAGCTGCAAATATAAATGAAAAACAACTATGTAGAGCAGCGATTTGTTTGTAAATGATTCTGAGATCTATTGTGGTACATTTCAGTAATAATGCCCCCTTGCTTCTCTTTTACACACACGCACACACACACAAAAGCAAACCCATGTTGTAATAATCAAATCCCGCTCCCTGCTACTTTCTAAAAACATGATGGGTGTTAACCTTATTTTTGGGCCAAACCAGCACATTCTTGAAGCTCAGCTGCAGCGGAGGTTTGCTTTATTCTGGCTTGTCAGTCAAACTCCACCCCAAAGCAAATATGTGGAGTAAAAGTCCCAGATTTAAAATGAAATGTGAAAAATGTTACGATTCTTAAAGCATCAAAAAAGCAGTGTAAAAACTTAATTTTACTATAAATGACTATAAAACATGATTTTGCAAGAGGAAAATAATAATTTTGCTTCCAAGGAGCCAGACTTTCTTAAAGTCTCCTGAGATGGCCTTGAGCAATAGTTCCCATAGGCTTTCTGAAGGTATTTCAAAATTTTCTTTGGACATTAGCTGTTTTTGACAATTTTTTTAGTTCAGTCCTTGTACCTGACCATTTTCAGAGGAATTAAATTTTTTTTGTTTGCTTGTCAAGCCACTTAACACTGACCTATGAAGCATTCGAGCACAAAAAAAGGCCTCTAACTCATGGGATAACCGGTGTTGTGTCGAGTCACGTCAGACAAATTGGTGTAGAACCTATTTCAAACTGTATCTTTAGACACTTTGGTACTGGCAGCCTGTTACTAACACAAGTCATGTGTCAAATCTGTTGAAAGTACCAAAGATAACACTGCTTGACAGACATAAAATAGTGTTGCCATTATTGTGAAATGTGGTGTGCTTTCTGTAAAACTACGCCACCTAGTTTGTGGACAGGGTATAAAAATCCAACACACAGACAGTGAGTGTCGGGGACTGTATGAGCGCTCGTGCCCATATCTTTAAAGAGAAAACTTGACAAGTGTAGGACAAAAGATGAAGTTTCAGGCCTAAAAATATATATATATATATATATATATACATATATATATATATATATATATATATATATATATGTATATATATATATATATATGTATATATATATGTATATATATATATATATATATATGTATATATATATATATATATATATGTATATATATATATATATATATATATATATATATATATACATATATATATATATATATATATATATACATACATATATATATTATATACATACATATATATATGTGTACAGCATATGAACAGTATCTGAAAGTGATGCTTTAAGAAATAGGGGTAAAATACAGCAAAAAAAACACACACACAGGACCTGAGAGATGCATCTGGACCTTCAGTTGATCCATACTGTTCACTGAAGCCTCATCAGAAATGGTCTCCGTGGAAGGGCAGCTGTCAAGAAGCCATTCTTAAGGAAGGGGAACAGGGAGAAAAGGCTGAGGTATGCCAAATGACAGAAGAATTGGACTGAAAATCAGTGGCAGCAGGTCTTATAGTGTAGAATAGAATGGAATAGAAAAATACTTTATTCATCCCCCAGTGGTGGGAATTCAAATTAGTCAAGTAGCTCAAAAAGCAGACACTGTTAAAAACACTTACGGCTGTGGGGACAAAGGACCTCCTGAACCTCTCAGACCTGCCACGATTTTGTGGAGGGGATGTTTATTGTTCTCAAAAACAAAATATAATTTGCTCCTCATCCGTTGCTCCACCGCAGCACTGAGAGGGTCCAGCCTTTGGCCCACTACAGAACTGGCCTCTTTCACCAGTTTGTCCAGACGCCTACAGTTTTTGTCTGTAGTGCAACTCCCCCAGCAGGCAACAGCACAGAACAGAACAGTGGACTCTCAATGATAGTGTGATAAAACATGCAAATCATGTCACTGCAGACATTGAAGGACCTGAGCCGTCTCTTCTTCCTGAGACGGCTCAGGCCCTTCCTGTACACTGCTTCTATGTTGGCAGACCACTCCAGTTTATTATAAAGCAACAACAATATTATGGAGGGATGAATCCTCCCCAGAGCTCGGACCTCAACATTATTGAAGCAGTGTGGGATCATCTTGACAGAGAACGCAACAAAAAGCAGTCTAACAAGAATTTTGAAATGTCCTTTAAGAAGCCTGGAGAACTATTCCTGAAGTCTGCTTGAAGAAATGACAAGAAAGCTCGTCCAAGAGCGTTCAGGCTGCGTTGAAGAATAAAAGCAGTTAGGGGTGCGCGATGTGACGATATAAAATCGTGACTGGCGAGGAAGAGTGGAGAATAGCAGGCGATCTACCAAATTAGAGAAACCGTATAGATCGCCTTTGCCAATCAGCGCAATGATTTTTTTTTTTTTTTTTAATGCTGGTTCCCACCGATGCGGCAGACGTAGTGCGTCCTTAAACTAACCGACCAATCATAGCGAACTGTGCGTCGTGACACTTTCTTACACGCCTCCATGTTGTGTTTGTAAAAACTTAGAAAACGCATGGACAGCCATGGCAGCCATTTTTTTTTTTTGGATGGAAGATCGTGATAAAAAATCGAAATCGTGATTTTATGCAAAAAAATCGTGATACAACATTTTTTCCATATCGCCCACCCCTAAAGGCAGTCTTACCAAAATATTGACTTTCAAGCTTGTTAGAGACTGAATCTTTTTGTTTTCGCAAAACTTATCCAGTGGTGATGTTCTGATTGTCATCTACAGATATGATGACTTCACACGTGATGATAGTTATGACTTTCACAGAGGGCTCAGTTATACAACCCTCACCGCAGTGACAGTATCCAGAGACAGCAAGGCTGCTTGCAGAAGGTCGCTGTTCTCGTGAGAAAACTGCTGATTTACAGGAGACAGTGTTAACCTTTAGCACTCCTAACGATCAGTGAACAACAGTCTTGGGTGGACGGTCTGCAAGCCTTTTCTGTTCCGTTTGTTAAGTCATTTTTAAAGGAGAGGGGGAAAAAAATGAAAATCAAAGGATGGATCTGACTCTATTTCATTTTAAGGGCATTGGTGCAGAGTTTTGCCACTAGGGGGGGTCAGGGACTGGATAAAATACAAGCCTCTGTTTTGCCTCCATTTCTGTGTACAAGCCTTTCGTTCATATGTTTAGTCTGAATTCTTCAGCCTGTGATTACATTTGTCTTGTTCATGAGCACTAGTTGTACAAAGAAACTTGGTAGTGCACTAAGAAGCTTTTTTAGAAATGTTCTTGCTGAATGTTGTGATAAGGGAGATCATCACAGCCCTCCTGTGTACGCCCTCATATAAAACAGGTCTGTTTGCAGATAGGTCGCTCAGCCCTCTGCTGCTTTACATTGCAAATAACCCTGTGTTTACATTTGCTCCACAATGACAATGGTCACTATGGAAAACCTTGACTAACAACACAGGTAACCAATCAGATCTCACAGGACAGGGTGTGTGTGTGGGGGGGGGTGGACATTCAATTCTGTGGAGAAAAAAAAGAGAACTGATGAGGACTCCAGAGAAGATCAACTGGTACTCCACCCGTCACTGATCTTAGCTCTGTTTGGCACCCTGACTGGTGACCGGAAAGTCACAAAGGGAAACTGATCCCAGGTCTGTAGGCTCTGTGTTTGCCAAATGTAATGAGAACAATTTCCGTTCCTCTGTTTGGATCCTCCGGACAGCTGCTGCTCTGTCACACACAGACGCAGGCTCTGAACACAAGGTAAGCACACTTCTTATTCCATTTAACAGGCCTACAATACTCTGTCGTCTAAAAGAAAACAGGAAATGCTTCTAATTCCAAATGAAAATGTGAGCCAAGTCTTTGAGAGTGTACGCTGGATCACATGTGCTGAATAGAAAGTGAAAGTACTTTCCAGAGACTTTTAAGTTTCCGAGCATGGCTGTTAGATGTTGTTTAAACACTGAGGAAGAGAGTGAAAAATAAGAACATCTTTAAATTATTTATTTTCAGTGACAGCTGTAGTGCTCACACACACACGGGGGAGGTAGTAAAAACAGTGTTTCTGAACAGCGACCATCTCCACCGAAACTCCCATTCTCAGTCTCCCGCTCTGTACACACACTCACACACACAAACCGTATTTCACTGCGTTCGTCTAACAAGGCCCGGTTACCCCAAGCAACAAGAAGGGCTTATCAGCTGCTCTCTCACTTTGCCATACTGTTATCAGCCTGGCCTAGTTCACACATACACACACACACTCTGCTTCTTTCTGTCAAAAACAGCCGTGCTCTTTCTATCGCCGTCTCTCTCTCTTTCACACACACACACACACAGGCAAACTGGGGAATGAATGTAATGGGGGGCTTATCAGTGTCCTCAGGGGCCTGGCAGCCACTTCACAGACTCAGATCCCAGTGCCGGGGCCATAGAGACAAACCTATGTGACCAGACTGCAGATGAACAAAGGCTCCATAGTTAGAGAGTCCTCTATAGACGCAGCAGCCTGCAGGTCACACTAACAATGAACATCTGCACATGGCACAGTGGTTTACAGCAGTGGCTGCCATTCAAAGGAGAGAAAAATAACACAGACACGCGTGTCCTGTTCGGTTGTAACGCCATCGCAGTGCAGACTCAGCCTCCTGTTTACAGATGTAAAAAGATAAAAATGGAAGCTGTGTCCCTCGTGTTTTGTGCCACAAATATTTTCTGTAGAATAATCCTGCCAGCATGCCCTGCCGGACCAAAATGTTTCCACACACAATGGAAGTCGTTGTTGAATACGAAGCAAAAGAGAATGCATCGATTTGTAAATCATTTAAACCCTACATTCAACATAGAAAAAAAAAAGTTTAAACTGTTTAGAATAACCTGAGAATGATTCTTTTATTGAGGCTCCCTTTGAACACGTTTACTTTGAAGCATCACCTGCTCTTTAAATGTTTGGAAACTAAAAAAGCCAACTGGTGTAGTTTTCACCAGTGAAAGGTTTCCCCATTTTACTTAACATAGGGCTTTAGTAGCTCACAGGTTGTGATCCTATTTACTCGTTATTTTCATTTCATAAAAACACCATATTCTCAGTGGGTGACAAATCCAGACAGCACGCAGACAAATGGAGCACCCAGATCCATGTTGTTGGAATACATACAGAATGTGGTTTGCCTTTGGCTTGCTGAAAACAAGTAAGGCCTCCTTGAGAAAGATGTCACTTGAATGACGCATCGCGTTGCTCCAAAGACTGGATTTATCCTGCAGCAGTGGCAGGGCCTTCACAGATGTGCGTGTTACTCGTGTTGGTGCACTAACCCCCCCCCCATGCCATCAAAGAAGCTGACACTTAAACTGTGCTGATAAAAAAAAAAAAAAAGCAGGATGTTCCTTGACTTTTTAGCCTAGAGGATGTGAAGTCTATGATTTCCAAAAAAGCATTTAAATTTTGACTCGTCAGACAATGGGACAGTTTTCAGCCGATTTCCTAAGGAAATTCTGAAAAACAAACTTTTTTTAAAAAAGCAAAATGCCTCATGATTAAGACTTCTTCTATAAGACATCTCAACTTTCCTTGCATGTTAACCGGCAATGCAAACCTTTACTCATACTGCATACTCTTCAGCTCTATGCTTTCCAAAAACAAGTTTTTCACACAGAGAGCAATGAAGAAATGACCAATTTTCACAAAACTCTTTTGCCGTGGGATGTCAGACGCCCTCCGTGTCACTCTGTTCTTGGTGAAACCATTGAGAGCCCAACAATTGGGAGCATAAGAGGAAGCTGAAAATGAAAAGGCCACAGCTGGCAGAGATGTTGGCAGTGTTTTGGCACACAAAGTCAGGAAGCGGTTCCTCCTAACTGAGCTGTGCTTCCTGTGATAACTGACCCAAACATGTCGCGCCTCTATCTCTCTCTCTCACACACACACACACACACACACACACACACACACACACACACACACACACACACACACAGAGGCACTCTCCCTCGCTTTTGCAGGGTATACAAAAAAACCCCCAAAAAAACAGGAACTGTGAGCCTGCCGAGGCAACCGAGGGTTTAACTAATGGGTTTAAAACGTGGGAGCTATGAGAGAGATAACGATTAATTCCTTGGAAGCGATTAGCTCACAGAGCAAGATCTATTGCACACAAAGCGTAATCTTCAGAACAAAGGGGGCTGAAGGTAAGTGCAGGTGTGGCAACAACGTTTACAGCCTACATTTGACAGTTGTGAGGGGGCGGCAGCTGTCCACCAGCATGAGGTGAGACAGAATTCAGTTAGATTGATCAGACATGGAGGACAGGGGAGCAGGGACAGTCAGTCAGTCAGGCTCAGGCGGGGAAATAAGAGAAAGGAGGAGGCTGTGCAATTCAAGGGAACGAAGAATGCCGTGGCGGCCAGAGGACAAGAGAGGAGGGACGGGAAAAGAAAACAAGATAGGCTATGGGGAGAGAAAACTGTGGAGTAACAAAGAGGAGCTGGCTGGCATTAGAGTTGTGTCCTGGGCGCTCCCTTCACAGTCATGTTTGGAGGAATGTGCACGTAACGGCCTTGAAACCACCAACACTGAGCAAAGAAGTGATGTTTCAAGTTCAACACCAGCTGCCCCCACCCCGCCCCCCTCCCCTCCTCCTACCACCCACTCACCAACACAAACGCATGCACACACACTGCGCTGCAAACACTTCCTTCCTGTTGCTGGTTTAGCCCAGTTTAGACGCACGATAAGAGCAAAAGAACGAGATGTGTAAAAGAGAGACACGGACTGCTGTTTTCGTTCTCTTTTCGGAGCAGATTGATCTCATTTCTTTAGAAATCTCAACTCTTCGCCGGGTTGTTTTCACTGTCTGCAGGTGCGGTCCCCCACAGTTAACGGCTCTCAGCTCCCATCACACACTTTGTCCCTCGTGTCTCTCTCTGCTCTTCACTGGCAGGTTTCATCAGACCACAGGACAGTTTAGCAGCCCCCACTTCCTCATCTAGATTTGAAGCAGAGCGAGCGACCATGAGTTTCCTGTGACGCCACCGTCTCTGGTCAATTAGTGCACTCGCATCCCTCCTCCGCTGCTGAGCTGCCGAGTCAACTGCTGCTCATCGGGAGGATCTCTGCAGGAAACTGGATCAGCTCGCCTTCAACGACACCTCAGACCCGTTTAGTTATCAACAGTCGGCACAGAAAAGCTGTGATGCCGTTTTCAAGAGGTTAAACAGTGTGTGTTCCGGATATACAGCCATGCTACAGCAGTCGGAGCTCATCTTTGAATATGCCAGTGACCACTTCAACTTGTCACAGGTGAGTCACTACAATGCCATGCTGGTGTTTTGTTTCTCTGCTTGTTTGTGCTGAAGCAGAGCAACCTAACTGGGAACCTTACACACGGTAACCTGCTCGTCTCATTTCTTGACATTTTGTGTGTTAAAGATGGGGGTTCACCCAGACTACCCTGCAGTGATTGTGGAGCAGGTCCCCCATCCACACCTGCTGACATACACAGGTCTATCGCATGAACAGTCACACCATGAGGATCACCAGCAGCTGCTTAAAGGTCAACACACGCGCACATACTCCAGCCTCTCTTCACCTGTCACGTTCACACTTTATGATATAAATTCCTCTGCGCTAATGCTTTTTAACAGTGTAACCTTTGTTCGGAGAGAGCCGACAGTCTAGGAAAATGTAAAGTCAGGCAGATTCTACTCTTGTTTAGGAGAGCCTTGCGTTGCACATGCGCAGTGGCAATCCTCGCACATGGACCGCCCTCTGCAAAAATCCAGGAAGTGAAACAAAACATTCCTGGCGTGCTCCTCTGTGAAAAACTGTTAATGAATCATATTAGGATGTAGACGTGGTCAAGTTGGGCTACAGCACAAATACCCTTAGCCTGTTCCTCACCAGTGCTGGGAATTAAAAAGTAAGTCACGTCGCCGTGTCGGGCTGTGTGTTTGCGGTGGTTGGAGGAGGTAGCAGAAGTTGAGCACGGTGAGGCTCGGTTAACTTAGCTAACGTTAACAGCTGGTAAAAGCGGCGGTCATTGACATTTCACTTTGGAATTACATCCTCGCCGGGGACAACAACCTGCCTCCTGTGCTTCATTAAACGTAGTCGCTAGTTTTGACAAGCTGCTGTCTGCTTTTGTCGTCGGCAGAAAAGTCAGAGTTAACGATGGGCAGTGTGGCAGCTAGCTGTTTTTTTTTTTCTCCTCTATAAGCTCAGTGCCTCAGCCTACTCACCTCTCATAGAGGGATGCGCACAAAACAATAGACCCCCTTCACTAATATTTTCGCCCCCACTAGCATTCATGTGGGAAGATTCATGTTGTTTCCCTTGATTTAGCACCAGTAAAACAGCAGTTCATTGCCACGCTGGAGCTTCTGAAGAGGCATTAGTTGCGTTTGAATTGGTTAAAAAGTCTGTCAGAGATTAAAAGATTGATGCGCGCTGTGATGCAGTTTAGTGGCTGACTCAAAGAGTCATGAAATGTAATTGTAATTTGGGACGGTTGGTTCACATAATGCGAGGTCATCAATTCTGAATGTTATAAGAGTGTTCTTTAAACACATGCACTCATGAAAAGCACCTGTTTCTAACGCCTTTGCCTATTTAAGTTCAGGTACAGATATACTTTATTTACAGTGCTCCTCACAGCCCCGAGAATAATAATGTTGATGTTAAAGAAATTAAGAAAAAAAACCTACAAAATAAATGCAAAGAAACAAAATAGTAAATGTAAAACTAGGGCAGAGTGAGGCGCATAGTTTATTATATATCCATTGTGTATAAAATGTTTTGTTTTGGGTAAAATAACAGCATTGTATTGTTTTAACAGTAGATTTAATGTAACCAAGGAGAATGTGGATTGACTTTTGATAAATGGTCATAGTGAACTTTTCCATCTCCAATACATTCCAGATTTGCATTAACATACAGTATCCTGCATAATTCTTTAGCTACCTCTTGAGATATATAGATATATATATATATCTATATATATATGTGCGTGTGTGTTATGTAAAAAAACCCCAAGAAATAGTAATTTATTTTAATATATGTGTAAATGTAAATGAAATATAGTGTATAAGTCAAGTTATTGTGTCATTTGGCATACCTCAGCATTCTCTCCCTGTTTCCCTTCCTCAGGAATGGCTTTCTTGGCCTGTTATGTCTTCATTTGTCCTCCACTTGTCCAGTTCCCTCCAATTTTTCTAAGGACACACTGCACACCGTGGCGTGCTAAGATATGCCAAGTTTTCGGCTAGCGGCTCTTTGAGAATCACCTTGTGTGTGCAAAAACACTACGTTGCGCTATTTTGTCTGTCAAACTGAGTTATCTTTTGGTGAGCTTTTCCTGGAGATAAAACTAAAGAATCAGGAACAAATGAAGCGTCTCTGTAACAGGCTGCTAGTAACAAAGTGCCTTAGGTTTCTATAAAAAAATTGGCCCGTTGCCATGTTTTCCTGTTATGAGCAGTCACAACACTGTTGCCGTTTAGATGCTTGAATGAGTCAAAGGTCAGCATTAAGTGGTTCAACTAACGCATCGTACAATGGATGCAAACTGACCAAAACCTGTGTGGCAATGATGTCTATAATTAAGGGGTACAAAGACAGGTATTTTAGCCAAGACAAGTGGTCTGCTTATCAGAGTATTGTGGACTTATCTCTGGGGAGAGAATTGCTATTGAATTATTAAAAGCCTTGTGCAAACCTTGAGGAACACAAATGAAGTTCCTTATGAGTCTGTTGTAGTGGATGGCTTTAACAGTCTCAGTCTGCAGTCCGGAGACGAGAGTATTCTTTTTTTTTTTTTTTTTTTTTTTTGTAACTTTGGTGAACTCGCCCCTCAGATCGTGAGTGTTTCTCTCGTGTAATATTCCTCCCTCTAAATGCTGTCCTCCTCCTCCACCTTCTCAAAGTGTTTTTACGTGTTCCTCCCTTCCTCTGTTGTCTGTAGTGGAGCCATGTGAGAGTGGAGAGGAAGAGACCATGGAGACACTTGTTGCCGCTGACTCCCTTCTTAATATGGACTGTGCTGACACCCTCTCTCTGGAACAACATTACTGTAAGCCCATGTACACTAACACTACTCACACGTACCTTCGAGTAAAGATTTTCCAAGTTCGTCCCCCCCCCAGCTTTCTGGTGTAAGAGCGGTTTGATTGTGATGTTATTTTTAGACCTCACGGCCACAGCGCTGTTCTCTTTCATTAAATCTGTTTATGTCCCCTTGCAGCCCAGGCCTTCTTACCATCACTGGGTGATGTCATCACTACTCCAGTTACCCAGGTTACCGTGTCGGCCGAGGGGGTTGTGGGAGCCTTTGACCAGCCACAATGGCACTCGTTGCACACAGAGAAGAGTACAGCACAGCTGCAGTCCAAAAAGAGAGGTCAGTTGTTGTTGTTTTTTAGGATTTTGCATGGTTTGTGGATTATATATATGTATTCTTTTTAAAAAAGAAAAAAGGTAATTTATTTTTATATTCTTCTTCTTGTGTATGCAGGTAGAAAACCTAGACATCGGAGGGCAGAGTCTCCCACACCAAATATCACAGTAAAGAAGGACAAATACAACAAAGGTATTGCCAGACATAACAAAGCCCATGCGGTACTTTACACATAGATGGCACATCTGTACTGCTAGAGATCTGATTAGCTGCATTTTCTACCACTTTGGTCTGATGTGAGCGGAATTTGTTGAGAGTGAGGGCGATTTTAAAGAGGGTAAGGAAAGCGATCGCCCGAAAAAACCTTTTTCTGCTCCACTATTAAGCCTCTACACAGAGACACTTGTTTAAACACCTCAGGTTTAGGTACAGAAACACTTTATCACTGACACAGTTTTTGTTATTTTGGCTTTTTACGAGAGCATAATTAAGTCACAGGTAAAAAATAAATATTATCAGGTTTAAATGTCAGGTTCTTAGGTTTAGTTTGAGGTAAGTTGCACCAAGATTGGAGGACATGTTTAGAAATGACAGCTCATTGTGTAAAACCCCCTTTTCACGATGCTCAAATGTAATTGGGTCATTTCCAGTCATTTGTAGATGATCTTTTGCAGATTTTGGCTATCTTTAGATAGACAGTGATAATTTAACTACTGACCTTGAGTTCGGTTTCCACATATGTGTGCATTTGTATGCGATAAAACCAAAAGTGCCTCTTTACTCCTTTCATTTGAACTGAAAAATAATCTATAATGACAAGAAAATAGCCGACTAACAATAAGTCGAGCCTTACCCTAATTTTAATTTTACTACTGATTACGATAAAGGAAGCTCCCTTTACCCGTGTACAGTTTATGTCAACGATAAGCTCAGTTTTTACAAATGTACATGGTAGCAAACATATTATCACTGTGGTCCTTTTCATGTAGTAGTTCCGCCTTTTTGGCACAAAAAAAATGTCTTCATTAACCCGCTGCTGTTCCTCGTTGGTAATTCACTCATACCAAACAGACGGATCAGCACCACATCAATGTGTGCTTACACACAGCAAGCCGGCCAAATGGAATCCAGCTAAAACACAAGTTGCATCCATAATGTTAACAAGAAGAAAAGTTGCAAGTTTAGAGGTTTCTACTCACCTCATGAGTGTTTTCCTTTTTCTTTTTTTTCCCCGCCAGCCATTCTGTTTTGAAGTGACTGAAACTAGTGGAGGTGTTATAAAGCAGCACAGAGTGTTGCAAAATTGTATGAAAACTGGTTGTACCCTACAGTGCGACTAAGGTGTATAAAGGCCTACATAATGCGACTAACAACAAAATACTCTACACAGCTTAATTTGATTGTTACTTTTTCCCAAAATGACCTTATTCACGTAATCAGAAAATATTTTTCTCATTCAGAATAAGGTTTTTATCCAATTAATGTCAGAATATAGCTGAGCTTGTAAACAGTTTAAAAAATAGTTTTTACCTTGGTTTGTTCGTGGGTTCTTCTGGAGAATATTGAATTTTTTTTTATCTTCAAAAACTCCTGGGTTGTTTTCATAGTGTGTTTCTAGTCACATCAGCTTTGCTGCGTTTGGCAGAATCTGATTAGACGGTACATCATCTGGAAGCTCTTGTGCCTGATCTCCATTAGAAGCCTTGCATGGCCATGCCAGCACACTGCTGTCATGTGTTTCACAGGGGATGTTGTATGCTTTAGAATCTTAAGCCTTTCAAAGCCTGTGTTGTTGTTGTTGTTGTTTTTTGGCATTGCTCAGGTAAAGGTTTAACTTGGTTCCATATGACCTAAAATGCAGTTCTGTGGATGGTCAGTCGAGATTGGCCTTTTTTTTCAGGATTGTGAATGTTTGTTTTTTTTAAATCTTTGGTAAACCCTCTGTATTTTCTTTGTTTAAGACTTCTCTAAAATGGTAGACTTGTATAATGATGTCTTCCTCCTGTGGAGGACGTGTCATATAATGGGACTTTTGCCTATACCATGGAAATCCATCCACACAGAAACCTTTTCATGTTGAGCTCACCTGTGTTCCTCTTTTCTCAGTACTGTATGTACCAAACTGTTGATGTGGTCATCCACAATGCTCCAGTTCCCCTTTTTTTTTTTTTTTTTTCGTTTTCACAGAGAACTTTGATCACGTACTTGAGCCTCCAAATATGCACACTTTGAATCAATGCCAGACTTTTTACCTTCTCCCTTTTGATGAATAAATAGCTTCCCACTGGTCACGAAACAGCCTTTGGGTCAGTTGACCAGTTATATATGAGAACTTAAAAAGAGAGTTCCACATAATGAGGAGCCATAACTTTCTCTTTCTCCAGTTTAGATGCTAATACAGACAAGTTTAAAGCTGAAAGTCTAGTTGCAGATTAACTAAGTATTTTCACACTTACAAGATTGGTAATCAGCTTACTGTT
Source organism: Odontesthes bonariensis (assembly GCF_027942865.1). Taxonomy (NCBI): domain Eukaryota; kingdom Metazoa; phylum Chordata; class Actinopteri; order Atheriniformes; family Atherinopsidae; genus Odontesthes; species Odontesthes bonariensis. The sequence continues at coordinate 28,330,365 of NC_134519.1, read as the reverse complement.
ATAGTAAGATAAAGAGTGTCAACACATTTACTATAAAGAACCAAAAGCATTATATGGTCTGATGTTACGCAGAGCTAACAGTTGGGCTCATGCTTGCAGCAACTGTAGACTCTGAACATGTTCCTCGCCAAAGTTTTTCAACTCCAGGGATTTTTCTCCTTGTCTGTTCTTTTCTCATCACGCTTCATGTGTTTGTGCTTCAGGAGGAAACACACTCTACCTGTGGCAGTTCCTGATGGAGTTGCTGCAGGACAGACAGGTTTGTCCCCGCTACATCAAATGGACTGATCCGCAGGCCGGGATCTTCAAGCTGGTCAACTCAAAAGCCGTGGCGAGGCTCTGGGGCAAACACAAAAACAAACCAGATATGAACTATGAGACGATGGGAAGAGCACTCAGGTACAACTGCCTTCGAATGTGAAGTAACGTTGTCGGACGTTTTTTGGTCTGCACTTTGGTTTAAAAAAAAAAAAAAAAAAAAAAACAGATCTGGGGGGGAGCTTAGTCCTGATATGCATTTAGGAAGCAGGGCCCTGATAATCTGGTATTCCTGTTTCTTCAATTCTGATTTAATTTGATGTATGATGTGTTTGTTGATGTGAAACCCTTGTATTCATGCAGGTACTACTACCAGAGGGGCATACTGAATAAGGTTGAAGGCCAGCGCCTTGTTTACCAGTTCACCTCTCTTCCCAAAGACATGATTTATATCACAGACGGAGACGGCGCCAAAGAGGAAGATGACGACCATGACAACAGCGGTAATGATGACGGCGTGAGTGAGGACTCCGACAGTACGATGTCCAGCGGCCAGTCCGACGAGGAGGTAGATTTCCACCCGCCGCAAAAGAAAATGGCGTTGGTTTCATTCCGAGCGGCGCCCACGCAGCGCACCAAATCAGCTCCCAAGCCCTCAGCTCATCGTGACACCGTGCTGCGGCCCACCAGCACCAGCTTGATCCAGGAGCAGCATTTGCCCATCGTGTCTGCTGAGATGCTGCGGACACTCCAGAACCTGCAGAAGGTCCAGTCCCTGCAGCCCGCCGGGCATGCATCTGTCTTTAAGACGGCACAGCTGCTGGGGAGTCTGTGCGAGCGGCAGGCTGCTACTGAGGTGGCTGCAGACGGCGAAAGCGCTCTGGAGAGGCCCGACGAAAAGCCGCACGCAGGACAGAAAACTCCACAGCTGGTGCCTCTAACAAGCTCTTACCAATAGAATACACCAACAACGTCAACTCACCCTCAAACGCATGCATGCCCACACACTCCGCTGACTCAGGACCACTTACAAAGCTGCACTTTGCTGCGGAAACATCTGAACGCCAGTGATAATTATTTTTTTTTTTTTATGTTCAAGGAGAGGGACTTTTGATCTAGATTTGATTTTCAGTGTCAAAACATACATCAGATACGGGCAACTCTAGATCAGTGCTTCTTTTTGACCTCTTGGTTTGGAAGATATTGTCAGGAACCAAAACACTGCAGTTTAGCTTAAAGTAAAGGCAGACTATGAAAATGTATATCCAGCCTTTAATTCAGCCTCTGCTACTCTTTGTATCTATGAATTATACAAGACACCAAAGAAAGACATGCACTGGAATCCACAGCCTCTCTGCACCTTTTGCTTGCACTTCGGCTCCCGTGTCATGGAGCCATTAGTCTTATGAGCGCACCTCCTCTGCCTTTACTCTCGCCCTGCTCCACTTTGTTTTGTTTTATGTACGATCACATGCTGAATCATTCCTTTGCCTTGAAAGTGGCTTTGCACTAAAAAAAAAAAATCTTCCCCCTGCTGTACGTCTCTTCTCTAAGTGCCTAAAGGTCTCAGTCCTGCCCCGGTTTCACCTGTTCCTGATAATCCCGAGACTATTGAGGGAAAACATTCCATTTTGTTGTTATATTTTTTAAGATTAATGAATTCTGTTTGTATTGTGAAATGTTGAAAACAAGGGAACACTGTTGTTTCTAGAATAGTCGTTGTGCACTGCTGCTGTTTAATGTTGGTGTATCTTCACATCGGGTCTTTCCTTTCTTGACAATCAATGATCATTTTGTATCGTGACTATTTAGCCTTTTCTGCAACGCACACAGTCTGTTTAGTTATTGCACGTATATTAATTCATATATACGAAACCCTAAAGCCTTGATATCTACATGTATTGTGTGTCATATACTGTACGTGTGAAAGTGTCTGTGCTCTGTTGCCATTTTCTCCCTCAGGTTCATGAACTTTTTTTGTGCTGCAGAGACCATATACCTTATGCAAGGAGTAAACGGCTGGCTCTTAATAATGAAGTAATTAGTTCGGTGTTTACTCTTCTGCTGTTTTTAATCGAGCCCCAGAAAGCCAGCCAGACTGGATTCTGCCGGGCTAAACTCGGTTAAGACATGCTTATACAGTGACTGTGCCTTTGCCCGCAGGGAGCCCCTATGCAAAACTTTTCTCACTTTATTAAACCATTTATCTTAACCCCCCCTCACACACACACACACACACACACACACACACACTTTGCTTAATCTGATTGTCTCTTGATGCCGTTTTACTGTTTTTGGATGAGCTTGTAGCCGAGGGAAAGGCCATGCCGTTGCCTTGTTTTTGGTATGCTTGCTTTCACGCAGCCTATGTTGTATTAAATAAACAAAATTTTGTTTTTTCTGTGTGAAATTCATCTGTACTCTTTTTTTCCGAGTCAGTCGTGTTTTTCATTTACAGCGTCTATTGTTAACATTTGGAAACAGATTTCTCCGGGCTTTCCCAAAGTATTTCGAAGCGTTTTTTTTTCCTTTGGACATTGGCTGTTTGCAGGTTAATTTGGCTCTTTTGTGCAGACGTTAGAAAGTAAAAGTTGTATTCGAGACAGTTGCAGGTTTAAGAATTTGCAGCTTTTAAGACAGGACCTGTCAAAGCTGTGCTAAAGTGTTGACTCACACCTGATTTCTTACTGTATTGCTACCAGACCTTCTTGTAATCTTTAAAAGTGGTCATGAGAGATAGTTCTCCTGGTCTTCTTATGGCCTTTTAGACTTTTTCTTACGACACTGGCTGCTTTTCGCTTCATTTTCAGTCCAGTCCTTGTACCTGAACATTTTTAGAGGAATGTGCTTTTGTTTGCCAAGCCACTTAATAATTGGCTAGGAATCATTCAAGCATTAAAAAGGCACCTTACTCAAGGGATGAACTTTACACATAACAGGCAACTTGGCAGAGAAACTACTGTAAATTGTATATTGAGGGACTTTCCTAGCAGCCTGTTACACAGACACATCATTTGTTTTCTTTAGTTGCATCGACAGAAAATCCCAAAGATACCACAATTTGACGAACATATAAAAAAAAAGGTGATTCCCAAAGAGCTATTAGCTGAAACTTAATATCATGGAGTGTGTCCTGAAAAAAATGTGAAAACTGGACAAGCGGAAGACTAAAGAAGAAATGGCAGACAGAAAAAACTACAGCAGATTGACAGTATCTGAAAGGAATGTCTTTAAGAACGAGGAAAAAATCCAGCAAATACCTGAGAGATGCATCTGGACCTTCAGCTGATCCATCTACTGTTCACTGAAGCCTCATCAGAAATGGTCTCCATGGAAGGGCGGCTGTCAAGAAGCCATTCTTAAGGAAGGGAAACAGGGAGAAGAGGCTGAGGTATGCCAAATGATACAAGAAGTGGACTGAAAATCAGTGGCAGCAGGTCTTATGGAGGGATTAATCCTCCCCTAAGCCCGGACCTCAACATTATTGAAGCAGTGTGGGATCATGTTCACAGAGAACGGAACAAAAGGCAGCCAACATCCAAAGAAGAGCTTTGGGATGAAAGCTAGTCTGAGAACGTTCAGGCTGTGTTGAAGAATAAAAGTGCTCATTACCAAATACTGACTTTCAAACTCATCACATTTGTACTCAACTCTGTTTGTGCCTTCTACACACACTGAAAAAAGTGACTTTTTGGTGAAGTAAACTCTATTAGAGTAACTGTCATAATTTCTACCTTGGATTTTTGAGATTCAGTAAGAACTAGATCTTCTTAAGTAAAATTAAACATTTCATTAACATAATACATGAATTATGGGGGAAGAGTAAGTTTTACTTAGGTTTCCTCATACAATTTAAATGTTTAATTTAATTGTACATAAATTGTACATAAATTTTAGCCTGGGAATTCCCATACTGCGCGCGATTTCATTCAGGCTACATAAATCTAGAAATACTACATAAACTTTACTCTGAAAGTGTATCGTTAAAATCTACTAAGTTACTTCATAACAGCAAATACTACAGAAATATAAAATTTACTTAAAATTTTGAGTAAAATGATGTTCCTGCCAATGAAAAACAAGTAGACTTTACTTAATTTGTTTAAATAAATATAACTTAAAACTTAGATGTAATTAAGTAAATGTTACTTAATATCTTCAAAACTGTTATGTTTTATGGTAAGCAAAATTTTCAGTGCAGTACTTCCAAATAATATTTGCACTTCTTTCAATTAATGAGCTATTTCATATGTTTCTATACAGAAATGAGGGGTGACTGTGATTGTTTGTGCAAAATATCTGTAAAATATCATGGTAGATGAGCCTATCAGTTATCAGTGTTAATGGTATCCTTACCTACAAAATGCTGCCTAACCCGCCAGTTCCAATAGTTTAATGTGCATGATTCTACCCTACCTTGTATTTTGCGTTCTTTACGAACAATTAAGTTTACTGACAAAACTTTTACCTGTAATTTCACCTTGAACCACCGACTTGCATACGCTCTTAATATGTGGGCGTTCTCGTGAAATATTTCCATTCTTAAATGCTTTTGTCTTGCCAGAGATTCGTGAGTCTTGTACTAAAACGCTGTCATTTTGACGTTGACTCCTCCCGGCCGTTGGGAGGAGGAGCGGCGGTATGAGTAGTGCGCAGCCGGATGTTGACAGCCCGCTTGGGGCTGGGACTTCTACTGCTATCACGTTTCTAGAAGTCTGCTCGTCTAGAACTTTCCTGTCACTCCAGAAACACAGTTCACATTCAAAGCAAACCCATGGCAGCCGAACGGCAAGTTGAATTAAACTCGTTATTGAGCTTCTGTTTTATTTCTATGCTAATTTCCATTCGGCTTTTTAACGCTTGGTTTCTCGTTTTCGCTTTAGCAGCTTCTCCGATAGCTTCATTGACGAAGATCCACAGAAAGCTCTGGAGGTAAAACATTAGCATTGGTATTTCCCATCGCCGATGGCGCTTGTTGGATAACACATTGAAGTTTGCATTGTCTAACAGGCTATTTTATATAACTGCTTTATATAACTGCAATGAGGCCTGTCGGTTTTGGTAATATATTCTTATGTTAGCCCGTGATTTAAGCTAGCAAAGTTAGCTAATGTTTCCTGCTAGCACCAATTTTCAGGGAGCCGAGTATCAACAGATTTATGTAGTTATATATATGAATTAATAAAGTTATACATGTTATAAGGGGAGTTTTTATTGCCGTGTTGCTACCATTATGAATGTAATATTCTCGTCTATAAGCAGCTAATAAATACGTTAACCGTCGGTTTTAAAGACACTGGTAGCATGACAAGCAGCGTGAAGCCTAACAGAATCAAATTAGTCACGAATGATAGTTTTATTTCCGTATTTGTCAACATATGAACCTCCCTCTAGTTATTTGATTGTTTAGTGTGTCATTATTGGAGACTGTATGAACTTTCTATGCAGTTTTACCTGAACATTAAGCTTCAACAAACGAAATTCTATCAAACAGACATTGTAAACTGTAAAAGGCTCGGCCATGCCTGCTGTATTGCCAGAGCTTTTCCAGTCTTCGTGTTGTCCCAGCAACACGACCCCTTTTTTTCCCTCTTTAAATTAAAACAGTATGACAAAGTTCGCCATCTAACATTTATTTTCCTTTTAGGCTCTCAATGAGGTCTTGCAGGAAGATTCCGGCAATGCTGAGTGGTTCTGTCAGCGTGCCTATGCCCACATACTCCTCAATAACCACACCTGTAAGTCTACGCGGTGCACTAAGCGGCGGACATGTTGATTGAATACATTTATCATGAATGCAGTTGGACCGTTGCTCTTGCTTCCGGGAAGTTGGTGTTTCTTAAAATAATGTTGATGAATCAGACATTGTTTCAACATAACCTGACTAGTTAATCCCTTTTAAAACAGTTTACTTACCGTTTCAGACCCACGTTGTACATACAGAAAAGTCATCATGTGTTTTGAGTGAGATTGTCATCTGTGTCTAGAAAAAGAAATTGAGCGTGTGTAGTGCAGTTGCTATTTTTTTTATTTTATTTTTTTTCTCACAGGTGCTGCTGATGATGCCAAGAAAGCCCAACAGCTGAAACCTGGCCTTCCTCTAGCTTTCCTGCGTACAGGGTACGTACTCTAAAGTAGAGAGAAACTTAATTATAATGGTTGCAAAATGAAGCGACTGAACATTTGCCTTTGACTGAAACTGCTGGTTTATGTGAATGGCTTGATGTCAGTTGATAAATCGCAGTGGAATTTAAATCTGTAGACATTAATGGATGCATTTTGTACATGATGTATACCCACACCTGTTTTGGTGGAATAACTGTTGCCGTTTCAGTGAACAATTTCTCTTTTTTCAAAGTTGTCTTTGAATGAAAAGCCCCTTTTGGGCATATCATCATTGTTGTTTTAAGGCTCTGTTGCCTTGATATGAAATTTATGGCAAAAAAACGTAGGAAAAAATGGTGCAAGACTTTAGGTGGAGTTTTGTGTGGCATTGTGACTCTCAGTCTGAAGTTGATAACTACTATGCTGTTACTATATCACTATTAAACCCTCACAAGTGTACCTCTGACTGTTTAACAAGTGCAAACTTTCATAAAAAGGGATATTTTTTCCATTTAAATGGATAGGTGTGAACCTATCTGAATGGAGTCCCGACAAATGTTGATGCGAAAGTGGCCAACGTCTGAATGACAACCTGTAAAACACTTATGAAGACATTTTTTTTTCTTCATCTATGTTTTAACGTAAGCATGCGGACAGAATCATCCGTGGACTTGAAATTCTTCCTGACACATTTTCCACTTTTCACAGAACTGCTTCACTACAGAGTTAAGAATTCAAACTTGCAAAGTTTCTCTCCGTGTGGCCAGACAGTTGACGCACGATGAATATTTTAACATCCTGCTTTAACAAGGCGCTTGATTCAGATGTTGTGTGTCAGAAGCTGTCACCCAAAGTTTTCCAAGATAATCTGATCAAAGTGTGTGTGGCGTTATTTTTCTTTCTCCTTTCTTGCCCAACTGCAGAATAGCAGAGTACCACCTGAAACACTATGAGTCAGCGCATGCAGCCTTCACTCAGGGACACCAACTGGATGGTGAGTGCAACCCACTGAGGCCTCAAGCCCAGATTTCTTTTACCCGCTCCTAACCAACCAACCACTGTTCCCAGCAGTACCCTGTCTTCTTCACTCTGCTCAGTGAATACAGCGCTGGAGTTATGGCCCTGAGCTTTAAGAATATTCCCATGTTATTTATTGTTTGTGCCGTGGCTTTGAAAACAACCCAGCTGATTGGGTTCCAGATAGCTGAATGATTGTGTTACGGGATTTATTCAGCGCACTGTTTCTGGTTTCAAAGCCGTACTTTTTATTTTATTTGTTTATTCATTATTTATTACCCCTGATGTTGTTAGTTGATTTAAAGGGATATTCCGTTTTTCCTTAAAGCCTCTCAAGGCTTTGAATGTTCAGTAGTGCCACTGGTTGATTAGATTTTACTTTTGTGTTACAGAAAATATACCATATATGTACACACTGTTGTGGACTAGTGTTTAGTTCTTCCTTTTTAAATGATTTTGATATTCAAATTGTTCTAAATTATTTAAACTATTATTCAAATCCGGATTCTGTTTTAGAATTTGTGTCACCAGCCCTGTGATCGTTTTTATTTTTTATTCTCTTCATTCACTTTTTTGTTGTTGTAGTTCAAAGCAACACATAAAATAAGATTTTGAAAATAGAAAAAATACTTTCTCATTAATTGACACCATTTCAATGAATTGCCTCCCTGGTAAATATCTTACTTTCACAACTTATTCCGTCTCCTCCGCCAACACCAACAAACCATCCGCAACACATGGGCTGTAATTCCATTTATATAAAATCCCGACTCAATAAAGATAAATATGACCAGCTTAGAATGCCTTATATCCCAGTTCTTAGTGTATGAGTCCCTCTACTTTTGTAATACTTTGTTTACTAATTAAATTATTGGTTTAAAAAAAAAATTCAACAAAGAAATCGGCGACGCAGATTCGTGCGAGAAATAATCATTACACGCGTCTTACCTGCAGTAGAGAGCTGTCAGACCAGGAAGAAATTCTGTTTGGGGAGCTAAACTGTAATTTTTATTTTATTAAATTTTTTCCCTCCATCTGAACGCCGTCCGTGTGTGTAACATTCTGTGGTTCATTCCAACTCTGTTGGTGTTGGAACATCATGTCACCACAGGGTGTTTGCTCCCCTGATTCTCCAAACTGAGAGCTTTTAACAAAAACCTCACTTAGGAAAAAATTCATTCATTTTAAAGTATTGGTGAAATAAAGATAGATAATGCCTTATTTAGAGGCTGTATTGTCAATGCTAGTGGTGCAACGGATCATCATTGATCCGTGATCCGTTCGGATCAATTATTTCGGTTCGGCACACACATGATCCGCGGATTGATTTATGAAGAAAAAAAAATTGTGCGCATGTATTCTGTGTCTGTTCAAGCTACTGGTGGATCCTTAAATTTCCCTCGGGATTAATAAAGTATCCATCTATCTATCTATCTATGTTCAGTCCTCACACAGCCGTTACCCTTCCTGCTAGTTCCAGGGACAGAGCTACTTTCCACTCTCTGGGTAAAAGTCTGCATTTGCAGCGACATCACCCCGGTGTTTCACTGACAGGAGTGAAACCGAAAGCGGCTCAACGACCGCTCATCACCGCGGCATTTAAGCAGCCCCTTCCTTCACAATCCGACCGGGCTAAAAAGCGATCACAAACGCTATCGGTGTGTTTATAGGTGCAGACATGAGGCCATATTCAGTTGTGCAAAACAAGGGCTTTAAACACATGCTGAACGTGCTCGAGCCACGTTACGACATCCTGTCGCGCACCCACTTCAGCGAAAAGATTGTGCCAGATCTTTATGAGCAGAAGAAAAAAGTTGTGGATTAATGGTCATTGGTCCATGTTTAAAGGAAGGAGATATGCCTTTTTATGTTGCACTTTAAGTTGTTTTTCTTTGATTATGTTGAAAAGAAGATGTTAATTGTGCACTTTAAGTTGATTTTATATATTTCAATTTAATAATTTAAAAGTGTTGACAAACAAAAAGACAAAACATGTTTATTTGTCTTATTTATTTATTTTTTTTGCTGATCCGAAAAATGATCCGATCCGTGACTCTGATCCGAGGAACGATCCGAACCGTGAGTTTTTTGATCCGTTGCACCCCTAGTCAATGCCCTGTTCCCATTATATGGATATATGCGGATCTTGAGTGATCTAAATATCTTCCGAAGGACGCCGACTTTCACCAAAACGAACTTCCCCTTTAACATATCAAATAATGGTTCAAATTTTTTAGCTGAGTAGTAATTACTGTGCAGTTTTACAGTCCAAAGAAGCAACCCACTGATGCCAGCGTTGGTCCACGGTGACTGAACCTTTAGCCGTTATTAGCCAAAAATCTGCCACCGTTTGTCAGTGTACACATAATTTCTGACCAAGTTTTCATTCGTTCTTGATGCTGACTTTATTTTTAAATTAGTAAATCAATTCTCTTTGTGAAATACAAAAAAAAAAAGGTTTTTCATACCGGGACATAATAAACATAATCTCATCCTTGCCGGGTCTTACAATTAGGTAAACACAACCTTAGATGAACAGCAACACATGGAAATTGGTCTCCATCTTTCTGGACAGACAAAGGTTATTAGTGGAAAACATTCAAGATGGTTGACAATATTCCCAGGAGTGGGCGTCCCACAAAGTTCACCTTAAGGTCAGACCGTGCAATGCTTAGAGAAACTTTGAAAAACCCAAGAGCAACATCGGACACTGTACAGGCCTCAGCATGTTAAATGTTAAAGTTCATGACAGTGCAGTTAGAAAAAGACCGAACAAGTATGGCTTGTTTGGAAAGGTTGCAGGAACAAACCACAAGACTTCTGGAACAATGAGCCTCATGCAACAACCATTTGTACGAACAGATTAGTTCTTAAGTCGTGCGTACGAATGATTTCAGAGAATTTGCGCATTCACCAATATTTTTGTATTTCAAGTTTTCTTTCAGGTACGAACAGAATTTACGAGTGATCCAGACCTGTCGTAGGAGTTTCATAAAATAGTCCGCTGTTATTCGAATCAAGTTTGCTTGACTAATGGATTGTATATTTAATTACTTTGAAGCAATCATAAATAAATATATACATTATACCCCATGATTATTCTGACATTATTCTGTTTGACTTAAATTATGCACTAATTAAAGGTTATTTTACTCTATATATAACAAGGTCAATGGGAAGTGTAACCAGCTGCGTCATGACTTGCTACTTTTGGATGCCTCAGGCACATGGAAGAGAGCGTGTGTTCCGAGACCGTGTAGATATCCTTGCGGAGACAGGTGGCTGATATCGCGATTTAGATTGCCAAGGACTGTGCTGCTGCACATATGCAGCTTGCTAGAGCCACAACTCCAAAGAGAAACACGCCATCAAACCCAATTCCGCCACACATCCAGGTCCTCACCACCCTTGGAGTTTTGGCCACAGGAACCTTTCAGAGGGAAACTGGAGACAGATCGGGTGTGTCCCAGTCCTCTGTGAGTCCTGCGCTCCCCTCAAAACTCTCATGAGTTTTAACACCCATGGTACATCAAATTTCCATACACCGCTGTCCAACAAGAACAAATTATTTTGTGTACTTTCTTAATTTCGGTGACATTACGAACTACAGGTGACACTGAATTAACAGCACTCGTAATCGCTTCCCATTTCTTCGCTTTAGCAGGTCCCGTAATTCCACTGCTAAAAATGACAGATTTTCTTTTTTGGATCTCTGAAAGCAGAACTTCTCAGAGCCCGTAAAGTTGTTATTTTTGCGCCTTGATGCTGTTCTCATGACTCAACACTTCCTGCCACAGTAGAGAGGAAGCGAAGGCTTAAATGGTATCATTTTTGGAGTGGACTTTGCAAATTTACTATCCACGTGCACGTGCTCCTAAATACGAATCATTTACGCAGGTCGTTTCCACACTTTTCTGAAGTTAAAAGCGTTTGTTGAATCTGACGTGTTGAATCGTACGAGACCTCACGAAAAAAGTGAGAGAAATTTAGAATAAAAATACGAAAATGTTCTTGCATGAGGTTCAATGTCTTTTTGGACAGACCAGACCAAAGTGGAGATGTTTGGTCATAATAACCAGCAGCTCGTTTGGATAAAACCAAACACAGCATATCAGCCGTTTAAATCTACAACAGAGTGTTTGAAAAAGAAAAGTCAAAGTCCAGACCTCAGTGAATGGAAGCAACGTTGTAAAGAAGAGTGGGCCATAAATCCTCCATATAAATGTGAGCGGCTGATAACGTCGTACAAGTTATTGCTGCTGAAGGCGGTTCCACGAGCAGCTGAATCATGGGCTGTGCTTCGCTTTTTTTTTCTTCTTTAAATTACTCTGTGTTTCACTTACCTGGCAGCTATGAATATAAATTTTATTTGATTTTTCTATTATCTTCAGCTTTTCCAGGAACTAAAATACTAAATCCTGAAATGAGAACATTACTGATGCAGGTCGGCGTTTTCACAGATATGTTTTGGTTAACATTATATTATATGTTTAAAAACGACAAAAAAAAAAAAAACTTAATAGAAGAGGAAAAAACAAACCTGTTTATTTGTTCTGTTGCAGGTTCTGACAAATCATTTGAGGTCTGGATCAATCGTTGTGAAGAGATGATGGGGGGTAAGTTAGATGACTCATTTCAGATGACTTAGATTACTGTTATTTATGATATTGACTGGTCTTTGAATGTTTGTCTGATGGTAATAAGTTGTTAAATGTGTTAGATGTTTGTACACAGTGTTGTGTATGGCAGTTTTATTTCAAACAAGTCTGAGACTCAATAACTAACTTCTGCAGTGTGTTCTGTTTATTACGCCTGTCAAACATGAAGCTAAATGCCACAGTCAGAGAGCAGATCAGCCTGTCTGATCAAACAAATGAGCGCGCACAGACATCCATGGATCTACAGTATGTGCTCACAGTGTTGGAGGCAGAGCTGCTTAGTCCAATAAAAGATGCATGCCATGTCTGCGTGGTGGGCTGCTGTTTGCTGGCGATGCTCGGGCCCTCTGGATTATCTCAAGTAAACAAGAGCACGAGTTTTGACAAACATGCTTCACACCCGCATGCACACGTACTCCCAAGAGCGGTGTGATTCATCAGAGTTAACGTTACTGATGTTTGAAAGTCCCCGATGAGACCCAACCTCTTCATAAGCCTGCTTGCAGGCGCTACACACAAACGCACGCACACACACACACACACACACCCAGTCAGTCACATCCACGCTTGCTCACTTGCACAGCACAAGTAGTCATCGTTTCTTCTGGTGATGGCATGTTTACCACCAACCAACACATATGGCACCTGGTTATTCTATTACATGTGGCACCGAGCGTGTCTCAGTACACATAAACACAGACGCCCCAACTTTTCTTTTCTCTCCTTCTTTCCATTTCAAACGCGACCTCATTAAGACAACATTAACACGCCTCCTATCATCTCATCTTTCTCTGCGCTCCCTCTATGTAATGAAGTCAGTGAATAATGTATGATAGCATGCTGGTAAACGCTGCTCAGGCTTGCTTGGGCTCACAGGGCTTTTAATGGGCGTGGATGGACCAGTAAACAAAGCGATGGCAAGGCTTGTAGAGAGTGCTTGTCTGTACACCTGTTTGTGTGGGACCGCCTGTGCTCCATAGTGTCGTGCAGTAAACATTTTTTAGAGTTTCATCATGCCAGTTAAGGAGTGTAAAGATGTTTCCACCCGAGCGACTGTCTTTATTTATTTATTTTTTGCTTTTCTTCACATCAGATGAGACAGAAAACAACAGCATCAGCACGGTGAGTTTCTCCGCGTGGCCACTTGGGGGCATTGTTGCTCTCAGCACCAGTTCTACCCTGCACATGCATTTGGCTTTAAAAAAAAAAAAAAAAACAAGCTCCTTTTCTTTAATATCCTTTCTCTGTTCTCATTTGTGTGCTTTTTTTTTTGTGCATTTGCTTTCTCACCACGTCTTCCTCTCTAATTACCATCTTGTCTCGGGGGTTGAATGACCCAGAAGACACCAGCCTCTCCACCTGTGAAGTAAGTGCACGTGTATATATGGGGATCTTTTTTTATGTTCTTACTTTTTATTTTATTCTCTTACGCCAAGCTTCAGTGCTTCACAGCAAGCCAATTTATAGTGAAATAAACACGCACATTAGATTCTGGATTGCATGAAATTTCAAAAGTGGCCAAAAAGCAGGTTCGTTTTCTTTGTATCATGAATGTCTATAATGTAGTGTAATGTAGAAAAATGCTTTATTTGTCCCTAACCTAAGATATCTGTATTGTATTGTGATTATTATTGTGTTTGTTTTTAATTTGTTGAATGTTTTGCTTTCAGGCACGACTGGTACCAAACAGAATCCCAAGTCATTGTCACAGTTATGGCCAAAAACGTACCCAAGGATGGTGTGCGTGTCAGCTTCCTGGAAAAGGAGGTATGTACGCACACCGGAATGTGTGGGTGCTGGGGTGAAGAAATCTGTGTTTTCTCTCCATATGTGTGAAACAAAGATGGGTTAGCTCATGGGTGTTTCCTCAGGGGGGCCCATTAGATGGGTCTCATACACATGTACACACCCACATACACACTCTCTCTCCCCATGGACCCAACTATGCCTCCAGTGGTGCCTTGTTAACATTGCCCCCAAAGTACAGATCTAAGAACAATTTACCTCCCCAGCCTCTCCAACCTCCTAATTGTCTGTAGATGGAAGGCATAGCTGATCTAGGATCAGTTTCAGAGGCCTCCGGGGACAACCCTCCGTTCTTTCACTTCTTTCTGTCTTTCCACTTGTCTCTCCCCCTCTCCGAGGGGTAACTGCAGGGCACCCCAGGGAACGGCTTTGTCTTTCCTAATAGAATAACAAACTGAGTTTACCCCATTTCAAAAGAAATAGTTCACTTGCTCCAAATAACACAGTCACTTATTAAGCTCTCTCTGTGGCGCAGAGTACAGATAAGTTCATCATTTTCTTTACTAGGTCAGTATATACAAAAGAAATTAAAGATGAAAGGCAGTGGTTCCACTCATTTCCCTGGTGACTGAGTGTGCTGCAGCTGTGTACCTACAGACGGAACAGAAATTCAATGAGAAAGGAATAATATGGCTTTGATAGTTTTGTGGAATTGCCCAAAAGCAACTTTAGCTCATTTTCTAAGCTTAAATCCACAATGAACCGCTTCTTAAATTTGTTTGGTCCCAGATCAGAAGAGACCACTTTTTAGTGAAGTGTTAGTTGTGGATCGAGTGTTGCTATACATTGAAGTGAATGGAAATTTAAAGATGGAACGAAGCGCTTTTCTCCAAACCTGATTATCGGTGTGAAGATTGTGGGCTGTAGTCAAAGCCGGGTCTTGAAGCCACCCACAGCGCGCAGTTCCAGTGAATGACGGGAGCTGTCTGACCCTCACTCATCACTGGTCACACGGTGTCTACAGGGGACAGGGCGAGGATACTCCCGACCGTCATGGCAGCCACTTCACATGAGAATTCTCATGACACATTCTGACACCCTCAGCCCTTCCTCACTCTTCCTCTTTGTTTGTATGAAATTTCTGGGTGTTGCAGTTAAATCAATCCAAAATATTTATGCAGCAGTTTCAGTTCTGAAAATGTCTGATTAATGTAACAGTTATTAGTTTCATGGTCATTGTGCTGTTGTAGCTAAGCCTGTTTCTTGTTTGCATGTTTTGCTAATTGTTTGCTGACAAACCTATGAGGGCTAACAACTCCTGCGTGCGTGTGTGTGTGTGTGTGTGTGTGTGTGTGTGTGTGTGTGTGTGTGTGTGTGTGTGTGTGTGTGTGTGTGTGATATTCTCAGCTCTCTGCAGAGATCCAGCTGGAATCTGGGAAGAACTTCAACTTCCACCTCCACCTTCTGCATCCTATCGTGCCACAACAGAGCAACTTCAAGATCCTCACCACCAAGGTATCACTTTTAATGTAGTTCAGGTGTTATAGAAGGGTCATTTTTACAGCAACAGCTGTTCTTTGTTTTCATCCTGGCGCATATTTTCACATTTAAAAAAAACCCAAAACATTTAAAGCATGTATTCAAATCATGGACAAGTTCAATGATAAGAAATGTTGCTCATCCAGGTTACCCGTTTCGAACGTAACATTAGTTTACGTTTCTGATATGTTCCTCCAAAGCAGACTAGCTTCAGGCAGAAAGAAAATCAGTTTGCCACTGTCACGTTTCCTAATCTCAGAGTTTCGGCTCGAAGCAAAGTTTTCAACGATGAGTGAAAAGTCATTGAATTTTACCCAGAATCATTTAGAGCATTATTAATTCTTTGCACGCTGGTAATTAAATCTCAACTGTGACAGAGCAGCATGTGGGACATGTCAGGGAACATGTTTTATGGCGCTATAAAGAAAAGATGATGTAATAACGTCAGTCACTGAAGAGATGGTGACTACAGGCTCTGGCTTGGATCAAGCGCCTTTATTTTGTTTTAATTACCAATGCAGTATCTCAAGTTTTTGCATTATAGTGGTTAAAAATCTCATTCTAATAGTGGCTAAAAGCACGCCGAACACTCCTAAATGAAAAATGATACCATGTGCCATGCGCTTTGACAGATGATAAACAATAAACAGGACCATTCCTAAAAAACTAGGTGACAACTATCATTTTTAACATTTTTGGGGGTTATTTACATGTGCCGTCCGTGCCCCCGCTTTGCCCCCCCCTCCGTCCCTGTGTGTGGTGTCTGTGTATTCCGTTTTCTTCTCTTAAGAGATGGCCATTTATCACTTTTCCTGCACTTTCATTTCTTAGTTTGAAAAAAAAAAAAAATAATAGAAAATAATCAAGCAAGAAAAGAGGATGCTGATGCTGAGTTTAAGCAGCTTACTGAAATTGTGGCTGATCATTACTTGGGCTACCACTCTGAGATCAGCATCTTAATCTCTTCAGTAATTTAACGCGGTATAAAGTGGGCTGTCACTACCTTTTAATTCTTTAATGCTGCTAAAGCTTACTGTAGCAGGAGTAGAAATGAGAAAAACCACTCTTGCTGTATACAGTGCAGCTCCTGTGGAAACGTTAGCTCATTTCATCAGAGCAACTAACTGGATATTCGCACATAAGCACAAATCCTTGCTCACACACACAAATATAAGGGCTGTACTTGCTGAGAGTTCCTCTCCACTGTTTTAAGGTGATTACAGACCTAATGAGTAGGATGGGCCCTAATTAGTGTGTATTACAGATGTGGGGTAATGAACATGTCGGCTGTGAGTGTGCTGATTCAGGACTAAGACCACTGTCAGGTTTTAGCCTGCAGATCAAGAGACGTGTTTTTATCTGACAGTTTTTCTTTAATCATCAAGGAGGTGTGAAATGTGTGTCATGTTTTTTTTTTTTTTTTTAGGGGCATCGATCAGTCTGACCTCGTTAATACTGGGCAGCATAAATCTCAGCTCGCTTCTTTGGAATCTGGAGTTTAGGTCTTTGCACAATGTTTTCAGTAGCAAAATTGTATTAAAGGATCTTTGTCTGGTAGCCATTTGTTGTCACCTCAGTTTGGGAGTAAATGTTTGACCTTAAGGTCACAGTGGAGTGGTGGTTAGTGCCGTCGCCGTTCTAAAGTCATAAATGTAAAATGTCAGCATCTTGACTCCTTTGCTTACCCAGTTTAAGCTCCACATGGGAGATGGAGAAAAAGTTTATGTCTGTTATAATTTCAGAGACTATATTAAGACGGACGACCTTTATGGGAAATGAAAAAGACATGTGGCTTATGTACACGAACCACCTACAGAAGATGACAGACAAAAAGAGTGACTGTGGTGTTGATACAGCCGATTACAAAAGGCAGATTTAGTCGCCTGCGTTTATATAAATTGTCTTATCTGCAGGTGGAGCGGTTCTGATGAAAACTGGTGTGGGTTTTAAATATCTTTAAGTCCATTATGAATTCAATGACCTCTTGTTCGTTCGGTACAAACAGTGTAGCTCACATTTTGGATGCGTCTCTGTTGGACAGTTTAGCCACGCCTGCCTTTTAAAGGTGAATTTGCAATGACATGTTGTCTCTATGACAACATGAAGGGATGGCATTACACCGTGTCTACACTGTGTTTCTGATCATCACAACTCTGAGATGATTAGGCTAGTGTGCTACATTTGACTGGAGCGCGTACGACACCCCAGCACAGTATAGGAGAAAGAATACGCTTCCAGCTGTCTCGATGACGGGTGAAACAGAACGGTCTCATCCCTTTCCGCAGACAGAATAGGATGGGAGCTTCAGCTTCGGAGCCTCCATGTTAGACTTTTAATGATGGGTCGGTGTGTGTTTCTGTGAAGAAAATGTGAGCTGTGTCCATTTTTGTTGCACCGACCGTAGCATCCTCAGGGAAAATTGATATGTACACCCAGGGTGTTGTTTCCATTAGCGCTCAACAGAGCTGGATCTGATTTAAACCCACGTCTACTGCAGCCATTTAACGTGGAACTGAATGCTGATTAAACCCTTTCACAAAGCACTCAGAGCCAGATGTTAGGGGGGTTTATTGGGTTTGTTGACCAGTGTGAAAAGGACGTTTGTCTTTTTTCCCCTTCCTCCCCAGACTTGTCTCTTTCACAATGAGTGCTTGGCTTTAAAGTCTTTGCTATCAGATTCCTAATCATGTGATATTGTAAAGCAAACGGAAACACATACAAGAGTTTGTACTAAAAGTTTGCATTAAAAGATGCACAGTTGTAGATTTGCTCTTATTCAAGCGAAGCCGGCGAAGGCATTCATGACAGTTATTTTAGTTCACAGCAAGACCACTGGAGCAATGAAAGGGCAGCACACAGTCATAGGTGCTGGAGTTGGGCGACGTTTGGTGTCAAAGCAAAAAGCTGTTGAGAAATTAGGTTTGTAGCATTGCGTAACCTGTCGTCTGTATTATGTGCATTCTATCCACCGTGGCTACACTTTGCTGAGTCGAGGCTGACCTGCACAGAAACTGCCCCCTCTCAAAGAAGACTTCCTCTCATTCAATTTTCTCACTTTTCCATGGCAACAGCAGACACTGCATACCAGAGGTGCACGTGGGTTGCAGCTTAAACAAGTGCTCAGGAGGGTCTTAGATTCCCTCTGTATGTGTTTGTGTTTTTTTTTTCCTTTTCTTTTCTTTTTTCTGCCATCATTGACCCTCTTTGTTTGGTCAATCTCTTCACACCCCCTCTCTATAAACATACAGTCTCTGCCGTTTTTTATGTTTATGCTGACACAAACACCTACTTCTATGATAACAAGACAGAGTGTTCAAGCCCTCCTCCTCTTCCTCTCTCACAAAGCCCTTCCTGTTCCCTGGTCCAGTGGGCTCCTCGGGTACACATGGCCCCTGCACACACGCGTATAACCCCACACGCATAAGCCCTGACAATATAATTGCACCATTCAGAGTCTTGAAATTGCATAAAACACTCCATACAACCAGTACAGGTGAAATGTGTGGGCATGTGTGCTCGTCATTGCAAGAAACCTTAACCAACTGAGGAGATTTCGCGACGTGTCTCATTTGAATTTTTTGGATTCATTTCGAAGCCCCTGGGGGATAGAAGCATTCAAATGAACAACAGCATCAGCAAATCAAGTTTCTCCAGATTGGCATGCATCCCTAATGAGCGTTCAAAAATTGCATTGCCCTCAGAGCTGCTGATTCTCAACCAACGTCTGACTCGGTAACAGGCTGCCCTGCGCTCTCTGCTCCGCTGTGTTTACGCTTCATCTACTCGCTCTTCTTTAAAGACAACTTAGCAGGGGAAAGCTAAGCTGGGTGTAAGAGTGCACGCGCACACACATACGCAGAGAGACATGTTTAAATGCAGTGGCTTGAACAGTAATCTTTCGACACACTTGTGCTATTTTAAAGTATTTGCCCAGTGTGTGTGTGTCAGTGTCGTCTACAGCACATTATCATCAGCGCGACCTCCTCCTGTCCTCCATCACAACAAACATTCCAACCGCAGGGGTCATCGCAACAACGGGGAGCCAATTACACACCAGTGTGTTTGATCAGAACAGACGGCTGATGCGCGCGCACACACACAACACACACACACAACACACACACACACACACACACACACAGGCGTGTGCACACACAACACAATTTTGAATCCTTGCTCCCTCCTTTATTCAGCTCTAAAGTCGTCTTTTTTTGGCAAATAGCTAAAGTGGCGTCTCCTCTCTTTAATTTGCATGCCTGTCAACGTCTCAGAATGTTTGTGTTTCGTTTCCGTGTCTTTTTAGGGAGTTTATTTTGAAATCTGCAGGCTTCTGTTGAAAGAGGGGGAAGATGCTGGAGGAGAAGTCCTGGCAGGAAGGAGAGGGGGCAACGGTTACAAACGCATGTAACGAGTGACACAGGACCCCAGTGCCCCTCTCTAAATAGCTTGTGTGTATGTCCGCATAAGTGTGTGTAGTGCAGTATTGCATGGTCAAGCCCCTGGGGTCCTGTGGGTGGTGGCCCCTGATTGTGGCTCTGCTGTCACATCCCTTTACAGACCATCGCTTCGCCTGTCATACACACAGAAACGCACACAGAGGAAACACACGTACGGCGCCTGGGCTGCCATCTCCCTTGAAAGTCAGGAAACGCAGATGTGGCAGCAGATTAATGTTGCATGGCCCAAGAGTACGAACAGAAGCACACGCACACACACACGCACACACAGCCTCGGCTTGACTTCTGTCAGACTTGGCACCACGAAAATATTCTAGACAATAAATGGCACCAGCGGCTCTGGCTGGTAATTTTCAGGTGATAACGTTTCATTTATTTCCTTGCTCTTTGGTCCTTTCTTGTTCTCAGACTTGCGTCTCTGCCTTTTTTTATTGATGTTGTTCTAAAAGGAGAAACCGTGAAGCTAACACGCTGTTTAATTGCGGCCTTGTTTCAAGCCCCGTCGAAACCAAAAACGTGGTTTTGTTTCATTTTAATGAATACATAAAGCTCCAAGCACAAACTTGATATAAAACCATTCAAACGCCAGGTTAAGCAAAATAAAGCATGCTAAAAAAAAAAAGTATCGTAAGCCCTGCTGCAAAAGCCTTTTACACTTAACTAAGCGTGCTCCGGTCAGGATTTTTGGGGCCAATCACAGATTACTTTAAGCAGGATTGAGCGATACCAATTACACAGTATATTTGAGGCCTTTCATGATATGGTGTTATTTTCTAATGGCTGTAATTATTGAAATAAGAGATGAAAAGGAATCCTGATTTCTTTCTGCCACATGTGCACCAAACCACGGCAGCCTACATCGTTGACACTCAGGTCTGGAGTATTGCTGTGTCGGCTGTTTTTGGGTGAGCCCAAAACTTTCTTGCTTCAGTGATCCACTGTGTGCGACCTGACCAGGATAGAAAGCCTCGTGGCTCCAAATGATCAATAATTGCTTGATGTTATTCAGGTTTTGAGTACTCTGTTGCCTTCTTCTTTGCGTGAGTCGGTGCAGCGCTCCTCCACATTCAAAAATGGTATTCAAATTTTATTATTATTTTTTTTAAATGATGAAAAAACACTATTAACCGTGGCTTTGTTGTGACCAACAAATTATTTGGGACAAATATCAGCCAGAACAATCGGTGCCCAATGGTCAGACTTCACAATGTTCATTGCTTTTTTTTTTAGATCCAACATGACTTCTTGATACTTGACTTCCCATGATTTGTAACTGGTGCGTGTAATGAAAGGCATTTATGTTAATTGCAGACTTTCCATGATGGAAGATGGCTTTATAGAAACATTGCTTTGTTAAGTAAAGCGTAACAAAGACACAAAATATCTGTGTGTGTGTATGTGTGTATAAATACTCTATTATCAAGATTGGGCATCTGGGGACACTGTTATGAAAACAACTAGCCAGATGAGAAGTAATTCCTAGAAACTTAGCAGATGTTTGGATGAATTTAAACCCATTCGGATCAGCTCCCACCAGCATACAATAAATAAGTCTGGTTGAAGTCAGTTAGGAAAAGAAACTTTTTTTTTTCCCTCAGGAAAAGCCTTTAGTGTTCTTGGATTTACTTGTGAATGTGATTTTTAATTTATTTTTTTCTCCCCATGCTGCCAGCTGCTCCATAAGATGATGAAAGCACATCAGAAAACCATTTTTTAAAAGCACAATATGAGAACCACACATCCAGATGACTGGACACTCGGCACAAAATCTTAAAGGAGGAGCAGCTTCTGGGCTGAAAATAAAGCCGACTTTTTTCTTGAGTAGTCATTTTGCACCAGGCTCTATCGATCCCCGCAGACACCCAGGTTAGAATGTCCAACGTTACAGCAGAAATGCACGAAAAATCTAATAAAAGGTCTCTGCATTCAGTTGTCCCTTTCTGACAGATGTGTGGGGAACTGCATGTTTTTTTTATCCACATCCTAGTCTGGGCAAGTACTCTATTAGACCTGGCTGCAGAGTATCCTGATAACTATCAAGAAGGAAAACGATCAGTATCTCACAACAGCGAGCGTAGTCCTTCAGCATCTCATGCTCTAAATACTGTAACACACAGAGCCACCCTGCCCCTGTGAACCTTGTATAACACGAGCGATCATCTCACATCCCAAAGCTCGGCTCGCTGCTTCGGGCTGACAGTCTTGATATTGATTTTTGGGATAATGACGTTGCTGAATGCCTCACTAGTTTTGTTGTTGAAAATCCTGTCGTCGCTGAGCTGGGTTCTCATCCAAGTTTACCGTTCTTGAATTCTGAGAGTTTACACGGCATTATAGTCTTATGGAAGGGTAATGTCGGGGGAACCTTTTATTGTAATCTTTCACGTGAAAAGATCTCTTCTGTTGAAAAGGAAAAAACACTGTGACTTCAGTGCTCACATGAACCATCCAGATCTTTTGGGACCAACAGAATGAAATGGGAATAAATCCTTTCAGTTTCAGGACAAAGTCGATTTGACGCAACCAAAAAAACGCCAGATGAACATTGCAATTAGTCAGTGTTATCCTATTAAAGAAATCCATTATTATGTGTGAGGGACGGGGAGTGCCGTGACATCGAGCCAAAGGACACTATTAGTACCCTACGGCTATTGGGCTGATCGATCCGTTATACTCGAGTCTCATTACAAAAACCTATGAGGGAGGCGGACAAATTGTGAATTAGACTAGAGGTTAATCAGTGCGAGTCTATGGTGGGAAGTAAACTGAATGAACTGCTGTCAAAAAACACAAAGAACACGCATACCGACAGCAGTGACTCTATTTATTAGTGAGATGAAAAAAGCAAGTATAATGTGGGACGGCTGCCCGATTGGCACTTTGAGAGATACGTACCGGTCCAGGGTTCTGAAGGTCTCCACAGAAGGTGGCACAACTTTGTCCATGCAGAAAATGAACAGGACTTCAGCTGCCACTGCCCTCAAAATAACTCTTAAGGAGTTGACTAATATTACACCATCTTTTGTTCCGCATGGGTTTCCACTAGTTACATTTAGTTACTTCTCCTGGTTTACTCTGTGAATCCCTTTTCAGTGTCCTGTTTGTGCAGAAGTTTATTTGAACAGCCATGTAATGCTCAAAAGAATGTGATGTCCGCTCTCAGTAAGAGGCTCTTCAGACCTCCAAAGAGGTCATGGAAAGGTATGAGGCTCAGGGAATTCCACGTGCTCCCACATGATGCCATTGGAAGACATTGAAATTGTTGCACTTGGTTGTGTTCACACGAGAATTGTTGTATTAGTTTCCACTAGACACACAAAGCTTATATTAAAGCTACTGGCTGCTAATGTTTATGTTTATGCTAATGTTTAAAGCACATTGAGTTGCCTGTGGTATGAAATGCGC
Organism: Odontesthes bonariensis; assembly: GCF_027942865.1. NCBI lineage: Eukaryota > Metazoa > Chordata > Actinopteri > Atheriniformes > Atherinopsidae > Odontesthes > Odontesthes bonariensis. The sequence goes on along the minus strand of NC_134519.1, from coordinate 28,307,180 downwards.
TATATAAATAAAGATTGATTGATTGATGGATAAATGGAGCCTGCGGTGCGAATCATCTCATAAACAAAATAAGGATTTTGCATGTATCATTGTGCAGATTAACATACACAATCTGACTATGTGTCAGGTGAATGAAACAGTGGGACACTGTCTATATATGAAGTAATTATGTGAGCGGTAACTTGTATTCTCAGCTGGCATTTTCCGTTTTTAGCCTTTCGAGAGGCAGAAAGTGATGACATGGAGCAAAGCGGCCTATCAGTGCGCCGCGTCACACCCTCGCCCATCACCTCTGCCAGCGATCTCACCGCCTTGTTTCCCCTCAATCTGCTCCCCTCTCTCTCAGCCTCCGCGTCCCTAACCTTGTCTACCTCCTGGTTCCGCTCCTTTCTCCTGCCACCCTCATAAATGAATCAGCACATCACCCAGCAGAGCAGAAATGTTCCTTAATTGCGCCGACATCACCAGATCTGTCTTTCACATGCACACGTATCTAATGCACACACCATTAATAGGTGTTGAGGGGAGGGTTGGGTGGGGCGGGGGGCACATGGCGCTGCTGCTCGCGTGCCTCACTGCTGTGTGCCCTGTCAATGCCGCTCAGTGTTAAAAGCATGTGTCCATGTCCTCTCTCCCCTCGCTGTTTTCCTCCTCTCCCATGTTCTTCTGGTGTAATGATTTGGATGAGATGCTGCTGTGTGGAATTAGGATCTGCCGCCCTCCTCCCCCTCTCGCGCTCCGTCTCTCACACTGGCCCTCTGGCTGACAGGCATCTCGTTAGTGCGGTATGTCTGTCAGTGAGGTTTGAGATTGAGCTGTGCCCCCGCATATCCCTGATGTCTCTCTAACACACTCACACAATCGCACACAGGCGAAGTTGTCCACAGCTCTCAACTACACGGTCTTTGTGGCCTCAGTAATGATCTGATGTCCTGCGCTTTTAACATGTCACTCTAATGGAAGCCTTATTTTTGTCCCATATGCCAAAGACTACTATTTTGTTAAACATCGTCTTCTTTTTTTTCTTTTTTTCTCTCTCCACTCATGTACCTCCACTTTTCTTCTGTCAGGTGGAAATCAAGATGATGAAGACGGACGCCATCAGATGGGAGAAGCTGGAGGGAGAAGGAAAGGAGTCCAGCATCAAACACTTCAATCCAAGTCAGTTCTCACTTTCGGCATTTATACTCTTTTCCCCCCGCTCTTCTCCCACCTCTGCTCTCATCACTCTGCCTCTGCCCCTCTTCCTCTACCACTTCTTATTTCTTCCTCTATGCAAAGATCAATATAAGCTCCTGTTTGTCTGTTCTCCACTAAAATGAGAGTGGGCAGTCAAGCCCTGCAAGAGTCCTTCATTAGTGTGACGGCAAAAGGAGGCAGAGAGAGGGAAAGGTATGACAGCAAAGTGTGACTCAGTATTTTTGCCCACACATTCCTATTACTGACAGGATTAATTACTTATATAACTCTTTTTGTGTGTGTGTGTGTGTGTGTGTGTGTGTGTGTGTGTGTGTGTGTGTGTGTGTGTGTGGAGGGGAGGGGAAAGTTAAAGTTTAGTGGTCAGTCGAACTATGTTTCCCAGCCCAGTGTCTTCCCTGCTTATTATCGCTTGCTTATAACTCGGCCTCCTGTTAGATTTAGCACTTGATATTTGACATCTGATCTTAAAGGATGGCACTGCAGTATGTCCACACTTGGCCTGAATCTGTCTACTGTGCGACTTCTGCTGCATTTATGTAAATTTGCGTCCGGATTACATTTCTTTCTCTGCCTTGCCATCGCTTGTCGGGATTAAGAGTGGCCGTATTATGTTCGGAGAATATAGTACTTAAATAACAATGTGATTCTTTGGCATGCAAGTTTGGCTAATCAGGAACAAAGTGAGTGAAATTTATTCAGACTTGCCAGTCAAGGTTTCCTGGTGTGATTACATTAGTCAGATCATTTATTACATGGCATCTGCTTAAGAGTTCAACAACAACATTCTCGGTGTATCAGTTTTCTTTGACCTCTTTACAGTCGTAAGGATTCAGTTTAGATCTGCCCAAAATAGGCCTTTCAGCAGTGAGTCCTCTGTCACCGCCTTTCAACCAAAACGGCTCCAGTGCCGGTTCAGGGCTGGTGCGAGAGACAGGCGGTCCTAGCAAAGAACGTGTTTGGTTTCCCACAGCCAGAGAACCGCCACAGAGCCACGTTGTTCCGTCACTTTGAACGTCTCTGCGGCACACGCTTGACCCTCCCTCTGGTGTACTCTGCATTTCTGCGGAGGACCACCCTGCAGGGAGACCGCTTATCTTCCCAAAAATAATAACAGATGACAGTTTCTTGTTTTCCCAGCAAGCTGATGCCTTATTATCACCAAAAATAAAACCTCTGTTTTTCCTCCCCCATCAGATCAGTACCCCTCGTCATCCCACTACATCTGCAAATGGGACAAGATGGTGTTGGACTTGGGCGAGGAAGAGAAAGATGAGAACCTGGAGGGAGATGCAGCGCTCAACAAACTCTTCCAGCAGATCTACACGGACGGCACAGATGAGGTCAAACGAGCCATGAACAAATCCTTTGTGAGTATTCTGTTCCAAGCGACATGTGACTTTTAGGCTCACTGTAACAAACCCATTTGCAGAAAAAAAACAGCTTTCTTCTTATGTGCATTTTTTTTTCTCAGTTTACAAAAGGAACACCTGTTGAAAGGAAGAGGTTTATTTTTATTTTATTGATTTTTGCTAAGTTTACATTCACCGCTTCCATTATAGAGATTTAGGAAGCGCCGTGGGTTGGTAATGCATCTTTTGTCCAGTAACTTAATCCTTCCAGAGCCTCGCTGTAGTTAAGGTCATCTCAGGACTTTTAAACAACACAAAACCTCTGTGCTGTTGAGACCTTCATTTCCTTAGAAGAACAGACGTAGGCAGATGATTGTGTGCAGGAAACAATATGGCCCCATCCGGCTCGCCGTCTTCTCTTTAAAGAATTGGATTTAATCATTGAGCGAGGAAAACCAACTTCTTCTGAATAAACGCTTTAAGGCACTTAAAACAAAAGTGTGAATTTGTGATCAGCTTAACTTCATTCTTGACTGAAGAAATGTTTTGTCAAAAGACACTTTTTGCTCAAAACTACATGAATATGTAATATGGCTGCCCTAAAACGTTGTGGCAGGAGCTCGTCAACGTAGTCACACATGACCACCGGAAACGTTCAGGACAACAAAACTGGTTCCCGCATTTTTTTTTTTTCCCCCGCAGTAGATGTTTAAACGGGCACCTCACAGCTGGAGAAGCACCCTCACAACCGGAAATGTGAGTTTTATAGTTTATCGAGGAGGTAAAACACGATGCAAAACGTCACAGTGGAAATCAACGACCTTTGGGAAAATATTTGTGAGGCTTCTTGATGACCATTGTTATGTTCATGTTCAGACGCACGTAGTATTTATATGAACACAACGGGGAGGAGCGAGTGGAAAGCACCATGAAGGTCAGCAGAAAGGAAATGAAAGCAGCAACTGTCACACACACACACACTTTCTCAGAAGCAGTAAAAGCTCTGGAATTTTCGCTGCTACGTTTGCACATCGTCTCACCCGCTGATGTTCCCGAGAATGTACCTCTCGAGAAGAGTTGGGTGGAAAATCTCTGCCAGGCGTCCGTAGCGAATGTGGCGGACATTTTCTTTCTCACACGTCAACACTTTGGAACATCTCTTGAACATTTGAAGACTTCAGTGAATGTGTGAAAACAGCCTGTCGGCTGTGTGGAAATATTTTATAGGGGAACACGAGAGTAGTCCGACAACCTCTGTGAATTAGTAATGTTTGTCTGAAGCACTTATTACTGAGAAGTGTGTTGGCAGCGGAGGTCAGAGCGCTCTCAGTTTAGAGTAACAGGTGGACAGGGGTGCCGAGCCAAGAAGGTTGGACAGTTCCGGGCAAACATCGTTTGAGGTTTATGAGGTTTTAGTTTTTTTTACACAATAAAATCTGCTCTCATTTGATTAGCTGTTAGCTAGGCGAGCCTGTCAGCCCCCCCTACCCACTGCTCCAAAGTGAAAGTGCTTTGACTGCTCTCAACTAAAACTCCGGAGGAGCTTTCTGAAGACATTTCATCTAATTTGCATAAATTTTACACAGTTAGCATTGTTCAACAAAACATCAAATCAAAACCCATGCAGCGCTCCGTGGAAGTGCAAAAAGAGCTACATGGCAACTTGTTTAATTTAATTTACCGCGTTAATATTAAAAAAACAACTTGGACAACATTATGAACTTTACTGTTCTCAGCGTATGTGTGTTTTTTATTTTTATTTTATTTTTTAAATGTGTGCTGTCAGATTGAGACGGAGCAGCGGCAGATGCTGAGTCTTACATGATTCAGATTATCATTGAAACATAAAGCTCTACGTCGGGACATTGGGAACTGTATGTTGGGCTCTCAGCTGATAGTTACAAAACTAAAAAGAAATGTGAGCTTTCACAATTTTTCCCAAACAATCTCTTATGGTCTAAACAGAAAAATCTTGATTTTTGGCCCTCTGAAAGAAAGGATGTGGGAGATCTGCGTCTCTCTCTCCGTATTGTATGGAGCTCTGACCTTTTGATAGAGGCAGCTTTGGTCTTTTCACCCTGTAATAATGTAAGTAAAGTTGATGTGAGCTGCAGCTCTTTGTGGCCTCGAACGCACAAATCTTCTCTGGAATTTATTTGGTCAGAATCAAAGCTTTTCTACACACCCTGAACTCACAGCCACCCCTCAGCCTTTCACCTAACATCCATCTGCACTTATCCCAAGATGCACATTGATTTGTCTCGGCCGTGCCGCCTGGATCTCTACAGGAGAGCAAAGTTGGCAGAGCCAACCGTCAAAGTGACAACTGTGAAAATAAGACCCAAGTTTTAAGAACACAGTCATTTTCTTTTAATTAAACCGGGATAGATTTTCTAGTTAATAAACTTCTCTGACAGAGTATTGAAGTGCCTTGTAATGAACTTGAAGAATTATTTGGTGTCGTTTAAAGGCAAATCTAAACCCGATGCTGTTTTAACATCCACGGCGAGGTATTATTTCTAGGGCTGGGCAACGATTAAAATGTTTAATCTAATTAATCACATGATTTCCCTGATTAATCACGATTAATTGCATTTATATGCAGAATCCAAAAATGATTCAAAAGTAGTGCCTAGCCTTTAGCATTTAGTTTTATTTTAAATGTGCTGCCATATAAATGAAAGTGCCATAACATTTGAGAAGAGTTGATGATGCAGAGGTGATGTTGTGTGACGCCTCATGTCTCTTTGTCTCTCCTCCCTCTGCAGATGGAGTCCAGCGGAACCGTCCTGAGCACGAACTGGAGAGATGTGGGCAAGAGGAAGGTGGAAGTCAAACCACCGGGTGATGTGGAGTACAAGAAGTACTGAGCTTTGCCTCCACTCCCTCGCTCTGTCCTTTCTCTCTCCCACCTCGGTTTAACATCATCTCTCTCTTCACATTCGTCCACTGGAGCTCCGGTGGGAGTCCTCAGCCCACTTCCTCGCCTCTTCATCGTGTCTTTGCTCTGGTGTTTTCACTAAGTGCAGGGAGCCACTGTGTTCTTACTATCACCCAACCCAACCACACATGGCCTACTCTTTGCAGGAGCTTAGCAGCAGATGGGGTCAGTTGATCGGAATCTGTTGAACGGATTGATTTACATTGTGTGATTTTTAAAGGCCAGCGCACTGAAAAGGGAAGTAACAACAACAGAAATGAAATTCTGCAGTTCAGTTTTGTTTTTGTTTTTCGTCTTTTCTATCCCGTCTCAAATCAAAGGGGCAGCCTTTTCTGTTTGGAAGCCTTTTATGATGTGCTATTATCAACAGTTGTGTAAAAAATGTAATGTTGCTAAGAGGAAGAAAAAAACAACATGTTTAAATTAGAACTATTGATAGATTTCTTGGCCCATATTTTTATTAATTTTTTCCTTTCCCCTGTAAAAAACCAAGAGCAATACACGACAAGCTCGACTTGTCCACCAGTGGCTTAGCACCTGCTTCTCCCTCAGTGTGACTCAAGCTTCAATGTAAATAAAAGATTTGTTGTATGGCTCTAAAACGCTGTCGTGTCTTCTGGTTTGTTGTCTCTGGAGGTAGTTTTGGACAGGTCGGGAAGTCTCGGAACAGCTCACCCAAACACAGAAACAGCAGTGTATTAAGACGGGGAGCCGTGCTCTGTGATTACACGCTGGGAGCGATGAAATGTGGCAGTGCTGATATGAGAGCAGGCGGTTCAGATAGGGTTGGCAGCTCGAGGATGCGGTTTACTTCTCGCGCTTTGACTGGTATCAAGAAGAGCCCCGAGTTGTTTGGCCAGCAGGCGAGGATGCAGCCCCGAGGTGGAGAGCTGATTTCCAGGCGCAGATGTGGGAGCGGGCGAGCCTCCCCTGATCTCCAGCCACGCGCTGCATATGCGGCAGCTGAAACTGTGAGGGGGTGTCCTGCCGAGGCAAGAGAGCATTAATATGGATCAGCCTCCCTAACCGCATCATCAAGCCTCTCACACTGAGTTAAGTGTTAAATTCATCACACATCGTTTCATCTCTGGTGACGATCAAACGCCCATTTGTGGCTCTGGATGGAACTTTTAGCTTTGTGACACTTACTCTCTCAAACACACACACACTTCTCCAGTATCCCCGACGCACACAAACACACCGCCCCCATCCTTACCCCCTACCCCTGCCTGAGGCGCCTCTGTGACATCAAAAGGAGCTAAGCACTTTCCATCGTGGGTAAGATCTGCGAGCGTGACGGCTACAGAGTCTTTAGTCTCATTAAAGAGTTCTAGAGCTGCAACTCTCACATTAAAGAACTCTTGAAACTTCTTGCTGCTCAGCCCTTTGGAGCAGCTACCAGATGTGACGCATCTCAAAAAAAGTGCTTTTGATGGGAGGAACAGAAGAGAAAGAAGAAAGGTGTTCCCAAACAATCCAGCTGATGGAGGCAAGATGCACAAACAAGTGGCAGATACACCCGTTTCATCAACAACGGAATAAAGAACGCTGACACGTAGAAGTTTACTTAGAAAAGTTTATTCAGTGATATTGCACTTTTGAGAAAATTTAGATGAAAGTTTTTGAGAGCAAGTGTACAGTACATTGTTTTAATGAGAGCTACTCATGAAGACAATAATGCAGAGAGAGTGAACGCGGGAGTCGAAAATACTTTGGAACAGATGCTATTTAAGTCAGCTGACTCAAAGCAAGCATGGGCTGGTATTCAGCTCAGTCGTACAAGCTTACCTGCTTTCTTTATGCATTTTAAATTTTAGATTCAGTCAAAATTGGTGGGGGGGGGGGGTTCATAGCCATATCTATATTTTCTAGATAGCATTTTGTGCTTTAGTTCACGAGAGGCTAAATCGGTATAATTTTTTTAATAAGGCCGGCCAAGCAGTGAGCAGGCGCTGCCTTACCTTCCCATGCGAGATCACAACCATCTCAGATTTGGTTCCTTTCTTTACATCTATAATATGAGCACAGCTACCACTGCAAGCCATCTTGTACAAATCTGCTCAGGTCTCTACCTACAGTAGATAAGAATAAGTAGCAAGCACCCCCTCCTTTTTTTTCTTTTAGCTTGTTTCCTTTCCCCCCCTCTTTTTGAACCCCATGCCTTTTTTTCCTTTGTTCCCTCCTGGGCTCAACCACCTCCCGAGGAAGCCGGGAGTTCCTACACCAGGCCCAGAATGCGTGCCACCCACCATTTGCAGGGCATGATCATCCTGCAGGCCACCCTGCAGCCTCTGTAGTGGTACGGCCAGGGATGGTACCCTCCCAGCGGCTCGCAGATCCTCTGGCAGTGGGGGTAGCTGCGGCGGCACTCGTTGCAGCACACGCCCTGGTGGTCCAGCATGGGGTCGATGTCCATTGTGCCCTGCTCGCCCTCGAGACCTCGCTGAGATGTGAGATGAGCAGGGGGGGAGAGAGGGGGACAACAGTCAGACACGAACTCGTCACACTGTGCATGTTCAGCTCATTTCCAACCAATTAAATATGGATTTTCAGCAGGCAGGCTTGGGATGCAGCGATGTCAGATGTGGGTTTTCAGTGTGATGCTTGCTGTTTACCCCCCTCTGTAGTTGTCGGGATTGTGTTGGCAGGCGGGGGGGATTAGAGAAAGCAGGGCCCAACATAAGGGCGAGGATGTTTATCTGTGGGAGTCTGGGTGTGCTTAGCGGGGCAAAGGGGCCGCAGAGGAGGAGGGGAGCGTAGTGGAATTATTCATACAGCCTCATTCCTGAAAGGAAAGCTTTAGACAGCCGCACACAGAAAACGCACCCACTCAGATTCGCAGCGACAATCTGGGCCTCTCTGCCATGACCCCGGCATCTGCTGCCGCTCCTGCAGCTGTGAGAAACTCTCTTCGGGAAAAGCCTTCTCAGGTAGCCCTCAGATCCGAACGGACAGCTTCGGATGCTGTGGCCGCATGTAAACACGAGTAAGAGAGAAGGGACGTGTGAGTTTGTTTGTGTGACTCACCTGATAGGGGTTCTCCGGGTTGAACTCTGCCTCCACGTCCTCGTAGTCCTCTCCCCCCCCAGTCGCCTGGCGCCGCTTGCGAGGAACAGCCCTCCTCTTCCTCTGGCCGCCTGAACACATCACAGTGTCAATATCTGACAGCAGTGCTGCTAATGTGGCGCAGCTCCTCATTGAACAGACGTTTCTCTGGCAGCATTTAGAAGTCCTCGGATGTATTGAAATAAAATTGTGTTTTGAAAACTATTGACCTCGCAGCATGCCAAATCATTCTACACTCAGTAGCTCGGAAGCTTCAAAAGGACTCCTGCTTGTCCTGTTAGCCTGTTTTTCTCTCTGAAACTTAAACAGATGTTAAATAGAATTGCTTGAGACTATTTGAGCCATGTCCTCTTTGTTTTGAGTAAACATTTGCGTAGTCTTTTTTTTTTTTTTTTGTCTTTTCATTTCAGAGTTTCGAAACTTTAACGCGAGCTGTCTGCTTACTGGTTGTGTAGGTGGGACGGAGCCAGAAGATTGGCAGGTCTCCGCACAGGTCCCTGATCTTGTTGCTGAGGAAGGTGGGGTCAGAGAGGGGCGTGTCAGCCGCCACCAAGATCAGATCATCCTCAAACTTTGCCGGCATCACTTCGTCCTCCTTCAGGGGGAAAAAAAATAGGTGAGGCATATACTGAAGCAAACATCCCGTGAAGCAAATACCTGTCTGCCGAGGATGGAACGTCATACTTATTCATGTAGCTTGTCAACAGCCTTTAAATAGCCCACACTCTTTGCATCCTGCCCAAGTCTAATCCGCATTATTGGTGCTCTGTTAGTGGTCCTGATAAAAACATAAAATCAAGCAGTAAGACAGAAGCCCTCAAGGCTTCTGAATATAGATTCCCTTTGCGGTAACATTTAGCTGCATACACAGTGTCAGGACTCATCAGCATCTGAGGGAAAGAAGTGATTTAATCTCCTGAATTTACTGGATTCTGCAGTTTGACTAATGAGGTTTCCAGAGGAAAGACTGTGTAAACATACGAACTCAGTATCCACAGCCTATAGGTGAAAAAGGAATTCTGTTGGGAGGATCTTGCCCACGGGCGCTTTTTGCTGAGAGCTGCACTGCACTAGCCACCACCATGTTTGGAAACCTTTCAGAAATGCTGCTGCATTTTTTTTCCAGCTCAAATGATTTGCTGGAGGGACAAATAAAAGCAGGGGGTCCTTCTTCACTGCTCGACTGACTGATAAGAGTTTATCTGACCCACTCTCTCTGGATGGAGACGCGTGTTTGTGTGTATCTCTCTGTATTTCTGTGTGTGTGTGCTTGTCTAACCCATATTTGCCATCACTCTAAATTATAGCAAATGACCAGCCTGCAGCAACCATTATAACAACATCTCCATGTCTCCAAACTCACACAGATATGCACGCACACACTCTCACACACACAGTGTACAAATGATCATTTATGAGGCAAAGAGAAGCAATAACACAAACACACACACACAAAAGCACAAATGTGAAATAAATGATCGTTTATGAGGCAGACAGAGGCAATAAGAGCAGCCTTGCGTGATAATTAATTGTGTTGTTGTGTGTGAGCGTGCGAGTGTTTATGCAAGTATACGTTTGTGAGAGCAATTTTGGTGATGTGGATTTATGTGGATGTGAGGTTTACCCAGAACTAAATGATTTTAATTATCAGAAGGCTTCAATTGAACAATCACAAGCTGTGGTGTGTTTCGTGGTAAACAATCCTCACACAGTATACAGTGCACTGCTTTGTGCGCATGTGTTTTGAGTGTGTGTTTTCACTAAGAACGCACACGTGAAAATTAACTTTATGAACCAATTACGTCATTAGCTTGAATATCTCAGCAATAAGAATACAGTAGTCCCAACAGTACAATATGAATACTTGTTTTTTGGGGGATTTTCTTCTTGAAATTCAGTAAGACGCCATTTTAAGTATGTTTGGTTTGCTAATTTTGAAATATATAATTCAGGTTTACTAATTAAAGAACCAGATAACTGTAACTACTGGGAACACAGCAATAATTTGAGCTAAATGTTAATATTTTCTAACATTAGCACATGCTGATCAATAAAAGACATTAAATTTACGCTGCTTGTCTCGTTGGTTAGCATGCTAACTTTAGCTAATTAGCCTAAAGAAAGCTACAGCTAAGATTAATGGGAATGTCGTATTTTACAGACAAAGTCAAGTTAAATAGCAAATTAGACTTGATGGTGCTGGGGGTAAAGTTAAGGAATCATCATAGTGATTATGAGCGATGCAGCGTCTGCCATATTTTCTGACAAATAGATGAGCATAGATTTAGACCATCAAGTAGGATTCATTCACTGGAAGTCAAAAAGATCAAGCCTTGTCTTACAAGTTGTGTTGTTGTTGTTTTTAAAGATATGGTTAGAGAAGAGAAGTTTATGTTTTGTTTTAAGTATTTGCATTTTAAAATCATTGTCGTCTGGCGCTGAGGAGTCTTGAGGCTAAAAACCAGGCTAGTAGTTACTTTGGTCCACAGGCAGTAAAATCTTGGGTTTAGCTTATTCTTTGGGTCAAACTCATCATCCTGTCAATTTAGAAAAATGGAAGGGTGTAAAGGACTATTTGAAGCCACAAAATTAAAAAAAATTCTAATCTAAACCTAACCAAGTAACTTGGTTTGGTGAATGAGCCTTACCAAGCAGTAGCCTAGTTGCATTAAGTATAGCTGAGTATAAGTTAAGCTGAAGGCTGATCTGAACACCAGCCCATATCAGCCGATTCCCTTCTGTGCATTTGATTTGCAAATCTTATATGGAGTGCTACTGTTGCTTTTGCTACCCCCTCAGCAAGCTGCTTTGTAACCCACCTGCACCCCAGCTCCTCCATTTTAAGCTATGTTTGACTAAATCACTGTCAACCTTTTATGCTGCTCTGTGCTGTCTTCTGTGGATCTTTGCTACCTCTCTGTATGCTACCTACTGTATGCATTCCATGTTTCCATGAAAGGGCAAAAAGGTCCCACAGCATAACCACAGAGATACATTATGAATGTTATTAACATTATAATAAAAATTGTCCTGACTGAACTAAAAATTAAATTTAAAAAAAAAAGAAGATGGGAAGTTATATGAAAATTATTCTGGTGGCAAATGAGACATGAACACTAGTCCCCTGGATAAAAGTTTTTGACAAATTCATTCTGCCACCACGTCCCTCTACCACTGAAAATGAATTATGTGACTTTTCTGTCTGCAGAGCTGATTAAATCTGACACTTATGAATACCATTAGATATGAATTGACCAAACGAATGAGGATTTTATCTTGTTTTTTTTAAATTTTGGAATGTGTGACTATATGCTTTGCTTTCATGTGAGCTGAGGGGTCTGATAGAACACCAGTAGGTTTTGAGAGATTTCAAACTGGAGTGGAAGATGAACAGATGAACAACCCATACTTATGTTCAAAGAATATACAACATCGAGTTGTCATAAGAGCAGCTGCAGGTGAAAAAATGTTGTCCCTTAAGGTGATTGTGGCATAGCAGAAAGAATGTATTTCAGCCCTGACTGTGATGAACCACCAGGAAGTAACATAGTGTTGTAACGTGTTGTTGTGTTGACATGCCACCAAGGCAACCAGTGAAATGGCATCCATTAAGGACACAGTAGAGCTGTAGAAGAGAATATATTCCCGCCTTAGCCATGGTCGTTTTCTGCAGTATCCCTGATAAAGTAACGTTATTGTTTTAGAATTGTTAAAGTTTTAGAAAAAGTGTTGAATGTAAATCAGAAGTGAAAATAGCAGTTGTAACAAAGCTGTTTGTAACTGAACTGTCTGCCACAGCTCCCCAAGAATTTGAGAATGGAATTTGCTCAGATGTGTAAACTCTCAAATGAGTCATATCTCCCTCCTGCTGCCTGTAGGGGCGCCAGTTCAGAGGCTAATCAAGGGTTGGCTTGTACTCAAGGGTATAAACAAACGACAAACCCGATTTGGTTATTTTGTTGAAGGACTCGTTGGACCAAAGCCTTACAAAGTTCATTAAAGTTCAGGGATTTTGTGTTTCTACATTGGATAGGAGCCTTTGGAGACTGCAAATGCACATTGGCAGCATGGAGAAAAATGCCATAACACAAAGACAATCAACCCACCAGGTCAAATGTCATTGAGTCCTTGTTCAGTGTCTCCACATCGGGCAGGCGAGCTTTCACCTGGGTCTTGATGTAGCACTTCTCTCCTCCTGAAAACCGGATTCCTGTGATTCCCTGGAACAGTTGGGAGGCAAGGGCATCAAAGAAAGAAATGTATTGAGTGTTGTCACTGTTTTTAACAAAGTTGGGGACTTTAGCCATTTATACACTACTTTTAACATATGCATATATACGTGTGTGTGTGTGTAGACAATCACAGAGAAACTGTGATTAAAGGTCAAAATTTTAATAGTTAAAAGGCTAAAACTGCTGCTTCACTTGTCTGATTGGCCTGATTGGGGCACTTTAATTAAAGGTCAAAAACCACCAGTCTGAATGATGAAAATTAGGGGGACAGTGCATCTTGACACTGATTATCCCTGAGGGGAAAGCATGTCTCCTTGTTCTTAATTTCTCTGCTGTGGTGATGAGCCAATCTCCCCTCCAGGGCTTTTAATGTTTCAACCAATCTGATTGACTCTGCCGATGCTCAAAACCAGCCTCCTCATATTTTTCAATTACTTTCAATCGAACTCACAATCTCAAAGTCGTGGACCTCCACCGCCTCATCCGCCCCGCTGCTGGTGCTGAATGTCTCCATGTTACTGGCTGTGTCGATCTCCATTGAGCCCTCCTCCACTTTGCCATTGATGCTCATGCTGTAGTGGACGTTGTAGACCTGCAGACACACATACACACAAAATTTCAGACTGGCATGTAAGGTATGAGAGTACTGAGAGTCACCCCACCCCCCTGGCGCCCCCCCTTGCACTCTCTCTCTCTCCTTCACCCTTTTTCTTTAATCTCACCCCGTGACTTTTTCTCACATGTACCACCCTATTTTTCTCAAATACTCTTTCAGACTCACATTCATCCAAACTTGGTCACAAGGGTACAATCCTTGCAGCTTGCAGTAATGAAATTGCCCCTCCGCAAGGCAACATTTTACCTCTAGTCTTATACACCTCTTGCCCCTGGAGCATCAGCCGGACCAGAGAGGCCCCCCCCACCCCCTTCCACTACCCTCCACCCTGTTAGGATCCTTTAACCCACCACATGCAGCACAACGCCTCCATTCACAAAGCTCTGCCTCACACTGTACCACAGGGAAAAAAAGCGTTTGCTTTACATGTTCCTGTTTGCCTACACTGAAAAAAGAAAAAAAAGGAAGAAAAATCTTTAAAGACTGCTTTAGTCCACAGAAACTTTTCCATTCAAACAAGTTACAAAATCAACGAATGACAAATGAAAAAACAGCTCGTTTCAATAATGTCTGTTAAATACCTTTTTTACAAATTTAATTAAATTATACTTTGTTAATCCTAAAAGGGAAATATTAGCATTGCAATATAGAAAAGTCATAGTTATTAGGCATTATGAATAGTCATTGTGTAAGGCTATTGATTTTGGCAGGAATGACCTCTGTTAATGTTGTTTAATGCAGTGGAACTGAAGAAGCCTCTGGCTGAACACACTTAGCTGTTCAATCGCTATGGAGGAGGATGTATAGTGTTGTCCATTATGTTCATCAACATTCCTCTTTGCATAATCAGATTTCACTCTTTGTTATAAGTCACATATGACAAAACATTTGTGGAGGTGCCAGGGAAACAAAGGAATCAGACGTCACACGTTATAACGTTTTATGTTGAAAGTCTCAAGGGACTGTGTTGGATCTTACATTTCCTCATATATTTGATTGTGTTTAAATAAAGTAAGACTACAAATCAGTATAATCCCCACTGCAGGTCAGATATAACTGCTGAACTAGCAAGTTATCTTTCACTTTAGACATCTTAAAGGAAGTTACTTGGCACAGCATTAGAGGATCATTTCATCATCATTTGAATAAATAATGTAGTTAAACTATTTGCTCACTACATTCACACAGTTTAAGCTTTTCTCTTCTTTAGCAGTGTAACATTTCCTCTCATAATAATAGAAGAAGAAAGAGTAAAATGTCACACTTACGTGTCTTTCGTTGTTGTTCCAGAAGTAGAAAGCCCCGACTGCTCCCAGCAGCAGCAGCAGAGCCCCGGCAATCAGCACCGCGATCCCGGCCTTCACAAGGCGGCCGGTGGTGGCTGGCTTCACCGCCACAGCGGAGTAGGCCTGTACGGCAAAGCAAACCGGAGAGTTAGAAAAGAACTCAGTAGGTTTAACAGCTTCGAAACAAGAAAATTCGCAAACAGCGTTGTCCACTAAGAGTTCATGTCCAGCTTTAACTGGATCAAAGATCAACGCAGCGTCGGAATTTTTTTCTGTTGGCCCCTGACTGACCCCAACGGATGCACAATAACTTTACATAATGGGCCCTTATAGACTGGTACACAGGCTGTATTGGGCAAGAAACTCACCGGAGGCATAAACTGATGCAGGTCCTCTGGTCCCGCAGATGCAATCGGTACTTTCTCTGAGCTCCCAGCCATGACTGCTGCCACACAACCAAACACCTGAGGAAACCCCACTCTACTCACCCCCCCCCCCCCCCCCCCCCCCCCCCCATTTCTCTCACTCTCCCTCTCGGGGGAGGAGGAGGAGGCAGAGGAAAGGCTCACCTCTCTCACACTAGTCCATTTCTTTGCCGTGGTCCTCAAACTGCGTTTTTTCGAGTATATTTGAAGCTCCAGCCGATCATAACCTACACGAGGAGCAAGCACTAATGCATTCACAGGTTTCATGCTTTCTTTAAAAAAAAGTCAGTAATGATTTTTTTTTTCCCCCTCCTTTGAAGATCATAGGCTGCTCATGTAACTTACATGAGTTTGATCCACCTATGATCCTCAGAAATGCATGTCGTTAGGATTTATGCCAACCTTAGAGGGCAGACGAGAACCTTTTCAGCAATAAGGAAAGGATGGGTGAGCTTTTCTCTTCATCACACCTTTCCACACCCCTCCCTCCCTCTTCTTCTCTTACAAAGCCCCCCCCCCCAGACGGCAGATATATGTGTATGGCCGTGTGCCAAAAACTTATCTGCTATAGTTGGGCAGATTCTGACCCTTGGAGCTACTTCCCTGCATCTTCTTCGCCGTCCAGAGCAGCGCTGTTATTAAAATGCCTTGAATCCATGAATGATAATGACGGGATTACGTAAAGGGCGCACGGTGCGCATTTGGCAGCTCGACAAAAAAAAAAAAAAAAAAAAAAAACTTCCTGACAGAAACATAAGATTTCCTCTTCAGGACAACCTGTTTGACAAAAAGCACCAGTGTATCTGGATCCGGATGTGCGCTTTCAGACTTGTTCTGCGACTCTTTGTGTTTGGAAACAAAAAAAAAGGCAAAAATGAATGCGCTTTTACGCAGAGTCGCACATGTAAAATTTAACATGTATGTAGATGAGTCGTCATGCACATGAGTACAGTGTATCATGGCTATATGTGTGTGTGTGTGTGTGTGTTTGGGCTAAGTTGTGTGTAGGATGAAGGAGTCATTTGCTCCAAAACCTTGGCGTCTGTTTTTGGCATCTCACCAGCAAAATTCACAGAAGGGGGAAGAAAAAAAATTAACTGACCTTCCTCAGTGGGCTGCAAGGACGGAGGCTCGTGCTGCATTAACAGCGACGCCTGTTGGCTTTTACAAGAGACTGGCCTCATGCTCCTGCACTCACATCATCCTCATCCTCATCATACTTTGGAACAAACACTTAACACTCATGTTCACAAGAGTATTTCACAGTTTATTTCCTTCCTCCAGAATATTGTGATGATTTGAAAAACAAAAACCAAACAAACAAACATCTGTACACTGAATTATTGCATTCAAATGACTTCACTGTTGTCAACTTGATACATTTTGAGTCACCAGCCCTCAAAACTGAACACTCTCTGGGGGCATTTAAATAGTAAGCATGCTTAGGGGTCGGTAGTTACATATATTTACACATCTTTGCTTAATTATCTCTTTTATAAAAAATAAATCTCTTTATGTACAAATCTTGCATATTATACACTTCACGTCCAACAAACCTTTTTAAAGTGATCAAACAAACTTCAAATGTGGCTTTTACATTAAAAAAGAAACACACAAACATCAGGGTAAACTTATATGTGCACACTCCCCACGACAAATAACTTCAAATAGTCTCTCATTTTCAATAACAGTTAAATTAAATCTCTGAATAGATTATACATTTCTGTGAGACTGTGTTTGTGCGCGTGTGTATGTGTGTGTCCCGTTCTAGTCGTCATTGTTGGGACAGTGCGTCGGGGTGGGGGTGTAAACAGGAATGGTTATGTCACTGATCTCCTGCACCCTGACAGGTCTGGGCGGGGTGACCAGCACGTAGTCGTACTCTCTGTCCAGCACCTTCTCGTACACACTCTGGAGCCCCACCGTTTTGGGGATGTGGGCCTGGTAGTAGTTGTCCCTGCGATGGGGGTCCCGGGGCAGCGAGGCCGTTTTGGGAAGGCTGCTGAAAGAAGATAGAGTCGGAGCTGGGGAGGGGGCCGCGTTGGCTCTCACCGCTGAGGGGCTCCAGCATCGATCCGAGTGACCCAGGACTTTACACTCACTGGTACAAGCCCAGAGAGCTGAAAGAGAGGTGCAAGAAAGAGGTGTTAGAGTTGACTCACACTCCCATTTCATGTCTATTTAAGTTTTCCCTTTTTTTCTCCTTCTCTTACCATTTTGGCCCCCCATGGGAGGAACCACCGCCCCATCTTTCTTCAGGCCAGTGTCTCCACTGACATCACTGTCACTATCGTTGAAGTCACTGTCCCCCTTGCCACTGTCTTTGCCACTGAAGGCTGGATCCCTGGCAGAGATGGTGGTGTAAGAGTTCCCCTTCCAGATCGTGATGGGCCTCACAGCCTCCTTACCATTCCCATAGCCAGGCAGAGTGGAGTAGCCCTGCAGGGGACAGAGGAGAGAAAACACAGGTTACTGTCTGCCTAATGAAAACACAGACTGCTCATTATTGTGCGTCACCCCACACCTCACCCCCCAGCTGAGCTGTCTGTCCCAAAGGAGCATCTCACCTCGTGTTTGGTCCCTCTGAGCTTGCTGTTGTTGTCAGAGTCATAAACACAGGGCACCTCGCTGCCGTCCTCTGAGGCCGAGCACATGTCGCTGCCCCCTGGGTGCGCAGGGGTGAAACCACCCGGCTGGCTGGTGTACGAGTGTCCGTCAAAGCCCTCCCCTCCCCCGGCCCCGTGAAGGGGCAGAAGCGGGTTGTCCACCACGTGGCTCCGACCCCGCTCAAGCGTGCCCTTCTCCCCGTACGAGTCGCTGTCTTCCCCACTTTTGTCCCTCTTGCGCCGGTTGCAGGTGGTAGCGATGAGGATGATGGCAAGCAGCAGGAGCGTGCAGCTCCCCGCGAGGACAACGATAATCACCACCGACAGGTCCCACTGCGCGAACGCCTCGTCCCCGCCGCCCGGTTGGTACAATGTCCTGTCGCTCGGCGGGGAGCCCGCGATGATGAGGAAATGAAGCGTGGCAGTGGAGGTGAGCGCGGGCCGCCCGTTGTCACTCACCGTCACGGTCACGCTCAGCGTTTCGTCCACGTCGTGGCTCAGAACCTGGCTGAGGTAGATCTCCCCCGTGGCTTTGTTAACGGAGAACACGGAGGGCTCACCGGTGGCCAACCCGTAGGACAGCTCAGAGTTCACGCCCTCATCCGCATCCCGTGCGTCCACCCGGGTGATGACGTAGCCGGTCGGTGAGTCCCGGGGCAGGAGGACTTCTGCGGAACCGTTATTGAGAGCCGGCTGGATGATGACCGGTGCGTTATCATTCTGGTCCACTATCCTCACATAGACGTTGGCGCTGCCGGACAGGGGCGGAGAGCCGCCGTCGCTGGCGGTGATTCGGAGCTCCATCTGCTTCATCACCTCAAAGTTGAAGCTGCGGAGCGAGTAAAGCGAGCCGCTCGCGGGGTCCAGCGACACGAAAGTGGAAATGGGGGAACCCATGAAATAAGTGTCCGCCAGTTTGTAGCTGACCTTCCCATTTGAACCCATGTCCATGTCTCGCGCCACGACTGTGGTGATGTACGCGCCAGGCGCGTTGTTCTCCACCACGGCCACCTCATACACGGGCTTACTGAACACCGGGGCATTATCGTTCTCATCGGTCAGCCTGATGGTGTACTGAGTGATGGTCCTGAAGGGAGGCGAGCCCAGATCCTCCGCCACGACTGTTAGGTTATATTCGGGGATCTTCTCGCGGTCCAGTGGGCTGGTGCTCACGATCATGAAGCTGTCCTCGTACGCCTGCTGCAGTCTGAAGTGATCGTGTCCGTAGAGCGTGCAGTGCACCTGCCCGTTAGCGCCGGAGTCTCTGTCCGAGGTGCTGACCAGAGCCACGAAACTCTCTCTGGCTGCCGCCTCGGTGATGTACGCAATTCCCGCCGTTATGGACGTCATGGGGGTGATTGAAATCTCCGGTGCGTTATCATTAACGTCCTGCACCTGTACGACGATTTTGCACATGGCCGGGCTCGGGTTCGGACCCAAATCGGTGGCCTGTACGTCAAACTCGTATGTGTTCTTACTTTCAAAGTCAACAGGACTCTCCAGAGTGAGCCGCCCGCTTTTCCTGTCCACTCTGAAGAGTTGACGTATCTCAGAGGGCACCTGGTTACCGAACCCGTACACCACCTCGCCGTTCAGCCCCTCGTCCGGGTCCTCAGCGTTCAGGTCCAGCAGGAGGGAGCCCACCGGCGCGTCTTCGGGCAGGTCCACGGAGAAGCTGTTCCTGTCGAACACGGGGCTGTTGTCGTTGTAGTCTTTCACCTTGATGTTTATGCGCGTTGTTCCGCTGCGGGACGGGTTGCCGCCGTCCATGGCGACCAGCTCCAGCGCGTAAGAGGCTTGCGTCTCGCGGTCCAACTCCTTCATGAGCACCAGCTCCGCATATTTAACCCCGTCGGCCCTGCTGAGCACGTCGATTGAGAAGTGGCTGTTGACAGAGATCTGGTAGCTTTGGATGTAGTTTACCCCAACATCCTCATCCACGGCAAAGTCCAGCGGGATCCGCGTGCCCACCGCTGTGTTCTCGGAGATCTCCAGACTCGACTCTTTTCGGGTGAACTCGGGGGAGTTGTCGTTGATGTCCTTGACCTCCACCTCTACGTGGATGAGTTTGAACTGTTCCTTGGAGAAGCTGACCACGTCGAAAGCGATGAGACAGTGCAGGGTGTGTTTGCAGATCCGCTCTCTGTCTATCCTCTCCCCGATGGTCAGCTGCCCGTCGCTCTCCCTCAAACGGATGAAAGACGAGTTGAACTGTTTCATCATCCTGAAATTGTTCCTGAAGCCCGAAGAGGAAGAGGGAGTGGAGGAGATGTCCTTGGCCAAGTTTCCAATCACCGTCCCCGGTGCATCTTCCTCAAATGTCTGATATTTCACCGTCTTTCCTCGTGTGACAGCAGCCAAGCTCGCCAAAGAGACGCACACGAACACTAACAGCCCGTTCCACCCTATATCTCCCATCTTGACACAGTCTCTCCCAAAATATTCTGGAAATTCAACAAACTGTCCTCGCAGTCCAACTTGGAGTTGAAACAAAACACGCCTGGAAAAAAAGAAGCTGTTTCCGCCCTTTTGTAGACTCTCCGCGGCTAAATTTAGTTAGTACAAAGCCTGTGATGAATATTCCAAATGCCTGTTAATGCGCACTCTGGATGCGCTCCGCTCTGTCTCTGCTGAAGGTGTGATGCTCTCTCAGCGCAAGCGGGCTGCAGTGTCTGCAGGAGGGTTTATACGGCGGGGCATGCAAATGAGCCTCACTGTGACCAATCCGGGCTTTGAGATGAAAGGAGGGGAGAAAAAGGGGGTCTTCTCTGAGACCTCTAAACCCTGTTTACAGATTCCTGGACTGTACGGAGAAACTTGGCACCCAAAATGTGGGCTAAACGCGGGGTTTGATTTAATACTGCTAAAGTTCCAGTTGCTTGTTTATGTTCCTCGAGCCGTTAAATGAGTCTGCGCACCGACACATTGGGGGGGGGGGGGGGGGGGGGGGGGGTTAGAGATGCGCAGTGTCCCTGAGCTAGAGGACAAAGCATTTGAATAAGAGTGTCTGTCCAGGCTGCCTCTCCTCTAAAAGCGTTTCAGTGTAAAGAGATTTATGCTTAAACGCTTTTCGGTTAGAGCCTCGCGCGCGTGTCCATGTGTAACCCACCAGAGAGAAGACAGCCACTGACAGGCTGAGCTGTCCCAGTGACCTCCCCACCTCTGATTTAGGGGAAGAAAACTTCAAGAATATGACACGATTTGCCCTTTTCTCCAACCTCAGAGCGCCCTGATCGACTCGGCCAGACAGATAGGGTTTCTTACAGCCTCGTTTACTTTTGACAGATTCATAATGCTGAGGCAGCTTAAAGAGCCAGGCCATCAAAAGAATGTGGCGTAACTGGTGGTAGCAGCATCACATTAGCGCTCATTTTATTCACATTAATACATTCCATGAATCTGCTGTTCATTCATCCCCCTGGTGTGCTGTAATCCTGTAATTGTTTGCTTTAAAGATAATATCTTCAGCAAGAAAGGGACTACATCCACTTTAGCATTGATTTTATTCTAATTCACTCTCAGCTCAGATCGGTTCACGAGATGTCTCGTGTGCGCGGCAGAGAGAGACGGGGGGGGGGGGTTCTTAAAAAATGAAAGCCAGTGAAACGTCCCGGTTTAACATGCGACTCTCCGTGGCCTCGGCTGCCAGAGCAGAGAGGCGCAGGTGAAGAAAACACGCACACACACTTGCAGTCTTTACCCGTTACAAATGGGATTTGGCTGTAAACTCAGGAGGGATTTATCAGGATTTCAATGGTGAGATTATATCAAAGGCCCATGAAGCCCTCGTTAGTAGCGGCGGGATAATGGCGTGGCGGGGTCTCCTTTTGCAGCCGTCCTCGCTGGCATTGTGGCCCCTAAGTCTGTCTGTGGGGGCCCTAACCCCCTCTGGCTCCACGCAGCCCTCTGCCTAACTGCGGCATAATGAGGCAAAGCCACATGTAGCCCTTTGTGGCACCCCTTCATCCTCTTTCTCCCCCTTTCTCTAGACCCGAACCAGTCCCGGCCACAGCTCCTTTCATTACATGGAAATGGGAGACGAATTGGCCCCGACATTGGTCCCTCTTATTAAAATACATTTAGGGTGAAACCGGGGCCCCGTTACGGGTCTTGAAGGGATTTTCTCATTCTTCCCATTGGACTCATTCTCTCTCATTCACCCCACTCGCCCATTTTTTTAGGGGCAACACTTTCCTTGCAGTTGAGGCTAATATCACTTGGCATGTTCTCTAAAGAACCCATCTGCCACAGAAAGTCAAATAGAAGACACCTGAATGATCCACAAACAGCAGGCTTACTTAGAAACTGTCTGAATGGAGCAGTGATTGGCGTCAACGGTAACTCTTTTCAATCACGCAGGTTTGAATAAAGAGTTTCATGAATTGATAATTAATTTGGGTTGCTGTGTGAGAAAACTCTCTACCTGGGATATACAGTAACAGGAACTCCGTGCAGTTATTGATTGAAACATTTGCACCCATTGTAAAACTCCAACAATCTAGAAAGTCAATACTTATGAGCACCTTTATTCTTCAACATCAGAACCCTCTTAAACAAACTTTCTGTCATTTCTTTAGTCGTAGGGCTGATATTTGTCCAGTTTCCACAGATTTTGGGAAGGACACACAGCACACTTTCCAGAGATTTGCCAAATTTTCCGCTAATAGCTCTTTGGGAGTAACCTCATTCGTGCAAAAATTCTATTTTCTGTCTGTCCGACTGTTTTTTCATAGATGTGCAAAGGAAACGGGGACAGAGTGTGTCTTTATGATAGATTGATAGTAACAAAGTACCAAAATATACTATTTTAAATAGTTTCTTTGCTAAGTTTGTCATGTCTAGACACAACAAATGTGCATAGTGCTTTATGTTTGAATGATTCATTGGTCAAGTGTTTAATATCTTCTTTTTTTAAAATGATCATCTCTGAAAATGGTCAGGTAGAAGGACTGGACTGAAAATAAGAGGAAAAAAACAGCTAATGTCTAAAGAAAAACTTTGAAAGACCTTCAGAAAGTTTGGAGAACAACTGCTCAAGAAACACTTTAAAATGTTACAAAGAAGTCTGCCTCCTTGTGAGTAAAATTAGAAGAAATGAAGAGTGGCACTGTGTTGTATAAAATAAGGGCTGTATACAATTAAGCCTGTGCCATATTATCCCACATTTACCATGTTTCATCAGAGTTTTACAACGCAACGCTACAGTGGGACACTGCAGGGGTGGAGGGCACAATGGCAGCAAAACAGCGATAATAGGATAAAATTTGATTTTGTTGTAAGGGGACTGTTAACCCTGGTGTAAAAGATCTTTCATTCACTCAACGCTGATAACTCGTAGAGCTGAACAAGCTCAGTGCGGTGTGAGAGAACACAGGATTCCCGCGTATTCCAACATTTTCTCACACAGCGCCGAGCAATCAAAAGCAAATCCCACCGCAGCCTATATGTCGAGTCTAGCCTCGTGGATTAAAATCTCTGCGCGTGCGCGCGCGCACATATCAGAGAGACAGGGGTACTTTTCTTTAAAACAGTGTTGAACAGGTCATGCATCCTCGTCCCCCTCCCTCACACGCACACACACACACACACACACACTTTCAGGCAGAGCTGAGGGGGACGTGCACCTAAGAAATAGAAAAGGTCTCTCACGTGATCACCGTGTCATTTGCGCCCGTCTGCACGCGAGTTCAACAAAAGCAGAATTAGGGAGTCTCTGAAATCCCTGCTATTCTTCACGAGACATATTAGCATTTTCTTTAACATATATAAATATGTCTTTAGAGCCCCCCCCCCTCCCCCCTCTCTTTTATTCTCCGTCCAACAGCCCCCCTTCTTTCTTTCTTTCTTTCTCTCTTTCTTTTCTTCAGCATTGTGGCTCCATTTGCTGAAGTGATCGCGGGGTATTCGGGGTCTGAAGCTGGTCGCCTGAGCCCTCTTGTTGGGGCTTAACTCTTTCAGATGGAAATGGCCGATTTAGTCGCTTTTGTGCAGCTGATCAGCAGAGGGGGGGGGGGGGGGGGGGGCACACACACATCTGTGTGAGTGTGGGAAGAGGGGGTGTCTAAGATAATCGATCAGTGAGCTGACCCTTTCAGCCAGTCACCCCCTTCTCCCTCCGTCTCTTTCTTCCTCACGCGGTCATCCTTTGCTTAACTCGCGTGCCATCACAAGCACAGAGTTCTAATTGGTTTCCAGCACTAATTATCCAATTACCACCTCTCCAGCAGAGAACCGCACTCCATGCAGGACTCGCCTGGATAATGGCCTGCATCCTTCACACAATTGATGAAAATCATTAGGAGTGAATGCGCCGTCAGCTCCAGAGGGCAACACTTAAGGATCCTGTGTCACTGCCCCCGTGCAGAACTTAAAAGTGAGGGTGGCACTTCACTTATAGAAGGATGGATGAGGCCATTCAAGCCGTGTTATTCCTAAACTCATATCGAAATTGAATACATGATAAAGTGGCAACCAGGTTAATTTGATCCTTTTGTGTGGCCGTTAGACAGTAGATGTTGACACTTGCAGGTTTTCGATGGTGTAAAACTAAGAATTTGCAGTTTAAAAATTGTAAACATTGCAGCGTTGTAAATGACAATGATGTGCATACGTTTTGAGCCACCCATCATTTTTCTATATGTTGTTTCCAGACTTTTGAGGTGGTCATGAGCAATAGTTCTTCAGCCCTTCTGGGGGTCTTTTGGAGTTTTTCTTTGGACAAAGCTGTTTTTTCTTGAATTTTCAGTCCACTTCTTGTACCTGAACATTTTTAGAGGAATGTGTTTTTGTTTGTCAGGCCGCTTGAGAATCAGCTAAGAATCCGTCAAGCATTAAAAAAGGAACCTATATGGACGGAGCAGTGTTGTGTGTGTGAAACTGTATCTTGAACCACTTTGTTACAAAAGCCTGTTAGCCTACATAAAGTTAATAATGTGCATTGTGTCCTCACAAAGATTTGAGGAAAATGGACAAGTGGAGGAAGTACCAGGCCTAAAAAAAACTTTCCATATGAGATTAACAGTATCTTAAAGGGATGTCCTTCAGGAAGAGGAAAAAAATCCAGAAAATACCAGAGAGATGCATCTGGACCTTCAGTTGATCCGTATACTGTTCACTGAGAAAAGGCTGAGCTATTCCAGATGACACAAGAAGTGGACTGAAAATCAGTGGCAACAGGTCTTATGGAGGGATGAATCCTCCCCAGAGCCCAGACCTCAACATTATTGAAGCAGTGTGGGATCATGTTGACAGAGAATGGAACAAAAGGCAGCCCACATCCAAAGAAGAGCTTTGGGATGAGGCAGCGGTTTAGAGGCCGGCCGCCGGACGTCAACATTATTGAAGCAGATCATCTTGACAGAGAACGGAATAAGAGTGTCTGTTTTTCCACGGCTTTCAAGCTTTTTAGAAATGTACAAACTTTAATTTTTGCCTTTTATACTTCATATGTTTGTGCATTTGAAATAAATCTGCGCATATTTCATGTTCCCCTGGCAATACATAAATAAATCAGGAGTGACTCAATACTTCCAAAGTGCTCTATCTAAGCCAGGGCTGGCAGTTCACATTTAGATACAATTAGATTGGCAGAACTAATATCTTTTTATAAGAAATATATAGTCAAATTTGAAGTAACTTTGTGTCTAATTTGTGCACGTGCACCAAGCTGCTCTGCTTGTTTTAGAAATAAAATATGAAAGATGCCAGTGGAGTGCATGCGGTGCAGTAAACTGCAATGAGCCTGATCTGAGTGCAGCAGCAGGCATGGCTGGCACCAGAATGCCACCAGATTGATAACGCCCAGTTACACTAAACATTCCTTCTACTTCCTCCTTCTCTTTTTCTTTCCAGTTAACTTCTGCACCGATCCATCACCTTCCGGCCCATCTGTCGCTGATAGCTGCAACACTTTGAATAAATTCCTCCCCGGCAAACAAAACGGTTAACATCTCATGAATGCAGCTTTTACACCCCGCACACAGATTGTGGGGGAACTTTAGAGGCAGTGGAGTAACTGGAGCAAAGAAATCTGTCCGGAGAAACTCCCTCTTCGCTTCCACTTCATTACCGGTATTGTGCTCGGGAGCGCGCAATCTGTGCGGCCGTCTCCGCCCGGCCCAGCCAGCTTTCTAATGAGTTTCCAATGATGATTTAAAGGCTCGCACGGTCCTTTCCCTTCCAAACTCCACCCCCACCCCCCCCCTGTCATTCTTCCTTTTACTGCTTTTCTGTTTCACCCGCTTTTGTCTGGTGCTGTTACCATCACTCTGCACTCTTCAGGAGAGGTCAGACAGAGCGCACATAAAGATTCACACATCAGGCTTGAATAAAAGAACGATATATGGAGGAATTACATGGGACCAACTTTGGCCCCCCGTTTCCAGCTATAGTGGGAGAATGTGGAGGGGAAGAATTGGAAGCTTGTTTCTTCTCCGAGGAGGTTTCATGAATGCAAGTTTGTGTAAATGTTTCATTTCCTTCCTCTGAGGACAGACAGGAACTAAAAGTTAGTATGTGAGCATAATGAAGAGCTGGGGGGGGGGGGGGGGGGGCTCTGTGTGCGCACACCTGATGGTTGCACTGAGGCAGACTGCGCTGTGCTTTACGCGAACAGATGGGAGTGGGTGAGTTAAGAGGAAGGGGATGGCAGGCGTCTGGATATCACTCGTGAAGTTGCATCCTGTCTGTCTCCCTCCAAGCGTGAGCCACGAGCGTTTAAAACTGAACACACGACGAGCTTCGTTTGATGTGAAGCAGTTGATGTGGACTGAAGCAGGCTGGTGCCTGGAATAATCCATCAATCAATGGGACTTTGTCTGAGCCTCACAAGAGTTTGTGGGGAAGACGTTCACTGGCCAAATGTTTCAGCATACTTCTGATGACAGATGTGATCATGCAGATGCAGGGGCATCTACTTTAGACCACTTCACAAAGAAAAAAAGCATTTTTTCACATTCACTTCAAAGAAGAACAAAGCATTGGCACATACAGTTATTTAGAACTGGCATGCAACTGTTAAGTATGTAGCCTTTTTAGAATTTTTGCTGGAAATGGCTGCAGACTATGGGCTAAATAGACTTCATGTCATTGTGTGAGTTCAAACTTTGTTTTAACTGAAATATCTCATCAGTTATAGGATACAGATTGTTGTTTTATTTCTGCAGAGAGACCGACTGACTTTGGTCTGCACTCAGATTTCACAAGCTTGACTTTGTGGGGCAAGTCTGAATGGGCCTCTGAGGGCGACAGCCAGTAACAGTTATCTGAGCCCGGCCTCACTACTGTCTCTTTGTCAGAACCACTTGGCATCACATTGTAACTCTGTGGCTTCATTCTTCTAAGGTTTAACCCACTCAGACCACATCCAACACATGCATGTATCTACCAGCCTGACCTGGAGCACGAGCATCGCATTTTCACGATACATGCTCAATGACTCTTTGGGGTTATCTTTTTTCTTTGATATTTGTAAGCATTTTGATCAATGAAGTATTTGAATATTTAGAATATTAAAAATAAAGATTTAGCTAAGCTGAGAGCCAATGCTGATTGTTTTTGGCATTTATAACCCCTTTAACGACAGGGAAACTATGATAAACATCATTTTCAAAATGACTTTTGAAAATTAATAGTTTTAAAGCAGTGGTTCCCAAACTGCACAAAGCGCACGGGAGTTTTTTTTATTTATTTTTTTATTTTTTTTTATTAAGGCGTCACACTTTTATGGAGGACTGTTTATGAAGGAGACTCCAGTTTTGTGATGAATGTTACATGAGTTAGGCCTGTTAATGTATTCTTAAAAAGAGAGAGAAATGAGTTATGTTCATGTATTCTTAAAAAAAAGAGAAATGTTTCTTGTTTAAGTTAGATAACAAAGGAAGATTATTTTGATTTAGTATTTATGCTATTTTGGTTAATTATTTATATTTCAAGAAAATGTTTTTTATTCTTATGTTGAATTCAACTGAGGTTAAAAAAAAGAGAGAGAAAGCCTGAGAATTTTATGTTCAAGTTAAGGATATTAAATAAAATGATTTTCATGTAATAACCACTGTGTTGCTCTACTTTTGGAGAATCATCGCACGCATTGTATGTGTGAGGGGGTACTCGCGGTGTGACAAGAAGGCTCAGGGGGTACTCAGGCCAAAAAAGTTTGGGAACCACTGTTTTAAAGTGTTTCAGCCCTTCATCAACATATCTTTGAAGAGTCTTGAGCTTGTCAAACAATTTCCAACTGCATTACTTATCAGTGCTTATGAAATTAAATGAAAAATTAAAGAATACTTTATTAATCCCAAAGGGAAATGATAATGTTGGTTTTCGTTATCTGGCTCAACAAAACGTCTCTCTTCCCAACCAAAACTGAATGTGAATAAATCTTGTCAGTTTCAGCTCAAAGTCAGTGCATCTCAGCCAGTTGCTTTCATATCATCGTTTCAGCAGAGTCCCAAAGAAATAAAGATTTGAATACTGAAACCTTTTAGGAAACCCGCAGGTTGTTTTTTCTATTTAATTTCATTCTGAAAATGGCTTTGATCTGAGAGCCAAAAAAGAAACGGTATTTAAAGCCAAACCACGATCTATTTCTAACCCCTTTATTTTCCTGAACATCATGAAACAGCTAAGGCAACGCAGCCTAAGACAATTATCACTTGACAACAACTGTCCAAAAACTTCTCAGCATTATTTGCTGTTGTTTAGGTTAGGCATAAAAAAAAAAAAAAACATACATGGCATCCAGATGAATAGTCTTTTGCTTGGGAACCTTTCTGACTGAGTAAAATGAACAAGAAGCTGTTTCAACTCTCCAAATACAAAGGAAAGGAGCAGCAATGCTTCCTTTTACGGCTTCCTTTAAGGCCTCCTTTAGCACAGGACACACCAGACCATCCTTTATGAAAGAAAGGAGATAATTCTGTCCCACAGTAGCCTGGGAATTCCCATGCTGCTTTGCGCTCGATTTCATTCTCACTGCAAAGTCAGCCTGGAAACCACCGCCCTTATTTTTGCCAGAGTTTGGGAACCAATCACAGAACGGGGGGGGCAGCAAGACGATGACGACGTCTATGCGCTACACCGAAGCTTGTAGAGTGTTAATCCAACATGACAGCGGGCACAACGTTACCGTTCAATGCAGCCTTAGAAAGTGTTTCGGAGTAGATTCACCCTCATTGGTTCATTTGAACCGTGACATCCAGCCAAGTAGCCCACCCGAAGTTTTTCCGATATTGGCTGAACATCAGCTGAGTTACTGAGTTATCCCAAATAGCTTAGTACAAGCGCTAACGGACCCTGGCAGTATCTCCAAAATTACCACACTAAAATCACATGTCATGACACCAAACTTCTACAGTAGTACAAATATGGTCTGTACCCACAAAACGATGCATTTTGAAGTTTGTACATAGTCCAGGAGTTTATCATTATCATCAACACAAGCCTGATAGCTTTTCTGCTGCTAAAGCTGCTTTGACGTCACTTCTGGGAGCTTGGAGCTTCAAAGTAAGATGAGGGTTGATCTACTACTGTAGACAACAAAGCAAGGCTGCTCAATTTCTCCATTATTAAAATAAATTCACAACTCTACAACATAAAAATTCATGTAGAATACAGCATATAGGCCTACTTTGTTGTCAATTTAAGTAGCTTAGAGCGCAAGTTTACTTTTATTTTCCATTTTTTTCTTCTTCCTCGTCGAATTTCTGTCGTCATCTGGTATAAGTGATACAATTGGCTATGAATCGCGCGCAAAGCAGCATGGGAAGAACCTGACGTCATTTGATAGACATTCGTAGCGCCCAATAAACGGCTCTAGGCATTCGTAAACCATGCCTCAAATACGAGAAAACGCACACCTAGTTCCCAGACCACCATCTCATCGAGATTGTGGACGCGTCAGCCAGGCTAGTCCCACAGTACCTTGCAGGCACAACTTTCATATTGACACTGGATTACTTTCATCCATTTGTACTAACTGTGATTTGTGTTTATAAAAAGGAGAGTAGCCCATGACAACCATATATTCATTTATTTATTTGTTTTAAAAGAATGTCCTTCCTTTTTTAAATGATGAACCTCGATAGTAATAATAATAATAATAGATTTTATTTGGAGGCGCCTTCCAGGTCACCCAAGGTCACCTTACATGAGAAATAAAGAACATAATAAAAGCATAAAAACATAAAACAGAGAAGGGCACAGCATCCAGTTATAGGGAGAATGCCAGTTTGAATAGGTGAGTTTTAAGTTGAGATTTGAATGATGTGATGGAGTCTGACTGTCTTATGAGTGGGGGGAGGGAGTTCCAGAGCCTGGGTGCTGAGCAGCTGAAGGCTCGGTCACCCATGGTCTTGAGGCGTGACGTGGGGATGGTTAGTAGTCCAGCAGAGGTTGAGCGGAGGGTGCGGGAGGGAGTGTGTTGGTGAAGGAGGCCGCTGAGGTAGGTGGGGGCTAGGTTATGGAGAGTTTTGTAGGTGAGGAGGAGATTTTTGTAGCGGATGCGGTATTGTACTGGGAGCCAGTGAAGTTGGATGAGAACAGGGGTGATGTGGTCCGAAGATTTGGTACCGGTGATGATCCGGGCGGCTGAATTCTGAATGATTTGCAGTCTGTTGATGAGTTTGGTGGGGAGTCCAGTGAGCAGGGCATTGCAATAGTCGATGCGGGATGAGACAAATGAGTGAACCAGGATTTCAGTGCTGGATTGGGTCAGTGTTGGGTGGAGTCCGGAGATGTTCCGGAGGTGGAAGAATGCGGTCCGGGTGATATTTTGAATGTGGGGTGCAAATGAAAGGGTGCTGTCCAGAATAACACCGAGGCTCTTGACTTGGGGTGAAAAGGGTACAGGAAATCCGTCGATGATGATGGATGGAACTGGGTTGTTATGTGTTTTTGGTGAGGATGGATTTGGAGCCGATGAGCAGGGCCTCGGTTTTATTGCCATTTAGTTTTAGGAAGTTCCTGCTCATCCAGCTCCGGATGTCTTCAAGGCAGATGATGAGGGAGGTGGGGGGATGGCAGCGGTGGGTTTTGAGGGGATGTAGACCTGTGTGTCGTCAGCGTAGCAGTGAAAATGGACCCCATGGTGACAGAGGAGTGTGAAAGGGGGAGAAGGTAGATGGTGAACGGAAGTGGACCCAAGACTGACCCCTGGGGAACACCCAGTGAAACACCCGAACACCCAGACTTGTGGTTCCTTAGTTGCACGAATTGTTGGCGGTCAGTGAGGTATGATGTGAACCAGGAGAGTGCAGCACCAGTGATCCCAATGCCAGGCGGTCCAGGAGCAGTGGGTGGGAGATGGTGTCGAACGCTGCACTGAGGTCGAGGAGAATGAGAATGGTGAGTAGTCCGGAGTCAGCTGCACAGAGGAGGTCGTTGGTGATTTTAACCAGGGCTGTTTCAGTCCTGTGTTTTGGGCAGAAGCCGGATTGGAAGGGTTCATGGAGGTTGTTTGTGTCGAGGTGGGACTGTAGTTGTGCTGCAACCACCCTTTCGAGTATCTTGGAGATGAAGGGGAGGTTGGAGATGGGCCAGTAGTGGTTAAGGACAGCTGGGTCAGCACCAGGTTTTTTCAGGATGGGTGTGATGGCAGCCAGTTTGAGAGTGGGGGGTACCAGTGGTGAGGGAGGAGTTAATTATGTTGGTGATCATGGGGGAAATGGACGGCAGACAGGCTTTGACAAGCAAGGTGGGAAGAGGATCAAGCTGACAGGTGGTGGTTTTGGCTTTATTGATGAGTTCCGAGATGGTATGTTCTGATGCTTGGGTGAAGTCAGAGAGGTAGCTGATGAGAGGTTGTCCAGTGGTGATCATCCAGGGAGGATCGTTTGAGGAGGTGCAGGATGAGGCCAGTTATTGGTGAATAGTGTTGATTTTGGAGCTGAAGAAGTCCAAGAAGGCAGTACACTGATCGGTGGAGATGTCAGGAGGGAGGGTTTTAGGCGGTTGGAGCAAGCGGCTGACAGTTGAGAAAAGTTGTACCTGTGTTGATGAGGTTGGAGTAGTAAGAAGATTTGGCAGTGGTGAGGGCATCCTTGTAGTGATGGAGGTGGTCTGAGTACATTTGGCTGTGTACAGTGAGTCCAGTCTTTTTTCGCTCCAATGGACGGCCAGTGGCGTCCTAGTAAAGCAATACTCTGTATTATCTATAATATAATCTATAATACCATACACACGAGATGCTCTTTGTGTGACAACAGGATAATATTGCATTAGACAAAATATCTAAAACACTTTTTGTAGAATATCTCCTGAACATTTATAGTTTCGGTGCTGCAGACACACAGCACAGCTTTGTCTAAATGTGGGTGGGTTCTCATTGTTTTCATACTGAAACTCCTTGAGAATTTTTTTCTAGAACTCAGGAAAAGATGATGGCAGATAATTTTTTGACTATTCAACTGGACCCATGGACCAGACAAGCATATACCTAATAGTATCACTATTAATAGTATTATAGTATCATGGCGTGCTGTGTAGACCGTGCAGACCGAAGTGCAGGCCGAGCAGTAAACACCGTAACAGGCGCGGCTGTCGGCAGGCGGCAGCACGCAGTGATACGAAGGGAGAGAAAATAGCGCCAAGCGATTGTGAGGTCTGACTTTTTCCTGGAGAATGATTTTGTGATGCAAATGTATTACTCTTTTGAACGCATATTGTTTTGAGAAGCAAAACGCTTTATTTTTTAAGTCCCAGCCAACTAGCTGGACTACTTTTGTCATCGCCAAAACGAGGCTGGAACTCGGCTCACAGGACGCAGCAGGGGGTAAGTCAGTGTTCATAAATGATATTGCTAGTTTGGGATGTCATACAGCTTCATGTCAAAAGAGGCGAACTATCCCTTTAAGGTGAAAACTCTCCCTGGAAATCAAATATGCCACTGTGACATAGAGGCTGCACCAGAGGCCACGTTGTGGATGTCTCAGATGATTCCTGCTCTAACAAAAGACCAGTATTTGTGGTTTCTGGGGATGAGAATTGGTTGAATGAGAAGTATTTGGTTGGTGACCATACGTGACAATGGATGGAGCCACCATGAAATTTATAGATTTCTGTCCTAAAGCTTTGAGTTCAACGTTAGACATTAAATGCTCAAATCTCAGATAAAATAGTTTAACAACACTCTGCCTGTTATAACTTCTAACATTATATTTCAATGATACAGTTCATTTTCGTAAAAAGTCTTCTTCCCATCAAGAATACAAGAATATTGACGCTATTTAGCTCCTTAGATTTAAGCAATAACCCACTAACCTACTTTATTGGCTCCGTGAGTCACATAAGACAATCACAGAGAACTTGCAGCTAAAGCAGAGATGCTTCTTAAACTTGTTTATTTGATAAGCAACAGAACTCCCACTCTCACTTACTTTGTAATTCCTCTCTCTTATCTCCTCTCCCACTCCTCTTCCATCCTACCTCTCTCTCTTTCTCTCCAGTTCTCTACCTTTTCTTGCAGTTTAAAGTCCCCGCAGTGCTATTTAGAGCACGGCACTGAGCTATATTAATGTGACTAAAGAGGATCGCACAGGTGACACAAGTCCAGCTGGTGCTGAGCTCAGCTGCGCAGCTCCACGCTGAGCATTAAAGCTCTCCTGTTTATGAAGTCACCCTCCATAAACAATACTATACAATTCCCTTTGAACGTCACAGCCCATGCCTGGTAAAAAACAGGGCAAAATAAGAGGGGACACCACGCACACAAACATATTTAGTTGCAGGCTCTTATCGCACACGCACACAAACATAGCAATGAGATGGTGAGTGTATCCCTTCTGCCTGTGGCAGCAAGAGTGTGAAAGGAAGGTATAATTTTCCCTAGGGAGTAAACAGCCACTGAAGACAAATATTATTTGTCTATATTCAACAAACACGCTAAAATGCACGGACACACACACACACACACACACACACACACAAAGAAATAACTTTTTGTCCAGTACAGTACAGTACTAATCAATATTTTAGCAGGCCGGCCTTGGTTGTTCATGCAGGCCACGAGAGAGCTAATGAGGCAAAACTGCAGAGACAATGTGTTCACCAAAGTAGGCTATCTACTAAAGGACAAAAATGATCTCTCAGATCTCCAGGATCCTCCCCGCTCTGCCCGGCATGAGATGTTGCGGAAGAGAACCCCTTGAGACCTTCTCTGGCAGGACAGCTTATGAGTGGGCATGTTTGTCAGAGTGAGCACAGATGTGGTTCCCTCTGATCTGGTTTGTCAAGTCCTCGCGTCTTGTTGTTGTCGACGTACTTTGAGCTGTACTTTATGAGGGAAGCGTTGAATGCTTTTAAAATATGCTCGACGGATTCACTCTTAATTGAAAGCTCAGAGTGGGAACATTTTGAAAAACAAAACACTGATGTTTCTTCATAAAGTTTTGCTGAGGGACTGTGAAAAGGTGTCTTGGGTGATCTAACCTATTCACTTACTCTCTGACAAACTTGCCTTGTTCTTTACTTAATTTTTCTCTGTAGTTAACAGCTGCGGGGATAGTAATATCAAAGAGACGGCTTTCTTGTCCCACGCCCTGGATAGTGCAAAGGAGTCCAACAGCTCTCAACAGAAGTCCCTTGGCATTCAAAATGGATGCCATCAGACCATATGGTGCGTTCCATTTGAACTCTGTTGTTGGAATTTCCGAGTTCCTAGCTGGAAAAACAAACTGAAATGCCCTCCAAAAGTCAGAGGAGCTTCTACATCCCCTACCTGAAAGTCCAACATAGCTGTGCCACACTAATGGTGATAGCTGCATTAAATCATTCTTAATTAGCATGTTTGTCAGTTTGTGTCTCAATGATGATGTTTGTACATGCACAATAAAGTGTAATGTATCAACTTTTTCAACTTTTATTCATTATTTTGCTATTAATAGCTACTCTGATGAGCGAGTACAACTCTGAGCAAATCCCTGTGATTCTTATAATGAAAAGAGCATCCTTTTAGCTTAGCAGATGTACAACTTACCCATACAAGATGCACTGATGCCCTGTTAAACCATCACACATGTGGGCTTTTGGACACTGAGTTTATAACAAACTAGATATCTCACTCCTCTTAAGCTCAAATCAGTCAGATTTGTAAAAACAATGTCAAAATTTTGTTCATCACCCTACAGGAGTGTTTTCCACTTCACTTCAATCCATCATAAATGGTTGTTGTTCATACCTTTTTCTCTTTCCATAGGTGCAGTAAATGAACTTTCACGAGCGCCTGCAGTGACTTCCTCTGCAGAGTTTTTAATTCAGTGCCGTCTGAGGGCCCAAACAACACAACCAGTCAGTGCTGTTTTTCTTTTTTCAAAATCAAAAAACATTACTCTTACATTGATGAACTATTTAGATTTGACTTCTTTCTTGTGCTTTGAAATGTGAAACATCCCGTCTGGCCGTGATGTTAACTCTTTGCCCCAACATTGGTGTAATGTTGAAATTGAAATGTTCTAGTTGCTGGACAACATGTTTAAGTGATAAATATGATCCCCTGTTAGAATGGGTCTTCCTTGCCATCAAAGAAAAACAAACAATGCATCTTAGCAGGCACAGAAACACACGCAGCAGGAAGCACCCAATTATCTTTGCTCACAGTAAATGAGAAATAGTCAAATAAGCATCGCATTAAGGATGTGCATCTTCATAAAGAAGAATATAAAAAGCCAGGGAAGACATCCTCAATCACGATTCCTCACAACCGTCAACACAGAGCCAAATGTCAGCTATTTCATAAAACTACAACCCCATATCATCAAAGCCGTCCCTGCGGAGGCGTTATTCTTGATCGCTCCTCCCATCTAAGTGCCCTATTTCTTCACATAGTCATCTTTGTTTGCAACACTTGTGTCACGTCACAGAGAGTAAAAAGCCTGCACTCGATTCATCTTAACAGTTTGTGTGTCTCTGGGAAAAGAAAAAGTAAAAAAAATTCAGTCTTTGTTGCCAGAGAACAGAAGGCTGACAAAGTTTTACAGAGGCAGCCATGAAGTTCTGCCTCATTAGATAGAATAGCTGTTCTATATTCAGGGTCTCTGTGGGGCAAACAGTTGTAATGAGTGGGCCAAGCTTGGTTCGTTCCGCCAGAGCAAGGGCCTTTTTGTCTGGGCTTGGTGGGTGGGGTTGGCTGGGATAAAGGGCCCAGGCAAGCCTTTTAAAACCTGGACTTCTCTATAACTGAGCAGACTATTTTAAAAGCGTATAAACGTTTTTTTAATCAGAAACCCTGTAGGATTTCAGGTTCCCCTGCTTATCTAGAAACGGTCTAATTCAATCAGTTACATCAGAGCAGAAACCCAAACGGACATCAGCCAGGTGCGTTGTTTTCCCACGCTGCACAAAAATGGAGTTGGTGATCACAAACAACTAGATTATTTATGTCTTCATCAGATGCTGCGATGTCAACACTCATATCCAGTCAAAAATATTTCACATTGAAGTTCTGTGCAGGATTTAGGCGGCTCTATTGGCAGAAATACATCATAATATTCATAACTTTGTTTTCATCAGTGTAGAGTCACATTTTGCTTAAAGGAAGCTAATTATATCTACAAACAATATGGGTCCTCATCCCCAGAGTTTCCAATACTGTTTTTTACAGAATGAACAAGCCAAAGGCTTGCTCCAAAGCAGGACTTTGATGTTTTCAGCAGCAACCAAAATGAGTAGAGAGGATATTCAGGTGGCTGCATCCATGGATATCACTAAAGACTACAAACTGCTCCTTTTCAGTTCAATCCTGCTTTGTTCTGACTCTGATTTTAAGGACCTTGGTCACTTCTGTCTGTTGTAACAACATGTTTTTCACCTTTTTCCAGGAAACCGGTGTACACCCACAGGCAGATAAACTTGTCAGCATTTTACATAAAAGCGGTCTGTTTATTTTGAGGTATACAGCAAAACAGTTTGTGTCAGCATCTTACGGTTGACCTCTAGTTTACAAATGATCTAACCTTGAGAATTTGTATAACATATGATCATATAATTGCTCATAGCGTTTTGCTACTTTCCCGTATCTCCAAGCGGTGAACCCATTTTTATCATAATGAATGAAACTGATGGGCAAAATCCTAAAAATAAAACCCCCTTGGTCCTTTCGAGCTGCTATAATCAATATGTTTATGTTATGACAACATGTCACACAAAGTCATGAAATAGAAAAGTATTTCATGAAGCACATCAGCTAGACAGTTAGCAAGCAGATAGTGAACAAAGCAAGATGTAAAACAGTTAAAGAGCAAAAAGAGAATATTTCACTTTCAACTATTAAGGCCCTTATACACCAAGTGGACATCGGCTGTAAGGAACATATAAATTGGTAAACAAGTGTGACTCATCGTTTTGGTGTGTAACACAGCAGTTTTTCAGCCTGGTTGAATTAACTTGGGGTCTGTCAGTGAGAGAGATCCTTCTGATTGGCTGTTCAGGTAGCTGGTGAAACCGTGATTTCACCAACTAAAGTGTGGCTTCTTCTTATTTTTCATTTCTGTCCCTTCCTGTCTTAATCCACAACCAACGGGCCCAAAGCTGCTGTGGCCAATCCAGCAAAAGACAGGCCTCACCAACCATATTCTCAAAATATACTCAAGAATGAGTGAATGACATTGTTATCGTAATAGGTAGACATTGCCTCCAGTTTCTCTTGTTGAATACCGTTGAGACTGCTGACCCCTTCTGCGCTGGAGAGTTAGGTCATCTTAATGATACACCTCAGCTGCCGGTTAGATGTGGCTACTACTTTGCTCAGCCGCCGGTGACATGAGGGGGCCCAGTCGGGGTCACTTTTGTCTTCACTGGTTCTTAAAGTCAGTCTGGTGAATAATAGGGAATTCCTGGTTTCTGTGTCCATATAGAAAAAGTAGTTGGGACTTTACCAACGCTTCCCGTGCATGGGCATTATGTCGACAGTACATGGCAGACGTGTGGATTACAGGGTTCTCATGTAAAGTCTCTCCTCAAAACAAGCGTCAATGTTTTTCTTCTGGCCCTCGTTTTCTTTGGACGGTATCTCCTTTTCTGATTGGAAAGTAATTAAAGTGCAGGGTAGCTGATGTGCTCAGTCGGTGCCGTTAGGGTGGAAAT
Organism: Odontesthes bonariensis; assembly: GCF_027942865.1. Lineage (NCBI taxonomy): Eukaryota > Metazoa > Chordata > Actinopteri > Atheriniformes > Atherinopsidae > Odontesthes > Odontesthes bonariensis. Next base: position 28,269,386 of record NC_134519.1, on the reverse strand, counting down.
CCAACTCAGGCCAATGTTGCTTTGTAATCAGGCAACTCTTTGCTTACATATGCAGTCAGCAAATGCAGGTTTAGCTTTCCAGGGTCTTTTATTGAAAATCTGCTTTGAAAAGTCAGTACACTATCATTTTGGTCATGAAACTGTGATATTTGATCAGTTACAGCCTGTCTTCTCCTCAAATAATCAGTGATGTATTTCTGATTCTTTTACAATGGAGACCACAGGAAAAGAGAAGCAAATTTGAGACCAGCCTACAAACAAATTGCAGTGTTTCCTCACATGTTCAAGCCATGATCTTTTACACGAAAACAGTGTACAATGAAAGGATTCCTCTTCAGTTGCATGCTTATCATGATCAAATAGCTTAAAATCGGCTACTTGAATTATAATTGTAAAGTTGAATGCCATAATAATCTTTCTGAATTATATAATAGTTTCATATGTGTTTATAGATTAAAGTTTGAAATTTACAGCAAACGGCAGTGGCACTCAATTAAAAAAAAAAAAAGATCTACTGCCTGAGCTTAAAGACACATCTGTGAGTTGTCCTCCAGAAAAAAAGATTAGAAGATTGGGAAACCATCTTGAAGTTGCCGTTTCATGTCTGTGTCCTAGATTCAACTTGATGTCCTTTGATTGCTCACAGAAAGACAGTCGGGCTATGGTGCTGTGGGCCAAGATAATGGGGAGAAATTTGCACAGTGTCATTATTTTCATTCTACTCTGTAGAAATCATTTCGAATAGGCGGTATTTCATTGATAACTTAATAGGCCTCTTTTCTCTTTTGAGGTTGGCTCGCTCAGGGGCTAATAATGCAAATGTTATACAGGCTATTAGGGGTGTTTAGCAAGCTTGTTTCTGAAGACGTGGGTATTTGCTGGGCAGATGGACACAGCCCCGGGGCTGCCCTCACCCCTTGACCCCCCACAGATGTCCCAAACTCAGCCGGAGCTGCGTCACGGAGCAGTGGAAAATCAGTAACACACCGGAACCGACGTGTCAATACGCAGGACAATTAGGAGCGTTTGAGCGCCGGTTCTGGCTGCGCAGCGGCGCTCGGTGCTGCGTGAAACACGCAGCCATTACAGCCGAGATAAAAGAGGGAAAGAGGCCATGCGGTGCCTTTCTGAGAAGCCCTGTTTGACCGATGGCTCCCGCCTGAATAGGGCTCTGGTGGTCATACATAAATTAAGAGGTTAAGTGAGCCATCAGGAACAAATGTTTGCATTTATTACCAAAGAATAAAAGGCTCCCAGCAGTGAACTCACAGCCCCAGAGAGTTTTCCCTTTGGGTTGACTTTAAGCATGTTTGAAATTACTTGCAGTTCTGTAAAGGCCAGTCTATCTCTACATCAATCAAGTCTAATTAACCCCAACAAAGCTTATTCTTACCATGCAGATAAGGATTTCGGCACGTCAATAAGAGAAAAAAAAGAATATCCAATAAAGCAAGCTGTTAAACGCAGTATCAGACACTATAGGGTGAGAATATTTGGGGTTATGTGCGTTATTAAGGAACACATACTGTTCCAAATGGACAACCAGGAACGACACACATGCAACAATGTTAAAAAACAATTAGCTGCGACTTCATTAAGACATCAGAAGCTGCACCGTTCAGGAGGCTCGTTATACAGAGCAAACATTCCCACTCACATGTGAGGAGGGATCCCGCAGGAATGCACGAGGCAGGTGTAAATTTAAACCGTTAATGAGGCGCATCAAAAGCATCAAAGACGCTCCGTGCTGAGCCATTCTACCATTAGTCCATACTAGACAAAAGCCATCCGAGACTTTTCCTCGCTAAACGGTGCAGAATGGGTCCAAACAGCGGGATTTCTATTGTAGCCCCAAACCCCCTGTAGACTGTAATGGGACAACCGGCCAAGTCTATGAGTCTGGAGTTATAACAAGACAGATGAAGCGTTCACCATTGGTTGGATGGTAAAGATCAGCATGTGGATACTTTTTACTTAGATAAGAATTTAATTTGCTACAAAAGGATTCAGACTAAAATGTATCAGTTGACCTGTATCACAGTTTTGACATACTAGAAATACTAGGCCTATATTACACAATTATAAAATGATGTAAAAGTGACATGGCTGTCGTATTAACAGTGAACAGAAATGTACTTTCCTTAACAAAAATGGCCGGAGCTCAGTATCAGCTATGCACATACTGTATATCATGGGCTGATACACTGGCAGGCCAATGGCAGATTAAATGGTAGATGTGTACCACTTTAACGAGATAAGGAACATCTGTTTGGATGTGTTAGTATGGTTCAGTGCTGGCCTTCGGGGGTTTGCAAACACGTGTATGTTATAGTCTGAGTGATAGAAGACTATAACATCTTCAGTCCTAACTCAAGTCCTACATTTAGGGCTCATGTAAGTGAGGGGTTTGAGCTAAATATATGTAACAAATTCAATGGTCCTTGTAGTATTTATGCACTGTTATATTGTATTGCTGATGCTTTGATTTGTTATTCTGGAGACTTGAGCCGATAAGGCTTGAACTATCTTTCTATTTATAAATTCACTTTTTTAATTATATGGGATTTTTTTAAACCAATAGTTAGGTTTATTGCAAACTCGCCTTGCCAAACTTGCATTCTTTTATAGAACTTAGTGAAAAAATGTCTGTCATTCTTATTTATGAGGCTGTGACAGTTTAAAAAAGTTCAAAAGTCTTGAGTCACCCCCTAATTTCTTTATATATTGCGAGGAAAATAGGAGATAGGAGCAGTGATTAATTGAAACGTGTGTAAACAGAAATGAAAATGCTATATTTAAGACAAAAGCAGAGCTTTTACAATTCTATGAAGCTTCAAAGTCAATATTTGGTATGAGCACCTTTATTCTTCAACACAGCCTGAACCTTCTTAGACAAGCTTTCATCCCAAAGCTCTTCTTTGGATGTTGGCTGTCTTTTGTTCCGTTCTCTGTCAAGATGATCCCACACTGCTTCAGTGATGTTGAGGTCCGGCCTCTGGGGAGGATTCATCCCTCCATCAGACCTGTTGCCACTGATTTTCAGTCCACTTCTTGTGTCATTTGGCATAGCTCAGCCTTTTCTCCCTGTTTCCCTTCCTTAAGAATGGCTTCTTGACAGCCACCCTTCCATGGAGACCATTTCTGATGAGGCTTCAGTGAACAGTAGATTGATCAACTGAAGGTCCAGATGCGTCTCTCAGATTTATCCAATTCAGGGTCACAGGACTCTGGAGCCCATCCAAACTGCCATCAGACGAGAGGCAGGGTACCCTCTGGACAGGTCGTCCGTCCATCACTGGGCCAGCATAGAGACAAAGGACACAAACAGCCATCCACTCTCACACTCACTCCTGTCGATTTAGAAACACCAATTAACCTTTCACATGTGTTTTTTTTTATCTGTGGGAGTGAAAGAGTGGCAGAAACTTGCAGGAAGATACAAGAAGCCTCTAGACTCTGACTACTAGAAACATTCCTAAATGCTGCTATTGTTGGTGAAGGCATAGCAACGCGTATTGTTGAAAGGTGACAGTGATGTCCAAGGCACACTTTGCTTTTGTATCATTTTATTTCACCATAAGAAAACCTTTTTTGTTGTTGTTTAACAAATCTTCACAAAAGATTGAAAGGAAGGCCGCAGTGCAGTTGTCAGATACGATGAATGTAGAGAAGTACAGTGTTCAGTATTTCAGCATATATTTTCAATGTTTCCCACGTGTTACAATGTGTTGCAGCAAAGCACAGAGAGCTTCCTACTCCATGAGACATGGCAGGCTAAACACAGGAGAAAACCGATGATGCGCATATAATTTACTCTTGAGTCTCCTTTATTCCCTTTATTCACCACTTTGGCAACATATTCCATTTTAGTTGTATCTCCGTGTGCAAGGTGTGTAACTTTTCACGTACACAAAGAAACACCGCATGACTTTAGCCATTGCTGTTTAATAAAACTTTTCACTCAGGATTTCAGCCCATTCTTTTACTGATTTGGCAGATTTACGAAATACACTTTCATCTGAATTAAATTTACATCATCTATCAATTCAGAACAGAAAAAAAATATTCTGTTGTCTGCAGAAAAATTCCCCTTTCACGCTGCCAAAATGATCTTTTACACTTTATTTTTCTACATCAGAGTGAATTGACAGAAGATTGGGAGCGGGAAACTTTTCTATCGTGTTTCTAGATGTGGAAACCCGTTGTGAATGTTCACTAATACATAGCAAATTGTCCTTAGGCGTGTGAATAACATATCTGAATGATGAAATCCAGCACATTTCCCTTTGGCAGGCAAAGTCCCTTAAATCCTTGCATCTCACCAAGCACGTAGGGGTGGGTTTTGGGAAATGAGGTATATGCGTGTATCTCCTTGAGGGCTGATGAGAGGCTTGCATGTGCATGTGTACACTTGCTGTAGGTGGTAACATGTGCGAATGTCGCTTAAATAAAAGGCAGCTTATGCAAATTGCCTCATGTGACAAACTCAAGGGACAACGATGGTGCCTCACACAGAGTTTTAATGTGCTGCTCTGGCGGTGTTTTACCCGGGACTAACAAGGCACGGTGCACCAACAGGGCTGAGCAGCGGTGTTCACGAGCAGGAGACAAATTCATGGGCCTTATGTGAGGCAACACGGGGGGCCCTGCTGAGCCCAGGGATGAGGTGCGCTGGGATGAATTAGCAACAGTCAAGTCTGTGGCCCACTTCTTTCCTTTGGAGACTTGATCGGTGACAACCAGAGTACGTGGCACACTGGCATGGCAGTCTCCTGTTTGTGTGCATTGTCAGGGGGATAACAAACAATAGGGGCGAGATACTCTCCTCTCCACTCTTCTCCTGGCTTGTCAGTCATTTCTCATCCGTGGGACAGCAAAGGTGGCGCGCCTCCAAAGCGTGGCCTACTTTCCCGCTCTCACAGAGAGTGGAAATGGGCTCGACTTATTTCTCTGCGAACGTCTGTCTGATTTTAATTAACATCACAGTGCTTGTGATAAAACAGCGCTCTGTCTATATCTCACAGCAACAACATCCCACATCCGCCTTCTGTCTCTCATTGTGTGTGTGTGTGTGTGTGTGTGTGTGTGTGTGTGTGTGTGTGTGTGTGTGTGTGTGAGGGAGTGACAGAAACTCAGAGCTGAAATCTATAATTTAAACCGAATGCCCACAAGCTGCAGACTGCAACACTGATTTCAACATGCTTCTCTCAGGTCGCACATGAGCAAGTGTTGCTGTGGGTGTTTTCTAACACACGCACACTCGCACTCAAATCAGCACTCACTCGCAAACACACACACACACACACACACACACACACACACACACACACACACACAACCTACTGCTGTATTTTTAATTGTTGTTCTTGTTCTCCCTCCCCCAAATATATAGCATCGTAGGCATTGTGGAGTTCAGTGTTTTCCAGCGTGGCACTCTTGTGTGTTTGTCACATGGAGAGTATTTATAGCATATTCTGTCAGACAATGTAGTGCATTTGTGTGTATTCATTTGGAAATAATAACATTGACAACTGCTTGAGAGATGGAGGGGTTGAGAGAGGGAGAGGGACTCATTTTGAGCATGTACCCACTAACGAGCTGTATTGTGCTCCAGGCGATCTGTATGATAGCTTGAAGCTGCCGTGTGTGTGTGTGTGTGTGTGTGTGTGTCTAAGTGTGTGCGTGCCCACTTATTGGCAGCTGAGGGATCTTAACAGTCTCTCGTTTTTTCTAATTTTTATGTGTGACTCTCCTATCTTACTTTCTTCATCTCACTTCGTCTCCCGTTTCCTTTCCTTTCTTCCTACATCTCTGTGTCTCATCTCCTCTCACCCATCTCCTTTCTCCCCCTTCCTCTCTTTTCTTTTCTTTTCTTTTCTCCTCCTCGCCTCCATTGTTTTTGCCCTCTCAGATGTAGGTTTTGCTCTGTTATGGCCCAAACTCTCACTTCCATCCCATTGTTTAGAGTGTGTTGTATTATCCATCTCCATTCCACTTTGTTCACTCCACTTCACTTCAAGTAGCTGCAACTTATGAGCCACACAAGCTCACGCCGGCGCACACGCACGAGCACACATGCAAGCAAGCGGCGCCACAATCCCATTAGCTTTAATATTTCAGCAGCGTCATAGCGTTTGCCAGCAGCCTTGTCACCGCCTGCTCCCCGGGGACGCAGATCCTAGATCAGCCTGCCATGTCCTCACCCACCAACATCGGCACCAGCACAGGGAAGGCACTCAGCTGACCTCAGAGATAAACTTTTGCTGCCGCACCCAGCATTCCCAGGGGCCCCCCAACCCAACCAACATCCCATCCTCCTATCACCTACCACCACTGCCGCTACTGCCATCTCGAGGGAGGTGCAGGAAGAGGGGAAGGGGAGAAAAAGAGGGCTGGAAGGAGGGTAGAGCGGAAGGATGCAAGGAGGCAAGACCGTAGGAGGGGGAGAGGGAATGAAAATAAGATGAGCAGGAGTGAGAGATACAGAGAGGTTGTGTGGGTGGGCTATGGGGTGCTGATTAGGCCCTTGGTTGGAAGTGCTCAGCAGCTTACCGTGGATGTGCACACGCTCACACATATGCAGCCACAGTTGCATGAACATTGTTCCACATTGTTTTTATAACTCATTCAGTGTTACAAAAGCTTTGGAGGTGTACAGTGAGGACGCCGCGCTGAGTTTAGTTATTCTCTTAGAAATTCTTTGTTCTCTGAGGTGGAATATTTCCCTTTTGTTCTAAAATTCCTGTCTCTGATCAACTGGATGGGAAGGTCTGCTGCATAAAGGAGCTCCCTGTGTATGGGTGTGCATTTATTTATATTTATCTGCATATCTGCATCTCTGTCTAATGCCCATCTTTGGGTGGAAAGCTGAATGTAAAGAATCCAACGGAAATCTGTGATTTGCACAGAAGAAATGGGTTTCCATGTTCAACTGCTGCAAAAAGAAAAAAAAAAAAACCCTTGTCACAGCATGAAGGGTCCTTTTGTTCTTGCTTGAACTGGCTTCCATTCAATTTTCCAAGGTCTGACCACTCTTTGGCTGTACGGAGGCTGTGAGAGCGTGAGCACATACAAATCCAAACCTGCACACACAAACACAACTCTGTTCTTATGTCCATGGGAGTTATAACTCATGCATGATCACTAAACGGAAACATTTGTTATCTCTACAACAATACAGCAAGAGGAGCTAAATCTTTCATAGCCCCCTCACCCCCACTGCCACTATCCCCTCACCAACTCTAAAGCCCACACACGAACACACTCCCTGAAACACATGGCTACACGTACACACAGCCGCCTGCCACACGTTGGAGCTCGCAGGTCATCCTCCTGTGAATTCACCAAAAGAGGAGGCACTTAGGCATAAATAAGCACACAACACCTCTCCTCAAACCTCAAACCTTCATTAAGCAGTAAAACTGTGGTGGGGTGTGCAGTCACCTGCATCCACACTCGCACATCTTCACGCCCTGATAAACATATCGTCATGAAACATTAATGCAGATATATCTCTATTGTCTTGCAATGAAACATTCAGGTTCTTGTTCAGACTGATACATGCTCTCAGAGCTCATCCTCTATTCACACAGACTAAGCAGTCACTTTGGGGGCTTCTCTGCCACCTCAACAAGACAAGCGTCTTGCAGACTTCCCGACTTTACTTCTCTCCTTTTTGGTGAAAACCCTCGAAGTTCTGACCTACTTAACAGAGCTTCAGACATGTCAGCTGTCACCTTATGCATTCCAATAATGGACCGCCAGTGTTTCTTTCCCTTTTTCATTCTGTTAGCTACTAACAGTATGAACTCGCTGCTTACTATTATCCAAATATTTTAACAAAGTTTGAAATGATTTTCTACCCTCCACATTCATCATTTGATTTCATCCTCATGTGAAAATTATTCTCTTTAAACAGGTTAAAGGTTCAAAATCCAGTTTACCCATCATTACAGAATGCAAACCTCAAGTAGCAGAGACAGAACAATAAAATACCATCCAGTTGTTTTGTTATGTAACTGTGTTGAATTTCCTGAGTTAAAGGGGCACTAGGTAGCATTTTCACCTAAAATTATAGCCTTCAGGAGTTTAACAAAGGTTAAACAAGTCAATAGTAAGCGAATGAAGCCTGTCTCGCTCCCAACAGGGGTCTGTATGCTGAAAATCCCACATGTAACTTCGGCAGGAGCAACCCACTTCTGAAGTGTTGTGATGCGCGAGAAGAGTCGTTTGTGTTTACGGCACTTAGCTAGGTACTGTATGCTAGCTGTAGTTGTAGGCTATGTGTTCGCTTGCGTTGAAGAGCCAACACCAAGCGTTTCCTATTCTGCCTTTCACAGACTGAATATGAAACGTTCGATGTTGGCACTTCCCATCTTTGTGAAATTTCTCCAAGCGTGATCTTGTTCATCTACCATAGTGATCTGCGTTTTAGATCGTGAAGAGACAGGTGATGATGGTGCTCTAATTCCTCCTGAGTTCGAGACGTAGCCTAGCTTCAGAAATACACGGACTGACCTGATTAGAATAAGAATAGCGTTTTGATCCGAACAAGAATTGTTATCTACAAATGAAAATTGATTAATTTGTGATTGTAATCGGAATAGTGTAGAGCTAGTCTGCGTTTATTGCGGCGTGTGTTGGTAGTGCTTGCGCGCATCTGTCTAAGATGTAACTTTTGTAAGTGTCTGCTAATACAAAGGAATCACTCCACGAATACACCATGATGAGGGAAGAATCCCATTCAAGATCAGCAACAGTCCATCCATACATCCATTATCTGCCGCTTGTCCGGGGATCGGGTCGCGGGGACAGCAGCCTGAGCAGAGAAACCCAGACGAGCTGTCCCCGGCCACTTCCTCCAGCAACAGGATTATAGCACATTATCTTGAGTTCTCTCTTCAGAAAATCTCTGATTATAGTATCTTACGTGGGCAGTCTACACTTGTGAATCAGATGACCTAACTGCACTGACTAAATAACACAATGGCAGCATTCGCCACGATGGTTAGTTAGTGGGTGTGTACAGGTGGGCATTTTTACGACAGTGTAGAATTTCAGTTTGACCAATAGAGATCGCTATACTGCCGCTAAACTACCTTGTATCCCTTTAAGAGTTAAGATAAATGGAAATATTAACAAAATACACTTATGAATTTGAAGGCAAAAACAACATGATGGAGATTCAATCTTGACAGTGTTTGTGTTACAGTGCAAATTCAGGATGTGCCACTGGTACCATGGAGTCTTGTGCTATTTCAGCGTCGACCATGGTCTACTCATTGAATGTTGATAGACCTAAATGTCTGAGGAGATGAGAGCACAAACTCAATCTTGTTGTGCGTTTCATAATTGTCTTACAGAAGTTCTTTTAAATGTCACAAACCTCAATCCACTTGTTTTGGTACCCTGAGACACAATTTTCTCTTTTTTTTGTGCTTGTGGACATGAAATTAACTCCATAGAGGAATACATTCACCAGGCACTGAATCAAAACTGTCTTCATTTTAACAGAGTAAAAGGTGTGCATTTTTTGGTGGCGGAGCTCCACACACCATCCACACTTTCTGTCTACATTCATGTGTGTGTTTGTCTGAAGTCCACTTATTCCTGTCTTTCCGTTTTTACCTCTCTGGAACTTGCTTGCAATATGGTGAAAAATTGGAACTTAGATTTGTCACGCCCAGGGACTCGTTTTTAGTTTTCATGTTTAGGTTATGCTTTTGTTTTCGGTCTATGTTTAGTTTTGCCTTAGGCTACGTGCCCACGACAACGGTAACGACAGATAAACGCAGAACATTTCGACAGATGTGCCTATCTTGCACACGGCGACGGCGTTTTTAGGAGTTCAAAACGGAGAAAACGCAAACGCCCTCCAGAGTGGAGATCTTGAAAACAATCCAACCTCTCGTCGCCGTAGGAACAGTTCAAAACGCAGAAGTGCGTTTTTTGCACACGTTAAGTGGGTAATTCTCCATGAACGACTCCCATATCTCACTATATTTATTTTGGACACTCTCCCAATCCACATTATCCACTGCCTTCCTGGCTTTGTAGTTCAGTGTCGTGTTCAGGAGCAACTGGACCTCATCATCTGTCCAAACAAAGTTTGAAGGCGTACTGTTGTTGCCGCCGCGCTTCGCCATTTTCTTCCAACTGACGCGGAGGAAGTAGCCACGAAACAGGCATTTCTCAAATTTATTAATATATAACTCATATAACAATACCAAAGGTATTGTTGCTACTGCAACCTACGTCCGGGGCGTGCATACTACATAGGCAAACTGCGAGTTTTATGAGTTTTATACGTTTTCCCTGTTCCCATGGATAGACAGATATCCACCCCCAAGCGCTCGTGAGAACGCAGATAAATTGTGGAGGAAAAAAACGGACATCTGTGTAGCCTAAAGCCTGATTCTTACTCGGCGCAACCGCGCAACTGTTCTGGCTCGAGAACCATTAATGACGTCATCGAAAGCGCCAGCCCCTTCCAAGGCCGGATTAACTATATGGGCCTGTGGCACAGTGCCCAGGGGCACCAACCATTCACACCCAGTGGGGGGGCACCACACGACAAACTTTAAAAATAGTTTTTTCATGAATGTTTGTACACTTAAAATGATTACATTTGACACTTGACATAAATATTCATATAAAATTCATTATTAAAACTAATATGATAAGAACAGCAACGATATATCATAATTCTGAGCAATAGTGGCCTAATGTGAACATTAACCCCCCTCCCTCAACCTGTCAGTTGAGCCAGTCCACCTATGGTGAAATGCATCATGTTTTTTAAAAAACGCGGTAAAAATAAAAATAAATGTATAGACATCAATTGAGTGGTTGTGCGAAGAGAAAAATAAAAAAAATAAAAAGACTCCAGGCGTTTAGCGGCAATTAAAAATGTTCCAGTGTTAGATCGTTTCTTTATAAAAACATCGACAACTGCTGACAACCAGCTGGCTATTGCTAACGGTCCCACCATCTACCCCAACCGGGCGGCTAAATATGCAGCATTAGCACGGCACGACGGTAAGAAAACCAGGTTTCTTACAAATGATCTCTTCCAATGCCAGCTGCCGAACAAACAGTCAGTGTCTAGAGATTGGCTAATATATTCACCCTTCATGGTGTATTGTTTTGCGTGTAAATGCCTGGCCGGGCAGCAAAATGCTTTCACTGAGGGGTACAGTGACTGGAAACACCCGGACAGTCACAGCCCACGAGAAGAGCGCAAGCCACCGCGAGTGTCTGCTCTCACTTCTCAGGAGGTCACGGAATGCGGGTACGGTTGATGTTGTTCTCAGACAACAAAAAGAGGATGCGGCGAAGTATTGGAGAGAGGTGTTGCGACGCTTTGTGGCCGTGATGAACAGGGTGCTTGCGCAAGTCTTGAAAGTCTTAATAAGTATGGAATTTTGAAGCACTGTTTTCCAGACCTTGAAAAGTCTTGGATTTTGTGTGAAAGTCTTAATAAAGTATGGAAAATAAATGTATAGTAGAATGTTACAGTATGCTTAAAGGCATTGTGAAATGAGAAATAGGAAGGTAGGCTATAAAACTATCATTTTACTAACTGGTCACTTACTGTATTAGCCCAATGGGATGAGATGTGAGTGAAGAGACTGAATTCTACATACATTCATCCATCCATTCATTTTTATAGATAGTTTTTGTGACACTTGTTTGATGTGAAATTCATGTACTTGTGATTTTCATGTTTTGAAACGTTTTCATCAGTAAAAGCATAATTTACTGTGAATAATGCATTTGTTCATTGAATACTAGCCTATAAAAATTAACATTTCTAATAAACACAGTTGGTACAATCTGAAGTAGGCAGTAGGCACACAAGTTACAAGTACATATAGTTAAGGTCTTTGGCAAAAAAAGTATCAGTTTTAAAAAAGTCTGGAAAAAGTCTGGAATTTTGATTTGGAAAAAGAGCAAGCACCCTGGTTAAGTTTTGAAGTGGTTTGGCATTCCAGGGAGACAACTTATGGTGCTCTGGGACGGCTGTGGCAATGACGTCCCCCTGGATAATAGGAGTGTTGTTAGTGCTGCATAGGTGGATGCTCTTTGAATTGATAATATATTTCAATATAGACAAATGCTCTTCGAATTGATACACATTTTGAATCTGTACATTTTAATATATGGATGCTGTTTGGATTGATAGTGAATTGAATTGATTGGTTTTAAATGGAGATATTTGAATAATCCTACATACTGTATATAGATGGATGCTGCTTTAATTGTTACTGATTTTGAATGAATACGTTTGAAAATGTAGCTTAGGGGCACTTGAGGTTTAGTGCCCAGGGGCACCACATTGACTTAATACGGCCCTGGCCCCTTCACAGTTCCTTCAGCTCATAAGCGCAGTTTGCGCCGAGTATGCGTCACATTTGCAGTTCTCTCCAGACCAGCGGGCGTCACTGTTGAGGAAACAAGCTGAAGAACAGGACGAAGAAAAGCATACGAAGAAAGCATACACAATGCCACCTGTGGTGTCACGTCAGCAGAGGCTGGCACATCTGATGCGGATGCGGAATGAATTTACTCTGGGTGTAGAACTGTATATGTATCTCAGAGCTAAGCGGCTGCGGCAAAAACAGAAGAGAAGGTGGAATGTTCGTCCTTTGCAACAAGACAAACTTTGTCAAACGTTGTCAATCGTTGTCCTTTGGGACAACCATGCGCGTAATTTGCACGGGGGTTACGGGGGTCATGACCCCCTCAAAAATCAGATCCAGCTAATATAACCCCCCCCAATATCATCAAATCAAATCATCAAAAAATATCATAAAATTCTGAATGAATAACTTTTGTTTGTTTTCTTTATTCATTCATTTCATTTCAAGATAGTATCATGTTTTAAATAATCTGTAATATAACCCCCCCCCCCCCCCCCCCCCCCCCAAACCGACTACTTGGTATTACCCAACCCAATTTCTCTACCGAAAGTTTGTTTATGCGCAGCCGCTGGACCTGGTGAGTGGTGCCAGAGGGTGCCAGGGATCACTGTGTGGAACCAATGTCACTGAACTGTATCTTAAAGGATAAGACCGGTTTTTTGACATTGGGCCCTTGATTTCACATTATAACATGATGTTCTACTCACCCCTGCTTGTTGTTGAACATTTGGAGCTGTTCCGAAGATATTCGCGAGGCGTCTGGCTGCTCTCTTGAGATATTCGGCCATGAAACGGTTTCCTATGGGCAAGCTTATACAGGCACAAACTATGCTGTTTATAATTTATTAATTACTCTACACTAGCACTGATAACGTGGAGGTGCGTCACTTACTTAAAAAAATCCGGGTTACTAATTTTGAATTTTAGCCGAATGAATAAATAGGCAGCAGGTCTGTGGGCTGTCTGTGGCAGTAGCACGATGAGGACGTCAGTAGCCTAACACCCACTTTACGACAAAAAAATCAAAATTACAAGAACCCGGATTTTTTTAAGTAAGCGACGCACCTCCACGTTATCAGTGCTAGTGTACAGTAATTAATAAATTATAAACAGCATAGTTTGTGCCTGTTTAAGCTTGCCCATAGGAAACCGTTTCATGGCCGAATATCTCAAGAGAGCAGCCAGACGCCTCGCGAATATCTTCGGAACAGCTCCAAATGTCCAACAACAAGCAAGGGTGAGTAGAACATCATGCTATGATGTGAAATCAAGGGCCCAATGTCAAAAAACCGGTCTTATCCTTTAAGTTGCTGTTTGCTCCAAAACAGTCACACTTTTTTGGGGTTTGTTGTGCTAAGAGTTGTATTAACGAGAGTTAAATTGATGGAAAAGGGCTGTGACTTCTGCTCAGAAAGTTCACAAAGCTAGCGCGAAAATCTTGAATGTTGTCTTGCACATACCAAGACGTTCACCTCATGTGTTGCTTATATGTGATCCTGCAAGGCGAAACCAGTCGCTTTGGTAAAATTTACAAAACTAAGTTATTGTGCTCACATGAACGGCCATAAACTAAGTTTCCAACGATATGTATATTGAGGCTATTGCTATCGCTAAGATAACTGCATCCAAAGTTGGCATGGTTCTCCTGTCACGATAATGCTAGAAGAGAAGAAAATCACCTTTTTAAGCGGCGTTGACAACTGGAATAACTGCTAATGTGTTAAATCTTCACCGGGCTTAACAGTCAAAACATATGTTTTTCCGTGAAATTTGTTCAACCCGCCCAGTTTTCCAGTCGTTTCAGTAATATATTGTGGTCAACTGTATCAAATGCAGCACTGAGATCTAGTAGAACTAAGACTGACATTTTTCCACCGTCTGTATTCAGACATATGTTGTTAAACTCTTTGTCAGAGCAGTCTCAGTGCTGTGGTTCTGTCTAAAACCTGACTGGAAGGTGTCATAGCAGTTGTTTTGTTTTAAAAAGTAATTAAGTGGTTGAAAAACCGCTTTTTCAATGATCTTACTTAAAAATGGGAGATTTGAGATAGGCTTGTAGTTGTTCATTTGTGTCTTGTCAAGATTGTCCTTTTTCAGCAGGGGTTTGATTACAGCTTTTTTTTTAGTGGCTCTGGAAACACACCCGACATTAAAGACAAGTTCACCATCAGTAACATATAATATTATTAAAGGAGTCGACTCCTTTAATAATATTATTATTAATTTATAGCAATCTTAATGTGATAGTAAGTGGGCAATATGTGAAATCAGTTCAGAATAAAGGTGCAAGCTGCTCTCCAGTGTGCCAGCCTGTATTGTGTGATGTATCGAGAGTTGCATTGTGCATAATACATTTGCAGCATGTAGGTGCCAATACAGTGATGAAATTGATTAATCTTTAAGTTCTTGTCATCTGCCAATGTTGGCTAGTGCTTAAACACTGAATTTAACTACTGTGTCGTTATGGCATAAATAGTGAAGTGAACTGCTGCATTTACGTTAAGTAGCCTAAATCAGTAAAAGTATCACAATGTATTTCCAACACAGGAATGGCAAATTAGCAAGCAAGCAAGAAAATGATTAAATAAATAAATAAATATGCTGCGACTTTAACCCCTCCAATGGTAGACCCAAAGTTACGCCCTTGGGGACAACATTGTCCCAGTGTAACTTCATAGACGTGTCGTACAGATGTTTGTAGAGGCGCACCCTCTCGGTCACCGCGGTCTCTGCAGTGTTCATGTTTCCTTTCTCTTGGTCAGCTGTTTCCGGTTGAACTTGCGCGAAGTCAGAAAAAAAGTTGTGTGCGCGCCCTTGCGATGCGCGAGGATTTTTTAGCTTGCGACACGGGGCGTGGCGGAATTTTGGGTCACGTGACCGTTTGCGCCATTTGCGACCAGCTAGTAAGAATGGGTCAAAGCGAGGTTGCGCCGAGTAAGAATCAGGCTTAAGGCTACGTGCCCACGACAACGCTCTGAAGCATAAACGCAGATGTCCGTTTTTTTCCTCCACAATTTATCTGCGTTCTCACGAGTGCTTGGGGGTAGATATCTGTCTATCCATGGGAACAGGGAAAACGTATAAAACTCATAAAACTCGCAGTTTGCCTATGTAGTATGCACGCCCCGGACGTAGGTGGCAGTAGCAACAATACCTTTGGTATTGTTATATGAGTTATATATTAATAAATTTGAGAAATGCCTGTTTCGTGGCTACTTCCTCCGCGTCAGTTGGAAGAAAATGGTGAAGCGCGACGGCAACAACAGTACGCCTTCAAACTTTGTTTGGACAGATGATGAGGTCCAGTTGCTCCTCAACACGACACTGAACTACAAAGCCAGGAAGGCAGTGGATAATGTGGCTTGGGAGAGTGTCCAAAATAAATATAGTGAGATATGGGAGTCGTTCATGGAGAATTACCCACTTAACGTGTGCAAAAAACGCACTTCTGCGTTTTGAACTGTTCCAACGGCGACGAGAGGTTGGATTGTTTTCAAGATCTCCACTCTGGAGGGCGTTTGCGTTTTCTCCGTTTTGAACTCCTAAAAACGCCGTCGCCGTGTGCAAGATAGGCACATCTGTCGAAATGTTCTGCGTTTATCTGTCGTTACCGTTGTCGTGGGCACGTAGCCTTAGTTTCCCTGCACTCAGTTTATTAGTTCACTCACTTCACCTGTGTTTTTTCCGTCAGCTGCACTCACTCTCCAATCACTCTCACTCCCTATTTAGTTTCCAGCCTCCCTTCTTAGTTTGCCAGGTCTTTGTTGAATGTCATGTTTGTAACCCATGCTATGATTCCTGCGTCCCATGATTGCCCCGTTTTGAAAGCTAAGTATTTATTATCCATGCCATGTTAAGTCCTTTGTTTTGTTTTGTTTTTTCCAAGTATTTATCCAGTTAAGTCTTTTGAATCCAGCGTTGCTGCGCTTTTTGTTTGCACTTTGTTTTTGTTGTTAATAAATCAACCTTGTTTTTTCAAAGTCCGCATCCGTGTCCTTCCCTTCACCACACCTTGACAAGATTTCAGAAAGACATCACTGAATGGCAGCGAGACAAATAAAGTAGCAAACATGCTAACAAACTACAAGCTTGACTTTTAAACTATTCCAAACTTTTTTTAACACAAGGAGATACATGTCTAAAATACCCAAAGATTGACGAAAACTGAAAACTTCCTCAATTCTCTGTTTTTGTTCAAGAATGTTTGGACACAGTTTGTCCTTTCTGCAGTGCCCAAGGCCTTTTATTGTTTCACAGTATTCTTTGAGATTTTTTTGTTAGCTGACATTTAAGTTTTGGTTAAAACCTTGAAAGAACTTCCAAAGGACTTTTTTTTTTTTTTTTTTTTTTTTTTTTTAAATCAGAAGCAAAAAAAAGGGGGTTGGTTAAACCTTCCTCTTTGTCAACTATTACCTCTTCTACCTCAATCTGGTAAGCTTCTGCAAACTGAATTCCAAGTGAAATTATCAGTAAACAACAGCTGTCTAGGTAGGAAGGTAGGAAATGGAGCATAAATCTTATGGTAAACTCTGCAAAAATGATCAGCAGGAGTACAAAGCACTCTGTAAACAATCTGTAGTTACTGGGCTTTGGCATTTAATATTATATGTTGGCTGCTATCACTTTTAGGAGGCTTGAAATGGAAAAAAAACTGTTGTGTTCAGACAGAACAATGCAGTTATTGAGAGACACGCACAAGAAAAGGAGCACAAAGCAGCACCGTGAAGAATAGCTGGGTGGAAAGAGAGGTTGAGTGAGCCCTTGGACGCACACTTACAAACTCTGTCTCTCAGACACACACATACGCAAACACACACCCCAACACACACCAAACCTAAATCATCATTGGAAAATCATTAGAAATCTGGCGAAGTAGAGGGGCACAGATTGAGGGACAAACCCCTCATTCAAGCACACACAAAGCCTGGCCTGCACACACACACACAGAGAGGCAGCCGTGTGGAAGGGAAGTGGGGCGGTTCCAGTGATCCACTGCTGCACACACACACACACACACACACACACACACACACACACAGCCCCAGCCTCACAAACAAACCCTCACTGCTTCCCAGCCCGTCCGCCTGCTCACCCTCCGCCTCCGTCGACATTTATTGCTCCTTCTGTGTGAATATCTTCGGGTTTCATTCTCATGTCGGCCATTGTGCGTGTGTGTGCGTGTGCATGTGTGAATGGGTGTGTCAGTGTGAATGAGAGCCCCATTAGGGATTCATTTGTGTGTGGTTAACCATTGTGGAGAAAAGGCAACATTTTATTTGTCTGAACTCAACCCTGACCATATGGCAACACCTTGGCCTGCTCACTCCTCGTACTCCCCTTCACTTTTCGCCTCCTTCTCCAATTCTCCCTCTGGACTTTTCCCCTCTCTCTTCCCCTCTACCTCCATCACCCACAGTTCATCTGTTCACTCCAGCTCATCTGCACTCTCCTGCTGTAAAGTTTCCTCCCTGCCTTCTTCCTTCAGCTCACTTTTGGAGAGCTATCATGCAGCATGTGTGCACGGCCGTGTGTGTGTGTGCACGTTGTAGGTCGATGGGGACAGGCCTCTTTGGCTGTCAGCTAGAATCAGCCCTCACGTGTGCCAGTAATGTTGTGTATTGTCCGAAGACATCACCAGAGGAGCATCTGAGATGTCCATTAAAGTTCAGAGCAATTTATCACCATCTCCCTCCTCCTTCTCCTCCTCATCCTCCTCCTCTCTGCGTCTCCCATCATCCCTCGCTCCCCCCCTCTTCCCATGCTGTCACTTTCTCCTCCTTCCCTTCTCCTCCTTCCAGTCTCATCCCTCCGTCTCCATCCATCACATCCATTCGCTCTCCCTCTTTTGCTTGAATTAAAATTCAAATAGGATTAATCGGCATGTTTTAATTTGCTGGCTGAAGCGGGCTGCAGGAGGTGCGGAATGTAAATATGATTCGAAATTTAAAAAAAAAAAACATTTGTGGAGACTGTCTGTGTTTTGCTCTGTCTTGTATGTGTCTGTCTCTCTCCGCTTCTGTCTGTCACACTTGTTAATGCACGATGCCCTTGACATCTTGAGTGTGATTTGTGACAAGCTGAGGCTCCTGAAGGCTTCAAGCGTGTGCGTCCGAGGGCGTGCAAGCGTCTGAGTGTGTTTCCTGCGTGACAGGAGTTACCCTGGGGTTTGATAACTTTAGACGGCGACGTTAAATATTAAACTGGCCTCAACAACTGACAGCTCTCTAACACCCGTTCAACAGCCATTCAACATGCGTGCACTAGCTCCGTTTCACAAACACTCGCCCACACGTGTTCCAGCCTTGACAGTAAGTAGCTTTTCTCAGTGTATGGTGTGGATGTGCAAGTGCAAATTGTATTTGTGCTCCTGTGTGTGTGTCTCTTTTTGTGTGTGTGCGCGCGCGTGTATGTGTGTGTGCATATGCGACACAAGGTTGGATTTGGTCTTGTTTTTAATCAGTGGGATTTTGCAAATGGCCTCAGGCTTCTCCCAGGGACTAATTAGTGATGTGACTTCGGCATGATAAATAAACACACACGTGCGCGCACACACACACACACACAAAATAATGCAGTGATAAAACACATAAAAGAAAACAGACAAGAGAGTTAGAGAAGAGTCGGGATTTACTGATCAAATGAAAAAGACGCACATTTACAAGAGAAATAAACAAATGCTGACTGGTCCACACTGTTTCTTTCTGTCTCCACCCTCGTTTCTTTTTCTCCTTCTTTTTTTCGCCTGTACAGTGTGTTTCTGTCGAGTTTTCACTTTCTGTTTCTCTCCCTCTGTCACACACACACACAAACACACACAAATTCTACTATTTAATGTGTTGACAGCCTGCGCCCAAGTGAGAGCAGAAGGTTGACGGCCTAAGAGAATTCCTTAGGCTTTTCCACACTGCACCTTAATACACACACACACACACACACACACACACACACACACACACACACACACACACATATTCTGGCTGTGTAAACCAGAGAGATTAGCAGCTCATTACCATACCACAGGGGGGGCTCCACACAGGGGACTGTGTGTGCGTGTGTGTGTGTGTTTCTTTCTGTGCGTACGCCAGCGCACCTCAGAGCATTGTCTTCTGGTCATAACAACAACTGTTCCATTATTTGTGTGAGTGTGCCAGACTGAAAGTATCTTTAATCAGGGGGACAGAAAAACAGAGGCCACAGAGAATTACTGAATATGTTTTCATCGGCGAGACAATCAGCAGATTAAACAAAATCGCCTCGTTAAGCAGCTAATCCATCTGTCCAATCAGCAGGGAGGACAGAGGCAGCGGCGGCGCCCGCTCCCCGGCGGTGACCTCAGACAGATGTGGAGATGTGGAGATGATCCACTTTCAGAGTCACAGCTCAGATTCAAGGGAGGATTGTTTCATCCTTTTGAAGTCTTGTGTTTGGCATAAAAAAGGGGGAATGCAACCCAGTTTACAGAATTCTACTTTTCACGTTTCCTTTGGAAGTTGATTAAGCTCTGCTCTCTGCTAGCAAAGCGCTGCCACATTTTCAGACAGAAGGTTCGCTTTTTAATGCCTGTAATGCAGCCACACTATGAGGTTCAGGGGGTCTTTTGCGCGAGGTTCTCAAAAAGAGAGACTTAGCATGTTTTCATCTCAACCATTAACCCATGGCTGCTTGCCCACTTCTCTGACATTTTTGGTTAAATATAGAATTGAACATTCTTACTGATGACTCTTTGTTGCTTGTGAATCCACTTAGGCGTGTCGCTATTCTCTGGGATTTAGTAGGGTAATAATAATGATAAAAGAATTCAACTAAAAAAATTGTGTTGATATTACACATATGATAATATTGTAATTCGATCTCAGCTAATTCAGTCAAATATTATCAGTATCACGAATGCTTCTGGGCTAAATAATTGTGTAGTCAACTTGTGTTGTGGAGGAAAAATGCTATCAATGCCATCTGTCCTACACTTTTGCATGGTCTAATTTTTCAAGAAGAGCCACTGTACTGACTGTTATTAATAATAGGGCTCTTCCCATACCTCTTAACCACTCCCAGAACCTTGTTTCAGCAGTTAACTGAAGCCACTGTATCATCTCCCATCTTAATGGAAATCTCACAGTGTTGTTTCTTACTTCTTCAAGCAGTTTCTCACCAAAAAACTCTGGCTAAAACTGAGAAAGCTGTGGTGTTTACAGGGTCGAATAACTTTACTCAAGCAGTTAGCCTCCACTGAAAATGATGTGTGTAATTAGATGTGTTGCAGTGGTTGTAGAGTACTGATAAAGGTTCTTTCTCAGTATATTTTCTATTAGTTTTACCAGTCTGGACAGAATTACTCAAGAATGATCCTTGTGTTTTGGACAGGATCCTATTATCTAAATAACAAATGTCAACACTCCATACAAGTTACTTTTATATTTGTCAATAACATGATCATTTGTACACCAAGAAGCATACATACTGGGTCATTTTCTAAATTAAGCTCAGACATCTTTGATTTCATGCCCTTTTTCATTCCAAAACCTGTGTATTTTCCAACACAACCACAGACAAGGGGTCAGATTAGCTGTCTCTATTTTGCTTTTCAGGCAAAGGGGTGAATGTGTTGGGTCAATCGTGCAGTGTTGAGATGGGGATAAATGAGCGCTGTGCAAAATCTTAACTGGTATAGCTTTTGCTCTATTACAAGCTTTTGAAAGCTTTAAACTTTTCCAAGCAGTATTCCATTGATCTTCTGTGGTTGCATTGAGTTCCTTTTGCCACGTTTGTTTTAAGTGACTGGTACCTGTAACTTCTTGCTCTCTCATTGTGTTATAATGTAAACTTACTGAACTGCACTTGTGTGCTTTGAAGTGCATAGTTGCTTGAGAGGCTTTGATCTGATAGTGTAGTGTCCCTTATAACATCTGTAAATCATTTTTCTGATAGTTGACTAAAAGACATTAGGTTGAGACTGTCAAATCACACAGTCTGTCCATGCCTAAATGTCTAAATACAATGATGTGGATTCCTGATTAAGGTGTTCCAATGCACCTCAGTAAATTGGATCATGGTTTATTTTCATGTAGTCTGTCTATCTTGTTTTGAATCGTACATAAAATGCAAGGAGTATTGGTCATTTGGATGGCTTGGTGACCACTATTCCTTGACTCCCTAATGAAAACAAGTGCTGATTCTACCTGCAATAATGAAAAACAAAGGGTTACGGTCAGAAGTTGGGGTTGGCCCTTAAAGTCTGTTTGTGATGTTGCACCTGGGTGGATTAGTTTGTTGAAGAGTGAATAAACATCTTATTTAGAACTTGGTCAATCTTAGGGATTGAATTTAATTCTGGACTCACTGGGATCTGTTGGTTTCTTTAGCTTTGATAACTTTTTATGAGTTGGCACTCTATGACTATATTTCTGAATGTGGGCTAAACTGGATTTGATTATATCACAATGAACTGGATTATAATTAGATTAGATTGAACCGGACTTGCGCTGACCTTGTTTACTTTCTCTGTATAGTGTACTAAGATGGCTTTTATTGAGTTATTAATGCTATAAAGATGCTCGGAATTTTGTGAACATCATTAAATGATGAGCTGGGAGTCATTCTGTATCTTGTCTCAGACACTTTTCTTGTCTTTTTGCCTTTGTATTTGTTAAGCATAACAGAAAGAGGACAAGACAGACTCTTGACTCACGTTTGTGGCTGCAGAAGATGGCAGGTAATGTTCACAGCGACAACAGACACATCCCAGGGCAAATCTATTTTAAAGCTGACAGCCAGTGACCTCCTCCTCGAAGAAAGAGGAAATGCTGCCTGAAGCCTTGATCAGGACAAAGGCCCAGATTTATTTAGACTTTTAAAATGAGTGAGAAAAATATGCGTGTGTGTGCTTCACTTGCTCAACTCTCTCACATGCGAACATATACTCCCAGCATGCACACACACACACACCTCTTCACAATCAGAAATCAGCGCCTGGCTGCAGAGAGAAAAGAGAATTCATTAAACTCAGCCACCCACGCTGGGCCGCTGAATAGACAGGGGGGAGCGAGGGAGGTAAGGTGGGGAGGATGATGATGAGAGACAGGGAGGGAGAGCAAAGACGTTGAGAAAAGAAGGAGGAAGGCAACGAAAAGGGAGAAAGAGAGAAGGTGGAGAACTCTTAGCAGGGGCCCGGCACCAAATGAAGTGGACAGGAGGTCAGTTGAACAGAAAAGCTCTTTAGGAGCAATGGGATGAGCGAGAAAGAGGAGAGTAAAGACATGACAGAGCGCCAGGGAGAGAACAGAGCAAGACTATGTGTGAAGGAGGTGTTAGATGGGCTCTGGGGTCTGGAGTTTGTCTGAGATCATAACACACGCACAGAAGCAATTAAAAGTTGTCCTCACAAACTCATCAAACTGTCCTCCCTCCAGCCTGTAGCACTCTGTTGTCCCCGCTCGGCAGCTAGTGGGCCATCCTGACACCTTTCACCAAACCTGACTGACAGCCAATCAGATAATGCCTTCCTGGTAAGCATGGATGTAACCTGGAGCCAACATGTCAGCCTTTCAGTTTCTAACCTTTGCTCCTCTGTCCTCATGCCGGACCTAATCCACACTCTGCTAATCTGGTTAACTAGAGCTGTTTCTGAAATTAACAAAAGCCTAATCTAATTCCCACTTAGCACCAATTAAGAGATTACTGACCACACATCCTATTATCATAATCATCAACAGTCAAACAACAGGAAGAAGGAGTCAATAAAATGACAGTAGCAGTCGGTGTGTTGTTAGAGATTCTGTATACGACCGCGTCGCTTGCTCAGATGAGACGCAGAGATACAACAGAGGAAGAATTGCAGGGTTCCTCTATCTGTCTTTCAGACACACAAACACACGTGCACACACGCTCCACCTTAAGCCTTTTACTGTCCAGAATGTCAACAGCCATCTCCAGCACCGCGGCCTGTCACACAGAGTGAGAGAGTGTGTGAAGTCTTTATGTGTGTGTGCGTGCGTGCGTGTGTGTGTGTGTGTGTGTGTGTGTGTGTGTGTGTGTGTGTGTGTGTGTGTGTGTGTGTGTGTGTGAGAGAGAGAGAGAGACAGAGAGAGAAATTGAGGGACGGAGACATGCAGGAGGGAGGGGTGTCCTTGAAAGAGGACAGAGGTGTTCAACTGGATCTAATGTGATGGAAGAAACAACTGGAGCACACACACACACACACACACACACACACACACACACATACACACAACACTGCTGCATCAATATAATTCCTTCCCAGGGAGGGGAAAAAAAACATTTGTTGGGATAAATTCACATGAATCCACAAACTGTCAGATTAAACCCATTTGTCCCGTTCAAACCTCCACAGACCGGCCTTTTATATCACCAGTATAGGAATGGGAGTGAGAGCGGGACCTGAGCCCCAGTCTGGCTCTCTGCAGCGGGCCTCAGCATCATTATCATCAGCAGCGGGCCCTCTCAGATGCGCCAGCACAAGATCAAAGGAAAGCCTCTCAATCTTCTCCCCTCACTGAGGCAGCACAGAGCTGCTCTATAACTGGCATCTTGGTCCTGCGATAATCCTCCCATTGATCTACTTCACAGAGTTGAGACTGCACTGAGGCTTTTGGGTTGAGGGTTAAAGATGCCGAGGAATGTCTGTCAGAGTTTGCAGCACAGGGTGCCAGATCTTATTAAGCCATATGCTGGCCGAGCTGCACTTTCCAGTGTCCTTTTTATTTATTTTTTATTGAAGCAGCTTGTTTTCAAGGTGTTTTGCTTACATGAGGTCATTTTAATGTTTTATCAAGGCTCCCAGCATTTGCATATATTTTACCTGAATCATCATTTAGGCTATTGTAAAAGATACTAAAATAGGTTATGTATTAAGCACAAGCAATTAAAAATCATATCCGTGGCAACATGTAGGCATGGGATACAGGGGCAAATTAATTCACCTTATTTTCTAGCTCCCTTTTTTCCTTTGAAGTCCGTGAGGGGGAGTTTAGACTGGAAGGCAAGGAGAGGGTGGAGGGTGAAGATGAATACAGGGAACAAAAGACCAGAGAGCCATTACCTCAGCACTGCTACTGGGCCTGGCTCCGCTCAACATTTCCATCTACTGGTGGTTCAATGCAGTGCCAGCTCGTCCTGCATGCTTCTGCTGACTGGTGCTGCTGAGTTGACAACTTGGAACTCTGTTAATAAAATGTCAGTTCTTGCTCAATGAAGACAAATTATAATAACAACACAAACAGGTTTGTGACTGCATTTTGAGACTGGTCAAGGATTTTGAGGGGCAAATTATTAAAGGTTTCGCATGCGGAACCACATTTCTAGGCTCAAATGGAGCAGTTTGTGGTGACTGGCACTGTTGCTGCTGGATCCATATGACAGCCATAAACCACAAGTGCCCATATTCCAATATTAAAAAATGAAGAATAGTCCTGAATGTCTTAGATGTAAGACTGCTTTCTGGACATGCACAGAGCTTTTTTTTCCTGTTGAGCTAAGCTGACGATCTATTTGTAACACTTTTCCCCAAAGATAACACTTACATTTCCCAGTCATATATAAAGCTACAGCCAGATGACACTTAGCTAAGCACATACCCAAAGAGGGAAATCACTGGACATCCTCACACATTACCATACATTTTGTTTGTTGTGCAGACTAAACATCTATGAGCCTCAGAGGAAGGGAATATTTTACATTTGGGATGGAACAAGAAGGCTGTATGTTCCGACTCATTCTCATTTAATAAGCCGCAGACTTATGAGTTGCTGACTGGCCTCATGTTGGATGTTTTAAATTAGTTTAGCATACTGTGGTGAGTCTTGTGTAAGACCACTGGTTTGTCAGCTAGTATTTATATGTTCATTCATCTCACTCGAGTCTTTCGTGTTGGCATGAAATCAGCAATTTTGGTGCTGTCAGGAAAAGAATCAGTTGTAAGTAAAACTTGGCTTATTTTGGTCTTATTTGCAGTATTTACGCTAAAAAAAACATAAACTTATGAAACTAAATGTATTATTTAATGGTCTTTAGTTGGTGGAGGGCACATATCTTTACATTTGGATAGAGCTAGGCTAGTTTTTTCCAATTTTTTAGGCTAAGCTAAATGTTGGGCATGACACTTATAAATGCAGGACCTTGAGCACATCTGGCAGGCCAAGCACATCTGGTACCTAAACCAACTGCTGTTAGGAGCTTCATGTTTATTAAAGATGGAGCAGTGGTATTAATCTTTATTTTTTTTCATGCAACTTTCATGGGGGGGGAAAAAGCTAAAAAATTGTATTTTCCAAACCTTTAAAACTATTTCTTTAATTACTGCTTTATTGTTGTTGTTGTTATTGCTAAAATACAATTCAGCAGACTCAAAGTCAAAGTAAGGCAGGCTCTTTGAGAACAGAAATCATTGTATGTGAGAAATAAAGTACTACTAAAACTGAAAGAATATGGTTTTGCTTGTGAGGCACAGGGACTGTGGCTTGCTCAGATTATATTAATGAGAATTTTGTTATTCACAGCCAACTGTGAATGCGTATGTGTTGGCTGAGACTTATCGCATGTGTTTTTCACTGTAAACACTCATAGGCAAACTCTCATACACACAAACCCACTCACACGCCTAGGTCTTAACCGCATGATTTTTCCAAGCTTGGCAAAATGCATTGATAAGCAAGTGCATGCATACACACACAGATACACTGCAGTGTGAAATTGGGTCAGCAGTGGAGAGTGGGCTTTAATGCTGAGCACATACGCTCTCTAAAACTGATCTGCATATTCATGTGGGTGGCTATCAGAATGACACACACAAACACACACATACAAGTAGACACATACAGATACAAGCACACACATAAATAAGTACATGCATGTACACACTGGACTAAACTTATCCATCCCACACACGTGCCCACATGCGCACTTACATGCAAATGCGCAGACACACATTCACACAGACAACAAGTCACAAAGAAAACCCTGAATCTCAGACATTGTAACTGTCAGGAAGCTACAGGGGGCATTTATGTTCTACTCAATCGAATTCTCTGGCTAAAAATGAGCTTCTTCCTTTCCCAGCGGTACCATGTCAATCTTTTTTTTTTGCCTTTCCCTTTCACGTATCTTTCTCACTCCCTTCTTTCTCCCGCTGGCAAAAGCTGTGGCCATCTTTCAGAGAAAAATTAAGTCCGGCTGCTGTTGGCCGTCTGGCAGAACAGCTCTCATTACTTCAGAATTTAGAAGGGAGTGGAAACATTGTCAGAAGTCTAACAAGTGCTCACACTCCTCTAAAAAGATATACATACTCTGAAACGGGGGAGGGGGGATCACCATTGCTGCGACTGATTGTGCTGCTGAGCTGTGGGGAGAGTTGGAGAAAGTGAGGCAGAGTGAGAGAGATGGTGGTATTTGGAGGGAGAAAAAGAGAAAGAGGGAGTGGATTAAAAGGTCTCTCCCTACGGATATGCTTGTCAAAACCCCCTACTTTGCGTTTCTGACTTTTTAAGCAATGAACAACAGTTTCTTCTGACAAAGCATTTTCCTGCTTATTTGTAGACGAAGGGAGGCTCAGGTTGGAACGTGAGAAGCTGAAAGGATGTAACAAAGGATTCAGAGTCAGTAAGCAGATCGCTCCGAAGGCCGCTAGGGGTTGAGGGAGAGGAGGTACAAGGGTGGAGCGAGGTGCTGGTGGGGGTGTGGGCCGGTGGTGTCTTTTGAAGGGAGAAATGGAAGGAGAAAGAGAAAAAGGAGGAGACGGAGAGAATGAGGGAGAGAGAGTGTGTGTGTCTCCCGTGTATGTGCTTGGGGACCCACACAGTGAGGCCTGAGCATGTGATTTATTTCAGAATACTAATGTCTCTTTGATCTCTTCTGCGTGAAAAAAAAAAGAAAACCTTCTGGGATTGTGGGCACACACACTAACACATGCCCGCAGATGCATACATGTATCTATATACAACCTTGCACACAATCACACACACAGTGACATTAATATAGTTGTGTCACCTCGAGTGACTGCAGGATAGGGCTCATTTATGCACGCGCACACTTGCACACATACACCAGGGTGTCTAATCTACTTTAACTATCATCAAATCCACAGAGATCTAATTACAAAGATAGAGGGATATTTATTTTTCTCTGTACACCCTAAAAGGCTAATTAAATTTTCATGTTAAGATGAAATTATTTGATACAACACAAATGTCTTTTCATTTTCATAATTGTAGCGTAATATGTTTTAATTGGGAATCCTGTGGCTGCTTCTACCTATTGCACGAGGATTTCTAGTCCAGTTAACCTGTACACAATCAGACACATACACAATATATACACTTACATACGCACTTACCCTTCCTTATACTTACATCACAATTCGCACTTACGGCCATGGCTGGAGCGCATCCCAGCATACACTTTGGTTCGAGTGTTCGATTAAAAAAGAAAAAATTTTTAGTCCTTGTGAGCTTTTTGTCTTTAATTCCCACCTTCATTAACAAAATACAACAAGTAAGATATGACATTGGCATTTTCTGAATAACAGAGTGTGTATTAAGGCTGGAGTTACAACAGAAGACACTTGAAGCCAACCTTGCGTAAGCAAAATGTGCTAATATGATCAGCATGCTAAATGATTTCATTGTTTACATGCTAATGCTTAGCAGGTGTAAAGTTTATCTTTGTGCCTACCATCTTAGTCTAATGTTTTGTATAACATTTGGAAATATCACTGAGGCTCATGGGTGTTTTGAGATCACAATAGCATGAAGGCTCAATATGTGTAGCAAATGTGAGTTTTCCTGGTATTTCTGTCTGGACCTAAATGGAGCTGCAACAAAGCCTGAGGGAAATCTTTCACCATCTCACTTTTTTTAACCAACTCCCCCCCGGCTTAGTCAGCCAACTCTTGCATACAAAATGTTGGAGGCATGAAAGAACCACAGATGATCCATTAGATAAGGTATTAAAAAAAACTAACTGCAGCATGCAATGTGAAGTATCACAGTTCTCCAGCCAGTCTAGGCTATATTTCATGTTCAATTTTCAATATTTGGTCCAGGGTTGGCTCTTGTTTCAATGTACAATATCCTACATGGCTTCTTATATCCTAATTGTCATAACTCCATAGTATAACTTAGCACCTTGGGGAATAGAGAGTACATCCTCTTCAAATTGAAAGATTTATGTTGTGGAACATGATAAAAAAAAATCAACTGGTCCTTACCAGGTTATGACATTAGGTAAATAGAACCTCAGATTAAAAACAAAACATGGCACACTACACCGTGTCATTATTTGTTTAACTAAGGCTAAGTCCACTCTTACTGCTTCCATATAATTAGGAGAGCAATTAGTAGCCAGGTGCTGCTAATCAAATGTACTTGATTTACTGATCATCATCACTGTGAGCACCTCTATAAAAGCTGAGTTTGCTTGTCTGGAGCGTTCATGTTTGTGTTAAAACATTGCTAAAAAGGGAGAGACATCAGCAACGATCTTAGAGAAGCAATTGTTGCTGCCCATCAATCTGGGAAGGGTTATAAGGCCATCTCCAAACAATTTAGAGTCCATCATTCCACAGTGAGAAAGATAGAAAACATTCAAGACAGCTGCCAATCTTCACAGGAGTGGACGTCCCAGCAAGTTCACCCCAAGGTCAGACTGTGCAATGCTGCATCTCAGACTCTACAGGCCTCAGTTAGCATGTTAAATGTTAAAGTTCATGACAGTACAGTTAAAAAAAGACTGAATGAGTATGGCCTGTTTGGAAGGGTTGCAGGAGAAAGCCTCTTCTCTCTAAAAAGAACATGGCAGCACGGCTTAAGTTTGTATAGTTACATCTGAACAAACCACAAGACTTCTGAAACAATGAGCCTCATGCAAGAACCACTCGTACGAACAGATTAGTTCTTTAGTCGTGCGTACAAGTGATTTAAGAGAATTTGCGCATTCACCAATTTTTTTCGTATTTTGAGTTTTCTTTTAGGTACGAACAGAATTTACGAGTGATGAGACCTGTTGTAGGAGTCACACAAAATAGTCCTCTTTTATTCTAATCAAGTTTGCTTGACTAATGGATTGTAAATTTAATTACTTTGACGCAGTCATAAATAAATATATACATTATACCCCATAATTATGCTAACATTATTCTGTTTGACTTAAATTATGCACTAATTAAAGGTTATTTGACTGTATATATAACAAGGTCAATGGGAAGTGTAACCAGCTGCATCATGACTTGCTACTTTTGGATGCCTTAGCGCGTCAGGCTCTTGGAAGAGAGCGTGTGTTCCGAGACCATGTAGATATCCTTGCAGAGACAGGCGGCTGACATCGCGATTTAGATTGCCAAGGACTGTGCTGCTGCACATATGCAGCTTGCTAGAGCCACAACTCCAAAGAGAAACACGCCGATCAAACCCAATTCCACCACACGTCCAGGTCCTCACCACCCTTGGATTTTTGGCCACGGGAACCTTTCAGAGGGAGATTGGAGACAGATCGAGTGTGTCCCAGTCCTCTGTGAGTCCTGCGCTCCCCTTGTTCATCAAAACTCTCATTAATTAATCACCCATGGTAAATCAAATTCCCATCAACAAATTAAGAAGGACACTCATACCATGCCTGGACTGCCTAACATAATCGGAGCAATAGACTGCACACATATACGCATCAAAGCACCCGTGCCGTTGTGGAGTGTAGTGTGCTGAAGGCCAGGTTGGTGTGTCTCGATGCAGTGGCAAACTGCTCTATAGCTGAGAGAAGGCATGCCAGCTCTGGCAAGCTGTGTTTTGCACAATATTGCCATCAATGAGGGTCTCCCACTACCTGAACCAGCCTAAGCAGACAACATGCCAGGACCACCCCATTAAAGTCCCATCATGATGAGGCAACAACTGATTGCATGGCTTTAGTTGCAATCATCGAGTGCCTGGCCATTTTCATATCAAACCATTTCTTCTTTATTTCGGTGACATTACAAACTACAGGTGACACGGAATTAACAGCATTTGTAATTGCTTCCCATATCTTCGCTTTAGCAGGTCCTGTAATTCCACTGCTCACACTGCTAAAAATGACAGATTTTCATTTTTGGATCTCTGAAAGCAGAACTCCAGTCTCAGAGCCCCTAAAGTTGTTCCTTGATGCCATTCTCATGACTCAACACTTTGGTGGTGGAAGGATGATGATTTGGGCTTGTTTGCAGCCACAGGGCCTGGACACCATGAACTCCTCTGTATACCAAAGTATTCTAGAATCAAATGTGAGGCCATCTGTCTGACAGCTAAAGCTTGGCTGAAACTGGGTCATCAACAGGACGATGATCCCAAATACAGCAGCAGATCTACAACAGAATGTCTGAAAAAGAAAATCCAGATCTCAAAGGGCTATGAATAAACAAATCAGGAAAATTTATCTCGAAATCCTCCAGAATGATGTGAGAGACTGATAACGTCATACAGAAAATGATAGCTTGATGTTATTCTGCTAGAGGTGATTTTACAAGATATTGAATCATGGGTGTAATTAACGTTTCACACACTGCTTCTGCATTTTGCCTTAGTTTTTAACTTGAATGGAGTTGACCTGAATTTAAATTAATTTAAAATTTGAAATAGTTATCGTCATATTTGATTTACCAAATGAAAAAATACAAAAGAAATATGTATTTCTGTCAATGAATGACGATACGGTCCAATATGTCATGCTTTGTTGCTGAGTTTGAGTTTTTTATTGTTTTTTTTTAAATGACCGTAAATGAACAGCTTGTGCTGATATCTGAATAAATTCCTCTAGAACTGTATTTCCATATGTGCATCTATGGGCAGAAGCAGTTTTTGTTTTCGTTTGTAGAAAATGTTTGTGCCTTAAAACTGCAGCTTGACTGGAAATATCTTGACGTGGTCTGGGGTTGGACGGTTGTCTGCAGCAATTTGGAAAAACACCACAGAAACTCACATTAGGTATGGAGATGGGAGGTGCACTGTAAGTGTTTTTGGGATGCATTTCCTTTTGACATTTGCGGCATGTGTCTCCATACTGCTGAAGCCTGAAATAGCAAGGGGGTCTCCTCCGGCAAGCTCCTAGTCTCGGTTGATACATGGTATCTGTCAGCTCCTCCCTGATGAACATCTCTAGCAGCAGCCTCAGGGACATCAGTGCATGCAGCTGCTGGCCAGGCTCTTCTGGGTATTCAACCCTGCTTTTCACTGCAGGCAGCAGATGTAGCAGCCTGGTGATGTCACCTCTCATGAGAGGTTATCACAATGTGCAGGAATCACATGCAGCCATACATTACACAAAGGAAAAGCTAATGAGCTGAAGGTGGATTTTTGGGAATTATACTAGATACAGCTAATATTTCAAGTAGTTAATGTGATGAATCAATTATCTTGTACATTGTTTTAAAAATTATTCAATGATCACAGCAATGCATTTTGCAGCTCGAAGAGACAGAAGTGTTTTTTTGGATTACGACCCAAATTAACTAACTACAGTAAAAAAAGACCTCCAACTGAATTTGTCATACAGATTATCAATTCATATCCTTCGGTAAAACATCCATCCATTTTCTATACCCACTTAATCCAATTTAGGATTGTGGGGGGCTGCCATTGGGCGAGAGGCAGTGGCCAGTCCATCACAGGGCCACAGAGAGACAAACCATCCACGCTCACACTCACTTCTTGGGACAATTTGGAGTCACCAATCAACCTAACATGCACGTTTTTGGACAATGAGAGTTAGCTGGAGTACTCGGAGAGAACCCACACAAGAACATGCAAACTCTACACAGAAACTGGAACCCTCTCACTGTGAGGCAACCGTGCTAACCACCACACCATCGTGCAGTAAGATATCTCCCCCGACAAATGACTCATAAGAGCATTTCCACATCAGAGAAGGCGTCACTATTTAATTCTTTCACTTTTAATAATGTAACATAGTGAATATTAAAGATTTGATCTTTTTTTTTTTTATATAAAAACGCTTTAGAGATACCTAAATATATGTTACAGTTTCTAAAGATACATTTCCACAAACATCAAACACAAAAATGTACACCACAGGAAATATATTTGAATATCTGGCTTGGTTGTACAGCAAAGCCATACAAAGGCAGCAGAAGAAGATACTATGTGGAAAAGATTGTAAATACAGGCCATGTGATCCAAATTCTGTAACAGTGGGAGTACTCACACTGTTCATGTGAGGTGTAAATTAGATTAAAAAGGGAAAAACCGAACGTAACAACTCAGATCACGTTTCTATAAAGTGTGAAGACAGAAACTGAGGATGGAAACTGTTTGCAATAAGAAACCGTTATGACAAATGAGTTACAAGTAACAGTGAAACTGAAGAATATGTCCTGGCTGGGATAATGAATGCTTCAATGGAAATTACATCCAAAGAAGAGAGGGTAAAAGCGTTAAAGCCTCATATTGTTTACATAGGAGACGGTTAGCAACAATCTCAAAATAGTTCACACATATCCGGAATAATCCTGATATAAGACGTGATAATGGTCATAATAATAAAATGTCTTTTCTGCTATAGTCCTGTTTGTTGGCCAATGAGAAAGAGTTTAAGAAAAGAAAAGAAAGAAGAAAAAAAATTCAATTCAATTCAATTCACTTTTGTTTTTAAAGCGCCAAACCACAACATATGTCATCTCAAGGCACTTCAAAGATCCAATCCAATTCAAGCTAATTAGAATCCAATTCATTGTAATGCAATCATAATCCAATCAATCATATTCATACATACAGAGCAGATTTAGCCAAGAAAACCAGCAGATTGCACCAAAACATCTCTTCGATCCAATCGCCCATCCTGAGCGTGTAAGAGGCGACTGTGGAAAGAGAAAACTCCCTTTTAACAGGAAGAAACCTCTGGTCAGATTGGCGATATTAGTTTTCTTTTGTCTGTACAGGAAACATGGTTGAGACCAAATTTTGAATAGTCAGATCTGCTTCAATTCAATGTGAATATAGGGATGGAGAAGGGTCAGGGGACACACTGTTCTTCAATGAAATATGACACTCAGGTTGGTGAATAGAGAAAATGAACAGGACTATGTTAGAGGAGAGATGTGCGCAAAGGTGGGAGAAAAAGTGTATTTGCTGATTATTTCAGTCCTTGCAAGAATTCAGAATTGAACAGTTTAACACAACTTTAACAGATTGGCAAAAGGGTATTGATGTGCAGCAACATCGTGGAGAGGACTAAGAACAGATACAAATGGCGTATTTAAAAGACGAGAGGACGACAAGAATAGATGTGCACAATGAGTATGTCCCAGTATTAGATTTGGAAATGTTGCAGGGCATGCAGGTGGGACTCCTGGAAGTAATAATCTCCTTTCCAGTGTGGTTACAAAGCATGGAAGGGAAAGGTAATCATTTGGCAGTAAAGAATTTAATATCTTTGATTATTTAATCAGATATGGATAAAATGGACTTAAATAAAGATTAGAGAAGACGGATAGTTTTAAAACAACAACAACAGCAAAATGAAAACAACATAACTAAAAAGCCCACTAATCAATAAAAAAGGGCAAATGGGGAGAGAGGTTGATCCCTGGTTGACAGATGAATGTGGTAGAGCAGGAAAGGAAACTAAGTCCAATTCATAGCTCTGACAACATGACTGAGCAGGAAAAGAGAGGCAGCGCTCATGCTAGAATTTATAAGATAAGGACAATATTGATAGTACAATGGATGTACAAAATGAAGAGGGAAATTGCAGGATCTGGACTGACATATCATGGGGAAACTGAAATGTTAATTTTGGTGTGCAATGCTGCCTTTTTCATAACAAGGTATTGGAAGCGGGGAAACTACATGTTATTTGGAAAGAATACATTTCTTATACAGAGTGTAGGAAAAATCTATCAGTCCAGTGAAATTAAGGCCACTGATATTGTACAAAGGGAAGATGATAATAAAAAAGACTGCAGAAAGATTAGCTGTTTAAATGGAAAGTATACGAACTATATTGCCTCATCACAGAAGACTGAGAGAGAGGGGAAACATTTGACCCTCTCACGTATTTAGATGGAGATTAAGAAAGCACAAGATAATAGGGAGCCTGTAATAGCAGTTGTTCTGACATAGTAAAGGCATATGATGTGGAAACAAGAATTTATTGTTAGATTTAATATATGGGTATAGTATGTAAACCATACTAGTCAATATTTGAAGGGCTTTATGAGAAAGATATCGAACTAAATTGAATACACCCCGCCCTTTGCAAAATCACTTAAATGTGAACTGACCAAAACTTTTATAACCGTTTCGTAATAAGTGTTTCGAAGTTCAGACTCACATAGTTTTCATGTGTGAACATGGCCATAGATTAATGTGCAAACATACATTTGTGCTGTCTTTGCGCAGGTCTGCATCAGCATGAACAAAAAATAGCACGGTAAATGAAATAAAATTTAATGAAATAAAATTACTGTGAGACTTCACGAAGATGGAACAGAGCATAAGAGGACCATTAACAAACTTGAAATCCATGGAACTATCACAGTGTGTGAGGAAGAGGCCCCCAAAACATCTGAGGCTGCTATTAGAAGAAAAGAAACAGGCTTATTAATTAAACAAAATGTGCTGCAGTGCTACAAAGTCCACAGACATAAATTAAAATTCCAAAGCAAAACTTTGCAGGAACAAAACCTACCCGGGTATGGAAACTAAGGCAAACAAAGATGAACATCTGGCAGAGAACAAAGGAAAACCTGGAGTACGTATCGCTACTGACTGAATTAATAGCTAAAGTTATTCAGGTGTGGTAATTAGAACATGGGCAAATATCCGAGGAGAACATAAAATCAAGAACAACTGAGGAAAATAAGAAACAAGATAAACATAACAAAATCTAACACAGAAACCATGACAGAAACACAGTTGCAGCAATAATAATTGGGATAGAAGAGGATACAGAAGTAAAACTCAAAGCCATAGTGGTCATCCAGTGAAATGATACAAACGACAGCACTGTAAAATCAGATGGACAATTGCTTCAGACTTGTCTAGGGGTTATCAGAAATCAGTATGTCTGTTAGAGTTCAAACAGTTTACAGGGTTCACTGATTTGACAAGGATGCATCAGAAGCCCGATCACTAGGGACACAGTCTTTGGTCAGATATTACCAAGATCAAATTCCCTCTACTCAGATGGGGTTCAGCATGTTAAGTGTGAACCTAGTCAGTGCTTGCACAGTGTACACACAGCTTTGAAGCACAGAGGTGGAAGTGTGATGATATTAAAAATAATTAGTATGTAAATATATATCTTTTCAGATGATAGTGTGTATCATCACACCACTCCCTGAGAGCCTCATTGCCAAGTGTGTGTGTGTACCGTGTGTGGTATTTACAATTTCATAAGTACAAATGTCGTGAATGCTACGAGTTAATAAATACTGTGCATCATGCCATAAGCCAGAGATGCTGCTAACATGGGATGCTGTTAGCTAATTTCTTTTAACTAGCAGTTTTTTGGTTGTTTTTTTTTTGGGGGGGGGGGGGGTTGTGCTAACATGGATCTGTTGTATCTATTACAAATCTAACACAACAAATCCACGTTTTTAGCTAACATAGTACACAGGGCTCTTTTAGCTAACACAGGTTTCATGCAGCTAACATGGATTTCTCTAAGTTAGCAGAGTTTTCTTGCTAACAAACAACACCAGTTCTTAGAGAGCTAGCAAGCATAGTTTGCAGCATTTTCTCTCAAGCAATGTGTTTCTTGTTGCTAATTTGTGTAGATTTTATTTAACTAATCAGTCTGTTTTACCAAACAGGTATTTTATTTTGGCAATACCACAGCACTGGTACAGGTACATTAAAAAAATTCATCAGAAGATTTTTTAAATGTTTATACTTTTTTTAAGCATAATAAATGTTACATCTATGTATTCCCTTTGAATCTTGAAGTTTTAGAGGTTAAAGTTGTGTATGAAAATGAGAGAAGCAAAGAAGAGGAAGCATGCACGTTTTTTCAAAAGCTATGTCCAACATCATTACACATTAGTATAAATTCAGACATGTGTTGAAACCATTGAGCATACATCCTTTTACTATGTTTAATTAAGTAAGTAATCCAGTCATTATATAATTTCTTGATTTAAAGTGATGGCCAGGCTAGTTCGAGTTTATTGTGCCTTTTGTGCATGTGTTGTCAGAGGTGCTATCACATTCTTTCACTTAATATCAATTATTTTTCTTTCCATCCTTTTTTTTGGGGGGATTTTTCCTCATTAAAATTCAGAGTTGAGGAGACACTGGCACCGGGCGAAAAAAGAGCAGAGCAGGTCGACCAGGAGAGAGCAGAAGGGCAGCTTGAGGAAGCGAGACGAGCGGAGCAGCTCGGGGAGGCGAATGCTACAGAGGAGCTTGGACAAAAGAGAGCAGAGGATTGTGGAATTGTGAAAGGAGCAGCAAGTGAGGAATTACCTGGCTGCTGGAGTAAAAACCAATTTGAATACTTCAGAAATACTTACCCAATCTTTAAAGTAGAAAATAAAAGTTGGGACAATAATCAATCGGGGCAGCGGGTTCACTCGGGTCAGTGAAAACAGGAAAACTGAGGTCAGATTCAAGTGAGTGGCAAAAACTCTGGGTATGCCCATTTGGCAAAAACATTCAGAAGAAAATGGAATGTCTAAGAGAGATGATGACTCACAAATTCTCCAATGACATCCTTAAACACTGAGATGAGAGAGCCCAGGAACCAAGCTCTGCTAAAACACAAGTGGAAATTTTTCACTTCAACCCTCAATGTCTTTTGAGCAGCATACTTTGCACCCAATGCACAGACATGCATTTCATTTTATGTGTAAAGATATGAGGGAAGCTGTTGACCTTCTTAGATCTTCAGGTTGAGAATACGTCATATGGAGTCACTACAGAACTGCTTGCTGAAATGTGTCCTAATTATGTTCACCTTAAAGAAGGACTGGTGAGATGTTGCCCTGATTGGGGGGGGGGGGGCGTACTCAGGACTTTCCCGTCTGAAAGGAGAAGTGTTTTTTTTAAATTAAACCTGGACCTTATTTCTGGCATAAAATACGCTCATCTACTCACCGATAACAGTTTGGTGAAGGTCATATAACGGGAGTGAATGGGGCATCGGCTGATGCCCCTATATATGGATATACGCGGATCTAAATATCGTCCGAAGGACGCCGACTTTCACCAAACTGTTATTGTGAGTGGATGAACATATTTCATGCCAGAAATAAGTTCCAGGTTTTAAAAAAAACTAACTTCTCCTTTAATAGAAGTGATGTAATCTCTTTTGTAGGTGTATGTATGAGCAGCATTGGTTGAGTCATAGGGATGAGGTGGGTGGCCTAACCTTTAATAACAGCAAAAGATGTGTAAAAGATGTCTATAAAGTGTATGCTGCACTCCATAATTGCTTCCACAGCCACAAGAAACAATGTTGATTGAAATTCTCTTGAAAGACATGTATAAGGGGATAGCAGCAAAGTTAAGTCTCAAGGACTGTCTAAATCAATTCTTCTGATAAAAAAGCAGATGGATATTTTTTCAATGCCATAGAGTTAAAACATAACGCACAGCCCGCTATCATTAAATTCATCGACGACGATAAGAGAGCCACGCAGTCTTTTAAAAAAAGGAGTCAGTGCAAAAGCTCCTACTGAAGCTTGAACATGTGGAGGAAAACCTTGCTGAGTGTTAGAGAGGCCTCTTAGATATAAACTCAGTTGTTACATGCACTTACATCTGAAAACTGAAAATGGCTCTGCTCCAGCATTCATTAAAATGGTTGGTCATCTTGGAACAGCACAGAACATGTCAATAAATGGACAGCTACCAGGGGTCCGCAGACGAGATACCCAAAAAAGTATCTAGACAAATTTCATCATTTGTCAAATTAGATATGAGGTATTACATATTCTAATAGTATGGAAACCATTTGAAATAAAATGTTGAATTTTTGTTCAGCTGCTTTTGCAAGCATTGACATCATCTAAGACAACCTGCGCCCCCAGTTCATCCTAAAGCCCACAAGCACTGTGTGTAGCCAGATGATGCTTAGCGGAGACAACCACCTTCAAACCAGGAGCCTAACTTCCACACTGGTGTCGTTGCTGGCTTCCTGATAATCTTTCCTTTTTTTTAACTATATTTCTTGTCTCGATTCTATCACCCCGTTTGCAGTGAAACCAGCAGGCGCCTGGCTTAGGAAAGTAAACACCGCCATCTTGTGGCCGCTGTGTTATTTGCACTCGCTGGGTGGAGCCAAACACGAGGACGTTGAACTTGCCCTGCCTCTTTGTTGTGTTTCTCATCAGGAAATAAGTCAGAGATGGTCCATGAAGAGTTGGCGTTCCGTCTCAACGACAGAGAGTACAAGAACTGGCTGAAGGCAGGACGGTGTCTTCTCATACTGAAGGATGGCCTCCATTCGTATATCGACCAGCACATGAGAGCTTTCCACTGTGACCTGCTCAATCGTAACACTCTGCTGCAGAACCCCTGCGAGACGTCTTCATGCAAACCCCGAGGGAACACGGTATGATGTCATTCGTCATTCATGTTTGTGTTTTCTAAATAGCAGCGACAGGCTTGTGGGAGCCTACAGAACGACTGTGATTTAGTTAATACGGGTCTACTGCACCCATGTCAGTATTTGTTTATATATTTCTTATAGACAATATTTCTTATAAGTCAAATGTCATTTCTGGTTGTGTAGCTTTCCTCAGTATGCAGAGTGTGTTCCGAGTGGCGGAAAGTGATCCTGAAGCACCACAGGCACCCTGATGCCACCATCAACTGGGCAAACTGTTTCCCTCCTCACTGGAGGACAGACCACTGGGAACTGGCCAAGGTAGTTCTAACATCACCTGCTCTGCTTATATCTGCTGGAACTGTTCATATCAGAGCAATCAGGAAGAACTGCTGAAGCTGCTGAGCATGTCCGGACAGAGTTCTGCCGGAAATCACCGGAACTCAGCTATATTGCCTCATGAAACACAACTTAAAGGGATAGTTCGCCTCTTTTGACATGAAGCTGTATGACATCCCATATTAGCAATATAATTTATGAACATTTTCTTACCCCCTGCTGCGTCCTGTGAGCCGAGTCCTGGCGTTGACGAAGGTAGTCCGGTTAGTTGGCTGGGGCTTAAAAAATAAAGCGTTTTGCTTCTCAAAACAATATGCGTTCAAAAGAGTAATACATTTGCATCACAAAATCGGAAAAAGTCAGAAAAAAGTCAGACCTCACAATCGCTTGGCGCTATTTTCTCTCCCTTCATATCACTGCGTGCTGCCGCCTAGCGATAGCCGCACCTGTTACAGTGTTTGCTGCTCGGAAACAGGACTGCTCGGTCTGCACTTCGGTCTACACAGCACGCAGTGATACGAAGGTAGAGAAAATAGCGCCAAGCATTGTGAGATCTGACTTTTTCCTGCACAACGATTTTTGTGATGCAAATGTATTACTCTTTTGAACGTATATTGTTTTGAGAAGCAAAACGCTTTATTTTCTAAGCCCCAGCCAACTAGCCGCACTACGTTCGTCAACGGCAAAACGAGGCTGGAACTCTGCTCACAGGACGCAGTGGGGGGTAAGTCAATGTTCATAAATGATATTGCTAATATGGGATGTCATACAGCTTCATGTCAAAAAAGGCAAACTATCCCTTTAAAACACAGCAATTGGACCAAAGGCTTATGGGAAATGTGGTCCACATTTGACTTGTTGCACTAACAATGTTACTGGTGATTATTTCGAGTCCTTTAGGCTTCTCACCATAGTTCCAGAGCACCGCACATCACCGAGAGGGAAATGTTTTTGTCTTTTTATACATATGAGGGTGAAAGATAGTTGACTGAATCTGCAGTATTTGCTAGTAAAAACCTCCCTATTCTGTGCCATATAAAGTGTGTGTGATATATACACCGAGGTACCAACACCACATTTGAATTTTGTGACATTTCTCGGTTAAACCTGAAAATAATCAGAGAGTTTGAAGCTTTGTGCATTTTTTTTCGCCAGCCAAAAAAAAGTTGGGAGCAGTCGGGAGCACAGAACACTTGCAAATAGAAGAAAGACATCGTCTGAAATGTTAACACTGAGAAACACGAGCTGTCAGGATCACATTTGAAAAAAGCTGGGACAGAGGCAACAAAGGCTGGAAACTTTCCGTAGCGCTACGATAAAAAAAAAGACTTATTAAAAGACAACTCCGCTGCAGCATGAATCCAACCAGGCTTACAATAAGCTGCGACGTGGGTCTGTGCCGCTGAATCTACACATGTTCAGAAACTATTCCTCAAAAAGAACATCGTAATTGGGTGTTTCGCAGAGACTGTGTTACATACATCATCTTCGTGGGATAAGATTTTAAATATTACTTCATAATCGAAGTTGGTCATTTAAAAAAAAAAAAAAGAACGAAAATCAAAGTGAAAAATGCTGTAGTTACAGGCTACTCACGCTCATCCGCCTTTAGTCTTATAAATTTACATAAATCCCAGTTAGTACGGCTGTATGGAAAGAAGTGAGAGTCGCTTTGAATGATGCGGCAGCAAAGATTTGTGGGATGGAATTATCTCTTTTGCTTTCGTGAAACGTGGTCCAGTGTTTGCTACGTAAAGGAGATCATAAAAGAAGCACTGAGGCTCTTTTCCTTGGTACTTTGTGGATTTGACCAGCTATTTTCATGGCTGTTGCTTAGATACGTCCTGGTCATCCCTCTCATTTTCACTCAGTACGGAAGGTTCCTTTGCACAAAAGACTATTTGACTGAAGTCCTCGACAGTCATTTGTTTTTAGAAATAATTGGGTTCAATTGTTATGCCACTAAAATGTAGCACTTGTCAATGCTCTAAATGCCTGGTAATGATTTAATCATTTGCTGGTTTAACCCTTGAAAAGAATTACATTCATAACACCATTTATCAAAAAACAAACATAAACTTAAGTAATCCGGGAGGATTATAAAAATGTCTCTGCCGTGAAGCTGAGCCCCACCGAAAAGGTTTCACTCACCTACGACCTAAAAACATGGCAGAAAGGAGATAAATGTTGTTTTTAGTGCCCCCTAGTGTTGGAACTTTAGTACCGGTGTACCTGCTTAAATAAATGCTTTTTACAAGGAGGGCAAATGTGTGCTACACTGTTTATCTTGGTCCATAATAAATGGATGTGAGTTTTATATATCACCAAATTGGTGTAATTATTAAATGTCAATTTATATTTAGACGTGTGGATCTTTGGAGGTTTTCCCACCCTCTCTGTCTGTCTACAGGCCTACATGCCACGAGGTCAGGCCAAAGTGAGGGGGGCAGATCAGTGCGACGCATCGGCCCTGCTCAACCTGATCAACTACTGCACATGCTTCTCCTCTGTGGATCCAAAGTTGGTGAGACAGGTAAACATCGACCAAAATGGTCATAGTCACACATCGATTCTTGCATTTAAGTCTTGAAACTTGGGAATCTGCTCGCAATCCAACGTTGTCACATTATCCCCTTATAAAGAAAAACACGGCCCACCAGTAGGCCATTAGATGTTTTCTACAAAATATCATTTATTTGCAGGTGTAGCGTATAATAAGGTAGACATGTTGCGTACCGTTGGAAAGCTGAGATTCTTGATTCAGCCGATGCAAAGAGTTTAAACATGCCTCCACCACAGCAGATACATCAAGGGTAGAAACAACCGCAACAAAAATCACGAAATGGATGCAACTCACCCAGAAATCCTCCGCTGAATTATATTTTCCTGATTCAAATTATCTTTTTTTTTTTTATTGATAAGGGACGCAACAGTCCAGTTAACGGTAAACCTTTTTCCTAAAAAGTAATATTGATTCTCCAACGTGTCCCCACAGACTGCAGCTGCATCATCACGTTGCCGACAGCTGCGCCCAACTTTCACATATCATCTCTTATAAGTCCACTGTGTTTACCCCTGCATTTTGATTACTTTTTTTTTTAAGCTTTCAGTATCAAATTGGGACTGGGACTGTTTACAAAAAGTTTGTATGGACCTGAAAAAACGTTTCTTTCTTTCTTTTGTTACATCTGCAACTCCGTCTCAGTAATGACTTCAGAAAAACAGGGACAGTTGTCTATTTAGGCATAGCATTTTTTTTGGTATTTTAGGCACATTTTCGCAGAATGGGAAGGAGTTACGGAAGCTGCAATGATTGACTAAATTGATATTAACAGGCATACACCTTCCTTTCCTTCACACACACCACAGACAGCGGTGTAACACTTCCTTAATGACTTCTTCTCATATGAATGTCTGTCATCACTTCCTGTGCTTTTATGCTTTTTTTCAAAAAAATACGAAAAAGAAAAGAAAGAAAAACAACCAAGAACACGTACACAGCCACTGGTGGGGCTCTTCAGCGGTTTTAAGTCGGTGCTCTGCTCTGCTCTGCTCTTTGTGGTCACTCAGTTCAGGAAAATGCGACACTACAGACATGAGATGGTTCGCCCAGATAAGAAGTAAGACTTTGTGTGGTTTAAAGGTGCTCATAGTTATAGATGGATTTAGTCATCTTTAAGCCGAGCCAGCTCTGTATCCCCATTTTTTGTCCTTAAGCTAAGCTAAGCTAAGCTAACAGCATGAGTGCTGTTGCCTCGTATTTGACAGAAAGAGGGTATCAGCAATCGGGGCAAGATTCCTTTCACCTACCTCTGAGGAAAGAGCTGCATGTTACGAACGTGCTCTGCAAAAGATTTGGTGACCTATTTAGGGTTAACGACTCCAACCTTATCTTCCGAACAATCAGTTG
This sequence comes from Odontesthes bonariensis, assembly GCF_027942865.1. NCBI lineage: Eukaryota > Metazoa > Chordata > Actinopteri > Atheriniformes > Atherinopsidae > Odontesthes > Odontesthes bonariensis. The sequence goes on along the minus strand of NC_134519.1, from coordinate 28,226,174 downwards.
TGCACTTTTAGAAGTGCTCGTGGCTCATTTAGGAGCAAAGGGAAAGGTAACAGAATGCCATTTTAGATTTTCTCACCCAGGGTGACAGGAACAGCCTTTATCGGGCTAACAAGAACGACCGTATGCATCCGCACACGGCTCATTTATGGTAAAAGCCTGACCCTGGCAGCAGAGGGGGGTCTTTAAAAGTCTGAATCTACATGCAGGGTTGATTGGTTAGCACTGGCATTGGTTGAACTGAAGCCTTATATCATGTAATCTGAGATACTAGACATTTACCCTTAAGAAAAAAAATATTTATCTGCATATTAGGATTGAAAACAAACACCTGTCTAGTAGGTGAATAGGGGAATATTCTAAATAGTATCAGTGTTTTTTCTTTATTCACCGGCTGCAGCAGTAATGAACAGTGTTTTAACTGGTATTCTGTGATATTTGTCTGTGTGTGTTTTCTTCAGGTGATCCAATACAGGAATGAGTTGATGCATTCTTGTGAGTTTCGTGTGAAGGATGAATGGATGAGGCACTACTGGACCGCTCTGAAACACTTTGCGCAGCAGCTCAGGCACGTACCACAGATGGCAACAGCTGGACAGCAAATAGAAAATGTGAGCATGTTTGTTCAGGACTGCAGCTGAAGTATTTCCGTGTAATGGAAAGCGATCGGCTACGTGAATGATGTTTCGTCTCCTCACATTGTTCCGTGCAGATGCTGACTGTGGATTTGTCAATATCCATCTTCGGTGTGGACCAAATGGACTCTGCTGGTTTGTTTGATGGACTACAATCTGACTCTGTAAGCCAATCAACGGCCAGCGCTGAGCTCGTCAGCCAATGGGAAACTGAGCTGCTGCAGGAGATGTTGCAGGAGTGTCTGCACACTGCTGCTGAGGATGATGATGATGCCAAGTCACAGGTGGGAAGAACAGCGACGGACGTCCCTTTGCATTTGCTCACTTAAACACAGTCGTTGAAAAGACACTTTGACTCCCCCTGACTTTCTGTCTCCTCCACAGGACACAGAGCAGCTGAAGAGGCTGGGGGGCTTCCTGCAGACCAACCAAGATCTGAGTGAGAGGTTTTCTACAGAGCTCCAAGCCATCAACTCACTCCAGCCCCGAGAATGAGAAGAAAGGGAAATGAGGAGTTTATTATCTGCAATGTACTTGTATTCAATAATTGAAATGGTCAGACTTTAAATTGGAGAGCAAAGCTCTCAGTCTGTTTGCTTTTTTTAAAAAAGAGAGAGAAGAAAATGACACGTGTACTCGAATTCATTCTGAATTCAGCTGAATTTGTCTATGATACAGAAGCCCTTATGAGCAAATTGAAAAAATAAACCCTTTGATTGAAAAAATATTAAGAAAAGAAAGACATTTCCACCCATTTCACACAAAAAAAAAGGATGCAGAAAGATTGGCCTTTAAGAACAGATTTTTCCATCATTCATAATAAAAGCCTGGAAAATCATTTAGAAAAAATGAGACGACTAGAAATATGATTTTCTCACTTCTCTTATACGGTTTCTATGCTATCGTTTAAGTTTATGGAAAGGTGTTGGTTAGTTGGCTATGGTCAGTCAGACAAATAATGTCAGTCTGATGAGGTGATATAATCGCTTGTTTGTGTGTGTTCTCTGTGGGAATCCACTGACAAAAGACTACAGAATCCGGTCTTAATAAACTTGTTTAAAAACCGAATTTTCAGTGCAAACTGTTGAAATCTGTGTAAATTCATGTGTGTGGGTTGTCAAAACCCGATTTTTCAGCTGTGTGAAAATACCAGGGAAGTGTGTTACAAGCACAGGTACAAGTAAGGAAACTACAAGCCAATGAAAGAAAGGCTGACAAAGTGAAAACTGGGAGTTGGAGCAAGTTAAATTGAAGGGTTTTTCAGCTATTACTCTGTTGAGGATTAGTTCCTGTCTAATTAAATCTATCCATTCACTTAAATAGCCTTTTTTTCACATGAGAAATCATTGATTATCTAGAAAAGGGTCAAAGGTCAAATTTAAAGTGTTTTGTGTCTTGTTTTCCACAAGAAAATAAAAAAGTCAACTCCTACGACATCACCTGTTTTAATGATGTCTACCTTTTGAAAATGTAAAGTTCAAGACTCTTCTTTTCTGCACTTTAAAATAAGTCTACAGCGGTTTCACTCGCTGCTTTTTGAATACACCTTTTTCTCACTTATACTAAGTAAAACTTGCACAAAATCCAACGACGCCTTTGAATAAGGTTTTGTTTTTTTGTGTGTGTGGGGAGTCGGGTTGGTTGGTGGTTTGTGTGCGTCTGCACACATCTGTCTGCCTAAAATCACCCTTCTTTGTCTAATTAAGATCAACTGAAAGTTTCTGAGTGTGTGTAAGATTGTTGACACACACACAAGCTCAGGAAACACATCGATTTCAGCTTTTTAATTCAATCCATGATAGTTCAGAGAAAAGTGTTGATTTTGTCCGGACATTTTGATCTTTTGTGACTCTCACGACAAGAACTAAACTAAGAGTCAACAGAGTGTAAAAATGGCGGGGGCTACTTTCGTTTTTGGCGGATTAGAGCTATTATCTGTCAGGTTAACAGCAGTGTAAGTCATGTGAGGACTTACCGCATGTAAGAAAGGTGTGAAAGCCAGAAATGCTTTTCCTGCCTCATAACCTTTCACATGCAATGGTGCTACTTCAGTCTGCTGCACCTTCCTCTACACGGCACAAATAGATGTCTGCCTCTGAGGCAACATGGAGAGGGAGGGGATGTTCATTCAGTCTATCTACTATGGGCAAATTGGAAGCGAGGCCACAGAAAGACTGATGGAGATTTATGGACATGATGGCAGCTTTCTGCTGAGAGACAGTCAGACGGTGCAGGGGGCTTACTGCCTGTGTGTGAGGTGAGCGTTTGATGCAGAGGTACATGTTTGATCAAAAGGGATGTTTTCATCCTGTTTTTTTTTTTTTTTAAGAAAAAAGGTTGCTCTTGATTTTATCTGTTTGTCCGTGAACATACTAAGAAGGTTTTGTTCTTTCTAACATAAGTGCATGTATCACACGTAGACGAGCTGTGAAAACCAATGTTAACAGGGCGTTCACACAATATCCCCTTCACGGTTGCACCATCAAACTTTTCAAACACAACTTTGTCAAAGTTTTTGACAAAGTTTTTGATGCACACTGACGAGTGGACCGTAAAAACTGTAGAAAGAGGCAATCATATTGCCCATAATGGAATTCTGCTTGTGTTTTTTGGCAGATTTTTACTTTGTTGAATTGAATAAGGGACATTGTCCTAAAATTTAGAAAGATAATGATAAAAAGAAGTATTCTGACACTGTGGATAAGAATACTAGTACCTTTCCGTTGACCATGTTTTAAGCATTTTTTTTCTAGTGACATTGATTGCAGAGTATCTCTCATAAACTTACAACTACGTTCGAGTACTTCCGACCAGCGGCGGTATTCTGATCATTTAATCGAGTCCCACTGTAAAAGTCCTCTTTAGCTACATGTGAACACACTAGTTGCTTTGAAGTGTAGTTAGTTTCTAAATGTAAATTACATGGCAATGTCATTTTTTTCCACAATAACATAACTGTAATCTTATCTGAATACTTTTGGACCACTTCTGTATCAAACTCCAAGTGGACCGTTTCAAATACAAAAAAAGTTTACGGCCACAAAAGTTTCTGTTCCAAAATTTGTGTTTCAAAAAACTTTTTTAATAAACAAAAAAAAAAGCAAACCTATTAAATTACCCTCATACTGTCAACAGTACTGGAACATACACAGGTACTGTGAGTGTGCACGACATGTGTCTTTTGTTTTAAAAGGACTATTCTTGTGGTGCAAAATGATGCAAAAGACCCGTCCTCTCAAAGCATCTTCCGTTTTGATGCAAGGTGAAGGAATTAAGCCAATTTATTCATGATTTGTTTGAGAAGAAAAGGAAATTTAGGTTCAACGAGGAGCTAAACTTAAGTTAATATCCTGGAGATTATAGGCAGAATTCATAATTGGTCAGATCAAACGGCCTTTTACATGCCCTCAGGTGTACTGTAAAGGTTAAATGTCATTTCAAATTCAGTCTGAACTGATTATTGTTCTGAATTTATCTGACCATGTGGATGCACTTAAAGTATTCAAAGTAAAAGCTCTCAGTTTTGTGATAAATGTACAGCTGTGTTTTAAACGACATAAAAGGCATTCATATGTTACTGTTGTAGCTTGTGGTGGCGTTAATGTGATGGTTTGGCTAAAATTCACAGTGATGATAAATGTTACTTACATCATATCCCATCACTATATAGATATATATATATATGTATATATTTCAGTCCAGAGTTTGTGGTGCAATGATGTGTGTGGGTATTGGTCAAGGATATGACGAGGGGCGGGGTCATTAACATTTGGATTTAGATATAATATTTAGGTTTAGATTTAGATATAATATTTAGGTTTAGGTTTAGATATTAGATTTAAAGTTTAAATTTAAATATGATATTAGATTGAACATTTACTGAACAAACCCAGCTGTCATTGGGCGAGAGGCAGGGTGCACCCCGGACAGATCAGAGACAAACAACCATCCACGCTCACACTCACTCCTAGGGACAATTTTGAGTCGCCAGTTAACCTGACATGCATGTTTTTGGGAGGTACACACAGAAAGGCCCCAGCCACGAGTCAAACCAGGAACCCTCTCGCTGTGAGGCAGCGGTGCTAACCAGCACACCCCCGTGCAGCCCTTGTGCCTCATAGCACACGCAAATTTGCTTTAAAGCCCCAACCCGCAAGCAGTCAGGAATGGTTCCAGGAATTTTCTATGTTCCACATACCTCGTCTTTGTCAGACTGTGGGTGGCGCTCTGTAGCCTCAAGGGAAAATCTCCAATCACAGCAGTTATGGCTGATTTTGCTCATCATATTGTCTTGGAAAACAATTTAAAAATAATAATAAATTTTAAAAAAAATCTTACAGGCCTGATAACGAGGTTAAAAATTCAATATTTAACAGAGAGCGATTTATTTACCATTTATCAAATGATTTAAATATGCCGCTTGCAGAGTGGAAAATCACAAGAAAAAGGTATGTATGAAACCGCTGACTGAAAATCCAAATATGGCAGACTGAGATGTGATTTTTGCAACTTGTGTTAAATACAAAAACAGAAAACAGTGAGTCATCTTCAGCCCCAGAACATCATACCATGTCTCTTTCAGAATGAATGTGCACATCAGAACTTTTTTTTTTTTCCGTGTGTTCACATTTCAGAGAAAGTCATTCAAATTTCAGAAGTTTTGTTTTACAGAAAAGCTCCTTTTGTGCATACCTACAGACTTGTACACACTGCTGACAGCTGGTACCTTCAAGTAAGTGACCATCAGAACGCAGATCACACATACAGTCAAGCCCAAAATTATTAATTCCTCTGGCAAATTTGGACTTAAAGTTACTTTTATTCGACCAGCAAGTTTTTTCTTCATTGGAAATGATACAGGCATCTCCCAGAAAATAATGAGACGATGTACAAGAGGCATCATTGTGGAAAATTATATTTCTCAGCTTTTGTTTACATTTGAACAAAAAGTGGCCTGTCCAAAATTATTCATACCCTTCTCAATAGTTAATAGAAAAGCCTTTATTGGCCATTACAGCAATCAAATGCTTTCTATAATTGCTGACCAGCTTTTTGCATGTCTCCACTGGTATTTTTGCCCGTTCATCTTCAGCGATGACCTCCAACTCTTTCAGGTTGGAAGGTCTTCTTGCCATGACCCTGATCTTTAGCTCCCTCCACAGATTCAAGTCAGGACTCTGGCTTCACCACTGCAAAACGTTCATGTTTTTTTCCACTAATCATTTCTTCACCACTTTTGCTGTGCGTTTTGGGTCGTTGTCGTGCTGAAATGTCCACTGGTGCCCAAGGCCAACTTTCTCCGCAGACTGCTTGATGTTGTTGGTAAGAATCTTGATGTACTGCTCTTTTTTCATGGTGCCGTTTACTGTGATCCATTGGGTGAAAATTTCCCCCAAAGCATTAGGTTCCCACCACCATGTTTGACAGTGGGGATGGTGTTCTAAGGGTTGAAGGCTTCTCCTTTTTTTTTTTTCTTTTAAAAAACGCCAAATAAAAGACATATCATTCTGGCCAAACAATAAAATTTTGTTTCATTTGACCATAAACCAGAAGACCAGAAGTCTTCTTCTTCATCCAGATGAGCATTTGCAAAGGCCAAGCAGGCTTCTGTGTGCCTTATCTGGAGAAGTGGCGTCCTCCTTGGTCTGCGTCCGTGGAACCCAGCAGTGTGCAGTGTCCGTTGGACTGTCTGCCTTGAGACGTTGCCACCAGCAGAGCCCAGAGTCACCAGGATGGCTTTGGTGGTGATCCTTGGATTCATTTTTTACTTCTCTAATTATCCTCCTTGTCAGCAAAGGTGTCTTTTGGCTTCCGACCACATCCTCAGATTTTCCACAGTGCGGACCGTTTTGTAATTTTTAGAAATACTTTGCACGGTAGTCACTAGAACTTGAAAACATTTAGATTTGGCCTTATAGCCCTTTCCTGACTTGTGCGCAGCCACAGGTCCTCAGTGCGCTCCTTTATCTTAGCCATGTCTGTCCACAAACCAACTGCAGAGAGCTGCTGTTTTTCACCTGTTGAGTTGATTAAAACTTAGGATGCTTTAGAACAGCTTGGACTATTTGGAATGGTATAGAACTTTGGATTTTCCCATAGCCTGTGACAGTTTGCAAAGGGTATGAATAATTTTGGACATGCCACTTTTTATTCAAATGTAAACAAAAGCTGAGAAATATAATTTTCCACAATGATGCCCCTTGTACATCATCTTATCATTTTATGAGAGACGCATGTGTCATTTCCAATCAAGAAAAAACTTGCTGGTTGACTAAAAGTAACTTTAAGTGAAGATTTGCCTGGGGTATGAATCATTTCGGGCTTGACTGTATAGACAACTAATTAAGTGTTTCAAGATTTGAATGTGTTTGTGTGTGCATGTGTGGTTAGCAGGATTCAAGAAACAGACTGCTGAGATTTGAAACTCTGGAGTTACTGATAGACCACCACAGAAGGGCTACAGGCTCTCATGTTGGTGTCGTCCCCCTCAACGCTCCACTAGAGAAAAGGCAAATACCAGACAGGTTTTTTCAAGGTACGGCACACGTGGACACACATTTTTTCTCTGCTTCATGTAGTCCAATGAAATCCTATCGAGTTGCAACTGCATGATTATGTACCAAAAACTGGCCCATGCACTTACACAGATACAAACACATACACCCGGGTATCATTTGTGTCTGTGGTGTGTCAAAGGGGTTTATTTCATCTATGAAAAGCCTGTGGTGGCTGATGACATACTCTATAAACTCTTGCACCATTTAACTGTTCTACATCTCCACCACAGGGCTGGTCTACATGGAAATGAACAGCAGCACAAGCAACTCTGCCGAGTGAGGCCTCGTCTTTAGGCCAACAGACCGTGGAGCAGTTCAAATGCTTTTTACTTTGTGGAAGAAGTTTTGTTCATTTTGTTTTATATGTCGATATGTGTTTATTGAAAAGTAATTTAAGTGGGTTTTTTTACTTTTTCTTGAGAGCACGTGGGTGTGATTTTTTTTCTTCTTTTTCTCGAACTTGTTATAATTAGTTTTGTTTTAAAGCAATACAATGTAACTTCTCAAAAAGCTCATTATGGAGCTCCCCCTACAGGCTTGGAGGTAATGTACGGTTAAGGGCGGTTTATGGTCGGAAACCAGGTCGTCTGCATGTGTGTCGCAGTTAACGCAGATATGCCCCCCCCTACGCAGACACTCTGGTGCACCTCCCCAAAATTGTAACTCACCGCAGACAGTCCCGCAGACATCGTCGCAGGGAGGAGAGAAAGGAGGCCTCTGATTGGTCAACTCTACATCCGCTCTACACTATGCGTATTTCCGGTTTGCTAACCAGCTAATGGTGACGCTAACCGTGCTAACCGTGACGATTCTTTTGCCTCTATGCCAGCTCCAGTAGTAGCAATATTTATTCTATTTCTAGATCGATCAGCTGCATCTAAATCAAAGTGCGCATTCGTCTAGTCGCCATTGTTGTTGAATGACCTCCGTAACCGGAAGAGAAACACACCACCCACCACACCCACAATCCTAGCTTGTTCGTGATTGTCCCTCTTGCGTTGTGGCGTGGAATTAACATAGCGCAGACCGCGCTTCAAAATTGGGCATAAATCAAAAAATGCGAGAGTATACACGGCCCTTTACGGTCTCTTGCTTTGTTGGCCTCTCTCTTTCTCTTCCTTGCTTCATCAGTCACGTCTTCTTCTGTTTCTTAGGTGCCTCTGCCATGATGATCGTACTGACAATGTTGCGCAAGCTTAGCCTTATACCTGGGAGCGTGAGAGGGGTCTATTTGTTTTTTGCGGTAGATGTGCCAGAAAGCAAGTCGAAGTACTTCCGCTCAGCTCCCGGGCTGGTCCAGCAAAGTTACATAGCGCAGTTTTTCCAACTCAGACCCCCGAAGGGCACAGGAGACAGGCCAATCGTAATATTAAAACTCATTCTAGCTGCACAATTTTTTTCAAGCTGTTATTTTAAGGTAGAAATGTTACATAGTATTGGTTTAAGTCATCATGTATTCATATTCAGATTCAGATTCAGATTCAACTTTATCGTCATTGTACAGAGTATAGGTACAGAGCCAATGAAATGCAGTAGTTCTGCATTTCTGCATTTAAAAAATTCAGTAGTTTTCCAGCGAACAGGACATTATGGTTTAGAACTATAAGATAACATAACTGGTTAGAAGTGGCTCGTATAACAGGAACAGATTAAACTTCTCTACCTTCTCAGATTTGGTCTGTTGCATTAGATAGACGCCCAAAACAACACTCACACACATTGCTAAACACATTGCATGTACAAATATGTGAACATTGTTTGGCCTGTCCACGTCGCTGGTAACTGGCCAATTATACTGAGTACATCCAATGTTGATTATCCAACGTGTAAATCCAATCTCTGTGCAGGGCAGACCCAGCCCAAGAAGATAAATGTGAACTGTTTCCAGAGTACAGGGCTCGTTCTGACAGAGACCCTTACTTTACCCGTGACCTTGATAAATACTTTGTATGTGAGCCGAAGATTTCGGTTTGTTCATGGGCTTTCAAGAAAAGAATCGGGCTGGCTGAAACTGTTAGACTGCATACCGATGTAAAGGGAATAATAATAGGACATAAGGAACATAAAATTGCCCTGTATGCGGACGATATCCTTGTTTTTCTGTCCTCCCCTCAGTTATCAATTTCTGCAATTATGGATATTTTTATTATGTTTAGTAATATATCGGGCTATAAAATAAATTTAGATAAGTCTGAAGCTATGCCACTGGGAACCCTAAATTCTACGGATGTTCGGGAGAGTTTTCCTTTTAGATGGTCGAGATCTGGCTTTACTTATTTAGGGATAAAAGTGTCCTCAGACTTGAGAGATCTGCGAAAATTAAATTTTGCCTCAATCTGTGCTTCAGTTAAGAGAGACCTGGAGCGATGGCAAAACTTGCCCTTTTCCTTGTTTGGCCGAATTAGTCTAATTAAGATGAACGTGCTCCCTCGACTTTTATACCCTCTCCAAATACTCCCTTTATATCTAACAAAGAAAATCATCCTAGACTTAGAGAAGGCATTTTCCAGATTTATTTGGCAAGGCAGAAAACCTAGGCAAAGGCTTAAGACATTACAATTACCTATGGACGCTGGCGGTCTTTCTATGCCTAATATATTGTTTTACAACTGGGCCTGTCATGCAAGCCATCTCTGGCTTTGATTACATTCATATCTTAGCAGAGAGACCTGTATTGACTCTTGGGCCTGTCACCCTTATTTCCCATGGAGCTTAATCATGTGTGAGGCAAAGAAGATAAATCCAGAAGTAAAGCGCAATCTTATCATCTACAACAGCATCAGGATATGGCATGATATATCCAAATACGTGGGAAGAAGAAATGTGAAGTCTCTACTGTCTCCCATAACCCAAAATCCTGATTTTCCCGCAGGTGTCAGCTCACACACTTTCCTCTCTTGGAGGGACATGGGCATTCATATATTCGGCAATTTTGTTAGAGATAATGTCTTACTATCCTTTCAGCAGCTACAGGAAGCATTTAATATTCCCAAACACCACTTTTTTGGGTATTTACAGGTTAGGCATTTTGTGTCTTCACACACCACCTCTCTCTGCTAACATCTCTTACAGTGAGGTTGAAAATTTTCTTCTAAAGCGCAAAAACAGAAAACATTTTATTGCGGCATTCTACTCACTTCTTGGTTCTTCTACCACATATTACTTACCAGACATTTCTCATAGATGGGAAAAAGATTTGAATCACGAATCTGTTGAGGATGATTGGCAGGCAGCTATACATTTGATCAGATCTGCATCTACATGGAACCAATTGAGAGAAAGTCAGTACAAGATACTTCATAGGCTGTATATTACTCCTGTTATTCTAAATAAGATCGATCACTCCATTTCTCCTCTGTGTACCAAATGCAACTTAGAAAGAGGGACATATTTCCATTATTTTTGGAAATGTAAACATATTTCCAGATTTTGGTCGCTTATTTCAAAAGTGATTAGTGCAATATTTAAAACAAAAATTGAGAAAGACCCTGGGGTTTTCCTCCTAGGCCTTCCCTCTAGAGACTTACATCTCTCCACATTACATTATTAGCTACTTGAAAAACTACTTTTAGCTGCTCGAAAGTGTATACTGCAAACCTGGATCAAAACTCTTCCACCTAGTGTTACCCTTTGGTACAGGGAGATCTTTAATATCCTCCCTCATGAAAGGTTACAAGCTGTTGTGAAGGGTAAGGACAAATTATTTTTAAAAGTTTGGACTCCCTTCTTAGACTATTTACCTGTGGATCTGAAAAATCTGTTATTGATGTGCAGATAGTTTTCTGAATGGAAGAAGGCTTCCCCCTGTAACCCTTAAAGTGTGAGATATGGAGATAGTGGGCTGTGGATGACTGGTGTCTTTTTATTTTATTTTTTTCTTTATTTTTTATTATTATTACTATTATTATTTTATGTATGTATATGTATATCTCTTTTTGGACTTTTGTTGATAGGAGTCATTATCACTGTATTAGTCACTATGACCTTTCTTTCTAAGTCTATAGCTGCATTGTATGCGCTGTCTGAGGGGTTGGGATGGGGGGTTTTGTTTTCTGTATTTTGTATAACAATAAATGTGTTTAAATAAAATAAAGAAAAGAAAAGAATCGGGCTAACGAACTAATGCTGTATAATTGTAGGTTGTAGTTTCTGACCAGTGCAGGACATACAGAAAAATCAGCTGGTTCTTGTTTGGTCTTTTAACTTCAGAGGTGGCGAATGCAAACTCATCACTGTGAATATAAACGTATGACACATTACACTGTATCAGTATCTATTAATAAAAACACCAATAAAGAAACAGTGTGAAAAAAACAAGGACACCTCGTGATTCAGTAGCTTATAGAACCACTTTTGGCATCAATGTTTTGTATGATGTTAGCAGTGTCTCACATCTTTATGAAGGAATGCTGGCTCACTCTTCTTCAGAAAGTTCATTCAGTTCATTGAGGTTTGTTTAATCACAGCTCTCCTTTGACTGAGTCATTGCAACGCCTCGATTCTTTTCTTTCTCAGTCATTCTGTTGTAGATTTGCTGCTGTGTTTGGGATTGTTATCCTGTTGCATGACCCAGTTTCAGCCAAGCTTTAGCTGTCATACAGTCGTGTTTCAGTCAGTTTGACTCTAGTCTTGACTCTGTGCTGATACACTGTGTTTATATTGGTTTGTTATGGTAATGGTGATTCATTTCATTTCCCAAGCTCACAACCTCCCAACTCGTACTTGGCCGAGCTTGTGACTCCCGGGCTTTCAGCTGAGCAGAGCCGACCTTGTAAACTTCTCAACCAACTCTGGCTGAGCCCCAGCCTCTCGCACGGATGTCTCGTAAATACAAAAAAAGAAGAAAAAATACAATTTATGGACATGTTAACAAGGTTAGGAAGTTGACCTTTACAGGAAGGGGACCTTAATGCACACAGATGGCATGGTCGTGGTTTGGAGTAACCCTCTGTCAGAAAGCAAATAGGTGTCCTGTATTTCTCCAAAATGACACCTTCACCTTTATATTACTAATTTATCTCCCCATTTGATTCTCATGTTTTGCAGTTTTATGGAGTTTTCAACATTTCTCCAATTCATTGTTTGCTATGAACAGTAAAGAGAAAAAGCATTAAAACTGTCACACTCTGGCTTGTGCCCTGTTTTGGTTGTTTTCTTTTCGTTTGTCTCTGGGTTTTTTCCCCTTCTCTCCTTTGCCTGCACAGGGTGTGCATGTGGGAGGCGGAGCTGGCATGCCTGATTGGAGCTTCACGAGGCACACCTGTTCCTGATCGGCGCAATCAACAGGCTTTCTTAAGGAGTTTCTGGTCTGCTTGCCGATGCTGGATTATTCACCTGCCTATGGTAAAAGTTTGCTGAGTAACGCGTGTATTCTCGAGTACCATTTGGTCAATAATAAAACCACTCTCTTCTTCCTCAGCACGGCTGCCTCGTGAATGCTGCCTGGGCCTGCTCCGCTCTTCCCACGCCTCTGCTCCAAAACCCAGCCTAAGCTCTACCCTTTTTGTAGAGTCTCTTTTGGTTATATTTTTGGACAAAAAAATAAATCCTTTTATTTTTCCCCACTTCGACTGTGCGTCCCTTGGATCTGCGTATAACCCTTCGTGACAAAAACCAGCAAACAGTGAATGATGCTTCTCCATGATTTTACACAAAAAAAGCTTTACATGGACCATTACAGCATCAAATGATCCATTATTTATGCTGCTGTTACATTGGTGCTATCCTAAAATGTATCAAAAAGCTTTATAAAGTAACAAAAAATGGGACAAACCCCCTGTTCCATAAGGCCTAAGCAGCAAGATGATTAAAGCAATTACCCTGAGTTTGCACATATTTACCTAATCCAAAGTGCAACAGTCTGTTCCACATTCAACAACACACAGTATACCAGTGCTTAACATAAAAGGCACACAATGATATAAACAACAAGTATAAAAACATTTGCATCTTTGTGGTACATGTGTGTTAGCTCCTGAACAGAATGACCAGTAGTGCGCCCATGAGAATCCTGTGCAGCTTTCAATATGTCTTTCCAGCGTTTTGGTCTGCATCTTCCACCTCTGTGATCACCTCTTCCACTTTAGCTGGTGGTGCTTGTTGGAAGAACTGGCCACACAAGAAAAAGAAAGGAACCTTTGAATAATTTTTGCACAAATGTTGGTGGTTGCTTGAGTGGTAATGTGTGACGTAAGTGCCTGTGTGTTCAGCATGAGCACGTGCTTACAGTGAGTGGATCGCTTCTTTCCAGGAAATATTTGTACTTCGCTGGGGGGTGAGGAATCGGAGGAAACAGAACTTCGGTAAACCTGTGAAAAAAACACACACACACACAAACGAGTTTTAAGATACACTGTGCGTGGATATTTTCAGCTCTTTGGTGGGGTTGCTCCAAAGCACACCCATTATTGTTGCAACCTCTGTTGTAACAGAAAAAAGAAGCCTTCCTTTTTTCTCTCGCACACTGCTCAACATAGAAATGCGGTTCAAATGCCATCATGATCAATTCTCTGTCATGTGAAAACTGCTATGATTTTCTCAGATGAATGTGGTACCACTCCCAAAATAATGAACGATTTATGAGAACCCCATTGCAATGAATGGATGGAACATTCAGAGAACATTCAGAGCTAGAGTGTAACTGGTGTTCAATAAAGTGGGGGAAGCTGAACATTTCTAAAGATTTTTTTTTTTAAACCCACAGCAAATCCCACCATTTTCATTTGATAGGCAAAATCTTTTGATGAAAATGTAGAAAAATTAGTCTTCTCTCTCCCATTGTACCCCAGCAAGTCTATACTTTTGGTGCGATAAGGCCCCAAACAAAAAGAATGTGCCAGAACTGCCACAAAGACTACAATACAAAATGAGAGTACGATTTTAAAAGAAAACCAGAACCTCCATATTTGCCCAGTACACCAGAAACACAAAAGCCCCACTGCTGAGCTCAGTAATGCCGAGCAGAGCTGACGGTGGAAAAACTGTGCTTATACAAGTCATAGTTTTTCCTTAACAGCTGTTTGAGAGAAAGTTTTGTGAATTTTCTCTATTAATTAGATAAAATGTCGCACTTTTTAGGAACGGCAAGAGACACGCAATCCCGTTACAATTTCCCCAGAAACGGTTTTAATGTGTACTTTTGTTTAAAAACAGAAAGTTAACAGATAGATGTCAAAGAACAAAAGAATAGAGAAAATAAGTCCATCCTTCCTTTATCTGTTTTTGTCTTTTCGTGTGCTTCCTCTTTTTTTTAACTATTTTAGAACTCATTGAAAGGAGTTCAAGTCAGCAAATTAAGGAACTTGTCGATGCTGGGTTGGTTTTTCAGATGAAAAAACACACCATCACCAAACTATCACATATCACATTCTTCTATCTGCCATCTGTTTTCTAGGCTAATTGCACTGTTTCTATTGACATAGGGTTCAAATTAATCTTTTTCCACTGGTCAGTTTCAAATTCACTAGTCAAGACAGAGTTAACTTATGAACTGAGAAGCAGCTCAACAGTAGCGTTTTTTTTTAAATAGGAGGGGTGTGCAGAGGTGCGAGATGACTGCCGGGAGGTGTTAAAGTGCATGTAAATGTGTGTGAGTCACACATCAGCTAAGAGCTCAGTCATTCGGCCAGACACACTCTACCTCTGATGGCGCAATAGCAGCAACAATGTCAGGAGGATCATGGGTATTCCGAGTGAAATGGAGATGATCACCAAAGGGTCGAGTCTGCCAAGGGAATGTTCCACCGCTAAAAACACACAAAGGTATTGTTTTACTGAGTTCCACGTTTCAACATGTTTAACATTTTGTATGAGGGCTTCCAGGCGCTAACCAATCCAACAAAAAACCAGCAACTGATATATCCCTTTATTGAAGAGCACTCACTGACAGTGGGACTCCAGTCACTCCAATGATCACATCCATAGCATGCAGTTGACATTCTTGCCCTCATTCTCACCCTGTAGGTGCGGGAGGGATCTGCATTCGGCTCTGTGTAAAACACCTTGCCTGTCAGGTTTCTGGAGTATCCCTGTTTTGGAAAGATTCACCAAGAAACTTTTTATTTCATCGAGACCGTTCCCTGCTTTGATTTCTCTGACTTTTTGGACTTGGTTTCCTTAAAATCAAGCATGTACTTCATTACTTCATGTGCTTCGGCAAAGAATACAATACAATGAATATTGTGTGTCATTTTCCATGTAACATCACACATAGGGATCCACACACTCAGACATGCCATACCTGATCACCCATGTCAAGCTGGTAGTCGTAACATTCATCGTTATTGGCGCGTTCCCAATCGGGCAGATCCCATGTTATGTTGAGACTTCCACCTTTGATTGACGCAGATATATTTCTAGGTGGAGGCAGCACCACTGTGGGACACACGAGCACATCATCAGCAAAATAGTCAATGCAATGTTTTAAATTTCTGCTGCTGACTTTACAGTGTGATCCTCAACCTAACTAGGTTTCAGCTTATTAAAACATTTCAGTTTCAGATTTACAGGACGGCAAAACCCAACACCAACATACGGTTACTCGTTTACTGGAACGACCTCTGCGGGAAACGTGATATGGAGTTTTGAAAGGTGGATACATGTTGAGAATAGAAGTTGTGCTGTTGTAAAAATAAAGTTGTAATTGGAAGGTGAATGCCCAAACTTCGTGGGAACAAAGCTGCACCAAGAGAAAGTCCTAATCTTATGATAACAAAAGTGTTAATGACCTTTTTCCAGCAGATTTCCAGACATTTTTTACTCGTCCCAATTTCACTTATTGTACAAAATATCTGCTTTATGATTTGGCCCAAAATCTTTTGCAGGTGTCATTTGTGGTTATCAGACAATGGATAAAGTAAAATATTCCTTAATTTGCTTAGTGAGGCCTCAAACTGAGTGAAATGAGTCATACATCATGTATTAAAGTGGCAGCCATGTTAAGATCTGGTCAATTTCCCCGTAACGCTAAGTACAGGTGCTTTACTGCTTCTTTCTTATCTCTTTATACCATGTGTATGTATTGCATTAATGCAACAATTGATCCATACAATTATTCTAATTAGGATTTATAATGATAATCAACAATAGGATAATGGCAGCAACTGTTCTCATTATAAGAAACATTTTTTTTCACTTCCATAACAGTCTCATTCCCTCATTACTTTAATCAATTATTACAAATCATCACTAAATTTGGTAATAAAGTGCCATTTTTATCTGAGTTGGTGCAAAGTATGAAATGTGCTCTTTGTTGTCATCTCTGCAACACTGAAGTTTCAGCAGGGCAGAGAACATCTACCTGATAAAAGTGTATCAGTTGTCTTTTTCCAAAAACCTTCCAAAGGGTTAACAAGTCCTCCAATCAAAACATCCTAAAAAGGTTGTTTTGCTCATGCCTTTAAATACGAACCTCCTGAGGCGTCCTCTTAACTACCGCCCCAAGAGAGGTGGCAAGAAAAAAACATGACTCATATGAGAGTTTTCACATCAGAGTCCCTTCAAGTGCTTCCTTTACCGAGTCAAAGTTCTTTAAAGAGGAAGCAGGGGGTGGACGACATCCACATATGGCAACAGTTCTTTCAGTTCTGGGTTGGAACTGGTGGCTGTGAAGCACGGCCATCTCATTTTGTTAAATGCCTGTCACCTCCGCTCGCCTCCACTGATGTGCAAATAAAGAAGTTGAGTGGAGGATTCAAGGGTATGAAAATGAGCTGAGGCGTGAGTCACTTATTGGTTGGGTTTTGACAATAATCCGCTCTAATAAGGGTTTCCAATAAAAAAAACACTTTTTTCAGGTTAAAAAAAACATCACTTTGCAGCAGTGGTTCTCACAGCCACTAGAAGTCACATTCTTTCAAAGCAGTTAAAGGTCAATACTGCCTGCATGAACAGACTACCCATGAGGTCTGAATATGTTTAATATTTGGGTTTGATAATCTAGCTTCATATCAGCTAAACTAATGATATTCCCACTAGTCTCAGCTATACTCTGCAGAGCAGCGTGCTACATTTTAACTATGCAACCTTAGGGACAAAGGCCTTTTCTGTATAGTTTATTTTCATTATCTACCGATCCACTGAGATCAGAAGATATCTAATATTTGAGCTCCAGTATTATAATGGACAAGGACTGCACAAAAACAAACATTGCATGTCTTGGAATATTACATTGAGTTTCCATTCCATATACTAGGGTGTAAGCCGTCCACTTGTCATCCAGGGACATGTTAAAGTGAAGAATTATTTGATAATCCATCTCGGTCTCATTGAGCATTAAAGACACTGATCCAACTCTTTCCACAGAGTCTTGACTTCGAGACTCAACTGATGTGTCTCCGTTGCAAACACTGAAAGAAGAGACAGAGAAATAGTGTCACTCAAAACCACACAAACATTCCAAAAGAGTTGGAACTTTGTAAAATGCAAATAAAATCAGAATGCATTGGTTTGCAAACAGATATTTTATTCACAATAGAAAATATGTAAAATATTGAAAGTGAGGCATTTTCTCATTTTATGAAAAAATATTAGCTCTTCTTGTGTTTAATGGCAACAACACATCTAAAAAAGAAAGTAATATGATTGGGTATAAAAAAAGAGCACCTAAGTGAGATAGAGTCTCTCAGAAATAAAGATGGGCAGAAGTTTAGTAATCTGACAAAAACAAAACATCTACAAATTGTGGTGCAATTTCAAAATAATGTTCCTCAGTGTAAAATTGCAATCACAATAAATATTCCATCATGAACAGTACATGATGTCATTAAAAACAGGTATGATTCTGTCATGGAAATCGCTGCATGGGCTTAGGAACACTTCAAGAAATCACCATCTGTGAACAAAGTTCACCGTACCTTCCACAAATGCAGGTTAATAATGCAAAGAAGAAGCCATACGTGAGCATGATCCAGAAATATCGATGGAAAAATCAATCTCTTCATCCCTCACATCAAAAACCTGCAATCTCTGATGTCATGCACCTATGGAACTGGAAACATGCGCATCTCTAAAGGGATGTGATGTTACGTTGTAAATTAAATGTTGCTTTATGAGATTTACAAATCACAACAAAAATTTTACACAAAGTCCCAACTTTGTTTAGCCTTGAGGTTGCACCTCCTACGTGAATATGATTTGGATCTCTTAAAGGTGAATCGTATTCCTGTGTGAAAGCTGGCCCCACTCACACAGCTTGCGAATTACAACCATCTTGACAAAGCGTAAAACGCTTAATAAAGCCCGAGAGAATACCTGATATAAACAGAAAGCTGAGCGTCTTTTTCCAAAGTGCGGAATGACCATGAGCAGTTGAGCGTCAAGTTTGGGTACAGGAGGCAGTTAGAGGCTTCTATTTCATCAGACACATCTCCATCCATGTTAAACCCAGTAGAATCCTGCCTGAGGGCCTTGAAAAATGTTTTTTTTTTTTAAATTAGGAAAAGAATATGGAAACCTAAAATTACAGCTCAACACAGCTCAGTTTTGAAGTTTAAAAAAGTGTTTGATTCTTACTATATCAATGTCATTGCTCTTTTCACATAGATCTGAGTCTCTGCCCTTAGTCTCTGTAAAAGAAGTAAATGTCAAAGTTATGTCGTTACATTTTAGAGCACAGACGCAACAGCATGAAATAGAGCCCATCTAAATGAAACACAAAACACTTTTCTGGAGCACAACATGCTAAACTCATCAGGGTTTTGCATTATTTTCTTAGCGGCAGTTCGCTTTCTTTCTCCCTTTGATCTTGGTGGGTGAGGAAGCTTTTTTTCCTTCAATGTTTAAAGAGCGAGAGGAAATTAAATGTGACACCACCTTGATTAAAACAAGATAACTGTTTGCTATTAGCCATGTTTTCATAGCCATCGCTCGCCACCATTTGTTTGCTTTAAACATCTCTGTATGCCAGTGGAGTCACGTACCCCTTTGTGAGACCAACAAAACCAGGAGACTGAGCCAAAGTATTGGAGGAGCAGGACACAGCTTCATTGGTCAACCTAGAAAATCATACACACACACACACACACACACACACACACACACACACACACACACACACACACACACTTATTTAACATTATTTTTGGGGAGTCTCCATTGGCCCAATGTATTCCATCCGAACTGTGACCAACTGAAAGTCTATCAGTATCAATGAAACCAAGCAACCAAGCCTCCCCCAGCTGGGTCCCCACCAGCCCTGGGTCCCCATCAGCCCTGGGTCCCCATCAGCCCTGGGTCCCCATCAGCCCTGGGTCCCCATCAGCCCTGGGTCCCCATCAGTCCTGGGTCCCCACCAGCCCTGGGTCCCCATCAGCCCTGGGTCCCCACCAGCTCTGGGTCCCCACCAGCCCTGGGTCCCCACCAGCCCTGGGTCCCCACCAGACCCGCCTCCCCCCATTTTGGACCTGATACAGTAAGGACTCTGTTGTATCAGTTCACAGTGAGTGATTTCCTGGCATTTCAAACTTCCCCTTTTCTTCACGGGCTTACATGGAGACAGATTTCTTATAAAACATCGTGGTTCAGTTAAAAGCAGATTCAAAGACACCACTTTTCCCACTTCAGTGCTAATTTTTTCCACGTTACTTGGCGGGTTTTGAGCCACATGATTTTCCACTAAGAAAACAGATTAGAAGGAGCTCTCAATGCTCTGGTTTGTTTACACTCCTATCAGATTAAGAATTGGACACAGCCAGGATTCACCCCTGTATGTTAAAGCTACTCTACCAGAAACAGAAGCCAACCTGAAAAAGCTCAGATCAGCAACACTATTCAACAAGAAACAGTAAACAGACCTGATAAGAAGCCGTTACCGGCCGCCGTCCCTCCACTCTGTTGCTGACTGTGGTTCTCTGACAGCCAAAAGACAAAATGACACGTTTCTGGGGGAAAGATAAAGCATGACGTCACATATTGTACATAGCACTCAGGAAACCAAGGCTTTTTTTTGGCTCTCATTTGAGCCTACACCGCAGGATTTGAATATCTTCATCACCTGATGCTCAGCTTTCCTGTTTAAACCACAAACTGTTTTTATCATGACAGACACAGCTTTTAATATGGTTGGTCATTACAATTTACATTTAAATATATTGTATGTTATAGCAGGGTCAGTTATATTTTAGAAACTTATGGGCCATTTTTGTACTTGATATGTTTGGATTTGGCTGCTTTTAGGGGATGGTGGGCATTGGTGACACAACTTCATCCTTCTCTGCCATATCTCTGACGACCTCTCTTGGACTGTTAAATGCCTCACTGAACACAAACTGTGCAATATCACCTATCATGTGCAATAACAACACTACTGTCTATTTATTACTGCCACTGTTTTGGGGTCACATGGGTCACAATGTTTTAATTGTGTCTCTCAAACGAATCTGTAGCCTAAACTATTGTCATTTTAAATTCTTACCGTTACAATTTTTGTACATTTGTATTTTTTTATTATTAATATCATTTTATTTAATTTTTATTCTCTATTTTTTTATGTCTTCCTTTATTCTTTACTCTTAACACCTCTAGCGCCTGCTATGTCTAACCTGCGCATTTCTGAGGTCTTAATGCACAACAGCCAATCTCCAGAGATCTTCAGCCAGAGACCAGTCTGTTTTAAGGAGCTGTTTGGACAAGTAGGAAGCTACTTACTCCCCACGGTGCCGTGGTAGTTATCCCTGCTCGGAAGCGTATCCCCTTATATGCGAATTCACTCAGAAGAGTTGAATCCACTGCTCACGCAGACATTTGAGGGTTGTTGTTCTATCAGTGAGGTTTTACAAAGTTTCTCATAGCTCGCAGCAAAACACATGCTTTGATTTTTCTGTGCGTCTTATCAAACTGTATTATTTTTACCAAACTGAGAATGCCTGCAGCAACAATAAGACCACCGTACTAAAAGCCATTTCCCCCCAGCAAAAATCACAGTTTTCATGATCTTTTGTTATACTTTAGGCCTATCAAAACGTCCATTGCACAGTCAAACACTGTTATAAAACAGGATCTAGTAGAACACCACGAGCAGTTCTGAAATATATGCTCTAAAACACAGAAAAAAAGGGATTTTTCCATTATATAACCCCTTTAAATCATAGACTAGGGTTACTCACACTCAGGCTTGATTTGCTGTTCATCATTTGTAACTCATTTTTAATAAAAAAGCATCTGCTGAATGACTAAATGGAAAAATATTGTAATTACTTGGAAAATATTTGTGACAAACTACTGTTACTATTGACACTTTCAGGTTGTTATGAACCATATAAATCAGAACCAGTTGTGGTTTTAGAACAATGACCTATCCAAAAAGTTATTCCCATGGCACAACTATCCCCAAAGGAGGAGTAGAATTATGAGCATGGCTATGGGGTAAATTGTTCAATCGTTAAATGTTGATATCAAAATGGCATATAAGCAGTTTTGATATCTTTTTAAACGTTACATTAAAAACTCCTACTTTTGAATAAAAAAAAAATTTTGTGACTGTTGGTAACATGTAACAAGTGGGTTATATGATAGTTCATTTGTCTGTTTAGGACTCTGAAGGACTCCCCCTCTTCATGTTAAAAGAGACTGAGTAACGCTATAAGCTATACTTCCTTAGATATATAGGTAATGTTGGCTCATTTTCTCCCCCGGCTCAACTCATCTTGTTTTCCCCATCATATTCTTTTACATTTCCTCAGCTGAATTTCAGTCCAGTCACCACAAATAAACCAATAAAAAACTTTTAGACGTTAAGAACAAAAGTATTACTAATAGAATAGAATAGAATAGAAAAATACTTTATTCATCCCCCAATGGGGGAAATTCAAAAATGTGTAATATGTACTGAACAACTTTATCAGCTTTATTAAATTCAATTGTGAACATTGATTTTTGCTAAAAGTGAGTTTAATCGTTTAGAATTTTGCAGCCCAATAATTGTATGAGAGTTTTGCTTTTTTGCGAAGCACAACTGCCCAAGAACTAGTTTTTATTAGGTTTAGCAAAGAAAAGATAAGTTCCCTGACCGGGAATCGAACCCGGGCCGCGGCGGTGAGAGCGCCGAATCCTAACCACTAGACCACCAGGGAAAGCTGAAATGTACGAGCCAAACTAAGGCATTTGAAGGTAACAGTGCTTTTTATGAATGTATATTTTTCTAAATTAGGCCTACTATATTTATTTGTTCTGGAACTGAAATATCACAGAGCGTCGCTATGTCAGACATGACCCGACAGCTTGCTATCTAGTAAGTCTTTATATATATGTCCCATGTCTTTTTTTGTTTGTTTGTTTGTCTGATGCTGCAGCGTAACAGAGAGAAGCGAGCTCAGGAGTCAGCACAGTACTGCTCGGTGGGACCATTATTCCATTTAGCTATCACTACTGGAATCAACAAGAATCAACCGAAAGTGAGTAGTCAGGGGTACTTGGGTAGGCTACTTGGGGGTACTTGCCGATATTCGCGACACCTCCACTAGGTGGCGAATGAATCTCACACACTTCCATTGTCTGACATAGAAGCCAAGGTGGCTGAATGAACCACGCGAACCTTGAAAACGGGTTGAAAGTACCTGAGCATAAGGATAACAAGATAAGCTTGTTCAGTTGGTGTGGGTCAGCGCCTTCAGACCAACGTGGTTTCTGTTTGAAGCAGACCGCTTCCCCGCGCGCAGAAAAGAAGCAGGAAGAAGCAGGAAGAGTAGGTATTTGAACGGAGGACTGTCACTAAGTTATGTATAACTGAGTAATGCTCATCGTTATGTCTTTTTCTCTTCTTACGCAGCCTCAGCATGGCGGCCAAAGACACAGTGAAGCGCAATAAAACAGCCATTCAAGAGACTTTAGCTACGGACCGGATGTTTATCCTCAACAAAGTTTACGAGAAAAAGTTAATAACGCAACGTGAGTACAACAATCTTAAAAGCATCAACAAAGAGAATGATGAGGGACACGTTATTGAGCTTGTGGATAAGATCATAAACAAAGGAGAAGACTACTGTCAAATCTTCCTGAATCTCCTGCAAACGGATGAGAGCATAAAAGCAACCTTCCCTGGCCTACAGCTGAATGATACCAGCGTTTTACCTCTGCCTGTGCAAGCCTCTTCACCTCTCAGTGGTAGTTTAACACACATCATGTCACACTATAACACTGCTTTTAAGTCTGTTTCGCATTAAGCATAGTTGTTGAGAGTTTTGGTGTTTTTTTCACTTTCTCTCAGGTGATCTGTTGGAGGACAACAGGAGGAAGGTGAGTTCTCATACTGAAAGTGCACATTGCTGCAGTCAGCTTGTTTCATTTGGATTTGTTTGATACACATAATATGGCGTTAAAACTCTCTCTCAAAGTCAAGCCATACTTATTAGCTTGTAGTAACACAGATAACTTAATCTTTGTTATACTGTAATACCTCATAAAATCAAGATTACTGAGACCCTTAGTTTTGCTCTTTGGTGAACTGCAAGTGTCAAATTGTTTCCTCTGTTCATAGGGCGAACCTTATGAACTGAAAAGCCAGCCAGTTGGCCTCTGTTTGATCATAAACAACGAGAATTTCATGGACAACACAACGAGAAGTGGAACGGAGAAAGACGCTCGTATGTTTCAGACACTCTTTCACAACATTACCGTGTTCGTTGCTGGTTTAAGCTAAATCCTCTCCCCTTTTTAATGCAATTCTCTACAGAAAGCCTGGCAGAGGTGTTCGGCTGGCTGGGGTTCAGAGTGCTGATGTGTAAGGACCAAACCAAGGACCAGATGGAACAGACCCTGACTGACTTTGCTTCTCTGAGTGGCCTCACAGAGCTGCAGGTGCCGAGCATTCAGGAGTGGTCCGGCAGCACTTTCACTGCTCCTCAGACGGTTCTTATTAAGCACAGTGACGCCTTCATCTGCTGCATTCTGAGTCATGGCAAAAAGGATGCTGTGTTGGGGATTGACAAGGAGCCTCTCAACATTAAACAAATCACAAGAACTTTCAAAGGGACTAAGCAGTCGGCCCTCACCAGCAAGCCCAAAGTGTTCCTGATCCAGGCCTGCCAAGGAGGTGAGAGACAGCCAGGGGTGTTGTTGACAGATCTACAGACAGATGATGGTGGTTCACCGACCGTCCCTGAGGATGCAGATATTCTGGTTGCCTATGCCACAGTTGAAGATCATGTGTCATTTAGACACCCAACCAATGGGAGCTGGTTTATCCAATCTGTGTGTCAGCAGCTGAAGGAGCATTGCCCCAGGTAAAATAACTCAAACAAGTTTGTCTTCAAATCTCTGAAAAATCTGAGCCATCCATAATATTTCAGAAATCTGATTTCCAGAACAGTTTTTTAAGTAATTTTTTCATTTACCATTAATGAATTTGTATCAGCCTTTATTTAACAGACCAAAGGAATGATTTTTAGTGCGATCGCCGACCAACTTCATTTTATTTACTAAGTATAAACCAATTTAAAATTTAAAAGCAGCAACACACTCAAAAAAGTTTTTACAACAGCCTTCCTTTTGTTAAGATTTGAATGGTTTGGGAACTGGGGAAAAAGAACTGCAGCAGCTTTGCGGAGGAATCTGTTTCCATTCTTGCTGAATCCAAGATTTCAGCTGCTAAACGATCCGTGGCGACAGTTGTCTCATTCTCAGCTTCATGATGTGTTGTACATTTTCAAATTCACCTCTGTGTATATGAAGCCACACTGTAGGAAGTTGTGCAGAATGAGGTCTGGCGATGTCCAGCTGAAGTAAGCATATCTGTCCATCTGGGATGAGCTCACGTCCCGTCTGCGCGCACT
Source organism: Odontesthes bonariensis (assembly GCF_027942865.1). NCBI lineage: Eukaryota > Metazoa > Chordata > Actinopteri > Atheriniformes > Atherinopsidae > Odontesthes > Odontesthes bonariensis. Next base: position 28,201,220 of record NC_134519.1, on the reverse strand, counting down.
TTAAATACAGCTTCCTCCTTGTGTTATGTAGCTATGCTGATCAGAGAGATCTTTTTTGTCTCGATATCATGCACTGCAGATGTTGAAAGACCAAAGTTGTTTTTTAATTCTGCATCAAGATTTTTTGTTGAAATGATTGTAATTCTCTGGTGAACTATGGAGTAGTGAGCCTCCACCCGTCTTTGCTCCGAAAAAAGACCAAACCTTTAGTGGATGCTCCTTTTATACCCAATGCTGACACCTTCACCTGTCACCAGTTAATCTGCTGATTGGAGAACCTTCCAAAAAGACGGTACTTTTCTGTATTATTATCATTTTATATATTTATTTATTACATTTTTTCAGTGTGTTGCTATCATTAAATTCTGAATCTGTTTATATTTTGCAAATACAAAATAGTTGGAAAAAAATCGTTTTGTACTGGTCTGTTAAATAGATATTCAGAAGAGTCAACAAATGACCCATCTTTTCCGGTAATGAGATGTGTATATCTGATTATATGATCACTTTATTTCATCCTGATCTGCTCATTGACAGTGATACTGTGCGTTTATGTTCAATGTAAAAATCCTTTTAGGGGTGAGGACATCGGCTCCATTCTCTGCTACGTGAACAATGACGTAAGTGAGAAAGAGGCCTGCAGACTGCCTGGTGCAGCCAAACAGATGCCTAAAGTGACGCACACCCTAAGGAAGAAACTTGTACTGTGGCCACATCATAAGTCGTACTAAAATCGCCACAACTCCAGCAACCAGACTTCAATGACACCTGAATAAGGATGTATAACTCTGGAGAGTGCTTTCTTTAAATCTTTTTTTTCTTAAATATTACTTTATATTCGGATCAATATACTGTATAAGAGAATGTTGGAGAAGTTAAAAGTGCCACCAGAACAGGTGGGTGTCGGATTTCATGTACATGTCTGAAGCTCTGAAGCCATAGCTTGAACAAATACAGAACTGTGACTTTGATTCATTTCCATTCACTATGCACGACGTCTGCATTATTAGTCAAACACATGTAATGTCTTTAATAAACTTATTGGATGGCGAGCGTATGGAGGAACCAGACAAAGCAATATAATATTGTCTGTGTACCGGAAGTAACATGTTGGCAAGTAGCGCAAAGAGGAGGAAACTGGGGCATTTATAGTCCGCCCCACCTGTAAAGAGTGGCTACCAATTAGGGCTTTTATAATGCATAAGATGTGAAAGCATCTATGCTGCTGCAGACTCATATACAGTAAAATGAATAGTAATCATTTGAAAACAATAGCATTGCAGTGTTTTGACTCAGGAAAAACATGAACTGACTTTGTTTTCTTCAGCTGTGTACTTTTTCTATTCTATTTTTTCTATGCTAACTATTGCCATTTTTTACCACGTAAACTACATGTTTACCCTTCTGTGTTCCATCTTAGAATAGTTCAAACTTTTCTCACTGTTGAACACACATTTTCTAAATAAAACTGTTTGGTAAGAAATTCAATAGTCGCTTGAGTCTTTTTTCACCTACAACATTACATTCCGTCTCATATTGTTGTGTAATTTAAAGTGGTGGGGGTAATAATAATGACGTTATCTTCCTTTCTGTCCTGGCGGTTTTACTTCAGCCTGAGGTTTGGGGATTTGTGCCTCTGGCTTTGGCTTCTTCAGCGTCGTTGCCATGCCAACAAGGATTCGTTTGTCTTCCTACCCATAAGAGAAAAAGACGGTGGCGAGAGCAGTGCAACACAAGGCTGTCAGGAATAAATTACCCGTCTAAATAAAGGTCTGTCGCGTGTCAGTGCCTTCTTTCAGTCGCGGGAAAACTAGTGGTAAGTAAAGACAGCCTCAGTAATGGACGAGGACCCCTCTGGCGGCGCCATCTCGGTGGCTGAAGGACCCAAACATGGCGAGGAGTTGAGAGCCTCCGATGAAGCCGTCACATACATTTCCAATATTGGTGAGTTCATAGTAATGTCCCACAGAGTGGAAGCTGAACCGCGCGTGTTTCGCAGTATTTGCTAATATCTCTTCTTTAATTGCTTCACTTGAAAACAAAGTGGCGAGGGGACACGTTCATGAGAGCTGCAACCTGAGAAGAAAAAGAAAGCGTTTGAAATGGCTGTAAGTGTCCGCTGTGTTCAACCAGAGCCTTCGGAGCTGCAGAGGTGTGTGTTTCCAGAGTCTCTGGTGACGGTGTCGGAGGACGGCAGAGACCTGGGGAGGTTCAATGTGGCGGTGGAGTTTGCCCGTCGGCTCCAGCAGCCGTGCGTGCTGCTGCACGCTCAAAGCCACGGAGCCCATGATGGCTCCCCCTGTGGGACAACAGTGACAGGTACGGACAGGCAGAAGTGTGGAAGTTTTTCTGTGCCATCAGTTTGAATACGAATTTCTAATATTGAATTTTTACAGCATCAAAATCAGACTTTGAATTTGAAAAACCAACAGTGTAAAAAAAAATCAATTTCTAAAGGGATGGATTACTTCTTCCTGTTTACCCGGATGCTCAGTCTGGTTCTTTTTCTACTGAATTTTTTGAAGTTGATTTTTTTTCCACTGAATTTTTAGATGTTGAATTTTTTTACTCTGATTTTTGTTTTTAGAAGTTTTTTTTTTTTATTGGTTTTTCAAATTCAAAGTCTGATTTTGATGCTGTAAAAATTCAATATTAGAAATTCGTATTCAAACTGATGGCACAGAAAAACTTCCATACATAAGCCCCGAAGACCAGATGGTCTCCACTGTTTTCTATTTACAGACGCGTTAGTGTGTCCACCTTTATGTCTCTTCTCTGTTCTGCCATTTTTTGACACTGTAAGCCTACTTAACCGTTGACCTGGAGGTGCTTGAGGAAGACTACTATGAGTATGTCAAGGTCAGTTATTCTAACCTCCCCACAATTAAACTCACCTCAGTCAGCATTTGCAGTAAATAAAAAAACGTACCTGCCTTCCATACTTACCCAACATTGCTATGTTTTAATGTGGCCCTCCTCTCCTTAAAACATGCCTTCAGCTTGCGGGCCACAGTGTGGAAAAGAAGTGCCACATGGTGCAGCGTGATGGGCAGATGCTGATCGATAAAGTTACCACTGTGGGAGAGGTAGGAGACGACAGTGTAGCTCCCGTCACACTAACAGAACTATGTACTATTACCTTGTTACACTTTGCTCGTCATAAGCTCGCTATTTTAATACTTTTCCGAGAATTTTTACTGTAGGCCGCACTTATTTTTTGCATGTGAATGTGTGTACAGGAGGTGACAACGGAGAGTGCATCGTTTCCCGTGTCTGTCCTGAGAGGGCTGGTCACTGAGGGTTCCTGCCTGCTGCTGATGCGCCTGATCGCTCTGAGGAAAGAGGTCCCAGAACACATGGCCTTTGTCTCCTTCGATCAACACATGCGCATCATCCACACCACTTTTGTGAGTGATTACCGCTGTGTAGGCCTTGCTTGGTCTGTCACTGACATATCTGAATAGTACGTTTTTTTTAAATGTTCTTTTGGTCTGATGTCAGAGTGAGCTGGGTCTGAAGCAGCTGGAGGTTGGCGGTGAGGTCCTGGAGGTATTTGGGGTGCAGAGGATCGTTCACTCTGTGGAGAGCAGCCCCTCTACTTGGCAGTGCTACTTCCTGGATGATGGGTAAGCTCTATGATTACAGCTTTAGAGAATCTTCTGATATCACTGGTTGCCACTGTGGATTGTGCACTATTGTAATATGTTTGGTGTTCGGCAGCACCCTTGAAAGATTACACCACCAACTACGGCAGCACAAATACAGAGTTTTAACTGTACTGTGGTAATAGATTGAAATATAAAATCTTGCCAGTGGTAACAAGTGAGGGGCTCTGCAATTGTGGAGTTTTACGATTACCATTTCAATGCGCTTTGATGGAAGCCACTCTGTGCTTTTGGCTCCATGTAGACTGTCAGTTACTTTTCCATGATTTCTTCCATTTTTTTCATCATTCAAGGTTTCAGTTTTCCCACTCTTGATTGAAGCACAAGAGGCCTTTCACTAGTTAGGTTTCCATTCACCAGCAAAGCAAATTGGAGAAGATATGTTGAAAAAATCTCCAAAATAAACGTGAATCAGACACATTTCTGTTGTCTGCTGTGAAGCGCATAATGTCGCCAGAGGGTGGCACTACAGGCAGCATTACTGGTGGCTGTAATTCAGTCTAAATTGTTGCCCTAACTGAAAATAACCTATCAAACTGTGGAGGATATGAACAAGAGGAAAGGGGAATTCTCTCTTCCATCTCTGGGAATTACAGGCATATTACATCATATCTAGGAAGATTGCCGTCATTCACATGAGTTTGTTGTTTGCCAGCTCAGACCAGACACAGCTTGTGACTCAAGTCTTTTTTTTATCTTCATTGGGTCATAAACAACCTGTAAAGTCGTTTCTATTCCTGGTAATGTGCATCAAGCGTACTTTGAAAGCAAAAACCAAAAACAGATGTTTGAACTCTTTTTTCTTTTTTTGTACGTTCTGTTCTGTTATGTGGGTGAGATCTCACAGAAAGTAAGGGCTCTGACCACTGTGTGATAAATGGGACAGAAGTTTGTGGATCCTGTTCAGCAAACATTGAATTGCATATGTGGGTCACCAAGCACCCAGCGTAATCCTGCGTTTAATGGAACATGTAACAAGTGGACAGACCCTGACGGGGTGCGTTTTTCAGCCCACTTACCATCCTCATGGGTCTCAGATACAGCACTAAAGTGTGCGTACATAGTACGTGTAAGGCTGCATGAAGCTAAATGAAAAGGAGTCACTGTTCGATTGTTGATGAACGAAACAACTGTTGGACCAAACCATTCGAAGTCCAGTTTAATGAGAGTGGGTTTGAAAATTCACCATTAATTTTAGCCCAACAAAACAAATCCTCTTTGTATGTGTATCCTCATACACAGAGGATCAGGAAACTGGAAGAAAAAAATAAGTAAAACTAGATAGAATATTGGCTCTTGACTCTTGATTAATAATTTAATACTGTTGTGATATTTCCTCCCTACTTCGGCCTGAATAACAATGAATTTGAGTAGAACTTGTAAGTTTTCTTCTATAGGCGTAAGGTTAGCTGTTTAATGATATTAGTGAGTTTAGGACCATGTCGGTAACACTGACTTGATGTGACGACTGCGTGCATCACACTGATGCTCTGTAAATCACTTTGAGTAAAATGCAGTGCTTGAGATTTGAATTTGTTGAACATTTCATTTTCTCTGTTCAGGCACTTGGTAAGCAGGATGCAGGTGGGATCGCCCATCACCGTGAAGCTTCTGCAGCTGCCATTGAGTATAGACAAAGGTAAGTATTCTCACACACGCAGAAAAGAGGCCTTCCGCTAGCAAAGAAAGATTCACTGATGTGGTCGGCGTGTGTCTGCTTGTTTGTGGTTACACATAAAGGTTTTGAAAAAATCCCGCTCGTCTGAGAAGAGGACATGCAGATGTGCTCTAACTTCCTGGACAGAAAGGTATCTGATTATGTTCTCATGTGAAAACACATCGGCTTATTATTGTACTTTTATATAATTAGACAAAGTGCACCTAAGTAATAATGTTTACTACAAAATGTTTTATCTTACACTATGAAGAGTAGATTGTGAATGCGCGCTTATGTCTCACTGTGGCAGGAGGAGCTGAAGGCGGACCACGCTTCGTACCTGAGGCAGCACCCAGAGATTCGGGCCCTCATGTCTGACTTCTTGCAGTTGTTGCTGCTGAGGAAACCAGACGATGTCCTACAGTTTGCCAAAGAATATTTCCTCCCTTTTGCCTCCTGCCGTCCTCCAGAACAACCTTGAGAGCACCATAAGGCACATCTCCAATGCCTAAATACTCTAATTTTATAACTTGATGCTCAATTGTAATTCTTACAAGTAGACACAACAAAGGAGACATGGAGGGAGGGGAAGAGCAACATTCAAATCTTTGAATGACTTTGTGAACTTTTAGAAACAAACCCCTTTATTCCTTAAGTTTTATTTTTTTTAATTTTTTTAAAGTTGTCCAATTATTATATATTTATATATTGTTATATATTTACAGAGTTTATAGCTTAAGTGAAATCAGCTTTTCAGGCCGGCTGATTTCGGCTCGGGCAGGAGTGAAGTGCACTGTGTGTAAACGCTCTGCATACTGTCTGATCGATGAGTATGCCGTTTGCAAGTATGTAGTATGTAGTAGGCGGTTTCGAATACAGCCACGGTCCCGCCAAAACTCTTCCTCTCTTTTGTGATGTTCAGTGAGGAAAGGTGAGCTCCCATTTTGTCACTTATATTTGTCATTTTATTTTGTCCATGTTGCTCCATGTTTTACATATTTGTGCTAATCTTTGCGTCATTGTAATCGTCCTCTCTTTTGTGATGTTCGGTGAGGAAAGTGTAAAAATTGGCTTTGTTCTTAGACATTAGGAATTAAATAGTCTCAGTACTTTTCCATAATGACCTAAAGTGATCCAGGAGTAGAAAGACAAAACAATTGGGAAAGCCTGGGAAAGCAAGGGCAGATTCACACACACACATTGTTTTGGGCTGATCCAGAGAATATGACGAAGCATGTTGAACCTGCTCATGTCCAATCATACTCGGTCGAGTGTGAGTCCAACCACAGCCATTATAACGAACAGCCTTGCCACTCTCTATTAAGCCCCATTGTACCGGCTTTTTGGCTGCAGTTCCAACAGAATTCCACTGGGGGTGTCGGTGGAGACCAGAATGAATGGGGCCCAATGGAGCTAGATGCTACAAATGGTCAGTTTCACCTAAGTCTCCTCAAGAGCGCTCAGATTTGAATGTAGTTTCTGAGAGCTCAACATGGGTTTCAAGTCAAAAATCTACTGAACGAGTACATATATCCCTTTGATTTCTTACAGGTTGGCTTCTTGTTGTCCACCACGCGCTAGCATTGTGCTAATGACAGCGCTCGACCAGAATTACGACCAGAGGCACCGCTTGACGGCTGGCTCCATACCAAGCGACAACAGAATTAAGATGGACTTTTTCCGCTTATGTTACCACAGCCTAAGAATCTGTGATGTTACCACACATTCTCTCTTACTACAGCTCTTCCTTGAAAACGCTGCTGCCTTTGAGACCAACAACAAGCAGGATTGTTGCCGTAAAGCGGCATCTCCGGTCGTAAGCTATGTATGACGTCATATACACTTCAAATCCTTTTTTTAAGCAAATGAGTGGCTCTAAAAATCTAAAACTCAGCCATGGGTATTTTCTAAACATCCTCTTTCGAAAACAACATTCGAATTACTAGAGAAAAAATTATATCTTGAGATAAGGGCACGAAAGGGCGTATAGCTCCATAGGACTCCATTCATTCTGGTCTCCAAAATTGAGCGCCCCACGTGGAAAAAGGGTGGAACTGCAACCAAAATCGCCTCGTTGGAAACCGGAAATGCACCGTGAGTCGCGAATCTGTGGTCCAACCTATGAGGCTATAATAAATACAAATGATTACCGGAAGTCGAGGTTCAGTCTGACGGACTTCCTGCGGGAGCCCTGTTCCACTGAGCCCAGCGCTGATATGCTTTGACGTGTGACTACCAATAAACACTTCATTTTCACTTGAATTACTCCGGTCCATTCTTGAGCTTCCAATTAAAGAACCGAATCTAACAAAAGGTTGGAAAATAAAAAGACCTTTGAAAGAGCAGCAGTGTGGTCTCCACACAACGCAGAGGTTTCATACCGGTTACATGTATATTTTTCTAAATTACTATATTTATTTGTTCTGGAGCTGAAATATTACAGAGCGTCGCTATGTCAGACATGACCCGACAGCTTGCTAGTAAGTCTTTATATATATGTCTCATGTCTTTTTTTGTTTGTTTGTTTGTCTGATGCTGCAGCGTTAACAGAGAGAAACGAGCTCAGGAGTCAGCACAGTACTGCTCGGTGGGACCATTAATCAATTTTTCTATCACTACTGGAATCAACAAGAATCAACCGAAAGTGAGTAGTCATAGGCCGTAAGGTGAACCCCGTTTTCGTTTAGGCTCGCTCCGTGCTCTCCGAACTACATGCCCGTTAGCTGATAAAAATGACCAAGTTATTATGCACTTATAAAAAAAGTTACGCGTCACAGAATCCTGTACTTTTTTTAAACCGAGACGTTTTCTGAAGAAATATTTTCCTCGGCTGAATGACGATTTTGACGTCCCAAGACACCACGTGACCGCGCTAGACCAATCACCTTGCCGATTTACGACAACAAACTGGAAAAATGACAACCTGCCTGGGGCCCGTTGCACAAAAGTAGGATAAGGGATTAAGCGGGGATATGTTGGCTATCCTGGATCAATTTATCCGTGATCCGGTTGCACAAAAGTAGGATAAGGGAAGTGGGATATGTTCAGACGTAAGTTACCATGGAGATTTATTCTGTGAAGCTAGCCTGCTCCAGACCAGGCTAAGTTCCAGGATCTATTTAATCTCATTCCTTATCTCAGTCAGCGGTCGCCACAATTGGAAACCAATATTTATTCCACTGCCTAGAACATATTGTTAAAACATTTAACTATACCCACTATCATTATTGAAACCATTTTAGATAACAGATGATTTTAGATGAACCACTAGATAATTTAGTTTCCCCACAGACTACACATAAATTACATCACCATATAAATATAAATACACATTAGAGAGTACCATGATGTTCCTTTATTGAACAAGGATGAATCAAAGCAAGTAAACCATCAGCTCCTTTCAAAACTGAAGTCACACAGTGCTCTACAAGACAAAAAGCACAGAATCAAAGCATGCAGTTTGAGACAAACTGTTTGTAAAAATGGGCTATACAAATAAAATTGCCTTGCCTATACGGCACAAAAACCTAACAAAAATTCCTCTGCCATTGCAGGCCCAACTTAAAGCAACATGCATATTAATTAAAATAATTTAACACATATTGGTCTCTGACCAGCTGACCACAGTCGTCATCCGGGAAGATGGCAGGAATGTCCCAGTCTATGAGAGCTGGCACTCTGGGGGCCCTCTCCTTTCTCAGGCAGGCCACATTGTGGAGGACAGCACAGGCCACAATGATATCACATGCCCTGTCTGGGCTGACTCTCAGGTGGGTCAGACACAGAAAGCGTGCCTTCAGTAGGCCAAATGTCATTTCTATCCGGGCCCTTGTTCTGGCATGGGCATGGTTGTATGCCAGTTGTGCCTCCAGAGGGTCTGCAAATGGAGTGAGCAGAAAAGGCTGGCAGGCATACCCTCTGTCACCCAGCAATACACCCAGGAATTCACCTGTGAATACAAAATGTTACCATCACAACCTCATAAGTAGTGACAGTCTTAACACAGCCATGATGTTAAAAGTGGTTATCAATAGAGGTTCTGTGGCTCACCTTGTGATGGGCGCCGATAGATCTCTTAGTTCCGAAACACTTGGGAGTCGTGGACCGAGCCGGGCCACTTTGCCACAACATTATTGATCAAATAGTCAGCAATGCAGACCATCTGAAATGATAAGATGTTAAACCAATTAATGCACATCACAGGCAATGTACAGTGTTCATTAATTAACTTTATCAAAAGTCATGTTCACCTGTACATTGATGCTGTGGAAGTTTTTCCTCTTCACAAAATCCCCCTCATGGCCACCTGAGGGGGATTTTATTTTGATGTGTGTGCAGTCCACTGCACCAATGACATTGGGGAAACCTGTAATACGATGCAATGAGTATCTTACTCTGAATGTTAAAATTGTAATTGTAACTGTAATTTAAAAAAATAAAAATTCTTACCTGCAATCCTATAGAACTCCTCCTTGATGTCACAGAGTCTTCTATGCCCAGGGAAGGAGATGAAGATGATTGCAAGTCCTTTAATTGCGTTTTTTTTTTCACTGCTAAAACAGTACAGGCATTGTGTGGGCAGGCACATTCTTAATAAAAAGTTGCTGCCATGTCCATTTTGATTGCTTGCTTGCGCTTTACTCAGAGCGCGGATCTCGAAAACACATGAGAAGCTATACAGAATCATACGCGGCGGACAGCACAGCTTTATGCCAATATACGCACACAGGCTCCACACGCATCGCGTCTGCAATCATAACTCATTAGGGGAAATCACATTTTGCCAATATTTTAGAGACCCCTCAACATTTCCCAAATCATGTTTTCGGGGGAGTCTCGTGTCAGTTTCAGAGTCCCCCGTAGTTCGAACACTGCCTAATTGTGATAGTTTCAGTGGAGTGGGGAGTGTGTATTTGTGCACTACTTACGCATTCAGGCGGTCAGCAATGGTTTGCCACGCTTGCTCCCTTTGTTTTTTAACTGTGGCAGTATTTCCTTTTTGTTTTATTTTCTCCGTCACCTCTTCATATGCTTCCATTAATAATTATTGCTCCGCTGGGGAGAAATACGCCGCCCTTGTTGCCATGGTGAATCAGTGAATCTATGATCGATCGTGGGGTCTATTTAAGAAAGCCGTGTGCAGCACTTATCCAGGATCGGTTTCACCTGGCTTAATGAATCCGTGTCTGCTCATCCTGGATTGGCCTTTGTGCAACCAACTAAGCCCGGGCGCCCATGTTTTGGATTCCTTGAACCTGGCTAAGTAACTCATCCTGGATGTCTAAATCCTACTTTTGTGCAACGGGCCCCCCCGGTGCTGTCAAATCTAACCTACAGAAAGGAATCTCGCAAAATATCATTTTAAAGTGAACATAAAATAATAATTATCAACGATAATGCTCATTCATGTAATTCTGAATTGAGCCAAATAAATTCTAAATAGTGCTTTATTTACAGCACGAAGCACAATTATGCAAGTGACCTTTCATGTTGTCATTTTGATCAATTAATGGAATTCCAATAATTATTGATAACCATCCACGTGTTTGTAACGTGGGCTAAATTAATTCCAAACAGTGCTTTATTTATAGTAAAAACAACTATTGCGCAAGTGGATGATAAGGTTACCTTTTCATGTTGTCATTTTTTATTAATGAATGGAAATAATTCTAATTATCAATGATAAGGACCATTCAGGTATTCATTTATTGATTTATTCACTAATAACTATGCAACACATAAAAAAGTCAAAACAAGTAGGGCATACACATCAACTGGCATTTACATCAACCGGCATAAACTTATATACATATATACATAACCATAATAAAAGGAATGATACAAATGGAACACACTATTCCTCACTGTCAGTGCTGGATTTCTTGTCATCCATGTCACTTGAAGATTTCCATCTTCCAGATGCCAACCATGTCCAGTGGGAGATGGAGCGCCAATCTTTTACTTTACACATGACCTCATTATTTTAGCCTGATAATTTACCCTTTCGCAGTGCTGGTGGAGGGCATCACTTGTTGGGGGGATAGATAATTCTGGCAAGGCTGATGATGCCATACAGAAAGCTTTGTACCTAGCCTCATTGATGTTGTCTGCGGTTGGCTGATCGTACAAATGGCATACATATTTGCAAAATAATGCAAATGTAGAGTGGTCCAAGTTAAATTCAGTCCCCAGATTTCTGAAAGCCTTCAGGTAGACATCTTTCTCGCATGCCACAGAAAATGTCTTCTTTTTGCCTTGTGGTGTCACACCCAGTGAATGTATGGATCCCAATCAAGGCTGAACACACACTGGCTCCGAGAGCTGATGACACCTTGGTAATGTCCATTATGCGTGTTCTGTTGCCCGTCCCTGTGAAAAAGTACAAGCTGCATGGCAATTCTTACTGCAGACTCACAGCAATGACTGCTACATCAGTGTCAGGGCTCTTAATAATGACAGTCTTATGTTCCTGTGCAGTATGTTGTGCATGCAAAAACACCCTTGTGTCACATTCTTCGTGGTCACACTGCAGGTCTTCCACAGCATGAACAGACTGCACACCTTCCAGTACAGTCACACAGTGACATTGGTGTTGATGTGCTATGTACAAGCTGAGGTTTCTTCCCACTGCTGTAAGATCAGCATGTGGCCACGCATCGTATAAGAACTCAGCAAGTGCTTCTTTATTTGTTCCTTCTAATTTCTTCCATTCCACCCTGTGCAGGTGAAATTCTGTGTTTCCTCATGCTTAACAGAAGATATGTGCATGTAACAAATCTTTCGGTCGAAATTTCGTCTTCTTCGGTACTGCTGGATGATCGCGCTGCTACTGAGGTGCTGTTTCTGTTTACCAGCTCAGCTGACATACCAGCTATCCGATTCGTCCATTCTGATGACGTCTCAACCGTGGCACCTCTCGTGAGCCAAACTGTTATTACGCCTGCCGAATATGTACATACGCCTTGCCAGGCACTAGTTATTCCTTTAAACGTTGCGAATTAAAAAAGTACTGTGTTCTGAGCGGCGAAACTTTTTTTTAAACCTCAACATAACTCAATCTTTTTATGAGCTGAAGCTTGTTTGGTTCGGAGAGCGTGGAACAAGCCTGGTGTTCTGAAGGAGTTTTCGAGGTTCACCTTACGGCCTATCAGGGGTACTGGGTACTTGCGGGTACTTGCCGACAGCGGCGTCGAACAGGGGGGAAAAGTCAGACTGATTCACAGGGTCCAGCCTACAGGGGGGGCCCTAAGGGAAATTTTCTTCTTCTTTCGTTTTCAAAAAATCATCTTTTAAATAATATCAATATATGTTGGTAATTTATAAAAATCCAATGTTCTCTGGAAATACATCTGTTGAAATGTATATCCCAGCCTGCAAATAGGCTATAATCTGTATCAGACACCCCCATTATCAGTGCGCATTGGTTTAGTCCGCGCTCTGGCGGACTTTTGATTGTACATGCGCCATAAATTTCACTCACTTCATTATTAGGCATTAAACGCAGCAGCCGGCACAGTAAAGATGTCATCCAAAAAAAAAATCAGGCTTTCAGAAAAGAAAAGAAAGGCAAGAGAGACAAAATGAAGGAAAGCAACTGCTTACTGATTTCTTTCCCAAGAAAGGTGAGCCCAAATGTCAAAATTACAGCCTACAGTAACTGATTATCCCATTCACATTCCGTTGCATACCACTGTGATACCAGCCATGGCCGTAGCCAGCTATGAGGAAAGTGAGGTCTGGACCTCGGTAATTTTCAGGGATTTTTTATTTATTTATTTATTTAATCTCGGTTTTCGCATACACGTTTCAATTGACGTTTGTGTTGACATCACTTTCGTGAATGTGTGACTGCGTGGTACCATTTGAAAGGTCTGTTTCTGCCCTTTCCAACGGTGTATATAACACGTGTGTGCGCTCCGTAGTCGGTGAGAAAAGTACCGTCAACATAGTAGCTGCATACCAGTAATCAGTAATAGAAAAATTAGACGAATTTGACGAACGATTTCCTCGGCCACTCTGCAGTGCAGCGGCGATTGCTATATACTGACGGAAAGCTCAGCTCAAGCTCTTTAGAATGATATGATTGTTATATCGATGTCATGTATGGTTCATGAATAAAGAAGACAGCACCTTGTTATAGCAATGCACATTTATGTAGGCTGGAGACAATTTTTCACATCTAATTTAGTAATGAATTCAATATAGCCCATAAATCTTTATAGGTTGTTTAGCAACAACTATAGCCTACAATATGCATCTATCCATCTATTTTTAACTCTATTTTTTATATTGGTTAGTTAGCCTTACTCTATGCCTGGCCAAATGGCCTTTGCTTGTACCAAACATTTGTATGCTTGCATTGGGAAATAATCAGGTTATTTTTAGCTATAGGTTCTAGTTACATTATAATGGTTTATTTTGCTACCTCAATGTGCAACACTGCTATATATTAAAAACTATATAATTTAAAAAATATATATATATATATATTGTAAAAATTTCGGCGCGCGATATGCGCGCGCATCATAGACCTCACCTATTCCTAAATCCTGGCTACGGCCCTGATAGCAGCCGAAGTCAAATAATTAACAAATAATCTCTCATTTTGTTGGCTTCCACATAATTGTGAAATAGAAGCCATATTTGTCTTAAATGTATTTATTTTCATAATAACTATTAGCCTATACAAGTGTCCCAAAAGCCTAACATAGGGTCGATGTTGGTTCAAATATGCATGGTAGTGGTTGTTCCTGGGGCCCCAAATTTGGTGCTACGCCCCTGCTTGCCGATATTCGCGACACCTCCACTAGGTGGCGAACGAATCTCACACACGTCCATTGTCTGACACAGAAGCCAAGGTGGCTGAATGAACCACGCGAACCTTGAAAACGGGTTGAAAGTACCTGAGCATAAGGATAACAAGATAAGCTTGTTCAGTTGGTGTGGGTCAGCGCCTTCAGACCAACGTGGTTTCTGTTTGAAGCAGACCGCTTCCCCGCGCGCAGAAAAGAAGCAGGAAGAAGCAGGAAGAGTAGGTATTTGAACGGAGGACTGTCACTAAGTTATGTATAACTGAGTAATGCTCATCGTTATGTCTTTTTCTCTTCTTACGCAGCCTCAGCATGGCGGCCAAAGACACAGTGACGCGCAATAAAACAGCCATTCAAGAGACTTTAGCTACGGACCGGATGTTTATACTCAACAAAGTTTACGAGAAAAAGTTAATAACGCAACGTGAGTACAACAATCTTAAAAGCATCCACCAAGAGAATGATGAGGGACACGTTATTGAGCTTGTGGATAAGATCATAAACAAAGGAGAAGACTACTGTCAAAGCTTCCTGAATCTCCTGCAAACGGATGAGAGCATAAAAGCAACCTTCCCTGGCCTACAGCTGAATGATACCAGCGTTTTACCTCTGCCTGTGCAAGCCTCTTCACCTCTCAGTGGTAGTTTAACACACATCATGTCACACTATAACACTGCTTTTAAGTCTGTTTCGCATTAAGCATAGTTGTTGAGAGTTTTGGTGTTTTTTTCACTTTCTCTCAGGCGATCTGTTGGAGGACAACAGGAGGAAGGTGAGTTCTCATACTGAAAGTGCACATTGCTGCAGTCAGCTTGTTTCGTTTGGATTTGTTTGCTACACATAATATGGCGTTAAAACTCTCTCAAAGTCATGCCATACTTATTAGCTTGTAGTAACACAGAGAACTTAATCTTTGTTATACTGTAATACCTGATAAAATCAAGATTACTGAGACCCTTAGTTTTGCTCTTTGGTGAACTGCAAGTGTCAAATTGTTTCCTCTGTTCATAGGGCGAACCCTATGAACTGAAAAGCCAGCCAGTTGGCCTCTGTTTGATCATAAACAACGAGAATTTTATGGACAATACACCGAGAAATGGAACGGAGAAAGACGCTCGTATGTTTCAGACACTCTTTCAACACATTAATCGTGTTCGTTGCTGGTTTAAGCTAAATCCTCTCCCCTTTTTAATGCAATTCTCTACAGAAAGCCTGGCAGAGGTGTTCGGCTGGCTGGGGTTCAGAGTGCTGATGTGTAAGGACCAAACCAAGGACCAGATGGAACAGACCCTGACTGACTTTGCTTCTCTGAGTGGCCTCACAGAGCTGCAGGTGCCGAGCATTCAGGAGTGGTCCGGCAGCACTTTCACTGCTCCTCAGACGGTTCTTAATAAGCACGGTGACGCCTTCATCTGCTGCATTCTGAGTCATGGCAAAAAGGATGCTGTGTTGGGGATTGACAAGGAGCCTCTCAATATTAAACAAATCACAAGAACTTTCAAAGGGACTATACAGTCGGCCCTTACCGGCAAGCCCAAAGTGTTCCTGATTCAGGCCTGCCGAGGACGTGAGATACAGCCAGGGGTGTTGTTGACAGATCTACAGACAGATGATGGTGGTCCATTATCCATCCCTGTGGAAGCAGATGTTCTGGTTGCCTATGCCACAGTTGAAGATTGTGTGTCATTTAGACACGCAACCAATGGGAGCTGGTTTATCCAATCTGTGTGTCAGCAGCTGAAGGAGCATTGCCCCAGGTAAAATAACTCAAACAAGTTTGTCTTCAAATCTCTGAAAAATCTGAGCCATCCATAATATTTCAGAAATCTGATTTCCAGAACAGTTTTTTGATGACATTTTTCATTTACAATTAATGAATTTATATCAGCCTTTATTTAACAGACACAAGTCCAAAGGAAGGATTTTATGGTAATGATTTTTCCTAAAAGCTGCTAAATTGTAGACTAATCTGATCGTAGAAACGTGTGTCCACTGTCATTCTGTCCATCTGGGATGAGCTCACGTTCCAAGAACGCGTTTCTGCGCGGACTTTAAATACAGCTTCCTCCTTGTGTAATGTAGCTATGCTGATTAGAGCGATCTTTTTTGTCAAAATATCATGCCCTGCAATGTTGAAAGACAAAAGGTTTTTTTAATTCTGCATCGAGATTTTTTGTTGAAATGATTGTAATTCTCTGGTGGACTATGGAGTAGTGAGCCTCCACCCGTCTTTGCTCCGAAAAAAGACCAAACCTTTAGTGGATGC
Source organism: Odontesthes bonariensis (assembly GCF_027942865.1). Lineage (NCBI taxonomy): Eukaryota > Metazoa > Chordata > Actinopteri > Atheriniformes > Atherinopsidae > Odontesthes > Odontesthes bonariensis. Next base: position 28,184,822 of record NC_134519.1, on the reverse strand, counting down.
TCCTTTTATACCCAATGCTGACACCTTCACCAATTAATCTGCTGATTGGAGAACCTTACAAAAAGACGGTACTTTTCCGTATTATTGTTATATATATCCTCGTTTTGGTGTTGACGAAGGTAGTCCAGCTAGTTGGCTGGGGCTAAAAAAAATAAAGCGTCTTGCTTCTCAAAACAATATGCGTTCAAAAGAGTAATACATTGGCATCACAAAATCGTTGTGCAGGAAAAAGTCAGACCTCACATCGCTTGGCGCTATTTTTGCCTCCCTTGATATCAATGCGTCCAGCCACCTAGCGATAGCTGCACCTGTTACGGTGTTTGCTGCCCGGTCTGCTCTTCGGTCTGCACAGTTTACATTGGACGCATTGATATCAAGGGAGGCAAAAATAGCGCCAAGCGATGTGATGTCTGACTTTTGAGTCACTTTACTCTTTTGAACTCATATTGTTTTGAGAAGCAAGACGCTTTATTTTTTTAGCCCCAGCCAAATAGCCGGACTTACTTCGTCAACGCCAAAACGAGGCTGGAACTCGGCTCACAGGACGCAGCAGGGGGTAAGAAAATGTTCATAAATAATATTGATAATATGGGATGTCATACAGCTTCATGTCAAAAGAGACGAACTATCCCTTTAAATTCTGAATCTGTTTATATTTTGCAAATACAAAATAGTTGGAAAAAAATCGGTTTGTACAGGTCTGTTAAATAGATATTCAGAAGAATCAACAAATCACCCATATTTTCCGGTAATGAGATGTGTAGATCTGATTATATGATCACTTTATTTCATCCTGATATGCTCATTGACAGTGATACTGTGCGTTTATGTTCAATGTAAAAATCCTTTTAGGGGTGAGGACATCGGCTCCATTCTCTGCTACGTGAACAATGACGTAAGTGAGAAAGAGGCCTGCAGACTGCCTGGTGTAGCCAAACAGATGCCTGAAGTGAAGCACACCCTAAGGAAGAAACTTGTACTGTGGCCACATGATGAGTGAGACTAAAATCACCACAACTTCAGCAACCAGTCCAGACTTCGATGACTCCTGAATAAGGATGTATAACTCTGGAGAGTGCTTTCTTTAAATCTTTTTTTTCTTAAATATTACTTTATATTCGGATCAATATACTGTATAAGAGAATGTTGGAGAAGTTAAAAGTGCCACCAGAACAGGTGGGTGTCGGATTTCATGTACATGTCTGAAGCTCTGAAGCCATAGCTTGAACAAATACAGAACTGTGACTTTGATTCATTTCCATTCACTATGCACGACGTCTGCATTATTAGTCAAACACATGTAATGTCTTTAATAGACTTATTGGATGGCGAGCGTATGGAGGAACCACACAAAGCAATATAATATTGTCTGTGTACCGGAAGTAACATGTTGGCAAGTAGCGCAAAGAGGAGGAAACTGGGGCATTTATAGTCCGCCCCACCTGTAAAGAGTGGCTACCAATTAGGGCTTTTATAATGCATAAGATGCAAAAGCATCTATGCTGCTGCAGACTCATATACAGTAAAATGAATAGTAATCATTTGAAAACAATAGCATTGCAGTTTTGTGACTCAGGAAAAACATGAACTGACTTTGTTTTCTTCAGCTGTGTACTTTTTCTATTCTATTTTTTCTATGCTAACTATTGCAATTTTTTACCACGTAAACTACATGTTTACCCTTCTGTGTTCCATCTTAGAATAGTTCAAACTTTTCTCACTGTTGGAACTCACATTTTCTAAATAAAACTGTTTGGTAAGAAATTCAATAGTCGCTTGAGTCTTTTTTCACCTACAACATTACATTCCGTCTCATATTGTTGTGTAATTTAAAGTGGTGGGGGTAATAATAATGACGTTATCTTCCTTTCTGTCCTGGCGGTTTTACTTCAGCCTGAGGTTTGGGGATTTACCTCTGGATGTGGCTTCTTGAGCGTCGTTGCCATGCCAACAAGGATTCGTTTGTCTTCCTACCCATAAGAGAAAATGATGGTGGCGAGAGCAGTGCAACACAAGGCTGTCAGGAATAAATTACCCGTCCAAATAAAGGTCTGTCGCGTTTCAGTGCCTTCTTTCAGTCGCGGGAAAACTAGTGGTAAGTAAAGACAGCCTCAGTAATGGACGAGGACCCCTCTGGCGGCGCCATCTCGGTGGCTGAAGGACCCAAACATGGCGAGGAGTTGAGAGCCTCCGATAAAGCCGTCACATACATTTCCAATATTGGTGAGTTTAATGTCCCACAGAGTGGAAGCTGAACCGCGCGTGTTTCGCAGTATTTGCTAATATCTCTTCTTTAATTGCTTCACTTGAAAACAAAGTGGCGAGGGGACACGTTCATGAGAGCTGCAACCTGAGAAGAAAAAGAAAGCGTTTGAAATGGCTGTAAGTGTCCAATGTGTTCAACCAGAGCCTTCGGAGCTGCAGAGGTGTGTGTTTCCAGAGTCTCTGGTGACGGTGTCGGAGGACGGCAGAGACCTGGGGAGGTTCAATGTGGCGGTGGAGTTTGCCCGTCGGCTCCAGCAGCCGTGCGTGCTGCTGCACGCTCAAAGCCACGGAGCCCATGATGGCTCCCCCTGTGGGACAACAGTGACCGGTAAGGACAGGCAGAAGTCTGGAAGTTTTTCTGTGCCATCAGTTTGAATACGAATTTCTAATATTGAATTTTTACAGCATCAAAATCAGACTTTGAATTTGAAAAACCAACAGTGTAAAAAAAAATCAATTTCTAAAGGGATGGATTACTTCTTCCTGTTTACCCGGATGCTGAGTCTGGTTCTTTTTCTACTGAATTTTTTGAAGTTGATTTTTTTTCCACTGAATTTTTAGATGTTGAATTTTTTTACTCTGATTTTTGTTTTTAGAAGTTTTTTTTTTTTACACTTGGTTTTTCAAATTCAAAGTCTGATTTTGATGCTGTAAAAATTCAATATTAGAAATTCGTATTCAAACTGATGGCACAGAAAAACTTCCATACTTAAGCCCCGAAGACCAGATGGTCTCCACTGTTTTCCATTTACAGACGCGTTAGTGTGTCCACCTTTATGTCTCTTCTCTGTTCTGCCATTTTTTGACACTGTAAGCCTACTTAACCGTTGACCTGGAGGTGCTTGAGGAAGACTACTATGAGAATGTCAAGGTCAGTTATTCTAACCTCCCCACAATTAAACTCACCTCAGTCAGCATTTGCAGTAAATGAAAAAACGTACCTGCCTTCCATACTTACCCAACATTTCTATGTTTTAATGTGGCCCTCCTCTCCTTAAAACATGCCTTCAGCTTGCGGGCCACAGTGTGGAAAAGAAGTGCCACATGGTGCAGCGTGATGGGCAGATGCTGATCGATAAAGTTACCACTGTGGGAGAGGTAGGAGACGACAGTGTAGCTCCCGTCACACTAACAGAACTATATACTATTACCTTGTTACACTTTTCTCGTCATAAGCTCGCTATTTTAATACTTTTCCGAGAATTTTTACTGTAGGCCGCACTTATTTTTTGCATGTGAATGTGTGTACAGGAGGTGACAACGGAGAGTGCATCGTTTCCCGTGTCTGTCCTGAGAGGGCTGGTCACTGAGGGTTCCTGCCTGCTGCTGATGCGCCTGATCGCTCTGAGGAAAGAGGTCCCAGAGCACATGGCCTTTGTCTCCTTCGATCAACACATGCGCATCATCCACACCACTTTTGTGAGTGATTACCGCTGTGTAGGCCTTGCTTGGTCTGTCACTGACATATCTGAATAGTACGTTTTTTTTAAATGTTCTTTTGGTCTGATGTCAGAGTGAGCTGGGTCTGAAGCAGCTGGAGGTTGGCGGTGAGGTCCTGGAGGTATTTGGGGTGCAGAGGATCGTTCACTCTGTGGAGAGCAGCCCCTCTACTTGGCAGTGCTACTTCCTGGATGATGGGTAAGCTCTATGATTACAGCTTTACAGAATCTTCTGATATCACTGGTCGCCTCTGTAGATTGTGCACTACTGTATTGTAATATGTTTGGTGTTCGGCAGCACCCTTGAAAGATTACACCACCAACTACGGCAACTGTACTGTGGTAATAGATTGAAATATAAAATCTTGCCAGTGGTAACAAGTGAGGGGCTCTGCAATCGTGGAGTTTTACGATTACCATTTCAGTGCGCTTTGATGGAAGCCATTCTGTGCTTTTGGCTCCATGTAGACTGTCAGTTACTTTTCCATGATTTCTTCCATTTTTTTCATCATTCAAGGTTTCAGTTTTCCCACTTTTGATTGAAGCACAAGAGGCCTTTCACTAGTTAGGTTTCCATTCACCAGCAAAGCACATCGGAGAAGATCTGTTGAAAAAAATCTCCAAAATAAACGTGAATCAGACACATTTCTGTTGTCTGCTGTGAAGCGCATAATGTCGCCAGAGGGTGGCACTACAGGCAGCATTACTGGTGGCTGTAATTCAGTCGAGATTGTTGCCCTAACTGAAAATAACCTATCAAACTGTGGAGGATATGAACAAGAGGAAAGGGGAATTCTCTCTTCCATCTCTGGGAATTACAGGCATATTACATCATATCTAGGAAGATTGCCGTCATTCACATGAGTTTGTTGTTTGCCAGCTCAGACCAGACACAGCTTGTGACTCAAGTCTTTTTTTAATCTTCATTGGGTCATAAACAACCTGTAAAGTCGTTTCTATTCCTGGTAATGTGCATCAAGCGTACTTTGAAAGCAAAAACCAAAAACAAATTTATGAACTCTTTTTTCTTTTTTTGTACGTTCTGTTCTGTTATGTGGGTGAGATCTCACAGAAAGTAAGGGCTCTGACCACTGTGTGATAAATGGGACAGAAGTTTGTGGATCCTGTTCAGCAAACATTGAATTGCATATGTGGCTCACCAAGCACCCAGCGTAATCCTGCGTTTAATGGAACATGTAACAAGTGGACAGACCCTGACGGGGTGCGTTTTTCAGCCCACTTACCATCCTCATGGGTCTCAGATACAGCACTAAAGTGTGCGTACATAGTACGTGTAAGGCTGCATGAAGCTAAATGAAAAGGAGTCACTGTTCGATTGTTGATGAACGAAACAACTGTTGGACCAAACCATTCGAGGTCCAGTTTAATGAGAGTGGGTTTGAAAATTCACCATTAATTTTTGCCCAACATAACAAATGAAAACTTTGGGAGTTTGAAATGATTTTTCAGAGCTGCATCATACACAGAGGATCAGGAAACTGGAAGAAAGAAATAAGTAAAACTAGATAGAATATTGGCTCTTGACTCTTGATTAATAATTTAATACTGTTGTGACATTTCCTCCCCACTTCGGCCTGAATAACAATGAATTTGAGTAGAACTTGTAAGTTTTCTTCTATAGGCGTAAGGTTAGCTGTTTAATGATATTAGTGAGTTTAGGACCATGTCGGTAACACTGACTTGATGTGACGACTGCGTGCATCACACTGATGCTCTGTAAATCACTTTGAGTAAAATGCAGTGCTTGAGATTTGAATTTGTTGAACATTTCATTTTCTCTGTTCAGGCACTTGGTAAGCAGGATGCAGGTGGGATCGCCCATCACCGTGAAGCTTCTGCAGCTGCCATCGAGTATAGACAAAGGTAAGTATTCTCACACACACAGAAAAGAGGCCTTCCGCTAGCAAAGAAAGATTCACTGATGTGGTCGGCGTGTGTCTGCTTGTTTGTGGTTACACATAAGGTTTTGAAAAAATCCCGCTCGTCTGGGAAGAGGACATGCAGATGTGCTCTAACTTCCTGGACAGAAAGGTATCTGATTATGTTCTCATGTGAAAACACATCGGCTTATTATTGTAATTTTATATAATTAGACAAAGTGCACCTAAGTAATAATGTTTACTACAAATTGTTTTATCTTACACTGAGAAGAATAGATTGTGAATGCGCGCTTATGTCTCACTGTGGCAGGAGGAGCTGAAGGCGGACCACGCTTCGTACCTGAGGCAGCACCCAGAGATTCGGGCCCTCATGTCTGACTTCTTGCAGTTCTTGCTGCTGAGGAAGCCAGACGATGTCCTACAGTTTGCCAAAGAATATTTCCTCCCTTTTGCATCCTGCCGTCCTCCAGAACAACCTTGAGAGCACCATAAGGCACATCTCCAATGCCTAAATACTCAAATTTTATAACTTGATGCTCAATTGTAATTCTTACAAGTAGACACAACAAAGGAGACATGGAGGGAGGGGAAGAGCAACATTCAAATCTTTGAATGACTTTGTGAACTTTAAAAAAATAAAAAATAAATAAAACTTAAGGAATAAAGGGGTTTGTTTCTAAAATTGTCCAAGTTTGGCTCATTTCAGTGTGCTCACAGTCATGTCTGGGCAAAACATTTTGGAGTTTCCTAGCTGTATCCGGAAAAAGCTAAGCGTTTCTTCAAAATAAAATCACACAATAACAAAGAAAATGTGATGCACCGTCAAACAACGCGGGGCTGTATCTGAGCTGTTGAAATACTTGAGGTGTTGACGCGTCATTTAGACTGGACTCATCCACAGCAAGAATCGCGAACAGCTGAATTAGGTTTCGACTCCCTCCACTTTACTCGTAGCTTTTACTTTTTAATTTGAGTTCCGAGGGGAGTCGTCTACTCTGTAAAAACTGGCTCATTTCCTCTGAAAGTGAAACACAAGCAACTCATCGGAGAGGACGAGAGAGCGGTGAAACTACTCCAAGTTTAGCTGGCGTATTTTGAATTTTAAACTCAAGAAGACTTAACAGGGTGACAAAGGATCCCTTTTTTTGGTTTCTTTTGAGGCTTCGTTGAAATTGACGAGCGAGTCGACAACCGTAAGTCAGAATGTCGTCATCTAATTTAGCAAACTAAAAGTTAGCAATGAACTTCGGTGATAACGTTGCATTATGTAATTAAGAAGAAAAGCGTACAGTAGTCTTATGTCTTCGTTAAAAAGTCTTAGCTGTAGTTTTTAGTGCCACTCAGTGATACGTAAAAAAGCTGTTGGCCTTGTATTTTACATCTTTGGTGGAGAAATTAGTTATCTTGTTGGGTTTTTGTCTGTGTGACGTCACGGGATACAGCTCAATAATAGTCTTCGCTATTATTTATTTATCAAGGAGCGAATAGTTAATTGATGATATTCATATGAAAATCTGAAGAAAAATTTAGTTGCTAGATTTATGGGAAACACTTTAAAAAGAGAACACCACAAGCCTAATGGAATTGCAAAAAATATTATATTGAAAAAGTGTGCTGTAGTCTTGTAATATAACACCCAAAGACGCACACCAAACAAAGTTTTATGCCAAGTTTACACTTTCCTGTGTGAGGATTTCACTCTCCGGGAAGGTTGATAAGTAACTTAGTGATGTTATCAGACCTGACCATCTGACAAAAGTAATATTACCTGTAACAACACATCTGCAGTCATATTTCCACATTAGTAATCATTGTTCAAGTTATATAGAGGTGATATTTGGCAGGGCAATAAAAACTTCACATTATACTGGCCACTGTGACTTATACAATCTTCTGGTGAGCATAAGTTATTCATTGATCGCATTTTGATATTTGACGCCGCCTGTTTGGCACGTGGAGTTGTCAATACTTTTAGCCTGGTTCCTAATAGACATGCAAACTGTCTCCTTGTTGTTTTATCTGGTTCTTTGTCTCCCTTTCTTGTTTCTTCTTGTTTGATTCTGACCGTAGTGCTGTGAGCTGAGCATCCGACCCGTGCTGGTGGCGGCTGGCAGGGTGATGGATAGGCGGACGCTGTCTCGTGTCGATGAGGAGCTGGACTCCTCTGAGGTTGCAGAGCTTTGCTTCTTGTGTAGTGATGTTATCAACAGGAAGCGCCTGGAAGGGGTGAGCGCCGCATACCAACTGTTGCCCCTGCACGTGTCTCAGTGGCGTGAATAGAAAACAATGCATCGCAGGAAACCGAGCTTATAGACTCTGTATACTCACTTTCATAGACACTTTCTAAAGATTCTCCTCTCAAAGTGGCTCTGTGTGTGTCTCGGTTGTCCTCGCACAGATTTCGGATGCAAAGGGGCTGTTCCTGAAACTTGAGGAAAAAGGTCTGCTGGATAATGGCTCTTTCCTCTGTCAGCTGCTCCACATCATCCATCGAGCAGACCTCCTCAGTCTGCTGCAGACTGACTGCAGACAACAAGAGGAAACCGATGCGAATCCCATCCTGTCTAAGTACAGGTAAAGTAAGAAAGGGGCTTTACATGTACAGCATACATACGGTAATAATACAACAGTACTGTTTAAATACTGCCCCCCCACCCCCGTCTTTCTGGTTTTCACTCTGATGCCCTCACCTTCAGGGTGATGCTGTACAAAATACACGAGGACATGACTCGGGAGAATCTGGACAAGATGAAGTTTCTGTTGACCAGCGAGCTGGGCAGAAGGCAGCTGGAGTTGAGCAATGTGAGAGTGCACCCGCACACCTCGTGAGCGCTTTGAAAAGGAAAAGAAGATCAGCCTGCCACACCTGTGGTTACAAAAGAGACGATGACGTCACAGCTTTGCTCTTTGCTTTTGATCGAAAAGTTTTATATTCGCGAACAACACGAGCCACAAATTGTGCGCTCAACAGTTGAACTCTGAACTGTGATCAGCGTGTGGTAAAGATGTTCATTATTATTGCATCTCTATCCTGTGAGCATATCATAAAGTACATAAGAGGACATTTTGAATTGACCTAGAATTTAAGGAAAGTTTTTCCCAGATAGACAGTGAAGTGAAATGTTTTGTTAGGAGCCCCATTTTTAAGTTTGATTTAGGCAGAAAGAACAATATTCATTATGCAGCGAATGCCTCAGTCCTATTTAAAGCCTAAACAACTTAGAGGATGTGGACACCCTCTGGTGGCTGATTTCAGTTATCAACTGGCTCCATCTATTTAAGATGGTTAATAGATTATGTCTGTTTGGGCAACAGATTTATGAGGGCAGCTCGTCTTTGTTTTAGCCATTGTTTGTCTACATGTAGTTCTGCAGCAGAACCCTGTCATTCTGCCGGAATGGGTGACAAGATTTTGCAGTGAGACTTCAAAGTCTCAAAAACAACATGTCTCCCTGCCTAATTGCAGACGGCTCTGGACGTGTTTGCTGAAATGGAAAAGATGGGATTGATGTCGGCGACGAACGTTGACGAGCTCCACAGGCTGCTGTCGGAACTCGATCAGCAACTGGCATCGATTGTTCAGACTTTCAAGCAAGGTACGAGGCCCACTTCCACACACAAGCAGACACGCATTCAGATTCGGTGCTTCTGTGAACTGTAAAGCTCTTTGTAAAAAAAAAAAAAAAAAACAGTTTACCATCTTTTATTACTCTTCTGCAGGGTTACACACGCAACCTCAACACATCCCGTCTGGACTTATCAGCATAGATCAACAGGTCTGTGTGTGTGTGTGTGTCGGTGTGTTTCTGAAGAGTTAATCCTGCAGTGAGCCTGCTGACTGACCGCTATGATTGATTTCTCCCCACAGAGGGCCAACAACTTTCCTCCGCCAGCGCAACCTTTTCTATCCATATCGGAGACTCAGCCCAGCTGTAAGCGCCCTTTTGTACATACTCTCATTATTTAGCCACTAAATAACTTTCTGTGAGCCTTGGGCCACAGTTTGAGGAGCACTAGTTCTTCCTCCATGTTTTTATTCTCATATTTCCTCAGGTGGAGGAGAGAGTCTTTTCTCCGATGCGCAACCAGACACAGAATCATCGTCTCTTTCAGATGAGGTAAAACATTTACAGACTCGCGATTACCTCTCATCTGTTCATTCCTTTCGTTTATGGGAGCTTGATTTGTCTTCGGGACTTTGTTTGCGCCCTGTAGACGGAGTACTACTCTATGTCTCGTATTCCTCGAGGCTTGTGCGTGATCATCAATAATGAGACCTTTTTTGGGCCAAATTTAAAAAATCGCCAAGGAACTCAGGAGGATGAAAGTATGTTTTTTTTTTGTTTGTTTGTTTATTATTTAGAGATAAGTGCTGGTCACAAATGACATGATGCAATCAACACCATTTGTCCTTTTTTCTGTGTTGCACAGAGACTCTGACCACAGTGTTCAAACGCTTTGGCTTTAAAGTGGTGGTACACAAAGACCTGACTGCAGATAAGATTCGACATGAAATACAACGGCTGAGCCAGAGGGACTTTTTGCGTGATGATGCCTTAGTGAGTTGTGCCGCTCACCGTCAAAGCAGTCTCTTTACAGACTTCTGTTTCAAAACCATTAGACGCCGTCAACATCTGGGAAATATCCCTTTTCTTTCTTTGAAGTTAGACAAGAAGATTGATGACTCATTTGTGTTTGTTAAACTTCAAGCCAGAGGCCCAGACAAGAATCAGGCTGCTACACAAGCGCAACTTGTCAATTTTGCACCTCGGTTTTAGTGTAGACGTTGATGGACTAGCAGCCGTTTTACATTTACTGTACAGTGGGAAAAGTTATCAGTTTTTCTTGTTTGACTCACAGTGAAGCAGAGCATACCTCCAAAAGAAATGTAACATTCTATTCCTTTTCCAGTGAGGTTAAACTTCTGATTAGTTATCATTGTTTATCAAATCAAATTTATTTGTATAGCACATTTCATGTACAAAACAATTCAAAGTGCTTCACATGAAATAAAAGCATTGCAGCAGGGAGTGGAAGAAGCATTAAAAATACATAAAAGAATATAAAGAGAAACAATTTGAATAATTTAAATGAATTTAAAAACGAGCAACAGTCCAGATAAATTAAAAGATACCGTGCAGATTTCATGCATAGATACATGAGAAAAGAAATGTTTTTAACCTGGATTTAAAAATGTCTACATACAAAAGCGCAGCTTGTTTAGCACCTTCTAAGTTCTACAAAGCTTTGGTGGGTGTTAAATTCAAGCTCCATTGAGACTTGATACACCGCTGTCTGTGTTCTCTCCGTAAGGTCATAGCCATCCTTTCCCACGGAGAAGTGGGGTGTGTCTTTGGCAGTGATGAGAACGAAGTGCGTCTGCGAGAGTTGACGGAGCCCTTCAGGAGTGGCGGAGCCCCCACCTTGGCAGGGAAGCCCAAACTCTTCTTCATCCAAGCGTGTCAGGGCAACGGCTACCAGATAGGATCCTTGCCGTGCCCCCCGATGGCAATACAGGAGGAGGAGGAAAAACCCAGTCGCTTGGAGGAAGACGCTGGTCGCGTCCAGGGCAAGACGGTGCCTTGGGACGCCGACTTCTTGATAGGCATGGCCACTGTGTCGCAGTTCAAGTCGTTTCGAAACACCTCCACGGGCTCCATCTACATCCAGGAACTGTGCAGGCAGCTGACTAAATCAGCAGAGAGGTAAGAGAGTGTTTGGTGATGCAACCTTAGAGTTCTGATAAGTGTGACAAAGTACCACCTAAGAGTCGAGCTGACTGTTTTCCTTGTTTTCTGTGCAGCACGGAGAAGGACGACATCCTCACCGTCCTAACACGCGTGAACAGGGAGGTCAGCAAAGGAGTGTACTTATCGTTCAAGCAAATGCCAGAGCCCAAGTACACCCTCACTAAGAAACTGGTCCTCAGATATGTATGAGCTGGGACCATATTTTCAGCTCGCCATATTCTCAGAGACTCGATTCCAGTTACAGCATGTGTGTGTGTGTGTGTGTGTGTGTGTGTGTGTGTCTCTCTGTGTGGCACAAGTGATTTAAATGAATTCTTTTTTTTCCTGTCAATCAAAAAGCCCAATAAAAATGTGTTGTAAAATGTCAATTTAGAACAGTATTTATCCCAAAAAAACAAGCATTTATCTAAAAAAAAAAAAATTAACAGCAAGAAGAGACTTTATTATCCATTATTTCAGCAGATTTAAAGCGGGCGATCAGTGTTGTCAACTATTGGAAAAATGTGTCTTCCACATAATAAAAAGATATCAAGAAACGTGTTAACTGGTGTCTGGTAGTTTCTAATGAAACCTGTTCCATGCTGTGCTCCTTTGAGAAGATGACACAAGAAAACAGACTTTTATTATTATTATTATTTTTTATTATTTTTGGGTGGTGAGCCTCATACCCCAACCCACAACCCTATTTTAAAATTGCGATCTGCAATATATGAAAAGGAGGGCATAGAACCGAAAGTACTCTTCTGTTCAAATCTGAATGAGCTGATCTCGGCCATATTGTGCTCATTTACATGTTACTGACGCGTTATAGTTTATGGACGTCTCCACAGTCTTCTCTGCAACATATTAAATGCTGCTGCTGCTGCTGCTGCTGCTGCTGTCCTGAAAATAAGCGCAACATGATCTGGTGGGCAAAAGAAAATGGCCTATACTGGTGGCAAACTCCTTAAAAGGGACGGCGACTACATGCATGTAGTTGCAATGCGCCTTTATTCGGTAACTTGAGACTCGCCTGTTGAACATGAGTCAGCGCCTTCTGGGCCGTGTTGCACCCGCTGTGGGTGTGCCGTCCGTGTGACAGATTCCTCCGGACTCCACCCTGCCCGCTCTCCACCGCGCCAGGAAAGCTGTCCTCGCGGCTGCTTCACATCTGTTCACCGCTGTAAGTGCTGTTCACAACGACCCCCGGGGACAGCGCGACCAGGCAGACCCCAGAGCAAGCGGACGTCGTCGCTTCCTCGCAACATTCGGGTGTTTACAGAAAGAGTGGAGAGGACGAGGCTGGCAGCCGGGAGACAACTCGCTGTTTATCTCTGGGAATAATCACCAGCAGCTGGGCGCCTCGTAATTTGGTAAAACTGAGAGCTCATTTTTTGAAAAAGTTGTGTCTGTTCGGTAGCAGCTTCAGTACCGACAAGCCCATGTTACATGTGACATAGCGGACATGTGTGGGTATCTTGAATCCACTCGGTGGGGCTGGGGTTGGTTCAGTTTGGTGAGCGAGCATATGGGCCTCTGCGTGTTAAACGGCTGCCGGCACTCACCTGAAAGCCCTTTTGTTGGTTGAGGTTCGGTCAAACAGCTCCACTCCACCCCCGTCAACAGGGCGAAGTGGACATTTTTATTCTTTTTTTTCTCTCTATTTTGGTCAGTTCACAAGTGAAATACTTTATGTATTTGGGTGTTAGAGTGATTGGAGGTTCTGTGTGGAAGCCCACTAAAGGTCGCATATTGACATAGTATTTAAGAATTAAAGATTTATTTAAAAAAAAAATCAAAATTCTGAGATATGAAGTCTGAATTCTGAGATGCTGAGTCGTATTTTGAGGCATTATTTTAAGTATAGTATGTTAGAATTTCCCCTTTACTAAGTCAAAATTCTGAGAGAGCAGTGGCTTTAAATCCTGGTCAGCAGAGCTATAGAGTAATACAATTCTTTTTACACCACTCTGCTGGTCAGTTATTGATGAAGGTTTTTCACTTATGCATCACTTTCGTGCTTTGGTTAAGGTCAGCAGGCTTTGTGCTCAGCGTCACTGTTTTGTTGTCAGCTGAAAGCTCAAGGGGATGTTTCACTTTTGTCCAACAGGACAGCAGGTATTGTTATGGCAGACATTCTGACTCCTCACACCAGGGCCAGAATGGGTTAACTTAATAGTCAGCTGTGACCCTGAGCCAGCATGCACATCATGGAGCTAAAGCAGAGGCTGATTATGAAGAGGCACCCTGTGAAAGCTAGTCTTTAACTGTTATCATTTTAACCCCTGCATTAATATGCAGATTATTCAGTCAGAAGAGAAATGAATAAACCAGAAAGTAGCGGAAGAATTCCATTGCTATGACTATTTCAGTATTTTCAACTGGAAATGATGTGATAAGGGAAGGAATGGTGTGTAAATTTAAAACAGAGCTTAACTTTTACTCCCCAAAAAGACAAATGACTCCTTCTTCGGCCAAATAAAAGCTTTTAGGCCGTCTCAGCGACGAAGTCAAATCTGAACTTTGCCAAACCGGTTCTTGCTGTCTTGTGTGGTATTTCTGTTATTTTGTTTATTCGTGACTAGGCTCGCATGACGGAACATGTGGATTAGCCGGGCACGGGGCTTTGCTGCCAGCATTACGTGACAAGGTGTTTAGGAAGCTGGTGTTGCCTTTCTTGAAGGTAAACAGACTTGTTTCTGCGTCATTAATACTGCATGCTGGGTATTATAACGCTGCCTCTGAAAGCACACGATGACTTGGCTGTTGAAATGCCTGTAACGTATGAAGACATGCAACAAGCTGCTGCTGTCCACCAGTCATGGCTTCATTTTCCGAGTGTTGCCTCTCCCAGAGCAGAGTTCCACCCTGCTCAAACACACATTAACCTGAATAGCTGACTGTGGTAGTAACCAAGAAGTGATCAGACGTGTTGCTCATTCTGTGACTGCACTTTTCCAGGGTTTGTTTTCTGTCCTGTTGCTTGGTGCTTTGGATGTGATGTAATGGCATCAAGAGGTGGAGCTCGCACTTGAATTCCTTTGCTCATGTATTCCCCTGAAAGGCCCATTGAGAATGGAGCTGTGCTGCTTTTTCTTTAAGGCATTTTAAAAATAACGCGGAACATGCTAAGGTGCTGTTTACACATACCCGGGTATTTTGATGAACGCATATTTTCTAACCTTCTTTTGCAAAAATAACTAGGTGCACACAGCCCCGTTTTTTAAAAAAAAAAAACACATCTACATTGATCAGCATAAATACGCTATCAAGAGCTGTTAAATTACGCCAAGCCTGACGGTGGCAGTGTTAGAACAATGAGAATTCCACACAAGCCTAATAGAGAACCGCTGACAGGAAGAACTTCGAAAAAACTTATTTCGTTGTTCCTATGTTTCCCAAACGTATTATGTGAGGTACTGGAACAGTTCTTCACACAGCAGTGATTTCCAGGCATGTTCTTGCAATTCCGGACTGTTTAAACTTTCTGATTTAAAAACACACGCGTACACTGTAAACAAACGGAGAGAATGGCATTTTCATGCTAGCATCCTGCCAACATGGCGGATAGGGGCGGGGCTCTGTACTATGACGACAACTCCTCATTCTCAATTCCCCAAAACTCCGTTTTTGTCTCTTTCAACCAGTTTATACACAAACGCTAAACAGAGTTTTTAAAAAATCTCCACTTTTGCCGGAGTTTTTTTATGCCTGGTTTTCGGAGGAAAAAACTCCGTTTGTGTATAAACGAAAGGCACAAACGAAGGGAAAGGTCTTTGTTTATCAAAATACCCGGGTATGTGTAAACAACACCTAAGACACACAGGGGTCCGTTTCACGTAGCAGGTTCAACCAACTCTGAGTCTATTCCTGATCTCTGAGTTGATCTACTCTGAGATAGAAAACCCTGAGTTTTCGGTTCCACAAACGCTGATTTGAGTGAGGTTAATCAACTCTGAGTAAGTTCACCTTGAGTTTAGCGCGTGCACCACAACTTTAAAAAGCCAGCATCAATGGAGCCCCGATTCGACGAGTCACCTTGGCAACGGGGAAGAGGAGGGGCTACGTTTTTCACCAACCTCGAATTGGAAATCTTAATGCGCTCATACGGCGAGTTTCAACACGTTTTTAGAAATAAGTGCAACACCGTTGCAGCAGCAAAAGTGTAAGTTTAAATGTAGGTCTTTGCAATCACAATAATATTACAGGGGAAACTGCTTGAATGGTAACCCATTCATTTATTTCATTTAGGTGCAATCCCGCAGGGGAGAAGCGCACTTGGCAGCAGCTTAAGATGAAATATAAAAACATTGTTCAAACAGGTGAGACCTCGGCATGGAGGTACCTCATTTTGATCATGTTTTACACTGTAAAATAAATATTAAGTGGCTATTTGACTGTGCAGTTATTTTATTCCCAATGAAAATGCTGTTTTCACACACATAAACTATGTCTTCTCATCTATACCATCCATCCATCCATTATCTATACACCGCTGAATCCGTCAGTCTGGTCGCGGGGGGGCTGGAGCCTATCCCAGCGGTCAATGGGCGAGAGGCGGGGTACACCCTGGACAGGCCACCAGTCCATCACAGGGCCACACAGAGACAAACGAGACAAACAACCATACACACTAACAGTCACTCCGAAGGACAATTTAGAGTCATCATCTATATCATGTTCTGTTAAATAATTAAGCCTATTTAAACTAACACAGACTTCTACTGAGCCAACAGAAAGAAGGCAGATGCCCGTAAAACGGGTGGCCAGCACCTCTAACGGGAGGGCAGTGGCTGAGGGAATCCACCCCCAAGACACGATCGCCTTTATAAAATATAATAGGCCCATATATGTCTTTTTTAAGCCTATTCATACAAATATTTATTTGTCTTTTATGTCTTTTTTTTCTTTTGTCCCAACACATTCTGATGGTGCCGCTCAAAAAGATAATTGTCTGTAAATGCAAAAATCTATGCGCGGTCTGATAACCATCTCCGACGAATATTTAATTCTCTACGCAATAATGCTGCACCTTCATCCACGGGATCGTTGTCAAAAGGACATGCCATGTTCGTGAAAAAAGTCGCCTCCTACTGTACCTAATGGACTTATAGAAGTAGAAGAACTCGCTCTGCTAACTGAATGAATGAGGAAATCAAATGGCGTGTGTGGCTGAAAGAGGGCGGAGACAGAAAGAAACTCGAGGTTTCTTGAATAAAACCTGGTCCCGACCAGGTTAGGTTCAGAGAGTCTGTTACTACGGTAACTGACCGAGAGGTTAAGTTACCTCTCTTTGTGAAACAGGCTATAGTTACCCCTCTTTCTCGGGGTTGAGTTACCTCCCTTTGCGAAACGGAAAACTCAGGGTTTCCCTCATTTCAGGGTTAACCTACTCAGAGTTTTCACTAAACCTGCTACGTGAAACGGACCTCTGGTCTCTCCTTTTTGTTGTGGTGTCTTGGTATTTATTTTGATTTACAAAGAGGTATTTAGAAGATCACATGCAAAACATTGTAAGGGAGTGCAAATACATTTTTCTTTTTCTTTTTCTTTTTTTTTTTGTTCTTACATGATTCTCATGGTAAAAGCAGTGTGTGCAACAGCCTCTGGAGCCTTTCATAAACCACACTGCCGATTAAAACCACGTGTTCATGTTAATCTGATACAACCCCAAACAGAATTAGGAGGTTAAGCCCTTGTGTTTGACGCTCAGCCAGAAGTCTGTTATTATACATCCTAAATGTTAGATAAATGTGTCTGTATTGCTTATACAAACCAGTAGCAGCTAGGCAGGCCAAAAGCCAAACTTCCTCCCTTTTTTTTTCTTTTTTTTTTTCTCCTCCTTAACAACAGGAGGATTATGCATTCATGTATGTGTTTTCGTACACACGGTGGCAATATAATGACAACGGTTTTAGATGTTTTTTTTTCTGTCGTAGTAACACAGTACAGAGGCAGTCACTGCTCCCTTTTAAAACGTTGGTTGTGGAGCCAGAGAATTTTTATTTGAGTAGCCAAGCTGAGATCTTTACCCCTTCTTGGGTTGGCACAGAAACAGATGTCTCTTTTGTTCTTCCTGAAAGGCCCATAGAGTCGCAGCGGGGTATCTTGTTCATCCTTTTTGATCACTCTTACATACGCAGGATTGACTGCCACGTACAAGTGTTGCACTTGTTGTCTGGTCTCTTATGGAGTTTTGTTTGTCTCCAATGTAACCTGCAAATCAAACATAGTTTTCCATTTGACTTAGTTTGATTTTATTTATAGAATTAAATAATTCTACACCTCTTTTATCTTTAGTGTTTCCTCCCTGCAAGATGTGTGAGATTTAAATATGATAGCATTTCCACAGTTCATCAGCCCTTTGGTGTCTTGTATTGAGCGGTATTCTGGTTGGTTGTTTTCCATTCAGAACACAGTCCTATAGAGCTTTCGGGTTGGTGGTAGTATAGCTTTTTTTTTATTTAGTTTAGTTATTTGTGCTATATTGACTTTATATATAAAGTACTTCACGAATAAAGTCTAATTGATCTTTGATTGATTGATGAAATAGGAGTTTCAAGTTGCAACTCCAGTTGTATTTTACATTTTTACATTTTTTTGCACCTGTATTACAGGATAATGATCTCTTTTAGACATGACCTCAAGGACAGTTGGAGGATTATTTAGAAATTTCATATTTGAGGAAACACAAGATCTTTCATTGTACTTTTGAAATGTTTTTGCTAATGTTCCCTGATCGAGAAGATGGGCAGAGGTAGGGTATACCTTGCAAAGGGCAGGGTAGAAAGTCAAGGCAATGATCTCAATCGGATGTTTCCATCCACACACTGTTTAAGGTCCGGTCGAGTATTTAAAGAAATTGACCTCCTATTATATTTTCCTAAGCTCTTTTCCTTGGCCTTGGTGGAAAACATCATGGAGAAAATGGCAGGGAAAGTTCTTAAGGACTTAGGATAAGACAACCATGCTGAGAATCTGCCCACACTTACACTAGTCTGTGATGTTTAAAGCAGTTTATTGCAATCTTATCACATTCTTACACAAAGGTTATCGAATATATGTCGTCTTAGAGATATCATACAACATTAGAAAAAGAAAAATGAATATAAGTGAAAACCGTTGTCATCACAGGCTGCTCACCCTTCTGTCCTCATATTTATTCACACAAACCACAGGGGATGCAGCTGGATGAAATGAACCGAGCCAGTTCTTTTTACCAAAAGAAAATGCAGCATTATTATTTTTAGGATCTGGAAAACATTATGTTTTTAATTCAAATAGATCCTTTCATAACACTTACCACAGCTTTTCCCATGTACGGTCTTCTTGTCCTCAAGTCAAAGAGTTTTGACATCACAGCAACATTATCAGGAGGATTTTAGGAATGGTGAGGCGTTGTGAGATCATGTATCTTCCTTTTACTCCCCTCCCCACAGGCACCATGTCCAGGTCAGACTACCCTCCAGGGTACGATGACTCCCGCGGCCCGCTCTACATGCCTCAGGGCGGGGGCTACCCGTCTCCCCCTGCGTACGGCTTTCCCTCTTATGGTGGTCCCCAGCCGGGCCAGCCCTCTGCTCCCTACCCTACTGGTCCAAACGCAGCTTCGTTCCCAGGACAGCCCGGGGGGTATCCTCCCGGGGGGTATCCTCCCGGGGGGTATCCTCCCGGACCGTACCCTGGACAACCTCACCATGCCGGGCCACCAGGACCAGGATACCCCAGCCCACCTCCTATGCCTCCTATAATCCCACCGACCATGCCATCAGATGTCCTGAGCTCTGGTAAGACTGCGTAGGCCAGGCATATCAGAGCATATCAGCAAATTAAGTTGTCCTCACATAAATATGTGAAGGTAGTGCTGTGATTTCTTTAATAAATCTTTTAAAGAAGCATGTTGGGGGGTTGGAAAATATATATGTATATAATTTAATAACGAGAGATTTTTTTTTTTTCCACCACTCAGTAAAAAAGAGAATGTGTTCAGTTCCCAAAAATGTTAACATCCCTTTAATCTTTTAATGTAACAAAGCTAGACTGATGATGAATGGCTCTTATCCATCATCACAGCTGAGATGCGTCTTGTTGCCGTTTGTCGCCACTGATCACATTTCTGTTCCACCGATAACGCAGGTGATGAGGAGTTCGCTGCAAGCGGCCGAGGCTGGGACGATCTGAGCGTTCGGCATGCCTTCATCAGAAAGGTAAATTAATTCAATCATATTGAACTGACTCCTATTTTTTTTTTCCTTCTCATGTGTAATCATTACTTTTTAGTCAAACAAATATTTACTTACAAGACAGATCACACGAACCTTTTGGCTTACTTTAACGTCTGGGGTCATATTTCTGCTGATGGACAGCCACCAAAAGATTATACCTTGATAAACTTTGATATGCTGTCTAGCAGAATAGCTTTAATGATTCCTTTAAACCTTTAGTTGTTATTCTGAGCTCCTTTTTTCCTCCCTGAGAGTACTGCATTGCATTTTTGCAGTCAGCTGTGCACAATCGCATAACTATATACAGTCTCCAAATGAGGATGGGTGATAGGAGATAAGTTATCTGTGAACACTGAATAGTCATATTTACTTTTATGCAAATAAAAAAAATGTTATCTAATGATGTATGTAAGAACCGTTTCCACGTTTTGTAAAATTGCTGTGTATACAAAACCACAGAAAACCAATCTGACGCCATTTTTAGATGAAAAATATAAAAATATCTGTAGCCGGATACATGAAACTGTGTGGGTTCTCATTATTGTATACTCACATAGGCAGAGCAGTGCAAATACAAAACTTCCACCAGATTCGGAAGCTTTGCATATATGTATGGTTCTCTCTTGTTCATCTCAGTCATTTTCTATAATCTAGAATTGACACAGGTTCACACTCATAGACACTCCGCTAACTAATCATATCAATATGAAAACATTGTTGGCATCACAACTAAATAGGCACACGTCAGAGTCAGGGCTGCAGGCCCAGTTGAACGCACAGTATGCACATTGTACAGATATTATCAGAAGGGAGACGTACAGATGAATCGTGCTAATGTTTTGTTTTTAAAGCTTTGTTGCAGTCTGAGTAAGACAGAAATTATTTTACATTTTGAGTTTAACCACTCAGCTAAATTTGAACGATTAAACAAGCACCCGGTAAATGAATTCTTTAGCTCTGAGATGCTGGGGGCATGTCTGCTGAAGACGGATCTCAGATCAGCTCAAATGAATCACAATAACGGGTCAAACAAAACTTGTTTTAACTGACGCTAACTGCTCAGATGTGAAAATCCCAATCGCACACACCAGATATGAAATACTTCAGTCCTCTTATAACCTTTTTTTACCAAGATTGTTAGAGTGCGCAACTGACATTTTCATTGCTCGTTTGTTCCGTCGAGGATTCGACCGCTGAGAAACATCAGTGCATCCGTTGGTTCCAACTGTCTCCGTTAAAAGTTCAGAACGTTTCCAGGTGAAAAATGCGGCGGATGTTGCTGGTAATCCTCAACTCTTTATCAACTTGGCTCTGCACAAAATCAATCAAAAGCTCGGCTGGTGTGTTGCAAAGTCTAATGGATTCACAAATTCACTTTTTCTTATTGTCATTATTCCTCTACGATTTAAGAGTTTGGCAATTCAATTCAATTCAGTTTTATTTATATAGCGCCAAATTACAACAAATGTCATCTCAAGGCACTTAGATAATATAGTTCAATTCAAGCCAATTGGAATTCAATTCATTGTAATCATAATTATTTTCAAAATCATCCAATCCATTTATATAGAGCCAATTAAAAAAACAATTTCCTAGCTAAGGAAACCAACAGATTGCACTGAAACTTGTCTTCAGTCCAACCTCCCGTCCTGAGCGGGCCTGAGGCGACTGTGGAGAGAAACGACTCCCTTTGAACAGGAAGAAACCTCTGGCAGAACCAGACTCAGGAAGGGTGGCCATCCGCCTCGACCAGCTCGGGTTTGAGAAGACGGAAAAGAGGGGACAACAAACACCGTAACAGCATTCAAAGGGTCCCTGTTCAGAGAGGGAAACACAAGTTAATGACCACAATAATGCCAAATGTACATAATATAATTTGAGAAATGGAACAGGGGAAAAAGAGAGTAAAGTGAGGAAAGGTGTGACAGATGAGGCCCCCCAGCAGCCCAGCTTAACTATGGGATGTTTCAGGCTCACCTGAGCCATCCCTAACTATGAGCTTTATCAAAAAGGAAAGTTTTGAAGGCAGAAAGGGTGTCTGCTTCCCGGACATTTACTGGCAGCTTATTCTACAGAGAGGGGCCTGATAACTGAAGGCTCTGCCTCCCATTCTACTTTTAGAAACTCTGGGAACCTCAAGTAAACCTGCAGTTTGGGAACAAAGTGCTCTGTTAGGAAAATATCTTACAATGAGATCTTTAAGATATGATGGAGCTCGGTCATTAAGAGCTTTATATGTAAGGAGAAGAATCTTAAATTCTATTCTGAATTTAACAGGGAGCCAATGAAGAGAAGCTAAAACTGGAGAAATATGATCTCTCCTGTTAGTTCTCATCAGAGCTCTGACTGCAGCATTTTGGATCAGCTGAAGGCTTTTCAGAGAATATGTGGGACAGCCCAATAATAAAGAATTACAGTAGTCAAATCTTGAAATAGCAAATGCATGGAGCATTTTTTCTGCATCACTCTGAGACAAGATGTTCCTGATTTTAACAATATTACGAAGGTGTAAGAAGGCAGTCCTAGAAACCTGTTTTATATGTGGGTCAAATGATAAATTCTGGTCGAAAATAACTCCAAGGTTCCTCACTGTAGAACTAGAAGCCAAGGAAATACCATCTCGAGTAACTATATAGTTTGACAATTTCTCCCTGAAACGCTCAGGTCTAAAGATAACGACTTCAGTTTTGTCTGGATTTAGTTTTGCATAGTTTTGCATTAGTGATGCATTGTACTGAGTCGGTTAATAGGGTTCCAGCTTTAGAAGTGGTGATGGCTTTTGCTCACCTTTATATAAACAACCCTACTATCATGGAAATGTGATTTTAGATCTGCCCTAAAAATCCTAAACACATTGTATATGCATCTGACCCCTGCTTACATCAGTATTACACACACTATTTTATAATTAAAGGCTCAGAGGGTTTGTTTGATTGCTTCTACACGCGTGTGTGTGTGTGTGTGTGTGTGTGTGTGTGTGTGTGTGTGTGTGTGTGTGTGTGTGTCTCTCTCTGTGTGGCACAAGTGATTTAAATGAATTCTTTTTTTTTTTTTTGTGTCCTGTCCATCAAAAAGCCCAATAAAAATGTGTTGTAAAATGTCAATACTGTAATGTGTAATGTCGGCCTGTGTGTTTTTCAGGTGTATTTGATTTTGGCGGCTCAGCTCCTGGTCACAACAGCCATCGTGGCCGTATTCACATTTGTGTGAGTATACAGAGTATGCGTTTTGTGTGGCTGTCAGTGTTTGAGCGTATCCCTCCTTTAACTGCTCCTCCGTTTCCCACAGCCACCCTGTCAGAACGTTTGTACAGCGAAACCCAGCCGTGTACTGGGTGTCGTAGTAAGTCTCACTCTAATTTCACCACCACAGTAGCACAGTACATGTGATACCCAAAAATAGGAGAAAGGGGAAAAAAAAATACAATTTTGCAAATATTTACACAAAAAATCTGTGTGTTTTGCCATTTTAGTGCTATATACTTCATCACCCACATTGTGCTGGTTTGCTGCAAAGGCCCCCGGTGAGTGCCAGGAAACATTTGGACAGAGAATACTTTCTTGTTATTAGTAATACTTGCTTATATAATACTTATATTAAGTCATATAGTATTCATACTTAATACTAAAACAATTCTGCATTAATGACCCTTTTTTTTTTGCAGGAGGAAGTTCCCATGGAATGTCATTCTGCTGTCCATCTTTGTAAGTTAAACTGTTTCCAGTCGATTTCAGAACCAGGAAACTGTGACAGATTATTACAGTTTCCTGGACTGGGACCAAGTCTATTTTTAAACTGGCACAGAAGCTTTCTTATTGCAGATTACCAGTAGCCTACATGGCTGAGAATTTTTAAACTCCACTCACTGTTTGCGTATTGCACATGCTGTTATTGTGGTATCTGGGTTTTATCAGCTCAAAAAGCTAAATGACAGTTACTTTGTGGAGCAGCTTAGTCACTTGATGGAGTTGGACCGTCTGGGTTATTGATGCTGTAAACACGTTTCCAGATGTTTCATTTTGCCCTGAAAAGCCACAGCTGGTATCCTCTACATAGGCTTTTCCCTTTCTTTTTTTTTATTTTCTTATTTCTTTCAGAGGTTTTAATGCACATGGTATATTGCCTCGTGAAAGGTGCAGTTAATAATCACAATATTAAGTATTCAGCAATAGATTCTGTAGTATGTTAATATTTATTCACATTTTTTTCTTTTTTTTCTCCCCCCTATGATTAGAGATGTTAGCAGTTAGTTTCTGGTTAGGTATTTTGAGGTTTGCAGCTTTATATTGCACACTGAATTTTTCCTCTTCCCCCACAGACACTGGCTTTGTCCAACATGACCGGGTCCATTTCCAGGTAAACAAATAATAATAATTTAAAAAGATAAAAGAAATGATAAATCATCCAGATGTTTTCCTCAACCTCTGTCATCATTGCATTTTTCTCTTTGATTTAAGTTACTATGACACAAAAGCTGTGTTTTTGGCGATTGGGATCACGGCTGTGGTCTGCATCGCTGTCACAGTCTTCTGCTTCCAGACAAAGGTGCGTACGCGTGTGGCCGTGTAAAAAATAGCCTTTATCCATTTGTTCAGTTACCTGTTCTAACATGTCCACCTGTGGTTTGCCCCCCCGCATAGGTCGACTTCACCAAGTGCCAGGGCCTCTTCTGTGTCCTTGGGATCGTCATGTTTGTGACTGGCATCATTTCAGCCATCGTGCTGTCTTTCAAATATGTGAGTTTAGAGCAGATGTGACCGAGGAAACATCCATTCTTGACAACCTCTAAGGTCACTGTGTTTGCTAATGACGTTCTGTTGTTGCAGATTCTGTGGCTTCACATGCTTTACGCTGCTATGGGAGCCATAGTCTTCACTTTGGTGAGTGCTTTATTTCAATGCTTAGCTGCAGTCGCGTGAAAAATAAAAGACGCCCTGTTATCAGGACAAATAATATGTAAACATGGCCAACTGTTTCAAGGTCTTAACAGTTTGGTAATTACCAGAGCAACAAAACACCATGTGATTATTTAAAATGCAGAAGCGGTGTGTGAAGACCTAAATGCACCCTGTGATAGCCTGCAGAACCATCTTCAGCAGCTGATATGTAAAACCTTGGAAAGAGGATATACTTTGTTTTTCTCCCAACTGTAAAAAGGGAAAGCACTTTTCTAGAGCGTATTATACGGAGGCTCTCTCCGTTTCCCTCTCCCACTCTAATTTTCAATGTCTCTTTGTGTCTTGTAGTTCCTGGCATATCACACACAGCTGCTAATAGGGAACAGGAAGCACTCCATCAGTCCAGAGGAGTACGTGTTCGCCGCGCTCTCCATCTATGTTGATATCGTCCAGATCTTTCTCTTCCTGCTGCAAATTATTGGAGCTTCCACAAAATAAAACTGCCGACATGAAGGTTCCGGGTGCGGGGGAGAAGCATCGAGCAGCAAATTAATGCTTCACTTGTTTTTTGTTTGGTTATTTTCCCACTTTTTTTTTCTTTTTTTTTTTAATTAAAAACAAAACGTTCTTTCAGTAAATCACAATACTTTTCTAAAGTCGTGACAAAATCCAGGGAAAACTACAAAGGGCTGAATTGGACATTTTGTTACTGGGTAGAGCAACTCTACACACAGAAATTGCACTTTTTCCTGAAGTATTTTCTGCTTTAAACTAGCTGCAATGTTGTTGTTTTTTCAATAAGTTGGAGGGGAAAAAACTATTATCTATGTACTGCTGCAAATCCATTTCATTCCTGCATAAATGTTGAGAAAACTTGTTAACACAGGTGTCACGGCTCTGGTCGGCTGTTCTGTAGGGTGCAGCGCGGGCCGGCTGCAGCACCCCTCATCATCAATCCTGAGTATCCGTAGAGTCAGTTATTTTGGGGGGAGTTATATGTCCACCCATGAATTACAGTATAGTGCCCTTAACAGTAGCATTAGAGCTGCTGTAGTCGATTCATGTCATACTGACCTTCACATATTGTGCCTTCGTGATGACAGTTCTGAGAAACATTTTCTTGCTTTATGAAGTACAGGGTTATAGAGTAAGCTTTTATAACATTATATATATATATATATACATATACACATATGTGCAAATATAAGTTTTTGTGCTCACTCAGTCAGATTAGGGGCAGACAGTGAGTGTCAGGCCAGCACGGTGGTGTTTTTCACTCTACGGCATATTCAGTGCCAAGCCGTGACATTAGTGGGACATTTCTTAGGAGTTCCTGACATGATCTACCCCGCCCAGCTGGCCCTCCACACTCTGCATAAACATCACAAGCCAAAGTTACATACAATCCTTTACTCGAATCAACAGAGGCAAACATTGAGAGTATAACGCACAGAGGTCAGTGTAGTTGAGTGCTTGTAAATATGCAAATCATTCATGGAGACCATTTATTTGCTTTTTCATATTAAATAAAGATTGTTTTCCTTTTTCGTTTCGAGTTTCCATGTGGTTCATATGCATTTACGCCAGTGATGACACATCGGCTCCTTAAACTGTCATGATTAGTCTTTAGGCAGTAGTCCAAGTGTCACGACGCGGTCATTGGTCCAGTTTAACGTTCTTGGAGTGCTGGTAGCGACTCCCCTCGTATTCCCCTTCGTTCGATTGCTTCATCCTCTGTCTGACCTTTAGCTGCTTCAGTCGGTTTTTGTCCACTTGTCTCTTGGCCAAGAGGAAGCCGATTATTCCTGTGGGGAGACCGATCATCCTGGACAGAGAGACAAATATTTTGGTCAGGAAGTGCATGTAGCAGTCAAGATGTTACTGCTAGGACAGTTAGCATGGCCATGCTTTAAGAAATAATTTGCAACCTCGACTCAGAAAATAAAGTCTTAAAATGAGAAAAATAATAGTTCTGTACAATAATGTAAAGTAAGCACCAAATTTGCATTACATTCAAAACAACTATTACTGAAAGCCACACTATGCTACCCACCCCCACACTGTACTGAGACAGGAGCACCAGTAGTTTTCAGGAATAGGGAAGAGAGAGACCACAGCCAGATGCTAATGTAGTCTTGTTTAGTTCCACGTGTTCCCTAAACCAGTTGCTGAGCAGCTTCTCTCTGGTTCCTGAACCAGTGCAGGGTTCTCAGAACTTCGGTGCTAATTAGCGGGCCTGGGGACAAAGCAGGATTTGTGCCTTGGCGAGGTAACGTCGGGTTCAGGATCTGGATTTTCAGCATCAGGTTCGCTTCTTACCATCGATTCAACATGGCAACTTACACTGGAATCCTAACCTGCTCTGTAGCACATGTAAAAGTATATTGTCCAGACCCATAAAAAAAAATAAAAAAAAGACTTCAATATGTGGACAGCCTTTAAAGTCCAAAGGTCAAACGCTTACTGAGATTCTTCATGAGACACTGTATGTATCAGCAGAGGAGAATACTTTGCCTAAAACAGAGACTGATTACTCTAAAACTTGTTCCTGTTGACTTTTAGATATTCGGAACTGACATTATTTTATTTATTAAAATCATAACGGAACCTACTTTTCCTTTACTCGTAAAGTGTGAATGTGTCAAATTCACAGAATTCCACCAAAACACGTCTATGTTCATGTTCATATCCACATCCATGCCCTCCATATGCGCCGCTGCTTGCCTTTCCACCAGTTTTGGACAGAATATTACACTGTGAACACAAGGTGTCACTTTGACACCTGTAAGGGACAGAACTTGAAAACCTGCCGTGTTTTGCTTCGAGTTGCAATTCATTGTTAGTCGAATAATCTTCGTAACTTTCTTTTAGACATGTTGCCGCCATCAAATTCAAGATGAGTTCATATTTTTCATTAAATAGTGAAATGTAACATCAGCATCTGGCATGCTTTCTATGTTCTACTGTGAGTAAAATACTGGTTTATGACAATAGAAAACTACTAGATTCTTTTTTTTTTTTTCCTGAATTTGGGGTGGTATGTACAGAGCTGGTCTGATTATATTTACCAAATGATTAAACATTTCGGTCCTGAGGTCACAAGGGATCCCAGAATGGTTTGACCAGTATGAAAATTCGGCTTATATGACATGGCTTTCACCGCCACCAAATCACAACCCAACTGCACACTATTGGGAGATTTTGGATCAGTCCGTTCAACTGTATTCCCCATCACCAAAACCCCACATAAGGGAAAGATGGGAAGAATCCTCTTGGCTGAGTTTCAGTGACTTCTATACCCAATGTCAAATGTCCACTGAAGCTGTTCTGTCGGTACATAATGAACACACAGAGTTTAAACAAGAGTAGTGCACCCTTAAACAAATTAAAGTATATATATATTTAAGCTTTACATTTCATCCTTCAAGAGTCTGTTCAAAATCCCAGTGCTTTTCAAAAATCCTACTTTCATCCAAATTAGCACCATTTTTGTCACCTCTATGCAAAATAAGTTCTTCTGTGACCCACAGAAATTCCGGTTTGTACGTCACACGTTACAAACCGAGTGTTCAGTTCACCAGTTAAACGCCAAAGGAGCTGAGCAAACTCACCAGGCATAGCCTATCTTCATCATAGGGTTCTTGGCCTTTCTTCTGGGGATGTACTCAGGACCCTCCGGTTCATCCAGGTCGTCGTCCTCCTCCTGTTGCTTGGCTCTCTGGGCTCCCGCTGAGCTCTGTGTCTGCGTGCTCTTCTGCGGCTCCGTCCTCGAGCTGCACAAGGAGGCGGCGGGGGACGCCTGTAGCCGCAAACGTTGACACACTGTCGGGATTCGATTGCACTTCGTGAGGAGCAACCGACTGGGAACAAGGTGCAACCCTAGAGGACACATTAAATATTTAACTATTCTGTGCTGACTCTAGTCACCTCTGCAGGTGTTACCGTCGAGTTTAAATGAGAGTTCAATGAAGTTTTATAAAGAAAAAACATAAGGAAAACTCAAGTGCTTTTTAAATGTTATAACATACACAACGCTATTGACGGCTAACTCTGCCACTGATGACAAAGATATTCATTTTGTGATTCCCTTTATGGTGACCGTTTATGCCGAGTCTATCGTCAATAAAAGTGTTTTACCTGTCAGAGCTCCTCGGACGACTGTCAGGCAGGAGGCCGCCATGTTTGTTTAGTAACAGCTAACAGGCATGCGCAGTGCTTCTTTAGACAAGTGGAAACTGGGTCCACCTAGTGGACAACAATGGTATTGCGTTTTATGAACTAGTGTGAGAAATGACCGTTAATACGTTTTTACAGAAACATTTTTATTATTTGAAACAACATTACCATTCACTTTATACCATAATATTACAAAAAAAAAAAAAAAACAATATAATGTGAAACCATGTTTTAGAGCCTTGGTGTTTGTCTCTAATATACAGTTATAGAAAGCTATCAGCCATTACACAGTTTGGGAAAGTTCCAGCAGTGAACAACTGAGGAAAAAAACAACAAAGCAGTATATTTACAATATCTCACTTTTCTTAATAACCTCAGAATCAAGTCTTTGTACAGCTGAGATCAACTCAAAAAAGTAAGTTTTAACATCATCTCCAACACTTCTATCATGTATGTGGTACAAATGAGCATCAATAAAACACTATGAACATCCCGTGTGGACGTAAGCTGTATAAGAGACAGTTTAGTCCTCCAGGTTGTAGTTGGGGTTAACGACCAGAACAGCTTCTTCTTCTGTGCCTTCCGACTCTGAGCCCTTCAGCCCCCCCTGAGACAGTTCGATGAGGATGTGATCCTGCAGAGACAGATGGATGCCGAATTTGGTGTAATTGGACACTTCTGAATTTGTAGAAGACTTCACATCACTTTTTTTTTTGCAAAATGTCAACTCACATAGTGAACCAGCCTGTGGATGACCTTCTCTATCAGACCCTTCTTGTTGATGAGCTCCTCCTCGGAGTCGATCTCCGACTCCAACTCCTTCAGATACCAGTTAACCACTGCCGTTTTCTTCAGCTCCTCCTCTTCCTCAGCTGTGACAGAGTGACGAAAATGGGAACAATAAAAGCGATTAGGATAGCGACTCACCGATTACAAAAGGCAGGAGGAGAAAGGACGCGATTTGAGAGACAGAAGCAGAACGGCCTCCTACCGTCCTCTGCTCTGCGCAGGTGAAGCACCAGCAGGTTGGAGATGCGTTTGTACTCGGAGAAAGACAAGCGGACGGACGGTTTGGGCTGGCCGCCAGGCTCAACGTGCCCATTCACATCGTCTCCATTAACATGACCATTAATGCCGTCTACATGACCGTTTACTCCATTTGGAACATCGTTGCCTACAGAGAAGTAAAAAGCAGCACATTAACACTTTTTGACTACATTTTGAATCTACACATGCAGGAGGGTGCGTTAGGGCCACCGTACCTTCCTCCTGCGGCTGCTCCTCCTCCTCCACTTCATCTTCCTGCTCCAGGTTGATGTCAGGCGTCTCCACTCTGATGATGGACTTGTTGAGAAGACGGAAGGCTTCCTTCACATGTTTGGGCTGCACCTGGAGCCGGAAAGTGAACGGGTTAGACCTCAGTTGTTTGCGGAACGTACGGTGCTTGTGAGGGGTTGCGTTTACTGTTACATTAATAGGACTTCTGGCACCTCCTCATATGGTTCTTTAGCGGTTCAGGCAAGTGAAGCTGAATTTTAGGGCAGCTTGACTGCATTTAATAGCATTTAATTTTTGTTCCGAGTACAAATAATTGAATCTATTTGTTTCAACATACTTCATCACAGCAGTGCATGCGGGCCATGGCCTCCGACAGGCGGATCATGCTCTCCAGCTGTCGCACCGTTATCCTCCAGGCAGACTTGGACACACCCCCAGAGGTGTCACGCTGGCGGAGACGCTTGTACTGCTCGACGATGAATTCCTCCGATTCACTGGAGATCTGCGAGGGTAAAATATACACACACGGATTATAAATATCCAGACCCGTAGTCTGAAAGCAACTCAAAGCAACACTAAACATACATGGATGCTTTTTGGGGTTTTTTCTGTGGTTCTTGTGATCAAATCCATGAAGCTACGGGGGTAGGAAAACACTTTTTATAAGGTAAGAGTGTCACTGCATGAAGAATCTCGGACACACACCTTAGGTTTGAATTGCCTGGCAAAGAGAAGGTATCTGCGGATCTCATCCAGAGAGTACAGTCTGTCCACCGACTCCTCCACACGCGAGTGCAGGTCCACGATGCGCCTGGCGATGGCGTAGTCTGTAACCTGCCATACACAACACTGCATTAATGAGAAGCTAAAAAAGAAAAAAGATCAACCTCATACGGTTAAAATACACAGTAATGAAAAATAATATCAAATAAAACCGCATCCGATGTAAGCTTGGACTGTGTACACGCGTACCTCGTTACAGTCATCCACCAGGATGAAGAAGAGGTCGAAGCGGCTCATGATGGGGGCGCTCAGGTTGACGTTCTGCTTCAGGCTCTTGCTGCGGTCGTAGCGCCCGCTGACAGGGTTGGCGGCAGCCAGGATGGACGTGCGAGCGTTCAGAGTGGCCTGATGGAGACGCAGGGAAAAAAAAAAAAACAATCTGCTTATTCTCATGTGGGACAGAAACTAAATCTGATACATCTCGTGCTCGTGTTGGGAAACGAGCGTATCTTCTCTCCAAACTTCTGAGGTTTCTCTTGACCGACACGAGGCGATGGAAAACTGACTTGAGATCATCTGGGAGGCGTATGAATCTGACGTGCGTTACCTTGACTCCAGCCTTGGTGATACTGATCGTCTGCTGCTCCATGGCTTCATGGATGGCCACCTGGTCCTTGAGGTCCATCTTATCAAACTCATCAATGCAACATACGCCCTGAAAGCGAATGTGGCTGTTAATG
Source organism: Odontesthes bonariensis (assembly GCF_027942865.1). Lineage (NCBI taxonomy): Eukaryota > Metazoa > Chordata > Actinopteri > Atheriniformes > Atherinopsidae > Odontesthes > Odontesthes bonariensis. The sequence continues at coordinate 28,153,448 of NC_134519.1, read as the reverse complement.
GCACAGAATACGGCGACGTGTGTTCGTCAGGGTCTTTTTTTTCTTCTTTTAAACTCGTGACACTCACGTTATCTGCGAGCATCAGAGCTCCGGCCTCGATGACAAACTCGTGCGACTCCTCGTCTCGGACCACAGCTGCCGTCAGACCTGCAGCGCTGCTGGCTTTGCCGCTGGTGTACACCGCTCTGGGGCTGAACTCCTCCACGTGCCTGTACGCACGGATTCACATTAGTCATCAGTCTGTGTGACGCGGTGGGATTACTAATCCGAGTGCAAGATATATATAAATTATTCTAACGGCAGATCACTTTTAGAGCTGAGTTTTTGTTACATACTTCAGGAACTGGCTCTTGGCAGTACTCGGGTCTCCAACGACGCAGACGTTGACGTCTCCTCTCAGCGAGGTTCCCTCCATGGTCGTCTTGGGCACACCTCCAAAGAGCATCAGCAGGATGCCACGCTTCACCTCGTCATTGCCTGCACGAGCGGTCATTTTGCAACATTTAGCTGAAGAGTCACAGCTTTCACAGGCTTCACTAAGGCAGAGAAAAAGGCTCAGCGGAGGTCCGATCACTGACCGTGGATGGTGGGGAAGAGGCTGGTGCAAAGGTTGTGGTACAAGTTCTTGTCCTGGCTCATCTCAAACACCTTCTCCCACTCCTTCTCGGTCATCTGGCTCTTGATGCTCTCAGCAGTTTGCTCCTCATCCCGCAGCTCCTTGCCACCAAACTAGAATAAAAACAACATGACGCTGTAGTTCGGTACCGCGCCTGTTTGGGACTTGCCTTGCGCGTTAGTTTGCGGCGAGTGTTTCTTACTCGTGGGTTGGTTGGGGCCACGTTGCAGGCCAGAAAAGCCAGTCTGTATGACAGCTCTCTGACTCCCAGAGCCTTCAGTCCCCTCAAACCCTCTGACTCAAAGCCCTGCCGACCTCCTGGTACTCGGGTACTGGTCTCCGCTCGTACACCTGGAGAGATAACATCCATACAGATGGTTGAAACGGGTCAAAATGCAGAACTACTAATGAAATAAAGTGCTTTATTGGTTGGGATTTAAACCGTACCAGGAGTGCTGAGCTGAGAGACATCCGGCACGACGATGAGGGTCCCGGTGAAGTCACAGCGGTCTCCTGCCTGAGCCATCTCCACGGCCTCCGCCCTCAGGATGATCTCCAGGGAGCGAGGGATTGAACCGCGGGGCAGCTCCGCCTGCGTCTCCTGAATACGAACCTGAGCACACAAGGGTCACACATCAGCGGCCCCCTCTCATTTACACAGAGACATACTCGCCCTCGGCCTCAGTTACCTTCTGAAAGTCGATGAACTTGGATTTGTGCGTGTCGAGGTGGAACCGGGAGCGGTTGTTGCAGACGGGGTTTCTGCAGATAGTCGGTGGGGAGTATTTGAACTGCTGAGGGACATCTTTGATCAGAGCCTGGCAGTCCATGCACAGGAAGGTCCCACTCACCTGCAACCACAGAGCGGGTAGCATCTCATCAACAAAAACACAAAAACTCAACAATAGAACAGGCGTCACCGATCTGTCGACGCAGCGGACTCTCTTACCAGCTCAGGGTGGACGGGGTGCGTCCTCACCACCTGGCCGCTGATCTTCACCAGGGTGCCGATACGCATGGAGGACAGCTCACGGATCCTACATTATACACACGATGAAGATCACTCTCATACCTTTTGCGCAGTGATTTACACTGAAGCCACTCGTTTTAAGCTTACTTGTGTCTGGTCGGCAGATCCTCAATGGCAACGTAGAACTCTTTGTTGAGAGGAACGTTCCCGTGATCTCGAGCAAAGTTGCGCACTGCCCGGCAGAGGTAAGGATACACTCTGAAAACACACAATTGCTCGGTTTAATGCTCGCATTATAACGAATGGAAATAGTGGCTTCATATTCTATGCCTACATCTGTACCTTCACAGGCCGTTTCAGTGTGCATGGCAGTAATGAGTAGAGATGGGGACTCGAGTCAACTTGAGTCGCTGTTTTGATGACTTGTGACTTGACAAAAAATAAAAGACTTGACTCGGACTTGGAAGTTAAAGACTCTGGACTTTACTTGACTTGACACACGATGACTTGAATAACTTGAGTGTTATTCAGTTCATGTTTTCAGTTTGAATATAAAATTAATAAATTCATTTAAAAAATAATATCAATTAGGAGCGCAGGCTGAGAATGGCGTCATGATTGGATCGCTACCCTGTCAATCAGTCATGCCCTCTCTACATACCGTACGTGTTTATTGGAGAGACCCGCCCTCTGATATCAGATATGCATCAACATGTCAGCAGGAGGGGGACCGAGAGTCGTTGTCTTCGGTTTTCGTAATCACCATTTTGACGGCAAAAGATGAACAGCACAGTGTAAGACATGCAGCATCAACATCTCGGACAGCCAGACGACTTCGAACTTTGTTCGTCATTTGAAAATCCATTCTGACCAGTAAGTGCTTGTCAAATTAGCTAATACTATCCTGTTAGCCTAGTCTGTAGTCGGTAGCTTGTCTGTCCTGTTGGGATGCAAATAGGGGTATCCTCCCTGCACTTTTTCCTGTCGCATCGAGAGCTCTTTCAGTGCCAGCCTCAAGTGCCCCAGTTGAAAGGGTCTTCAGCCACAGTGGGATCATCATGAGGCCACATTGTGCTCGGCTAGCAGACAGGACCCTCTCAAATCTTATATTTTTGCAAATGCAATACTTTGTAAAAAGGGAATGACTTATTGATATACTCTGCAGACAGACATGTGAAATGCGACAAAGTGTAATGTCGTATCCTCGCTGTGAGGGAATCTTTTTCTAAGAACAATAAGCTGTCACCTGTTTTTTCTATGGACTGAATGTTGAAAATTGAACTGCTTAGAGCTCTGGTGTCTCAAGATGATACAGAAACATACAGATGTTTCTGATGCTCTATACTGTAGTTCTTTCAGATGATTTTTATATGTTTGCCTTTTTTCTTGTTGATTGCAAGGCAACTAAAATACTAAACACTATTGGCAGAAGTGACCTTGTTTAGATTGAAAGTCATCAATAAATCATTTTATGAAGTCATTTCTGTTTTGTTTGATTCCATGATGTATTTTACTGATTTTCAGTAATTACAATGCAAATCCAAATTATTGTCATATTTTTTAAACAGGTTGGACACATTGGCCAATGATGTGTACTGACAGTTACTTACATCTCGTCTTTTCACTTTATTAAGATCAGATTCTGCAGGGAAAATTGTAATAATAAGGTGACTTGACCTATTACAGGACTTGACCAAGAAAAAAAATACTTGAGACTTTCACATGTGTGACTTGGTCCCATCGCTGGTAATGAGCTTAGCAAGAGATGTTCATGTTTTGCATGAACACTTGCACTGCACATTTCAAACAGTAGCAGGACTAAACAATTGATAGACGTGATTTGAGTATGGAGGGGGCTTCAGAACAAATTACAGCAAATCAGCGCTGAGGAACACGCGGAGGTTGTGATGCAGCAGTGGTCAGGACCTGTGGACCCTGTGGTGGGCTCACCTGTAGTACTCCTCCTGGATGGTGGTGGCCAGCTCCTGATTGAAGCCCTCCAGGTCTATGAAGCTCACCAGAAGAGTGTTCCTCTCAGGCCTGATCAGCTCCTCGGCCTCCTGGACATACTTCACCTCCCCATCCCCGGTCTGAAACCTAAGCAGCACAACACCGTTAGATACAGTCTAATACGAGTAAAACAACCAACACAGCACTGGACCCGTAGAAAGTCCGATCCAGAAGTGTTATCATGCACTCGAGTCGTCGGCAACGTGTCACGGCCGACGGCAATACAACAACGCCTGTTGCTGGTTGACTTACTCCTCAAGGAAAGCCTGAAACAACTTTTGGCATTTTTCAGCCAACTCGTCCTTGACCATGGCTCCGGCATTCTCCGCGGTGGCTGTAGCAACATCCATGCTGCGAATTGCGGTGATAGAGTCGGAAAGTTGTGCAAATTTCTGGACCGGACGGTTCCTCACCAGACACACAGCACGCTGACGTCCTGACAACGGAGCTGCGTTTCGCGCGAAAAGTGAGGACACGTGACATTTGGCGCGCCGCTCGCGACCAATCTGCGGTGCAGTGCAAATATTCTCCGGTTCAGTAGCCAATGAGAGGAGACGACGGCATGTGACGCAGAGCTCTTCTCGTTTCCTGTATCAAAACAATAAAGAAAAAAAAAAGAAAAAAAAACGAAAAAAAACAGTAAAGTTGAGCCAAAAAAAAAAAAAAAATGACGAAGAAGAGTGAACTGTGGCAATATATCTGTAGAGAGAAAATATCTTTTTTTGAGAAACACATTCACTGTCGTAGTTAAGACGAAGTGAACAATACACATAAGCTTCGAAAGAAGTGAACAGGGCCGTTTTCAGACATAATTAAAGTCGTGAAATCATTGAAACACCCCGTGGAAACACGAGCTTTTTGTAATATTTTAAAGCTGCAATAGTTCTCCAGACTTGCTGAAGATCTTTCAAATATTTTCTTTGGACGTTGGCTGCTTTCTCACTTATTTTCAGCCTAGTCCTTCTACATGACCATCTTCAGAGGAGTGTTTTTTAAGCTGCTTCACACTGATGAATCATCCAAACATTAAAGGAAACAAAAACACAATTTATTCCCATTCCCTTTGACGCGTCTACAGAAAAACATAACACAGATTGACATGCATGAAATAAAAGTAATGCAATTTGAGGAAATTGCACAAGTCGAGTCCAACATAAGAAGTTTCAGGTCTAAAATACTATCTAGAGCAGATGGACAGTAGCTATCTGAAAGTGATGTCCTGAAAAGAAAGGAGAAAAATCCAGTTAAACCTGACACAGGACCTGAGAGATGCATGGACCTTCAGTTGATCCATCTACTGTTGACCCAAGCCTCATCAGAAATGGTCTCCATGGAAGGGAGCCTGTCAAGAAGCCATTCTTAAGGAAGGAAAACAGGGAGAAAAAGCTGAGCTGTGCCAAATGACACAAGAAGTGGACTGAAAATTAGCGGCAACAGGCCTTGTGGAGGGATGAATCCTCCGCAGAGCCCGGACCTCAACATTATTGAAGCAGTGTGGGATCATGTTGACAGAAAACAAAACAAAAGTCAGCCAACAGCCAAAGAAGAATGTCCTTCAAGAATCCTAGAGAACTATTCCCGAAGACGACTTAAAGAAATGACAGAAAGCTAATTTAAGAGGGTTTAGAGTGTAGAAAAATAGAGCTGGTCATTCAAGCTTATTGAAATTGTACAAACTCTGTTTCTGCCTTATCTACTATATTTCCATTGATGTTTACACGTGATTCATTAAATGGCTTCGCTTATTTCCTGTTTTCCTGACAATATATAAGGAAATGAGAGGTGGCTAAAGACTTTTGCACAGTACTGTAGGTAAACATTTGGAAATGTTATCTTTATTTGAACAATACTGAAAGAAATAAGCGAATAAATGTCTTTTAAGAATGATATTGACAATATAATCAGTAGGAAAGCATTTTCTTGAGGGGAAAAGGTCAGGATGCCCCAAATTTCAGTATTACTTCAAATGCCCAGAATTGCATTCAGGTATACTTTGTCAAATACAAATCGTTTAAATGTCATAACAGAAATTTTAGGAAGAGCCTGAACATTTAGTTGAGTTTGCTCCTGCTTGTATTATCACTTTGGCAAGGAGACCTACGGGAAGAAGATTGTAGATGCATAGGAGTCTACGAACGGCTTTAAAAAGATCTCCAAATAATTATTAATCAGCCATCTCACTGTCCCAGGAAGAAATTTAAAAGATGGGAACATTTAAATTGACTGCCAAGTTTGCCTAGTCAGTCCATTACAGCATGTTCAGAGCTGACCGCAAAACGATTAAAGAAGTCTCCAACAATCCTAGAATACCATCACCAGACTTACAGGAAGTTCTCGCCATGGTTGATGTCCAAGTACATGCATTTACCATCAGTAAGAGACCACACAAGGTTGAGCTTCATGGGAGGTATGCAAAGAGGAAACATTTACAGTCAAAAACAGAACATCAGGGCGAAACCGCCAGAGCACAATGAGCTTTTTACAGAAGACTCAAAATTTTTAATTAAAAATCAAAGACTTCTTTACTGTATCAGAGCATGCTTGAGGAAATTACGACACCATATATCCAAAAAATTGAAACTGAAGCAGAGGTGGATCATGCAACATGGCCCAAAATGTTCGAGTAAATCTATGAATAAACGGCTGAGTAGAAAATAAATGGATCTGGGTCAAAGTGATTTAAAACAGGCTGTGACTCCATGACAGCCATTCCAGTCATTGTTGGAGAATGGTACACGATTGTAAGAAAAGTTTTGTTAAGGTATTTTAATTACTGCAAGTGTAAGCAGAACTTTACTGTGTTGTATCAGGAAGACATTAAGGCTGATTGTCATATTGGTTCCCAATCCAGGGGTTAGGCCTTTCCAAAGGTCCAAAAATGGATCAGGATAAATGAGGAAATGACAGAAAACAAAGTTTCTTATGCACAGAATTAGACAAGTCATCTTTGTATTTAGTGAACTATCAAGTGATTTGCCAGTGGTGATCCTAAAATGTTTGTCAAAATGAAACCATGTGGATGCTTTAAAAGGGGAATCGTGATTCAGAGGAACTGCTAACAGCTCATAGACGTCTATTAGAACCCTCACACCTGTTTTTTGTTTGCTTTGCAGATTGAAAAAGTTACAAACCACATCTATAAATGTCACTTTGTAATCTATATACAAAGTGTGCAACAAAGTTTATGCGACAAGCATACTCTATTTATTAGGTGTCTGATATTAGTACATGAAATCCTGTCAGAGAAAAGTGGCAAAGAATCTCACAGTATATATATATATATATATATATACTGTATATGTAAGTCATTATAAATGATAATTGTAGTAAATAACAACAGTTCCAGAGTTGCTAATTGTTTATAATGCAGCCATTTTTACATTTAATTTATGACTGGGAACTACAAACTGGGAAGAGTTGCAGTTCCAGATTGTGACCGTTAGATGGCAGTGAACGCTCATATCTCCGTCTATAATTTCAGTTCTAAACTCGGCCTACATCAGGGGTGACAAACATCCTACAGTGGGAACGCGCCTATCATTCTGGCTGAAACCACTTGAAAAACTCCACAGGAGCTTTTTGTTGTGATGTATTGCCAGGTGCTAAAGTTGAACTATAACTATATATTTAATGGCAGTGTATATAATCGATTTCTACACATGACCCCTCATATATTTGCAGATGATATTTAAAAGTATCAATAGCCATAAACATGTTTATCATACCTGGTGAAGATTGCAGAGTTACACTGTAGTTTCACACAGAGAGCAGAGTGAGACAACTCCACACGACAGACAAATGTTTCTCTGTATTTGTTTGATGTGCACAGTTGTAATAATTTTCATTTTGTCATTCCTGCTTGATATTCTGCAGATATAGTGGGGGTGGCTGCATATTTGTCCATTCATTTTTTACGTTTTATGCATCTGTGCAGCTTAGAATGCAGTTTGTTTAGTCTTTCTGTCTTTCTGTTTTTTGTATGTTTTTTTCCTGATTGTTTCCGGTTTTTATCCCAACGGTCTTAATCCGTCCACGTTGCAAATAACCAGTCTAACTTGCTGGTCTGTCTGCCCGGCCACCGTTGTCGCACTTTCATGGTGGTTGCTTTGTACTTTGTACCTTCATTGTATTGCTGAGAACAGCAGCTGTTATCATTTTGAACACAGATCAGTTCTAACCGCTGCAGTGAGTCCACAGTTTCATCAGTGGAAGAACAGGAATAATTGCAATCCGCCGTTCAACTGACCCCTGCAGATTCAACTACCAAATTCAACTACCAAACTCCTTGACATTCATTGGAGAGCTTTTGTCTAAAGCTTTACATGAAGATGTTTTTTTTCACAGCATGTGGGATGTGTTTGACCCCTGAATGAGACGGTTTAAGAAAAAGTGAGAAACCACATGATGATCATGATGATGATGACACCCTAAGTCGTTATAAAGAGAGGGATATCTCAAAGTTTTACCTTCTGGCTTTCAGACAGAAGGCAGCCAACTAAAAATAAAACAGAGTAAAAAAAAAAAGTGCAGTTAGCCTCAATGGGCAACCCTCCCAGGACCATCTGGGAGGCTAAACACTGATTTGCTGCTCTGCAACGGGGATGACTGTTTCTGATTTTTCTCCCCCACATCATTCTCACGCCTACACCTGCTGCGGCCAATACAAACACTGTTGGCAGGCTATTGGTTTCACCTGTCACATTGTATGAACCCACCAGGAACAAAGCAGGAAGTTATTGCAGGCCATTTGGATGCAACCCAGTCTCTTTATTTCTCCTTTTGTCTTGACCTCTGGCGTTCCCACAATTGTTCAGCAGCAGGAAGCTCAGTTTGTCTGAATATGAGGGGACCCGACCATCTGTAGGCACACACACACACACACACACACACACACACACACACACACACACACACACACACACACAGACAGATACATACTCACACGAACCAACATCAGAGCCAAGTATGGTGTAGCAATACAAGCAGCATTAAGTACCCAAAACATGTATAAAGGTACAGTTATGTTCTACAAATGAGAGAAAAAGCGTTGCACTGAGTAGTAGTAAGATGCATTCAGATTCAGACAAAGGAGGCAAGTACAGATAAAACACTGCCTGTAGTTACACTCTTGTATACAGACTCGAACCCTGCTTGTGCAGTAAGAAAGCTTTGATGGTGCAGTTTTGTGGTCACAGGTGAAAAACAATACAATGGGTGCAAACATTATTAAGAGAAGAAGGATATGAAGATAGAAAAAACATTTTCAAAAGAGCTGTTTCCTGGTTTGTTTGTATTCAGTGAGTGACACATCATCATTGTCTTGGCAGCAAAGTCCCGTGCTCTAAATCTGAAACTAAACTGGGTAAACAGAGCAGGAATTACAACCTTACTTGTCCACAAATCGCCAAATTCAGATCACCACACCGGGGCCGTTGTTTTAAACATAGCGACAAGACCACAAAGTAGTATTCTCAGGACAAACAATGGGTTTTCCCTGACTGGCAGGGTCAGTAAGGAGACCTCACACTGCACTGAAACAATCGAGATGTCAAATAGTAAATGGCGTATGCTTGGCCAGGCTTTATTGGAGTGGATGAAGAGTGTACTGAACTAAAAAAAAATCGGAGATTGAGCTCCCCTAATGCGGAAACGGACATGCGGAAAAAACACACATGACGTCTAACACATAAATGACTCTGATTTGGAATTTCAGATTTGATTAAAAGTTTAAGTACAAGCTAAAAACCATAGCTGTGTCCATATGCTGTCCAAGTGTTGGATGAGCAACGGTCTGCAAGGCATTGTTGGTTGAGGTCAGATAGTCAAAAGTGAACTCCTGTTGTCTTTTCCTTCAGTCTTGTCCTCAACCTTGTTGGAAAATGCAACGGGAATCTGATCACACTTACACTAAGCTGGGATTTGGGTCTGCATAAAACTACAGATGTTCAGCGTCCAACAAAAGGTGCTTTGGATACCTCATCAAATGCAAGTATGTATACACACACATATATATATATATATATATATATATATATATATATATATATATATATATATATATATATATATATATATATATATATATATATATATATATATATATACATACATGATAAGGTTAGTATGGTTACCCCAGTTAGGTTTTAAGCATACTCTTTTTTAGCTGTATATTGGGTAGCTGCCATTTTGTTGACCATAATTGACTCCTGATTAAAACATTTGATGTTTCTTGTTGGTTTCATTGCATTCTGGACTTTTTACGCATTGACTGAAAAACAGAGATCTGCAGCATAAAGAACGCTAAACGCTGAACTCATTCGCTTTAGCTCAGTTAAGGAGTGTTGCCTTTTTTAGTTATGTGTGTTTGTGTCCATTTGTTAGGCAGTCTGTTGAAACAGCAGAAAAAGAAACATCAGTGCACTAAAACATCTATTAAATTGTCCCTAGTGATATCAAGGGAAGTCTAATAAAGTCTTCACAGGAAAAGAGTGAAGTTAACATGAAAACATTTTATGATGGTATCATTTGGAGAAAGCAGCACAGAGACTCAGACAGACAGAGATTCTCAGGTCAGTTTATTCATCTTTTATCTGTGTTAAGGTGCTGATCTATTTTACAGGCAGAGTTGTGAAATGGAATGGCAGCAGTCTTAGTGCTATGCTGAATGATGCGCTTGGTAGTTCTCGTTATCGAAAACATCTGAAGTCTATTTTAGGTGGAACGATGTTCAGATTCAGTGACGGGTGGAAGGATCCGAATCAGAGAGAAATACTGAGACTTCAAATGACGGAAAAGGAGACAGTAGCACATTGAATGAGGCTTAAAAACTATGGAAGCAACATTCAACATTTCTTCTTCAATCATTTTCTGCTATCTCCCTTCTCCAAATGAAATATCCACCCATACTGAGGCTGATGACACCATAAGCCACAAGATGACAATTCTGCCACTCATCCTCTGGAGACTATCTGAGATTATCTGTCCATCATTCTTAGCAATCCATTGTTGTTGTGACGTTGCAGACTGGGTGGCAGAGATGGACAGACCCTATTTTTCTCCGTCTTTCTTTTTTCTTTAATTTGTTTGACCTTTTCAGAATGATAAGACGATGGGTGCAGGTCGAGCTCAGAGGCTGTGGGAGACTAAACGCCAGGAAAAAGCGTGATATTGTTCATTTACTTGTTTGACACACACCTGGTTATATGTGACGCTGAATGAGACCTGATGAGAACGATCCTTCAGTGTTACTGGAGCCACAGCTCTCTGTGTTGGTGGGTTCAGAGCTGCTTGTATGTTTAATTGTTTTAGCTGCTTGTTTTTCCTAAAATGAGCTGCAGGAAGTCTTTCCTGTTTTGAATACACTATGAATAGAAGTGAATTGTGTGTGTGTGTGTGTGTGTGTGTGTGTGTGTGTGTGTGTGTGTGTGTGTGTGTGTGCGCGCATGTATGTGCATTTTCTTTTTTTTTCTTTTTTTTTGTGCATGTATCTGTGGATGTGTTGAAGGGGGGTTGGGGGAAGGAAGGAAGGATGGCGAAACTGAAAAGGCACCAGGTAAGTGTGTTTTCCACATACACTTATATATACATATGTTTCTATACGTATACAAGCCACTTCATAGCTGGATATAGTAGTATCCACTTACAAAGAGTCAACCTTTCTTTGTGGCATTGAGCTCTCTCTCTCACACGCACAGCTCTCCTCTTCATCTTCTCTTCGTCCTCTCATGGTTGCTCCAGGAAACAGGACACAGTAAACTTCCAGCTTCTGTTTCTCTCACTTCCAAATGGAAGTAGGTATGTGGGAAGAGCTGTTTTGTATGTGTGTGCATTAACGTGCTGGAAACGAACCCCTTCATGCTTCCTCTTCTCTCACGTAGAAGAAACAAAAAATGTTTGTATCGTCAACATAAATCTAATTTACACCCCCCTCAAAAAAAATATCTCACGCACACAGACTGAAACACCTGGCTATTGCACATCCTGACTCAGGCACGGTTTCATCTTTCGAAAGATACGTGCTGTGTTCACGCTCTGGATCAGTAAATACAGATGCCACACAGCTGAATGATAATGAATACAGGAGACAAGCTGATGGTTCATAAGATTATACACCTTTCTGCTATTTTGTCCCCCCTCTCTGATCTCACATTGTGAACGATTGGCTTTCCACAAAACACGGAAAACGACAAGTTCCTCAGTACTGTTTCCAAAGGACAATTATGATTTGAAGTTTAAGAAAAGGGCAGCTTTTCACTGGCAATTAAAGAGAAATATCTTTGATTCAGGCTTGTTGTTCTTCCCTTTCCACCTTTCCTGTTCCTTTACAGTGTGTTTTTTGTGATAAAACGCCTTCATCCCTTCTGTCATTATTGAGCTTGGCACGGGACTGGAGATATTTGTGCATTTAGGAGAGTTGATAATTCTTATCGGAGCTTGTAAGCGTGGCATTAGCTGCGCTTGAGTGATTGAAGGGCAAGCCGGGAATTCTCAGTTTCAGTCAGGAAGCAAAAAGAAAAAAATACAGAGAAGCACAAACATGAGTATTTAGTGTGTTTTATTACAAACATGTACAACATGTATATGAGCACAGTTGCATATCAACACTATTTACAAATGAAGAAGAAGAAGACAAGTCATGGTCCAGCAGACTGCTCCTTTTCTTTTTATCAGATACTTTGTGTAAACTTTCTGTCATATATTACAGTATGTACAGTACGCACAAACACACACACAGGGCAGCATTACAAGGAGACACTAGCTGGAGTGTAAACTGGATGACTCGGACTCTGTGGTCGTAGAGGTCCCGGGGCATCTCCGGGGTAAAACCTTCAAACTTGAAGCCCGACTCAGAGTGAGGGCTCTGCGGGCTGAACTCTTGAATCCGGCCCCGAGGAATGCGTAGAGTAGCGGGTTCAGGCAGCAGTGTGCGTATGCCATGGGCTCAGCCACCGCAAGCCACAAGCCTAAAGCAGCCTCCAGTCTGCAGCTCCGCGGCAGGACCTCCAGGCGCAGCAGAGCGTCCACAGAGATGCCCGTTCCATAGGGGAGCCAGCACACGAAGAAGCAGAGCACCAATGCGATGGTGGTCCGGACTGCCCGCCGCTTCTGCCTCTGGCCCCCCAACGGGCCTCGTGTCAGCCTTGTGACAATGACACAGTAACACACAAGGAGGACCAGGCCGGGGATCACCAAACCCACCAGGACCAGCTGCAGGTGGAAGACTGAAACCCAGAGAGGGGCATTATCTGCAGGGTAGAATCGCTGGCACAGAGTGGATCCCTCTCCTCCTTCCTGAGTTCGGGCAAATATCAAATCTGGCACTGCCAGCAGGCCAGAGGGGAGCCAAGCACCTGCAGACAGGAAGAGGATAAAGAGAGGTAAGGCACCACAGGTGTGAGGTGTCAGAGGAAAAGAGACGAGAAGGCAGATCAGTCTTTAGCTACCCACCTACATACACCAGTCTGTGTGCCAGCAGCTGCCTCAGACCACCGGTGTTGGTGTCCGTGGCTCTGACGACTGCCAGGTAGCGGTCCAGGCTGATGAATGCCAGGATGAGCACGCTGCCGTACAGGTTGACAGTATAGATCACATGTACACCAACGCAGGTGGCTGCTCCAAACCGCCAATCAGCCAGGGCTGCGTCTACTGCCCAGAACGGGAGCGCCAGAACGAAAAGGAGGTCAGCAGCAGAGAGGTGGAGGCGGTACCGATCCGTGAGGCTGCACTTAGACCTTCAGAGAAAGAAAAGAAAAAATCCAATCATTCTCATGGTCACTTCTTACCTCGCACTACAAATGTCAAAGCTCCCAACGTCAATCCTCTCAATCCTCACCTGCGCTGACAGCCCAGAACTATGACCACCAGGCCGTTTCCTGTGATGCCCAGGATGAAGATGAGAGAGTAGACCACAGGAAGGAAGACCTGCTGAAGCTCAGCTGTCATCAAGTGTTCCACATCACACGGCTCATCTAGTTCCACTCCCTCCTCTCCAGAGCCAGAGCCAGAGCCTGTCTCATTGTCGTAGTCAAAGAAGATATGCTAGAAAGAGATGGCAGAGGATGATGAAGGAAAAGGCACTCACATATTGGAGAACTTCCATGAAAGCTGCAGTGTTTGGCCAGACCACCCTTACCTCATAGTAGGACATGATGGAGACAGTGCTTCTCCCTTCTTAGTAGAGTGAAGCTGAGACTTCAGTCTGTGGGGTTTTATAGTTGTGTCCATGCTCCTCCCCCAAACACTCCAACACATCTGTGAGCCTGCTGAAACCTTTTTCCTGTTTTCGAGGTGTCAGGTGCTGATAGTGGATCTATCACAGGATACTGCGTCGTCATGTGTGTGCGTACGTGCGTGCCGTTTGAATTGTGTAAACCCTGAGACCTCTGCTTTGTAGTCATCAGGACCAATTGGCAATAGGAAAGAAAGCCAATGAGAATCAGACAATGTAATGTGCGTGTTTGTGTGTATATATTTCCAAACTCCACGCTTGGTTAAATGAGGACAAGCAGCAGGAGTAAGAGTTCCCACCGGAGTGTGAACCTACTCGTCCTTTGTGCGTCACTAAGCATGTTCATATGGTCTCGTATGGGAGACACACAAGGACACGTAGAGAGGAGACAGAGTTGTTTTTTCTTTGAATGAATGTGAGATGACTATCAGCCTTCCTCTGCTCAGTTTTGGTAAACAACAGGCTGCGAGACTCCTTCTGATCTTTCTCTGTCAGTGAAGCATCAAGTGTGTGTTTGTGATATCAGTGAGTCACTTCAGAGCAGCTAAGAGTCGGTCTCAAACTCAGGTCTCAACACTTTGAAGCAAGAATGAGCCAGCAGAGTAATCGTGGACTTTTACGGTGCTATAATTCATTTCTAGCATTTTCTTTAATAAACCAATTTAATGAAAGGATCAAATCTGAAAACATGAAAAATCTAATTCAGATGAAAAACATTCAAAACTGAACACAGATAAAGGTTGAACAATGAAAAGGGAAATGTTATGTGGCCCTGCTCCTCTGCGTTTTAAATTTGACTAATAACGTTCCAAAAGCCCTTAAAATGTGCTCACATTGTTAATGGATTATATCCCTCTCTGTCATCTACGACTGATGGAAACTCGAGCGTCTCAGCGGACACATTTCCTGACTGTTCTGACTTTAAATCCCCATCCTCTCCCAATTCACTAATCCCCAAAGTAAACAGTAAATCTACTCTAGAAAAACTGTTACAAGTGTCAAGACTGAAACCCCGGGCCCTTATCTGCCTCTCACTTTCCCCACCCTTCCTCAACATTCACCAATATCAGCACAACCATCTCAAAAAATAACAATGCTGTCTAAACTCTGCAGTTATTTTTTGGGGGGGGGTGGGGGGCATGTGGATTGATGTAAATAGTCCTAATTTTGGGCAACATGAAGCAACATTTTCCACATAACCTCAAATGGAAGAGGCTCCCGCAGTGATCTGCTTCAACTCAGCAGGAGCAAACTTTTTTTTCTGTTTGACGCTTACACACAGGGGTCACACAGCTGTAAACAATCACCTTGATTAAAAGCTGTATTACGCAGAGCTGTGCCAGCGCCCCCCCCCCCGCTTCTGTGAAACACTCATCGGTGAGCGTAGATCACACCTGCACCTGTCCTGCTGCGACTTGTCTAACGTGTCCTGATAATGAGAAACACATGCTCGGGTGACTGTTCAATTCAATTCAATTCAATTTTATTAACAGGACAGTGTTTATTAATAACAGTACACCTGTAACATGCCAGAGTTAGCCAAAGGCTAGTTTTAATCTGTTGTCCTGGTTGTACAATGGCACCCTAAAAAAACATGGAAAGTTAAATCAATAAAATCATCAAAAATTAAGAACGACATATTAAAACAGTGTAAGTTCCTAATAGAGAGAGCAACAATGATGGTAGGAAATAATAAGATACAAGTATAAGTAGTTCTGAGGATCAGCATAACTATTCTTTAAGAGCATGTAGCAGCAAAGCGTTTAATAAAAACATAAAATCATCAATAAGTATCAAGCATTGATAAAACCGATTAAAGCATTTGGTAGATGCATGATAATTTAACAAACAGTGCTGATAAAATCATAAAAACAAGAGGTTTACACTAGGTCAAAAAGAAAATCACACATTCAAAAGTAAAAGACGTTATGTCAGCAGCAGGGGTTTAATGTTGACAACTCCCACTACTGATCAGCCATTGTTTAAAATGAGCGCGAAATCATTTATACGTGTTGATGTCTCTAATTGTTGTGGGAATGGTATTCTATTCGTGAGAAGCTTTAACAGAAAAAGCTGACTGTCTAAAGGCACTTTTTTTTAATGGAATAATACAGTCACCCCGAGACACTCCTCCAGTGATTCTATGTGTGGATGTTCTTAGAGTGATAAAATCAGAGGAGAGGCTGTTGTGTCCTCCATGTGTGATGGTCTTAATAGCTGCTGACCCATTCCCAATTAACTTAATTAGTTAAGATTATCCATTGGTTGTGTTTTTAGTTTTTTTTTAACATTTCACAATGTTCTCAGTCTTGTCCCTTCCCAACTAACATGCTGGCATTGAATCACTTCCTTATTTTTCTCATCTGCTTTTTTAAATGTATTTTTACATTGCATGGCGGCTGTTTGTTTTGGCCAGACTGATGGGCTTTCTTTTTTTTTTTTGTCTTTGGTAAATGTCGGATTGTGACTGTGGAAGGAGATGGCGCCACCGAGTGAGTCTTTAAGGAAATGCATCCAACCACACAGACTGCAGGCCTGTAAAGATGACACCAAATAACTGGAGTCAAGACGTGAGCATGTTTTCAGAAGATGGCTTTCATCCAAAACTTATCAGCAGAAATGGATTCAATTGATCTATGGCACAGTGCATCAAATTGATCTTCCAGAGGTGCACTGTGATCTGATTTTGAACGCTTTTTACGTGACATGCAGCTATTTGCTTCTCTTTACGTTACACTTTTAAGTAATTTTGCAAGACACACGTAGGCGCTGATGCAATATGAGCCAGCTAATGATGGTCCCATGCACTTAGATAATGGTGTCATTTTGGTTCATTAGATTTCTCTCTGCAGCATTTGATACTGATGCTCACACACATTTTTTTTCCCAGTCATTGATCAGAATAATGGGTCAGGTTTACTTCTTACATATCTTTACTAAAAGCTTTGTGTTGCAGCTTATGATGGAGCATCTTTAGTGCCTCTGACCTACGGGGTGGCCCAGGGGATCTATACCCCGTTTTTTTCTTTAGGAAACTTGATTAAACATTTCGGTTATGTGTTCTGTCTTTGTTATGCTGATGATACAAAGCTTTACAAATCACAAACAAGAGACCTCTCAAATGCAACTCAAGTACACAATTGTTTGGCCTGAGATTAGCAACTGGATGGAAGCTAAAATCAGTGTGGTGTCAGGTTTGATTGTTACCTCGGATCATGTTCCTCTAATGCCTCGGCTCATTACCTGAATACAAAATAAGTTGCTAAAAATGTGTCGCTTTCGACAGTTGACTTCAGATATTTTTATGAGAAACATTGTAAAAAAATCTGCCTTTTCATCTTTTCGGCAGTTGGAAATGATAGTTTCTTCTTTTTTTTTTACTTACGACAAATGTCACTCCTTACTCCTGTCTAAGCTCCTGTAGGGCTAAAGCTCTGCTGCAACAATGTCGACCGAGGCCCCATATCACTCTCACATCACCCCGCTTCTCATGCCACTGCACTGGTTCTCAAAATTAACTGGCTAATTTTAGCATCCTCCTCTTTGTTTCCAAAGGAGCAAGCGTCCCGGCTCCAGAATAAATGGGTGTATTTTCAACTCTGCATATTCCCAGTAGACCCCTCAGATCTTCTGATCAAGGCCAACTAGTCGTTCTGTGTGTTTTTTTTTTTTTCATTGTCCCAGTTCGCAGACTGTGGGACTCTCTTAAATGCTTTAAATCACAGCTGAAGACCCATCTATTTTCAAAGATTTCAGTCTCTAACTTGCTTAGGGTTCTGTTTCGTGGCGTTTCGCCGGGCTGCTTGTATCTTTCTGCCCGTGTTTTTTAATTTAATCTTAGTAACCAGGGTTTTGAAAGGTGTTGCATGAGACCAAATCCAAACTCTGTCACTACCAATTAAACATATCAAAATGTGGCTAAGTGTTTAGAAAAACGTTTGACCTGGAAACGTCTTCGGTAAGTTGCAGCCATGATAAGAGCTAAATTCTCTAAACGTTAGGGAAAGGAGCTTCAGTGCTTCCTTTCATCATGAGATACATGGCACCGTGCATCATGAAAGGAAAGGAAACACTGTCCCACAATTCCTTGCAGCCGAAACTTTCAAAGCAACACTTGGGGTATAGCTGGACGGTCTGAAAATGACCTAATGAAATTTAAATATCTTAAATACCTAACGATAATTTTTTTTCTCCTCAGCACTTTTCCGTGACCCCTTTGGAAAATGTCACAAAGTTAAGGAAAAGTGAGAGGAGAAATCCCAAAGGATTTGGGAGAAGACAACCCTGCTGCAAGGAGAATCTGAACACTTATTCTTAGTTAGGTTGTGGGCCTGTGTCACTTCATACAGATTACTTCCACATTGCCACATTTTAGGTAAAAGGAAAAAGGGAGAGGGGGCCTTAAGGTGAAATATATCACGATCACATCCTATCATATTTATTTACATACTTCCCAGTTTGTACTACTGAATGAAAATAATCGAATGTCCTTCTGAATGTTGAATAATAAGGGAAGCACTCCGGCTTATTTTCTTACTCTTACCAGAATTTTAACAGGACATCATGCCTGCTGTGTTTCTGCATCATTTCACTCAGGAGGGTTTATATTTAAAAACATAAACCGTATGACTGCACCTAGTTTTATTCCCACTAAATTGGATCAGTGCAACCAAATGAGGCCCTGTAATGGACTGTACCCCGTCGATCGTCTTATGGGACCCTGGGATGAGCTCCAGCCCCGACACAACCCTGAATTGAATAAACGGATGTGGAAAATTAACGGATGGATAAATAAACGTGGACAGGAGGGTGAGTGAGAGCAGCCCGCTTTCCCTTTCCCAGTACATTTCCCTTTGCAGCTTTTTCTATATTAAATTCCCAACATTATATAACATATTGTTAAGAAAGTTCTGATAAGTCTCTAAAACAACACTTGAAAAAAAGAACACATCAAGCAAAGTGTCAAATGCATTTTAATTTCTGCCCCATCAACATAACTAACACTTCTGGGAGAATAACGAGAACATTTCTGAAATCTTGTGGTTTTGTGCCATCAGTGACCCGTCATGGTTCACTTAGCAGACAGTTTTTTCTTTTCTTTTTATCTCTGACCTGCAAAGTGGTGTGTTTGAACCTTACAATTTTGCTTCCACTGTGATGTGATCCTGAGTGTCTTTGTTTTTGACACAGTGAGTTATGATCCCCAATGCATTGCATTGTGGGAAAGTAGCCCACGTGCAGAAAAAAAAAAAAGAGTTTGAGGCTGCTTTTTAGTATTTCCTTCCGAAACACATCTATAACGGTGTTTTTTCTGGTATATTTCAATAATAATGCATTCTAGAAGCATCTTTTTAGAGCATGTAGTAAAATACATGTAAAAAATAAAACATTTATTCACAGTTGTATGAAACTTCAAATCAACCCTATTTGGAAAGGATACATAAAAAAAGATTTAAAAAAATCACGCGGAACTGCTTTGTCAAGAAAGTCCAGGAACGTGGAACCGAAAGAGCTATTAAACAAACTCCAACAAAACTTCAACAGTAAAAGCAGGTCCCTACACGAAATCTTCAGTTCGGTTAGGGAAACGTCGGAGTCACCTGGCTAACGGGTTTCTCTGACGATCACGCTGCTGTTGCCTCGCAACTGAGCAAGCAGGTCTGCGAATCCGCACGCCTTCTTCGGCACCACCCGCTTGGCTCGGATATCTTTTGCCTTGGTGGTTTCCCGGGTTACGGATGACGGAATCACCTCAGCCGTCAAATCTGCATCGGCCCGATTGTGGATGTCTTGTCTGTTGCGACGCCAGCTGCTAAAACAGCTGTTTGGGCTGTCATCCATAGGGCTTATATCGATGTGTTGGCGGTGACTGTTGCTTTGGAGACGCTGCTGCTTGGCAACACGGGAACCCTGGCAGCCATCTCTGGTTCGCTTTCTCGTGTTCTTCTTCCTTTGCTTTTTTGCTGGCTCTCTGGCACACCGTCTGAGGTTCCTGACACAATCACGCAGCGCGTGAGTCGTTTTACATGAAAACAGAGAAACACATCTGACATGTAATGTAATGTAATGCCTTACCTCTGAAGGAAAGTGTGTGGCCTCGAGCAGACTGATGATTGTCCCGGACGTTGCCCTCTGTCCTTTTCCAGTTGTGTGTGGCTTAAAAGCTTCCTGAAATAACAAAGAAGTGCACTGAATTTGAGCCCCAGCCTTGCGTCTCAAAGCTGGCAACCACAGATACTGCAGTCACAACTGCTCTTACCGTGTTGCATTAGGTAGCCTTCGAGGCGTCCACTTTTTGATCAGCACCCACTGGTCGCATGTCAGGGACTGGGGATCTGATGAGGAAACAAGAGAAGTTGCTATGAATGGGAGCATGGAATGCGGTTGGTTTTTCTTTTTTTTTGCACCATGCATCACACTTTTGAGCCATGATTGCACTCACCATTGTCTGTGACATTGGTTCTGACTGGTGCCTTTGTTCTCTTTGCCTTCTGATGGAGCTTGCGACAGGCTGAGCACAGGACCCGGGAAGGCTTTAGCTTCTTGGAGGTGCCATGATGTAAGAAGGAGGGACCAGAAGCTATGCTGCTGCACTCTGAGCCACTGTCCTCATGCGACACATCCAGCCCGTTATCAACTACCTCTACGGTCTCTCCTCCGTCTTGCTCTGCAACACGCTCCTCAGCACAAGCGCCGTTTATGATGTCGATCATGTCACAGTCCTTTCCCTTGTCCGTGTCTACTATGCAGTCATCAGCCCCGGTTTCCTCCAGCCAAGCTCTCACTCTCTGACCTCTCAGCCTACGCCTGATATCATCCTCATTCGGCACGGGATTTTTTTGGACATTCTTTTTGGAGGCTTTTGACAGTCTGGTCATGCGTTGGGGAGACATGGATCCCTTCCACTTGAGGCGATACTCAAATGACCTGCGACAGCGAGCATCAGAGGCAGGTTAAAGTATTTCTCTATGTCTCCTCTGTGAGATGCAACAACATTGCATTTTCACCATTTCACATTTGTGCAGTGTTTAATTCAAAGGTCATCTTACCTATAATATTCTACTTTTACAGACAGCAAAGAAGAGAATAGATCCAAGTCATCTGCGTCATAACTGCTGTCAAAATTTGAGGACAAAATTGGATTACTTCAATAACACACGACTCGTCAGGAGTTATGTTCACTGCAAACACTGAACCAGGGACAAAAAGTATCTGTGAGCAGATGATCTGCTTCTCTAGACTTAAGCTCCGGGCTGAAACGCTACTCTCAACTGCACTTTATATAAAAACTGATGGATAGTGTAAAATTAAAGAGGCACAATGATAACGACTACTGTTGAATCCATAAACTTAGCTTTGAGCCAGGGCTACTCCTGATCAGACAGGACACTTTGAGCACAAACTAACTCGCAAACATGACTGAAAAACGTCAAATTCAGGTTGTAAGCTCGTACAGCTGGGTCTGGGGATAAATGTTTCAACCCACCAGACTGCTACTTGTTCAAATTCCTGAAAAGTCTACTTTTGTTAATGCTAATTTTAGCATCCTGGTCAATCTAGCAAGGCTGAAAACAAGCAATGAACTCCGAGCCGAGGGACATCAGCTTGGTTGTGACTTTAAAACTTACTTCGTATCTGTTCCCTCACGCTTTTCATTATCTGACATGTTCGTAGCTGCTTTCATTTTACATTTAAAACTACGGAAAAATACCGCGCTTACTGACTCATGCAGTGATGGGCTCGCGGGACCACCGTTGACCAAATAGGCTGTTTTGACGTGTGCTCGAGGACATTTACACTTATCAACAGAAAGATGCGCGAATGGAGCAGGATTCTTTGCTCTTATACTCGAGTCTTTTAACGGCTCGACTCGGCATCGAGTCAAACGTGCTCGTCACTCCACTTGTAGAGTCTTTTCTCTAAAGTTTTTTTGGGGGCGAAAGGGCACGTTAACGCCACCAACTGGACAAGCGCTTAAATGTTAAAAGTCATAGACGCCGCATTGACTGCTGCCGCTCACTAGAGGGGAGTGCTCACAGGGCGGCCATCTTGGAACAGGGCGAGCAGAGACAGTGGTGGTGAATGAACTTACGAAGGAAAGAGTTACTCCTCAATCTTAAAGTGGAATTACTTGCTGAATTTTGGACTTATTTCCAAAACGTATTGATTTGTTAAAAACGTCAAACAAGTATCTAGTTTAAAATAGCTGGTTTTACTACCCAAGTACAAATTCTACTAAATGTTATCAGCAGACAGCAATATTTTGAACACATGAGAGCATCAAGGCCCTGGTCATATTAAAACCTGTATCGCCTTGCTCTCTGCCACTCATTTTAGACACACTGAAATACACACAAGTACACATTAAAACGCACTGTAGTGTGTTATGTCCCTGTCACTTAGACTTGGACAGCTTAGCTCATATCCAGGGTGCAAACAGTGGGACTGAGGGATGAAATTAAGAATATGGGCCAGTTACATCAGTGAGTGATAAACATCACTATATATTTCCATTCCAGGCTTGAATGCTACTCAGGTGAAATGGAAATACTAATTTGTACATTTTAAATAGGTCATTTATGTTTATTGTCTGTGTTAAACTCTCTTTCTTCTTATTCAAAGGGGTCGTACTAATAAGTTTATGCTTACTGAATTTCAGATCTTTGGGTATACCTCTTGGCAAAGAAGGGCCATGAGTTTGCCCTCACGCTACACCTTCATGGTCCGAAGGCATATAGTTTCCTGAGAGTCTCAACATCTTCCTCTCCCGCATCCCCATACATTGCAACGGTATTCTCACATCACACCACACACTGTGTTCTGATACATTTCGAGTTTTCAGATATGCTATTTTATGTTCATTTTGGGTTTTTTTCTGAAGAGGTTGGGGTGGTCGAATTATTACATTTTATGTTTCAAAGGTGGCTGACTTCAGTGGATGCGAAGCCTGGCCTCAATAAGATGATGCTGGACATGCAAGGAAGACCAGGCAAAATATCGATTGGTGACATTGATTTTGGATGCTATGGCCATAAAATAATATGATTATAGTAATAACAATATAATTATTGATATTATACTCAAACGCAATATATACCCTTCAAGCAATGTTTTAAATAAAGACCTGAATATACCGGAATGTTTTCTGGGTTCTTTTCGTTCTATTTATGTCTGTCTATCATTGTTTGACAAACAAACCTTGTGAAAATAGCTTGACAACTGAGTGATTTATGATCACTTTTATTGTGTAGAAACACCATTCCTCCATAGATGTAATGTACTGTAGGAGCGAGTGGCACTGTTCCAAGATGGCCGCCATGTATCAGTCAATGCGGCGTCTATGTATATATACATTGGGTCCCTAAAGCCAAACCGAAGTGTACCGAGGTCTTCGTGTGGTCGGATATAGAGTCCAGAATTAATTTAGTCAGTACCTTTCCGGAAATGTTGCTGCTGCAGCTGCCACAACAGACCGTGGTGAAGTTGGTTTGATATTGGTTTGAAAAAAAAGACACCTTATTTCCTTATTGTGAATATCTGTCGAATATCCAATATCAAACCAACTTCACCATGGTCTTAAGCGGCAGCTGCAGCGCAACATTTCCGGAAAGGTACTGGCTTGATTAAATTCATTCTGGACTCTATATCCGACCACATGAAGACCTCGGGACACTTCGGTTTGGCTTTAGGGACCCTCTACTCACTACCACGTAAGTGTTATGTTGTTTGGAGCTATAGAAGAGGTATAAAAATAGCGTTTTGTAGCGGTGACATGATTTGCCCCATTCACTTCCAGGCTAACGACTTTTGGCTAAAAACGGTCAAATCGAAATTCTCAAAACACATCTGAATGACATGATTTTGATGTCAACTCAACGTATGGACTCCCAACATCCCGTAAATTGATCTAAAGTGCATTTTACTCCGGATTATCCCTTTAACAGACATATGTCTATGTTAAAAGTGACCAAGTTTTTTTTGCACGTTATTGTAACACGTGATCGCAGATGTAAATAGACTCATGGCTAAATGACCTTTGAGCGATCAACATCCATGCCTTTTTAAACAGCCGCGGCCGCTGTATTTGGGCAGGATGGGCAGAGCCCCACCTTCCACACCCCAACCTTTCTTTTATAGATAAAATATAGATAATTATAAATTATAGATAAAATATTTATTTCAACTTCAATCACAGTGGGAATCGTATTACACCATATTGTGGCTTGTGACGGACTTTGCGAGTGGAATCTGTTTTTATTTTCGCTTAAATATAGCCTACCTCCAGTGTGGCTGCTTAACGTTAGATCTGGCCATTGGCCAGGGCAGATGCCTGGTCTGCCCTCAGCTAAGCCCGGCCCCGCCGAACTCTCGAGCACATTCTACCAATCAGAATCACTGTAGGCCCCTACGTAGTATAATATCATGTTACATTTAGCGCGCCTGTATAGATGCTATTGGGGCAGGTGTATGATCTGCCCTGGACATGGAAAGGACTCAAAGGGTTTAAGAAATATTACTCCGCCCATCTAGCCAGGGGGAACTTCAGTGCCACCAAATTCCCCTACAAACTTTTTGGATAAAACGGATAACTATGTCGGATTTGATGAAGGATATTGGCAGTTTGATCCGGATTCACGTTTGTGGTAGGTGAAGACTTTACTTTATAGTTGCTATCTTACAAAGTTTAAGTGATTGTGAACGAAGTCTTTGCTAAATGGGAAACTGGGAGTGATTTAATGAAATATCTTAGCTTGATGAGCAAAGCAATGTTGAGACAGTAAACAATGTGTTGACAGCTTCGTACATGTACAGTAGGTTACTTGTCTGCTAGCTTAGGTTGGAGCATTGTCGGTGTGTGTGACATGAAGCATTTTTCGGAAAAGGCAAAAAAACGAGTCCAGCAAGGCGCATCTGAATTGTGCCCTGAAATTAGCCATGTAATGCTTTGCGACAAGTTTCCCTCTAATTGAAACGTAGGCAGTATTAATTCCTTTCACAAACTTTCTCTTCGCTCATTTTCACGTGGCGTATGGTTGCATAGACTATTGGCCTATTGCGTATGCTCCATAAAAGCTTGCATTTTGATAACGCAGATCATCTGCCCCGCCTATTTTCCAGACCATGAGCCGCTACTGTTTTTAAACTAAACTCCAAGTGAAAATGTTTGTTGCAATCATAAGTAGAATATGGCTGCTGTAGGACCTGATTTATACTCAAGTTTCAATAGAATGGGACAAATCTAATTATCCAAAACACAAAAGAGGCCAAAGAAGCTGACAACTTCCCTGCAAGTGATAGCCTCAACTTTTTTTTTTTTGAGGTAACCTGCTGGTGGTTGGCTTAAAGGATAAGACCGTTTTTTTTACATTGGGCCCTTGATTTCACATTATAACATGATGTTCTACTCACCCCTGCTTGTTGTTGGTCATTTGGAGCTGTTCCGAAGATATTCGCGAGGCGTCTGGCTGCTCTCTTGAGATATTCGGCCATGAAACGGTTTCCTATGGGCAAGTTTATACAGGCACAAACTATGCTGTTTATAATTTATTAATTACTGTACACTAGCACTGATAACGTGGAGGTGCGTCGCTTACTTAAAAAAATCCGGGTTACTAATTTTGAATTTTAGCCGAATGAATAAATAGGCAGCAGGTCTGTGGGCTGTCTGTGGTAGTAGCACGACGATGACGTCAGTAACACCCACTTTACGACAAAAATTCAAAATTACAGTAACCCGGATTTTTTTAAGTAAGCGACGCACCTCCACATTATCAGTGCCAGTGTAGAGTAATTAATAAATTATAAACAGCATAGTTTGTGCCTGTATAAACTTGCCCATAGGAAACTGTTTCATGGCCGAATATCTCAAGAGAGCAGCCAGACGCCTCTCGAATATCTTCGGAACAGCTCCAAATGACCAACAACAAGCAGGGGTGAGTAGAACATCATGTTATAATGTGAAATCAAGGGCCCAATGTCAAAAAAACGGTCTTATCCTTTAAGGGCCATTGTCCAAGAAACAGGTCAGCGTGGACACAGGGTCACCGTTTTGGTACCGGAAGTCAGCATGCAGTTGGGCGAAGGGAAACACAACACAATCACTTATCCTCTTTAACATCCATGCAAATGGACATGATGCAAAAATCTACACTGCCTTTCACAGAGAAGATCACAAAAATAGCCTGCTATTCAATGACAGTCCCATCTAACATGTGGTGCAGGCGAGTGCAAATATGGAGGAACACCGCATCAGTGGTAGAATCGCATGCGATACCGTGGAGACAGGCGCATTAATTTATGACATGTCAGGTTTGATATGTGTCGTGTGGGAAAAACAAAAAGATATTTTACCATAATGACTGAGCATTTCAGGGATTTGCAGGGCTTGTGACTAGAGCATTTTTTCCTCAAAGCAAAATGTTTGATATAGCAATTAAAAAGGACAAAAAGAATAAAAGCCATCTGCAGATAACAGTAAAATATATTTTTAAAAGCATTAGTGGACAAGACAGGAAAAGAGCACATTAAAGTCAAATTGATGCTTGAATTCTCTTAACAAACCAGTCTTCAGAACAGTCATTTTTCTTAAATGGCATCAACACCACATCCACTTGCCAAGAGTTGCTGAAATAATTCCTAGATTTCTTATGAACCTTTACTGCTGGCCAGATATTTGAGCTATAGGAGCTGGGTTCTGGGAAAACAATGTTAGTTACTTAGCTCAGTGAGTTACAGAACAGCAAATTAAAGATTTGTGTACTCAGTAAACCATGTACATTTTTAACTGTACAGGGACTTGATAAAGCTTACCCAGGATAACTAGGAAAGTTGACTTCCCATTTAGAAGTTTTAAATTCAGAGTATGCAACATCAGTAGGCACAATTGCAGAACCAGCCATTACAGAGGAAAGGCAACAAGTTGCCTATTAAAGCTCAGTAGTTGAGTGGGATAGGGATACCCAGAACTTGAGCTTGTGGCAAGAGAGGAATTTCATTACCTACTGGCTAACCATTTAGAAAAAAATAAACTGGGCAATGTCACCACATGACCAGACTGCCTAAGACAGAGTAGCTCTGGCTGTAGTTTAACTGCAGACGATTTGAAAAGTCTCCAGACAAGCATTTCAAGCACGTCATTTTGGTTGGCTTCCGTGCACTTGGCAATGAGCAATCTTTGCCCAGAGTTATGTGGTGGCACAAAGCTGTATAAATTTCAAGAGTGCACTGCATGGAAGGGGTTGTGTCCAGTTGCCATGTACAGGTTTAGAGAAATGGCTGTAAAGGACGCTGGACCTTAATGCTATGGTCAATTGAGCAAAGGGTGCAACCATTTCACAACACAATAGAAATTCCCCTCAAGATGCAGAGCTTTGAGAAGCCATGTTTCAAACCAAAAGCAGAACGTCCGAGTCAAGTATGGCGATACCTGCCATTTGTCTTGAACCCACAGGGTGTACACAGGCCATCGTTTCCCTTAGTCAATCATCCTGAAGCTAGATAATTTGACGAGATTTTATTCAAAGACTAAAAAGAATTTTATCCTGTTGGGATTCAGCTTTCCAATCTGAAACAGAGAACCACAGTTCAAGCATTGAGATAAAGACTTTTGCAGGTACTGTTCTCTTATCATACCCTTGGCACATGTTCTGCTCTAGCGGGTACTTGGGAAGAACTTTTTCTGCTGCCCAGAACCATGGCCTTCAGTAATATGCTCCTTCAAGTAGTGGACATCCTGAAAGTAGTCCTTGCCCTTCTCATGCTGCTGGCTGAAGGTGCTGTAGGTTCCAGAGGGGTACAGGCCATACAGGAGCCTGTAGTCAAAGTTAGGAGATCCACCCACACCAAAGCGTGGCACGAGCACAGTTGCGGATCCCGGTCCAGACACTTGCCGGTCATCCGGGTAGCCAAATTCCTCCGTCTGCCGCTGGTAATTCCCGAGTTCAGCTTCCTTTGAGACACTGGAGGTCTCCCCTGACTGGAGCACAGGGCCAGGTGGTGACAGAGGGGCTTGAGGGAGAACGTCAGTGAGGCTGAGGGTTTGGGCTGACGCATCCTCAAAGACTGAGGGAGCAATAGCCCACTGGCTTTCTGTGGGGAGAAATTTCATAATCAATCCTCTTCACAGCAGTAGTTTTGATAGCACGTATAGTGAGTCTTGACATTTTATGGGGCTTAAAGTTGAGAGCTTCACCCCTCTGCTGAGATTTTGGGCAGAGCTAGTGAGAAGTATAGGTGTAATGCTCAGGTTCCCTTTAGTGCTTAAAGGGCTATGCCACCCCTAGGCCAAATTAAGTGTATCCCCGCATTCCCGAGACATAAATAAGTGTGTGGGAGCGTTTTCCTGGTGACCCAGGCATTGTCTGAATCTCCACAGCACTGACCACTGCTTGGTTGCGCGTAATACATATATGCTAGCGTCGCCAATCGAAATATTTCGCCCAACGTGAATTAATTTACTTGATTTACCTTCTAATTACTGTGTGAGTGGTGTACTTTCACATCGCGTGCAAATGACTGTGTAAATCTACACGGAATGCTTGGTTTGCTCATGTCGGTTTGGGAACTAGTTTCCAGTGCGGAAAACACAGCCGAAGCACACTCCCCCCTACGTCTTTGGGAATCCCCACCCCCCCGCTTTCCTCAAACAAACCAGCGTGAAGCAGCCAGGGGTGATATCACATGCCCTGTCTGGGCTGACTCTCAGGTGGTTCAGACACTGAAAGCGTGCCTTCAGTAGGCCAAATGTCATTTCTATCCGGGTGTGCAGTCCACTGCACCAAGGACATTGGGACATTGAGGAAACCTGTAATACGATGAAATTAGTATCTTACTCTGAATGTTAACATTGTAATTGTAACTTTAATTTTTAATTTTTTTTTTCATCCCTGCAATCCTATAGAACTCCTCCTACAAATATGTTAATTAACATTTTATTTGGATTGTAGCCTAATTGTGATAGTTTCAGTGGAGTGGTGAGTGTGTATTTTTGCACTACTTACGCATTCAGGTGGTCAGCAATGGTTTGCCACCCTTGCTCCCTTTGTTTTTTAACTGTGGCAGTATTTCCTTTTTGTTTTATTTTGAGCAAGCCGTGTGCAGCACTTATCCAGGATTGGTTTCACCTGGCTTGATGAATCCGTGACTGCTCATCCTGGCTTGGCCTTTGTGCAACCAACTAAAGCCTGGTTTATAGTCGGTAACGCAAGACGCAAAGCAAGACGCAAGAAGAAACGCAAGCCCTTGCGCGGTTGCAAGCCCCCCATTGCGAGCTTGCGTGTGTCACCTCAATTTTCTAAACTTCACGCAAGAAAAGACGCAAGCCTACTACTTGAAAACGACATACTCATCGATCAGACAGTAAGCAGAGCGTTTACACACAGTGCACTTCACTCCTGCCCGAGCCGAAATCAGCCAGCCTGAAAAGCTGATTTCGCTTAAGCTATAAACTCTGTAAATATATAACTTTAGCAACATTTGAAACATTTTCAGGCGAGAAAGTAGTCGTTTAGACCCCCAAGGTGTTGAAAATCTGACAAAATACCGGCTATTTACAAGAAGAAGAAGCATGAATCACTCGAAGAGGTCCTGGCGGTGAATTTCCTTTCATCATAGTAGGCTTGTCATTGAAAAAACCCGCTACTCCACCCACTGTCCTGGCAGTGAATCGCCATGCAGCACACGCAAGCGCCGGCAAAGCTAAATGAAGTATAAACGTCTCGAGCCATTAACATACGCGCAAGAAGAAAGCGCAAGGGCAGTTAAAAGAAGTATAACTCAGCCTTAAGCCTGGGCGCCCATGTTTGGGATTCCTTGAACCTGGCTAAGTAATTCATCCTGGATGTCTAAATCCTACTTTTGTGCAACGGGCCCCTGGTCTAAAGAACTTTACTCCGGCAGAATCGAACAACAATATCAGTCTGAACTAGAGTCAAACCCTAAACAAGAAGGAGCTCCCAGAGGTTTAACCATCACAATTGCAATATTGCCTATAGCAGCTTAAAGGATAAGACCGGTTTTTTGACATTGGGCCCTTGATTTCACATTATAACATGATGTTCTACTCACCCCTGCTTGTTGTTGGTCATTTGGAGCTGTTCCGAAGATATTCGAGAGGCGTCTGGCTGCTCTCTTGAGATATTCGGCCATGAAACGGTTTCCTATGGGCAACGTTATACAGGCACAAACTATGCTGTTTATAATTTATTAATTACTGTACATTAGCACTGATAACGTGGAGGTGCGTCGCTTACTTAAAAAAATCCGGGTTATTGTAATTTTGATTTTTTTGTCGTAAAGTGGGTGTTACTGACGTCATCGTCGTGCTACTGCCGCAGACAGCCCACAGACCTGCTGCCTATTTATTCATTCGGCTAAAATTCAAAATTAGTAACCCGGATTTTTTTAAGTAAGCGACGCACCTCCACGTTATCAGTGCTAGTGTAGAGTAATTAATAAATTATAAACAGCATAGTTTGTGCCTGTATAAGCTTGCCCATAGGAAACCGTTTCATGGCCGAATATCTCAAGAGAGCAGCCAGACGCCTCGCGAATATCTTCGGAACAGCTCCAAATGACCAACAACAAGCAGGGGTGAGTAGAACATCATGTTATAATGTGAAATCAAGGGCCCAATGTCAAAAAACCGGTCTTATCCTTTAATTATGGGATGTTTCAGGTGAGCCATCCCTAACTATAAGCTTCCCGGAGATTTACTGGCACCTGGTTCCACAGAGAGGGGCCTGATAACTGAAGGCTCTGCCTCCCATTCTACTTTTAGAAACTCTGGGAACCTCAAGTAAACCTGCAGTTTGGGGGCGAATTTTTTTCTGTCGGGAAAATATCTTATAATGAGATCTTTAAAATATGATGGAGCTCGGTCATTAAGAGCTTTATATGTGAGGAGAAGAATCTTAAGTTCTATTCTGAATTTAACAGGGAGCCATTGAAGAGAAGGTAAAACTGGAGAAATATGATCTCTCCTGTTAATTCTCATCAGAACTCTGGCTGCAGCATTTTGGATCAGCTGAAGGTTTTTCAGAGAATATGTGGGACAGCCCAAAAATGAAGAATTACTGTAGTCCAATTTTGACGGAACAAATGCATGGAGCAGTTTTTCCACTGCAGCTCATCCTGACACATATCAGTCACAACTGATGGATGATGTCTCACATATCATAACTTCTCATAACCACTCACGCTGGCTCTCACGGCCTGTTTGAGGGTTTGTGCCATGCTGTTCCTATGTTGATGGTGCCGCTTAATGGGGACCAGCCTGATAATGCAGAGAAAATGGTGAGCAGAGGAGCAGGAGTCGTGTTGGATATAACTTCTGTCACCACGGCAAACAATCCTTCAGGGACTGAATGAGGTCATCAATGACACCAGGTGAGGGGTCAGAAAGTTGCTCATAGTTTGGTCTTTATTGATCTAATCTGTGTTTTATCTCATCTCCCTCAGTTTAGCCACATATGGGATGTTTCAAACTTAGCCATCTATCTGATTTTTCCAGGTACAAAGAGAATGTGCAGGAGCTGTCAGCTCTTCATAAAGACCGTCCTGTCGACCCACTCGATCTCTCAGTGTTCTGGACAGAATTTGTGATGCGACACAAAGGGGCAAAGCACCTGAAAGCTGCTGTCCATGACCTCAACTGGTTCCAGTACTTCTGCTTGGATGTAATAGCACTGCTAACAACTGTTGTGTTGGTTACTGTAATACTGACGACAAAATGTTTCAAACTCTGCTTCTGTAAACTGAGTAGCAAGAGGAAGCAGGACTGAGATGATGTTATAAATGACTTCTTTTCAATCCTCACCTGTCTGTTTAGGAATATGCCAAAAACACATCATGCAGTGAAATGACAAAATCAATGCAATGATTAAAAAGACAGTTGATAAAAGAAAATACTATTAGTACTATTATTGGTTGATATAATTCATATTTCCTTTTTAGCACACTTTTAGCTTCAAAACAAAGCACATCTGACAACTGTGAAGTCAAAGGTCACAGGTTCCCACAGTGGCAGCTGATGTCTGAAATGCTGCAGAAATGTTTTGCGTAACTCAACGAGATGAATTCTCTTATCGTGATGAGTAGTTGATCCATGAGGCTGACCCGACTGGGGCCAGTGTGCAGCAGTACAAGCAGCAATACAATGTAGCTGCACGGTTGAGGGAAGACTAACATTCATTTGACTCGCTATGCTTCTTCTGCACGGGCCAGTCTCCAGCAAGGTACAGTAAATACCTTCTGTAGTCCAGTCAGCTGTGACATATGCCAATTAAAGGACTGGATAGTGTAGTGGTATTCCACCTTTCATGTGGGTGACCTGGGTTTAAATCCTCTGCATTTTCAGCAGACTTCTTGGCCTAAACACATGGTTGTCAAATGCATGCATCGCCCATGGTATTAAGTTAATTGATAACTTTAATATCTTTTGGAACTGTAAGGAGCATTTCAGACCTGATGACGTGCATCCCAATCGAACTGGATGCAGATTACTTGGTGCACATTTACGTCATGCTGTTGGGAGGGCAAACCCAAACATGACTGTACAGATTAGACTGAAGGACACAGCAGCGAGGCAAACAACCCCCAGCCCTCCCCCTCACCAGACCCTTTACTCCACATCACCCAAGGTCTCAAAAGGATGTCTCTATCCCAGCCAGGACTCCAGCGACCACCATCAACCGAGAAACACAGGGCACCCCCTCCTCCTCCTCTTACATCATCTGTCCTGGCAGAGCAGGACACAGGGGGATGTTCAAGGAGCAGCACAACACCCAGAGTTCAAAACAAAGATAGTATTGTTCAAAAGAAAGATACCATGCCATGATGTATTCAGGGTCCCTGCTATAGTAGTCCGACTTCTGACAGCTGTTCTGAGAACAAGCTGGGGCCCAATAGGATTCCTGTATTAGTTGGTAAAAGAAGGAATCGAAAACAGTCAACTTGCTGGGTGAATCTATCTAATCTGTTAACGGTACCACGTACAACTCAGAATACAACAGAGACCAGTGTAAACTCCACAAAGCTAGCCTTACTTAATATTAGATCTCTGTCCAATAAGTCACTGTTAGTTAATGACTTCATAATTTCACACAATTTAGATTTTCTTTTTCTGACAGAAACATGGTTAACAGAGAGCACAAGTGCTACTCTTCTTAATGAAGGAGCCCCCCAAACTTTAGTTTTATGGATAAATGCCGAAATGGTAAGAAAGGTGGTGGTGAAGCTGCCTTATTGAAAGATACATTCCAGTGTAAAGATATCTCATTTGGTGAATTCACTTCTTTTGAATATCTCAGTTTTATTTTAAAGGGTGTTTATAAAATCCTGTTCTTAATCATTTACAGATCTCCAAGATACTGTGCAAGTTTTATTGATGATTTTTTTTTATTGTCTGTTATTTCGACTGATTTTAACCATTTTATCTTGACCGGGGATTTTAACATTCACATAGATAATATGACGGATGGTAATGCCAAAGAATTTTCTTCTGTGCTGGACATGTTTGATTTGTGGCAACATGTAACAGAACCAACCCACCTTCGAGGTCACATTCTGGACCTGGTCATTTCTAAAGGTGTTGATATTTCTTCTGTTGTGGTTATTGATTTGGCCTTGTCTGACCATTTTTGTATTTTATTTGATTTACATATTACTCAGAAGGTTCAAACAACCAGCTTCTCAGTTAAGAAGAGGCACATTAATGAGAACACAAGTGCTCAGTTTAGGGAGGCCATAGCTATGTTACCAACAATGAGCGCAGAGTCTGTTGAAGGACAGCTGGATCATTTTAACTTGAAAATTTTTAATGTAATGGAAGCTGTTGCACCGATAAGAATCAAGAGCACCTTGATCAAACAGAAAACCCCATGGAGAAACACCACTACGGTCAAAAACCTGAAAAGAGAATGCAGGAAAGCTGAACGTAAATGGAGGAAAACAAAGCTTCAGATTCATTATGAGCTGTACAAAGAAAGCCTGCGTTGTTATAACAATGAGCTGTGCAAGGCCAGACAGCTGCATTTATCTGAAATGATTAATAAGAATGTCAACAAGTCTCGAACTCTGTTTGCTTTGGTTGAAAAACTCACAAATCCTCCTAAACAGTCAAACCCAGACCTCCTCTCCACAGAGAAATGCAACAAATTTGCCAACCTTTTTAGCCAAAAAATCAAAACAATTAGACAAAACATTCACGCAACACAGAAAAACAAGAAAACTAATCTGTGTCTAAAACCTAGAAATAACTCTGATGTTATGTCACAATTTAATATTGTAGATTTAAAAATCCAAGAGGAAACAGTTCGGCATCTGAAATCAACAACTTGTTCTCTGGACATAATACCATCCGACTTTTTAAAAACTTTTTTTACCTCAGTAGAAAGTGATCTCTTACGAATAGTTAAAAGCTCACTGGCATCAGGCATTTTTCCCAAGTCACTAAAGACAGCTGCCATTAAGCCACTCCTAAAGAAGAGAACTCTAGATGCCTCTATGATGAAAAACTACAGACCTGTCTCTAATCTCTCTTTTATATCTAAGATTATTGAGAAAGTTGTTTTTAACCAGCTCAACCACTTTCTGAATGAAAGTGGAAGTCTTGATAACTTTCAATCAGGCTTCAGACGTCATCACAACACTGAAACAGCTCTGGTCAAAGTGTTAAACAACATTAGGTTGAATACTGATTCGGGTAATGTTTCAGTCCTGGTTCTGTTGGACCTCAGCGCTGCGTTTGATACTGTAGATCACAGAATCCTGTTGCACAGGCTGGAAAACTGGGCTGGACTTTCTGGAGCGGTCCTTAACTGGTTCAGGTCCTACTTAGAAGGCCAAAGTTATTTTGCTACAATTGGCAGCTATGAATCTGAGCGAGTGGCCATGACATGTGGAGTCCCCCAGGGGTCAATTCTTGGACCTCTGCTGTTTAACTTGTATATGCTCCCTTTGGGTCAGATATTGCAGAATTTTAACATCAATTATCACAGTTGTGCAGACGATACACAACTTTATGTGTCTCTGTCACCGGACGACTGCAGCCCAGCAGACGTACTGTGTCAGTGTCTGGAGGAAGTAAACACCTGGATGAGAGAGAATTTTCTACAATTAAATGAAAACAAAACTGAGATCATTCTGTTTGGTAGCAAAGAGAAGAGGGTCAGCGTTGGTAAATATCTTTAGACTCGGGACCTTACAATCACTGACCAAGTGACTGTAAGGTCCCTCGGAGTGTTGATAGACTCAGATCTGACTTTCAGCAGCCACATCAAAGCTGTCACCAAGGCAGCTTTTTACCACCTCAGAAACATCAACAGAATTAAAGGTTTCCTCTCCCAAAAAGACCAGGAGAAACTCATCCATGCATTCATCTCCAGTAGACTCGATTACTGTAATGCTCTTTTAACTGGACTGCCCAAAAAGAGCATTAAACATCTCCAGCTCATCCAGAACGCTGCTGCTGGAGTTTTAACCCGGACTAAGAGATCTGAACACATCACACCAGTTTTAAAATCTTTACTCTGGCTTCCAGTCAGTTACAGAATAGATTTTACAAGCCTGCTGATGGTTTACAAATCCCAGAACGGTTTAGGGCCAAAATACATCTGTGATATGTTCAGAGAATATAAACCCAGCAGAGCTCTTAGATCCAAGGACTCAGGTCAGCTGGTCCAGTCCAGAGTCCAGACTAAACATGGAGAAGCAGCATTTAGCTGTTATGCTGCAAATAAGTGGAACAAACTACCAGTGGAGATTAAACTTTCACCAAATGTAGACATTTTTAAATCCAGGTTAAAGACATTTCTGTTCTCATGTGTCTATGCATGAAATATATTTTAACTTATCGAGACTGTTGCTTGTTTTTAAATTCATTTAAATTATTTTATTTGTTTCTCTTTATATACTTTTATGTATTTTTAATGCTTCTTGCACTCCCTGCTGCAATGCTTTTATTTTATGTAAAGCACTTTGAACTGTTTGTACATGAAATGTGCTATACAAATAAATTTGATTTGATTTGATTTGATTTGATTTGATTTGATTTGATTTGATGAAAGGTACTACCTCCAGTAGGGGTCCTTAAAACCCCCTCACCCTACCTGTAAGTTGCTTTGGAGAAAGGCATCTGCCAAATGCATAAACAAAGACTTTATATTAGTTGAAGGACTTTACTGCAACACAACATACCTCTAAATGAGTATCTCCTCATCCTGGGCACTGCCTGATTAGCAGAGCTTGATCAAGCAGAGCTTGATGACATGCTAATGAGGTAAACCATTCACACTTATTAGGTGTTTTGGAGCACAAAAATATCAGTGGGTAGATATTAGATAAATATTAGAACAGTGGGTTCCCAGGAGTTCTAAAATGGGGACAACAATAACACGATAATCAGTGGCTGCTTTGCAAACTCCAACAACAATTTACAACAAATCAAATCGCTGTTGAAGGTAGATCATTATCATGACTGCCTTTTATGTGCAAACAACTGTAGGAATAAAACTGTAGGAAAAGGGCTGTATTGGCAGGGTGTCATATTACAGATCCATCAGATTTCTGCTAAACAGGATTACTTTGGTGCCTTTAAACACACTGCCTGGGGAATCTCCTGTTAATCCCCTTTGAACTTTTGTCCAGTTCTCCAGGTGGAAAGTCAGCAATGACTGCGCAGTCTTTTGTGAGACCATGGAAAGAAATTAAATCACTCAGTAACGAAAGAACTGACAACCCCAACCTGTGGTTAACTGAGGACTGAGATAGCGGCTCGATTTTTTTTCTGAGGACTTTGAACGCACACAACTCTGCTAATTCACAGAGGAATGCCAACAACCCCGACAGAGGAGCCAGGAGGTAGTGCGCATTTTCCTGGTGTATCCGCAGAAAAGGAAAGAGTGTGACCTAAGTCTGTTCACTTCTCAGTTCTGCCCCGATTGATCTGTGTTGCGCAAAGTTCAGGTACAAACATTAGGAAGAGACAACAATGAGGAAAGTAGCAGCGTCTGTGCTTTTGCTGGTCAGCTTGGCCATGGGGGTGAGTGGTGTTGCAGGTAAGACGGGGGGATCCGTGGCAGAAAACACCAGCCCAGAGAAGACCAAGGAGGCCAAAGAAGCTGACAACATGCCTGCAAGTGACAGCGCTTCATCAGCCTTTTTGGGTCACCTGCTGGTGGTGCCCATGGACGGGAGCCACTGGGTGGGCATAAAAGCCATTGCCCAAGAAATGGGTCGGCGTGGACACAGGGTCACTGTGGTGATGCCAGAAATCAGCATGCGGATGGGCGCAGGGGAACACTACGACACAGTCACCTATCCTGTTCCCTACGACAGGGCTTACATTGACTTTGTGTTGTCTTTGCAAAAGAACATCTTGGGAAAATCTGCACAGGGTTTCGTGGAGAAGATTAAGTCACGAATCTCTCAGATCCAAAGGATTACAGGTTTTATTCACACCACTGCAGAGAGCCTGCTGTTTAACACCAGTCTCATCTCACATCTGGCAGAGCAGGTGAGTGAATATAAGAGAGGAACACAACTTGGAATGTGAATTTTGTCATTTAGGATTATTTTGTAAGGCTTCTGTTGAGGGCATCCCACTGGTGGTGGTTGGACCGCTTTTTTGGAGATGCTGCAATTTTGGATCACATTCATACATTCATTCGTTTTACATACCCACTTAACCTATTAGGAGTCAATTCATTTTTTTTTTTATTTATATAGCGCCAAATACAACAAATGTCATCTCAAGGCACTTAGATAGTAAGTCCAATTCAAGCCAATTGGAATTCAATTAATTAATAATAATCATAATTCATAAAATAATCCAATTCGTTCATATAGAGCCAATTCAAAAACAATTTCCTAGCTAAGAAAACCAACAGATTGCACTGAGTCATGGAGGGGGGGGGGGGGGGGGGCGCTACCATTGGCCAAAGAGGTAGGGTGCAACCTAAATAAATCAAAAAGTACAAGAAAACTGTACTAATGCACAATTCTTTACTAAACGTACCTAAGAGAAAAAAACACTTTCTTGGTGTGTTTTAAGTGTTCTGTTAATCCCTTTTCCAAAGAGAGAGTTGTATAGCTTTTTTTTACTTCCAGGAAAAAGGGTCTTTATTTGCATTTGTAAAATGTAGCGTGACAACGGAATCCAATGATATGCAACTCGTGAAATTGCTATAATGAACTGAAAATACTTTGAAAACAAGTCAAATGTTGAAAACTGTGAAATGTTATTGATTTTTGTAAAATGTGCGTTCATTTTTAATTCAATGACAACAACACGTGTCAGAAAAGCTGTGACAGAGTTCTCACTTCCCTTCCTCCTGTAAAAATGGTCTGTTTACACATCAGTTGTAAGAGTTGTAATACACAATGCAATAGGAAAGGCCTTCCTGAAAAAAAAAAAACTTTATTAAGTGGGATCATGTCGACAGAGAACAGAACAAAAGGCAGCCAACATCCAAAGAAGAGCTTTGGAATGTCCTTCGAGAAGCTTGGAGAACTATTCCTGAAGACGACTTAAAGAAATGACAAAGCTCGTCTAAGAGGGTTCAGACTGTGTTGAAGAATAAAGGAGCTCAGACCAAATATTGACTTTCATGTTCCTTAGAATGGTACAAATTCAGTTTTTGCCTTATAGACTGTATTTCCATTTATGCTTGCAGGTTTCAATAAATCACTAAACCAATTTCCTGTCTTCCTGGTATATTACAAGTAAATGACAGGTGGCTTAAGACTTTTGCACAGTACTGTATCATTTTTAGCAAAAATGACTTGACAGAAGCACAAGTTACCCATGCCGTGTGCAACAATGCACTCCAATTCATCACACAACCAGACTCTTTAACACTTTTCCACCTTCCTCTTTGATGACCCCTGACTCAGAGAAGGAGATGGAACTTTCTAATTCCTGTTTTTTTCTTTCTGTTTCTGCCTCCTTCCCTTCGTAGGGTTTTGATGCCGTCTTGACAGACCCAATGGTGCCGACGGGCGCGCTGATAGCTCGGAAATTAGGTGAGCTGCCCTGCATTTGGACTCTCTGTAAAACTGAGCACCTATATATTTTCTCACGAGTGAATCGCTTTCAGGCATTCCCACCATTAATCTGCTGAGGGGGATTCCGTGTTCCTTGGATATGAAGGCTGCGGGGTGTCCCTCCCCGGCCTCATACGTGCCTCGGTTTTTTACCAGATACACGGACAGAATGAACTTCAAGGAGAGAGTTATCAACATGTTGGTGAGCACTGAGAGCTGGACATGCAGGGCTGACCTTATTGTACAAAACAGACAGCTCATCTTGTTCAGTTCTTCTAATTAAACATTTTCTAATTGTTTCCCTTATTTGGTAAACCAATTCAGTACCTGCAGATTTAAGCTGATTAGATCATTTGATATTTTCAGTCTTTCAAACCCTTCTAAGGAGTTTTGGCTTGCAGACAATGCAGTGATAAACATACTCTTGTTTGACCAATCACAACACTTTGTTCATCTTCTCACGTCCCTCTAAATTTAAAACGATGTAGCACATGGCCCACTTAGTCCTGCTAAAATCCATATACTCTCCAGTCCGATTCAACTTTTATTAAAACAACAGGGTTGAAACAAAGGGCTGAATAGAATATGCTGTTCTACAACTCAACCAATGTGTCAAAATGAACTTCTTTTCCAAGCACAAAACATCTCACGATGTGCATTTTCTTGTGGTTCTTCTGACACACAGGTGGCTTTGGTAGAGCCGCTGTTCTGTCGACTCCTGTATTGGCACTTCGACCAAATAGCCCATCAGTTCCTGGAAGAAGATGTGAGCGTAGCAGAAGTGCTGACAGACTCTGCTATCTGGCTGCTGAGGTAACACCTGCTATGATTCTTTATTTGTATTTGGAAAAATACTGGAAAGACACTGAAAGAATAGATATCTTAAAAGCCTCCCTCTCCTGTTTAAACAGAATTGATTTCACACTGGAGTTCCCCCGTCCTCTCATGCCTAATGTAGTCCTGGTTGGTGGAATTAACTGCGACGTGAGAAATCCTCTTCCTGAAGTAAGGCGTGTGTATTTTAGATTCCAATTCAACTTCTAAATACAACTCTCAGGTTTTCTTTCTTATCACTTATTAACACAGAGTGTATTGTGGTGGGACTGAGATGAATAGAGGGGAACTCATGAATCCAAAGTGCCAAAATGAGTGTGTTTTTGCAGGATTTGAACTCCTGGGTTTCAGGACAGCATGGATTTGTAGTTTTTACTCTGGGTTCCGTGGTGTCAGATCTGCCACAGGAGATCACTTCTGCCTTTCTAGAAGCTTTCAGACAGATTCCACAGAAGGTAAGAGAACATTTATGAACAGATATGAGCATAGATCTCAAAACTTAAACTAAACCTGCAGTTATTAACACTCTGACAGGTAATATGGAGGTACACTGGGCAGGTTCCTGACAACATTCCAGCTAATGTGAAGATGATGAAATGGGTGCCTCAGAATGACCTCTTAGGTGTGTGAGTCCACTGCAGCTCATCCTGAAACATGTCAGTCACAACTGACGGATGATGTCTCACATATCATAACCTCTGCTGTCTCTGCTTGTGTGTTAGCACATCCTGGAGCTCGAGCTTTCATCACTCACGCTGGCTCTCACGGCCTGTTTGAGGGTTTGTGCCATGCTGTTCCTATGTTGATGGTGCCGCTTAATGGGGACCAGCCTGATAATGCAGAGAAAATGGTGAGCAGAGGAGCAGGAGTCGTGTTGGATATAACTTCTGTCACCACGGAAAAAATCCTTCAGGGACTGAATGAGGTCATCAATGACACCAGGTGAGGGGTCAGAAAGTTGCTCATAGTTTGGTCTTTGTTGATCTAATCTGTGTTTTATCTCATCTCCCTCAGTTTAGCCACATATGGGATGTTTCAAACTTAGCCATCTATCTGATTTTTCCAGGTACAAAAAGAATGTGCAGGAGCTGTCAGCTCTTCATAAAGACCGTCCTGTCGGCCCACTCGATCTCTCAGTGTTCTGGACAGAATTTGTGATGCGACACAAAGGGGCAAAGCACCTGAAAGCTGCTGTCCATGACCTCAACTGGTTCCAGTACTTCTGCTTGGATGTAATAGCACTGCTAACAACTGTTGTTTTGGTTACTGTAATACTGACAACAAAATGTTTCAAACTCTGCTTCCGGAAACTGAGCAGGAAGAGGAAGCAGGACTGAGATGTTATAAATGATTTCTTTTCAATCCTCGCCTCTCTGTTTAGGAATATGCCAAAAACATATCATGCAGTGAAATGACAAAATCAATGCAATGATTAAAAAGACAGTTTTTACTGTAAATACCTTATGTTGTTCAGTCAACTTTGACATATGCCAATTAAAGGACCAGACAGTGTTGTGGTTCTTTTGTCGGAAGAGCACAAGGCTGCCCATAATAGTCCCATAAGTAAAATTTAAGTGGTCAAGGCTATCAAAACATTACAAAGTGGAAAGTCACCAGGACCTGACGGCTTCTGTTGGGAATTTTATAAACCGTTCCAAAATATTTTTGTAGATCCTCTTCCTGATATGCTCAATCGCTACTTCACTACAGGAGAATTCCCACAGACATTGAAGGAGGCCAATATATCATTAATTTTAAAGAAGGGGTAGTGCTCTGACTCTTGCGGGTCCTACAGGCCCATTGCTCTCCTAAATTTAGATAGGAAGTTGCTTTCTATAATCTTGGCTTCTCGTTTAGAAAAATTCCTGCCAGTACTGGTAAAGGAGGACCAGACGGGTTTTGTAAGGGATCGGAATTCAGCTACCAATGTTAAACGTTTGTTGAATGCTCTCATAGCTTTTCAACAGAGGTCTAATGATGGTCTGGTGCTTTCTCTTGATGCAGAGAAAGCGTTCAAGCGAATTGAATAGTCTTTCTTACTGTATACACTGGGTAAATTTGGTTTGGGGGAGAACTTTATAAAATGGGTCAAAATTATATATTCTCAACCACAGGCAGCAGTCTTGACTAATGGACTCAGATCTGATTACTTCAATACTCACAGAGGGGTTATGCAGGGCTGCCCTTTATCGCCCCTCCTATTTGCTTTGGCCATAGAGCTGAGCCACTTGCTGAGGCCATAAGGGTGACACCCACGATACGTAGTTTAGAGATTGGACAGCTGTGTCATAAAATTACCTTATATGCGGATGATGTTCAAATCCTTCTGACCGACCCTGAAACATCTGTACCAAGTCTTATTGATGTGATGGATAGATTCGGTTGTTTCTCTGGTTATAAGATCAACCTAGCTAAATCAGAGGCTATGCCCCTTGGTTCTCTTTCAGCAATACCAACTACTGTACCTTCCTTTCCTTTCAAATGGTCTCCCAATGGGTTTGTGCATTTAGGAATATGTATCACCCCATCCTTCCATCAATTATATAAGGCCAACTTTGCACCCTTATTTGGTCAAATTAAGCAGGTCTTAAGAGCGATAGATGTCACTTCCTGTTTCCTGGTTAGGGCGTATTGCTTTGGTCAAAATTAATGTGTTGCCAAGGTTATTGTATCCTATACAAATGATTCCTGTTTTGTTTTCTAAAACGGTGTTGAAGGATATAAATGGATGGCTCAGCTCTTTTCTTTGTAACAAACCTAGACACAGGCTTAAGATGGCAGTATTAAATCTACCAAGCTCGATGGGCGGCCTCTGGGATAAATAAAGTATTTTTGAATTGAATTGAATTGAATTGGACCTCCCTAACATTAAAATCTACCAACTCTGTGCCCATTTAAGATTTGTAAACGACTGGTTTAAGGGTAAAGCTTCAATCTGGATGGATATTGAGACAGCATTATCACAATGTAGACTAGGTGACCTATTATTTTTTAATAATTTTTAAGGATATTAAAACTTTTTGTGCAAATCCTGTAACAATCACACTATAAAAGACTGGCGGCTTGTCCGCCGTCTTGAGGGAACATCAAATATAACATCCACTTTCACCCCAATAATAAATAATCCTGCTTTTCCCCCTGGTTCTTTGGACCCTGGTTTTCAACAATGGTCTGATAAGAATATTAAATCCCTCAGAGACCTATTTTCAGACGATAAGCTTATGTCATTTGAACAGCTTACTACCAATTACAAATTGTCCAAACAAGATTTTTTTCACTTTTTGCAAATAAGGCATTATATCACTCATAGTACAACCCTTATTGATCATCCTGAAATATCTTTTATTGAGAAAATTCTGTTTCATCAACAATTGAAAGTGTCTCTGAACTCATTTTACCGCATCCTTAATGTTTTTTCTACTACTGGTGCGCAGGGGGTCAGAGGTGTATGGGAGAAGGAGTTGTCTGTGACAATAGATGAAGAAAAGTGGGATACCGTTTGGTTTCTTGCAAAAAATATCTCAATTTGCGCCCGGACACGAGCTATACAACTTAAGATTCTGCACAGATTACACATTTCCCCGCACCGCAGGCATTTCTTCAACCACTCTCTCTCCCCTCTGTGTCTCCAGTGTAAAACTGATGTGGGAACGTTAACGCAATGTTTCTGGTCTTTTCATAAACTTCAAAGATATTGGGTTGAAATTGTAAGTGAAATGGAGAGAATTTTTCATATCTGTGTGGACATGGACCCAATGTCCCTGATTTTGGGTCTTCCAAGTGACCATTTGAAAACGGCAGCTAACAAAAGATTGTATAACATTCTAACGTTTGCGGCTAGGAAAAATATTCTTTTGCAGTGGGTCAGTGACAAGGTTCCTTCTGTCTGTGGCTGGCACAAAATAATTTTTTAACTGATACTTCTGGAATTTCTTACTAACGTCATACATCACAGTGTAGATCAGTTCTACAGAGTATGGCGCCCGTTTTTGGACTATATTGGTCCAGAACTTTCCTCCCCCCTATTAAAAGGACTGCTGTGGACTTGAACGATATCCGTGTACTGTAAGACTGATTCTCCACCTTTTGTATCGTGCTGTATGTTCATCTCTGTGTAAGAGCTGTCAAGTTTGTTTGTTTTGTGTCTACTTTTGTAGACACCGTTTGTTGTATAGAAATGAAAATTGCAATAAAAATAATGAAGAAAAAATATAAATAAATTACTTCTTTTCAAACATCACCTCTCTGTTTAGAAAAGTACTTGAAACGCATCAATATCTGTAAAACCCCGATGCAAAGTTATATTATCAAAACATCTTAAGAAGAACAAGTATATCCACTTGGTGACCAAAAAGACATTTAATTAACAGAAAATACAGAAATATCATTAGATTGAATTAGGTATGGTGTTTGTTTGAAGGACAATGATGAGATTCAGTGGCCACCCTTCTTTGGAGGAAACATGGCGTACTCTATTGCCAGAGCAACAGTAAAAGCAGCAAAGCCCCACTTAAATCCTTTCAACAGAACCTCTGAGAAGGTCACAGCACGAGCGAAGCCTCCTGAGTATCTCCATGCCTCATTGCTGCAGGCAGAAAGAGAAAGATGGGGGGGCACAGGTCGTAGTGTCAGGAGTAATCTCACACACAAAGAGTTGTTAGACG
Source organism: Odontesthes bonariensis (assembly GCF_027942865.1). Lineage (NCBI taxonomy): Eukaryota > Metazoa > Chordata > Actinopteri > Atheriniformes > Atherinopsidae > Odontesthes > Odontesthes bonariensis. The sequence goes on along the minus strand of NC_134519.1, from coordinate 28,109,085 downwards.
AACCTCCTCACTGTATAAATACTCACCGTGCCCACGGGTCCTTGAGGCCCCTGGCCGCCAGTCTCTGCTGTGTGAACTCCAACGGTGTTCCTTCTGTCTTCCACTGTCGCCAGTCTGGCATGGACATCTTGCTGTGGCCTTGATCACCTCCCATACTGAAAACGCACACGGAGGCAGCTCAGCAGGGGTTTTGTATCAGCAAACAGATTACTTTGCTTTATATGTTGTCCGTTTTCAAAATAATACACATTGACAGTCATTAATCTCAAGCCTCAACTTTGTCATTAACATAATTATTCAGAAAAGCCCTTGAGTCAAAGCAAAAGCAACTTTTCCAATGTACTGAAAGCAATTAAATAACACTTAAAAACTGGACTTGACTGATGAATACTTGAAGAAGTACACACTGGCTCAGATTTTGAAAATATTTGGGGAACTTTTGTTGCTGTGTAGCAGAAAAACTATTATTTTTCAATAGGTGGGGCAGGCATTAGGAGTCTCCTGTTCCAGCGTGAATTTCAATTTTTCATATTCAAAAGCTTAAACTCATGTGTGAATAAAATTATCTTAATTTGAGGAAAGAGACGGAGAGCAATGAGGGATGAGATTATAACACATGAAGAAATTAGATTTGTTTTTGAAAGAGATACAGTCACAAAATGTCATTTTAATTCCAAATAAACACGGATTTTGAAAATATTCTGAACCAATGCTCGTTGCACTTTAACATATACCCATCTAAGCTCCTCAGGATGAATATCCTTTATGTTGATGAAATATTGTTTGTAACAACTGCACTTGAATGTCAAAATCCAATGAAATAGTTTAAACGTATAATCTGCTCAAAAGAACCGATTTATTTAACTCGTTTTGGTAAATGGGAGAAAACTAAATGTCACAATTGTTAATAATATTTTTAACTATCTATTGTTCTTATCTGCAAAAACGTTTTTAAAGCACAGGGGGTAAATATATCAGAGATAACAAAGGAGATCGAAACTATGCTCATGCAATAAAATGGGAATACTTCAGCGTCGGCCCTAAATCAAAGCTATATGACTAAAATAAACTGCATCCCAATAAAGATCATAAATACATCATTACATGCCAATTTACAACCTCCTGTATACAGATTGTTCATTCTGAGATACATATTTGAACTTGTTTACCAAAATAAAAAATAAATTGAATGTAAGAATAGCATACAAAGCCGTTGTCAACAGCTGAGAATCAGGATTTAAAACGTGTTTTTCTAATATACTTATGTGTTAACAAGGATCACAACACTGTGTCGTCCCATTTAAACTATCAAACATAAATGTTGCTGTAGTATAAAAGGGGCTGCTTATACTCCAATAGTTATTTGCTAACTCGAAATAGTTTTCTATTTGTATTAAATACGTTAACAAATAAGTAACGCTCAGAGTTGACACATCGTTGAGGGCAGAAGGTGTTTTCTTAGCTAGCGGCACGTTAGCTAACAGCATACTAGCACATTAAAGGTATGGCGTTAGTTGTAAGGCCGGTTTTACACAAGTAATTTGCTAAGAAAATAATGTTTAACCATCTGCTATAACGGTGGGTTTAAAATTACAGCAAAAATCAAGGATATCATGGACACATCACTGTACCTGTGCGGTTTGTTGTGACCTCTGCAGCTGATGCAATGACGCGACAATTGAAGCTAGTTTACGGCAAATTTACGGCGTGGCATTCAGGACAAAATACTAATGCTCTCTTTAAGCGAATGCATCCGAAGTGTCTTCATAATATTTTACTTTAGTTTATACCAAGATACGAGGCTTTGTACGTTTATTTATTGACATAATGTCAGTTTGTTATCTGATGTAAATGTCATGCGGCTGCCGCTTATTAACTGTAATGCTGAACAACTTTGCTCGTAAAATCGTCACAATTCTGGTTTTGATCAGGATCATCAACTTCGATTGGATTTAACGATTGTAATGAAAAACATATTTAATGATCAGTTCATTTGTCTTTTTTATTTTCCATCTATTCAGCATTTGTGACAGTTATATTATATAAATTTACAAAACAAAGGCACTGGATAAACATTTATCAGTACATCTCAACTGTTAAATGCTACAAGTCACAGTCCGGGAAACTAAATGTTCAAGTTGTTATTAATTACATAACATTCTATACACAATTTTGACAATGAATCACACTCTATCTCTACATATACATATATATATATATATATATATATATATATATATATATATATATATATATATATATATATATACATATATATATATATATATATATATATATATATATATATATATACAGCACACCTTTTAATCACGGAACTATGGTGCTTTGACTCTGTTATTGCGCTTGTGATCTCTGTACAGCTGTACATCCATGGCACCCGCTGTTTTGTGCAGTCTGTATGTCACACATTAAAGTTTGCTTTGTGGTTTGAGCAGCTCCTTTAAAGCATCCAGGTTTTCCCCCTCTGGAGCATCAGGCCATGCTTTGTGATCTGCACAGAAACAATTCAGTTCACCATATAGCATAGTGTTTAGCATCTAATACGTACTGTAAAGACAGTGCTGGGTTATGAAGGTGCACGCACCAGGTATCTCCCACATGGAGTGGTACAGACTTTGTCCTGCATCGACCTTCAGTGTAGCACCAGAGATGTAGGAGGCAGCGGGAGAGAGCAGGAAACACACTGTAGAGGAGATCTGAAAAAAAAAAAAAAAAACTCCAGTCAGATTAATATATTTCTTCAGTGTGTTGGATATAGTTGCAACCAACTGAACACCCCCTCACCTCACCCCTCCCTTTTAAGCATGCAGGAGAGACTGCATAGGATGTAAAAAAAAACTTGCAAAGCCTTCTCTACCGACACCCTATTTGGTTTGTCCATTCTGGGCTTCTGTAGAAACATAGCGGTGTAACAGGGACGACTGAGAGGGAGTAATGTTAGTTTTGCTGAGCTCCATTAGTAATAACACTTTGAAACCTGTCACATTTAACTGAAGTAACAACTTATCTAAACGCTACGCGGGACATAACTGACAGCTAGCTTAAGAATGGGAAAGTGGCTGGAATTGATTACAGTGTTAACCTGGACTACGCAGATCCCTGCACAATTTTTGACAATTAATTGATAGTAATTTCTAGTAATTACACGGCTGATACACAATACAGAATGTCACTGGGAAAATGTGGGTGCATATTAATTATTAGATGGATACAACTGTATTCTTTGTGTTTTTATGACAGAGGATCAGAGTTTCGCCTTTTGACACATAGAGTGGACACAGCGGAGACTTTCGGGACCACAGTCCATCCTTACACATACTGCATATATCTTCTCCTGCTCCTGGCAAGGGGCTGAATCCCCTCAGACAATTGGACAATTTCCTTAAATGTAACATGTAACTAAGCAGTTACACACCTCCTCGGGCACTCCCAGTCTCTTTGCAGGGCTAAATGGAACAGACATCTTGAAAAGACGCGGCCCCAGCTCCTTGTAGTTCTCCATCGCAGTTTTGGAAAAGATTGTACCCTTTAAGCAAACACATTAACCACAAATGAAGTAATGAACCTAATCCACCAGCATTGATCAGCTCTTAATCTGTACATACAGGTGCAACAGCGTTGACTCTGACTCCTGAGGATGCCCACTCGATGGCCAGACTCTTGGTTAAGTTGTCCACCGCTGCCCTCGCTGCTCCCGTGTGGCTGTCGGGGAGAGGAGACACACGCGCTGCAGGAAAAAAAATGTGCAACTTTGTAGAACTGTGCGTGAATTTGAGGGAGGCAGCTCTTACGACATGCCAGGGAAGCCTTTCCACATGTCAGCGATGATGTTGACGATCACACCTCCGTGCTGCTTCATCCATGCAGCGTAAACTGAGAGAGGAGAGTGGAAACAGTCACACTGAGTGCGTCTGCACACACAGCGACCCCGGGCCCAGTGTGTTTGGCTTACCCTCCTTGCAGCAGTGGAAGGTTCCAGTCAGGTTGGTGTCTATGACAGCCTTCCAGCCTTTGGAGGAGACGTGCTCTGCGGGGCTGCTGAACTGACCCCCTCCGTTGTTCACCAGGTAGTCAATCCGGCCATACTTCTTCAGCACAGAGGAGACAAGAGCCTTCACCTGCAGCACGTGGAGGCAAGATGAAGCCAGGCGATCACGTACTGCCATCATCACGCAGCAGATTCCGATTCAGAGGCTGAACAAGCGCTCACCTCTTCCTCGTTGCGGATGTTGCAGGGTACAGGAGTGACACTTGCAGGACTGGAGGGAGGGATCTTCTCTCTCATCTCCTGAGCCGCTGCGTCCAGCCTTTCTGCCTTCCTGCTGGAGATCACCACGCTGCAGCCTGCAGACAGAAGGGTCAGTCATTTTTTTTTCTTTTAAATGTGTTTAATTTTTTTCAATAAGCAGACATACAAAAGACAAGACTAGACAGAGTAATAAAACAACAACAACAATAAGCTGGGAACAACAACAGAAAAATCAAAAACCGAAACGGAAGGATCAGGTCCAGATAGATGTGACAGGTACATTATACAGTATGGGCTAGAGATACAGCGGGAGCTGAAAAAGAAGAGAGGACAAATAAGACATTACTCCAATAATTTTGTATTTTAACACAGGACCAGAAACAGTGAGTAAGATCACCAAATTCGGTCTTACATTTAAGACAGAGTGGAGAGACATCCTTCCTGTACTTGGAGAGACGGCTTGGACTAACATGTGCTCTATGCAGTATCTTAAATTGCATCGCTCTTGTCAGCAAGCAGAGATGTATCTTTTATAATAAAATCTCTCACCTGAAAGTAACGAAAAAGATCATTTCTCATGTTGTATGAGCCTCCATGCCCTAACAGTATTAATTATAACTGGGTTGCTGAAAAGCTTTTTAATACACTTCAGTTTGTCAATGAATAGTAGATTTTTCAGAGGGCATTTGGATAAGGACTTCTCGAGATCAAGCCAAATTGAGGAGGCCTCAGGGTCAGTAATTTAAAAAAAACTGAGATTACACTGGAAATGACACACTCAGCTGCAGCTTTATAAAAACAGCCCTGTACTAACAGCTGATTAGAAACTAATGGACTGATTATAAAATGTAAAAGTCAATCTCAAAGTCCACTACTTGTATCACCTGTTTCTTATGTGAATGTCAATACACCAAAGTTATTGAGAATTCCACTTAATCTCATTTATTTCCATCATACACTTGACTTTCTGAGTTGTTACTGAACATGTAGCCTCTACACAGTAGATCTTGGTCTCTCATTCAAAGGCTGTCCGTTAATTGTGTGTCGAAGTTCACTGCTGTTGACAAGTCAGAGCGTTGAACCTTCTGAGCAACGTGGGGGAACAAAAACAAAGCACTCTTAACTCTGAAACAAAGCTTTACCGACCCAACTCCAGCAGCTCCGCGGAGATAGCTTTGCCGATCCCGGTCCCTCCACCCGTCACTACCGCAACTTTGTGGTTGAACAAGCCCGGTCTGAACACACTGGATGCCGCCATATTTTCTCTGGAGCTCGCTGAAGTGACGCAGCATCAACAGCGCCCCCATCTGCAAATTACCGCGATGTGCGACTACTGCCACCTTCCGGAGTCGCGTCTCTCTCACGCAGTTGACACAAGAAAACAGTTGAGGTAAGGAAACAATGGCAGGTGTAATCATCTACATTAGTTGTTTTTAGTTTCTCATCAGAGATAGAAACTTATTTCATGGTTATTTTTCATAGTGAGTAACCGGTACCAGAGTCACGGTAGGACATGTGGTTAAGATCCACAGGTGAGTTGAGTATTATTATAAATCAGGATCTGTGCAGCCCCAACTCATGGTGGCTGTTATTAGCAGCATTTTACTGGTATGACTTAGGTCCTCGCCCTCCTTGGAGGTAAGCATCACTGTAGACCAGGATCAAGTTATTGTGATCATTTTCACAATTATGCTGTCATTACATGTTATTATGTAATGACAGCACCCTTATGAATGACACCACAAGAAAATTTGGACAGACAAGAGACGGTGGTCTGCAAACTTGACAAAACCTTAAATTTGGGAAAAATGGGGGGGGGGGGGGTACCTTCTCTCGTCACAAAGACGATTTATGACCAACGTATAATAAAATTATTCTCATAGTAGTTTTGGATCCATCACATTTCTATAAGAAAATAGGTTTTCATCTCCAATCTGTACAAGTCATTCCATTTGCAGTGAAAAATGTCTAAATCACAAATGACTAACTTCACTGAAACATACATGAGCTTTATAACCTTTTCGTCTTGGTCTGTAATTGGACCAGCGTCATTTTACCTGCTGGAAAAGGAAATAGGTAAAGTGAAAAGTGTAGTTAACTTCTATACTTCTCCACTTCACATTCAGCAAGCCAAATGAAACCTTCTATACCCGGACATTTAAGGGCTGGCGGTGTCCATCATTCATTCTAATAGAACCTGAGCCACAGTGAAGTTTTCTCCCACATGGAAGGGTTTGTGAGGGACTGTTTGGAGGTCAAAGCTCAAACGTTTTCACATTTAAAACAAATGTACAAAAGACACAAAGAACTCCGCTCCAGACTGCTTTATTTTTGGATGTTGAGGCCATGTCCAGCTCGGTTGAATTATAGAAAAAGTCCCAAATCCACCAGTGATCGTCGTGTACTGGTTTACTGGTCCTTCAACTCCTTCAGCCTCCTGATTGCGGACTTGACTGTGACAGCAGACGTTGTGCTGCAAGGAAGAGAAAAACATTCTTTAGAATAAATTCCGATTATACGACAGCCTTGTAGGTAAAACAGTGTTGAGTTTGTAAAATTTGCCATTTATTATAACAGCGCTTTCATGATAAAAGCTGTTGAAATGCATTCATTTGTCAAACGTAAAACACTTCTTCCTCTCCTTGATGACTTCATTTTACCTGGGATATCAACGCTTGAAATTCCACTCATCTGACAGTGAATTCCTATTCTTTAACTGAAGAAAGTGGGTCACCTCTGGAGAAGTTTGAGTTTGCTAAAATGTCCAACCAAGTTTGCTTTATATGAGTAAATGAAGTCAACTTGGGGAGGGGCTCTGGTGGCTTCGCCTGTTTTACTCCTCATGCAAAAGTCGGTTAGAAGTTATAACAAGCAGTCAGGGAGGTGGAAAATATCTTCCATGACAGGAAAAACATTTTCAAGTTAATGGAGGTGTCACTTTTTTTTGTCCCCACAAATCAAGTGTGATGTGATGATACTTTAAGTATGCTGCATTCTTGGTTCGATAAGGATGTTGCAGAGAAAAAGCATATAGCATTTATTCATTTTGAGCCCAAATTTGTATCTGAAGAAGCTTTCATTCGTACAGTGACTCCGTACAGCAGGCATATGGTTCAAAGGGGAATATCGGTCAGTGGGGGACTGAGTCCATATTTATACAGCAGTGAATTTCAGCGAGTAGAAAGTCTGTACATTAACCCATCAGCTGGTGCATACACCAGATTTGGTGCTGCAAGCAGCACAGACGTCCATCTTGACCCTGAGGTCGACCACAGGAGGGCTTGGATGTCAGGCCACTACATAGTAGTTAGATGAGCTCCACTGAATGTTTTCATTCCAGGTAATACATTCATTTGCAAACAATTAACGGCTCTGCGGGTCAGTTATTTTGTGAACGAGTGATACGATAAACCCTGATCGCTCACATAGATCAGCTACTACGAAGCCTCCTTAAATAGATGAACGTTATCCTCTCCATTTATAAGTTCCACTCATCACTTCTGGCCCGCTCATGCACCAACGTTTGGAAAAGGAGTGGCCCCACAAGTTTGTTACTGTGATGAACTATATTCACAATGGCAGTGACTGGGTGGTTCAAAACCTAACTTAATAATCTTACCCGCATGGTGGCACATATCTATTGCACTGGGCAGGCTAACCACCAAGTCACATTCAATTTGGATACCACACAATCAATTTTAACACTAAAACATAAGGAGGCATCCATCTATGCATGTACATGCAACTGTATGGCTGCTTACTTAATCATTAAAGTTTTTAACCATTTACAATCTTATAACGTCAGTTATGATCTGATAAGCAGGAACAATCGCACCAAATTCATTAAAAAAAAAAATTAAACTGCTGGAAGAGATGCATTAAATAAGTCAGAAAATCAACAGCGCAACATACTTGTACGTCCAGGCACCTCCAGCCACCGTCTTCCTGCAGGACCCACAGTGCCAGATACCAACAGCCCTCCTCTTCATTTTAGTCTGTAAACACGGATTAAATGAATTAGAAAGTTTTACAAAAAACACATGTAACGTCCTAAAGCAGCCCGTTTCCAGTTAACTGAGACTTAAGTCTGCGCCATCGTGCAGTCACGAGTCTCATGACTACAGTTCAGTGTGTACACTGAGCAGGCAGACCACATATTGTACTACATCTGTTACAATGGTTTGTGATCCCAACACTTACCTTGCCACAGAAAGAGCAGGTGTACTTGGCATGCTGGGAGATTTCAATTTTCTTCACCATCTTCCTCAGCGACGCTCCATAACGCGTGCCATATTTACCAACAATCCCCACCTTCTTGGTGCGTTTGGCCTGTGGATGACAAAGTGCATTACGTGACAATGACCAATAACATTACAGCAAACTGCAACTGGGTTGCAACTGAGTTCAAACACCGGGTTATGATATACTACTGCCCGCCCACAAGTAAGAAGTACGTCCTTCACGGCGTTAGAATACTTTTGAATTTTTCTTGTAAAACGTAATATAATGTATAAAAATCATTGCCAATGCAAAAACAAAACAAAACAAACAAAAAAAAACACCTGAGAATAAGGGTAAATAAGCTGCTGTCATTCTCAGGGACACCGGCTAGCCAACACAGGCTTCTACTTAACAAGCTAACCATCATGCTAACTTAGACAGACTCAACAGTTCATCTTTGTTGAAAACACGACATACTCTGTTGAGATATGAACAACGCCTTTTCGCTGTGGTCTAACTGCAGGGCCTAAACAAAAAGGGAAATTTATCATTTACCGACCGAGAAGCAACTAAAGAGACTAGCCGGCTAGTATTTGGGCTCGGTGAGAAACGAGATGGTGGCAGCCATTTCTGTCTCAATAAGACATGGCAAAACATCGCTTTTCCTACGGATGTAATCAACCAACTAATACAAATCAAAGTTAGGTCTGACAAATAAGGTTTGGATTAAGCCTCTGAATATGTTATTATATTTTTTGTAGCGCAGGAATCTTCAGATTGAAACGGATTGTGAAGGGGACAGGGAAGCTCACCATCTTTTCAGTGGAGACGTAGGTCCAAAGAGGGATTGCTTAACGCGCAGGCGCGATTTACTCACTCGCTCGCTTTGCATTGTGGGACTTTGAGTTTTTACAGAACGTAGTTCTTAAACATAAATTGAAAGCTCCACATAACAATATATCATTACATATTTATTTGCGTGTTTGATATTATTAGTGGTTCACAAAACCCAGCGATAAAACTCTGCACACAAAATTATCTATCAATTTAAGCCGTAACTAAGGACGCTTCATTAACTTCGCGCATGCGTATTCACGTACCTGACAGCCCCCTCTGCTGCTGAGTTGAGATGTTTGTCTACTTAGCCTGTCATGATGCGGCCTTTGTTGCTTGTTGATATATATACCATTTAATATGTTCCTTATTTCTACGGAAGGTAGCTGATATGCCATGAAGCTAACGCGGAAATTGGTTCTCGCTAAGGCTAAGGCCTCAGACTTGGAAAGCGTGAAGAAACTAAACTGCTGGTAAGTCTCTGAGTTAAATTTTAGCACACCAGTGGTTTAGTTGGTTTTTGGTCCACATGATGGACCACGGTGGACGGGTACAGGTCGCTTGATGTATTGCATTTGTGCTAACGTTGCATATCTTGTTATTTTTTTTAGGGGATGCAACCTGACTGACGTAAGTAGTCCTAATAGTTTAGATGGCTGACAGTTACATTCATTTTTTAAATATGCGTGCTCAAATTGAAACACTGTTCATTTTAATCCAGTACATGAAGCTGTAAGAATGTATGTCTCCTGTCAGATTTCTATCTTCTCTATGATGCCCAACATTGAGGTGCTGACGCTGAGGTTGGTCCCTTTAACTTTGCTGTCCCACTCTGGCACAAACACATACTGTAGAGCCATGCTGCTTTAACGCTGACATGATACTGCCACACCTGCAGAGTCATTCAGAATGAAGGCTAAATCCTGACTCTGCTGCTCGTTCTCCTCTCTGCCTGCAGCGTCAACAGCATCTCGTCTCTATCTCCTCTGGCTGGCTGTCTGTCTCTCAGCGAGCTCTACCTTAGGAGGAACATGATTCCCTCGTTGTCTGAGCTGTCCCACCTGCGTCCGCTGACACGCCTCAGAGTGCTCTGGTTGGCTGAAAACCCCTGCTGCGGAACCGACTCGAGCCGGTACCGGCTCACTGTGCTGCGATGCCTGCCTCGCCTCCAGAAACTTGACAATCAAGGTGGGTGTATGATGCTCCCTGCAGTTTGACCTCAGCTGCTGAAGAGCTTTCCCACTTTAACCCATTTGAACAGTTCACGCATTTATATGTGCGATTTCTGTGTGTGCAGTGGTGACTGAGGATGAAACTGCACTTGGTCTCATGGAAGGCGAGGAGGTCAGCACCCCCCCAGGTAATACCCAGAACCAGCTTTCCAACAATGGGCTTCTAGATGCAGAGACGGAGAATGACCCGCTAAACTACAACATGGAGGAAACCAAGTAGGTTTTTTGCGGACTGAAAAACATAGATAAAACAGAGCATGCACCAAATGAAAACAGGCTGTGAAAAAAAACAACACAAAACACAACATGAACATGGAATTCCTCCCTTTTGTTTCTAGCAAAATCAGAGAAGAGTTGGGAATGAAGCCTCTCTCGAGGGACAAGTTCTCCTCCCTTTCTTCTCCATCGACTCGAGAAAAACTGACGATGAAAAAGGTAGCTTCCTCTCAGAAGCTCTGCCCTGAAACTTTAAATGTTGAATTGCACTCCAAACCTGGAAGATTCATCATCTAAACCCTTTTGTTTTCCCTAAGACTCACATTCTGGATGCAGTTCTTCTGCTGCTGAGGGATTTGGACGAAGAGGAGCTCCGTATCGTACACACAGCCGCACAGAACAGACTCCAGACGTACACGCTGGACTCGGGAGACGCTCAACGATTCACAGCCCAGACAGAGAACTGCTGAAATGCATAACTACCAACTTTCACAGCATGCGTTCAGGGCCGTCCTCTCACACTCCTTTCCACGTCCAACACGCGCCTGAGGATCATAATAGATACACCGCGCCCCAGTTCACACTTTTCCCTTTTGTGACCCCTCTTTTCTCACAGCGTTAAATACTCGATGATTTCCACCGCTTTCTTTTTACAGCTGCATGCCTACCTGCCTTCTAAGAACAAAAGAATGTATGTTTCGCTAGATATGAATCTATTTCTGTAATTAAAGACAGTAACCAGCAATAAATTAACTCCAAGTGTTGCTTTTAATGACTCAGGTGTAGTCTGTGAGCATGTACACATCACAATGTGTAAGTTACATTTGTACAATGAGGCACTGAGTACCAAACATTTCATCAACCTGATTTAATGTTAAGCAGATGTAACTGGGCCCCAACGTCTGCCACAGGCTAAATTGAAATCTGAAGGAAAAGACAATCATAGGTCTGAAGTTTTGTCCTCAGTCACCCTCCTCGTTCTCCAGGAAGTCCGTCAACGTGCTCGCATCCACGGCAACGACCAGGTACTCCACGCCATCGGCACCCTGGAGTGTCACATGAACAAAGCAAGTGTAAGAACTGATAAACGTCGGGGTTTGCAGTAGGTGTTCTCGCTGATTACGAGGCTATGGTTATGAGGCTTGCCTTGCGTGTCCGAATCAGTTTGTGGTCTCTGAACTCGGTCAGCTGAGTCCTCAATGTGAGGTCCGAGTTCACCAAGAACGCCTCTCGACAACGCTGGTAGAAATCTTGGAAGGACAATCCTGCGCACAGCACAACAATGGTTACAGCCTCACGATGAAGCGAAAAATCGCTCTGTGGTTCCGGGCGTTGAATGTGTGCCCACCTGTGTACGAAGGGTTGTCTTTGTTTTCCAGCTGGAATCCTACCAGCAGTTTGAAGATTCCCCTGCAGAGAGAGCAAATGCACGGCCGTTGAGAAGTTGCAGACTCCGACAGCTTTGACAACTACTCGCATTAAAGTGGACGTGGTACCTCGCGTTGGGTGTCAAACTGCGGAGCACGTGCGTGAGGGAGGACAGGGCGAGGGCGCCGGTCTGCTGCACCAGGAGAGAGTTCTCATATGACGTTTCCTCCGTGTAGTGCTGGAACGTCACACACTCCCACCACAGCCAGTTAAACTGGCTCTGCTTAAACTGGTCCCACACTGCAAACGCACCAGCGACATTTAGCTACGGCAAAACGTTTCTGTGTGAGCTTCACTGCAGCACAAACTCTCACCTAATGGAGCATTGATGTGGTCCAACGACGCCACCAAATGCAGGTTGGGCAGGGATGCCAGCTGCCCCAGTGCACTCTGGGCCTTTTCTCCTCGCAGCATCGGTCCGTCGATATTATGGATGAGCAAGTACACGTGGAGATCTGGGCCTGTGGGCACGTGTTGGAAATGTAAAACACAGCATTCCAACATCATCTCAAGAGCTACAATTCACACGAGCACTCACTGTCTCTGAGAGTCTGAGTGACGAACTGGATCTGATCCGAGGGTGTCCGGAAACTTCCCTGGTGCTCCAGAACCTCACATGTCAGCGCATTTAATATCTGAAATAAAATCACAGCGTTGTCATGATAAAGACGCAGGAGTCGTCAAACAAAGCATAATAAAGGGATTTATTTAAAAAAAAAAAAAAAAAAAAAAAAACACTGACTGATTTAAGAGTAATGGAGGGGAAAAATCCGTTGACCACGAGGTGGATCTCTTGAGATAAATGAGACACCCTGAAGTCCTCCAGCAGAGCTTTTTTGCTGCCCAAACCGTAGACCAGCACACTGAATCCCAACCTAACACACAAACAGCCACAGACTTTCGGTTTTTTGTACTCAAATGTTTCACCATTAATAAGACTGCCTGCGAAAAACCCGCAACGACACTTACTGTAACTGCAACATCCATTTGTTAAAGTGCTTTTTGTGTTTGTTGTGCAGCTGCTGGATCTCTTTCGAATAAGAGGAGGTTTTTCCTTCTAAAAGACAAACCAAAGTCTCCTGCAAAAATGGGGAGAAGAAAAAAAAAAAGAAAGTCAAATTTAGCCTAAGCTATAAACAAAAAACAGCTCATTTACTGGCTATCATTAACAGACCCTGTCAAGTTTGGGGGTGTGTAAACGCTCGAGGGTGCGGTCTGATGTCAAGACTTTGGAGCTGCCGTGAGCCTCGAAATAGTCCTCGATCATGGTGGGCTGGTTGAGAGCTTCTTGTGTGTTCTTGCTCTTCTTAGCAGGAGTCTTATCGAGAGTTGCAGATAAACCTCTTCTGGGAGTTCTTGGGTTTTTTAAGCTCTCCTTGTCCTCTTTTTTTGCTTTCTGCTCTTCCACAAGCCCATCGTTCTCCTCGTCTTCCTCCTCCCCAGAGTCCGAGGGTGAGAGCTCACTGTCGCTGTCTGACCGAAGGCTCGGAGCTGAAAACACGGAGCGAGTTTAGATGATATCGAATTGACATTCGTTTTACCTACTCGTAACGGGTCGGACTCACCTGTCAGTCTCTTCCTGAGTCTGTGTGGCGTTGTGGAGACGAACTGGACCTTTTTGCCCTGTTTAAGAAAACAAGCAGAGGCTGAGACAAAGTCAAATCTCTGCACGGACAAGCCACCAAAACCAATAGTGCGGTCTTCAGATGTTCAGAAGTCTGGACCTTTTCTGAAAAATAAAACAGTTGTTTGTGCTCTTACCTTCTGTGGGGTCCTGCTTTCACCTCTGTGGTCTAGACAGAGAAAAAGAGAGAACAACCGAATCCTTTGAAAATGAACAAAGGAGATAAGGAATCTTAAAAAGGAAGAGAGGGTGAGGTGCACTGACTGCGTCCCGTTCGACTTGGAGTGGAGGGTTCAACATTTGGGGTTGCGCTGAAGCTCACGCTTTTCCCAGGAGTCCGGGCCAAATCACTTGCTGTGTGCAGAAGCAGAAAAATAAAATCAACAAGCGTTTGGTAAAGCTAGGTGATGCAAAAACAAAACAAAAAAAAGGCTAGAGGCTCTCACCAGTCTGGGCCATGCTGTGGCCGCGTCTGACTTTCTGGAACGTGAAAATGGAGGATCCGGCCACTTTTGACAAACCATCCTCATCCTCTGTAAATCCAAGAAAACAATGTGACCGAGGTGCAGTTACATGTGGTGACAAGATCAGCATTCTTAGCAGGATAAAATGCAATGGTCTTGTGCTAATACAGGCCATATCAGGAAGTACACTGACCAGCCGTAATGATACATACTCAATCCACTCCCATTTCAGCCGACAGAGAACCAGTCCCGTTCTAGTTCATGCAGCGGTTCAAGTAGTAGTTCAAAGTAACGGATCTACATATTATGATCACAGATTTTACCATAGTACCATAGATTTTCTTTCTAAAAATATTTCATTGCAATATCATCTTGAAAAAAAAAAATCCAGATTTTAACTCGACCAAATGTTCCTAAAGAAATGAATCCTTTGAATTGGTTCATTAAGTTAAAAGGTAAATAATCAAAAACTTTCAATCTAAATAACTTATTTTTCTAAATAAAACCTGACATGCATTTCTCAAGGTGCTGTTTAATCTAATGCCAGTAATATGTGACCACTGGTCTCTGGTGCTGGACTGTGTGAACCTGATTTGCTATTTTCCATTTTGGTTTTTAAATGACACCACCAGACAATCCCTTTAACTTGTGTTTTAGAGCTGGAATGGTCAAAGGCAACTTCTGCTGTTGGAAAATCTTGAGAAAGAACATTGCAGGAGCCATTACATGGCGGTTTCTTGTATATTCATGCCTGCTATAATAACAATAGTTGCACTCGTCCATTTGCTTTGCCTGGCTTTAATGAACACAGGAGTAAGGTGGGAATGAAAGTGAAAATCTTTGCTGACAGCAAACAGCAATGAATAAAGTCGTGTAGAATTTCATCTGCGTTTGAACAGCTGGTTACTTTGTTCATGTGGACACCACTAAAACGGAATATGCTGTGTAACACTGTGACATGGGAAATAAAGGAAACCCGGGAGGCTCAAGAGTAAATCCTTGCGCACAGCATCAGTTTTTCTCCGTGTTTAGCCTACTGCGGTTTTCTGGTTATTTGCAGAATCGGAACAGAACTGATAAAGAAGACTGAATCTGTGCTGAGGACGACTGAGGCCCTGAAGCTGATTGTGGAAAGAGGAAAGTTGCAGAAGCCGCTCAACATTAGGAACAGTAAACACCGTCTACACAACATAGTCAATTCACAGCGTCCTGTGCCTGAGGTTTCCTCATCTACTGGATGCTGCATATCACGGAGCTTTGAGATTCAGAACTGGTTGTAAACCCCTCACACAATACTGCACATTGTACTCTCTCACAGACTGGTCTTCACTTTCCATGCGCAGAGCCACCCACTGGGATCTATTGGTCTATAAATCCATCATCGGACTACTCCCCTCCTATTTGTCCACATACATGGCACGGAAACAGACTGATCGGAGCCTCCGGTCCCTGGACTACATCACGTTTGCCATCCCCTCAGGCCTCCTACGCTGTGCCTGGAACCTGGAACAGGCTCCAGCAGAAGCTGAAGCTGCCCGGCTTTATTTCGCGAGGGGACTTCAAATTACTTTTAGGAAGGCTGGTGAGACAGTCAGTGGGGGTCTGCACATGTACGGAACTATTTCTTTTTTCTTTTGTACTTTGGTAGCCTGTATTAGTTATCCTCTGTTCGTGTTTTGTTTGGTCTCTTGTACGTTCAGTTAGTCTGTAACTTTGTGTTTTGCTGCCGCCTATCCAGAACAGGCGTCTCTTGTAAATGAGATTTTACCTGTATAAATAAAGGTTAATAAAATTTAAATAAATCTTCAGCGTTGATGCAATAAGGTCAAGAGCACGAGGTCGTTCCTGCCCACTGCAATGACTTTTGGGGTTTAAAAAAGTATCTTATCCATCTATCTAGCTCTCCCTGGGAACCAGTGTTCCAGATTCTAAATAAAATACTAGCCCTGAACATCACTCACCTTCTGCATGGTGTGTTCCTAAAGCCTGGATATAATTCTGCTCATCAAGAATCCCATTTTCATCCGCATCATGTTGTTCCTCCTCTCGGCATCCTCGCCTTCCAGCCGGGCTCTTAAACGTCACCATCCTCTGAGCAGACCCACCACTGCTCTGCACGCCTGGTGAAGGTGCAACACGAACACGCAGGCGGTCAGTGAGACAGACCGGGCACAAAAGCTGCTTGTTCATTAGGACTTAAGAGCAAAAGCAGTGTTCATACCCTCCTGTTTGTCCACGATGTGCTCCAAAACATCGCCATCCCCGATGAACTTCACCTCCAACACACTCATTCCTCAAGATAAACACAAGACAGCTGTTAGGCTCGTTGCAACACCCAATTTCGGAAGCGTATGCTTAAAGGGAAAGCACACGTGTCATTCATTCTGTCGCTAGTCATGTTAAGGTAATTAGACTGGTTAAAGCTTGCTGTTAGTGTGGTTCGGTGTGCTGCGGACAGACAGCAGCAGTAACACAAAGCGGCTAAAAGTGGAAACACAACTTACTTGTATATGTCGGTGAAAGGCCGCGGAATAAAACAAAACTACAAAAAAGTTTTAAAAAAAAAACACTTTGAAAGGGTGAGTTTAGTTGCGTAGTGGTGTGACAAGTTCCCGCGCCATCCTGCTGAAGTTTTTAAACCACGTGACGAGTCAAAGTTCAGACAATATCCAATGAGAAAGCCAGTTTCAGTCAAAACCACATTTCCCATCATGCACTTCAAACATAGATCGACGCAGAGCATACAGAGAATACAGACTCTCTCTCTCTATATATAAAATATATATATTATAATAATATAATCTTTTTACACCACTCTGGATGGACGCCACATTGAGCTCTGAATCGTACGTTGACGTCACCGCCATTTTGGATGTGGCAGAGTGGAGCGATCGGAGAAGATGCCCCATTCATGTGTTGCATGGAAGTGTACCAACCGGTTTACAGTGCAAACCAGGGCCCTCATTTATCAAGCGTTCTTAGGAACAGATCTGTGCGTAAAGCGTGCGTGCGATCATTCCTGAGCAAAGTGTGGGATTTATGAACATGTACTTGAACTTAGAAATGTGCCTAAATCTACGCACAGCTTTGACCATGCGCACATTGCCTAGTGGTAGAATTACGAAACAGAATCAGAATCAGAATCAGAATAACTTTATTAATTCCTTGCGGGAAATTCTTTTGTTGCAGTGCTCTTATTTACAGGAAAATAAAGATTAATAAGAATAAGATAGGGAATAAAATAAAAATAAAATAAGAATAAAAATATCGATATGTACAAAAATAGAATAAACAATAAACAGTATTTACAATGCTACTCAGTAGCTAATTATTATTGTTATGACCGGGTTATTGCACATGGTGAAGTGATGTCAGAGACTGGAATTATACAGTTTGATGGCCACAGGCAGGAATGACTTCCTGTGGCGCTCTGTGGTGCAGCGTGGTGCAATCAGTCTCTGGCTGAAGGTGCTTCTGTGGCTGCCCAACACATTATGAAGAGGATGTGCAGGATTGTCCAGCATGGATTTGATCCTGGACAGCATCCTTCCGTCTGACACTGCTGTCAGAGAGTCCAGCTCCTCTCCGACAACGTGGCTGGCTTTGCGGATGAGTTTGTTCAGTCTGTTGGCGTCCTTCACCTTCAGTCTGCTGCCCCAGCATGCAACAGCGTAGAGGATGGCACTGGCCACCACAGACTCATAGAACATCCGCAGCATTGTCCGACAGATGTTGAAGGACCTAAGCCGCCTCAGAAAATAGAGACGGCTCTGGCCCTTCCTGTAAAGGGCGTTTGTGTTTTTTGTCCAGTCCAGTTTATGGTCCAAGTGCACCCCTAAGTATTTGTAGTCCTCCACCATGTCCACGTTGACCCCACAGATGGAGACAGGGGTCACTGGGGCCTTACTCCTTCTCAAGTCCACCACCAGTTCCTTGGTCTTTGCCACGTTGAGCTGCAGATGGATCTGCTCACACCAAGTGGCAAAGTTGTCCACCACACCCCTGTACTCCGTCTCATCACCATTACTGATGCATCCAACTACTGCAGAGTCGTCAGAAAACTTCTGAAGGTGGCAGGTCTCTGTGCAGTAGCTGAAGTCTGTGGTGTACAGGGTGAAGAGGAAGGGAGAGAGGACGGTCCCCTGCGGGGCCCCGGTGCTGCAGATCACCTTGTCTGACCCACAGTGCTGCAGGCGCACGTACTGTGGTCTGCCAGTCAGGTAATCCACTGCAAATGGTGTTGATTGCTGCACAGGGGAATATTACAATGTTCATTCAGTTGTTGCATTACAGTATGTCTGACGGCATTTGGGTACGTGTAGCCTATGCAATTCCAAAGCACGGTGCATTAGACCTACCTAGCGTTCATTGCATTTCATTCAGAGTGTAAAAATAATTGTTTCACCAGAAGACCTGACAATAATCAGCCTAGTTTAATTGATATGGGTATAAAAGGCACACGTAGGACATGCCATTCAGAACGCAACATGGCCCATCTTGCATTGCTTGAGGATCTGGAAAACCGTGCGCTACGGAGGGAGCGCGTGTTTAGGGAGCGTGCAGATTTATTGGCAGAAAGTAATGAGTGGCTTCTAAGCAGGTTCAGATTTCCAAAACAGATATTGCTCGACCTCTGCCGTGAATTGGGGCCATTTCTCGAGCGAGAAACTAAGCGCACGCAAGCCATACCTGTGCATATACAGGTGCTGTCCGATTCCTTTATTTTGCAGAACAGCTCCGTGGGCCTTCGTTTACAAGAAGGAGCTGTTGAAGATGGATGGCTTATTGGTGAGTGTTGCGCAGCATATTTGCAACATTGGTTATATGTATGGTCAGTGTTCGAACTACGGGGGGACTCGGGGGATCTGAGACCCCCTGAAACTGACACGAGACCCCCCGAAAACATGATTTGGGAAATGTTGAGGGGTCTATAAAATATTGGCAAAATGTGATTTCCCCAAACGAGTTATGATTGCAGACGCGATGCGTGTGTGGCGGTGTGGAGCCTGTGTGCGAAATTGGCATAAAGCTGTGCTGTCCGCCGCGTATGATTCTGCATTGCTTCTCATGTGTTTTCGAGATCCGAGATTTCGAGTCAAGCGCAAGCAAGCAAGTTCCGGTGTCTTTTAAAGGGAATGTTGGTGCCATATATGGTTAATTGGGGGCGTTCCATCATGCAATTTAGTCTGCTCGTGCCCGCGCAAGGTGAACTGGCAGGTGTGGTATTTATCATTGCAGATTGCCTACCAGTGTGCGTACGACCTGTGTAAGAACGTTTGATGAATGCCGATTTTTTTTTTTTTTGTACTTGGGCACATTCTAAATTTCACTCATACGACAGGATTTAGAAAGGATTCTACGCACTAATGATAAATGAGGGCCCAGATCTCATGGCATTACCTTTCACAAGTAAGAATGAATAATGACTTTTGATTGTATTTGGCCACATTATAATGTCATTTCACAAATAGAATTTGCTGACTTTGTGGCCAAAACTATGACTAAGTCGCGCGCATAGTACTGTGAATGCCTACGGTGAAACCAGCTTCCAAACAACCAAGAAGTTTTTCCTATTGAACTAAATTGACCCGAAGTAACTACTCTTGATTGTTGTTAGTTGCTTTGCTAACTTTTCTCACACTATGTAGGTTTCCCAAAGATAAAAAGCTGAGAAAGCAATGGGAAACAGCTGCCAGAAGGGAAGAGTTTTCTGCTAGCCCGATCCATGCTCTGCAGTCAGCATTTCAGGCCTGAGGATTTTGACAGGACAGGTCAGACAGTCAGGATCAGAGCTGGAGCTGTTCCTTCAGTCTTCTGTTTCCCAGCTCATCTCCACAGGGTAGGTGTATCACTGTGCTGTAAGGATACCATGATTCAATGCCACACTATGCTGCAAATGTTTTTTTCCCTTTCTGAATGTGAAGGAATCAGTGATGTTTTTTTGTATTACACTGTGAGATCATTTCTATATTTTATCTTTCACTTTACCCTGTTGTTACCAGGACGTCTCGGACCTCAAAGAAGGCCCAGGACACCCTGTCACTGGACTGTTCCCAGCCTGTCCGAGAGGCCGAGCCCCTGCCTCTGCCTGATGTGAGTAATAAGTGCTCGCTATGCCTCAAACAGCTGTGAGCATTATGACCCTGGTTATATTCAAACCTCTTGTCACCCCTACCCCCCATGCCCTTACAACACCTCCCATTCTCTGTCACTCTTTCAGACAAACTCACATACACATATGCACACATACATTGAAACATGTCAGTATTGAGTCTGCGCACACACACACACACACACATTGTTGGCAGTACCATTGAGGAGTGATAAGATTAAGAATGTGTAAGAATGTGGGACATTTGCCAACACATTGTACTAGTAAAGATTTGATGGACTGTGACTGCGTGATGTTATATAGAAAATGATTTATAATATTTTCATCCTTGTTTGTACTAGGACCACTCCTATGCTCTGCCTTCATCACATGATGATCTGAGGGCCAGACTCAGGGAAGCCCTGGCTAGGGTGGAGAATCTGGAACGAGAGAGGAGGAACGCGCAGGACAGAGAGAGGAGGGCAAAGCACACTGTGAGTGGTCTTCTGCAGGATCTCAGGGTGAACAAACTAATAAATGAAGGGTTGAAAGAGCAGCTCCATATATACTCGGGTAAGATTAAAATACAAATGTGGAGAAAATTTGAACTTAAGTGTATCCTACTTTCTCTTCTTTGTTAAGACTTCCTAGTGATTTCAATGCTGCTTACTAATTTGCCTGTGCTAATTGAATTTAAGATCTTCCAATACACTTCCTGTCAAAACAGAGCCACGAATACACCAAAGACCAAAGAGGGAGTTTGCCATCACTCCACTTCCATGGTCCGAAGGCGTACAGCTTTCTTAGAGAGACTCTTAATATCAACCTCCCACATCCACATACATTGCAAAGGTATTGTTCATATTATTTGAAACCTTTTTTTCCTTGTTAGCTGTGCATATTATTTGATCCTGTTATGACTGAACAGAGTGAAAGGCGGACATACCTACATCTAGTATTATTAACATCTGCCAATACCGCTTCCAGTGATTATTGATCAGCCAAAACATCCTGATCAGGGCACCCATATTAAATGACTGCTTTTCTTTCTTACCAAGGTGGATGAGCTCTGTGGATGCCAAGCCTGGCCTTAACATGATGACGTCTGCACCTAGCGCTTTAGCCAGGATCACTTGGAGGTCCTCTTTAATTCAATCAGGGCATCAGGTAGGGATTTCAGATTTTTTTTTTTTTTTTTTTTTTTTTTACTATGTGGTTTGTCTCCATGTATGCATATTATCCTGGTAACTGTATATGTAAATGTGGTGTTTGTATGTGTTTTAGGGGGCTGGAATAACAATCCCTCAGCCAGCCAGTTCCAGGCCATCTTCCGCCATCTGATGGTGCGGTGTGGTGTGGCAGCACAGGATGAGACCGTGTCCCTGTCTGCTTTTGAGATGCACTCTTATGCAGCAGCAGAAGAAACTGAAGAGATTCCATCCATTTTTGCCAACGTTCCTGCTTTAGTGTGTGACCATAGCTATCTACCAACCAGCTTCGGTGGTCTTGTGGACAATGCGCTGGTCTACATCTCAGGGTTTGTTGTTCGCCAAATTCTCAAAAAGCTGTCCTGCGATGTGTGCCGTGGTAGTTGGGTGACTGATGCTGTCCCCGCATCATTTCATCAGAGCTACCACTTGCTCTGACTCTGGTTATTATAGACAAAGATTAAATGTTAAATATAAATATTTATCATCACAGTAACAGTGTTACACACATTATTAGCTGTAAACACTCATGAAAACATTAGAAAAATACATTCGTTGATTTGGTGTTTACCTATATCCTAAACATAAGGAGTAAACATTTATATTCGTTACTTTAAAAGTTACATACGTTGTTTTTGGTACCTATTTTTTTTTTTTACCAAATATATTAGTGTCTGTGTGAATAAGAGGCATTAACTTAAAGCACTTTGTAGAAAGGCACTGGATGAAGTTCAGTCCATTTCCTTTTATTAGTCCAATATGGCGGATGCGCTGACCTAACGCAGCAACGGACCAAACTGTTCAATGAGGCGTCTTATGTATATATGTCTATGTCGCAAACCTGCTAGAAACTGCTGAGTACTGCAGTTTAACAACAATTACAATGTAAACAGTGGCATACTTCCTGTTTTGAAACAGAAAACTTAAAAATGCTAAAACTGCTACAAGTTATTTCTTTACAAATGATGTCATTACGAAGGAATATTAAGATCAGCACTATTAAATTGGTGGGTTTCTTTATGTAGTTCATTACGATGAATCTTTTTGTTGTTGTTGTTGTGAAATGGCACTTTATAGCAAAAAAACGAACTGGAAAAAAAGTTTGGAGCAGTAGTAAGTTTATTAAAGCAGAAAAGTACATAAATTAATTAATGTCTGTGGTGTGGTGACCTCAGAATGACCCCATGACAGTGTGTCAGAGATAATCAATCAACAACAGAATGACTAACTCGTCACTCAGCCTTTCATCTTTATTGTTTTGCCTTGCAAATAATCTAAAGTCAAACACTACCCAAGCTACGTCCTACAGTGATTTCTTTTGTTGGTATCCTGCTTTCGTCACCCACGAATTACCAAAAAACTCAATAATACAAAATGCACAAGTGAAGAGGGTTTATGCAGAATTTAAACATGTCCAATTCCAATGTCTAAATCTCACTTAAGAGATATTTATCATGAATGAAAGGCAACGATTCAAACAAGCTGTTGCATGTAAATAATGTGGCCAACATTTGGCTGAGTATAGAATAGAAAAACATGCTACCTACAACTGTTTGTTTCCGATGCCTTCACCACAGCCGCTGTAATCCTGTATATATCCGCATTATTATTATATTTAACACTGCTAGATGTTATTGATGAGGAAACAAAATAGTCCTTAGACTTGCATTTATTTAGACATCAGACCTTTAAACCCTTCTCCAGATTTTCTTTTTCTACATCTACTTTGTCACTTTCGATATAACAATCATCTGAGAGAACTGCAAACACCCTTACCCTATGTTATTAACAGGTTAATACGATGCAACAGGCATCACTAATTAAATCAACTACAGGTATTAAAGGCCAAATACCTATCCTAACAAGGCCTTGTATAAGTTAATGTTTGGACAGGTGTTCACCACCCACGAGTGGGTGTCCACTTCCCCAGCAGACGACCCTCAGAATGCACGTGATACACGGGGTGCATCGTGGCGGTTGCACATGACTGCAGAAAGCAGAAGAAGTGGTAGTAAGATGACAAGAGAGAGCGACAATAAAACAGACATATCGGCACACTTAAAGTGATGGTTCGGAGTAGATTCACCCTAGGGTCATTTGAACCGTGACATCCAGCCAAGTAGCCCACCCGAAATTTTTCCAATATTGGCTGAACATCAGCTGAGTTACTGAGTTATCCCGAATAGCTTAGTACAAGCACTAATGGAACCTGGCAGTATCTCCAAAATTACCACACTAAAATCACATGCCATGACACCAAACTTCTACAGTAGTACAAATATGGTCTGTACTCACAAAACGATGCATTTGGAAGTTTGTACATAGTCCAGGAGTTTATTATTATCAACACAAGCCTGATAGCTTTTCTGCTGCTAAAGCTGCGTCGACGTCACTTCCTTGATCTGGGAGCTTCAATGTAAGATGAACTAACAGTGCAATAGTACGTGTTCATTCATTCATTCGGCTTAAAGTATTGGTGAAATAAAGACAGATAATGCCTTATCTAGAGGCTGTATTGTCTCTGTCCTGTTCTCTCCCGTTATATGGATATATGCGGATCTCGAGTGATCCAAATATCTTCCGAAGGACGCCGACTTTCACCAAACTGTTATCGGTGAGTAGATGAAGGTATTTTATGCCAGAAATAAGGTCCAGGTTTAAAAAAAAACAAACAAAAACTTCCCCTTTAACACAACATTAAATAGTACTAACATGATAGGGTATCAATGTGAGCAAAGAGCCCAGAGGGTATTTGCTGTAGTCCAGTGATCCTGAGATGGGTTCCACTCTTCCATGCTCCTGAGTCATAGACAACAACCTGTAGGGCAAAAATCTCACATTACCAATTTAATCACACCCATTTTTTTCGAGTTAGGTGAAAAGCACAAAAAGCTTTACTTGAGGTCCGGATGTCCTTCGATTACGGCGTATCCTGTGGGAAGTTTTCCAGCTCCATCCAAACTGTGAAAGACAGTGAGAGAGAGGGTCATTCACATATTTCCAGCGACACAGACCTGACAGTAATATAGGCGGGAGTTAAAAAATGCGTGTTCACTCCAGTCACTTTGAATACTACTAATTAGCATGAACATAACATTTGTCAATCGGTAAACAGTTTACCCATCTGTTCTGCAAGTAATAAACAATACTGATGAAGTAACCTGATTCCAGTCCATCCACAGTCCACCAGGAGCTGGTTCCTGTGTGGACTGTGTCCTATGACTCTTGTCAAAACCCTCACAGCCACATCATCCAGGCAGCAGGAGCCAATCATAGACTGCTGCACATCTGAAACCCATCGAGATTCATTAAAAAAAACAAAACACCACTACTATAGTAATTTGGTTTTTCATTGTCATAATTTCAGCAAAAACCAATCCAGATTAACACACCGTAGAAGACGTAGTTTCCAGGATGCACCTCGCTCAGCTTTGCCATGTCTTTGACTGGATGACTACAGGAAGGGGTAGAGCCAATGCTGGACTTGCATGTTATGCCAATAGCCTTCAGTCTGCCAAAGAAAAAATCCATTTCTAAAACATTAAATTCACTCAATTGAACTGAATCTTTGGTAGTGTGACTTCCGTGATTCAGAGAAAAATGTTCCATCAGTGACAACAAACTGACCTGGCCCAATGCTGCTTACCCGTCGCTTCTATTGACCCAGTAGTACTAACTGAGATTTGAATAGATAGATATGCCAACAGGAGTGTGAGTCTGAGTAGCCTGTGACGGCATAACCTTTTATTCGATATTATAATTTATTATGCGAATGCAACACATATGATACACCGTCTGTGTAACAGTGGGTTAAGATCGCATTGGATAACAGCCCCAAAGCCTCTTTTCTTTTTTGACTACTCCCTGCTCCCACTGATCAAAAACACCCGACTCTTAACATTACCTTCAAATGAACAGCTGAATTAAAAAATGTGCCATCTTTCACCATTTGTAGAATCCACATTGGACCATCATCGTCCATAATCAAATGAGAAAATCTAATATTCTGTCTTAAATTATATATATATATATATATATATATATATATATATATATTTTTTTTTATTTCGCCATTGTCCTACTTTTCCATGAACTGCAGAGTAAAACTAGTGGTTTCTTGGGCGACAGTCTGTATTTGCTCCACTCCTCTGCAGCTGTAGGTGTTCCCGCAGTGGGCATAGACTCCCGTTAGCTCCACGCCCTCCGTCTCAGCGATGGCTTGGGCCAATATGAGCGCCTCAGGCTCCGAGTGTAGAACGCCAGCTATGGCAAAAAAAAAAAGCAAACACAGTGCTCAGAAGCTCATGATCAGCGAAGTGGTGTTTTCCCAGAATGTTCACCTCTCCCGTTGCCACAGTCAAGTTTCAGCCAGACGTGCCACTGCCGACCACCTTTAAGGGGCCTCCTTTTGAGCTGCTCCAGAGCATCAGGATGATCCAATAACACTTGGAAGAGATCCAGCCTCTCTGACAGGGCTGCACAGCGCTCTACCTAAGGACAAATAAATCATATACAACAGGTTTTTTTCAACAAAGAGTTGGGACACAGTGTAATATTTAAATAAAGACAGACTGCAGTGATTTGCAAATCTCATAACCAAATATTCTATACAAGCATAGAAAGCACATCAAGTGTGGAAAGTGAGACATTTTGCTATTTCAAGAAAAATGTTAGCTTATCTGGAATTTGATGACAGCCACATGTCTCAAAAAAGATTGGGATGTGCTCATATATGCAATAGTATAGCATCCTCTCTCCTTTTTACAACAGTCTGTAAACATCTGGGACTGAGGAGATCATTTACTAGACCTTTGGTAGGGAAATGTTGTCTCGTTCTTGTCTGATACAGGATTCTAGCTCTTCTTTGTCATATTTTGCATTTCATGATGCTGAACGGGCCAGTTTTTGAACTGATTAAAGGTTTGCACAGCAGGCTGGCGAGCCCAGCACTCGGACTGTTCCACTTCGAAGCCATGCTGTCAAAGATTGATTGCAGTATGCGGTTTAGCATTGTCTCGCTTCCCTGAAAAAGTTGTTGTCTGAACTGGAGCTCATGTTGCACATGTTGAGCTGTGGTCATGCGTGTCCCTTTCAACACTGATGGTTCCCATTCAGATGTGCTAGTTGGAAGTTCAATAAGCATGAATGCACTCCATCCAATCAGAGATGCAGGATTTGGAACGGAGTGGAACAAAAAAAACAAGCTGGAAGGTCCCTGTTCCCTTTATTCCAGATGATGCAGTAAACCATGATTTCTAAAAAAAGAATTTAAAATTTGAATTCATCTGACCACTGAACAGTTTTCCACTTGTCCTTGGAACATTTAAAAATGTGCTTTGGCCAAGAAAAGATGAGAGCGTGTCTGGGTTATATTCACGTGGTTTCTTTTTTGCATGATAGAGCTTTAACAGATCAGGATTTCTGGAAGAGTTCCTGATTTGCACGACAGAATCATCTCTGTTTTAAATGCAGTGAAGCCTAAGGGCCCAAAGACCATGGGCATTCAAAAATTATTTATCAGCTATGTTCCTTGCGCACTGAGATGTCTCCAGACTCTCTAAATCTTTTGATGATATTGTATCATATCTACTGCAGATGATAGAATATTCAGAAGTCTTCCCAATTTTACATTGTTCTGAAATTGCTCCATAACTCGTAGACACAGATTTTTGGTAGATTGCTGAACCTTTGGTCATACTTTTTTCTGACAGACTCTGCTTCTTTAAGGTGCTCCTTTTATACTCAATCATGATATGGACTAGCTGGTTCTTTTTTAGTACTACTGGCTTGAAGTGAAGTGTCGCTGCCACCGAAATCATTTCATGAAAAAAGAAAAATGTCTCACTTTCAACATCTGATATGTTTTCTATGTTCTAATGTTAATAATTAAATAGGTTTAAAAGATATGCCAATCATTACATTCTGTTTACATTTACATTTTACACCACGTTCCAACTTTTTTGGATTGGTGGTTGTTATTTTGCACCGACGGGTGCATACACACATATTGTATATATTGTCACACAAGAATAATTGTGTATAAAAGAACCTTGTCAAAAGGAAGAGCGTATGCATAGAGGATGTCATCAAATCCATGGTCGGCATAGAAACAGGCCTCTGCCAGTGTGGAAACCACCATGCACCTCCGGGATCCAGCCGTCATTATGTCAGCACACTCACTACCCGTCCATCCACACACACACACACACACACACACACACACACACACACACACACACACACACACACACACAGACAGAGAAAGAGCATATCAGTGTCTCCCATATGCAGCCAGACTGACATGTATGCTTGAACTGTAAGTGAGAATGCGGATCCACACAGTGTTTTGTGGGTCTTCATATGTGGGCGAAGCTGGACCCCCAGTTTCTGACACCGTTCCATCATCCTCTCAGCGTTTCTTTTCACTTTGTCCACATCCACCACCAGAGCAGGGGTACACAGGGCTGACAGGGGCTCCCCCTCCATACTGACAGCACTGAAGCATCACACACACACACACACACACACACACACACACACACACACACACACACACACACACACACACACACACACATCCCAGTTATTTCAAATGCAATTAAATTCTTGTGCATGACTTGCTCTACTCTACTCACATACAATTACAATAATGCACAATTATTCTGATAAAAAATATAATATAAAGATAATACAAAGGTGCATGTTCTGCATAAGCAAATCAGCGCTCACACCAGAGGCTTGTGTGCAGTTTAACATTACCTGGCGTTGTGAAATACAGACCTTTGAACCCAGAAAATTTTACTCCGACTTAAAAACTTTCTTTTAGAACAATTCTATGTTATTGTTGCAAAATAAAAAAAGTAACACGTGCAAGAATGCAACGGCGTGCATCTAGCGACATGAAAATCCACATGTCACGGAATGTGAAATGTGTATGTGCAGTACACACAAAAATGTGGAAGACAAACAAGATTTACCTTAAAAAGCCAGTGGTAGTTTCTGGTTGAAATGCGCGAGCTGTGGTCACAGTACTACGGCGTCCTTGAATGGTCAAATGTCCTCACCGGAAAAGGCATTATCTCAGCGTATGGCGCTTTAATTTGCACCTCCTCCCAGTTTCACGGTTTTAACATAACAGGTGACTTAACCACAACTTTCTTTTAACGGCCCCAAGTCACCCGTGTTGAGGTTTTGATTAAATTATTTACTGCTTTTATGTAATTCGTTAGTTATGATCATTAAAGCTTTTTCAAAATCACTGAGGAAAAGTACTTAGACTATTTTCAACAAAGCTTCAGCTCCACATCTGCTTTATTTAGACTGTAGTTGTGAATTGGGTCCGTTTTTTTATTTGTTGTGTTTTTGTAAGTTTGTGAGTGATGGTCCTTGATTTTGCTGTCTCTTAGTGGCCAAAGAGTGAATTTATACCTTTACAAAAATCGCCATTCTCCAAAGCAGACTGTGGTTAGCAGTAAAAGCAATGTATGAACTGAGGAGTGTGCACAAAAAATAAGTTTTTAAGTCTATGAACCCAGTCCAGCTCAACTGGTTTGCTGATTTTCCATTTTAGTGAGATGTGTTGGAGAGGAACACTGCTAACTTTCTCTCATGGGTTGTGTTTCCTTAGCAGACTCTTAATTAAGCTCACTGCAGAAATCAACCAAGCATATGTTCTCAAAACTGTATTTATGTCGTTTACTTGTACATTTCCGTCTTGTACACGTTTTTATTACCACTCTAATATATTTAAGAGGAAAATAATGTTGCTATTTGACAGAGGTACAAGTGGCCCTTATCATGAAGGTCCAACAAAACTGAGAGTATAACTAGCTTCTAAAATACAACACACTGATAGATGGTAATAAAACTAAACAAAACTTACATTCATTTGAACCCTATTTGGCTTATGACATGTTATGTTTTGACTGGGTTGTTCACCGCGGCACTATATATTGAAATTTTCCCACCAAATCTTTTTTATTTCCCATTTTAAAACAAGCTGAAGCTAAGAACAGATTTATACATCATAACTCACAATTTCTATATCTTTAACTGACATCTATAGCACCATTAATGCTGCATAATGATAACAGAATTTAGTGGAACATATTCAACTAACCAGACAAGGCTCTTCTTCATGGATTGTCTGCTAATTGCAGGAAGAGAATGTCAAAACATCCTCTGTGTGCATTATGAATACATGGCTCTGAAGTAAAGTAATCCAACAGATTCTTTGAAAGAGAGATCGAGAAAATATTGAGCTTTGAGTTGGTCTCCTGAGTGCCAAAACAATGAAAGTATCTGTTAAAAAGACTAAGTCAAGCCACATGCATTTAAATGCTGAATCAAGCTGATTTTTCCCTGTTCCAGTTGTATGGCAACTGATTCCTCTATGCGGACACAAGATATTGTAAGTATTGAAAAAAAAGGTAACTTCTTCTGAATATTTAGCTATACAGCTTGATTAAAAAGTCCATGCCGACAATCGGTTAAAAAAGCTGTGACCAAATCTGGGCTTTTTCTCAATTTAAAAACAGTGATTACCCTTTTGCAGCCAGAAAGAAAAATGCACAATGTTATTTTCTCTCAGTGTTAATTCCCGGCGATGTTGTGTATATGCACGAGTCTTCATCTTTTCTTAAATAACTGTATGCAGCATATGATGCTGCATTATGATTTTTGACAAATGGAGGTTCACACACTCACCAGTGCTCCTGGCTCTTTTGGATTGTCTTCTCTACACCAGAGAAAAATCATTTAAATGTTGCTGTTTATTGCAAAAACGTTTGTGAGGCAAACTACATAATTCAGTTGGAATCATGTCCAGATTAAGGAGAACTGAACTCTAGTTTCATGGAGAATTTTTGCCATTTTTCTCCATTGTTCCTACATTGACCTATCCAAGGTGTACCCCGCCTCCCGCCCAACGGCAGCTGGGATAGGCTCCAGCCTTCCAACGATCTTCAATTGGATTAATCAAGTGTAGAAATGGATGGATTCTGCCTTAGAGGTGGGAATTTAATAACATTCATGACTTATCACTGTAAATATTGCTAACAATATACAGTATACATATCATAGTTCAATAGTAAGATTTGACACCACATTCAGAACATACCTTGCAAACATAAAAACACAGTGTTGGAGGTCACAACTTTATACTTTATTTGAACTTACTGTATACAGATTTGGTTCTTTCATGCCTGTGCAATTATCAACAGCGTACATATGTATAGCTGTATGAGTTTCCTGTGTGGTTGAATGTGGAAAATTTAAGTGTAATGTCTCTCCCTTAGAAAAGACATATCAACATGGTTTTATGCCCTGAATAAACTAAAGTAATTACAGCATAACATGAAGTAAAAAGTTTTTTAGAACCACTCAGATGGCTTTTTTCTGCCTTAGCACCTTTAATGTAAATTTGGACTTTGTGAAGAAAGGATGTGTGCGTTTGCGTGTGTGAGAGAGAGTGAAAAATATGTTGCTGCAAACTGAACATCATCAAGAAAAAGAAAAACTAAATAAAACCTACATTTAGTTTGGTACAAATTCAGTACTTTTCCTGTGTGATACTTTTGAGTAGCTTTGGTTAGAAGTGCTGATGACAGATTTAGAGTAATACAAGCGACATTGCATGTTTGGTGTGTTAATATGTGTGTGTTTCTGTATGTGTTAGTCCTGCATGGATTGTTTTGGCTTTTGTAAACACATTCTCATCCACAACAACAGGGCATGTAGCCATCTCAGTGCCTTACATCCAGGAATGATAATGATCACAGAGGTGCGTCTGGTGCCGCTGTGAATGTTTACATGTACACTGAAGGAGCTGGTCCTTCTGTCATTCTATGCCTTCTAACTCTATCGTGAAGAGCAGTACAGTTCCTCACTAGCATATCCAGCGGATAAAGCGCTCAAAGAATGAAGGTGTGTTCAGCATGGTGTAGTCAGCTCCTTTAAAGATGGCCGACATGTCCCCGAGTGCCAATTTGCGCAGCACCTCTTCGTTTGCATCACTTCCCATGGAGATCACTGTGGGAACACCTCCCGCTCTCCTCATGGCGGTGACTCCTTCATCCAGCTGATCCCCGCCAGTAGTCCCATCAGAAATGAACACAAAGGCCACTTCAGCGCTGCGGCGTACCTACAAACACAATATAAGGAACAGTTCAACATTTCAGGAAACGTGCATTCGCAATTTGCAATGATTCGCATAACACCTGCATGTTCCAGCTTTGAGATTAAAGGAAATTTTTGATATTTTATGAAACGCACTCATCCATTTTATTGATGAGAGTTAATAACCAGGCAAGGCAGTTTTGTGAGATCACAATCACAAGAAAATCCATCTAATCAGGCTCTGAGTTATAGGGTTGAGGTCTGAGGAAGTTTGAGTTGTGTTGGACCAGTAATCATCTCATAATGGCAGGTTCAGGATGAAAGGACACTCAGCAAAGGTGTTTTCTTCAATTAGTTAGACTAGATGTTATCACAGAAAGAAGGACAAACAAGAAACAATTAATTTTTGTGTGTGTTTTGACTGACAAGATGTTTTCATTCCCCCGAATGACTGAGATTTGGATTTTTCTACCAAGCATTTCTTGAAAGTGTGTGTTTCCCAAACAGGTTTTAACTACTACTCCGCCGATGGTTTCAGTGTAACATGGTTCTGGATGTGAGATTATATGAGAACATTAATAGAATTTTGTAAACAGTGTCATAAATATTAAGCCAAAGCCAGGGGACGATGAGGTTAGCTTTGTGTAAAAAGGAAGCTGCTAACCTACACTCTGATCAAAGATTATACAATCCACAACCGGCTCATAACAGTGGCTTTTCAAAACTACGAGAGAACCCAGGAGGTCACTAAGACTGAAAACAATCCTCTACGAATTAATACGTTACGATTTTAATGATTTTAAAAATGACGCACACGTTTGACTGGTTCACAGCTGAGGTTAGCTAATCATTTGGTGGACTTTAATCCCTGAGAATCAACTGAGGCAGAGGACCAGATGTCAGCATTGATGTGCTTCATCCTCCAGGACAATCATGCAATTTTACAGCTCATTAAACATGTTTGACTATATGTTACCTTATTTATCACCACGTTGTTGACAGTTTGGATGATGGCACTGCCCAAAGCAGAAGAGGATTCCAAGTAGTTCATGGCTGCCAATGAATCTAAGATCACAGTGAGATCATGTGTGAGCTCGAACTCCACTTTATGTTCTGCAGTGCTGCCGTACTGCAGCAAAGCCAAGCGGGCATTCCTCTCGTCTGACGGCCCGTTGGCCAGAATGAGATGTTGAGCCACTTTCTCCACGAACTCTTTGGCCCTGCGGTGGTTCTCCTGACCCATTCTCTCAGAACCATCCAAAAGGAATACCACATCCACTGGCCGCTGAACACAACTAGCCACAGCAGGCTCTGTAATAGACACACATAGATGCAAAGGCACTTTGTTCAGTGTGCAACAGCTGGTGAGCAGATGTTTTAAATCAAAGCCAAGAAAAAGCATACTGTATGCTGGCAACTCCATACAAGCTAGCAGGGTTCGAGCTGTTTGATTTCCACTATAATTTCTGAAGTCAGCATTGGCTTCATCAAGACAAAAATGTGAGTTTGCTCTACTACTTTATTCCCTTGAGACGCGAGGAAAAAACTTGATTACATCCATTATTAAATAAAACAACATTGTTCACATCAGATAGTTGCAGTCACAGAGCTGATAACATAACAGTTGGTTAAAGCCACAACATGGTCATTTCTTTCATGTCGTCCTTCTTTGAAAATCGAGCCACATGCGGGAAAACATGCACCAGCCAAAGCTGTAACACACAATATTTCCTTTGTTGTACGTGCCAAGTCAGTCAACCAAACATCTGACTCAAATGCAAAATACTGTGATATGTTTGTATAAAACCAGATATTTTCAAATGCAATAACTTTTAACTCACATGAATTGTTCACATTGGAAAAAAAAGTAAAGGCCGTAACCATGGGTATGTGCAAAACAGCAAAAGAAAAATGTCAGAGTGATTCAATGAGCTTGTGATTCACAGTGGAAATGAGGTTTCATCACAGAGCCACTGTACAAGAGTAACATGAATGGCTCTACAGTTGAATGACATCTACTTTCCATTTCTACGGAAAATAGTCCTCCACTAAGATGGAAGAGGTGATACGTATATGTTGCTAACCAATTTTTCTCTGTGACATTCAGTTATTTTCTAGGAGCATACAGAGCATGAATCCGCAATTTGACTTTTTGCCCAACACTTAGAAAACAAGGCTGCTCTGAAAGCTTACAGAAGGACCAGCTTCATATCATGCAAAACTTCCGCAATAGCCCAGATGTGTATTGCACCTGCAGAATAAAAAAAAAAAGCCCAGTATTTGAAGTAAATATGTCCAGCAGAAAGCTTATTAATAATTAGCATCAACAATGACGAGGTAGCGTTGTTAGCATGTTAGCACTAGCAAAGCCCGAGGGCTTTCTGTGGGTCTCCCATTATGTCTCCATAGACATATTTGAAGGAGTCGATGAACAGCTGGGTCCACTGCTGTCTGTCCTCTCCCTGGGTGAGTTTGGCTCTCTGGGCTGTGTACGCCATGGTTGCTATGCCAACCCCATACTGCTGCTCGCTCAGGCCGTTCAGTAGGTTGGACACACCCTCCAAAGAGGTGGGAACCAATGAGGGACTGCCTTCTTCGGCCGGTAGATTCCAATTGGGTGGGGCTTCCCCCACAGTGATGCCCCCTCCTGCAACAAGTGGGTGGAACAACATTGTGGGCGGGGTCCCACAAATGCATCAACACAGCCAATTACGATGCCGGAGGCAAACCGAGTTGCTCTAAAATGTTAGTTTGATCTTAATGACTTACAGCCCCATGACTTTATCACACGACAACAAAGGAAATGCAACGATACCTCTTCAAAGAATAAAAATAGAAAGAAAAGGAAAAAAGGAAAAAAAAAGACATTAACAGCGGGTTAAGCCAGACTGCATCTAAATTCTAGAATAGTTTTAAAGGCATCAACATGCTTCAAAGCAACTATTCAGCAAAGTGTCCTGAGAAAAAAGATCAGTATTAATTTCAATGGCCACACTGATTCAAACAAAGATGGTTGAAAGTGTGTCCCTCAGAGCCATTCATGCTATGTTACTCAGTTGTACAAACAAAAATAAGACAAGTTTCACAAAGATCTGATCTAAAGTCTGACAGGGTGTTCGGCACTATTAAGACGTAGTTAGAAAAGCACTTTATCTGATGCTTGACCCCTAACAGAACTGGTTACCCATGCCTAAATATTGAAATTAGAGAAGAACCCAGGGGACAAAAGATAATTTGATATATTGTGTTTTAAAGTCTTACCTGATTTACAAGGCAGATCTGGGCATACAATGGTAGGATCTAGCAAAGACACAGACAATGTTAGAGAAACGAAGGTAGAGAATAATAGCTTCTCATAGTCCACTGCATCAATATGTTGCTGATAAAGTTGGTTTCCATTGTGTGAGTTTACCTGGGCAGAGCACAGTTTCAATCTTGTCAATGAACTCCTCGGCCACAAGGTCTACAAAGCGTTTCATTTTCAACACTTTACTGTCCTGATTGCAGGCGATGCTCTTCAGACTCTCATTCTCCTCCATCTGCTCAAACATGTCTCCGATACCAATGGCATTCACATCAATACCGGGGCGCCTGTTCACATGCACCAGAACACACAAACATAAAAACAAGCGCTCAGATAAAACTTTCTTTGTCATATATTCTAGTCCCAAATCTCAAAATACAGTGGCAATTGCACCTGCACAGGTAGTTGAGCAGATTTTCGTCATCTCTCGGGTCAAAGCGTCCGTCAGTAAGGACAACAACGGTGACATTGGCTTTGGCTCTGCGGGTGTCCCTGATTAGGGTGTCGTAGGCGAACTTCAGAGCAGATGGAGTCCACGTACCTCCTGCAATCCAGTCTAGACGCTTCACTGCTTCCTGAACAGTGGAGAAGACGTGGAGAAGAATTAGCCATGAACATATGTCAATGTCCATGCTCGCATTTATTACGCATTAATCTTTCACACCACCACTTTCCACGCAGATTTCCAAATGTATAAACATCCACAGGCGATGAGATTGTGCGCACTGGTACGCATCTTTCATACCATTAATACTATATACACAGTCTTTTAAATATGATTAGATCATTAAAATTGGTTTGTAAGTTTGTGGAGTTCCTCTGCTTTAAAATCCTGTAGAATCTAAGGCTTTGATGTCGTCTGCTGTTTTCATTATCTTACCAATCTGTGTGTTTTAATGTGGAGATGCACTGGAAACAGCTCCATTTACTCATTCAGACGCAAAACGAGGGCAAACTGCTCTCTGCGAAACTTTAGGGTGTATTTGCGCCGGCATACCATTAGTGCAATGGTATACCATTAGTTCAATGGTATGCCAGCGACACCTGCTGATAGCCGCACCTGTTACGGTGTTTACTGCTCGGAAGCAGGGGACTGCTCGGTCTGCACTTCGGTCTGCACGGTCTACACAGCACGCAGGGAGAGAAAATAGGGAGAGACTTTTTCCTGGAGAACTATTTTGTGATGCAAATGTATTACTCTTTTGAACACATATTGTTTTGAGAAACAAAACTCTTTATTTTTTAAACCCCAGTCGACTAGCCGGACTACTTTCGTCAACGCAAACGAGGCCGGAACTCGGCTCACAGGACGCAGCAGGGGGTAAGTCAATGTTCATAAACAATATTATTAGTATCGGATGTCATATAGCTTCATGTCAAAAGAGGCGGACTATCCCTTTAATTCTGTCTAATATGAACAGACACACCTGATCAGGACTGATTGAATTAAAAACATTGGGGTTTAAGGGAGAAAAAAGCGCAGCCTGTAAATCTCGATAATCTGTACATCTGTATTCATTTCTCTGTATGTGCTAGCGAGACCTTGAAAGCAGTCAGTGAGTTGATCCTGGGGTCATTGGGCAGGATTGCCTGGAAGGTCCCATTATGGCTGTACTGAACAACTCCAACCCGTGTGCCTGGGAAAACAAATGACTGTGTTATCACACACTCAAGTTGGCAGTGATCTTGAAAGTTTTGGCATTGCACATTGTAACGCTGATCAGCACATCTACCTAGCTCTGAACCAGGGTCATTGGCAAAGGATCCCAGTCTGTTTATGGTGTTGATGACAAAGTTCTTCTCCAGGGTGAAGTTGGTTAGACCCACAGACTCTGAGCTGTCAATAACAAACACAATGTCCAGGGGTCCACAACGTTTCTCACAATCTGGAGACAAAAAAACACACCTTGTAAAGATCTGAGTGTTTTTTTGGTCAATGAATGGTCGTACCATGGTGATTAAACTCACCACAGCAGCCGCAGGTCTCTCTGACGTAGTTCATGACATCGCATTCCTGCAGGAAAAGACAAAAAGCATCATTATATTCATCACATCCTCTGTTAGTGTTTGTCAAAATTATGAAACTGTGATAATGTTAAATGTTCTCACAGTGAGGCCAGGATCTCCTTCTGGACCAGGACCACCCTGTTAGATGAGAAGAGCAGACTGAGACATGTCTCTGTCTTTTAGAAAGTGCTACCTGGTAGATTTCCACATACTTACTTTACGCCCAGGATCTCCTGCTGGTCCTCTGTCTCCAGGCTCCCCCATGGACCCTGGTTCACCCTGTTGGAAGTAAAGAAATGACTTAGCCGTGAACCCAGGTGAGAGGACAACTATAACTACACACAAGTAGGTACATACTGATTCTCCCGGTGTTCCTTTATTTCCAGATGGGCCCTTTTTACCACAGTCTCCTCTGCTGCCACGAGGTCCACGATTGCCCTTCTCTCCCCTGTCACCCTGCGGATCAACAATGAACATTTGTGTCAGTAAAGTTTGCAGCTCCAGCTCGAAAATCGGAGGTGAGTTCGTGTTATGTTTGTTACCGGTTGTCCCCTTGATCCTGGATAGCTGAAGCCAGGTCTTCCGGGGTCTCCCTGAGGAGACATAACACACAGAGTCAAGACAATGAAGTGCAGCAACCTGAAACCTGACTAAGAATGATGCAACCACAGAAACACACACACACACAAAGTTGTGCTTACGTTTGGTCCTAACGATCCAGGATCTCCTCTTGGTCCAGCATCTCCAGGATCACCTCTAGTGCCCTGAAGTTCAAACAGTGTTAAAGCAAGCTGGATGGGGTAGCTTTGAGTGACTTTTAGATATGACTCCCAAATGTGACTTTTAGCCTACATTTCTCCCAGGCTCTCCTGTTGCCCCCGGTGGTCCCCTAGGTCCTTGCAAGCCATTCTCTCCCTGTTTAGATCAAAGGAAGTTTACAATGATTGCAACAGGAACCGGCCAGGGGATAGATCAAAGCCATTCTTTCAAGCATATACTGATTAATGTGTGGGAACAATTTTTCCAACCTTTGGCCCTTTGTTACCAATCTCTCCTGAAAATCCTCTTGGGCCCTCTTGTCCCATTTCACCCTGTAACACATTACAATAAGTCTTCAGCCTCCTTGTGTTTCAACAAAGAAGCACAAGTGGATAGTAAAAAAATCTGCATGCAAAAAGGTATAACTTGTGGATTTCTCTACATGAATAAAATACCTTTTCGCCCTTCCCGCCATCTGGCCCTTGTGACCCCTTCTGCCCATAGTCTCCTCTTCTCCCCTAGAAAATAGCAGTCAATGAGGCCAACAGGCAGCATAAAAACAGAACATGTAGGGGAAGATTTGCCTGCGAGTGAGATATTCTTACTAGTTCGCCTTTGGCTCCAGGAATTCCAGATGGTCCCTAAGAAATCAAACAGACAGATTAACCCATGCATTCTATGACTTTCGTTAAAAGCATTTATCCATGGTGATGCATCTTACAGCGTTTCCTTTTGGTCCAGGAAAGCCGGGTGATCCAGGACTTCCCCTCTCTCCCTGTAGAGTAAACACCAGAGTTTAGCTTTTCACCTCAAGAGCTTGGACAATTTCAAAAAGAGCATCCTGTCACAGTTCTCTGATTTACCTTTGGTCCAACATCTCCAGCTGAGCCAGGGGAACCAGGTCTACCTGCGCGTCCAGGATCACCCTGGAGATAATTAAGCAGAATTTAATTATGGGCTGGATGAATGATGGATTGGGTTTTACCCGTAATTGGTGACAGGACAGTGTACCTTCTCTCCAGCAGTTCCAGGGGGACCACGTTCACCAAAGTCTCCAGGATGACCATCAGGACCCTGCAACCATTCAATACAGACCATAAACAGACCATAACATAGAATATTATAGATGCGCCAACATTTTTAAATTATAGTCAATGTCATACACTGTCGCCTGAGTCTCCTTTGCAGCCGGGAGCACCAATCCGTCCAATTTTACCCTGGAAGCAAGAGAAACAAAGAATTACATTGCCAAAGAATACCAGATGTCATTTGCAGAACAGATGCCCCCAAAAGTGTTGAACAAAAGCTGGTCTTCAAAGTTTTACCTTCTGTCCGTCCGTTCCATTACGTCCTGGAATACCCGCCTCACCCTTGCAACAAAAAATGTGGGCAGTTAGAAATTAAAGACAAGTTGTTTTCCCAAATGTATGATAATTAATGAGCCGAAATTCAAACAAAAATAAAAATCACCTACCCTTCTCCCCTGAGTGCCAATCTCTCCCTGTGGTCAGAAAAAAGATTAGTAGATGATTATCAGTTAAGACCGTCAGCAAATTTGACCAGACTTAAATTATTCATCTACAAACTGAATGCCTAACATCTTTATTAGGATATTCTGATCCGCGTAAAAGCAAGCCACAGCCTCACCTTGTCGCCTTTCAGACCTGGTTCTCCCTGCAGAGAGTAGAGAAGGAAAATCATGTATCCAATCATAGTCTGAAACGATGGTAATGTTTGCTATGGTGGAGTGGATGATGGGCCGGTGAAAGCCTCTTACTTTGGTACCAGGCTGACCGATAGGACCTTCAATACCGGGGTCACCAGAGCGACCCTTTTCTCCTTTTATTCCTCCTGAGCCGATGTCTCCTTTAGTTCCCTGCAGTTAATCAATTCAAAGGATAAAAATATAAGGGAGGGTCGAAGTGGCTGGTGTGTACTGTGAATATTTGCGTGTGTAAAACTTACTTTCTGTCCTCTGTGGCCTTTTGGACCAGGGTGCCCTTTTCTCTCCAGACAGGAAACCTTGTAACACTGCATTATGCAGGACATGAAAAGAAACAGTCAGAGACCATGCAGAACCCAGTATATATTTTATTGACATGTCCATTAGTGCTTGGGCCTTACCTCTGTATATGCCAGATGTTTCTGTGAGGACAGAAAAAAAACAAGCATGAGCAGGGGGTCAAAGCTATACTTCATCTGTGTGTATGTTTGTGTGTTACCATGCTCTTGATGATCCGATCCATGGTCAATGTATGTATAGTGGCTCTGCCTTGGCTAAGATCCACAGCCATGAAGTTATCCCTAAAGACTGAAGCTGGCGAGCTGGCAATGTCCATCAAACCCGTCTTCTCAATGTTCGTCGACGCTGCCACAACAAAGATTCGGATGCCCTTGTCCCGAGCTTCCTCTGCTGTCATCTTAATACCCCCACATGGGTTTGCAGTCACATGGCCATCGGTGATGACCACAGCAAAGCGGAGAACTTTGGAGACTGACGCTGAGAGCTGCATCTCCTCGGATGTTCTTTTGATGGCACAATCAGTGTGGGTGCCCTTGCCCAGATAAACGATTTTCCTGAGTTCCTGGAAAAAGTGACGATGTTGAAAGGTGGTCATTTAGTCTCAAATGTTGAATTAAGAACTCAGAATTCAACGTCTTATCATGCTGCTGCAGAGTTAAAGGAAAAGACTGACACCAACTAGGTCCTGGCAATTAAAGACAAACCTGCAACAAAGAGCCTGATGACTGATTTAGAAATCTGTACAAAGACTTTAGTATAAACAAAAAAAAAAAGCACATTTTAGTTTTTTTTAAGCTATTTTTTTCATGGGGAGTAGGAGGGATGTAACCAATGTGTAACTATGATTGTAGAGGGGGAAAAAATACTGCAACATTATGATTATTACATTATGAGTAATGTTTCCCCCATTTCCAGTTAACTGACTGCTGCCTCATGGATACATGTGTATTTAACAGACATATATGAGACATATAAGTGTGTGTGCACCCCTCTGCCAGACAGTGAACACCCTTTTTCGCAGTTTTTTAAAGCACCCACTTTGACATAAAATGGCAGAGATGCCATTAATGATGGCACACTACCTAAATAACACACAACCTCTGAAAAAGTCACAAGTGATGTTGGTGTTTACATACTTGTTCATGCTAAAATGGCCTCAGTGAAAAAGGTCTGTTTGTACAAGTAGGATTACTTGCTCGGGGCTCAATGTTTAGGCAGTCACATCTTGATTACATAGTATAGACATATTTATTAGATATATTAGGGTTAGGCTGTCCACAGTTTTTTGGATGTAAATGTAATGACCCAAAAAGGAGAGTCTCACAAGTGCACGTGTGTGTGGATCTGTGCCACTTACCTTAATGAAATTATCCTTTGGTCCAATGCTGCTGAAAACTTTTTGTGTCTCAGAGAAGTGCAGACCACCGATTTTCCAGCTGATCTGTACGACCCCGTTAAGTTTTTCATCTTTCAGTTTCTCTACAAACTGCTCTGTGAAAACCTGCAAGAAAAAGACCCCTGTGGTCAACAGTGGTTTGTTTTAAGCAACACACCTTCTCCCAACAGACTTTTTGACTTGTCATAACCAGAGGAGCACAGTGTTTCCAAGTGCCTAACAGTGTTCAAGAGTAACAAGTTACATGCAATTAAATGCAAATACTGTAGTTTCCATTCAAGTCGCTGTGAAAAAAATGGTGAATAAAACTAAAGTTATGAATAAAGACATTATAAAGGAGTTATATCCAAGGAACAACTGTTTTTAATACTTTCATTCACTTACTCTTTTCTTTTAGTGTCTCTCGCTTTTCATGCTTTACAAGTATCAGAAATACTAAGTTAGCATTAGCCAAGTCATTTCTGATCACAGTGAGGCAATAAAACTACTCGGTTAACATTAGGAAAAGATCAAAATTTGGGCTAACATACATTCTTTTCAATGCCATTAACACATTACAGCATGACATTTTATTGGTTGTCAAGGTGAGATGACAACACAATGACAATCACTGGTATGTAAATGGAGAGATTCTTAGAATTATTAAGATGGCAAAATGATTGGCAAAATTTTGAGTTTTGCTTTTGATTAGTTCTGTTGTTTGAATCGTCACTGCTTCTTGTCTAATCTATGCAAATTGCCAAAAGCACTTTAAGTTTATCATGCTTGTGACGAGCTGACCACACCGAGGCCGGCGGCCATGTCATCAGAAGACAACGCCTTTCAGTGCTAAAAATACAAACCTTTCTAAAAGTGTTTATGGTTATGGTTTATTGTTTGCTCAACTAAAATGCTGCCTGTCAACATAGAAAATACTCAAACTTGAGAAAGAATTTTTGAGATAGGTTAAATCAACCATATTTCTGTCTATTACGTTGAAAATGTATGTTTAATTTCCATTCATCACAAAATGATGTGTTGGCAAGTTCATGAAGTTAACAAGAATCAATGTTGAGTGTTATTGTGAGATTTACACAGTCTCAGAAGGGCGAGGTCAGACAGGCATTAGTAACCCATCTTTATTGTTTTTGGGGCGGAGCAGCACAGCTTCTTCGCATGGACTTTGGGGAACCAATGGAATGAGAAGCTAACACAAGCTATGATGAGAAGTTGACAGAGAGAGTGAGCAGCTGGCTGCCACGACGTGGCTCTGGGCTGAATGAGCTTGCCCCCACCAGCCCCCGGCTAACTTCCCCTAATAGCTTTTCATTTAGTGGTGGTCTGAGATGTGGGTAGCACTAGATTAGCATATTCATAGATCCAAACTCACTGAATGCAGGACATGATGCGACATTATACCCATGCTATCAAGGTGTTGAGTTTTATTTTGTTTTAGTTGTTGTTTTCGTATTGCAAAAGAAAATCTAACTTTTTGAGTTTTTCAGTGATTAATGGTACATAATAGTACAAAAATACATTTTTCAGTTATCATCTAAATTACAATGTGTAATACTAATAAAGATGTATGAGAGAAGATTACTATTGAAAACTAAATTTTTATTCGTATCTAATTATTTTTCAAAACAAATAGTTTTTCTTTTAATTAGCCTTA
Source organism: Odontesthes bonariensis (assembly GCF_027942865.1). Taxonomy (NCBI): domain Eukaryota; kingdom Metazoa; phylum Chordata; class Actinopteri; order Atheriniformes; family Atherinopsidae; genus Odontesthes; species Odontesthes bonariensis. The sequence goes on along the minus strand of NC_134519.1, from coordinate 28,066,241 downwards.
CAATTAAATATTTCTTCCGGGTACTCCGGCTTCCTCCCACTGTCCAAAAACATGCATGTTAGGTTCATCGGTGTCTCTAAATTGTCCTTAGGAGTGAGTGTGAGCGTGTATGGTTGTTTGTCTCGTTTGTCTCTGTGTGGCCCTGCGATGGACTGGCGGCCTGTCCAGGGTGTACCCTGCCTCTCGCCCATTGACTGCTGGGATAGGCTCCAGCCCCCCCGCAACCCGACCGACGGATTCAGCGGTATAGAAAATGGATGGATGGATGAAATATTTCTGTCTATGGTATATACCCAGCAGGTCCTTAAAACGTGAAAACGGCCAATTTACAGCCACGAAATGCACATCAAGATCACACTTATTATTTAATAGGAGATTATTTAATTGCGTGAAACGACAATGGTAAAAAGGCAAAAAACATGAAGAGGCCAAGCAAGTTTGGGACAGAAGACGAGAACAAATGGCATTTGTGATGGCTGTCTTCAACTTGAACACTAGATGTCAGTAATAGTTCCACACTATTACTTCCCACCTTATGGAAATACTTGCAAGAAAAGTATTAAAAAAATAATCGCAAATGATTTACATTACTTTGATTAAGTATTCACCATACATTACTCATTAGATAATTAACACAGTTCTGAGTAATCTATAAACTATCAAATCTTCCCGATGCTGCAGTATTGGGAAAAATTCTCAACTTGCTCAACTAAATGAAATGTAGTTAGTTTTATGCTACAAATTAAACTTGTTGTAGAGGCTTGTTCTTATTGATCACTAGGAAATTGCTACTTCTTACACTGAAACTCCTCTCCAGCCCACTTGCTCCTGTTTCCACAGCTGTGAATATCCATGTAGTTGAAATAAATCCACTCCACAACTTTTGAATGAGAAGTTGAAGTTTTACTCCTCCTCTTGACACTTACAAAAATCTAAATGAATTAACTTAAATATAAACTGCTGAACTCAAGGCTTCTAATATCTGCCGGAGGCGCAGAGCTGCAGGTAAGAAAACTGTTTGCTTCAATAGTTCCTGGCGCTCTGAAGGGAGAAGCGCAAAAACATTTTCTAAGGTGGCCGGCTCGGTCAGTCCTTAAAGCGACAGTACACCTTTTTAATCTATAGGTAACAAATATACTAAGAACATAAATTATAATTCTTTTAACCTTTCTATGTAATAGTCATCATTTTTACCATGAAATAAACATATCTATTAAATTATAAATCCAAAATATATGATCTATCTTTTTAAGCATTAATTCCTATTCATATAAACATAAAGTCTTCTTTGGCCGCTACACTTGTGTCTTCATTACTATGACTATCCCAGACAGTGTTTAAAAAGAGAGGTTTAAAAAAACCCAAAAAGAAAGTAAATTAATGTGGAACCTTGATGCTCTCCACCAGTGCTCCAGGTGGCGACTCCTGCAGGGCAACGGTCTCAGACGTATCTATAGTGAAGTACACCTCTATGGGACACTCATTGGTCTCTGTAGGGAACACACACACACAAAAAAGCATTTTTAAACCTCATTCTTAAATGAAAATGTGTACATACTGATGTTGCGCCACTGTTACTGTGGCTGTGAGGAGTTCAGGATTTGTGGCACTCACGGTTGCACTCTGCATTCTGTGCATGAGTCAGGGCTCCAAAAAGAAGAAAGAACACAACGGCCTCCAACCGTAGCATCTTTTCTCTTCTCCTGTCTGACAAAGAGATACCAAAGACAAGTTTAAGCCAGAAATGTGTTTCTCACTTTTTCTATCAAAGTCAAATAAGCGGGCAGTGGACGAAAAGGTCAAATAAAAAGAAAAGAAAAGAGTGAACTTAAAAAATACAAAAATTTTAAAGCAAAAAGAAGAATGTGTGTGAGAACAACCCCGCACCATAAAAGCCCTATAAAGTAAAGCAGCTTTTCATGTAGCATTATTCAGTTCTCACCAAAATGTCTAACATTACTTAACATTAAATTCTGCACCGGTTTGACATTCAGTGTCAGGCAAACAAATGTCTTACTGTCGAGCAAGGACCAAAATGGCTGCCATATGGTTATGTAATAGGTTTCAAAACATCACGGGAGTCAAACATGGCTCTATGTTTTGTGTTTGAAGATAGAAAATAAACAATTTAAAAAAAAGGGGGAGGGGGGGTGCAGAAGCTAGAATAATTGAGTTGCAAAAACTAACACAGTTACCAAACTACAGCCAAAATCTGTTAGAATTCAATAAGCCTTTTTTTTTTACTCATGCAGGCCTAAGGTTATAACTGTGACTTATAGTTTAAACAAATACAAGTTCAAGTCTAAAACACGGCACTGATTATCTGTCACAATGTAGCATTTTTAATCCTTTCAAGTTAAGGAAAAAAAAAAGGAAAAACTAATTCTGTGGAAGTCGACGTGTAAACAAACAGACTGGCTACATCTGGGGATCAGACAGCGGGTCATTTTTATTATTAATTATAATGAGCCTCAAATTTGGTTTCTAATCAACTGATTTTACAAGGCCTCAGTCTAATGCCCTCCAGGGGACTTCCCCCTGCTCACATCAAATGTGTGCTTGTCAGGGCCAGATTAAGCCTTTTTTGAAGGCCCTTGATGCACTGACGCTATCTCCATCACACACGTGTAGAAAAGAATTGCATATATGTGCAGAGTTCACTTTAACTAAGCAAAATCACATGTAAGCGCAGTTAAACAGAATCAGCCCGAACTAGTCAAAACACAGGGCAGCGCCACGGTGCAGCCTAGAGGCAACAAGGTTCGGGGCTTGCAAATGGTAGTCAGCTGGGACTGCTCTATGTGGAGTTAGCATATTCTCCCTGTCCCTGCATGGGTCTTCTCTGAGAGCTCCTGTTTCGTCTCACTGTCCAAAGACACGGCTGATTAAAACATTGGTGTATCAAAATCGATGGCATGTGTGAATGTAAGTATGCCTGGTAGTCCCTAGGTTTGTTAGCCACATGATGAACTGGCAATGAGAGCCAAATGGAACTGTGACAGCTGAACTTTGACCTTCTCTAAGATGAAGGGCGTTGATAATGGTAGGCACTGTAAGCGAGGCTTTTACGGGCTCGGCTCCAGGGACGGAGCCCAATGCTCATAATGATGCTGGTTGTGTTGAAACACTGTCTGTGGAGAGCCATAGCAACGTGTAAAAAAAACAAAAAACAAAAAGAAGAATGTTGTTGCATCCATCTTCCTGCATCAACCTAAACATCCTACACCCAGCAAATGCCATCCACAGCCAACTGACACTGCAGGCCACTGAATCTATACACTGTAAAAACAAACTGTCAAGTGGAAAACAAGAGAAAACACATTGTTCCTAAAAAAAACTTTTTTAAAGTAAAGCCAAATCGCTTCTGCTAATCATCACTTATATTTCTCCTTAAATGATTCATTTTAACCACTCAACGCATCCTCAGCCGCGCGCTTTGCTGTGGCTCCCTCCAGCGGACAGACAGCTGTGCGCTGGGAAGCAGTCGCTCTTGCAGATGTTCAAAATCCTCTCACACTGTTCAGACACTGAGAGTGTGTGAGAGTCCCCAAAGCCCCTCTTCACTGCACAGGTGAATAACACGGACAATATAAATAGAGCTAAGCAGCAGGTAAAGCCAGTAGTAAGCTTGTAGTTTTTCCACTGGAGCTGTGCAGCCAGTCCAAACTGCTGTGCGAACAAAGTTCGAGAGAAAACGCCAAAGAAAGTTTCAAGAATAGAAACAAAAACAAAAGTAAACAAATACTTTTCTTTTTGTGAAAACTGAAGAGGAGTAGGAAGCGAGACAGATAAATTTGGGAGAAAGATGGAATTATGAGCTTGGCAAATTTTAATGCGTAAAAGTGAAGCTTACCTGAATCCTTTACAATTTCAAAACTTCGTAAGCAGCTGCTCCGCGGCTGATTATATCCTCATCTCCACAGGACGGAAAATTTCAAGAATTAGGAGGGATACAGGAGGAGAAAGTGGAAAAGAGAGCCCTGGATGCGCGTTTACTTCCCGCACAAGAGTCGTCCGTTCGCTCTCCTGTCCTGGTCCAGCCCCAGCTCCAAGCCCTGATCCCTCCTCCTCTACGCGCGCGACTCACCGCAGCTCTCACTGTCCTCCGCTTGGGGGCGCCGTGGCCCTGTTGGAACCTCTGCGCGCGTGCGCGTGTTCCCGTTGGCTTGAGTATTGATGTTACTAGCATTCACCAGCATGATGCGATGCCAGAGTATCTGGCTTCTCTCCTCGGAGAAGCATAACTCCACAGTTTGTAATGTCCGTTCAGCATCAGGAGATGGACGTGGCCCGCGGTGGAACACATGGCGAGCCTGGGGACACACTTTGCGTTCATGCAGCTCAGATAGAGCATTTAGGACATATATGCAGTTAATCTCAAACATGTGGAGGTGCTGAATGAAATAGAACAGGACAAAGAGCAGATTTGTGCCCCAGCAAACTCATAAACACACACGCGAACTGTTACCTATCTTGTGGTCTGTTTCCAATTAGAAGGCCGAGCAAGCGGAGTTTACAGCTGGGGTAAACACTTGCAGCCTGGCCATGAGTCTCCCCATAATGTTTATCCATTTGAAGGTGCTCCCATTACTAGTTTGCCTATTTTTATTTGTCAAACTGTTTTGCACATGGTGGGAGGTCTCACTTTGGAGAGGATTTGAAGTGCCTGTTCCATCTGCACAGACACATTTACATTGTAAATGTAAAATATCTTTTATTTCATTACATTGTTGCTGTTCATACATGTAGGGCTTCCATGGACACAATATTGTGATATTCAGCACAGAACACTGTCAGTTTGAAGCTTCTAGATGCTGGAGATGAATACTGCAGAGGAGGTGGACTAGGAGGCCAAAGAAAAAATTTAGAATTCCCTCAAAAAGACCTTATAAGGCCTTAGAACCTAAAGCTTAAATGCTTGACGGTGCAACTTCCGAAGTTGCCGTCTTACTTTAACTTAATCTGAAGGTGTTGTGTGCTGTTCAGTTTTGAGGTGTTTGGAGGCGAGACATCAGCCAGCAAGTATGGAGATGAAAAGAAGAAGTGCTGAGACAGACAAGAGGACGAAGAGAGGGAGAGGGCCAGCTGTTGACCAGAGTTATTACTGCGGAGTGCCTCTCTCTGTTCTGGCTGGCGGGGGAAGAGTTTTTCCTTAAAAAGAGAAGGACAGAGGAGCAGAGTAATGTGTGTGTGTGATGGAGAGATGTGGAGGTGGAGGAAGAAAGGGTGGATCGGACTGAGTGTGTGTGTGTGTGTGTGTGTGTGTGTATGGGGGGGAATCTGGTCTCTCTTAAATTTGTGCGTGACTCATAGAACAGGAATGGCCTTCCTCTCCGAAAAGAATAAACCAGTCTCAGCCTTTCTGTCTCTGCCTCTGTTTCCCCTTTTCTCTCACAGACTCCCTCTCTATTCTATTTCTTTTTTTAAATTTCTCCCACATGGAGCAAAAGACCCTTTCAGGCTGGAGAGATTTCTGCTTAACCTGTTCCAGAGCCGTTAACAGCTCCTCCTCCGTAAAAAAAATAGCCACAACTATTTTCCTTCACTCTTCCACAGAAAGAGCTTAATTTGTTTCATGTGCCAACAAGGCAAACAGGCAAAGAGATGACAGAAGGGGAGAAAATCCTCAAATCCTTTTATTCAAACAGCAGGTTTATGTCCATACGATCTGCAGGCAGCATAGATACACAAAGTGACAGCTGTAGAGGTTATTTGCAGTGCTTTCTGTATCTGTGACAGTCTGTGTATGAGAGTGATGCTTTCCAGCACTGCTTGTGAGCCAAGGAAGCCCTGTTTAAGAAGACATACAATATTACAATGAAACAGACAAGATGACATTGACCCCCTTTTTCTGCTCCTCTTTTTCCCCCAGATGTGCTTTTTGTTCAGACAAGACATCTGGGAGTCATTATCTCAGTGCATCACACAGACTAAATTGTACACGCATGATCATGCAAATTTATGGTCAAGACCAAATGTTGTTTCCAGTGAATTTCCTTGGAAGAAACGTTATGCTGAGGCCTGGGAGTGAGGCAATAGAGAGGTCCCATCGCCGAAGCTTCAGAAAACGAGAGGAGGGAGGAAATTGCAGAAAAGCTGCAAAAGAGCCAAGCCATATTTTCAAAAAGCATTTCCTCACACAAAAACACAGCCACATGCACACAAATCATACAGACCAACATGCTGGCATGCTGTAAATCATGCACAAAAACATGCATCAACTCTCAAATGGACACACCCATATACTTGTACACACCCAAACAAACAAACACATGTAAAAAGGGCTCTGATAAGCACAGTTTTGGTTCTAAACTTTCAGGAATGACTCTGACACAGGAAGCGATGTATCAAACACTGCAGACTGGGCGTCAGCACAAATGCACAAACTCAAGAATAAAACTGTTGCTAAGAAATGGAGATCAAAGGGGCGTAAGACAGAGGAGGTTTTGAAACCGTGGCAGTTCCACAGAAATTCTGCTGCAGCCCTTAGGCTCAAGTCTAATACAAAACATGTGTCCTGTTGAGCAACAGAGACAGCCATATATGTCTCTGTTGAGAGACAGAGACATATATTTGGGGATATATAAATCTGCAAAATGTGTAAAAAGTGAAACACAAATTGAAAAAGGATTTTGTTGTGGTGATAAAGCGCTCATCTCTGCAGGAAGAATTCCTTCTGCAACAAAGTTAGAGGTCAGCTAGGCTGCAGAGCAGCAATCCTGGCACCTGAGCGAGCTGCACTCAAAGCCAGCACACAGGTTTTGTGTTGTTGAAGACCGATTCAGCTTTTTTTTTTTTTCATACGGGGTCATAGTGGGTCAACATACTCCAGTGCATCTTTACTGTTGGTTTTATTGTATTCTACTCACTATAAATACTGAAACCACAGCACATGGTGACCAAATTTGCAATCATTGAGTGCAATAGGTCATGCTAAAAGTGTAAAGTCATTCAAAATGTCATTGCACTGAACAAGTTAAAAGAGACATCTACAGTACACTCTGTGTTTACTCTAATATCAGCATACTCTATGAGGATAATAGAAAAAAATGGAAGTCGGAAGTGAGAAGTTGAAGCAAAGCTCACAAGGCTTTAAGGTGTCATTAGCTAGGTCACCTCCTGATCAGTGTGTTTATGGTCATATTGAAAATAAACCTATAATAAAATAGATCATACTCCAAGATACATAACTTTCAAGTTTCACTTTTCTTTTCCTTTTTTATTGTATTTTAAATTTGGTCCCAAAACAACCAACCTGGCAACAGCGGAATGCCAAACTTGAAAAGGCAGATCACAAATCAATCGCTGGATATCCATTCATTTGCAAAGCACATCTTGGTTGCATTGTGTTACCAAAGTGTTGCAACATAGGCAATATTAATAGTGGTTATAATTCACGTCATCTCAATCTTTGCCAGCTTCATGAAACAATCCACAAACAATTCACAAAGTCAGCTTTGTGAAACCATTCACAAATCTGTTTCTACTTCCCTTAATGTGTATCAAGTTCTTTGAAACAGGCAAAAATCACCTTAAAAAAATGAAATAAATCACCTTTTTTTTCCCCATTAGTGCAATTTTTTTTAATTCTGTAGTTTACGTTTAAGTTTTCTTATTCACATCTTCTAGATATGAATCAAAGACTGGCTCATGGCTGAGATCAGCGGGGCTATGTCCATTCTATATTTACACTCTGAACTGATGCTACACTGAGCTAAATGCTAATGTTAGGTAGCTAACATTAACAATGTCTTTACAGTAGAAATACATTTTACAGCACGGTACAAAAACTGCCTGTATAGCTATTTTGTCTATTCATAACAACTATAAGAGGGGGTCAGTTTTTATGCAATTTACTTGTTAGAATTATATTAGGTCAGGGCCTTTTTGATTGACAGCGGTATTCCAGTTTGGCATGTCTGCATGGAATTAACTCGTAATAGTAATTAGTAATGAAAACTTAACTCTCACCAAAGTAATGATCCCAACTGAATTTGGTACCTACTTTGGAAAATGTACATAGGTCCTTCCTCAGACACACTGTTTACATATCACATGTTGTTTTTGCACCAAAAGCAGTGTGACTAAACAGGCTAGTTTATCATTTTTGTCAGCCTCACACAAAGGCTCTGAGAGTGAGCTCCCACCTGTCTTCCAAGCAAGAAAATCAATCAGTCACATCTCTTTTTGTCTGTGATGTTTTTGGAAGTTTATTAAATGTGTTTCGGTAAAGAAAAAGTGAGCTGTGTCCACTCTTGCAGCCTAGACCGCTGCAACCTCATGGAAAAAATAGCGAGCACCTGGACATTATGTTTTTACCAACGCAAATGAGTACTCTTGACCACTGCAGAAGTACTTTCAAACAGGACTGAATGCTGATTAAACACTTTATGTCTGCACTCCAAAAAAACCCAGATGTCAGCAGGTTATGGTGACTATTTTGACCAGTGTAAAAATTACTGCAAAAACCCCCAATACGGGACTAGTTATGTATTTAGTGTAGTCTCAATTTGTCAAACAGGAATATGTGGTTATCTTTACTCATGACTTAAGTGTGTATGGTATCAATAAACTCAATCATGCCCCTATGGTATTTTTTTCTAAACTTTATCTGGGCGGGGGGGGACTTACTGTATCAGACTTTGAAACCCTCTGGTTTTACGATTCTACCTCCTGGTTAAGTAATGATCTGTAAAAATATTACGCCAATGACTTTGAATAGGGGGAACAAACCTGAAAAAAAATTCTTGAAAAATGTTGTGGCTCAAAGCCTAGCCTAGCGTTTTGATCTAAACTCTGTATACCCACAACACCAATGCTAAAATGCATTTGAAAAGCAGGTGTTCTTGAAACTCTTGTTTTTACATTTTGACTGAATGATGATGCTAGATTAGATGAGATTGGCATAGACTAGAAGGCCTGGTATTTTCTATCTCCATTTAGCTACTGAGCCTATGTCAGACAATCAGAGACAAGCTACGGATAGAGTTTAACCTGGCCATTTAATGGGACCGGCATTGTTCCAATAAACATGCATAGACATTAGACACTCTGACACCGTGGACTGTTTGAGAAAGCATTTTGCCGCTTCTTTTTGGCATATCAATGTAGATGTAAGCAGGGGGCGGTTCTAGGAGCGGACCGACCGGGCAGGCGCCCGGGGCGGCATCGCGGGAGGGCGTAAATCAGTGTCGGACCACCACTGGATGTAAGTATAGCTGAATTCACTGCAGATATATCATCTCTTAAGCTATTTGAATGGTGTTTTCTTGTCGGACGAAGCTGTGGCTCTAAAATCAGGATTTTATTTCAGTAGAATGAGAGTGGCTGCATGGTGGTGTGATGACTTGCACCGTGGCCTCACAGCAAAGAGTTCCAGGTTTGAATCTCTACTGGGGTCTTTCTGTGTGGAGTTGTTCTCCCCATGATTTCACAAGGCCTCCTGCATGTTGTGGTACTCTTCAGGTACTCTGGCTTCTTTCCACTGTCCAAAAACATATAATTGGTGATTCTAAGTTGACCCAAGATGTGAATGCGTGTGCATGGTTGTTTGTGTAGTTTGTCTCGGTGGGGCCTTATGATGGATTGGCAACATGCCCAGGGTGGACCCTGGCTCTCGCCCAGTGGCAGCTGGGATGGGCTCCAGCCCCCCTAGCAACCATGAATTGGATTAAGCAGGTATTGAGGGAAGGGTTAACTGTTCGAATCCTGGCCGGGGACCTTTCTATATGGAGTTTGTATATTCTCCCCTTGTATGCATGGGTTCTCTCCAGGTACTCCAGCTTCCGCCACAGGCCCAAAAAACATGCATGTCAGGTTAATTGGTGACTCTAGATTGTCCCTAGGAGTGAGTGAGAACGTGCATGATTGTGTGTCTTGTTTGTCTGTGTGTGGGCCTGTGAAGGACTGGCGATATGTCCAAGGTGTACCCTGCCTTTTCTCCCAATGACAGCTGGGATAGGCTCCAGCCCCCAGCGACCCTGAGTTGGATTAAGCATTAAATTGATGGATGGATTGGTATTGATTGAACAGAATGACAGTTGACACATTTGAGGCGATTGCAAGTTGACATGTGGCCTTAAAGGTGGGGTCTGTGATGTTTTCTGGAGCATTTTTTATCATATTGTCTGAAAACCTCCTCACGACCCCATTGCATCCACTAAAACTAAATCTTTTAGTCCATTGTAGAGGGTGTAGCAAGAGGAAATATCTGACCAATAGAAGTAATGATGAGAGTTACTTCTATTGGATTCTGACACGCCAATCAACCGTCAGCCCCCCTCACCCCTCCCCCCTGCGCGTTCACAGACTTGTGACTCCTTCATGTGTTTTCGAAGGCGTGGTTTCGAGGGGTGGGCTGAAGGGAGAGGCAAGATTGTGTATTTTCAAAAATATAGCTTGGAGGAACCGTTTTTCCAAGATCTCAGACCCCACCTTTAATGCACTGATTTTTATTGCTTTATTGCGACTTTAGCTGTATTATTACACACTTGCACTTTCCCGTTTTTACAAAAAGTTGGGATTTTTGAGCATGTTCAGAGCGCCTAGGCCCATTTGATTCTAATTGAGCGAATGCATGCAGGAGTGATTTGAACCCCAACCGCATGATCTGGGTGTGTTAGCTTAATCTAGTGAAGATCATTTTAATATTATCCCGTTTGGACTGACTAATACACGTGTTTTAAATGTCCAGCTTTGGTTGGATATTCAAAATGGTAATTGTAGTCTTAGAATTGACATGAAAATTTAAAAATATTCATTAAAATGATAATACATCTTTCTTTACAAAGCTACAAATTGCACGTTTGAGTTTATACGTAGACAAAAATGACCACAGAAACTTTGGTATAGCAACCTTTATTGAAGGAGCTCGTACAACACTACTGAGGCTATGCACCCCAGCTACAAAAATCTTGAACAAAATGGTCAGAGGCTGATACATTGAGACCAGTAGCACCACAGATGATAGCTAAAGTTCAGCGAGCCTCCAAGCCCCTGATGGCAACAAATCTTGACAAACTCAGTTGTGGGGATCTAAGAGGAATGCGTGTTTTACTGTGTGTGTGTGTGTTTAGGCTCACAAGACCCACAAGGTTTACTTCCCAACTTTCAACCATGACAGATGTTTTGCTACCTAAGTGATGAAGCGCGTGCGTGCATGTGTGTACTTGCTTTTGTGTTTGAAAAAAGTTTCCCTGCTGCACAGATGAAAAAGAACAGGTTTCTGTCATTCTGTTGCTTTGGCATTTGAACGATTGACCCCAGCACATCTGTTTATGGAACAATAGCCCAAAGCTAAACATGCTTGAATATGCTGTACATGCAGTGGGGCTCACACAAAGGGACACCCGCACAGACAGACTCACACATGTTGAGTTAAACTCTTCTCATTAGTGCCAGGTGAAGTGCTGATGGCTTTTATTTGAGAGTCTGTCTGATGTCACATCCTGTTATTCCCGTTGTATTAATGATCTAATAGAGCTTTCAAATGATGCTGAGAGTTTACCTCTCATGTCACGAATGTGTTATCACTTTTCCAATAAACCTTTCCAATAAAACTTCATGGCTGCAAAATTCAAAATGAAACGATAGACCAGTCAGGGACCACCTTTTTGGTTTAAGAGTTATACAGGTGCAGGGAGAAGAGAATGTGTACATTTTTGGTTCACAGCTGTAGTTGTTCGCTTGCTTTTGTATTATTGTGACATAAAACATCCAACACCACTTAAAAGGTCGGTAAGAGCCATACAAAGAGTGCATATCAAATACTTTGATAAGCAGGAACTCCGGTCCTGGACAGATAAGACAGTACAGCTTTAGTGATCTTTAAATCCTCACAAGTTGGAAGAAGTAAACCAAAGCTGAGGGTAATACAGAGAGGCATAGGCACCAAGTAGAAATCAGCACAGGTGAAACCTTGAAATCAGCTTTGAACAGGCCATTGCTGACATCTCTCCAGGACCAAAGTACTCCGTTTTGAATTGGGACGTTTTCTCCCTGAATTTTACCTCAAAAGTAGAGATAGCTCCTGTTTGTGTACTGTCTCATAATTTCTGAATTTAGTCGGTAAACATCAGCACATTCACTGGATTAGGGTAAAACTGGAGGATCCTTGGAGGATGAAGTCAAAGTTAAAGAATTAGATTTGGTCATATTTACATTCGTCTGCCACACAATCATAATTTTGTAACATTTAGTTTTTATTTCTTTAAACATACTTGAACACAGTGTGGTAAATGCGTGAGACTGAGAATATTCAATAGAATGGGATTAAAAATCTAACATGTTTGTCCTGTTGATCGAGGCTCTGCACTTAGGGCAGGGACACCTTGCGGCTGACAGTGTGGTGGAAAACCCCCTGGAGCAGAGAGGGGTAGTCTGAGACATGGAACAGGTTGCGATGACCATCGCTGATGCTGTCTCTCTTCCCCTTGTTCACCAGTATGTTCAGGTTGACTTCGTTGATATGGCTGCCAGCAGAGATGACGAAAATCCGAATTTGCTCATTGTCCAATTCAAGAACACGCTGCTCCAGGGAAGCCCTTGTGACACCCTGAGACCCGCCGTCAGAGAACAGCACCAGCTTCTTCCAAGCTCCCAATGCATCCTTACGTTCACGGAAAGTCTTAATTGCAAAATTAATGGCCTCTAAAAGATTGGTGCTGTCATCTTGGTAGCTTGCTTTTTTGATGCTCGCAGAAAGCAACTTTAAATCATCAGTCAGCTCCACCTCTAGTTTAGGTTTCCTGCTATACTGTGCCACGCCAACTCTGACCCTGGCAACACCCTTTCTCTCTGCTGTCAGGAAACGCTCGGCCATACGTTGAACAAAGGTCTTGGTTATCTCGAAATTGCTGTTGCCCACACTGGAAGAGCTGTCCATCATCATCAAAATATCGGTACTTTCAACGAAAGAGACTGCAACACAAAAACAAACAATAATCTCAATGCATCTGAAACCCTTTTTTTAGAGGGTCTGCAACAGACTGGAGAGACAACAAGGTGCAACACAACTGACAAAGCATTTATGCGATCACTCACACATTTGACAAGAAAACTGCAATACATTATTGCAGTTGCTGATTGTTTTATGTTTTAATCAAACTCTTATTTACTGTGAAAACTATTACTATTGCATTTCTTATTTAAATCAAAATTCAAACAATTAGACCATATTAATTGTGGTGGTACTCCTTTAGTTCTTCTTTCTTTACTGTACCACTTCTAGAGTCAGTCGAAAAACACTCTTTTTCCACGCGAGCGACGAAACATGACAACTTCCTTTGTCCTCTAAAATGTTTACTTAAAAACAACAAAGTGAATGACAAGGTCCGACGCACGGTCAAAAGACTGTTACCTCCACCATGTTCTGACTCGAAGCTTAAGGTACACACAGTCAATTACCATAGTTAAAGCTGCGGTCGGCAACTTTTTTTTTGTCATATTAGCTTGAACTGTCATGGGATTCTGGAAGTAGAATATTAAATAGCTGTTTAGGAAAAATAACAAAATCTGTAGCTCCCTCTGGAGCCTGTAATCATGCTTGCAAAAATCGAGCGCTCCCGGCTGTTTTTAATCAATCAAGTTAGGGCGGATGAATTTTACCAATGTCAATCACAGCTTGTGCACACGCTGCTGACCGTGAGTCTGCCCCAGCTTGTGTGCGCTCACACTGGTGTGAACTCACGTGCACAACCTCGTCCACAGAGGGGGAGGGGTTTGGGGGCGATACGAGCTTGTTAGAGGTTGGGGGAGGGACCTGAAAGTTGTATCAGTTCGAATTTTCCGACTTTAGACTCGCAATTTTGAAAACCTGCCGACTGCAGCTTTAACGTTATATAGTGACGTCACATCAAAGGATTTAGAACATAGAAACGTTTTTTTTTTTAACCTTTTACACATTACTAATTGTGTATTCTATACTAACTAAGCCTATATGAATTACAATGAAATTATCATTGTCTTTAACTTGAATTATTATTGCTTAACTGGCCCTTACATTTATATTTGGTCAAATATTATAAGCTCAGCCAAATGCAACTTAATATTGAAAATAATAATAGACTTACTGGGACATTTGTAGTCTGGGCATGTCTTCTCTAAAAGAGAAAACAACAGGGAAAAAGACAGTTTAATGGGAATTCTTAAAAATATTCAGCAAATGAAATAGTGTGTGCATTTGTGGTGCTGTGTTGTACTTTGACAGATCTGGCCTGTGAGATTTTGTAGGAAACTGTCCTCCAGCAGCCCAGCAAAGGTGTCCATTACAAAGGAAAAGCCTGGTTTGGGGTCATTCGGACACACCATGGAATTAAGCTGCTCTGGGTTGGGCTGACGTCCTGAGTAGTCCTTCACTCCTAAACCACCCACCTAGAGATGAGCATTTTTACATTAGCCAATATGAGCGCATGATATGAACAGTTTCAGTAATGGACAATGTATACAGCACTAACCTGGAGGTCTTTACCACAAAGTATGTTGAGGGGAACCTTGTCCCTGTCAGTGTCGGAGCGGCCATCAGTGAGAACGAGAACAACTTTGTTATCGTGCGTCATTTTTTGGATGGTGTTGCTTAGAGCAAAATCAAGAGCCTCGCCTGTGTATGTGGCCTCAGCCAGCCAGCGCATGTTTCTCACTTCCCTGCACAAGAGCACGCACACACACACACACACATAAGGAAATGTGATTATCAAAATCAAAAGCTGTCTATTAAAACAACTGACATTTAATGACAAAACATAAACTGAAAAAAAAAAGAAAACAGTTTCATGTTAGCTAGTAATCTTTTAATCAACTCTTCAAACAGTTAACTATGAAAGTAAAATCTAAAAAAATAATTTTATGGTTTTAAGCTTTTTATTCATTCAAAGGAAATATTTTCACATTCCATCAAGTAAGGCTGTTCAACTACCTTGAAGATCAAACAAAATCAGCCATAAAACGCAAATTACAACTAATTTCCTTTACGTTTACCCTTCTTGGGGATCCCTAAATAAATTCTTCAACAATTTGAAGACATGCTAGTGTTAAATTAATAGATTGATACCTTTACAATGACTGGGTATAACGTACAGAGCTAGAGAGGAGCGGTAATTAGCCTATCACATTAAATGGAACGGAAGCTAGCGTGACTCTTTCAGCTTAATCACATACTACTCAAGTAAGAGCGTATAGAAAAGAAAAAAAGGAGATAAAAGATGGACCTAACCAAAAGTGACTAAATTGTAACGCTACTTTAACAAGCCAGTATTGTGCTAAAATCTGATCTCACGCATAATCTGACCCCAGTTTCAGGCTAATTTATTCAACAAATTATAAAATTTCCAAATATAATCAGCGGTGTGTTTATTTTATGAAGTCATGTGCTGGACCTTAAAAAGTCACTGTGTTGATAATAAACGTGTTTTTATTTTGAATCTTGTTAAAGATGCGTTTTTTTTTTACTTGCAGTGGATTGATATGTTTAAGATTTGGTTATGAGGATTAGAAATGGGCTGAGATATGATTTTAGTGGCTGAGACGGATTGAGCGTAGAAACACTATTCTGAAGTAAGAATTCAAGGTCTGTGCGTATAAAAGAGAGCCACAGAGCAAGCAAAAAATACAATATGACGTCCTAAGATACTGACTTGTGACGTCAACTTCATATTCTCTATTGGGGTCATATTAAGGAGATTAAAACAGAAGAGCAATTCAAAATTTCAATAAATCAAGTGAGGAGAGTGACTAAAATGTTTCTCTGTGTGCACAATTTTCAGTGCTATGTCCTTAAAGTCCTTCTACCTATTGCTACACTTTGTGTGCTAAAAGAGAAACATTTTCTTGAATGATAAATGAACTACAGTTTCACCCACTCATTATTAACCGTTTGGCACATATCGACTGTGCCACCACTGGTAGCTCGATGTGGTCTCAAAATTCAGACTCCAGTTATGAAATGTCACACTTGTTCTCAATATATTTCCACTAGAACTGGCACTAATCCCAAAAATCTGACTTTATTAGTAAT
The DNA here is from genome assembly GCF_027942865.1 of Odontesthes bonariensis. Lineage (NCBI taxonomy): Eukaryota > Metazoa > Chordata > Actinopteri > Atheriniformes > Atherinopsidae > Odontesthes > Odontesthes bonariensis. Next base: position 28,050,232 of record NC_134519.1, on the reverse strand, counting down.
GTTTAAAAAAGAAATTGAAAAAAAATTCCATAACACTTTAACACAAATGGGACGTGCCAAACGCTTGTAATTGTCTGTACTTTTGAACTTCACTGCCACTTTAATCTCCTCACTAATAATGACATTCTTTAATGTCATTCTACTGTAAAGAAAGAAAATGTGTTTTTTTTTTTTTTTTTTGATGGTTAGGACTGGCAAGGTCTCATTCTGTTTGGATAAATACGGCGCTTTCATAAAATTGTGTGAAACGGAGAAACCTTCTGGAAAGAGCTTGCTATTTTTTTCACAGGTTAAGCAGAACACATCTTGCAGCAATCTTTATTACACTGCAATTTATCTCATTGTTGGTAAGGAAGTAAACACAGTAGATATAAAGTCAATACTGAATTCGTTGGACTTCTAACACACCGCTTGTTCTACCATTAAAAATCATGGTGAATAACTACAAAAACTGGGACATCACGACAGCGTCAAAGAAAAAGCCAGAAGTAAAGCATTAAAGCAGGCCGGCAGGATATGTGTGAACTCACTCTTTAAAACTGTTGACGTCGGTGTTTAGAAAGATTGCTTCTTGGGCTTTGGATCCACTGTACTGGACTACACTCATATTGGAATGGCCATCACCAAACTGGAAAGAAAAAAAACACTGCATGGTGAGTGAGTGCTTTGGTTTGGTGTGTCTGCGAGCATGTGTTTTCCTCTGTCAACATTTCTGCGTCCCACCCATCCTGACTAATTACATCCAAACTGGAAGAGGAGAGTCACTGGAGAAACATAAAAGCATGGTCCAAAAGCCAAGACAATATCTTTCATTCACACTTTCTATTTTGAGGTCTGATCTCAAAGTAAGCATTTTGTAACATCTTGGAAAAGAGTTTTGGACAACTGGCTCAAACCACAAAGGTCAAACATCTGTCATCCCACAGAGGCTGGTCAAAGTGGATAAATATGAAAACCCCAAAATCAAAATGCAGTGCAGATAAAAGATAGAAATGACCTGCACTCGGTGGTCTTTAACGAGTCTGTCAATAACTGTGACGATGAAATCTTTGGCAAGAGCAAAGTTGGAGGCACCGATACTCTCTGAGCTGTCCACAATGAAAGCCAGATCCAGAGTTGCACACTTGCACTCTGAAGATACAGAAAACAGACACATAAACAAACCTATAAAAAAAAAAAACGGAACAAAAAACAACTTCAGAGTGGCCACAGAGGGTGAGGAATAATTGAGATAATGACTCCAAACTTACCGCAACAAGCTGGGAAGAGATTACAAGAGGATGAAAAGAAAAACAAAAGTCAAAGTTAATTAACTGAGAGACGAAAAGAAACATAAAAACAACAGAACCTGAGTGACCTGCCTGATTTTCAGCTGCCTATTTGGTTTATAGGCTCTGACTTGGAAGCGGAACAGTGTTTTATCATAGAGCACATTTGGCTTTATTGTTATGAGCGTGCGTTTAATTGTACGCAAAAAAAATTAGGCGTTTAACTTACAGCAGAGCTTCATGATTATATCCAGAATTTCACATTCCTGTGGACAGAGGTGAAGAATACATTACAGTAAGGCAATGCACCGTTACATCACACGGCATTCAAACAAAAAAGATTAGAAATTCCCAGAGTGTTTCAAGCTGCTCTAACACAAACAGAAAAAAAGACCCGACAATCATGATATTCTCCTTTGAAGTCTGAAATGCGATGAGGTTTAGAGCTGAGTAAATTGGATGTGGGGCTTCGGACTGAAAACACAATATCAGTTCCAGATTCAACAGTACCGCAGCCTCTAGAGGGTATTAAGCGGGTGGTGCTTAGTCGATTGGTCCTGGTACTAAAACAAGGGCAAGGGTTCAAATTAGACTGACTGATTACCCCCCCCAAATACTCACATCAGTTCCTGGTGGTCCAGGCGGCCCAGGAGGACCCTGAGGAGAGACAGAGAATGAATTCAAAGAGGACAATGGTTCATGTTTGTCAGTTTAGCAAAAATGTGTCTGGTCTGAGATCAAGACAACAGGGCCAGTCGTTCAAAAGTCTTTGTATTTTAACTGGAATTGGAAAATGGGGGTTTCTTTGGAAAGCCATTTCTACTGCAACTGCAAACCAGATTCCCACAATAACTGAACCCACATCCACGCCCACACATTTGTGTGCACCGCTATCTTTCTGCAACAACAGATGAATCTTCCAAAAGTCCACTGTCACAGGATTTTGTTTTCTCGCTCAGCTGCAGGGGAGCCATCTGTTTTGTTTTTAACAGACATTAAAACTTAGTTTAAGAGCATTCTTTTGTTGACAAAGACGCCAGCATAGCATGCATGTGTGCACACAAGCAAGCACCCAGACACAGTCATTAGAGTGAGAAAGAGAGACACGGCCGTTCATTTTAGAGAAGGGAAGCTTTCCCAAGAACACATGACGTAAACTCTTCATGCGAAAATATGTGGGAGAGACGTGAACCAGAGGAGAAGGAGTGAGAGGAAGATAGGAGAGTGAGGAAGAGGAGAGATCTAAAGCTGGAAAAGTGGGACTGAGTAGAATTTGTATCATGGTTTGCCTGAGAGAAGATGCCTTCAAACACAGTCTTCTAATATCTAGATAAGATCCAATACCACAAGCTTTACTTGCCAGCTGGTGAAAAGAATGGCAAGCACACGATATAGTCAACATACAGAGAGCAAAATTCTCTTTTTTATGTCTTAACGAGCTGTTTGTGTTTTTGCTCTTGAGGGATAAGATTAGCTAATGTTAACAGTTACTGGGTAGCTATGGAAACCCTCCCTGCCTTTAACATGGGTGTGTCTGTGTAGTATCTCACTCATTCAGGTCATGGTAACCCAAAGTGCTTGAAATGAAGGCAGTCCAAAAGAAGCCCAGCATGTTCTCTTCAAGCATTCGATGTAGCCACAGTGACGTCACTTATTGGTTTTCAGACTAACATTTTGAAGCTTCAAGTTTGTTATTATAGAGTCACCACTGTGACACTGTGCAGTTGCATTGGGTAACAGCTTTCTCTGAAGGTGGCCACGCCTTTGGCTAATACATATTCTAAGCACAAAGGTAGTTTAAACAGATAAAATATACAAAAATTTTCTTTGTACAGTTATCACGATCAATAAAATGCGCTACCGTGACCAAAGCTCCTTTTTTTTTTAACCAGACTATAAAAGTTTATCTCTGCTGTAAAGTTGTATTTTATCATAAGGCAACAAACTTACTTATGGAGACATTAAAGAAACATTAAAAAAAAAAGTTTTTACACGTCGACTTAATTTTTGAGTCCCAGAAGTTGCTGCTTGGAAAGGACACAGTGCTGATGGTGATACTGCACATAAAATATCCCACAAAGAGACCAAAACCAATAATTAAACTCATAGGGGTGTGTACCTCTTCCTTGGAAGACTATGTGAAACACATCTGCATTGATAGGGTACAATTCAGTTCAGGCATGATACATTTTTGCACAGAACTTTTTGTTGCTATGTGGTTTAATGCAGTCTGATATATTTTGTTGCCTTTTATTTTTCATTATAAATGACAACAAGCAAATTCTATAAATGTGGTACGTGTTGGCGTTACACAGAAATATTCAGAAATAGCAAATATTCAGAATTTAGTCGATTTGATTTGATGAAATTCAGCTCAGTTCAAATCAATAATACTCTATTAATTCTCAAAGGGAAATCCTTTTGTTTCAGATTAAATCATAGATAAATACCAGGGGTGAAGAGACACCTGACTGAAGGCACTTACTACATTGTGTTGAGGATGTACACTTTTGTCCATTATGTTAACTTCTATGACGTTTTTTTTCTTTTTTTCCAACTCTCGGGGCTCCAGAGAAGTCCCCAGCACAGAGGCAGCACTGTTTATCGGTTTGTTTCATTTCATTCATTCATTCACTGGCTCAAAAATATAGATACATCTTTAATGGGACAGGTAAGAGTATACAATTAACACAGTTTTTAGGTTAAGCAATCAAGATTAGTGTTGCCAATACTGTGTCCAAGCAAATGGTGAAATATGTTCATGACATCCCATTTTATTCCTAAATTAGGCCAATTTAACAGAATATCATGATGTCACAGGTAACTTGAGATAATACTTCATCACACCCAAAAGAGATTTGTGGGAAAGTTAGTCATGAATTACACAGTAGCTCTTCAGTTGTGGCCAAAAAATTCATTCTTCAATGGAACTAAACATTTACACAAGACTTGAAACTCTCCTCAATGTGTTCTTGACATCAATTTCCCATGAATGGGACTGACAGATGGGCAATCTGAAAACATAATATACATAACGCTACGACCGTCACCAGCACGGAGGGCACACAAAGATGCAACTGAGCCATGCTGACGGCTTCCACTTTCATCGCGGCCAAAACAGATGCAACTGTTTATTGCATTAATTGTCATTATGCTGTAAATGATCACTTGAACACCAAATTTGTATCAACCTGCAGATGAAAATAGTTTTCTCAGGTGCTTCAGGACCTTGCACATCAGACTTTAATACAATCTCAGTGACTTTGTCGAATCATCAAAAAGAATCATAGAAATTATAATGGGGTTTTATGGAAATCCTCAAACTGAGGCCATTTTCTACTGGTTTTTACCCAAAAAGTTCAGTTACGCTCTAACTATTTGGAAATGTGAGAATATGTTCTAGTTTTGAGCAAGAAGCCGACTTGGCATGCATACAGAGCAGTCCCACCAATATGTCAACTATCATACAAACCTACAATACAAAAGCACGCATACACACAAAGTAAGGTTCATGGTATTCTTACCGGATTCCCCTCAGACCCTCTGTGACCTTTGGCCCCTTTAGGTCCGGGAGGCCCTGGTTGGTCGTTCTGTGAAAAGAGAGAAAGAATGGAGATAAAACAAAAGCTAACACACTTAGTTTTTTTTTTGTTGTTGTTGTTGTGGTCTTTCTCAAATCAACACAGGTCTATATTTAAACTACAGCCTTGATCTTTATATCCTATTAAGCATGGATGTTGTGATGCTATGCGCTGCTAAAAGGCAGTCGCAGTCTACAGTAATGCACAATAGTTTTTATTGCAACCTCGTGGGCTTTGTGCCATGTACATGTGCTTTATACACAGGGAACACTTCAAATGAGTGGAATCCCCGCTTTCTTTTCTCATCTGTAGGATCATGCAAGTTGTACACAATACATTGGGGGGTTTGACTAAAACCTTTTTACTGACAACATAAGCCATGATCAGATTTCATGAAAACTTTTTCAGGGCCAGCGTTTAACTGTCAGCACCAAACACAGCTTGACTAATGTAATAAACAGAAGAAATTAAGCTAAGCATGTTAAGAGGAGTTGTTTGTAAGACTGAAAATCGCCGCCAAGACTTCTGTAAATATGATCAATTACAAACCAAAGAAGTGAAAAGTGAATTTATGTTATGCTGTGTCTCATGGGGATAAAATTGAAAATTGCATGAAATTGACTGAGAATGTTATGCAGTGAGAAACATAACAGGCTTGCGTTGGGGCCTAAAAATTCTCACAATGTAGAGAATGGAATTTTAGCAATATAGGTCCAACCATTGAAATAAACTATATAAAAAAAACAAATCCATTTCAAGCAGATTCAGAGCAGCTGCAGGGGGGGAAGAAAAGCCAGAACAACTGTGGCTGCTGCACGTTGACTGACAGCTGTTTGCTGTGAGATTATCTCCAGACTACAGAGAATAAAGAGCTCAAAGAAGCATAAAAAGAAACATGGCATTTTGTTCTGCTTGAGAGCAGATACCAAATTCAAGGGTATTACTTTGGATAGCAAAAGTCCTGTTCTTATAGCGTGGCTGTTGTGCTTTTATAGTCATACAACAGTTATAGCTCAACTAGACCAATTAATTGGACTAATAAGTATACAAGTGTACTGAAGCATGTCCAAATCCCAGTTGACTTATGGTATCTGGGACCAAAGCAATTGACACACAATTTACTTGGTGATAAATTAGCAGCACACCAAGCACGGAGTTGGACAGCTCCATACATTCATACGAGGAATACGCATTCCTTTAAAAAAAAAAAGAAAAAAAAAAGAATTTGATGCACACTATCCCTTGCCGTAATATTCTATCGTTACCAGCTTCTCTTCTTATAACTGAGTCAAGGCCCAGCATGGAAACAGCGTACAATTTCAGAAAGATTAACATGTATTTTAATATTCATGTTTTAGTTTGACCAACACAAAGATGAATTGTTAGGGAGAAGGCATTGCTGTAATGCTGCCAACCACCTTGGTTTTGAAGGTGGTGTGTTCATATATATATATATACATATATATATATATATATATATATCCTTCACATGCGGTTCTAGTTACTGCAGATTTTCAACTTCAAACCCTGTGATGTAATGAGTTTGGGCTTCATCAGCTACAGCTACACACACATCCGGACCCCTGATTCTTTGGTGTCATATTCAATGAGTCAATTCATTCCAAAGCATGTTGGATAACACTAAATAGGTAGAAAAGTTGGTCTCCACCTTCACCTTCGCCAACTCACCCCGGTCTAAACCCTCCAGTCCTCTCTGGCCAAAGCAATACTTTTCTCTGAGAGTTTCATACATTTAGAGGACTTTGCTAAGAAGTGTGTTCCTGGATCTTGTGACAGTGTGCTGTTGAGAGACCAACAGGCCTGAAACTAATTAGATTTTTCTGCAGACTGTCAGAATTTTCAGAAGATGTGTGGCTTGTGTAAAATGGATCCATTATTTTTCTCAGATACTGTGGGGGTGAAAGAATCTTCTATTCGAAATAACAGACCCAGAAACGGCCTCTTACCAACTAAAGGAATGTGTCAGGCAGAGAAAGACCCTGTGCCATAAGCCGTTTTCCCATATAAACACCAGAGATGTTCTTGGGAATGTGTAGGCAATTTTGGTTACTTTTAATGCTCCAATGAAAATCTGAGCACATACATTGGCAAGATATAAGACAAAAGCCATGCTGTGGAAATTCCTTTGTTTGCTTACCGTTCCTTTATTTGCCAATAAAAGTGGATGGGGCTCTTTGATAAGCTGTTTAAATTAATACCATGAGTGTTTGACAGCATCCAGTACTGACATGAGAGTTGAACGCAACGAACAGGTAAGCAGAAGAGTATGTACGGTCTTTAGAAAAGGTCAGGACGGCAGTGCATGTGGGAAAATGGCTAAAGACACAGGAGATGCTCTTCTGTGGGCGGACTCATGAACAGTCTCTGTTGACAAAAGCTGGACATTTTAGCTAATTATGAATCAAAACTATTACGACAACTAGTCCACTAAGATTTACTGTCTTAAACTGTGAACAATTTCAAGCGTCATCGATTAGCAATCTAGGTCAATATTTTAGCTTCAAGTAGCTAATGATTTCCTATTTCGCCGTTTGTTTGTCTTTTCTCTTTGGAAACTTTAATTGCCTCCTGTTTATGTTTTTACATGTTTAGTCTCACAGTGTAGAGTTAAAGTGTTACAGCTCACTCGGCAAATGGATGATTTCAGATCAGAACTTCAGCTTTATACTTTCACCACTCCTCTGTGTAAACAAGTGGTGCATTCCATGAACTCTTGAACCCGGTCGTCAAAATCATTCCCAATTTCCCAGTATGAAAAATCTCAAGAGTGGATTCTCAGTATGAAAAGTCTCAGTCTCAACAAGACTGCCCTCTTGCATAAAAACTGCCGATAACCTGGCGACGGCTGCATGTAAAAGTGGAAATATTAAGGAAAAATCCCATTTTGTCTGTAGTTGAGAGCATATATTTGGGTGTCTGAAGTCACTACTAACTCAAAAACCCAGAAACAACACAACTCTGGCACTTTGTTGGGCCCACCAAGATTGAAAATATCCCTCTCCCACTCTACCTCCTCTAAGCCTCGACCACTGAGCCCCACTTGCTCACATCACAAACTGCTAGAATGATGAGGGCAATTTTGCATGGAAATGTTCTGTGGTCAGCTGTGCTGAGGAGCATGCATGCAAAATTTACCCCCAGCCTGTTAATGTTAATATATGTTAAACGCATTAATTAATGATAGACATGCATCACTACAAGGTACACTGTGTTCATCTCCTACTTCATCCAGCCTTGTTACCAAGCATCTGTTTGGGAGTAGTTTCTCAGTCTCTGGCCTTCTAAACAGCCTGGTCTTGGGAGAGGTGTTTCGGTAAGGATGAGGGAAGGGCCACTGTTCTTAAACCAACAAATATTTTGACCAGAGCCTGGAAATTGCGTCTTAGCACTTCTGTCAGTTTGTTTCTCTTATTAAGTCGGTCACACAGTCCAATCTCTTTTTGAGAACAAATTGCTCGTGTGTCTATACGCAAAAATAAAGTGTAATGTGTTATTAACTTCTGTTGCTAATTAGCTAGCCTGGAACAATGAACAATGTTTTATAACTTACAACTGGAACACGGCAAAGTCATTCTGGGCTCCAGTCTCCAACTTTGACGATAATGGAACGTGGCCAAATACCCCTGGTTTGGAATCAATGTTAAGAGATGATTTTGTATGCTTTGGCTCACTTTTACGGACATAATTTACTAATTATACATTTGAAACTGTTTTTGAAATCTTTTCAACAGGTTTACAGAGCAGCTGAGTGATGATGTGGTGGAGGGTTGGTTCGGGAATTGTTCTTTGTGAAACTCAAATGTCAAAGATGAAGCTTCCGCACATTTTTTTTTTTCTAAATGATGTGGTTTCACCTTTAAAGTACTTGTGCCTCTGCAAAAAAATGTTTTCACAAATTTTATGAGCCGTGTCCTGTAGGCTGCTGTCACAGAGGGAAATGACAAAGGGACTTTGGAAAAGGAAAAAATTTCATTTAAATGCAGCTGACTTGAACCAGGGCTTAAAGGGTTAAATCTGGCGATCTCTACGGATACAGATGATTCACACAAACATGCACACACACTCACTCACTCCCTCAATCACTCACTCACTCATGTACACAACCAAAAGTGTAAGGCAGTTCCTTCATCGTTTCAGCTCATTTCCTGGTATCCTTGACAACGACATATACACAGCTGCATCAGCTCAGAACCCTCCTCCCCAATGACAAACACGCACAAACACACACACACACACACACACACACACACACATTGAGTTCAAATGTACAAAGTATTTCCAGCTGCTGAAGAGGAGAAGTGTGGGAGCAAAACTGATAGTTGCAAAAAAAAAAAAAAAAACTATATCCAAAAAGCAAACCGCGACACATTTTAACCAAAGATAAACATGAAAACTTGACAAGTACGATCATCTATTTTTTCAACTGGTAAAATACACAAACAAAAAAAAAAGAAAGTTTATGCGCCCCTAATTCAAGACATGCGACTCAATTCCAGTCAGTAATCTCTGCCAAGAAAAGGACAGAGGCAAGAAAAAAAGATTTTGATCAAAAGGGAGTAGCAACTTGAAATTAGAGGCAGACTCACATCGGCTCCTTGATCTCCAGGCTCTCCATCATCTCCTTTGCTGCCAGGAGGTCCCCTGTTACCCTGAGGGCCACACAGCAAATGTTCAGAGGTCACAGGGGAAAATTATCATGACAATCCATGTTACAATGTTGGCACTTCAAACAGATTATCCACATCCATTGACCATGTCTAAAATTTGTAAAAAAGCAAAAAAGTACTAATTAAGCCCAGAGAATTCCTTTCAATGTAAGGCTGTCTATAGAACGTCAGTGAGCTATAATACTCTGTAAACACTCTATATCCACACCAAATGCATTATTGCTATCAGTCTAATAATAAATATGCATTCCAACATCTGACAAGAGTATATATATATATATATATATATATATATACATATATATATAAATATATATATAAAAAAAAAAAAAGTCCAGCAATTGCTTGATTTTCAAGTTAAAAAAAAGAATTATGGGATATAACCTACCGGCTCACCGGGGTCTCCACGGGCCCCGGGATAACCCTAAAAAACAAACAAAAAAAACAGAAAAACAAGAACATTAAAAACACAGAAATGTTCAGATTATGCCGATAACCATAGCACAAACAGTGGCTTGTATAAGATGCAGAAAACTAAATGCAGCACAAACCTGGAAACCAGGACAGCCTATTGTGCCATTTCCTTGGAGACCATCTGGTCCCTGAAATTAGGAAAAAAGAGAGAATTTTTCAGATCAATCTGTGTGCAAACACATATGCAAACCTCATGGCAGGGCTGATGATGGATGGCACACTGCCTCTCCCCCCTCCATGTCTCTCTGACTCACCCTCGCCCCCATCATGCCTCTGTCTCCTGGAGCTCCTTTGATCCCCCTTGGTCCTTTTGGTCCCTGAGTGACAAAGGAACAGATAAGATCAGAAACATGCAAAAAAATATCAGGTTCTCACTGAAACTGAGTTTGGGTGCACATGGGAGTGAGTACATGTGAACAAAAACTCAGAGTAAAAAACTTTTAACCCCTTGAGCCCTTGGAATTTTCATCACTTGACCAGAGTGACATTTGAAAGATATAAACAGCCTTTTTGACAATGAGTCAGCGAACACCGGCTCTGCTCTAAAAATTGCAAACACAACATTGCCACACCCATATTAGTCAGTGTAGGGCAAAGCTGCATTTTCATTGAATGTTTCAAACTGAGCAAACTTCTAAAAATGGAATCAGGTTTCCTTGTAATATGTAATCCAATCCAGATCTGGAGCAGGGATAAATGGTCAGAGAGTGACATCTATTCCAGGATTTGGCATGCTGCTCCCTTACAGTATCTGATAATGAGCTTACAGTCATTTTAAAAGCTTATTAAAGGTAGCTGTTGATATTTCCAGAAGACAAGAATGATTACAACAACTGCATTTCAGTCTCTGATACAGCTAACGGCCCATTTTTATTGATTTTGGAGCAGAATTCGCAGGGTTGTAGTGCCAAGTAGAAGCTCCTTTGCTTCAGGCATTGTTATCTTAAAAACAACTTAACTTTTTTTCCCTAAATTCTCTCTCTTTGAGCGTTGTCCTCTCCAAACGAGCAAGAAAAGGTCAGCCAAAAACACAAATGCATCAATCTCTCATGTAAAATAAGAATTTCAACTCTGGCAGATAGCGTGTTTTTACTGGATCGCTTGTGGTGATCACATGATTGAACTTTTTTTTTTTAAAGATTTGTGCCCTTATTAAGAAAAGGCGACTCACCTCTGGTCCAGGTGAGCCTTCGTCACCTCTGTGGCCGGAAAGGCCGGCCCTTCCAAGCTCGCCCTGGAAAAAAAACATAAATGAGGCATAGTTACAACAGCAGCATTGCGTACAATAATGAGCCAAAAGACAAGCAACAAGCTGTGATGCTAAACTTTTAACACAAAACCCACAGCAGTAGGATGTTTATGCCGGCACTGTTTAAAAACTGTAGCTCCAACGAGCCCTTTGTGTTGCACCTATAATCACCACTGTGATGTCACAGAAACTGGAATGGACAATCGACATGAGTGAAAATGAGGTATTTTCACAGTGGAAGGCCCAGCATGTCACTTATTCCATGTTTTCAGTTCTTTTCAGTTGCTCGGTATTTACTGAGCACTGATGACGACAGAAAGCAAAAGCACAAAAGAACCATTCAAACTTCTGACATCACGGAGGTTACCACAGCTACTGCATGTATCTTATTATTTTCATTACACTGCCTGGTGACCTATTAAGAAAATCATATTGAGGCTTTGGCTCAAGCAGACGGAGAGAAGAACTGAGTCAGAGGGGAAAGAGTGAGTGCTGGTGTTCCCAGAAGGGAGCAAATGCTGAGAATGAGAAAAGGGAAATGGTGCTGGGAGGAGTGGGCAGCAGCAATACGAGGCAACAGCCAGGTTCGCCTCTGCTGAAGCTTCAGCCTGGCGCGCGCTTCTTCAACGTGAAATATGGACCAACGAGAAAAAATTCCCAACCAAGTAGGGGGAAAAAAGGAGAGAAATGAGGGTGATTCATTCCTACAGATTTTCAAGCAGTGCACGTAGCTCCTGTTTGAGTCTGTTTTCACGTGAGTGTTTGGTTATGTTCGAGTGTGTGTCTGAGTCTCTTACAGGGTCTCCGTTTTCACCAGCTGTGCCCTCCCGCCCTGGTTCCCCGCGTGGTCCTGGCTCCCCCTGGCATGGAAAAGAACAAATGTTGAAACTGACCAAAAGGATTTAAAAAAGTAACAACACACAAGTAAATCAAAAGGAGCGACGTTTTAAATGAAGTTAGATTAATGGGAGTACGTATGGGAGAACATGGAGGCGGATGCTCTACAAACAGCATGAGCTCCCCTAACATCAGTGTGGCTACTGTTGACCCAATACATATGCCAAACTGCATTTCCAATGAATTTCTGAGGAGGAGGAGATGCTGGAATCAGGTGGACCCTGAGGAACAGCAAATTTAGCAAACTTCATCATCATCACTTACTGCGTCTCCTTTTGGACCTCTGTTTCCACGGGAACCTTGCTCCCCCTTCTCTCCGTCTTGTCCCTAAAAGAGATTTGAAATATGTTGACACAGACTTTGGCAGCTCTTGCGCACAAAGACACTAACTTAAAGTCAATATTAATCATATTTACTCTCTCGCCGGGAGTTCCATCTGGCCCAGGTGGTCCCTGAAACACACACACACAAAACATGAAATCAGAAGTTCTATCAAATGCCATGAACTTGATATTTTTGATGTCGTCCAGAAGACTCGTCACCTACATCATCGCCACGCTCTCCTTTGTCTCCGTCGGCTCCCCGAGGACCCCCGTTACCCTGTCACAACACACAGTTAAAAACCTGCCCCTTTCTTATCTTTTGGCTTCCTTCTGTGTTTCTCTCCACTTACTTTAGGACCCTGGGGTCCGTAGTCTCCAGGCCGTCCTGTTTCGCCGTCTCTTCCAGGATCTCCCTGAAAGAAGCCCACAAGGCCTTAAACAAAAAAAAAGAGAACCAAAAGGCAACCTGAGATGTTCATGAGCTCCAGTCTTTATATCTCACTTTTGCTCCTTTGCTCCCATAAGGACCAGGGTCCCCCTTCTGTCCAGCCGGTCCCGCCTTGCCCTGAAACCGCACAACACAGAGACAGTTTCAGAGCGTGATGATAATAAGCTGAAGCCACGACACTCAATCTTGGAGGCTGCAGTACTTGTATGCTCATGTATGCGTGAGTGCTGGAGTTTGTTTACAGAATGACTATATCACTTAATTCAAACAGCCTGACAGAAGAGTATGTAAACAAAGCTGTGATTAAAGAGCAAGGGGCCTCTGTGTGCCTTCCTCTGGGGCTCCAGACGGAGGGCGTGATGTTAATCAGGGGACATTCTCGAAAAAATAGAAATGTGGCTAATCTGTAAAACAAAGAAGCCAGAGCCTCAGGCGGTTACGGAAGGGGCTTGTCTGAGAACAAGACCAGCAAAATATAAAAAGCATGTTCTACGTAGTCATGTCTGATTGGCTGTGCGTTTGCATCCCTTCAGACTTGATCTCAGTGTCATAGCTTGTGAACATCTGATGATTAGTCTGCATCTGGCTGCAATTCAAACCGTCTGCAATCTAGTGGAGGTCGAGTCAAAGCAGTGGGATTATTCTGAGGTTGAAATAAACAAACTCACATCTGATCCACCAGAACCTTTACAGCCGGAAAGCCCGCTGAAACCAGGTTCACCCTAATGAGGGAAAAAAAAAAAGATTTTAATCAAGCAAACACGTTTATCAAGCAAACAACAGAAAGAGCTGCTCTGATAGTGCTATACTTACTTTGTGTCCGTCAATTCCATCCCTGCCCCTTTGCCCTTTGTCGCCCTGAGATGGAGGAACAGATGGAAGGGATAGAAATAAGAGCGTTGGAGTGAGAAGGAAAAACCTTTCAGAAGAAACACCAGTGGAAAAGCATTACGCAGCTCACCTTGAAGCCTTTGTGTCCTCTTTCACCCTACAGAAAAAGCACACACAGAATGAATCCAACAGACTAGAAAACATTCTGAATATTGTTTGAAAATACATACTTTTTTGTAACTGATAATACCTTTTCTCCTCTGGTACCGCGGTCTCCCTGGAAGCAAAAATACAAACATTATTGTCCTAATGATGAGCAGCGTCATGGTCCGACATGAAGTGGGTAAAGCCTGGGTAGAGTCTCACAAGACATCATCGTTGTGGATGTCAAGAGCTTGCACCTAATTAACTTGTTAGAGGGAATGAATATCTCTTGACATTACTCTTGGCCGCTTGCAAAGTAAATGATGCAGGACAAGCATCCAAAAAGACACAATCAGAACTGTTAATTACCTGCATCCTAAGCCCTCACTGTGACCAATATCTAATGTATAGCTCTACATGTATAGCTTAAATGAATAAATTATATTAAGTTACAACAAAAGCTGGATGGACATGGTGCCGGTAACAATTTAACCAGTGCGGTGTCAAAAAATGCTGCAAATCTCAAGTCTACGCTCTTTTCCAATGATATCTATTTAATTAAGGCTTAGGTGCACTCTACCTTCATTCCACTGTAACCAACAGGACCAGGATCACCGATGTTGCCCTGCAACAAAGAGACAAGAATGTTAGATCACCTGCATGACTAATCCAATGGGATGGGTTGACCTCTGCATCTTCTTCAAGTTTGCACCCACCTTGCTACCGGTATCTCCCTTCTCTCCTGGTATCCCTGGTCGACCTGCCTCTCCCTGTGGAGAGGGAAAAGAATATCAATGAGTTCAGTGGGTTTCGGTTGAGGTCTATGTATTTCAGCGTGCCAAATTTTCAAGATAGATATCCCACATTAGTGCCAGAGTCTCCTTCGTCTCCTTTGTCTCCTCCGGGAGGCTGCAGACCAAACAACAAATTAAAGATGCAACTCATCAGGCAACAAAGGACACATGGCATTTGTGATTGCTACAAGTTTAAGAAAAACAAGAATACTTACATTGCAGTCATAGGAGCAACACTGAAAAAAAAAAAGAAAAGAAAAGTTTTAAAGCAGGAAATCTTACTCTGTGTCCCTCTGTTAGAGAACAGCTGGGGTGAACAACATGTCAATCACCTAACATGCAATTTAGACCATGAAGGAGATAGAAAAGTTGCTGAAACACTCCTAATCTCAGCCATCTTAATTAGCTTATTTATGTAGTTATTCAGCTTCCTGCATGTTTCCTCAGTAACAGCTCCTTGTTTGCTGAGTATGTGAGAGTTCAGATATCAGTTGAAGGGTCAGTGACAAGACTGAGCCTGACTGGTCATTTAAACTCCTAAAAAGCTTACATCTAAACATCCTAACTGCAGCACATTTGAGTGAGATTTACTGCACTAAACAGTCAACCTAAGTAGCAACGACATAGACAAAATAAATGTTTTCGTGGAGAAATCTGGGTTATAAACATTTTTAAACTGTTAGATGCAGCTGTAAGACAAACTTTATGTCTTGGCGCACGCTGAATCAGCCAAGTTCATAACAAATGTTTGATTGTTTAGCTGAAAAAAAATGCTGAACAACAACAAAAAAAAATCTTAAAAGAAAGACCTACCACATCCTTTGTCTCGTTTGTCTGAAAAGAAAGGAAATTACAAATTGGTTAGTTTTAAATGCATATTTTTTTTCTTCTGGTATTTATACATTGCAGAGGAGAGGAGAGGAGAGGAGAGGAGAGGAGAGGAGAGGAGAGGAGAGGAGAGGAGAGGAGAGGAGAGGAGAGGAGAGGAGAGGAGAGGAGAGGAGAGGAGAGGAGAGGAGAGGAGAGGAGAGGAGACTTACGATCATATCAATGATGGTTCGGATGGTTTTAGCCTTGGTGGATCTGGATTCGTCTGCAGCAGTAAAGTTCCGTCTGTAAGCCTTGTCTGTGGCAATGATTGACAGCCTGGTTTCCTGGGGAAGCCAAAACCACAAACATCTTTACCTACAGGTCTTAAAGAGGCACCCATGCTGTGCCTTTCTGATCAAAGTGCCTTACTAATCATGTGTGCGTTTGTTGTAAAATCCCACTGAGCTTATGCTGGTGTTGACTTCATGGTATTAAAGGCTGTGAAATCTATTATCCAGCGACTGCGTTCATATTGCTTATCCAAGCATCCTGTTACAGTGGTCGTGCAACATGAAAATGTCCGCTTGCTTTTGGCAGCATGCTCATGTTAGATCCTTAACTGGCTTGCTGAATAATGTCTACATCTGTGTCTTTGTGCTCCAATCACAGTGGAATATGCTTAATTTACACAGTGTCAGCAGAATTGCACAACAGTGTTCTTCTGGTCAAATGGACGTTTGAGAACGTAGAAATCCCTTTATGGCTATGGTGCAAAACTTAATTTCAAAGTTTCAAGTTGATGCTAATTTGGTATCAGCTGGCTGAGTTAGTCACATCATGTGACTGTTCCATCAGTTCATCCACCTGTTATCTATATCTACTTCATCGTGTAGTGGCTTACAGGGAGTTTGAGCCTATGGGGGTAGGATACACCTTGGCCTGTCCATCACCAGGCTGACACGGACACATACAAGACCCCCTCCCATCACCACTGCATTGTTTAACCAAAGGTAAAAACTAGTTTTGTACTGTATTTTTCTTAAACTATAAACTCAACCAAATTTTTGCACTCAAGCCACATCAGGAGGATCTCCTCACAGCCAGTATGGACAGACACAATTTTTTTATTCAGGATTTATCAGCCTTTAAATCATGCACAAAACTAAAATCTGTTAAAAAAAAAAAAACTTGACAAAATGCCCTAAAACGTGGTTTTAAATGTCAAAATATACTCACAATAAATGAAAACCCTTTTAGGTAAAAACATGGTTATAAAGTGTGGGTAATGAAATGTTTAATACTCAAACGCAAGACGTCGGTGACAGTTTGGCTTCTAAGTTGTGGAATTCAATCTGGCAATGTGGATCTTCCTGTGTACTGAGGTAAAAGTGTATATGAGTGTTTATGTGTGCGTTTTGTACCTCCTGGTCAGGTGAGATGGCCACAGCAAACACTTTGACGCCGTGTTGCCTGGCCTCATTAGTAGCTTCCTGCACACCTCCACACGGCTCTTTGTAACCGGTGATTGGATGGCCATCGGTCACTACCACAATGTACTTGTTCTCGTGGTAGTGGGAGCCTCTGCATGCAGGCAGACACACAAACAAAAACTCAGAAATGATTGCTTCTATTGCTTCCATTGCTACTGTGTATGCACGCATGTGCTGTTATTACCCAGTGAGCAGCTCAGCCAGGCCCTCCTTGATGGCGCAGTCTGTGTACGTGCCCTTGCCGATATATGAGATGCCATCGATGGCAACCTTCAGGGCTTGGCGCTCAGTGCGCATGTCACTCAGTTCCTTCACAAGGATGACGTCGTCACTGTAGTGCAGCGCTCCTGAGTTCCATGTCACATTGCGGTCACAGCGGTGGCGCCTGGAAAAGCAGAGGTGTAAAAACAGAATGAACATGCTTGATGGTGCAGACAGGTAAAGTTGTCTTGTTTAGATGTCTAAAGCTTGATAAGTGCAGTTGTATCAATTAAACTAACTGGTATTAGTAAAGTTAATGAATTGATAAAGTGTTACAACATCATGACACTATATGGTACACAGTCAGCATCAGTGATGCAGGGCTTTGTCAGTTACACCAATCAGCATGAACCTTGTGACCAGGTGAAGTGAAAAAATGATCACGTCAACAACACCTGACATGGGTCTGATACATTAAGCAGCAAGTGAAAAGTGTATGTGTTCTGTCCTTGAAGTTGGTTTGTTGGAAGCAGAAAAAAAAAGCACAAGGATTTGAGAAACTTTGACAAAGTCAAATTGGGATGGTCAGACGGTTGATTAGTAGCATCAAAAACAATAGGAGGGGTGGTCTGTAGCGTAGTGGGTACAGCAGACACCCCATGTACAAGAGGCTATAGTCCTCGAGTCCTGCATCAGACAGCCCTTTTCTGCATGTTGTTCCCCCTCTCTCACCCCCCTGCTTCCTGTCTCTCTACACTGTCCTATCTAATAAAGGCATAAAAACCCCCAAAAAACCCCAAAACAATTGTCGGATGTGCACAGTCTGCAGCGGTCGGGACCCACCAAAAGTGGTCCAAGAAAGAAAGCTAAAAATTGCTGAACAAGTTCATCCTGGCTCTGATAGATAAATCACAATTTGTTGGGTACAGGGCTGCGTATCCACCAACGATGGGCACATGAGCATCAGAACTGGATCACAGAGCAAAGGGAGAAGTTGGTCTGGGTTGGTTTATTCCATTTACTTTTACATAATTTGGGAGGCTGGATATGTGTGTGTCATGTATCTGGTACAAGCATGAAACCAGGATGCAGTATGGGAAGAAGGAAAGCTGGCGGGGGCAGTGTGATGCTTTGGGCAAGGCTTACCTAGAAACCTTGACTCCTGTCATTCAGGAGGACGTCACTTTGACATGTACTACCTACCTAAACATTGCTGCTGATCAAATAAGACCCTTAATGGAGCGGTATTCCTTGATGGCAGAGACCTCTTTTCGCACAACGGGCCCTGCCAAACAGCAATCTAATTCCCCAAATCTCCATCTAATTGGGCATCTCTGTGTTGGACAAACTCTGACAGGACTTAAATGATCTACCACTGATGGCTCAGTGCTCAATACCAAAGAGGCCTTGAGAGGCCTAGTAGAGTCCATATGGGCTGTTTTTGGCAGGGAAAAAAAAAAAAGAGCACCCACTCAATATTAGACAGGTGAGCATAATACTATGGCAGAACAGTGTATAATGCACCTGTAACCATATCCAGCAGTGATACCACAGTGTTTCACAGCACACGTGTACATCACTGCAACGTGGTGAGAGGATAAGATGGTCCATGTACACACAACTAAAAAAGATTAGTAAACTTCTTTCATCGCTGCAGATGTTATAAGTGTGTGTGTGTGAGAGAGAGAAGAGAGAGAGAGAGAGAGAGAGAGAGAGAGAGAGAGAGAGAGAGAGAGAGAGAGAGAGAGAGAGAGAGAGAGAGAGTATATTTGTCTTACATTTCCTTGAGTTCATCGATGAAGTTTTTGGTGAATTCTTTGATCTGATCAATATAAAATCTGGGAGGGTTCCGTCTGAGGGCGACACTCTCAGATGTATCCAGCACAAAGAAAAGGTCAACTGGACACTCTGTTTACAAAGCAAGCAAACAAAGATGGCTGTCAACAAAATATTATCCGTCTAAAAATCACAACTGCACCACAACATGTAAATTCTGTCAGTTTAGGCATCAGTATGCCACATTCATGCATACATTGAAGACAGGAGGTATGGCACAGGTTTCACTATTACTGCATTCCTTCCGGCCATCATAATGCACTGGCTTAGAGCATCACAGTGGATGTTAAGGGATTGATATTCCTGATCTATTAAATTCATACAGGTTGACTGACAGGTGACACCTCTGTTGACTGCTGTGACCCCTAACACAGCTGCCTGAGGTTCCAGTTGTACCACCAACTGTTGCATGGCATGGAGCAGGTCTTAAATGCCCCTTCTGCTTTGCTCCTTGGCACAATTATCCATTTGGCAGTGCACATATTAGAATAGTTTACACCCTAAGCCTACTGGCCCACTCACAGGGACCTCACAGAGGCCTGCTCCTGTTGGATTAGCATTCTGTTTTCATCTCATAATTATCATCGCACATTTGCTGCTGATTTCTAAGGCTTCACATACTTGGAAAAGTAGAAAGAAAACCTGTTGACAGTTCAAATCTGATCCTACATTAAACATGACTTCAGTGCATCCAACAGCAGGAAGACAACTTTACATGAAGCAAAATGTCATAAACAGCAATAAGCAGAGTATAGGCTTAAAGCAGTTATTCTCCAGCAAACTTACCCGCAAACTTGGGTATTTGGACCTGCAGTTGCGCTCCAGCCGCGAAAACGCACAGCAGCGTGAGGAGACTTCTGAGTGTCTCCATTACAAAACTGCAAACAAACTACCCTGAAAATCAAATCATACGACACCCTAATCCACAGAAAAATTAATACCGAACCTCCTGGGCCACACCACTACGCAAATTCAGCCAATTTTAGGAGATCCAGCGCTCCGCCGCAGTTTGTCCGAGGCGAGATCCAGAGCGCGCAGAGGAGGACCAGAGCGCACGGCGTGGGAGGAGGAGAAGGGGGAGGAGTTCACAGGATCACTCTGAAGATGATGGTGAGTTGCATTACACAAGGACGCGCACGGGCCAAAAGTTTACACTGAATCCTAGATGCGCACGCTTCCTTAAAGGTGGGAGGGGGAAGTGGGGGAGATGATAAACTGCTGATTGCGTTGGAGGCTTCCGAGAGCACAGATTTGCTTTTTTGTATGATAAAGTATGTGTGTGTAGAAATTGGTCTGAGTTTTATGGTTTCAGAACATGTGTAGTGAGAGCTCACAGATGTTGTTTCCTTTTCCACTCGTGCAGGACAGGTATAAGCCCCTTCCTCACGTAGGGCATGCAGAAATGCAACCCCCCATAGATGCACGCTGAAGTGACTTAATCAGGCTTAATGAAAAGCAGCTGAGGAACATCTTGGAAGCATTTTCTACTCCGTTTCTGTAGAAAAACCTCTAGTTTCTCTGGAAGACAAGAGTAGGCGGAGTTTTCATACATCTGGTTCACTTTGCAGTACAGACCTGACCTGAACATAAAAGCGGAGTGGAGGAGGGTGTACGGCAAGTTTCTTTTTCTTTTTCTTTTTCAAACTCCTTTAAACTGGAAAGCAAGAAGAGACACAGTGCCATCTACTGCTCTTTGTGTGTTAATCTTGGACATCACTCTGGAAAGAATTATGGGGGAGTGTGGAAGGGGGCAGAGAAGCGTGGGGTGTTTGCTTGGCAAGGTGTCGATGGGGGTGGATGTTGCATGGTTGCTGTGGATATACATAGGCCTATGTGTGTGTGTGCGCGCGCATACGCAAAGTGTGGAATGGCAAGGAAGGCCTGGCTTGGACTCAGATTTTCCACTGAGATCACCGACTGAGGGAGGGAAGGAAGGAGAGGAAAGAAGGAAAAGGAGGGATGAGGATGAGAGAAATGGGGACATCTGGTAATGATCTGTATTTATTAGCAGGCTCTCATAGTAAATCTGTTGGATTTTTAGCAGCTGTAGGGCTCTGCATATGGTGCGACGCATTCATTTTGAGACGTCTCCACCTTCATCAGGAAACTATTATTCCATTAAAATCACGAGGAATTAATTTGCGCAGCGGCTGAGTTTGTCAGTTATCAGATAGTTTTATGAATTTCTTAAGAACAGACCCCAAAATGGACTTTGAAAGTGTTGGGAGGTTTGACTCAACTCACCAAGTGATCATTACAAGCCCATGATGTACATACACAAGCAGGCACAGAATGCACACGTGCTCCCCGAAGCCGAGAGGCTCAACATCTTTCCAGATGTTATTCTTTAGAATAACTGCTTTCCAGAAATTCTTTAGAAGGGACTCTGCATGAGTGCAGGGGAGACCATTAATTTCTCTTTTCCAGTGAAACCATGTTTCTCCTCACACATGGAAAAGATTAATCGAATGAGCTTGTTCTTGTGAGTCAATACCTCATTATCCCAGAGTTCCGAGTTAGCAACGACGGTCTGGGAACAGATAATTCACCCTTTTGCTTAGCTAAAGCGGGCTACAGTTGGCATGATAAAAGATAAAATGTGGAAGATTCACTTTATTAGTTCCTTCCGGGGTCAAAACATGAGGTAATTGCAAAATTCCAAACTATGCGAGGAAAGTTAATTACAGGAAATGGGCCAGATTAACCTCTGCTCCAACCACAGAGGATTGAGAAATGTCTGAGCAGACTACGGACTGATGGCGAATGCTGCAAAGTAAATGTTTGACTAAATCAGCACCGCTCAACAGTGAACGCAGGTCAAGTACAGCAGGAAGGGAATGAAAAAGTTACCTACTGCCACCTAGTGAAACCATTTCATCCCACCTGCAAACCTAACATTAAACACCATCCACGATGGTTCTTAGAACTTACACTGATGGGGAAAAAATACAACCACAAAAAGTAACCAAGCTAATTCAATTTTTAATCTCACAAACCAAAGTGTATATGTTATAAAAGGCCAACAGAAAAGAAATAAAGAAATGTCATGTGGAAGTAAAGGTCATCAACAATTCAACTGTGCACTCTCAGCATTTGTCGCCCGCCATGCTTATAAAGAGTTCATCTCCGTGTCTTTCAAAGCCTCTCTAAAAAAATATACTTTCATCAGTATTTTAGCTTATGAACATACAGCAGCTCAACCAAAGAACACAGTGGCCCCTACATCTCGCAGAGGAGAAATCCTTTCTGGGCTACATTTGTGCTCACTCATAAGATTTCTGCATGACCCTAAATCCACAGGAAGTGGTGTTTCCACATCACAATGTCCTGCCAACACCACAAAAAGAGATGATGGTAGACTCCAACAGGATCCAGCTGCAGGCTGGCCGGGGGGGGTCGTAATGCACCTCAGCCTTTTTCTTTGGAAAAGAGGAAATGCAGGAGACGTTGTGAGTGGAATGCAAAAGTAGTTAAATAAAGTGTTCCCTTCTGTGACGCCTTGGGAGCTCCAAAAAAACAGTCCTCTGTCTGACATCCAAATGCATCCATGCGTTAGAAACTAATGTACAGGAAAATAAACAGAAGCGCACACTCAAAGCCTGGTGGGGAATGATGGAAGAGAATTATTTGTGCTGGTTCCTATAATCCTTCATAAAATGTTTTACATTGCAACGAAGAGCAACTCTTCAGCTTAATTTACACAACATTCATACAGCATCATTCATTATTCTGTATTGCAGCTTTAGTTGGTCCATTAAACTCTTCGTACCCAGTTTTTAGCAAGTGCAGTGTTTCAGTATGTCTCGTTCAGTTATCGGCGCCGGCCCCAGTTTGCCTTCAGGCGGGATTCAGTTCATGTTGGAGTGGCTCTTCAGGTGCCTCCTCAGGTGGTTCAGACAGGTGTACGTCTTGGGACAGATCTGGCAGTGGTACGGTCTCACCCCTGAGTGGTTCAGCATGTGCTGCTTCAGCACACTTCCATCTGAGAAGGCTTTCCCGCACTGAGAGCACACGTACGGCCGCTCTCCTGTGTGCACGCGCATGTGAACTGTGACTTTGTGTGCCATTGTAAAACCTTTGCCGCACACCGTGCACTTGAACGGCCTCTCTCCTGTGTGGGTGAGCCTGTGGGTGCGCATTGCGCCCATTTGGGAGAAAGCCTTCCCGCAATCTGGGCAGACGTGCGGCTTCTCGCCCGTGTGGACCCTGGTGTGGCTCCGCAGGCCTCCCGCTGTGGAGAAACACTGGGAACAGTGAGTGCATTGGTAAGGCCGCTCCCCTGTGTGAGTGCGCATGTGCTGCTTCAAATCGTAGCGGTTCCTGAAGCCGCGACCGCAGACCAGGCAGCTCTCGGGTCTTTCGTCATTGTGCCGCAGCTCGTGATTGGCCAGACACTTTTCAGACAGGAAGCACTTGCCGCACTCCTGACACTGATAGGGTTTCTCATGATCAACTCTCTGATGATACTTGAGCTCGCTGATGCCGGGGAAGGTCTCGTCGCAGTATCTGCACCTGAAGCGATGGTTGGGGCTGTACGGAAGCTGATGTTCACTCATCTGGTGGTTCCTGAGCAGATGGGCCATCTTGAAGGTCTTCCCGCAATGAGAACACTCGTATTTTGTCAGCAGCTGCACACACTGGTGTCTGACACGCTCATGCAGAGACCTGAACTGACATCCACACTTGGTGCAAATGTGGGAGGCGTTTTTACACTTTCTCTTCCTGTGACCCGACAGGTGAGCCTCCGTGCGGAAGGCTTTACCACACTGAGAGCATTTGTAAGGTTTCACTGCAGTGTGGAATCTCTGGTGTTCAAGAAACTCAAAGCGATACTTAAAGCTCCGTCCACACAGCGGACAGTTATGAGTGACTCTTCCTCGTGGGTAGACGGCTTTGCCAGATGTCTTCCTGGAGGACAGAGATGCAGAGGAAGTCCGGTGACCTGAGATGCTTTTCCTGTGTTTACCGCCCCTCATTAATTTTGCCACATCCATTTCCCCAACCTCCTCATGCCGTTGTTTATGTTTGGCCAGACTCTTTGAGGAGATGAAGCTCTTACCACATTGCTTGCACTGATAAGGCTTGTCATGATCTACCTGCTGATGATACTTCAGGTCACCAATTCCTGAAAAACCAACACCGCAATGGCTGCACTTGAACAGGCGGCTTTGAACGTGAGTTAGCAGGTGCTCCTTCAGGCTGCTCGACTTCGGAAAGCTCTTCCCGCATTGTCCGCAGTCGTAGTTGCGGCCCCTTTTCGGGCAGTGGTGTCGGAATTTATCCAGCGAGGTCGGAAAACTGTTCCCGCATTTGATACAAAGATACGCAGCATTTTTACATTTGCGGAGCCTGTGGCCAGCCAGCAGAGTGGCTGTTCTAAAAGCTCTCCCACATTCAGAGCAGTTGTAGGGCTGGAGCCCGCTGTGGACTCTCCGGTGTTCGATGAGGACAGAGTGATGCTTAAAGCATTTGTCACACTCGGGGCATTTATGGATTCCTGACTGTTGTCTTCCGCGAGGAGATGACGAGAGATCAGTTCTTTTGGGCGATTCCGGAAAGTCGGCTGAGGTGGATGGATTGGTCGACAGCTCTTCATCGAACATGACAATCTGAGGAACGTCATTATTCTCATCATCACAAGCACTTGGGTGGGAAGAGATGGCCACTTCCAAGGATGGAGGGAGAGACAGAGATGGAATCAGAAGATCATCAGACTGAAACAGAGCTGCAGAGAGAATGAGAGGGGGGTAAATGAAAAGCCCCACAAATTTAACTATACTACAGTGCACTGTAAATCTTAAATATATACAAACACACCAACAGTGGTCTTTGCGAGTTTTCCATGGCACTGTTTGCTTTGGAGTAGAAATTTCAGGTCATCTCCGTTTGAGACACACTGCATGTACTCCTCTAACACAGCGGGGGCGGCACTGATCCAGGATGCTGTCTGTTTAGAGCGAAAAAAAAAAAAGACAAAATGGAATTGTTGAAAGTTAAGCTGAAAGTGGCCCTACACATTTTCTTAGTAATCCTGTAATGACACTCTCTTGCCTGTTTGAAATCTGGTATAGGCAGCAGCTCCTCTAGTCTGGTGAAGAACTCGCAGACCAGAGTCTCTAATGCCGTGTCAAAGTCAGGGCCATATTCCACAGGGAACACATTCTGTTGGACAAAAGAAAAGGGTGTTATCTTCATCAAAATATAAACTACTGATACACGGAGAAGCTGCAATAAAGACAGCGATTTGAAATATTTAAAATGTCTCAGGATTTAAACTATGCAGGTGAAGAGATGGGGCTTTAGTGGCGCTTCTGTGACAACAAACTCCACCGTGTGCAACGCTCATTTTAGATGAGAGGATTATGTACCTGGGGATTTTCATAGAGTTACAGATGGGATAAAGCTGGCAGATTTGTATGAGACTGATAGCAAATAGCAGATTACTCCTTACAGCGGCTTATATTGTATGTATCCTTCAGCATCAGGCTGCCAGGACACCGTTGCACACGATGGAGGGACCAATGATGACGGAGTGCTGATATAAAGCCTGACCATGAAGCTAAAAACACACTGGCAAAGCTGTGGCGTGTCATATGACGCACATAAACACCGATAGGAGATGTCACGCCACTAGCCCGCACCTGACCACACAAACTTTTAAATAATTGTTGAGTGAAAATGATTCAATCAGAGATTTTGTGTCTCGAAAGCAGCAGAACAACTTACATCGACGGCAGACTGCCAGTCCGGCTGTTTTCTGACAAGAGCCGGAGCTGAATGTTCGTTCCCACATTTACTCTACTGACAACTGGCTTTGTGGTTTGAGAAAGCGTACAAAACCCTGATTCTACGACATCTCTAAATGTTACTGTAAGTCACATGTTTTTTCAAAAGCCTGGTTCTTCCAAAGTGTTTCAACACCAAGGCCAAATCCCATAATGGAGGGGTAGGGTGAAGTGGTCGGGCTATGGGGCGGAACTGGGATGGGGCCAAAGTTACAGAGGTTTTTAACCTCCAAGTTGCACTTTCGTGTTGTTTTTACCTTTAGAAAGTGTTCCCGGCCGTCTGTGTCTTCAATGAGGCCTTGCACCAACTTCATGAAGTTTGCCTCCGGGGCTTCAATCACAGGATCATTTGTCTGGAAGGCAAGACACCAGTCAGATGATGACCCTTTAAGGCTCACAACTAATCATTTTTTAACATTGATTCATACGTCGTATCTAATTAACCTATTCGGCATTCTATTATTGTAAAAAATGTCAGAAAATGGTGAAAACTACCCATAACAATTTACAGAAACTAATTCACCCTCATTTAAGACAAAGGGAGGAAATCCAAACACTTAAGACATTGGAATCTGTTCATGTGTCTCCCTTTTTGTTGAAAATAACTTTTCAGTTGATGAAAAAGTTAACAGCATCCCTTACCTCCTCAATGCACGAAGATCGGATTCTGTTAAGATGAGTCTCGACTGCCTTGAGATCTTCAGGGTGTTCCGAGCGCAGCAGTTCTAGAGTTGTCTGGAAGAAAGGTAATTGGTAAAATGAATGTTTGCCATAACGTCCTCTTTTTTTTTTTTGCGGGGGGGGGGTTCTTATTTGAACACTTATCCTCTTATTAATGAAGAATTCACACATTTCCACTTACCCTCGCTCTCAGGCCCAGTGAGAGCAGTCTCCCCTCTCTTTTACTCATCAGTTCAGGAACTGCATCTGTTACCATGGATACAAACTCCTCCAGCTTCCCGTAGTGCTTTATGTTCCGCTGCCTTACCACTTCCCACATCACTGCTGACATTAATCGAAGCGGTGGGACCAGGAGCGCCAGCGAAGACAAGGGAACACTGAATTCTTCAGAGACAAAAGTAGACTTGAATCATGCAAACTTAAAAGCAGGATGAGAACATCGCAACTACCGAACCCTTAAGTTTTTATCTACAATGTTACATGAGCTCATTTTTTTGGACGATAAAAAAAAAAAGGCAGATTAATTTTCCTTTATATCTCAGGAGCAGTGCTGACTTGAGGCTGGAAATGCACGCTCAGGTCCAGCTCCTGAAGTCAGCACTGGGTTGACTTCTTCGACTGCGATGCACTAATTCCAAATGTATCGCACTGTGTACTAAATTATGAGCACCGGGTTTGCATGCAGGTTCTGTACCCTCATACATTCACTAGGTGAAACACACCGAAACACACAGAAGGGTTGTGAGCTGCCAACTTGATGATTAGACATTACCAATTCAAACTGCAGACAGCTAACTATTTACGAAACGTCAGGAATTTAAGTTGAAATTAACCTGTATCTTTTTGTCTAGAAGATAAAGGACTTAAGATGTACAGCGTTTGAAAAGTGTAGTAATTTGAAAGCTTTTTAATCACAAAGTATTGCAAGTTTGTACCCAGTGCAATACGTCCGCTGATGCTAAACTGTTAGCCACAAGGCCGCTATTGCTGCTTAGCAGAGGCAGCTTATTTTTTTGGGGGATAAAAACAATTCTTGTTCCAGGGAATAGTCGAGGCCTGCTGAGCCTTGGCTAATCCCTCTCTGCAGCAATTCGGCTACACGCTAAAGACGCAAAAATACACAACGTGGCCGAGTTTCACAAGATAATACATACCCATGTCGTTCATTATGGGAGCCTTTAATAACGCCGGAGAGAAAACTCAATAAAAAAGACTATCTTTCATCGTTTCGGTTAGCTTGCTAGCAACCAGAATACGGAGCTTCAGGCGCCAACTTCTTCCTGAAGCACGCTACTCACGAGAGGGAGCATTGGACCAGTCAGTGTCCTTTTTGAAAAGTGTAGTTCGTTTTGCTACGCGGGGCAGCCCGCATATTAGTGTCAAAATCATAAGCACCGCATCACCGGATAATAGAAGATTGAACCTTACGCGCTACGTTAAAGTAGATAGATAAGTACTTTATTCATCCCAATTTGGGAAATTATTGTGTTGCAACATATGTAAACAATTACAGGAAAAACAAGCAAATAGAACAGAATAAAAATAGAGAATAAAGTAGCTACTATTTGTATTTTCTTAACATATCTTAAATGAAATGTTCGAAATTCATCTAAGTCAATTTAAAAATGTAGACTTTATTTTGTTTATTGAAAGTTTGTGTAAAAGCTATGCTTGAAGTTTATTGCCATATATAATTCGGAAGAATAAAAAGAAAAAGAAAAGGTGTAAAAGGCTTTTTTTTTTCAGACAGTTTATCAAAAATCGAAAACAAAGTAGTATTAACATTTTGCAAGACCACTGTAGCATATTTGGTCTTGGACTGACATTTTGCTGATGAGGAGCCATAACTTTCTTGTGGTTTATTCAAGAATAAGAATACTGTGTTATAAAACAAACTCACACTTATACAGATGAAGACTTAACTGGCAGTATATGACGGCATGAAGGAATACAATTTTCAAAGGTTTTCCTCAAGATGACTTTAACATACATTTTTGGAATTCAGAGAGCAAAAGGCAAGACACTTAAGGTCCAAAAGCTGCATGCAAAGTTTAAATACTGAAGTTTGCAATTAAAACGCACCAAAAAAAAAGGGATCAGAGTCAGTAAAGACGAGCATTTCAACAACATAGTTCTACAAGAAAGGGTGTCTTACAGCATCACGCGGTCTATAAAGCCAACACAATCAGTACAAACTGGCTGAATGAAGACATCCATTTGTAAAATGATAACAACATGACATACGAATCAGAGAGTCTGGGTCTGGATTATGCTATGAGTTTTGAGGTGCCGCTTGAGGTGATTCAGGCATACGTAAGTCTTTGCACACAGCTGGCAAATGTAGGGTCGAACCCCTGTATGTTTCATGGTGTGTTTTTTCAGTTCACTGGCACGGGAAAAACCTTTCCCACATTCCGAGCATACATACGGGCGTTCCCCGGTGTGAACGCGCTTATGAAGCGTCACCTTGCTTGCCATGGTGAATCCTTTCCCACACACCGGGCACTTGTAGGGCCTTTCACCCGTGTGCGTGCGTCTGTGTATCTGCAGCTCGCTGGCTGAGGTGAAAGCCTTGCCGCAGTCGGAGCACAGATACGGCTTTTCTCCAGTGTGAATTCTTACGTGTATGTTCAAATTTCCGGACACAGAGAAGCACTTCCCACAATATGTACACTGAAATGGCCTCTCGCCTGTGTGACTACGCATGTGAAGGTTCAAGTCTTGTTTATTTTTGAAGGCTTTGCCACAAAGTGCACAAATCTGTGTCTTTTGCTGCGTGTGGCGCAGCTCGTGAGCGGCCAAATTCGCCACAGAGCTGAAAAATTTGCCGCACTGCTTGCACCGATTGGACAGCTCCAGAGGGTGAGTCTTCTGATGAAGCTTGAGCTCACTCATGCTGGGGTACACCTCCCCGCACTGCTTACATGTGAACACACGGCTCTGCCTGTGAGTCAGCTCATGCTTACCCAGCAGGCACTTCCTTTTGAAACTTTTCCCGCACTGAGAACAGTCAAACATTTGGACACTACGAACACACTGGTGTTTAAATTTGTCCCGTACAGATTGAAAGCTTTTCCAACATTTGATGCAAACATAATCTGCTTTCTTGCACTGCGTCCTCCTGTGGCTTGATAGGTCTGAGGCCCTCCTAAAGGCTTTCCCGCACTGAGAGCACTTGTAAGGGTTTTCTCCAGTGTGCAGCCGCTGATGCTCCAAAAGTTCATAGCGGTAAATGTAGCACTTCCCACACTGAGGACATCTGTGGGCAACTCTCTTCCTTGGGGGAGCAATCATAAAGCTGGACGTTACAGGACTCTGAGCAGATGCGCAGGGAGCATGAGAGGTGGTTCTGCTTTGGTCTCCGTACTCCTCAACAACAAGAACATCAAGAATACCGTCGGTGTGTCTCCCTACCGTTCCATGTTCTGCTTGGTTGGCGTTAAGAATGTGTGGCTCCTTCTCAGATGGCCATTTATTATCCTGTATGTCAAATGTGGCCTCTTGAAGAATAGTGGCCTCAGATTTTCTCTGGCTGTCAAATGTTTGTGTGTTAGAGTTCACATTTTCGGTGCTGGTGTCTCTCACTGAGACAGGAAAAGACAAGGATTTGAGGAGGCGCTGCTCTGAGGCAGAAGGCACTAATGGAAGAGAGACAGAGAAAATAAAAAAGAAAGAGTTATGAATCACAGTTTGTTCATTTAAAGGAAAACTCCGGGGCATTTGAAGCGCAATCCCATTGCTAGAGGTTGTCAAATACTGATAGTAGGACACAGACAGGTGCAAATCGGCGCTCCCTGTGTGGAGATAGCGCTGTTCGCTCAGCCTGTCATGCGAGGCTAATACGTGGTGGCTAGGGGCAAGTGCTAACCCTTCCACGTAAAACAACAACTTGCACACTGCAGAAACGTCACACCACTTTATAAACCATCCGACAATAAAGTCACAAGCCTTACCATCAAAACCATATGCATGGTTCTCACATTACTGGCATGGGGACGTTACAAAACAACTTTATAAACAGCATGTCACTTACCGGTTATTTGTACGCTCGCGCATGTGAAAGCCCAAAACAGTCAATGGACGATAATCACATATACAAAACAATTATCTTCTCTAGAAAAACTGCGTTCAAGTATTTAAAACATTACAACAATATTACTGGGCATGTATTGTTGTAATATTTTAAATACTTGAACGCAGTTTTTCTAGAGAAGATTAAACCGGTGAGTTACATGCTGTTTATAAAGTTGTTTTGTAACGTCCCCATGCCAGTAATGTGAGAACCATGCATATGGTTTTGATGGTAAGGCTTGTGACTTTATTGTCGGATGGTTTATAAAGTGGTGTGACGTTTCTGCAGTGTGCAAGTTGTTGTTTTACGTGGAAGGGTTAGCACTTGCCCCTTAGCCACCACGTATTAGCCTCGCATCACAGGCTGCGCAAACAGCGCAATCTCCACACAGGGAGCGCCGATTTGCACCTGTCTGTGTCCTACTGTCAGTATTTGACAACCTCTAGCAATGGGATTGCGCTTCAAATGCCCCGGAGTTTTCCTTTAAGGACATGTCTTTTCTAACCAATTAATATTTCAAGTACATCCCACTAATTTAGCTTCTTTATTCTTTGAATTAGCCATTTCCTGACCTTTGTTTTTTGCTGAGGCAAGTAATACTTGTTATGATTATATACGAGCTATCCAGAAGAGTTACTTTGGGGACAGACAGCGTTATACTGCAATATCACCTTCCACCACTAGATGGAACACAAGCCCTATTGTCTTGTCTGCCCTGGAGCCTATGGCAGAGGAAGAACAAGAGGATGAAGCAGTAGCAAAGGAACACATTTGTGGGCACCATGAAAGCGACTACCTCTTACATTTGTTTTTGGTTTTTTTACAACCTCCTTTTGAACAAAAATTATCAAATGCATCCTGAATGTGGCGTCAAATATCCACAAAGAGTGAACAATATCAGTCATATTATTTACAGTTTCCTTTCGGTTTAGTTTTCTGAAACATATATAACAAATATTTATTTTTAAATAGAAGGAAACAGACTTCTTACATGAAAAGCAAAAACATTTCTGACTCATTACTCACGCTGTACAGATCGCTTTACCACTACTCTTACAGCAATAAAGTTGGCTCATATTTCAGGCACACAGACTTACCGCCGGAATCCATTTTGGCCATCTGACCACGGCATACTTTGCTTCTGAGCAATACTTTGAGGTCATCATCTTTGGTTTCACATGGCATGTACTCCTCTAGCACTGAAGGTGAATCACAAATCCACTCTGCTGTCTTTATAAAAAAAACAAAAAACATTTTTAAATATCCTGAAACCGAATCAACAAACTCTGGAAAAATGCCGTATAAAAAGTTATTTTTCATAACAAATGTTGGTGTCTCGACCTGCTTGTAGTCGGGTATGAAGACGAGCTCTTCCAGTTTGGTGAGGAATTCACAAAGCAGAGTTTCCAGAGCTGCGTCAAAGTCTGGTCCATACTCCACCGGACACTCATTCTGTCGGAAGAGTGGATATTTAAAATCAACCAACAAATGGCACCTTTTAGTATCTAAACTGATACAGACCTTAAGGAAGAGTTCTCTTTCTTTCGAGTCTTCCAGGAGTCTTTGAACAAGTTTGACAAAGTTGGCTTCGAGAGCTTCAGATCCTCCACGAACCTGTCAAGTTTAATGTTCATGTTTTGAATTGGCAGAAAGCTTCTCAAGCAGCCAGGGCCCATGAATGTAAAGTCTCACACACCTGTTCTGAGCAAGTGTGTAGAAGGCTGTCCAAGTGTGTTTTCACCCCTCCAAGATCGTCTGATGTTTCCAAACTTAACAACTGCAACAACATCTGCAAAAGCATTTAGCACAAACAGTTAAGATCCAACTGCCTCCTCCTCCTCGTCCAAACTACTTCCTTCATACGCACTGAACTGAGGATGTTAGAGACAGTAATAAATTGAATTTAAACACCACAGCACTGATTTTTTTTTTTTTCAAGGATTAGCAAATGCTCTGTCATCTTCCATCATCAAGATGATCACCTTCTGACACTGAATCAACAGTGTTGATATAAGTTGGATGTGTGAGTCACCTTTGCTTTTAAGCCCAGTGTTAGCAGCCTCATCTGTCTGTGTGTCAGGATGTCAGGAATGGCTTCAGTTACCATGGACACAAACTCTTCCACTTTCCCATAATGCTCGACGTTTCTCAGATGAACCACCCTCCACATCAGAGCCGACATCACACGCAGAGGGGGAACCAGGAGCCGCAGCGATGACGGGGGCAGAGGACCCTCTGGAAGGAGTTATTTTTAAAGCATTCTTTAATCAACCGTTTAGTCACATAAAAGTTTAATGAAAACACTGGGGCCTCTTCGAGGAGGTGGACTAATGTCAAAAGATGCAAAAGATATGATGTCATCAAAATAAGCCACAAGTGGACAATATGACATTTTTCTTAATTTTTTTAAGGTTTAAGTGTCATCACATTACAGGCTCTCTTTTTAAAAATGGGCCAATAAAAGATCATATTTGGTTCCTTTATTTTCGACTGAGGTGTGATCTGTGTCATCTCTTTTGAGAGGCACTAACAGCAAATTCTTTCCCCAAGTGTGTTATATTTATTTTAAAAGGAAACTTGGCCCTAATGAGCCAGGGAATGCACATTGAAAACCTGTTACTTGATAATACCAAGGATGTGGAAATTTTGGAACACATTTTGAAGATAAGACAACTATATAAAGTGCAGCTTTGTTGTCTCCACTGCAAAATACCTCCTAGATATACTCTTTTCACGTTAGCAGGCAAGCTAACACTGGTTAAACCGATGCGAAGTTACCCCACAAAAATAAAACCTTACCCATTTTTAGTCTCCGGAAGGACTGCGATATCAGAATGTGGACTCAGCAATCTTTTCTAATGGATAATATTTTCCTTTACAAGTGAGCAGCTCTTGGTTCGACTGTCACTCAAGTTGAGGAATACTTCCGGACTCGTCTTCTTCGTGTCATACATTTAGGTTGACGCCCTTTTGCTCCACACAGCTGTAATATTTCTGTTCGTGCTTATAGCTTGTTGTCTGTCCGTGTCCAACATGATCTTTTTTTCAGGATTCCTGCAAAATTGTCCCTTCTACTGTACCGTACAACTGATTACTGACTACAGTACACTAACTGTACTAGTAGTCAGTCTGCTTAATAAGAAATGTATTTTACAGTTATCTTCATGAGCATTTATAATTTCAGGGGACGGAAGTGGCACCCATTCGTTGGAATCCACTAAATACCTCCCTGACCTTATGACAAATGAAAAAAAAAGAAGGCTAAATGAATGTACTTCGTAAGTTTTTATTCTCTATGTTAAATGTAGCACCCCCACTAAGTTCTGTCCTCGTATTTTCAAAAAAACTACCAGAAACTCGGATGTAGTGAGACTAAAATTCCTCTCTCTTCCTCTCAACATGTCTGTAGATTCATAAATCCCCGAGTGGTGGCAGTGACGGATATGAAACAGTCACAACCAAGCAAATACTTCAGAAACACAGGATCTATGGGAGAAGTAATTAGATAGTGCTTCATCAGGCCATCTGGGCAGTGTTGGCCACCATTACTAAGTAAGTCCCTGCAGCGCACGCTGACTGAAAGAGGAGCACTAAAAGGTTGTTTCCTCTTTTATTATTTTTAAATTCCCAGTGTCTTTGATGGGGTCAGTCTTAAGAAATTGTGACCATATCTAACAGGCCAACTGTAGCTTGTAACTTCAATATTATTGTGTTATGTAATGCTTTTAAAAGTTTGTTAGACAAAGACAAAATCTGTTTCAGTAAAAATCTGTATCAGTGAATTTATATTAACATTTTTTTCAAAATCCTTTTTGCTGCATTGGTATAGCCCTCAGTCTAATACCCCCAGTGCTTCTGATTCTGATTTGACGGGGTACTGACAGTCAAGTAACAAGAATGACTTATTAATCAGCCAATGCTGTGAACATACACCATCCAGCCAACATAGTCTTTGCTGGCTGGCTGAGCCAATATTTTGATTACAAAAATCATTTTCTGTAAATGTGTATAGATATATAATCTAATTCCACTCCTGCAATGAAAAGATTTAAAGACAAAAAACAAAATACATATTAGAAAATGAATCTTCATGGGCTAATAACGGACACAGAATATGACTTGTGACATTAATTTAACTCAGTGTTATTTGAGTATAACACAAAATGAACAAGCAATTCATTAAATGCATTTTCTATTAGCATTGTCACAATATATATGCAGGCAATTTGCAATGCATTACATTAACATTGCTGTGTTTTGCTGGTGCATTCTGTAATTAGACATAGTGCTTTTTTAATCTTTTTAAAAAGTGTTCTTTCCCTCAGATGAAGCCTTAATCTCCACCACATGTCCAAACGCTTAAAAATCAGATCAATTACCAAGTCACATTCACTCAAGTCGCGTTTTCCTGGCACCTCACGCACAAACCCAAATTTAATTCAGTGTAATTATGAGGATGGATGGCAAACGTTAAGTGAGCGTGCGTTAGATGCGTTAATGCATGTAAGTGCACACGTGTGCTTTGTGCGTGGGTGTGTGTTTGCGTGTGAGACAGTGAGAGAGAAAGAGAGAGTATGCGTGTGTAATTAAAACAAGTGATTTTTTTTTTTTTTAACACACAGATTATCCCTCTATCCCAGCTGGTCAGAGTTGGATTTAACCACCCAGACAACCAGAGAGAGGAAATCTCTTTGGGGCTAAATCCAAATTGGCACCCTCGATGATTTTTTTTATTTTTTTTTTTCCCAAACCAAAAAACGTGGGAGCCTTCAACTGAACATGAATTTAACTCTAATCGCTAAGAATTATTTCAGCAGTACAAGTTAGCAAAATCTTGAGGAGCTTCTTTCTTTAGGTCAAGTCCTAGAGACAGAAAATGCCAGAAGCTTTATGCCCGGTTTCTTTGGTTTTATTATTTTCCCAGCCTCAAACTTTATTAGTAAATTTTCCATGAACAGTGGTTAATCTCACAGTGGCGTCTTTGTGTGTGTGTTTGTGTGTGTGTGAGCCTCCATTTCTCCACAATAACATTTAAGCTATGATGTTAAGGGAGGTTTTATGTGATTGTGCTGCATTTGTAGAGGCATTATAAACAAATTTAAGCTTTAAAGGGCAACACACTCACAAGGGCAGATCACCATGGAGATACAGAGGTCTGTGCACATCTGTCCTGTTTTTTTTTTTTTTTTTTTTTTCATACACATGGGCGAGGAGAGAGAGAGAGAGAGAGAGAGAGAGAGATAGATTTAACACTGCCCTGACTTGTAATGAGGTTAAATCAGCTAACTGGCTTCTGATGTAAAGATGGAGACCCTGGAGTATTAAGCTTTCTTTTCATTTTCTGTTTGGTACATTCAGAAATAATACATGTAAATGTTAACATCAGCTTGAGTCACTGTAAACTGTACTGACAGTTGGGAGGCTGACAAATATGGAAAAGAGTTTTATTATCATTCAATAAAACAATCCATGAACTGTTGTACCTAATTGCAATGAAGATAATCATGTTCAGGAGGAAAGACTTTAAAAAAAAAAAAAAAAAATGAACATGTCATATTTATATGATTTGATCATACCTTGTTATGGCCATCACTAGAGTCACTGAAACGGCCTTTCAATATAAATATTTTACAAAAAAATAGGTAAAAATCAGCTTTATATACATTACAACCTCAAAGCTCTTTACACACTTATCAAAAAAATGAGCTTTAGGTGCGTTCATGCCCCCCCCCATCCATCAGATCAAAATTAGATTTCCTAGAGAGGTTCAGAGAGGTGTGCAGACAAAAAACTGAAATCAGGCACATGAATCAGGTATTATTAGTACACACAGCCCTTCTTTGCAACTGACTCGCAAGTTAAACTTGTAATGTGTTAGATGTGACTGGATAACGGTAAATAGAGCTTTTTCACTAGAAAAACATCCTTCATTTTAGCAGCGGTTTAATACTGAATGATGACAAAAACGGTGCTTCTCCTCACAATTATGTGTTTTAAAACGAATAGGCTACATTTTAGCAGTGTACTGTATATAATATACACTGTACACATAGATATCCTTTTATTTGTTCGAGGCTCGTATTGAAGGATAATGTGATTGATCACTTTGCTCATTAAGACTAGTTTTAAAGCATCAAAATATTGATGAGATCATGATTTCAGCTTACGCTTAGGTTACTTTTTGCCTTTAAATTCAGTCGCCTCAATTTTATGAGCAAATATTGGCTTCAGTTTTAATCAGATGCTGCAGTCAACGTTAGTAATACATAGCCTGCTAACATAAAAAATTACCTTAAAAACATCTGTGCATTTGGAGAAAATATTGACATGTATGTGCAGGAAAAAAACAAACTAAATCCTTGAGAACGCACTCTGAGTTAAAATAGATAGTTTTGTTACAAAGGTTCATGATACAGGTTCTTTTATCTGCTTGTATGAACTGCTCTTGGCTTTAGTAAAGAAACGCTAAAAACATATAGCAGCATTAGCTTGTTGTTAGCAAAGTTTAATGACTGACAAAAAATGATATTTGTTTAATCGGTCTCTTAAGTTTCTCTCCTTTCTATGACCATATTTGGCCTAAGATGCATATTTCTTTGTACATATGCTCAAAGTTTTTTGCAGCATAAATATACATCATTGTCAGTCAGTGTCGAAAATAATTTCAATGAATGTAACCATTTAGCAAATCCTCTTGCTCGCTTTCTTGCTAACGACACTCATTTTGGACTGAAATTGGACAATAACCACAGAGCCAAGAAGACATTTACAAAAAGAACAATCCTGCGAACAGTTATTTGCTATAATTTATACTTTGGAGTTGTCATATTTGTGCAAAAACAAAGACAGTTCAAAATGGCTGAAAAACTGGTTGAGAAGCACCACTGTATGTTAAAATTGCATATAGAGTACCCAAGTTTTTGCGATATCATATCTGATATTGATAATTTTTTGGTTATGATCTCCAAAATGAGTATTCATTGTGGGAAAGATTTTGTGAGAACAAGTTCCACCTGACAGCTCTCCATCTGCTCTCTTGAAGATAATGACTACGTAAGCTATTCTACATCCGAGTTATTCCACTGAAACAGAGGCTGTTAGCTACTTAAAAATATTGCACATTTCTTCTGCATCTTCTAGAATAAAAATAATCAATCCGTTTGAGCATGAGGTGCTATCATCAATATTCTCAGCTGTAAACAAAACAGACTAAGTACATTAAATCCCTCGCTTTGTAACTGAGTCTCAAAGAAAAGTTTCCTCGTCGCCTTCACCAGATCTCCCAGCATCAGGGCCTCTAGATATTGATCTGAAAGCATCAGAGGGGCTCAGAGAGGCTGCCCTGGTCACACTATCAAAAGACTGTGTCGAAGATATTAGTGTGTCCTCCGTTATCTGTACCGCTGTGACCCCAATAGAACCATAGTGCTGTATCATGGAGGCTATTAGCCCCTCTGTTTCTGGAGCATTCTCCACATCCACTACAGTCTCAGAGTTTATTTGTCTGTAGAGGTAGGATGCCTGCTTCATTTGCCGGCGCATCAGATGCCTCCTATAACACCTCTGAATTATGACTACAGACACTTCCTCCAATTTGCGGCGCAGTGTGGAGGTGATGGGCTCATGAGAAATTTTGGAGGGGTTGGCCATCATGAACTTTTCTTCCATTTGCTCTTTCAAGGTGTCCATTTCACCAGACTCTCCCAGTACACGCTTTGTGAAGGCAAACAAGATGTCCAGGCAGTGGATCCTATCCCCACTGACCATGGGAAGGTCCATGGAGATCAGCTTGATCTTGTTGGGCTTTGCTATACGCAGTGGCTCCGACAGAGCGTCAGCAAATTTTGAGAGCATTGAGAACTCAATAAACTGTGTGGCCTCAGAATCAAACTTCTCCCAAACCTCATAAAACATTTCAAAGTCATCCTCACTCAGTGGCTCTGTGCTCTCCTCTGTGGCAACACTGAAATTCTCCAGAATGATAGCTATATACATATTTACAACAATAAGGAAAGAGATTATAATGTAACTGACAAAGAAAGCTATGCCCACTGAAGGGTTGCCACAGTTTCCTCGGGTGTTAGTGCCAGTATTGATAAAAGTACTGTCGCACTCCTCTGGAGGGCTTGACATTATAGGACTCAGGAGGTTGTCCCAGCCGGCTGAAGTGCTGATCTGAAAAAGGCAGATAATACTGTTCCCAAAGGTCTCAAAGTTAAACATGTCATCGACCCCATCTTGTTTTTTCACATAGGCAAAGTTCGCCATACCGAAGATAGCATAGATGAACATGACGAGGAAAAGCAGGAGGCCAATGTTGAACAGTGCTGGCATGGACATCATTAAGGCAAACAGTAAAGTCCTTATTCCTTTGGCTGCACGTATAAGTCGAAGTACACGTCCTATCCTTGCCAGTCTAATAACTCGAAACAAGGTTGGAGATACAAAGTACTTCTCAATGATGTCAGCGAGAACAATCCCTGAAATCAGAGAGAAAAAGAAGTTTGTCACATTTGAGAATATGAACTTTAATCTACTTAGAGCTGCACGTCAAAAATGAATCAAATTACTATATCTATTGTGTAAGGGAACACTTGCATTGATGAAACCATGAACATATTTCACTTGGATGAAGTTTACTCAAGCTTGACGGTGTGATTTGGATCAATCTTATGGCTTAGATCAGTGTTTCTCAATCCCGGTCCTCAAGTACCACTGCCCTGCATGTTTTCGATGTTTCCCTCCTCCAGCACACTTGATTCAAATGAATGGCTCCTGATCAGGCCACTGCACTGAGTTGATCATTTGAATCAGGTTTGGAAACATCGAAAACATGCAGGGCAGTGGTACTTGAGGACCGGGATTGAGAAACACTGGCTTAGATTAACATTAGGAGCCAGGCTTCCATTTTTTAACTGCTTTTAGAGGAAGTGAAAAAGAACCCCCCCATGAGCTGTCACCTTAGCGTGGGGGGTTTGCGTGCCCCAATGAGTCTGGGAGCTATGTTGCCCAGGGCTTTAAGCCCCTGGTAGGGTCACCCAAGGCAAACAGATACTAAATGAGGGACCAGACAAAGAACAGCTCATAAAACCCCCTATGATGATAAATAATATTGGACAACGTTTTACTTCGCCCAGACGCGGGTCACGGGGCCTCCCCCTGTAGCCAGGCCCAGGGGTGGGGCCTGGTGGCCGGGTCTGTGCCCATGGGGCTTGGTCGGGCACAGCCCGAAGATATGACGTGGGTCCCCCTTCTGACTCCTGAGTCCTGACTGTTGTTTGTGCTTATGCACTGAACAGCAGTTCAGAGTACCCACACTTTTTGGAGTCCCTGGAGGAGGCACTGGAGAGTGCTCCTCCAGGAGACTCCCTCGTCCTGCTGGGGGAGTTCAATGCTCACGTGGGCAATGACAGTGAGACCTGGAAGGGCGTGATTGGGAGGAACGGCCCCCCCGATCTGAATCAGAGTGGTGTTTTGTTATTGGACTTCAGCCGAGTGTGAAGCGGCTGGGATGAGAATCAGCACCTACAAATCCGAGACCATGGTCCTCGGCCGGAAAAGGGTGGAATGCTGGGTCGGGAATGAGATCCTTCCTCAAGTGGAGGAGTTCAAGTATCTCGGGGTCTTGTTCACGAATAAGGGACGAATGGAGCAGGAGATTGACAGGCGGATCGGTGCAGCGTCTGCAGTAATGCGGGCTCTGAACCGACCCGTCGTGGTGAAAAAGGAGCTGAGCCAGAAGGCGAAGCTCTCAATGTACCGGTCAATCTATGTTCCTACCCTCACCTATGGTCACGAGCTGTGGGTAGTGACCGAAAGAACGAGATCGCGAATACAAGCGGCCGAAATGAGTTTCCTCCGCAGGGTGTCTGGGCTCTCCCTTAGAGATAGGGTGAGAAGCCCGGTCATCCGGGAGGGGCTCGGAGTAGAACCGCTGCTCCTCCGCATCGAGAGGAGTCAGATGAGGTGGCTCAGGCATCTGGTTAGGATGCCTCCTGGACGCCTCCCTGGTGAGGTGTTCCGGGCCCGTCCCACTCGGAGGAGGCCCCGGGGAAGACCCAGGACACGTTGGAGAGACTATGTTTCTCGGCTGGCCTGGGAACGCCTCGGGATCCCCCCAGAAGAGCTGGAGGAAGTGGGACAGGGATGTCTGGGTTTCTCTGCTCAAGCTGCTGCCCCCGCGAGCCGATCCCCGGAGAAGCGGAATATGATGGATGGATGGGTGAAAAAGAAAAAGGTGAACCAAAACAATTTTTAAAAAAAAAAGTTCCACCAATGCTTTTGTTCAAAACATCCGACAAAGTGGCAATAACATTGCAAATTGCATTTTGACCCGATAATAGATTAAAATACCCCAGATGTCATGTCCCCAGATATGATATGATATCTTAAATATTCCCAGAGATTTTCCTGAAAAACAGCTGAGTTCATTTTCCTCATGTGGATGTCCACCTCTGTTGTTGTTGTTATTGTTGTTTTTCCTCCTCAAGGTTTGTTTTCAGTTGGACCACGATTTCTTTTGAATTCCTACCACTGGCAATGTAACCTGTATTACCACCTTCTAGCGACACTTCCTTTTTGTGGCTTTTCAAAAGGTTGCTTCTGATTTTCTTAGCAAGTAAATGGAAACCCAGTTATGATTGTAGAAAATTTCGGTTTAACCCACAGAATACTACCTGTGCATCACATGGTGGACAAAGTTAGCTTAAGTGGAGGCAACTCTCTCCTGACTGGGGCCAAAAATATTAATGCAAATATCCTACATTGGGAGTTCTCTCAATTAATTTCAGTGTTGATAACACAATAACTGAATGAATGAAAATGGGGAAATAAAGAAGTGAATATTTCTTTTTTTTTGTTATTCAATGTGTTAGTTCTTACCGGTAATAGAGAGAATTATCACTACAAAGTCAAAAATGTTCCATGCAACTGTGAAGAAGTAACATCGGAGGGCAAAAAGCTTGATCAGGCATTCAGTGGTGAAGAACACAATGAAGACCAGGTTGATCTTGTTGAGAACGGACTCCTTTGGCTCGGACTGCTCATCGGTTTCCACCATCATGGTCACCATATTGACAATAATGAGCATCATGATCATGATGTCGAAGGCTTGCTTGGAGACCAGATCAAAGAAGAAGGCTTGGAGAGAGTTCTAAGATAGGGAAATAAAAACAGTCATTAGTAAATAAAAAGCAGTCCTCATGCAAGATTTTATAAAAGCTTGCATGTCAGTATGTTGCATTAATAGTCATATAAGTAATGGATGCATTTTACACGCATGTTCACTATTAAATACCAGCTTGCTGAAATGTTACATGATTGTTTTTTAACTATACCGCAGGCCTTGGTATTGGCTTTTGAGGTTTTTTAGATCCCAACTTCTTCATAGCACTATAGTACTTCTTCTGTTCTTCAGTCATGAAGATGTCCTGTCCACCTAAGTACAAAAGAAAAAAAAAATCTCACATTATTCTTTTTGAGATCAAACATTTTTTTTTTAATTCAAATGTTCAAACATAAAGTTAAAGCCAAGTTATTTCCCCACCTGTTGGGCTACTTGGTATTAGCATTCCCTTCTATATACTAGAGTTTTTTTTAAATTTATTCTTAAGGTAGTGGAATACTGATACCTTAAAATGCTAAGAACTGCTTGCAAATATCAACAAATCCACGCCTGACAGCGGTGCTGATACTTATCTTTCTTTTCTGCTGATTAAAATTGTCAATGATGACACCTATGAAGAGGTTGAGGGTGAAGAAGGAACCAAATATGATGAAGACAACAAAGTAGAGGTACATGTAGAGGTTGATTTCTCTGCTGGGTTGTTCCTCCACCTTGAAAAAAAAGGGGTTTTATAAGTCGCCTGGTGACTTTTGAAGACATTGATAATGCAGATCCTGAAAAAACTGGACATACTTACTCCTCTTGAATCAACAGCGGCATTCATTATTTCCATCCATCCTTTAAATGTTGCCTATAACATGATACAACACAACCTTACTGTTCCGTCACGATACTTTTTTGTGAGAACTTGACTTCATCTGTCAAAAACAGACCCTGCAATGTCTTTCTGAGCTGTTACACATAAAAACTTTGAGATCTCATAAAACAACAACCAAAAACACAAGATAAAACGTATGTGAATTCATTCAAGGCTTTCTGTAGATATGTTTGTAGAATTCAAGCTGTTTCAGCAGAAGAGGAACAAAGTTTTGAGGAATTATTCATGCTGGAGAAGCTCTTGTTAAAGTTGATATGTTTCTTGCCCAGCTGATGACTTTTCAGGAGATGAAAAAAAAAAGAATCTTTGCAGAAGGAGGAAACTCACCACTTGCAGAAGGGAAAGGTAGCCGAGTCCCACATTGTCGAAGTTGACCTTGACTGTTGTCCAGTAAAACTGGGTGTCATTCATAGCGAGACAATCAGACTTGTTGTTGATTACAGAAATGTTGTGGATAAAGCCTGTTCTGTTCACGCATTTTCCAAACTTGCCGGCGAACAGGTTGACTCCCATGATGCTGAAGATGAGCCAGAAAATGAGACACACAAGGAGCACATTCATAATTGAGGGGATGGCTCCTATAAGGGCATTCACGACGACCTGATGATGAGAAACAGACAAGAAATAGGTGATCACTGATTAGTTAGGTGACGCATCAGTCTGACACACAAAGTTGTTTTATGTGTAAGCCTTGTAAAAAGTGGGATACGTGAATAATAATAATAAGAGAACTTTTTTTGCTGATTTAGGTGTAGGTTAGTGTGACTGGAAATACATCCTAAAGACATCATCCAAGTCACCCTAAAGTCTAAAAAAAAAGAGTCCTGTCAAATGGAAAAATGCCTTTAACATTTGCATTTACGTTCCTGTTTTCATGATCATCACTAAACAACTCATGTGTAGCCCTTAACCATATGTACTTTTCTAACCTTAGCGTTTATTGTTGACATCTTAACAGACCACGCAGAGTAATTCTACCCCTGGCTTTTAACTCGTAACCCCAACTATTGGCAGGTGAAAGTGAAGCAGAAAGGTAAGGAACAGTGAGTGGGATGGAAGGTAGAAAAAGGAGAGGACTGTGGAAATGAATGCGCAGGACTAGTGTTGCAGTGGCAATTTGTTGCACGGAGAGTCAGTAGAGTAACTGTCATACACCCCTTCTCCACCATATAAGCAAGATAATGAAAAGTGAGTGGTGTTGTACATTGATGTGTAGCAATACAAGGTGAACAATGTCATCATTTAGTGGTACATGGCAATTGAACACCTTTGTGTGGCTGGAAGGTTTGTAGACGTAGAATGTATGCATTATACCGTCTTCATACAGACGGTGGGAAATACTCATTGTAAGATTTTGAACAAAATTTTGTGAAACTGCAGAGTTTTGCACTGTGGACCAATGTAACTGTGATACATGCTGTGATTGCATCTGGTTGGTCAAAAGACCATCAAAGTCTTTATGAAATGCCAATCTGAACTAAACTTCACCAACTTAGAGGTTGTTGGTAATTCTTAGTGTGGACAAAAATGGTCAAGCAGCCAGCTGGCTGTGTCGTTCCTGAATCCATTCTGCTAACATTGCCATGTTCCCAATAATTTCATG
This sequence comes from Odontesthes bonariensis, assembly GCF_027942865.1. NCBI lineage: Eukaryota > Metazoa > Chordata > Actinopteri > Atheriniformes > Atherinopsidae > Odontesthes > Odontesthes bonariensis. Next base: position 28,006,055 of record NC_134519.1, on the reverse strand, counting down.
AGAATCTTTTTGCAGCCATAATTATTCAGTTTGATAACCTTGTTATCAGAGGTACTGATCCTAAGATTAATTAGCATATTAGCAGTCAACAAGATCAGGATTGCTGGGGACGGTACAGAGGCTGTACAGATGTTGAAGCTCCTCAATACAGCTGCCTCGAGTTGGAGTCCAAGCCTTGGGGCCCTTTGCTGCATGTCATCCCCTCTTCGTGCCCCCATTTCCTGTCAAGCAACTTTCCAAAAAAGGCCACTAGGGCAAAAAAAAATCTCCCTCCAAAAAAAAAAAGATTGCTGAGGATATAGGAAAACATACAACTGGACCCTTACCCTCATGCCCTCAAATCTGGACAGAGCTCTGAGAGGTCTCAAAGCCCGGAGGGTCCTCAGAGACTTAATGGCAGCAAAGTCAGAATATCCCAGTGAGTTTGCTACCAGGCTTATCAAGGACACCTATAGGGAGTACAGAATGAACAATGAGAGACATAATATACATACATTTTTGGTTGTATTTACACCTCTGTGAAAAGCATTGGACAAAGCAATATTTACAGAACCAAATGTAGAAAGAAAATTAAAGGAGAAAAACCCATTTAAACATTTTATTTGTATTTGTTTTGATTAATTTATTTTTGTGGTGGTGTATTTTGGGACATTCCACAGTTAGGAACCCACCTATTAAATTCTGAAGTACCCCAGTAAATTGGATTTGGTTTTTGTATCCTCTTTTAGCAAATTTGGACTTCAGCAAATTTTGGACCACTCTATTCTACATCCAAAACAGACAAAACAAAATGGTATTCCGCTGTTGAATGACCCTTAGATGACATTTATGAATGAAAATGGCATGCTAAAAATGAAATAAACAGAAAGTTCATGTCATGATTGGCGATGGCAAAACACAGACAAGTATGCACACATGGACAAATGATATCCATGCATGCATACTCAGCTATATATGCATATAAATATGTATATATATAAAATAGAGTGAGTTTTATAAAGAATTTTTGTCAGTCTTTGCCAAATTTGTCTCCCAATTTGTATCCAATTGAGCCAATATATTACTTAAAAACAATTAAAGGCTTATAAGAGCCCAATATCCTGCATTTCTTTATAAAAGTCTATGTATAGATGTGTTTGTTCAATATATCTAAAGAAGATACTCAAAATCAATTTGTCGGAACAACAGATGTCTTTGGCTCCACAATAGTACAGAAAAAAAAACATTTACAGAGTCAAAAAAAATGGGCAAAAAAAGGGCAGTTTTCTGTATAAACAGAGGAGGAGAAATAGGTAATTGCAATGATTAAAAGTATTTGTACTTTCTTCAAACGGACATAACAAAGGACATTCAGTACATGATTTAGACATAACAGATTAGACATGAATTCAACTGGTGCATTTCTAAAGTGAAAGTAGAAATGTCTGTTCTGCAGCATTTGTTAGGTGTACTTTTCATAGTACACCAGATCTTCTGTAGATAGTCCTCAGAGAACATGGCTTTGCAATTGTTTTTGATACAAAAGCCAAGGTCCTGTTGTAACCAATTCAAAGAAGGACTGCCAAGTAGATTTGTTGGACAAGACAGACAGTCCGTCTCGTCCACTTTATTTATTTGGAAACAAGACGGTGGCTTTTGATATCGCAACTGAAAGGACTTACAAGTGAAGAAACACAAGCTTTTGGGATGCAGATGTGTCCAATCCCAGGGTTTATACTCACCAGGGACCTGCTAACTACAACTTACCCTAACAATAGTGCGGTCTGTGGCGATCTGTGTAACAGCAGGTGAAATCAGAGGAAGTCAAGTCAGGCCTCGGGCTGGACGCCTCGGCCGCTTTGGATTTCTACACACTCCAAAGCCGCATCCATTTACTCTAAACATGTTTGAAGCTCACAAAGCTTAACGTAAATCCTAGCACTGGAAAAACCCTTTTAAAAAAGGGGGGGAAATCCGGCCAAATCCTGACATAAGAACAACTGCAAAACTAGACAATGTTTCAGTGTGTGTTTTTAGGAACCTGTCATCTCATTAACTGCTTCAGGTCCTGATAAATTTGAGGTTTTTTTCGTCTTTTTTTTTTAAATTGGAGTAACACAGGGTAGAATTAGTACATTTTCACGAACCATCATATCCGGTTTATGATGTGGAAATTAAATGTCAAGAGCTTTTCTGAGATTGATAATGCATTCGCTAAAATATACACTACACATACAGGAGCCACGCTACATGGAGAGGAAATCACAGTTTGTCACAGTTTGACCTGAGATCTCGATAAAAACAGCATCCTTTCACTGAAGTACAATGAAAACAACAGAGGTAACAAAATGGTCACTCACATCCACAATAAGAAAGTCAAGCCAGCACCAGTAGTTGGTGAAATATTTCTTGAAGCCGTATGCAATCCACTTGAGGAACATCTCCAACACGAAGATATAGGAGAAGACTTTGTCAGCACACTCCAAAATCACCTTTATAACTTTTCTCTTCTCGATGTAGATATCTTCAAACGCCTGCGGTAGAAAATGACACAGTTCATCATGCAAACAAACATCCTGTTATAGGAGTGTTATCAATGAACATCTGTTGTTAAATTTCAGCACCTTTGAGGTAATATTATTACTATATAATTATAATATAATATAATATTCCACATGTACATATGTTTAAGTTTCATTCAACAAGGACACTTTTTGGAGTGTAGCAGCCTTACCAGAGCCCCGCTGCTGAGCAGGATCATGAAGATGATGAAAGTCTCGAACCAGCTATGCTCCACAATCTGGAAGCAGGTCTTCCTAAGCCTCCACCAGACTTCGCCCAGACCACGGCTGGTGTCGATGTTGCAGCACTGACAATGCCTCAGGCATACTGACGTCATTGTGAGAACAAACCAAGGTATTCACGTGAAGTGAAAAACCACGTTTAAAGTTAAAACGTACATCTTGCAAGCAGTTTTTGCTGGGTTATAAAACTCTTAGCTCTATTCAAATGTTACACTTACAGTCTGGAAAGCAATCCTCTGGCTCCATATTGTCTTCATCCAGCTCTGAGAAGTAATCTTCCTCTTCTCCAGGCTTTCTTAGATCCACAGTGCTGCCCTCTGACAGGCTGATCTTCTCCTGAGATAAGAGAAGTCACAGTATTACTAAACAGTTCTCCACTTAACAGATCCATACTGGACTGCTTACAGGACATGTCTCCTGCACATGAAAACAGTACATCACATCACTTTGTTGTCATGGATTTTCAAGATGTTTTCCAGCAACTGCTGTGACAATAATAACTGGGGTCTTGGCTTATAAGTTTCAGCGCAAACAGAGCAATGAACCAATAGCCAGTGAGAATTCACCTCATAAGGCCCGCTCACCTAGATGCACTGCCTTGCCTTTAAATCTCCTCTGAGCCTTAATACGGTTCTGATGAGATTTTCTTGTTTTATAAAGGCCACGTATTTCACATGATTTGTAGGACAAAAGTGCAGCTTTAATCCAATAAAATTTTATGAAGTCTTATCCAGCATTAACCAGCAACTACAGGACCCGGAGACAAGATTACCAGCATTACCAGTCTTAGTGTTTAAAGACATAGAGGAAACAATATGTGCTGACATATTGTGTCATAGCACATATCAACAGGATCAGTTGTGATTTACAGTATCGCATCCTTTACAGTGAAATTGATGAAAATAAAAAACAATTCTAATAACAATAATCTCGACATTTTTGTGTGTTTAAAGCTCTACACATGCAAAATATATCCTTATTTAACAGTGAGCAGCTGCTGATGCTCAGTTAAGAGGAAGAGAAAGCGATAGACAGCAGGCTGCTCATCTCAGCCTGGCCCTGCCTGGCCTTGCTCAGCTGTGGTAGTTTAATCTGTTCCACAGGACCTGGCTCCACATCTGGCCTGCTCCTGTCTGACTGCCAGACAGGACAGGAGCAACACAACCTCCACCTCAGCAAACATCTGACCCATAGGTCGCTCCGTACATATCTGCTTTAAAGCTTCCCAACGAATAACAATACATCTCAAAATCTATAAAGAAATCTAATAAGAAACTTATTGCTCGTGGCCGAGAAAGAGCAGCACATAACCCCTTCTAAACCCAAAATGCTACATTTTTTTTCTTATTAATTAAACCAGAAATGATATGCTGTGTTAATTACTGTGCTTTAGAGGTATGTCAGCTTGGCATTTAGCAAAGTCAAGCTCAAAGTGTTGCCCTGTTTACTGATTTAAATAAGACCTGAAAGGTGTTACTTTTTACTCGTGGCAAGAACCCTGAGTTGGATTAAGTGGGTATGGAAAATGGATGGATGGATGGATGGATGGATGGATGGATGGATGGAGGATGTGGAGCTCTCCAAGCATACAAATAATGCAACAAAAATTTACCAAATTCAGTTCAATAGTTTGTGTGTCTCATTTGTCTCTGTGTGGCCCTGTGATGGACTGGCGACCTGTCTGAGTGTACCCTGCCTCTTGCCTAATGACAGCAGGGATAGGCTCCAGCCCAACCATGACCCTAAACTGGATTGAGCGGGTATAGAAAACGGACGACTGGATTGTTTAATAGTCCTAGTAATTGCTTAGCAGCCTCTGTCAGGTCAAGTATGCTCAGGATCGTGGTCCCAAACTTCCAAATAAAATCAGTAAATATCACTGTATTTTTATTTATTTTTTCGTGCCTGATTGAGTGTCAATTTGGATGTCTCCCTAACATTCCTGTTAAATTTCTCTCCACTGTTAAGGCAAGATAAATAACACTTTAGCGAAACTCCACCCTCAATTCCAGTCAGGTCTTATCCAAAGTAATAAGTGCAAACCATCTTTATGGGCGCGGAGAACTTTTGAGTATTGGTACACTGAATAAGATTATAAGCCTTTCCCTCAGCAGACCTGTGAGATCAGGAAAAAAGCAGCTAGTTTTCTATACACTGGCAAAGCAAATCTGGAGAGGTCTTCTAAAAAGCTCTCCTCTAGGGATATCTGGAATATTATATGATATATCTGGGATGACACCGGTTAGTCACATGAGTTTATTTATTGTGGGTTTGGAATGGTAACAGCCGAGTCCCCGCCTTTTTCATTGTTGCCTGTTCAGACAGGATTTTTAAAGTCTTTTTTAGTTCCTGGGAAGCGAATCAAGTTTTTTTTCAAAACAGGCAAAAACCACCACAACAACAAGACAAGATGTTTTCACATCTTCTGAATGTAATGCCTCATGACTCTGTTCTACCCCAAACTTTCATAAAGCCATGAAAACATGACACTCAGACAGCATTCGATAGCAAGGCCATGAAACCTATGAGTCTAAGTAAATATAAATTTAGCTACATACACACAAAGGCCTTTTTTCTGCTCTTAAAAGTGCTTTGAAAGGGTCTTGTAATGAGACATTTTTCAGGTGCGAATGATTAAACATCAAAAAAACATAGTGGTAAAAGCACACCAATAAGCTCCCTGAGAAGTTTCTACCAGATGCTAACTGCACGATGTCAGACGTTTAGAACTCATAACTCCAATAAATCAGATTTTTATTTGTTTACATTTAAGTGCACTTTATGTTTTGCAGTCCACCCCCAACTCTAAAATCTTCCTGTCCAATATCTCATCAACCCCCTGCTATGCTTTTACTGTGAATGACACAAGCAGCAGCAAATCACAACGTAACAGCTGCCAAGTTGACGACCAAACACTCGTACACCTGGGATCATCATCATTATCCTAAAAGAAAGCAAAAGGAAAACTCAAAAAGGATTGTGCATTAGAATGAGATAAAGAACAGGGGTAGAGAGCAGGTGACATGAAACCATCCAGAAAGGGTTTATTGATTCTACAAGTAAGCATAATTTCAATTGATTGGTGAAGTAACCTTCCAAGTCTTTTATTTGAGAGCAGATCAGGCCAACTGAAGGTTTTTAACTTCAGCACATTGGTTAGGAAGTGATCTGGAATTTATATGAGACTGCTAACTGCATTTTCATTTGCAACTACATAATATTGAAATGATATCTGATTGCTTTTGTTTGTCGGTAACATAGGATGTTGCAGTGTATCTCAGTGTACGTGTTGCAAGCAGGGAAGATAAAGTTAAGTTGTGTCATGTTTCAACTGTCTGACAGATCTACAGCAGATTAGACTGAAAAAAAAACAACCAAAACTAAAAACACAATAAAAAAAACCAACTGAAAATACATTTTGACAATTTAGGTTTTTAAAGTGTGTTTGGTAAAATATTGTATTTTTTGAGTTTGTGGTTCAATTTTCTGAAAATGTATGGTGTCTGAAAGGTTGTGTTTTCTGTTTTGTTTTTACATTTTCTTGTTTTTCTGTTTATCAGTTTCTCTGCTTTTTTTTTCTCTGTTGTTCTTGTGTTTTCTGATTTTTTTGGGATCTTTTCTGAAATATCTCCTAAAATTCTGTTGTTATATATGTGTTCAGGGCCACCACTCAAATCATCTGCAATAAAACATCCATCCTAATAGATAATTGAGCAAATAAGAGGATTAGATTTTTGTTGAAAACTGTTTTGGTGGATAATAACCTCATAGTCCACGGGTATTAAAACAGAATATCGTGAAGCTGAGATGCACTATTGCATAAACTTGTGTATTTGCATCTGACAAACTTACTGGTTTGTCGTCTTCATCCTCTGAAGACTCAGAAATCTCCTCTTCCTCAAGAAACTCCACATCCGACTCCCCAGGTGCGATTGGAACAATGACAGTCAGGTTCGGGTTGGTCATATAGCTGTCCTCCTCTGGTATGGTGTACTTCTCTCCGTAGCCTGTAAAAACTCCCCCATTGCTTTCGACATGATTCACAACCAGTATGACAGCCTGGCTGGCTTCTTTGGCCTTCTCATTTTGATTCTTCATGTCGTGGCTGCAGAGGTCGACGACACTCGTGACAAGCCATGAGACACCGGCGTTGATGCGGGCGATGGCGATTTGAATGTTATTCAAATCGCCGTCTTCTTCGGGAGCAGAGAGGTTGTCAGAGCTGAAGGAGCTCAGCAGCAGGGCAAGAAAGAGATTCAGCACCTATCGACAGAAAAAAAAATCAGAAAAATGATCAAAAGCCTTGCACCATATTGTGAATGTTCACCCTTGGTATAGTAGGAAACACTGCATCTACATTATGGTCTTGTCAACATTTCTTTTTGCTTTTCTTTTTTTTAACAGGATACTATAGTTTTAAGCTAAAGGATAAGTAAACCTGACATGATGTCTCACATATTTTGTCAACATTGGCAAATCCTGCCTTGTAATTCAGGAGGATTTTCTACAAAGATATGCTTAAAACATATGGATCTGCTTTTCCTGCCACCCTGAAGTCAAGGTTCAAAGCATGCAATTCCCGAGTAATCTGTTTGTTCGGTTGGAAAGCAGCAGCGTCAGGCCTATCCCTGCATACGTGTCTGTATGTAGTCTTTGCGCCCACATTTCCTGTGTACATGGGTCATGTGCACAGTTGGGAAGGATCATCTTTAGCCACTGAGCCAGTCAGAGAAGGGGAGCATGACCAGATGATTAGTGATGAATGCCCTCAAACCTTCATGCCCCTAAGCATCCTGGATAATCCCTTAGATAAACAGCTGTCCCACAATTCATGTGCAGAGAAGGTTTTTTTATGATGAAGTCCATAAGGAGCAACGTTTGTGATCAGGTCTCGGCTCTAATCACTGATAAGGTCTGTTTATGAAGTGTCATTCAAGAGACACAGCTGGAGTAATGTAAAACATTATATTATATTTATGTCACATGGAGTTCTCTCCAGGTACTCCGGCTTCCTCCCACCGTCCAAAAACATGTATGTTAGGTTAATTGCTGACTAAATTGTCCCTAGGAGTGAGTGTAAGTATGCATGGTTGTGTGTCTCGTTTGTGTCTGTGTGGCCCTGTGATGGACTGCCGACCCTATACAGGGTGTACCCAATGACAGCTGGGATAGGCTCCAGCCCCTCTGCGACCCTAAATTGGAATAAGCAGGTATAGAAAATGGATGGATGGATCACATTGAGGTCTGAACTTTGACTGGGTCATTGCAACACCTTGATTCTTTTCTTTTCAGACATTCTGTTGTAGATTTGTTGCTGTGATGATAAGACAGAGTCATATGTTAGGTGTTATTTATCTGAGGTAGCTCAGCTGGTTGAGTGGGTGTCCTAAATACAGATGCGGAAGTTCTTGTCACAGCAGGCTTGGGTTTGATAACCAATTTGTGTCATCACCTCCTATATGCACACCTTACTGTCCCTGTCCACTGTTGAATAAAGGCCACAAGAGGCCATAGAAATCTTTAAAGCTACATGTCACAGGTAAAAATAAGCTTCTTCGTGAGCTGATGAGGCATGTAAATCACTGACTCTAAGGTGAATCTAAGAATAGGGCTGTGATTCTTGAATTCTATGAGTTCAAGGTGCTTCAATTTGGCTATAAATTCACTCTGCTGAAATACAGGACAAACAGACTAAAAAACTCTGAGGTTCAAGCTGCCTCTAACCTTTCAAATAACTCAGTAATTATCCTTATTGTGTCTTCACTATTTGTCATTGTTTGTTGATTATGGGTTCTCGACAATGTTCTCCTTCAGGAAATGAGGACACCTGTGACCTTAATGTATAAATGGTTGTCATTGTTTGTGTATTTATACATATATTTATTTATTTGAGAACTGCAAATATGTTAGGTTTCGATATATTGTGACATGACAAACATGACACAATAACTTTTTGTGCGCTCACAGCACGAGTGGGTTGTAGTCAATAGTGCAAACACGAATTTCACAAAAACAGGTTAACCTGGCAGGTGAAATCAGGCATCACAAATTTGACTTTGTCACATTCTTAAGAAAACTACTTTTCATTCTAATAAATGCAGTGACCTCGTTAAATAGTTTTTCATAACTACTTGCTTACACAACATATCTATTGAAACTGGATAATCAGTGTCCCCTCATTAGGAACTAATAATATTCAGGAAACTGCTTTAAAACCTTTTCAGATTGTCAATATCTCTGGTGTAAGACTGAATGATTCTTGGTGTGAAATTTTTGATTATGACTTTCTGCTTGTGGTATACAATACAAAAATACAGTACATACTGTACGCACGTATTTCTCAATTTACAAGTAAACATGACAGATAGTTTAGAATTCCCCTGAAAGGTTGTTAAAACATTACTAACGGACAGATATGCTTCACAGAGTAGGATTAAATGATACAACAAATGAACATTTAATGGCAGAGGACATGCTGGAAACAGGTGTTTGAACCGCATCCATGATGGACTTCACAAACACACGGCCTCGATCCATTTATTCTTAAAAAAGTAAAACTAATATAGTTTTGAAATAGTTTGCTAAAGAACTTCATAATTCTTTTTTTTTGTAGATGATGCTGATATCACATTGTATATGCTAATATGTGTTAAACATGAGACAGAAAAAACCTTCACTGGTAGCACATATACTGCTTTTGGTTTGATTTACTGGATCCTGCTAATTTATGGTGGAATCAAGAAGCTAAACTTAGCACATGTATAAATAGAAAAAAGATTGCTGGGCATTAACAGAATAATATATTGTTTGACTTTATCCATAATGCACGGGTGCAGGAATGTTTTCAAGACAAGCAGAATTGATATGACTCCCTCGTAAATTGTCTATTGGCATGTCCGTGGTTTAATTTGATCTTTTCTCATTAATGTTAGCTCACAGGAAACAGCTGGACAACAAGCCACCATATGGGTGGATCAATGGATGTAGCATATATCCGTGCTATGGCACTGAGCGACAGCAGTTGTGGACAAACAGTACTGTGAAGCAGATTAACCATTTATCACAGAAGCAGCTGCATGCGACGGCAGGAATGTCAGGGAGAACACTGTGGCCCTCATTGATCCTTTCTACAGTACTTAGGTCACATTCACTCATAAGGCTTCATTCATTAGCAGTGGATAAAGCTATCATCAGCCTGCTGTAAAGCTGCAGAGTTTGTGTCTGGTGGCTCCTGTTTGCACAACGTGTCCAGAAATTCAAGTAGTAATATCGGGTTTATATGTTGGGCAGACATGATTGTTTTAGGAGTCTACCAATGCTAATCTAAGAAATAGGTAGCACAACATTGTGAAACACTTCCACAGGGATGAGTGAGTTCTGAAAAGCCGTTAATCGATGACTATGATGACATGACTGGCCTAAAGCATGCCCTATCTCCATAAATGCAATCAGCTGTCCTCACTGTTGATTGTATAATCCCAGATTATTTGTGACATCATCATTTGGATTTGACAGCAGTTAGAGTTTATTCCACTGAAGAACAACAGGATCTCCCTTTAGGTATCACATACTGTTAAAAGATTCCTCTGGCGATAAATCAGAATGCCAAAATCAATAATGTGTTACAAAAGCCGCTTTCGGACTGTAGGAACCTTTGGCAGTTCTAATAACCTTTTAATCCGCGGGGCCGTTTTCTCCCGTGTTCGGACATACAGGAACTCGGGGCTTTCTCCCTTAGTTCCTATAACTATTTAGCTCCTTCTCCGAGGTCGGGTCTTTTCATGGTTCTATAGAACGATCTGAGGAGGTGTGTGGTGGTCGGCAGCTACGCCCCATGTCATGCTATCACGGCTGAAATGTTTACTCATACACGGACAACCGGCGGGTGTTTAATAAGTTAAACTTACACTGGTCTCATTTGTCTCCAGGGCTCTGCTCTCCTTTCTTCCTTCATGAAATGAAAAAGTATCTCCTGACTCTCTCTGTGAGCTTTTCCAGCCTCGATATTAGACGCCTGATGTGATTGTCCATGATTAATATCACCATCATGCAGACCATAAACACAGTGGCCTCCCCACTCTCCATATTAGCTTCTTGGTGGTGTTTTTTCTACTCTCCTTACTTTTACCGTTTTGTTTTGTGTTTGAATGTAGCGCTAAACGGCTAACACGTCACTGAAGCAGACGGCTGCGCGCGGCGCATCAGTCCCTATCAGGTCCCGACTCATGTGCGAATGCAGACTGAAACAGTTCCGCTGGGGAAGGATAGTTATCAGAACGAAATTCGAGGAGGGTAGTTCTGATAACTACTTTCTTAGAACGGTCTGTCCGAAAGCGGCTAAAGGTTTTTTTTACATGTCATATTATCGTGCACTTAATTTCTTTTTTGTGCATGTAAGAGATCTGCAATGTCATAAAACACTTGTGAGTTATTGTTTCATCGCAGAAAACTCTTTTCTGGTTCTGCCTGAAACCCATAGTCCAGGCTTTCTTTGTGGACATCAAAACATCACAAAGAAGAACTGCCCAGTGGACAGCTTTTCACATTCTTAAAGAGTAAATGAATGGCTGGGTTACACTCCACCATTTTTGACCAATCAGCTGACCAACATTGGCAGACTGGACCTCCTGGGAGGGGTCCTTAAAGAGACAGGAGCTTGAGATGGAGTGTTTCAGACAGAGAGTGACAAGGGGTTCTACAGCAGTGTCCAGTATGACAGAATTAATGTGGTATGTGACAATTAAGACATGTAAACTTATTCTGATGGACCCCCAACTAAGATTATTAGTCTGTGAGTAGGGATCATTTGGGCCCTTTAAAGCATGTTTCAATACTTTTTCAGCACAAGACTCTGCCGTTTATTACTATGTTTTGGTTCTCTAGTGAGTATTTACAACACCAGGATGATGCATGTGGAAACATATTACCCTGTGTTACGCTGTGGCTGACGGCGCTCAATAGTTTTTGAATAAACAAGCTCTATGGAACAGAGGAGATGGATATGTCAGCCAAATCCTTGCTGGGTCCTTCTGTGAGATTCAGCAATGTTAAAAATACACAATATCAGCTGAATCTAACTAAAGATGCAGAATTATATTCAACAACTTACCACCAGGTTTCCTATGACCATGACCAACATGAACACCAGGATGCAGATAGGCTGCCCAGCCACCTCCATACAGTCCCACATGGTCTCGATCCACTCGCCGCACAACACTCTGAACACAATCAGGAAGGAGTGGAAGAAGTCCTTCATGTGCCAGCGAGGCAGCTGGCAGTCAAACGAGATCTTACAAACACAGTCCTGGTAGTTCTTGCCAAATAGCTGCATGCCCACCACAGCGAAGATAAAGACAATGATGGCCAGCACCAGTGTCAGGTTTCCCAGGGCTCCCACAGAGTTGCCGATGATCTTGATGAGAGTGTTGAGCGTCGGCCAGGACTTTGCCAACTTGAATACTCGTAACTAATGATAGGAACAATGTGAAGAAAGAAAATAAAGTGAAATTAAATAACCTTTTTGTATACAATAGAAGCTGTTCTAGAACTTCTGCACTGACTTCTTCAATCATACTTGAGAAATGTCAAAACAGTTGGAAACCCAGTCATACTGTATGTTCATATGTATATTTTCTGTGTTTTGCTTAAATCTCTTTAACTCCTTCTATCTAAAAAAAAGACTAAGGGTGATTTGGTGCATTTGTATTAAGACTAAATTAGCAAGAATAGTAGCTGATTAAAGAGAGTTTGAGATTTCTGTTACCAGTCTGAAAGATCGCAGGACAGACAGTCCCTCCACTTTTGAGAGGCCCAACTCCATCAGACTGAGGCAGACAATGACGCCATCAAAGATGTTCCATCCCTGCTGAAAGTAGTAATAGGGGTCCATGGCAATCAGTTTCAGTACCATCTCAGCAGTGAAGATCACTGTGAACACCTGAGAGAGAAAAACAAACAGAAATAATGAAAAAACTATGGTGTTGGTTAAAATTGTTTATTTGAGTTAAGATTAGATTATTTCATTCTTAAACTGAACTCAACAGAACATTTATCATCTTTCATTAAATTGTTGGTTTTGAGGCTCCTGTAAACAGTCCATCACTGTCCATTTTCTTTTGTTTGTTTAACCTGTAGCTGTGCTCAGAGAATAAGAAAAACCGGACAACAGGAAAAGTAAGACTAACCCTACTAGAATGTCGTGCCTCTGAGCTCAGAGCCAGTTATTTATGTTAAGGACTTGGAAACAGGAGCTGGACATAAACAGAACTTTTTCAGTGGGCTAGAGCCATACCTGCAAATGAATACTAATCTAATTTTGTGTCTGACGCGTAAACAGGTAATTATTTGTCCATACATTGATATTTCAAACTTTATAGGGTGATATTATGACCCTGCTGAATTTGCTTGTTGTTCTGTTGCCAAAAAAAATTAAATAATGCAGATTGAAGTTTGAAGTTTGTACATTTTTGTACAAACTGAGGTAAGTGTAAAGATGTAGAAAGATTGATTTTTCTTTGCAGCTACTGCTACTAAGTACCAAAATATACAAAAAAAAATTATTAAAATGTCTTGTAACAATGTGTAAAATGACAACTTTCCAGCAGGTGGATGTTCACTAAAAACTCCTCTTTCTTCAACTCATTTGGTGAATTTTTCACATACTTCATAGAAATGTTTAACGGTTTTTCAGACATTTTTCTCAGTACATGACAAAAATGGAAAAGCTGCCAGATAGGAAAATCTTTCCACTTAGCCTCTTTAAGTCTATTTCCTGACGTCAAAACATTGGCAGACACCATAATTCCACATTAGGGGGGAGAAATCAGGAGCTCTTCCTGCCTCCTAAAACACAACCTCCTACTCGGGATATTTACCCATCGTCAAAAGCACAACCTTTGACACAGTATAATCATTGCACCTATAAAAAAGAAAAGAAACAAAAACACCCAGTGAAGAAATATATTGTCTGAATGAATCCTTCCATTCTTGCTTCCTCTTCTGGGCACTCTCCAGTTTTCATCTACCACTCAAAGGCACTTGGGCGAAAGTGTGTTACACACAGGAAACTTTCCGACTCCTATCATTTAAAAGCTTCTTACCAGATTGCCCACTGTGAGCATGGTGTTGAACTCATCAGTCATGGGGTAGTGCTCCAGAGCCATGAAGAGGGTGTTCAGCACAATGCATATGGTGATACCTAGATCCAGGAAAGGATCCATCACCATGAACTTGACATAATCCTTCAGCTTCAGCCACCAGGGGCTGCGGTCCCATATCAAATACTTCTTCGCAAAAGAGTACCAGCAAGGATGGCACTTTTGCCTTGATTCCTCCAGCTCTGAGAAGAGAAACAAGAGAAACCAAAGTGAAATACTCATCTGCATGACTTTCAAGAAAGCCCCTTTTGCTTGGCCTCTTTTTTTTCTGAAGCCCATAAATGTTCAAGTGTCTTATGCTAGTTTCAAACTAAAATAATTTAAAAAAGCAACATTTTAAGTAGTAGTTTCAACAAACAGAAAACTAAATGAGGAGATGGATACCATTCTCATGTTTGTATGGCAAAATTTAAGCTATACCCTATTGCATAGGTTAGCAAAAAATGTGAAAATAGGAGAGGAGACCTTGCTCTTTCTCAATGTAACAACATTAGCTTACCAAGACTGCCAAATTAACTCATTTGTGTGTAAAAATGTATCTATTTAATTTGTCAAAAAGAGAACAAAACCACAGTGTAAAAACAAGCTTGGTTTTTAGGGAGATTTAAAGTTTGGGTGGCTCAACCTTGATATATATCCAAGTAAGCCACATCAAGTCTTTGTGCTGAGCTGAAATAACATCCTGTAGGTTAAAGGGATATTTAGTTCTGTGCTGTGGCCTTTTGTTAAATACATATGAACAGTCAGCGTCTTGCCTGCAGCACAGTGGTTAGGGCGCTCTCAGTTTGGAGAAATTCTTACTGGATGCTAAGCTAACTACTAAGACTGGGGTCGACAGAGAAGCAACTTCTCAAGGTTATTCTCAAATGTTCACAAGGTTGAACATTTAATAGATAAAATGAAAGTGGGATTTTTCTTGTTTGTAAACTCATGCAAAGAATTAAAAATATTTTTCCCGCTATTCTTTTACATATCAAATGAACTCACCATCCATGGCATCACTAAGAAAGCTGACAGAGCTTAGGCCTCTTTTCCTTTGCACCAAAGAATGCTCCGTTGCGGTGGGGGAAGGCTGGAGAAGAGATCTGGGAGCTGTGTCCTCAGTAATGCTGGGCTTCTGGTATACAGAAAGTACCTAAAGAATCAAATAAAAATGCTGTATTTGTTTTGTCATCTGTAAGGCTGATAATCAAAATCAAGTTTTTCTCCACCCTAATAAACACATACGTATATATATAATTTGATTTTTCAGGATGGTGTGATCAGACAAGTCGCACTCACTGTGTCCTCCCTGACTCTCTCCATGCTGTGAGCTGGCATGGGTGTAGGGGTGAGCAGACCCATGGTGGTGACTCCATTCTGGTCCAGGGAGATGTTCAGTCGACCGTTGATATTGAGGCTGGGTGTGAAGACTTGGGAGCAGTGGCTCCTAACACTGCCTGCCCTCCTCTTCCAGGGTGTGGCCATTGAATTGGTGCGACTCCTGAAAACATCCCCATGACAGCTGTACTCATCATCCCCAAACTCAGCTTCTGAGTTGTTACGAACACGGAAAGAGCTGAAGATACTGTTCTGGCTTCCTCTCCTGGTGCTGAGGGGGTGAGAAGAGAGCGTAGCCAGCAGAGGGTGGACTGGCAGGGGGGACAGAGGAGGCTACAGAGGGACACAAAGGTTGCATTAGCTGCTATGACCTATAGCATCAAATAGGCTCTAGACTATGTTTGCTGTACTGTACCACAGCATCCTCCACAGGGTCCAGTTTCTCCTCAGCAGCCTCCCCTGCTGTTTCCTCAGACAGAGTCCTGTGGGATCTTCTTCTTCTGCTGCTATTGCGCCGCATGCTTTCTGTCTTTAGACAGAATGGAGACAGCTCTGGGGACAGAACTGAGTCTGTCTCCTGTGCTTGTCTTTTGGCTGCCAACTTTACACAAAAGGAAATCACGTTACAGAAGATTAGTGATGTCTTTTGTCTTTAACTCGTAAGCATATACACAAATGTGAAAATCCTGCACCTACTCTTTGCTCTCGTCTGAGATGCTCCATAGCAAGCTGAAATTCCCTCTCTTTCTGCCAGGCCTCTGCAATGGTTGCCTGATTCTGCTCCTCGTAGGCCATGGCCACTACAGCCAGGATCAGGTTGACCAGGTAGAAGGAACCAAGGAAGATTACCAGCACAAAGAAAACCATGTAGGTCTTCCCTGCTGAGCGCAGAGTCTGAGGGAACCATGATATGAATCAGTGATAACAAATTCCCATCTTAAAAAAAAACTTCTGTAATAACCAGCATTTGTATGGTTAGGAATGGCTATAACCAACAACAGAAAACCACATTAAATCCCTATTGTTTCCCTGAAATCGTGGGAAAAGTAAAGTAAATCCTATTTCAATTCTTAGTTTTTTTTAGACACAACCTCAATTGAACAACAATACATGACATATTGCACAGTGTCATTGTTTATTTCACTAAAACTCATTCAAAATCAACCAAGCTTTAGCTGTCAGATGGATTGCCTTTGTGTGATGTGACTCTAGAATACTTTGGTATACAGAGGACTTTATGGTTGACTCAGTGGCTGCAAAGTGCATGAGTCCCGTGTCTGCAAAACAAGCCCAAATCATCAGCCCTCCACCACCGTGCTGGACAGTTGGTATGAGGTGTTTGTGCTGATATGCTGTCTTTAGTTTTTTACCAAATGTAGTGCTGTGTGTTATAATCAAACATCTCAACTTTGGTCTAAACTGCTCAAAGGAAATTTGTTCTAGAAGTCTCAAGGTTTGTTCAGATGTAACTTTCCAATCCTAAGCAATGCTGCCACGTTCTTTTCAGAAAGAGTAGAGGCTTTTTTGTTCAGCCCTTCCAAACAAGCCATCTGAACACTGAACAGTCTGACCTCAGGGTGAGCTTACTGGAACGTCCACTTCTGGGAAGATAAGCTACTGCCTTGAATGTTTTCCACTTGTGAGTAATCTTTCTCTCTGTAGAATGATGGATAAATAGTTTGGGAATGGCCTTATAACCCTCCTCTGATGGCCAGCAACAATTGCGTCTATGATCATTCTGGTGTCTTTCCTCCTTGGGATTGTGTTAACACACACCTGAATACTTCAGAATAGCAAATTCCCAAAATTTCTGCTTTTATAGAGGTGCTCACACTTGCTGATGATCAGTTAATAATATTTACACCGGTTTAGCACCTGAAACACTGCAGTACTTCCACTCTAAATTCCTTTTGAAGCAGTATACTTAGTTTCCCACACTCTGCCTCTGCATTTTGCTTGTTTTTTGTTGAAAAAAATGACACAGTGGACTATTTCACGCGTGGTTGTTTATCTTAGGTTGTGTTGACCTAATTTTAAGACCTAATAAGGACCAGGTAATATTCTTGTTATTTTCTGATATGTGAAACTTTAGAGTTGAAAAGCATACTTTCTTTTTCACATGACTAAAATCTTTATTGGGTTTGACAACTATAGAATAATATCAGTTAGATTCACTCATAGTCAAATTCATTTTGAATAGTGTAAGAATATAGAGTTAGTATAAAAACGTAACTATGAGCTTTGAGTAGAAAGTCTGAATGAACTGCGTTTATATAAAATATAGTATAGGCATATGATATGTAACCTGAACGGTGAGTGATTACAATAACTAAAATAGAGTATCTTATAACCTGTTTAACTATTGCTTAAGTTTAATGTAACTTATTTGAGCTAAGTTGACTAGGTGAGGTAAACACTGCCAGTTACAAAAGATCCAGGCTTTGAAAGGGTTTTTTTGAATATTTGATAGAGTAAAACTATTACAAAAATATTCCACATCCCATATTGAGGACCAAACTAGTGTTCAATCCCAGTTTGTACCATTTGGCCCCTACTCCAGGTAAAAACAAGACGATGAGATCAAGTGGGGGATATACGGGGATGAACTGGGATTGGGCCCAAATCTCTGAGGTTAAAATTTCACAATACTGATGGATAAAAACTAATATTCTAAATTTTCACCTGGTGAAACAGCTCTTCCCAGTAGTCTTGGGTCATCAGTCGGAAAAGTGCCAGAAAGGCCCAGCCGAAGGTGTCAAAACTGGTGTAGCCATAGTTGGGATTCCTTCCTACTTTTAGGCAGTCAAATCCATCTGGACACTTCCTGTAATGCACATTGATTTAAGAGGCAGAAGACAGATTTTTGGACAACTGGACTGAGTAATACAGGCTGAGGACAGCTACATCAAGAGCAGCCAAGACAGATATAGTTTGCACTCGCTTGCAAGCTCTTTTATCGGAGTTAAAAATGTCTCCAGTATCTATATGTGGCCCCGCAGCTTTTGACTTCACAGGCAAGAGAAGCAGATGAGACTGTAAATGCATGTACTGCTATCATCACCACTGTTTCAACTGAAGAGGGCACTTGAAATATATCTCAGTGAGAGGCACTAAAATACACCGCAGCGAAAGGGATTACGCTGAGCCAGATGGATGTCAAACTGCAGTTAAAAAAATTTTCGGCAGGATGCCTTCATCCATGATATTCATTGTGCGCATTGTGGCATTACAGAAAATATTTAAGTACAGCAGCTGAGAACAAGCTGGACTGCCACGTCAATCAGAGTGTGGAATAATTTCATAATGGCCGGCAAACATCTGGGCGGGAGAGCACTGCTGTGAGAACAGCTGTGGATCTTAGCAACCATCTGAACAGGAATTCTGAGTAATGTCCAGCAGGGAGGACAGTGAAGGCTGCGGGAAACCAGAGACATCTTCCTGTCAAGCTGTCCCACTGCTTGGCAGCTGCACCTGTCACTGATCTGATCACCTCTTTTAATCAGTACGACCAAACATACAGGATGATGATATGACACAATAGTTTGCACATTCACTTTAGATATATAGACAGATTACTTTTGTTGTCGTTGACCATTTGACGTTATTTATTGAACTTACCCATTATTTATACCACAACGCCTTAGTTTCCAGTATTTTATGTTGTTTTCAAAGGAATATCTGTCCATCCTAAAAAAGAATGAATTAATCTACGTGATATCTAAAAAATGTGTAGATTAATCGACGATGAAAGTAACCTCTGCACCTCTATTCATTTCTATGTAACGGCATAGCCTATCTATGGAAAACAGTGCCAACATGAAAGCTAATGAATTTCATTGCTGTCATCAGTGGGCCTTATAGCTTTGAACAAATGAAAAAACACTGCCCTATGGTCTGCTCTGGTCTGCTATAGCTGAAAATAAAAAGAAAGCACGTTATTGGACGCAAATTGAGCAAAACCCCCCCAGAGCAAAGGAGAAGTCTTTTTCAGTAGCCTATTTTGAAACTCTTTCGTTGGCTGTGACAAACTGCATTAAGACAACCAAAGAAATACAGATGTGTCATTGTTGGGTCTAACACGAGCATAGAATAGTTAGACGAATAGTTCACAACATAAAAACCTTTGAACAAAAAAAGGTGCTATAAAGTTTGTCTTTAAAGCCGCAGTCTGCAGGATTTGTTGTTGTCATACGTAAAGTCCTAATTTTTGGCATTTAAAGAGTTTACATGATCTATCAGAACGCTTGAAGTTGAAAACGGTGACCTCCGTAGTCGCAAAATGCAAGAAATGCTTATTTTTTAACCGAAAAATAAAAAGTTATTCAACTTCCTGTCCCGCCCCTTCAAAACACATGAGAACTCGTGCACGTAGACGTGCACGCCAGATGCGCCTACACGACTCCTCATTCATCAACTCACCTGTCATTTGCGATCATGGAAGACACAGTGGCCCTCATTTATCAAGCCGTCGTAGAAAGCATCGTATATATGAGCGGAGAACTCGTCGTACGCAGAGGCTCAAGTGAGATTTACAGAACATGCGTACCACACCAATCCCATCGTAAAACCGAGCGGCTGTTGATAAATCCGGCGGCTGAAATCCATCGTAATGATCCTAACCACGCCTTCTACAAAAGGGGGTTGAGAGGCCGCACCTCTAGAGTTTGCGACATGGATAGACGAAAGGCGGCAAAGAAACGCTGTCAACGCTGTTGACGGCTGGGACGGCTGTCAACAGTGTTGGCGATGTAAATCGCAGACCGGACGAGTTAGGCTATGTATTTTCCCCTACTGTGATGGTCAATAAAATGTGATGAACTCCAGATTAAATGAAATCTAAAATTGAACGATGTTTTACTTTTTCTCCAATAAGATCAGGAAGAAGTGGTCCGATATGAAATTGGCCCAAAAAAGAAGGTCACAGCTGTCCGACGCAGCATGTCGGACAGCGGGGTGGGGGTTGGGGGGGGGTCCGATCCAGGTTTGGATTTGAGTGCCTTGGAGGAGAGGGTGACTGGCCTGATCGGAGCTACGTCCTCATCGGGCGTGCCAGGGAAACTTGACAGATGCGCCCATGTCAGAGCTCAAGAATGGTAAGAATGACTGCACACCCAAGACGTTTAAATAACACAGTTGCTTTAATATTCAACACAAATGAGTTTCCTAATCAAACTAATATTTTTCATTCACAGATGAATCCGAAATGGCGTCCGGGCAACCTGACCCGCGCGACGAATACGCGGCCCCGTCAAAATCCGAAGCCTCTGCCTCTGCCTCTGCCCCCCGGTCTGCAGCGTCACACCGGCCAGCCGTGTTGACCACAGGGGTCCTAGAAAGACAAACAGAGATCGTGAAGTGGATGATGGCTTTAACACACACCATGCAATCTATCGACAGTACATTGAAAGACATAAATGAAACACTGAAGTCACAGAATAAATGCTGAAAGAAATCGTTGTTCTCCTTTCTTTTTTCCTTGAATAACAGAATGCTTACCAAAAGTCAGAATCGCTGAATAAGTTCCTCTCTCCTCCTGAGCGCTCTTGGCTGTGCAGGCTGGTGGAAGGGATCTCTGGGTGCGGGGTCCTCTGGATGTACATCTGGAAATGGCCCTCCATTCTTTTGGGCAATGTTATGGAGATCCCCGCATGCAATAATAATATTGCATACCTTTTCGGGCGTATAGGGTTCCCCCCGCAGCCGAGAGACAGATCCAGCTTTAGGAGCCCTATACACCTCTCCACAGTGGCACGCGTGCGCGTATGCGCAGTGTTAAAGCGCCTCTCCTGTTCGGTGTGAGGGTGCGCGGTTGAATAATGAGCCATCACTCTTCCAATTGTACTACAGTTGTATTTGTTTAATTTATTTAATTTGCGTTTATGTTTATATTTATGTTGAAGTCAAATAAAACATGGGCCTTCTTTGAAGTGATAAGTCTGTAATTTTAACCAAGGGATTTGTTGCGACTCCTGAGCATGCACGCACTAGTGACGCTGCTGTGTTGCAGTCACCGCAAGTCAAAATGGAAAAGTGCGTACACCGGCCTCAGACCTGTCGTGGCGATTTCATCTTTCCTGCGCTCACGATGGATTTGATAAATGCCAACCTTTGCGCAGAAAAGAACGTACACACGACCTACGCACGTTTTTCGTCTTACGCAAGTTTGATAAATGAGGGCCAGTAAGTAGACTAGCCCGTAATGAAGTTCAATAGTCCAGATAAATAAGCGTGGGGACGAGCCTACCTTGTATCGCGCGTGCACAATCGGTGATTGACAGGCAACAGAGCCCAGCTCGTAACCTGATTGGTTACCTTTTACCGGTCCGGTCTGCAATTTTGTAAACAAACCTGCTGGCTTTGGAGGGACCTAGCGGGACATATAGGGAACCTAGAGAACTCATTTTTTTTTTGTATTGGGGTATTTAATGTACTACTTTCAGAATCCCCAGACAGTTCCAGGCATTATGCTTGAAAAAGAGTTGCAGACTGCAGCTTTAATTCATCAACAGAATTAAAGGTTTCCTCTCCCAAAAAGACCAGGGGCCTCATGTACAAAGCGTGCGTACGCACAAAATAGTGGCGTACGCACCTTTTCACGTCAACGATCAGATGTATCAAGAACGAAAAGACCGTGGAAATGTGCGGTGCCTCACGGCAGCTTCAGGGCTGGCGTACGCACGTTTCTGCAGCTGTTGATTGTTTGGCGACACCTAAGGTGATGTTGGGAAACTGTTATAATAAATAAATGTGAAAACAATTAGTCCTCAGACAGTGATGTGCACATTTGAGACACATGAACAATTAATACTGATAAACAATTAGTACACCCATGTGTCTCCATTTACAGAGTGGATATAAAAGCATGCGCAAAGTGGTGCAATGCATACCATTAAAAACAATGGCTGCTTTAAAAGTATTAGAAGACTTTGCAAATGGTGCAATTCCAAGAGAGCGTGTGTTCACTACAACAGAGAGTATTAGCTGGCATATGATGGCGACTGATTACTCATTAGCCGTTTTGAGGGAAATCCTCCTAGAACTGTGCGCAGAGCTGCGGCCGGCGTTAGAGCGCAACACAGCGAGGAGCCATGCGCTGCCTGTGCTCACAGGTGATGTGCACACTGGGGTTCCAACCGGAGCATTCCAGGGGCAGGTGGCCAACCAATTGGGACTGTGCCAGCCGAGCCATGCCAGCCGTGTGGGACAGAATTATCCGCATCTCAGCCACGTATATCAAATCCCCAACAGGCCAACATTAAAGCTCAATTTGAAGCGACAGCCGGTTTTGTAATCGGAGCTATCGACTGCGCACACATTGCTATAAAAGCGCAATCACATGATGAATTTGTATGTTAACAGGAAACATTTTCATTCATATGTGATGCGTAAATGCAATTAACCAACATTGTGGCGAGGTGGCCTGGTTCAACGCACGATTCATACATTCTGAGTAACAGCATCGTTGGGAACAGACTACAAGGTGGCACTGTGCGCGATGGCTGGCTTCTTGGTGAGTAACTTTATTCTTGTAATGATCCTAATATTATTCCCGTGACGCGCATTGAGTATGTGCGCCCCCAGTTTCTATCCCGTCTTCACAGCATCATTATTATATTATATATATTAGTCGGTGGTTAAATTTAGTTTCTTGCTGTTTTTTGCTGGTTAAACTTCAGTTTAAGATCTTTCTAACAAGCCCCTGATCGTCTCTGTGGGCAAATGTTAATAACCCCGTGCGTAAAGTGTGAAATGTCTCAATCAGCCTCACCTTTCCCCCGGCGCACTTCTGCACGTTACTGTATGAACACGTTGTTGTGAGTTACACAAAAACATCGGTATTTAGCTTGGGGGTGTTATAAATTGGTTTTATTCTTAGACTTCAGGATAATCAGAGTCACCCACATGAGCTCCCACCACCCCATGAGAGAGCAGTGTCACCCATTGTTGCGCCGACTCTCAAAACAGAGTCGGTCACCCCCCCCCCCCCCCCCCCCCCCCCGCCTGTTTTGGCCACACTGCAGTGGTGGGCAGCCAGTCTCCGCTTCACCTCCACCTTAATGTCGGACCACTTCTTCTTCACCTCTGCTTGTGAGGCTTCTCAGACCCCCCAGCATTGACAGCCTCAGGCTCTCCCACCCACTCCTCTTAGTTTGCTGCTTATGCCGGAGGAGGACAGCGTGCCGAAGAACACATTTTAGCAGGCCTTCACTTCAGAAAGTAGCACCGACATCTAGCTTTTCGTGAAGTTCTTTTTTCCCGACTTATTCATTCTTTTTTCTTTATTTTCTGATCGTACACAGAGGGGAATCGCAGGTTCAGAGCTCATTTAAATGTTATTTGCGTATTTAAGTAGGGGCGTGGACAGGGAGGAGTCGGGTGCTCCGACATGTGCGCTCAATTCCACGTTGATTGGGATGTACAAACGAAATGTGCTTGGATTAATGCATGCGCACAGATTCGTACATCCGACGTTGGAGGGCATTTTGGTTTGAGCGTACGCCATGTTTCAGTAGGAAATCCACGCAAGTCTTTGTACATGAGGCCCCAGGAGAAACTCATCCATGCATTCATCTCCAGTAGACTCCATCACTGTAATGCTCTTTTAACTGGACTTCCCAAAAAGAGCATTAAACATTTGCAGCTCATCCAGAACGCTGCTGCTAGAGTTTTAACCCGGACTAAGAGATCTGAACACATCACACCAGTTTTAAAATCTTTACACTGGCTTCCAGTCAGTCACCGAATAGATTTTAAAAGCCTGCTGATGGTTTACAAATCCCAGAACGGTTTAGTGCCAAAATACATCTGTGATATGTTCAGAGAATATAAACCCAGCAGAGCTCTTAGATCCAAGGACTCAGGTCAGCTGGTCCAGTCCAGAGTCCAGACTAAACATGGAGAAGCAGCATTTAGCTGTTATGCTGCAAACAAGTGGAACAAACTGCCAGTGGAGATTAAACTTTCACCAAATGGAGACATTTTTAAATCCAGGTTAAAAACATTTCTTTTTTCATGTGTCTATGCATGAAATATGCACGATATCTTTTACCTTATCTAGACTGTTCCTTGTTTTTAAATTCATTTAAATTATTTTAATTGTTTCTCTTTATATTCTTTTATGTATTTTTAATGCTTCTTCCACTCCCTGCTGCAATGCTTTTATTTTATGTAAAGCACTTTGAATTGTTTTGTACATTAAATGTGCTATACAAATAAATTTGATTTGGTTTGATTTGTTAAAGGTACCTGTATTCTCATTTTCAGCAATCTCATATATTTTGCAACAAATAACATGTGACATGGACCTAATAAACAGCATTTATGTTTAGTGTATGTACTGTACAGTGATAATACCTTCTGACTCATAAGCTACAACTACAATCTCCCTGGAATGGTTCATGCAATGTCCTACTTTGTGTGTCATGATAACAGCTGAAAAACACGTTGAGGTGCATGTTTTACCCCAACTACTAATTCCATTAGGGTTTGATTGAATAACTTCTTTTCATGCCACAATTTCCATTGGTTTGTTAGCAGATATGGGTTGTAGCAGTTGTCAGACTGTGAGGCGGTTATCCTGAATTCCTGACAGTATCAGGATTTTATTCGAGGATTGTGTGACAATATTGCCAAAATTCTCTCAAGTTGGTCAAGGTTTGCTTGGGAAAATGCAAAATCACAATGTATTCCCAGCTATAGGCTCTGGTTGTTACTCAGATAACCTTTGCAACATTCTGTAGAGGTTGATGATACAGGTATGACAGGGTGACATCAGGTATTTCTTTGAAAAAGGAAAACTTGGGTGGTGGTTCCACTTTTAAGTTGGGAAGGCCGAAATGTTCAAAGTTTGCAGGGACCACTCTCCTCAGCTTCCCTGGGACACTGGGAACACTGCTTGAGAAATTCTATGGATGGATAACTTTTGTTGACAAATCTTCAAACCACATATATTCGTGTAATTTCTCCATGCACTGTTGCCTTTAAGCAGCTACATTATTATGACATGAGACTCCTTTTGCAATTAGATACTGTTGTAAAAACAAGGAACCTGTGTGAGTAACGTCCTGCAGGTTTCTATAGTAACCGAACACACATTCAAATCACATGTCCTTTACATCATCCCAACCATTTTTTACACACGTTTATGTTTGGATGAGGGACTTAGCAAGAACATGGTAAGTGATTTCACATTGCCTGAAAATGAGCGGGAATCTGTGGCTTCCTGAAATAAAAACATTTGCAAACAATCAAAATGTGAGATACACATTTGCAATTTTATGTAACCAAAGCAATGCTGCATTAAAGCTGTTTGCAACACGTTTACATTTTTAGAAGTATTATCTTTGAGGGCATGACAGCAATTTCCTGCAGTTTGTACACAGAGCAGCAGAGGGACATCTGCCTTTTCTTTTTCCCGGCTAAGGCAAAAGCGGTGGGTTTCCACGCTTGCACCAGTCAAGGGCAAAAATTGAAAACATCTACACAATCAGTAATAATCCTTAATGCACAGTGGCTTTAAGATGTGAGAGGATAAGCGTTTGCCTGAACTCTACAGTAGAAGCAATGAAAAACAGCCTGGACCTTTGAGCAAATCGTTTATCACAAACTTGTTGACGGGGCTGAAAATATCATTTGAATATGCATGGGTGTGTGCACGCGTGCCCTGTTGCGTCTGTGTGTGTTTGTGTGCCTGTGTGCAACAGCGTGTGTCATCATAACGTACCCAAAGCTTTAATTTGGAAATCTACTCAGGGATTACTTGTTGGAATACACTCAAAAGATTAAGCATCCTCTATGTTTTACGTCCTCCATCCTGACCTGCTTAGTATCTTGCCCGTCTCCACAGCAAGCCTCAGAAAGTTTCATGTAAAAAAGTTAAAAGTCTGCTTCAATCATTTGCAAGCAAACACATAAGCTTCCTTATGGCAACCTTAAGGTATGACCTGGCAACCATGTCATGAATTTATGTCACTCTTCATTTGGCAGCAGGAAAAAAGATTAAATGCAATAAACACCATGTTAGTAGTGATGATGCAGCAATGTTAAAATCAAAAGCAGACCACAGGACTAATTCTCTGAGAGCTCATTAGACAACGTAAAGGGTTAAACACAAGGAGAATTGAGATCATTCACAATGAGCTCTTTGAGCTCCAAAAATAGCTGAAAAAAGAAAGTTCAGCTGCAGGTGGAACAGCTGTACAGGTCATAAGAGTAGCCTGATCTTACTAACCTACTATATAGAGGAGTATATGACATCACTTCCTCCCGAATGCCCTCAAATGTATCCTCTTTTCACTCTGACTTCATCACAAATTACTGGATCAGATTTTACTTCTTGAGAGATTAAGTTCCTGTGTTTTTGGAGGAGAGGTTACTGAATGGGATTAAAAACTACAGAGCGGCTGCCCTCCCATGCATGACTGTGACTGACTGGCTCCATCTTGTATGTAACAAGAAAGAAAAACAAAAAAAACAATTTAGTTTGTCCCTTGGCTGGTCTTTCTGTGGAAAAGACAGCTGTGGCAACCATGTCATCCTTTTCTATTAAACATTAACAACTAAAATTGTATGTACACACAGACACACACACACACACACACATATATATATATATTTCTTTGTTCTAAAACAGGATTACTACAACTGCCTCTTTTTAAGAGGAAAACAGTACTGTAAATTCTTGTAATGTCAAAATAAAGTAGTATATTCAGCACCACACACTCCACAAATGTGCAATAACCTCTCTGCTGTCTGCAGAGGAAAATCAACTTCACCAGAGACCGACTGTTGCCAAACCCGTTATCAAAAAAGCTCTTCCAGCTGGAGAAAGCAAATGGTTAAAAAGTGAAATTAAACTTCTGCTTGAAAGGTTTTGATGACCAATTCACTTTTACTCTTTGAAAGTGAATGGCACAACCAAAACAGCTGTTTGCAAAGCTTACAGTATATTATTCATTAGTGCCATGGATGGAAGATGCAAATACTGAACCAGCTGTCTGAAATAAGGCGAAGGGGAAAAAAAAACAACACATGTGCACCAAACTTTCCTGCACACACTTAATGTTAATCGCAAACTTTCTTGGTTTTCATCCATTACCATGTGATATTAACAAGAGCACCTGATAGAGGTCGTTTGTTGAAGCTGCAGGATTTCAGATTCACACAGATGGGCATTTGGCTCAATATAACCCCTTGAACTGGGCCTGGCAGTGGCAGAGTCGCACTGTTGTGCTTGTTTCGAAAGCATTTGGATTTACAGGATTATTCCGTGCATAGGCTGAGTAGCAATATTTTGATGGTTTCACACTGTACTACATTTGATTGGTAACAAAGCCCATCACTCCACTAGAAATACATCATCTATGCATCAACATATACACTAACTGACATCTCATCTGGGACAGCAAATGTAGAACTGCCAAGACTTAACACTGGCTGTTTGGTTTCCATCTTGTAAGACAAAAGTTGGTTGATCAATAGTTGTGGCTTGAAGGCATCACTCAAGTTTCTCGTCTAAACAATGAAAGAAAATCCGTCAAAAGGGACCCGGTAGATGCAAGTTAACCTAATCATGTCATAGAGCTTTTCAGATGATGAAATCTCCAAAGACCCCACTCTCCAGCTGGCAACTCAGCATTTCTGAGTAAAAGGGTCCAGTGGAGCCCGAGTGATAATCCTCACCACATGACATCTTGTAGCCTCTCTCACACTGCACCCGGCCCTCTGATAAGATCATTCCTCAATACATCCCTCTGAAGTGTCATGCTGAATATTTAATGCAGACAGGAAATCGTTTGCTGTGTGTGTTTTTCGTACTGAGCCTGGTGTTCAAACTTGTCTATCCTATTGTACACTTGACATGTATGGGATCAAGAGCCATTGGATGGTACACATTTAGATATTATGCAATATCCTGCAACTGATAAACAAGTGGAGCAAACATTCACTCACCCTGCATCATTTCCGTATCCACATATTAAGGCATCCTTTGCTCCTTCAACTTTGTAAAAATTATCTAAAGAAAGAGGAGCAACAAGTTCAAGTTTAGGCTTATTAGATCACGTAGATGTTATAATATTCAGAGCACTGCTTTCTCAACTGCTGTTATATCTGACCTTCATTGCCTAGGAAGTCTGCAGGTGAGCTCCAGGTTCTGTTGTTGCAGATGAAGGATGTGTTGGGGCTATACGAGGAGTTGATGCAGTGCTCAAGGCTGCGGACACACTTCTGTCGCAGGAGCCCCATGAAGAGTTGCAGGCCAATCAGGGCAAATACACTGAGACAGAAAACGGTCAGGATCATCACATCGGCCAGCTTCTTCACGGACTGGATCAGAGCGCCGACAATGGTCTTTAGACCTTGATGGTGCAGAAAAAAATGAATGCATTCATTTGTATTCCATTTGGACATAACTGGAAACCAGACAGGAAACAGAGAAATGATCCAATGGTTGTTTTACCTGGAATAACTGAGATAGTTTTCAGTGCTCGTAGTACTCTGAAGGTTCTTAACGCAGAGACATTTCCGAGATCAACAAATTCTGTGACATAGCTGGAATTTGATACAAAGAACAGGGAGATTTTTCTGTCAAAGGATCCAAGTTTATATGAATACATACTTAAAGGTACATTTGTCATGTTGTCAGACAGAAATTCAATGATCTATGTCATAGTATTCCAATGAAAATGAATTTCATAGCTTCCTTGTTTCATCACCTGTACATATATACAACAGTGAGTAAATGTATTGTAAAATTAGATACACAGGTCCCAGAGAATGATACTTTACTCAAGAAAGTCCCAGGTTTGAATGAATTAGCACATTTTTGACCACTTATGAGTACAATTGAAAATGGAATATCATTGATCACCATTCTGGTTCCGATTCTTCATATTCATTCCGATTCTAATTGGTTCTTCCTTCCCCTTTTAGCTTTGTTTTTGGTCACCACAATGTGATTCGTACCTGTCGGATGAAATGACTTACCTGACTGAACCATAATTAATGAAAAATTAATTCATCGAGGAGAGTTATGACAGCTTTCAGTGTGTCTATATCTGATTAAAGCGGTTTTGTCTTGCTGTTTTCAAAGAAAGTGAACGTTCCATCAGGTTGATTGGTGTCAGGCAATGCAACAACATGGAGAGGTCATCCATCTAATCTGCCACCTGAGTCAGTTCACACAGCCCTGTAGCCTTTACTAAAGGCTCGCTGCTCACAGCTATTCAAATCACCACAAAACATTTATCTTTTGTATTCATCTTTATTGATAACCACGGGTTCATGGTGATGATGATATAACTGGGAAATTTCTCAAGATTTTTCTTTTTATGCTTATCATTACAGGCCGCACATAAACTGCTTTCAAGACAGACAGCGAATTCTGAATTATGGTGGAATTTTTTTTTATCAGATGTTTCTCTGGGAATTTTCACACACAACATTACAATGTAGGTTAAATGATTGCAAAAGAGACAGATTATCAGCTTTTTGGTGGATTATGAATGATATTGCTACTCACGCCATGACAATGACAATGAAGTCCAGCCAGTTCCACGGGTCTCTCAAGAATGTGAACGGCACGATGCAGAATCCTCTCGCAAATATCTTTATTAACGACTCAAAAGTGTAAATGCCAGTAAATGTGTACCTGGAAAATATCGATGGAAGAATATGCAGCTTTAGCTCTGAATTTAATGTTGCACAGGAACAAATCTTAGCTTTAAAATGAATCACAACAGTAGCAGCAAGGCCCGAAATGATTTACAGAAATATAAGAATGGGGGACTGATGCCACTCGCAGATTACGTGCAAAATATGGAGTGACACGATGAAACAGTTTAAAACAACATAATAACTACTACTATGTTCAATCTTGAGATCAAAGATGTAAGTGTAAGCAAAGCTACCCCCAGGAGCCAGTTTTCTTTTCAGTCCTCAAGCTAAGCTGAGCCATATTTAACTTACAGATGTGCAACCTTGTTTCTGAAATTTAGGATGCTGCCTAAAATGCTGTAGAAGATTGAGGCTCAGGAGGTGGGGTGCTTGCTCTTCAATTGCAGGGTTGCTGTTGCAATCCCCTACCTCTCTAGTCAACAAGTATCCTCAAGCCCATGATGCTTCCCAATGTTTTTTTTGCTTTGAAGTCAATGTTGATTGAAAAAAAAAAGCGTATCCTACATGAATGAAAAGTAATTCTTGTATTTAGGGTTAAAGTGGATCTTGGAAGTGTAGCAGTGACATGGCGGTTAGTACTGTCCCAGCAAAGCAAGAAAGTCCCAGGTTTGAATCGTATTTTGCGTCTTTCTTTGTGGAATTTGCATGTTTGCCCTGTTCCTGCATGGGTTGTTTACTTGTACTCTGGCTTTCATCCCACAGTCCAAAAACATGCATATGAAGCTAAGTCGTGATTCTTAATTGACTGAAGACATAAGCGTGCATGGCCTGTGTTGACCCGGTGACCTGTTTAGGTCATACCCCGTCTCTCGCCCTGCGACTGCTTTAACCCCCGTAATGACTGTAGCTCCAGAGGTAGAGTGGTCATCCCTCAAATTTTGTCTTCAACTGATTATAGGGTTAAAATGATTTACAAATCAATACCTTCTATTTCTATTTACATTCTGGGCAAGTAACATTCACATTTATCAGAATTTAATTACACAAGCTGCAAAAAGAAAATGACAAAAGCCTCTGTGTATGCAGACAGAATATCACATGCTAGTGAGACCCACTGATGCCGAACATCATGCATAGAATGGTACTCCTCAAGATGTTTTAAATGCTTTTTCCCATTCCACAGCACATGTTTTCTGCAGCATGCAAACGTGGCTTTTCGTGTGCCGTAAACATCACATGCATTATATACTTACGTGTCAACTACTTCAGTAGTCACTGATAAAGCAACAAACCCCAGCAAACTCCATATTAGAACACATGTAACACAGTTTAGCATCAGATTACAGCTCAAGAACTGCGAAAAAGGTATTTACTTACTCCAGATATTTGGTCCACGTTGGCGGATCAGACATGGCCATGAAGAAACAGTTTGTCAGTATAGTGAACATTATGAAATAGCTGAACAATGTGGAAAGGGTTAAGGAAAGTGCATTGTAACAGTTTTACTGTCAAATAACATAATCATGATATAATCCCTTGAAATACACCCAAAAGGCTCAACATTGACAAGGTACCCTCAAGTATTGTTACTGTAGTAAATACAAATTAAGTAAAAGAACAAAGCCCAGTTTTTAAAAAGTGTGTAAGATGTAACCAAAAAGAAATGCAATGATCTGTAAATCCCATGAGATAAATGTTCAAAGTGAGACAAATTGGACTACTTTATGAAAAATGTCCCTTCTCTTGGAGTTCTCTTAATGGCATGGCGGTGCATTGGTGCCCTAAAGAACTGAAAACGTGCACCTCTGGAGAGGCAGCACCAGTCTTTAAAGGTAAACACTGGTTCAAGAGCAACATATGACTTTTTTTTTTCAGGGAAGGCCTTGCATATTTCAGCAAGTCAATGCTAAGCCACATACAGCATCTAATACAATAGCATGGCTTCGAAGTAGAAGAGTCCGAGTGCTGAAGTGGCCTGCTTGCAGTGTGGACCTTTAACCAAATGAAAACATTTGGTGCATCATGAAATACAAAAGATGACAAAGAGGACCCGACCCACGACTGATGAGCAGCTAGAATCCTGTATCATAGAAGAATGGAGCAACATTGCTCTCCCAAAGGTCCAACATCTGGTCTCCTTAGTTCCCAGCTGTTTAGAGACTGTTGTTGTCTCACTCTCAACATTTTATGTTTTCTGTGTTCTGTTGGGAATACAATATTGGTATATGAGATTTGCAAAGCATTGCATTCTGTTTTCCATTTACACTTTACACAACATCTACAACATTGTTGGTGTCAAAAATGGTGTTTTTGAAAAATTCTGAATACGGTTAAGAACTTTTTTTTTTTTAAATGCTTGAATATTGGAAAAAAATCCAATAAAGACGTATGCAGCAGAAACAGAGAAATGTTCCAAATCTGACAGTATTACATGTAAGGAGTGGAATCTAAACTTCATATTATGAAGCTGAAATAATGGCAGGAACTTCAAGTAGTTGGTCCCTCTAAAGACAAACGATTCACAATTTAAAATTCACATCATCTCAGACTTTAATAATTGGTGGTAAAAACTGTTCAACAATATCTGACTGTCTTAATATAACTGCTAGCATATCAATTTTAGCCTCAACTCTTAAAATGTTATGTCTACTCCAGGATAAATATTGTGTATATAAACACAATACCATCTTTCAACAAACTAAACAAAGGCTTGATAGGCACTCGGTAATCAAAAAGGATATGAATGGACTAAAATTTTAATGGAAATTGATCTGATGAAGTGAAATGGACTCAGTAAGTAAAGTGCAGATGGGGCACTGAATCTGAAGATGGCCTTCCCTTTGTTTAGTACTATAAAAGTCTGCAAAAGAAAAACAGAAACAAAAACATTGATTATTGTTGAGAAATATCACATTACACTATATAAATACATTCCCCTGTTATGTAAAGATACTTTTTTTTCGGTCCTGCAGGGAAACTCAACAGCAGCTCTGAGCAGATGTTCGACTGTTTCTTTACTAAGCAGGGATGACAATATAGCTGCAGTTTTGAGTCAGTCTCTCTGTCTGCCATCTGTGTTAACTTCCACTTCCAGCTAGGGAGGCCAGTTGAGATAATGGAGGCAACTCCAAAGCAGGCGGACTGTTTCCCCAACAGATGTGGCATTTATTTAAATATTTTTTCCGTCTTTGGATAATCCTCCCATCCAGCAGAGCATCACATGCCAAAACAAAGAGACCCTGAGAATGAATGCCATGTCCTTTTTTCATCTCTCCGTTAATGGGCGGAAGCCTGATCTACCAGCTCTGCAAATCAAAACTTGCTAATCCTGTTTCTGCATCCACTAGAGAGCTAAAGAGATGCATTCGCACGGCCCACGTCTCAGCAAGCGGCTCCAAACAACCGCTTAGGACATTCAGTGACAACTTCAGCTAATTTGAAGGATCATATAATGTTAACAAGCCCAAAGAAAAGTTTTATGTATCTATCATTCAACATGCGTGTAAAAAAGAAAAAAAACAACAACAATCAAGCTGTATAATAGCAACCTCAACAGGTTTTTTTAGATGCAATTCTTTAAATGTGGGTGAATAAAATAGTCAGAATCATACACCAAAGTTGACGTGATTCTTTTCTGTAAACCCAAATGCTCAAAGCAATTCATTATCTTGAATTATTTTTAAAATGATGATAAATAAAATAATTTGATCATTTAAAGTTAGTTAAACAAGGTAACTCATCAGCAATGTTGGTGTATGTAATAGGGAAATAATAGGAGAGTATTCATCAGGTTTATTTGAGCATTATCAGGCTGACGCATGCAATCCTAGATTGTACTAAGTCTGATCTAGGAAGACTGAGAATACTTTGTGTTTAATAGCAAAGGCTGTGGACATTTGCTTAAATATCAAGCATGTTCTGTCATGTTATGTAGCTGTGAGTTTGTTCAATATGATCAGGAACTATCAGCCCAGTCTCACAAGAATTTGCATTACAGATGTGTTTGCACAAAATGCAGCTGTGTCACAAGTTTTCCTTTTCCTGTTTTTTATGTGAAGTTTAAAGTGTAAAAATAAATTTTCTTTTTATTACATGTTGTTAAAACATAAAAAACACACACCAACACCATTCAACCCATTCCACAAGTTCTGTCTCCCATACAAAAGCTCTCACCCTCTGGTTCTTGTAGTAAAATGGATCAATGTCTTCCAGAGGCACTCCAACAAGCTCTGCAGGGATGTCACCAAAGATGCGTGGCAGCTGCTTGCCTGCCTCCAGGTCGATCCTGGGTTTGGGTGGCTCTTGGTTCCTCTGAGCCTCGTGGCCATCCTTGGAGCGCTTGGCATGCTCCTCCGCAATCCGCCGCTCCATGGCAGCCAGGGATTCGCGAGTGAACCGCCGCAACCCATCAGGACCCGTTGGTAACAGCATGGCTGCCATCTTTTCATCCTGATTGTTCTGTACTAGAATTTACTCACAGCTGCAGGGAGGAGACGGAAGTGGATGCAGTGAAAAGGGAAAGATGGAAGAAGGTGAGAAAGTTCATGAAAATAAGTGGTGGGTTCAAGCTTGCTCTTGATTCTTGGATGTCTTCTGTCAAATTACCAACCAGCTCAGCTTCGACCAACATCAGATTTTAGAGCCCTTAAATCTGCTTTTGTCCACATTTTACATTAACAGTGGATAAATGTCAACCAGGGCAGCAAAGTGTTTACAAGAACAACGCCACAGATAACTATTTTCTATCTTTTCCACTGGCCTGTGCTCATGTGGATGTAATGTCAAGCTACTTTGCTTTTGGCACAAATTTGATTGCAGGAAAGTGACCCCCAGGGGAGTCGAAGCTTTATATTTTTGGGGTTCGACAGCTGGTTGTAGAAAAAAGACAAGATAGAATAAAGATAAGTTATTTTACACTGGGGAATGGATTATACATTACATCACTTTTTTCAGTGACGTACTTTGAGTCGGAATAGATTTTATTCAATGTTTTTGTGAGCGTAAAAAAGTGCGCATGCAATTCTGACTCCAGCATTCCCAATTCAAGCAAATAGTATCTGATTTTAGTCTGAGTGACTGAAAGAAAAACTGATATGGTCTCATTTTCAGGAAACAAAAAGGAATGCAAAGTGGTGTTAGAGTGATTCAATTCTGAATGTACTGACTTCCACCAGCACATGAAAGAGGTTCTGTAGAAATTTAGAATAATCAATAATGCACTGATCAGGTTCAGTGGCACCATTATAATCCATCAACACAGCAATCAAGAAATAGAGAGAAAAGCCAAATAATCCTATTAAGAATGAATTAATATGTTGTTTATCAAGGAACTGCATGTATCTCCACGAGAGATTTTTTTTTTCCCTAAATACTTGAGTCAAACATTAGATTTCCTCTATGTTTTTTTTAATGGAGACTGTGCTGAGGGGTGGTCCAGAGGCAAATCCAAACCAAAATGCTCAGTCAAACTGAATCCTGAGTCAGATGGATTTAAATCAGAGTTTTTTTTTTTACCAGCTCTACTTTAATAATGGCACACGTCATGCAACTGAAATGAGGGAATCTTCAGAGTGTGAACAACCAGCTACAGTCACAGTGTTTCCTAGAAGCCAGAATGACCTTCTGATGTTAATGGAATGGAGCTGTGTTCATGGGGACACAGAGTAAAGCTCCTTTCTTTCCAAACATTGCTCAACGCCACTTTGTCCCTCCAAATTCTAATGTTTTCTCATCAAGGCCACATTCACTGATTCAATCTAACCTGCTCACCTCTGTCACCAGAAATAAAAATGCTTGTCAAGTTAAGTTTGATGCAGCATCTTCAATTACTTAGACATGTATTGCGACCACTGGCGGGTGCTGAGTATAAACACAATAAAAGTGTTTACAGTCTAATTTCCACATTCTCCTGCAAATACATCGTGCTCGAGATACATGAAATGAAGAAATGTGTTTCCATGCATTGCCTCATTTGATTGTGTTTCTGCATGTAATATACGAAATAGCTATTTACCAACATGTTAGCATAGTATTGTGGTTTTTCATAAATCCAGCAGACCCTGAGCTTCTCTTTCCCCTTTGTTTTGATATGAACTAACTGCTGAAAGGTGTAAAACACATTATACATGTGTTTGGTGCAGGGCACATCGTGCAGTTTGTTTGAAACACAAAACTGATTATTTTTGAGAAAGAAAAGCCGAAAAATGAGATGACAGATAAAAAGAACACCAGTGAATAAGATGAAAGGACCAATTACCTACCAAGGGGGTTAGATCTAGTTAAAATATATACACTATATTGCCAAAAGTATTCACTCACCCACCCAAATAATTAAATTCAGGTGTTCCAATCACTTCAATGACCACAGACCACATAAATTCAAGCACCTCGGCATGCAGACTGCTTCTACAAACATTTGTGAAAGAATGGGTCGCTCTCAGGAGCTCAGTGAATTTCAGCATGGAACCGTGATAGGATGCCACCAGTGCAACAAGTCCAGTCGAGAAATTTCCTCGCTACCAAATATTCCACAGTCAACTGACAGTGGTATTATAACAAAGTGGAAGCGATTGGGAACGACAGCAACTCAGCTATGTGTAAAATGACAGGGCGAGGTCAGCGGATGCTGAAGCGCATAGTGCGCAGAGGTCACCAACTTTTTGCAGTCAGTCGCTACAGACCTCCAAACTTCACGTGGCCTTCAGATTAGCTCAAGAACAGTGCGTAGAGAGCTTCATGGAATGGGTTTCCATGATGAGCAGCTGCATCCATCCATACATCACCAAGTGCAATGCAAAGCGTCGGATGCAGTGGTGTAAAGCACGCCACCACTGGACTCTAAAGCAGTGGAGAC
This sequence comes from Odontesthes bonariensis, assembly GCF_027942865.1. Taxonomy (NCBI): domain Eukaryota; kingdom Metazoa; phylum Chordata; class Actinopteri; order Atheriniformes; family Atherinopsidae; genus Odontesthes; species Odontesthes bonariensis. The sequence continues at coordinate 27,969,327 of NC_134519.1, read as the reverse complement.
TGCGTTCTCTGTAGTGACAAATCACGCTTCTCCATCTGGCAATCTGATGGATAAGTCTGGATTTGGCGGTTGTCAGGAGAACGGTACTTATCTGACTGCATTTTGCCAAGTGTAAAGTTTGGTGGAGGGGGGATTATGGTGTGGGGTTGTTTTTCAGGAGCTAGGCTTGGCCCCTTAGTTCCAGTGAAAGAAACTCTGAATGCTTCAGCATACCGAGAGATTTTGGACAATTTCACACTCCCAACTTTGTGGAAACAGTTTGGGGATGGCTCCTTCCTGTCCCAACATGACTGCGCACCAGTGCACAAAGCAAGGTCCATAGAGACATGGATGAGCCAGTTTGATGTGGAAGAACTTGACTGGCCTGCACAGAGTCCTGACCTCAACACGATTCCTTTGGGATGAATTAGAGCGAAGACTGCCAGCCAGGCCTTCCTGTCCAACATCAGTGTCTGACCTTACAAATACACTTCTGGAAGAATGGTCAAAAATTCCCATGAACACACTCCTGAGCCTTGTGGAAAGCTTGCACAGAAGAGTTGAAGCTGTTATAGCTGCAAGGGGTGGGCCAACGTCATATTAATGCCTATGGATTAAGAATGGGATGTCACTTAAATTCATATGCGTGTAAAGGCAGATGAGCCAATACTTTTGGCAATATAGTGTATTTTAAAAAAAAAAGCAATATCTAAAGTGATCTACTGATATGGTGGAATATGACCTACTGATGAAAGTAACAAGCAATGTGGAATCAAGATTTTAATAAATTCCTTTTTTGCTGTTGTAATAATTTCCCTTATTCTTCCACACTGGTTAAACTGTGTCTCTAAAACTGAATTAGAGCTTGAGTTTCCGGTCCTGTGACCAGTTTTTAGTGTTTAACTTCACTGCATCAAAGAGTGACAGATTATGTGTGGTAGAGAAGTATTATTACAGTTTGAACTGACAGAATTAGAAAGTGTGTTAAATCCAAAGTCTAAATGTGGCACATCTGCGTCATTCTCAAAGATAAACCCTATGGATGGACCTTTAAGACAATTTGCAGGTCAAGAGGAAATGCAAAATAACTATACATTTCAAACCACTTAAAACTCTCTATTGGACGTGAAAAAATCTTAAGTCTACCAGAAGCACATCTGCTTTTGTTGTTATTGACACACATCTCTATGGACTTAAGCTTAAAATGTTTGAATGTCATCTGTTCACACACCAAAGCGACTATCTAATCTCAATAAAGAAAAAACTTTCTCGAACCAAAAATTCACTCCCTTATCCAGTGACAGTGTAATATTTTAACAACTCGGAGAGCTTTCCAAATATTGGATTACATTTCCATGTTCCCCCTTTGACAGAGAACTACCACTGCACCCTTTAAATATCACCAAGCCCTGAGTCTTCCATCTCCTCCTGTCCTGAAATGCATTGATCCCTTTACACATCCAGCCAGACGCTAGTTATCTGCTTTCTCTTGATCTGCTTGTTTGGCCCTCGTCAATCTCAGATCAGCTCGTCTGATACAATAAACCCATTGCTTTCCAATTTGCAGTCACAATGAGGTTGAGGCTTGCGTGCAAAGTCATAAAGCAGATAAACCAGGTTCAGAGCAATGTCACATCTCTGTCATGATGTGGCGGTGCCTGTCAAAACATTCTTAGAAACAGCACATTTCTTTTACAAAAGGAGTGATACATATACATGTCCTAAAAGCTTTAACAATGACCCAGTCTGTTGAATACACAAGTGAACTGGAAAATGAATCTACATTTAAATGCATGGAGAGAAAATCTGCTCGAATGCACAGGGCTGTTTCACATGCCAGCTCACTTGCAGGGGGAAATAACAGGAAAAAACAGTACTTTAGTTCAAATTTAATTCCCATAACAGCCAGATGTGATATGGTCATCAGCACCACAAATAATGAAGATGATTAGGATGAAAGTAGAGCAGAGCTCATGAACTGCACATGCATGAGCGGCCGCGCACAATGTGATAAGGGTTCCGTAATGCGACTCGTTTAAATGATCAGAACTGAAAGCTAGAATGTAAGTATGTTAGTTAGTGATAAGAAATTAGCTTTGCGGTATACGGTTATTTCTCGTCAGATATCATTTTTACAGTGTACGGTGCAGACAACAGTAAACTGTGCAGCTGTGGTTCAGGGGGAAAAGCAGTTTCATGTCAATATGAAGGACGGCGGTTCGATTCCCAGGTCCCCAGACCAGTTGTTCAAGTGTCCTCGGGCAAAACTCTGATCCTCACGTTGACTCCAAGGTGTCCAGTGGATTTAGAATGTGTGCCACTGAGAAAAAAGCACTGAGTAGTTAGTAATACTGTATAGACCAAAAGAAGGAGGAAGCGCTTTGAGCGTTAATGCAGCATATCAATTAAAAGGATGATTTGTTGCAAATTTTGACTTTATCATCAATGATATACGAGTTTACTGATTTGCTTTTAATGGAGATTAACAAGTCTTGAAGATATGAGAGTAAAGTAGCAGTTTAGTTACTTTATAATCACCAGGCATTTATCTATATACAAAATATAAACCTCATCATTGGTTACATAACTAAAGTTAAATTCATACGACACTGTTGCTTGATGATTTAAAGCTTTAATGTTTTACATACACATGAACATCTGTTACGTTCAAGCCCACACCGAGCGAGTACCCACAACACTGATTAATTCTGTCAGCCTCAGGTAAATCTTTCACAGAACACCGGAATTTCAAATCCGGTGTCTGCTCAATGTGTAATGGCACATGATGTGTTTTACATCGGCCAGTAATGACTGGAGCTTAAGAGGGGGGGGCTACTGCAAAATGGATGAGGGGTAAACCCAGGAGGCATCTGAGAAAAAGTTCTGGTGCTCCAGATAAGAAGGAAAGATGTCACTGAGAAGAAATATCACGGACACGAGGACAAACTTTGTGAACATTTCTCAGCCTTGCTTTGTTTACTGTGGCAACACGTACAGCCAGAAAGCAGATTCAAAAGCTCCACACTGAGAGTCATCATACTCACTCTGATACAAAAGTAATAATGAGAACATAACCCAGAACTGTCATTCGGCATGAAAGATCTGCCTCCTTAACTACGGTAACCTTTGAAGAAAACTAAAGCTCCCTGACAAATGATACAAGATCTATGAGTAAACTCAACAAAGTGAAATACAAAAACTGTTGTTTGGTACCAAATGGTGATTTGTAGTCTCCTCTGACCTTCTATAATATTAGAAGAGCTAACTGATCCTTCAGTCAAAAAAGGGAACTATTTGGGTTTTTCAAAATAGTTTTTTGGGATGTTTACATCTTGGACTCTGATGCTTCTAAAGAGCAAAAATGCTGATATTTTCATTGAAAAGAGGAGATTCATGATTATAAATAAGTCAGCTCCAATGTGTAAGCTTTACAATTTCTTTGGTTGGTTTTATTATTTCATAGATACATTTAAAAAAAACACATCCAAAGAAAATGACAACACAGATACTGAAATGTTTGAGATAAAGTTTAAGGTGGAAATGACAGCTAAGAGTTTGACAAAAGACAACACTTCACTGAAATAATAAACATTTCTTAAAAGTTTATCTGTAATGCAGTAATGGTGGCAGAAATTTCTGGGTAGAAGTCACAAGACGCAGCGAAACATCACAGCTCCTCTGGTGGAACTTAATAATGAGGCGAGCTGTGAACCGGCCCGCTCTCAGAGCTCTGCTCTCATTTGCCCTGGAGAGGATGCACCTCAGCCCCTTCCCACTCAGTTTCCACACAGTTTATCTAACATGGAGCAGGTTTGATAAGCAACAACACTGAGGCACTTCTGTAAACAATCCAGATGGCTGCTGGTAATGGCTAATGGTCTGGATATCATACTTTCACACAACACTGCAGTCTCTCCAAATTTTTTCAACACTCAGTGCTGAGTCGCACATTTCGCTGCTCTGAGCGACACATTTGTATTAAAAAAAAGTTTTCAAATAATTCCGGATTGCCTTACTTCAGTGACTTCATTGTCCAAACACGTAATGCAATTTGAACGGCAACAGTTCAGTCTAAGATCCTGGACTATTCTCCTGGAGGTGCAGCATTTAGCCTTTACCAAAGACTAGAGGCAGGCGTACTCCAAACTCACGTTTTTTCTTTCTGTCGTCCTCAGGCACCATACGCCCACTGATAAATTCAAATTAGAGTAAAAAAGATCAAGATGACCATATACAACACTAGGCCACTCTATCATCCAGCAGCAAACTCCCTCCCCACACCATTTGCGATTGATAATAAAGTGATAACAGCTCTGTTTCTGTAATGTTGCCATTTTCTATCTGTAACATTAAATGTCTGTACTATGTGGACAACAGACTATGCTTTTGCTCTGTCTTTACAGTCACCATCCATTTAAAACAACTTTGTCTGATTGCTGCCATATCATTCCTGACCCTGAATCCGTTAAGGATTCCCCTTATGATATCACAAATCAAACCGCATCATTTTCTCCGTGACCTCTTGCCCACAACGTTTAAGCTGTTTCCCTGCTCCAGCCCACATGACTCAAATAAATGGCTCATCAACCTTGCCATCAAGCTCAGCAGAAGCCAAATAAACGGCCCCTTGATTTAATTCGGGTGTAAGACAGCTTGCAGTAATTTCCCACTATATATATATTCAGTCTTATTCACAACCGCTGTGCACCAGAAACTATGCACAGCTCAGCAACCAACAACTTTGAGCTGCATTAGTACATTAGAGAAAAAGAAGTTGCATCACTTGTTGGTCATCTTGTGTCTTTTTTCTCTTCTTTAGGACTGTGTTACGTATTCTTCGCCCTCTCGCAGCGTCACTCTGTGATCCTATCGCACTGGAACTGAACTGATGACCTACTTCTTTGGCACAAACCTTTCAATGTAATCACTGTGGGTTGCTAAAATACGTAGGTTATAGAAGGTGTAGAGCTCCAAAATGTTTGTGTTGAAGTTATTACGGTGACAAAGGTAATGAACTGATAGAAAATCAGTTTTATGGGCTTCAAATCAGATAAGATCAATTTAAGGATCTTAAATGTCAAACTCTGCATTTGGATGATGCAGATTCGGTGTACACATCATAATATAATGTGCCATCCATCATATTTCCTATAATGATTCACATGATTTTGCCACATTGAGAACTCATGAGAATAAATGACCAAATTGGGAACAGGGGTTGTTTAGATTTACAGATTAAGCCAGTCTTTAACAAAATTGTTTTTGTTTGTTTTTTCTACAAGATGGAGAAGTTCTCCTTTAACCCTCTAAAAGTACAAACCAAGTCATCAACAAATACACACTTTTTGCAAGCAACATGAATCCTTACAGTAACTGATACTTACATATGAAACTCTGAGATTAACAGCATCATTTCCAGAGTTAAATTCTTCGGGTTTCAGTAGAAGCATCAGCCAAACCCTCCGTGCGAAATCCATGTCCTCAAATCAAGGCTTACTTCGCTTCATCACGACCCCAAACTCCAATCAACAGAGCAGGCAACTGTCAGCAGAATCCAAAGTTTCAGCGGTCAAAACTGTTCTCTAAGCAAACACCAGAGGTCTAATCACCCTGTGCTGGACATTTTTAAAGCTCTTAGGGGTGCAGTGAACAACTTTTCGTCTTCCTTGCCATTTATGGGGCTCTTGGGTACACATCCCACAGCAAGAAAGTCCCGAGCTGCGGAGCTTGGAGAGGATGCTGCGCTGTTCTGAGCAGCAGTGCGCAGCGGCGGCAGGGGCGCACCTTAATTTGCCCTTGAGCAAAGAGAGCATGAGGGAGGGAGGATGCAGCTGGACCAGAGGATTACCACTTCAATGGGCGCTTCATGCCACGCTCAAACATGGCAGAGGGATACTGACATGCTGCGGAGGGGAGCTGACATTGTTAAAGCCCATCACCAAGTAGTGTTGGGACACTCAATTGAATTTTATGCGCGGTTCTGTACGGTGAAAACGCAACACAACCTGACCACATAGTCCACAAAAGGCTGTTTTATGTAATCTGATCTAATCCCATCATTACATATTTTTTTTATATAAACAAGTAGGTCTAAGCCAAAATCTTTTGGCGGTTTGCCATAGTTGATTTTCTGAGCTTAAACGTTTGATAAGGGTTTTGAACGCAAGAATAAACGTTCAAACTATTAATGGTGCACTTCTACGTGGTGATGAGAGACAGAAAACGTGATTTTAAAATGCATTCAACTACCAAAAAAAAAAGCTATTCATATAGTGTGCCATTGAGGCCCCTAAAATTTACGTTTCACACAATTAGTCGTCAGCATTTTATCGCGCGTTTAACAGGTAATGAAGAGAGCGCGTGTGCATGGGAGTGTCCATGTGCTTGGAGGTGTGGTTAGGCTTTGGATGACCTTGTCCCATAGACTCTATCCAACGCCGGCGGGGTATTTGGTGCCCCCTAGTGGTCTAGTTCTCAAAGACATGGCAGCAACAACAGACTCAGTTCAGATGATGCTCAGTTGTTTCATTTTGTAATGAAATAAAATCAAACTTTTTTTTTTTTTTTTTTAATCACCGACATGACACAATACCATTTTATTTAGCAATTGAGCGTCATGGCTTTGCGGAACATACCAAAAACTGTTGTATTTTTTTAACTTTTTAAAAAAATCTTATAATCTTTTAAATCTTTTTTTCAAGGTGTGTTTTTCAAAAGCTAAAAGATTCTGCTGATAAATTGAATAGTTTTGTGTCATATTTTCAGTTTTCTTTCAACCAGATAAAACCTATGAATGGACATCCTCCAAGAGCGACAAGAGTAATGATTCCATTTTCTAAATATTTAATTTTATCTATGTGTGTTGGGCTGTGCTGTTACAGCAATGAACCCCGTTCAAAACTGGTTTCCATAAGTCTCACAGGTTCTAGGCTCAAAAGTCGTTTTTATTAATAACAACAACATAACAATTTCAACTTTGTCGCCCAGTGGCAGCTTTAATAGCCCGGTATGGAAAATGGATGGATAAAAGTGAGGGACTGTGGAAAAAACTACATTACCCATGAAGCTCAGGTACGCATGTTTTCTTTTTTCATTGTTCCCCGGATATAGCATCACATGAATTGACTGTCAACATGCAAGATGGCCACGCATCACAGGCAAAATGCTGCTGGGCGGAGGAAAGTACAGGTAAATATTGAGAGCTGCATCGCTAATAAGTCTGTGGCAACGGTGACATTAGATTTTTCAGCTTAAAGAGGTGCATCACAAATACTCCACTGCCAGCAAAAAGCACCAGCAAAAGCAGCCCTGCTGTTATGACTCATAGCACAAGCCGGCTAACCTAGCTAGCTTAGCTTAGCTTAGCTTAGGTGAGGTATTAGCGCCTTCTGGTGCGGGTGCGTCTAAATGACAACATGCTTTTGTTGTCATTTAGACGCACTTGTGTCATAAGTGCGTGTAAGAGAACGTAGTATCTTAGAAACTGGTACAACATTCTGCCATAAAGCATGTATAAATTAAGTACTGCAGTTTGATGCTGGCACGGTGTTCATGGTAGCTAGGCTACCACTGCATCCCGGCTCCGTCTAATTGCTGGTAAAACGTAGCCGCATCAGTGGTTCTGTCGTGCTCCCAGTTCGCTACCGCACGAGCGCTCGTCCTGTGTGCCAGATCTTAAAGCGAAAATGCGTTGTCTCTCTGCTTCCGTGTAAGAATTTTTTTAATCTAATTTTCATGTTACCTTTGCAGGCCCTTACAAGACAAGTGCACGAACCGTGTTTCAGCTTGAAAGTAGATGTGTTTTGAGTTACATTAGAGGTTGTCCGGGTAGGAGTCTGACCTCGTATACATCTTTGTGTCACAGGTGTCCTACGTCATTAGAGATGAAGTGGAAAAGTACAATCGAAATGGGGTAAACGCACTCCAGTTAGACCCTGCCCTGAACCGGCTATTCACTGCTGGGAGGGACTCCATCATCCGGATATGGAGCGTCTATCAGCACAAGGTAAAGTTCATGATCCTCTTAAGCTGTATAGGGATAGTAAATTATTTCACACTTGGGCAGATTTTTACATGCATCGCTATCTCTTAAATCTTTGTAATGAAACCGTTCAAATGTTGCCTTTGTCATTGCAGCAGGACCCGTACATTGCATCTATGGAGCATCATACAGATTGGGTTAATGACATAGTCCTCTGCTGCAATGGGAAAACATGTGAGTTGTAATCAGTTGTAATTTTAGGATTTTGGCATTGTGCATTTTAGCTTCTGGGGCTTCGTTTGTTTTTGTTTTTTTCTCCTCTATTCTGACAGTCGGGTCTCTCTTTTTAGTGATATCTGCCTCATCGGATACAACAGTCAAAGTATGGAATGCGCACAAAGGATTTTGTATGTCTACGTTACGAACACACAAGGACTATGTCAAAGCTTTAGCTTACGCTAAGGACAAGGAGCTCGTGGCGTCGGCGGGTCTGGATCGACAGATCTTTCTTTGGGACGTGAACACACTAACGGCTCTCACCGCTTCCAACAACACGGTCACCAGTGAGTAATGACTTAAACCCCGTGACAGTGTCTGTGGAAGATAGTTTGCAGCCCACCTTTGGACTCACCACCGTTTGTTTCCCAACAGCTTCGTCACTGAGCGGGAACAAGGACTCAATCTACAGTCTGGCCATGAACCAGATGGGTACAGTTATCGTTTCTGGATCCACTGAAAAGGTTTGGGTTTGAGTGGCACACACATACACACACATGAAGAAGGGAAACTTGAATAAACCTATACTGTGATTAGTTTACCTGTCATGCTGTCATGTTATTTAGAATATTTATTCAGCTGTAGCCTGAAGCTTTATTAAAAAATACACTTAAATTACAGATACACGTCCAGAGCTTTTGAATTTGTGTGAGGCTTTTGGGCTTCAGTGGTATCAGCTGCATCTACAAGCTTTAATGGAACTGAAAGCTTATTTGCTGTGTTTTATATTCATTATTCCCCTCATTTTTCTTTTCTTCTGCAGGTTCTCAGAGTGTGGGATCCTCGAACATGTGCAAAACTGATGAAGCTCAAAGGCCACACGGACAACGTGAAGTCACTGCTGCTGAATCGAGACGGCACTCAGGTGACTTGCTGAAAGATATCTAAAACGTTGCAGTGTTTAGAAAAAGGTTTTTAATTGCGGGTTTGCCGCCGCCTCCCTTACAGTGCCTGTCGGGCAGCTCAGACGGGACCATCCGGCTCTGGTCACTCGGGCAGCAGAGGTGCATCGCCACCTACCGGGTGCACGACGAGGGGGTGTGGGCCCTGCAGGTCAATGAGGCCTTTACGCACGTATATTCTGGAGGTAGAGACAAAAAGATCTACTGCACTGACCTGCGTAACCCGGACATCCGCGTGCTCATCTGTGAGGAGAAGGCCCCGGTGCTTAAGGTAAGAAGTCAGAGCACCTGGAGCAAAGCTCGATGCCCCCGTTTTAGCAAACACGGCTGAAATTAAATAATCTTTCTGAGACTTTTAGTAAGATTTTATTTGGAAATTGTATTATTTAGGACCAGGTTCTAGTCTTGTCTGTTGTCAGGTTTTCAAATGTGTTTATGTAACTTCTGGCATTTGAAGCCCTTTTACTGTGCGATTAGCTAGTTTTATTTTCTTATTATCTTCTCCATGCCCCCGTCCCCCCCGTCCCCCGTCCATTTGGAATCACTCAACCTTTCTACTGTCTTTTTCTTTTGCTTAGATGGAACTGGACAGATCTGCTGACCCACCCCCAGCTATCTGGGTGTCCACCACCAAGTCATCCGTTAATAAATGGGTAAGCATGCGTGACCCCTCTGAGATCAGCGTACGACTGTCAAACCTGATAAAGTCTGGAGGAACGCTTGTTCCCAGCCAGGCGCCGGTGCTGTTCAGCTGTGATCCTCCTGCAGTTCGTGTAAAACTTTAAATCATCTACGTGATTTGGTTCGGCGATACACAGAAGATGTATTTATATTAATCAGTCACAGCTCTGTGAAGGAGTAAGGAGGTGATTCTGAAAATCCAGGTTGATCTTTAATGAGTTTGGCTGTTCTCTGCGGGTGTGTGTGTTTAATTTAGTTTTGTGTTTTCTGCTTGCTTGTGTAGTCTCTAAAGGGAATGCACAACTTCAGATCATCGGGGGAGTATGACAATGACTGCAGCACACCTCTGACTCCACTGTGTACTCAGCCGGAACAAGTCATTAAGGGTAAAGTTGTTTGTTTGTTTTAAAAACTTCTCCAAATCACCTTTTCTGGTATTTCATGTAATCAAAGAAGATGATCTCTCTTGCTTTTGCAGGAGGTGCCAGTATTATACAGTGCCACATTCTGAATGACAAGAGACACATACTCACCAAAGACACCAACAACAATGTGGCATTTTGGGATGTACTAAAGGTAAACCACACGCCGTAGTTTTGATATTCTAGATGTATTGATTGCCTCGCGATGTCTCGAAAGGATCCTTAACGGCCTTCCTGGTCCAATCCTGCTGAGGCACCGTTCTGACACAGAGAATCCTGTGATGTACTACAGCTTAGTACACGCTGTGATTCTCAGATGACCAACGTAAAAGACTGGTGGTGAAACGGTGTTTACAATCATCATCCTGCAGTGTGTGAGCAATCTGTTTTTTTCAGCCTTCAGTTCATGAAACCAAAGTCTTCCACTCAGCAGGGGTCGTCGTACAGTCATCAAACACGTTGCAGCCAAGATCCTCGGACGTGTGCCTCACAGTCCGGCTGTTAGTGGCCTTTATATGACTGCTGGTATCGCACAGTGTGTACCTGCCACAAGCTCGCTTCTGTGCATCCTGAATCTTCTCCAAGCGCCCATAATCCTTTGCTCATGTCGAAGATTTTGCAGAAGTGCGGCTCGACATGCGTGCAAAGGAATATATATATATATATATATTTTTTTTTTTTTTAAATTAGTTTTTGAAGTATTTGTTGTCACTCTGAACTTCGTTTTGATATTTTCCATCACAGGACAGTAAAGCTGTCAGGGAGCCAGCTATGTGGAATCATCCCTTTGACTCTGAGAGGCCTTTTAAGAGCGATATCTTTTTTTTCTTTGTTTCTTTTTAACTTCCCAGGAGACTAGTACTTTTATTACTATCTGGGATTTTTTTTGTGGGGGGGTGGTGGTATGTGCCAAAGGTTAATTGTTTATGATTTGCTCTGCCACGTTGATTTTTCTCTGCAGATTTTGAGCAAATTTGCTCAAAAATGAGTTTTATCTCCTGATATCTGTCGGTGAAATTGACCTTGTGTGTTTGTTTTGTTTTTTTGTTTTTCTTGTTGCTTTTTTTTAACTTTCAGGCTTGCAAGGGTGAAGACTTAGGGAAAGTGGAATTTGATGAAGAGATTAAAAAGCGCTTCAAGATGGTCTACGTGCCAAATTGGTTCTCTGTTGATCTGAAAACTGGGGTGAGTTTCAAGCGTTGCTTTGGCAGCTGTTATCTTTTCCAACTCGCGTGTTCACCCGTACGCTGCCTGTGTTCATCTGCTCCACCCCGAATAGATGCTTACTATCACTCTGGACGAGAGTGACTGCTTCGCTGCCTGGGTGTCTGCAAAGGATGCAGGATTTTCAAGTTCTGATGGCTCTGACCCAAAGTGTAGGCGACTACCCATTGATATACAAATATATGTTCAAATAAACGCGGTGCCGAAGCTCTAGAGTCACACCGTGGAAACGCTCTCATTCCTCCCCACAGTGAACTTGGGTGGACTGTTGCTCCAGGCTCTGCTGGAGTTCTGGCCTAGAACTCGCATCAACCCCATGGACGAGGAAGAGAACGAGGTGAACCACGGTGAGCAGATTGTTTCTAAAGTCACAAAATTATTTTTTCTAAAACTGAACCCATCCAAAGACAGATGTGCCGCACGCCGACGTTTACCCAAAGTGTCGCAGAGTTTCTTATTCTAACGCTTTCCGTTTTTGTGCCCACAGTGAACGGCGAGCAGGAGAACAGGGTTCAGAAAGGAAACGGATATTTCCAGGTTCCACCACACACCCCCGTCATCTTTGGAGAAGCAGGAGGCAGAACTCTTTTCAGGTACTGTTTGAGGAACAAACCCATAATATGTGAGTGAGGGTGACCTGTAAACCCAGACAGTTGTTTCTAGGCGAGTCTGATTCCACCTCCGTGTTGCTTCTGCTGCAGGTTGTTATGTAGAGACTCGGGTGGCGAGACCGAGTCCATGCTGCTGAATGAGACGGTCCCACAGTGGGTTATTGATATCACTGTAGATGTGAGTATTGATGCTGCTTTGATGTTATCTCGGTTTTCTTTTTCTTTACATGTCTACGTCAATTTCTTCTTTCTTTCCTCTCACCTCCTTTCGTACAGTTCGTGTCCCTCCTTTCGTTGTCTGTCACTCGTCTTCTGTCACTTCTCCTCTTACTTTAATTACTGCAAGATATGAAAAAAAATTCCAAAACTAGAACGACCCCAATTCCAAAAAAAAAAAGTTGAGGCACTGTGTAAGATGTGAGTACAAGCAGAAAGCAATGATTTACAAACATAAACCAAAATATTTCATTCATAATGGAACACAAAAAAAAATTGTTTTTAAAGTGAGACATTCTGATTCTACTTAGTGACAAATGTTACATACAGTTGTCATAGATGTGGTTTAGTGTTTCTTACTGAGAGACCTTCTGTTAAACCTGTACAAACCTTCCAACACCGGTGATCTCCAAAGAGAATTTGAAATTTGTCTGACAGAACAGTTTTCTGCTTTGCCTCAATCAGTTTAAATCGGCTTCGGCTCAGAGATGGCAGTGGCTTCTCTGTGCCATGTTCACATCTGGCTTCCTTCTTTGCATAAAGGAGCTTTAACCCGCATGTGTGGCTGGCACGTCTAACTGTGGCTGACTTTAATGCGGTGCTGCCACATTGATTTTAGCTCATCTTGGTGAACTTCTGCCCATCTTTACTTCTCAGGACTCTGCTTCTTTAAGGTGCTCTTTTTCTACTCATTCATCTTACTGACCCATTGCCGATTTGCCTAATTAGGTGCAACATGTTCCTCCGGCTGCTTCTTTTTGGTACTTCTTACGCTTTCAACTTTTTTAGACATGCTGCTGCCAAATTCCAATGTGTAAATATTTTGTTTTTATAAATGGTAAAATGTCTCGCATTCAACAGTCATCACTTTTTATCAAAGATGAGATTTGTAAATCATTGCATTATGTTTTATTCTGTTTATTTACATTTTATACACTATCCCAACCTCCTTTTGGAATAGGCAGTTTGTGGGGGAAGGCAGGGAAAGCCATACAAGACAAAAACTATATCCTACAGCTAAAGCTAGCTGTTTGCCTGTCGGCGATTATCATGATTTATTATTATTAGCTTCATACGATATTTAAAGAATATCATAAGCTTTTATGTCAGAATTCAGACGGACCAGTTTTAGTGTTTTCTGAGCTGGGAGTTTACATCTACTTTGACATCTTGTTTCCGCCGTCACTAACACGCGTCGTCCTTCTTCTTCTTTTCCAGAAAAATATGCCCAAGTTCAACAAAATCCCGTTCTACCTCCAGCCTCATTCTTCCTCTGGTGCAAAAACTCTAAAAAAGTGAGTTTGGCATGTCACGTTGCAGAAAAAGCAAGCGGCCTGTACAGACGGCTGCAGCCCACCTGCAGAACCCGATTTATGCCTTCTTTGTGTCGCTCAGGGACCGTCTTTCTGCCAGCGACATGCTCCAGGTGAGAAAGGTGATGGAGCACGTTTATGAGAAGATCATAAACCTGGACAACGAATCGCAGACCACCAGCTCCTCAGCCAACGATAAACCGGGGGAGCAGGAGAAGGAAGAGGACATGGCTATGCTAGCTGAGGAGAAGATCGAGCTTATGTGTCAAGACCAGGCATGTTGACTCTTTTTTTTTTAAAGAAATAAAAAGTTCCGTGTTTATCTCTTGCACGCTGCCATCAGTATCCAGTAATCGCAGCCGTGTCGTTCATTTAAGTGACGTCTTTGTTTTTGTCCTTTAACCAGGTTCTAGACCCCAACATGGACCTGCGAACAGTTAAACACTTTATCTGGAAGAGCGGAGGGGACTTGACACTTCACTATAGGCAGAAGTCCACGTGAAAGTCGCCGTTTTTACAACCAGAACTCTTTCTCATTTGCCAATCACCACCCACCTCTGATATGTAGTACCCTAAACCCCATTGTGTGGTCAAGAGTCGCAGTATGAGAATCCAGTAAAGTTGCGAGGGTGTGAATCACGGTGTATCATAGGGAAGTGACCCGAGCAGTCCGGCGCAGCCAACACACTCCTGGGGGGTGGGGGAGTGGTCCGTACTGGTTCTTTAAAAGATTGAGGAATTGACTGTTTTTCCATGTTTCAGCAACTTCTTTTCTCTTCGATTTTTTTTTTTTTTCTTCCCCTTTCGTTCCGATTGGCATTTATTTTTAAACGACTGAAGTTACGGTCTGTATTCGTGTCTGAGTGTGTGTGTGTGTGTAGGCACATGGATGTAGTAGACTGTTTTGCTCTAGTACATTCCAGAAACTGTTCCTGTTCTACAAACACTGCACCCGTCTCAGCAGAATCACCAGTGCAGGAGTACACTTGGTCTCTGGGTAGCATCACAGCCCCCCCCCCCAAAAAAAAAAAGAAATCCTCATCCGCTCTGTTGACCATGTTAACTTGAATTAACCCTTTACTCAGACATCTAACTATCGCCGAGCTTGAACCTCACTGACAGAAGCACTTGTGTTTGTCTTTATTTTTTAGCTGTGCTATTCTTCATGGAATGAATGTTCTTTTTGTAAATATACATGCAACATTTGATTGAAATTACTTTGTTTTGCAGCATTTTTTCTTTTTTTTCTCTTGTACAGTTTCAACAGTTGTTTTTCCAAATCCCTAGAGCACATTCATGATTATGAAGGTAATGTGACTTGGATGTTAAGAATTGCATTTGTTGTATTCACTGCAACCCAGAAGTTCAAGTTTACACTGAAAATAGTTGTTTCAAGTCATCTTAGCAATTGGAAAATTATGTATAAGGTATATATCCTACAATAACTCGTAATTACATGCTGTGTTTGGCTCACAAGCGGTGATTCTGGTGACATTGAGGGCTGTTCCTATTGTATATTTCATTTAGATTTAATGGCCGTAAAGTAGAACTCGACGGGGAATTTCATCCAAGAGTTTATGAGCATCCAGCCACTGTGGGAAGTTCACCAAAGTGAAATAAACGCTAACTTTTGCGTCTCTCAGCGCGTTTCCGAGCAGGGTGGCGGATATTTTCACAGGAAATTCTATGGAGTTAATTTTTGCCACGATGAGTGTGTGTAACGCCATAACGGAGGACGTGTCGGGTGAGCTCTAAATTGGCCAAAAACAGGATGTGTACCACGATTAGGCCATAACACTGCAATATTCCTTGTTGTAATAATTTGTGAAATATGTATATTTTAGGCATTCAAAGAAATAAATTGGAATGGTTTAACAATGACGGATCTGTGGGGAGTATAAATGGATGTTGTGACGTGTTCCAGCTGGTGAGCGTGAAATAAAAACAAAGGACACTTTTTCTTTCAAAATCAAGTGACATGATTGTTTAACAATCAAAGATTCACCCCTTACATTCATCCAACACCTCTGCGCTCATCCCTAACAACAAACACAATCCATTAATAAAATCTGCAAAAAATACTTCCTTATTTTACACACTTGCACCTACTTTGACTATGACAAATAATAAAAAGCCCCATAAAGAGAACAGCAGAAAACTAACACTCATCTAGAGTACTCCCAAGATGCCAGACTAAAGGTTTCACCTCGAAAGGAAACACGCAACATACGCGCGCTGCCTGTAAACTTGCAGGCAGCGCTAATTTAACTTTGCATAGATCATGTTAATTACATGTGAAAATAATTCTATTCTAAATAAACATATGGGGGTGGGGGGTGCAAATGACTGGCTGTACAGCTGTAAAAATCTGATACGAAACTTCTCACAAGCTATGAAGTTTAAAAAAAAAAATCAAATCAAATTACCACCATAATTAAAAAAAAAAAAGACAGTGTGAAACACAAACTGACCTCCGCCGACCTGTTGTTAAAACATGCACCCAGTACTTTCACTTCAATACAACAGGACTAATAATCGTACAGCTAAAGCCCTTTAAAATCCAGTAGAGGGGGACGTAGACTCAAAGTGTCCAGCTTCTTGTGATTTAAAGCTCTGTCTGATTGATGTAAACGATGCTTCTTTAGAACATCTTGATGAGATTTAACAGTGCGTCTCTGACTGCCACTGTCGTAGTTTCAAAGACCGTGACAGTGTTATAGATATGAAGGTGCAGCTGAGCTGTGCAGTAGTGAAATGTGTTTATCTTTGGAAGCATTCAAGTATTTATCGCTTTGATGTTTCAGAAGCAAAAGTATCATTACCCGTGTCATCTGAAAATGTTAAAAATTACAACCCTTTTGGCTAAAAGTAACTTAACTCTCACATATAAAACAAACAGGATATTGCTGCAGTAACTAGTTATTTTCCTCTGCCGTGTTAATGCTGTAGGTTTTTCATGTAGTGTTCCAGTCATTTAATGATGCAGCCATACTCTCATGTAGACAAGAAAGATAAAATTAGAGAGGGCACATTTTTTGCTCAGTCTAACCTGTGTCTCCTATATATGCATTGCTAAAAAAAAAAAAAAAAAAAGTAAGATTGTCAACTCCATATTAAATATGTGTTCTCTCTGTACAGCCTGATGGCAGCTTACTCTTAGTGTGACTCCTCTGGTTCCTCCTCATCGTGCTCATGGCTGCACTGAGCAGCAGGAGTCACCTTCACAGGCTCTGCAGACTCATACGTCGACTCTTGTGTATCTTCGACGGCCTGAGGAGGAGAATGGACTCCAGTTGACTCATTGCCAGCGGAGGCTGAGGCGAGGTCGACGGGAGACGGGCAAGGAGAGTCGTCTGCGGGGACCGAAGGCTCCTCTGGAAGGGCAGCGCCGGTGTGAGGAGTCGGGCTGGACTCCTTGATCAAGCTCTGTTGGTCAGCGGACTCCGGGAGCAGGTGAGATGTTTCAGCTGGTGGGAGGCCTGAATCAGACAAAGTGTCGGTGGAAGTGAGAGAAACAGAGAGGTCCAGGGCTCCCTGGGAACTGTGCTCCAGTGGCTCACTCTGGTTCTCTGTCGATGATGAAAGTAGGGCGCTGTCCTCCAGCTCCTCTGCGCAACAACAACAAATTTTTTTTTAAATGTCAAGAACAGTCTTGTTTAGCAGCCATATCTTTACAGAAAAGCTCCTGGATGCAGCTAAGAACAACTGCTATGTTTACTCACCAACACCAGACAGTTCACCATCCTTCTCCTCGTGCATAGCCAGTGAGGTGTTAGTCATGTCAATGGACGACATGGACAGGTCCAGCTTGTCCACCAGGTCCGCAGTGTCGGGGTTCATCGCTGCCACTTCAGAGTCAGAGAAGCCTGGAAAGAACAGCACCATTTATCTAACTATTTCAGGAAGTATTTCACAGTCACGGAGTGTATCATGATCCTCTTAAATCACTGCAAACAGGATCTGTGCTGACCAGGGTCCATGACTCGCTGAATGGGTGGAGGTAGCGGAGCTTCCTGGAGTGTGATCTGATCCATGCTCAACAATTCATCACTCTGGCCTGAAGGAGCCATCAGAGGTGCCTGGAAACAAGAAAATAATGTGAATAAGGACAGATTCAAACGTTAAGACTTTGTTGTTGAATGATTGTGAAGAGATCATCTGGAAGTTTTCTATTTTAAACTAAATACTTTACTGTTACTTGTGAGATTATTGGACGAGTCGAGCTATTAGTTGAGACATTAATGGGCAGATTTACCTCTGTGTATCCGTGTGTATGTGGCTGTGGAGAGGGGTCCTCCTCTGGAACAGGGGAAGAAGAAGGCTTCACTGTCGGCACGTCAGGATTTGCAGGGATGCGGTGCAGGTAGCCATAGCCGATGCCACAACCCAAACTAAGGGCCAAAATGTTCAAATTCAGCAAGAACAATTACAGCACCAATTCTTGAACAAACTGCATGCTTTGGACTAAAGTGAAGCTGAAAAATGTGGGTACATTAGACACCAAGTGATTTAGTGTACCCTGAGTGATTACTAGTGGATTTATTTGAATAAAATCCCCCAAAATATAGGCTACAGTTTAGAAAGAACAGAATACATCTGCATGTACCTTCTCTTCATGTGGCAATAACCCTTAGTGATGCCAAACACAAGCATCATTTTCCCAAATATAAATTCACAAGTATGAGGCTATGAGATGGAAAATGTTTTGGTCTCACCCTGTAAGATGTCCTTGTTTTTCCTCTGACTCATACCTGCCCTCTCCTCCCCAAGCTCCGTTGGGTGTGACCACCACCTCTCTGCAGGCCTCTGTTTGTGTGTTGTACACCAGCAGCTTCAGGGGCTTACCCTCATGTGCCTCAATCAGCGAGAAGAAGTCCTCTGACTGGAAACCAAAAAGCTTGAATTAAGCACAGATGGTCTTTTACAGACACACTCGCGGCTGTTAAAGGGATAATCCGGAGTAAAATGCACTTTAGGTCAATTTACGGGATGTTGGGAGTACATACGTTGAGTTGACATCAAAATCATTTAATTCTGATGTGTTTTGAGAATTTTGATTTGACCGTTTTCAGCCAAAAGTCGTTAGCCTGGAGGAGAGTGGGGCATATGGTATCGCCGCTACAAAACGCTATTTTTACACCTCTTCTACAGCTCCAAACAACATAACACTTACGTGGTAGTGAGTAGAGGGTCCCTAAATCCAAACAGAAGTGTCCCGAGGTCCTCATGTGGTCGGATAGAGAGTCCAGAATGAATTTAAAACCAGCCAGTATCTTTCCGGAAATGCTCCTGCTGCAGCTGGCATCTTCAGCGTAAAGTCCGTATAGTAGAGCCGAGTGTGGAGTAACACGCTCTGGAAATTCACAATTTCGTTGCCGTTTTTTTTTTACAAACATAGTCCAGTATTTCTTTCAAAAGTGAAATGAAGTTGTATGCAACAGCAAAGCCTAGCTTACTAACAGGTTGGAATTTTATAAAATGTCACGTGACCTTACGTCTCGCGTGACCTAGCCTCCTGTTTACGGAAGACGTCTTTTGTGTGACTGGAGTGACCATCACAGAAGAAGGAGAGGTGTGTGAGCAGATTATTGAACAAACAGCGGAGCAAACTTTTGGAGTTATGGTGCGTGTTTGTTCCTATCCTGGCTTTCGAAAGAAATACTGGACTATGTTTGTAAAAAAAAACGGCAACGAAATTGTGAATTTCCAGAGCGTGTTACTCCACACTCGGCTCTACTATACGGACTTTACGCTGAAGATGCCAGCTGCAGCAGGAGCATTTCCGGAAAGATACTGGCTGGTTTTAAATTCATTCTGGACTCTCTATCCGACCACATGAAGACCTCGGGACACTTCTGTTTGGATTTAGGGACCCTCTACTCACTACCACGTAAGTGTTATGTTGTTTGGAGCTGTAGAAGAGGTGTAAAAATAGCGTTTTGTAGCGGCGATACCATATGCCCCACTCTCCTCTAGGCTAACGACTTTTGGCTGAAAACGGTCAAATCAAAATTCTCAAAACACATCAGAATTAAATGATTTTGATGTCAACTCAACGTATGTACTCCCAACATCCCGTAAATTGACCTAAAGTGCATTTTACTCCGGATTATCCCTTTAAGTTTTCTATGTGTATCAGGTAACGTGCAAGGAACACATCACATTCAGTACCGTGTGAAAGTCTTGAACCACCCCTCATTTCTTAATATTTTGCATCCAAGCAGCCAGACTTTCTTGTAATCTTTTAAAGTGGTTTTGAGCAATAGTTCTCCAGACTTTCTGAGGGTCTTTCAAAGGTTGGACATCGGCTGCTGTTTCGCTTATTTTCATTCTATTCCTGGTACCTGACCCTTTCCAGAAGTATCTTTTTTTGTTTGTTTAAGTAACTCAGCATTGACCGATGAATCATTAAAGGGAAGAAGAAGAAAAAAAGGAACCTAACCCAAGGGACAGTGTGTCAAAACATTGCAAACAACTTAGCAAAGAACCCATTTAAGATGGTATCTTTATGCACTTTGGAACTTGCAAATATACATAATGAGTTCCAGTTTCTTTAGTTGCACCAATGAAAAATACTTCAGATAACAGTTTCACAAACACAGATTAGTATTTTTGCATTAACACGGAGATTGCCAAAGAGCTATTAGCTGAAAACTTGACATATCTCAGCATGGTGTATGTACAGTGTGTCCTCCCCAGAGCCCGGACCTCAACATTACTGAAGCAGTGTGGGATCATCTTGACAGAGAACGGAACAAAAGGCAGCCGACATCCAAAGAAGAGCTTTGGAATGTCCTTCGAGAAGCATGGAGAACTATTCCTGAAGACTACTTAAAGCTCTGTAGAATTGCATTGTTTTTGCCTTATATACATATATGCCGTTCCATTGATGTTTGCACATTTCAATAAATGAGACTTTTTCACAGTACTGTATGATCAAACTTAAACTGCAACATGTATTGAACATAAGTGGAGATACGTGATCTTATGAGTCTTACATCCTGCAACACCTGATCTGCTCCAACTATGTAGTCACTGTGGGGCTGAAGCCCTGCCAGTGCTGCAGGTGAACTGGGTTCCACATCCTATGAGAAAGCAGTTTAAGTTAAGGACCAAATGGAACGAACAAACTGTAAAGGATTCATTTATAACAGCAAGGTCAGTGGGTTTTCAGAGCTCTTTTGAGATGCAGCTCACCAGCACATGCCACACATTCTCACTGGCTCCTTGGTAGCTGCAGAAGCGAACACTGGCACCCAGCAGACCCTGGCCTCCCCACATGTTACTCGGCAACACATCCAACTCACGGACCCTTGTGGTTTTAGAGCTGTACACCTCCATTTTCACTTCTTTCTCCATGTTGGCTTTCAGGAGCTCCTTTAACTGGTCATTTTCCTCATTCTGGTCAAAGAGCAGGATTTGATTTATAGCAACAAAGCCTGTGTTGATGAACTGTTTACATGTTCTTCTACTTCTCTTATCAGAGGTCTGTGACTAATGTACATTTGTATATGAATACTTACAAGTCTTCTGTTGTCCAAAGACAGAATGAAGTCAAAGAAGGGCTGCAGCCCTGCCTTTTCTGCAGGGGAACTAGGCTGCACCTGCCAAAGTCAACACAGGAAACTTCATATCGACTAACTAATAGAGCGTCATCTCTGCATAAAGTTATACAATTCCTATCAAAGTTAAAATGAATAAACATTATGTTAGTCTAATAAAAATCTCCTGCAACTACTCCATAATAATTATTACTAATGGGACTCATTAATTAGTCATTTATAACAACTTAAGAACTCTAAATTCCTCTAATCTATACAACCTGTCAGAAACTCACATTCAAAAAGCATAAGTCTTAGTAGATTTATCACTTATTCGACTGATAATTTCGGCAGCACTGTAATGAAACTGAGTACTACACCCTATTTTTATTTTTTTGCCGCACAGCGTAGCCTAAAGTAAAGTTATGACTTGTAAACATTTCTCCTCTTTTAGGAGGTTAGTCCTCGTACTGAAAATTATCTTGTCAAATCATAACACACATGAGCAACCTCTCAATGTTAGGACACTTCGAGAGAAGTTAATTTGTGAGATTCAAGATAACTTCACACAAATGGAGAAAAACAAGGTATGTTAGTTTTGTGTATGAATTCCCACTTGGGGTAACAGGTTAGCAGTGCCACCTCATCAGGTTTTACACCGCAACTATTAAGCTAGCTCCCTGTTAGCATACAGTAACGTCTCACGATAAGCTGCAGGACGCGCTGCTTCGGTTTCAAAACTGAGAAGTTCTGTTAGACTTACGGCATGCACGTGATATCCGTACGTCCCTCCTTCCGACGCTTCTGAACTCTGTGATAACCCCATTTTGGCTGGATACAATTAAATATTGTTATCGTCAGAAAAACAACCTGATAATTGCTACAGCTGACACTTTGCGACCATCTTGTTAGCAGCCCACAACAATCGAGCATCGCTGCTGTCGAGCAGAAACGCACAGCGCATGCGTACACTGACGACACAAACCTAGTATTATATAGTTTGAATTTCCTCAAGTATTTTAATGTTTATATTACTATTAATTTCCAATAGTGCCAGGGTTGCTTCATATTTTACTACTCTTTTATAGTGGTGGTGTGTTGAAATTAAGATAAGAATTTAACAATGATTAGATAGCGGTAGCAAATTAAACAAGGATCATTTTATCACAGGACGCCTTCTGATACACTTCAAAGAAAGTACAGGTGTGATTTGAAGCACTAATATCCACCGCATTCAATTTGCATATGAGTTTTGGTAATGTTCACACACACTGGAAGGTTTAAGGTCAATGTTAATGTGCTTTTCTTGCAACAGGGAATGAAAAAAGGCTGCTGTCAAAAGTCAGGTATTGCCTGCACACTTTGACATTGCAGTACTTTCAATGTCACTGGTGCAACAGAAGTGAATCTATTAATAATTGTTGTGGATGATAACAGAAGCCAAAGAGAAACTCTTAGCCCACAAATCACTCAAACTGCTGTCATTAAATCCTCTGAAATGTAAAGCCTATTAACCTATACCATCGCTTCAGCTACTTGAATTAGTCAAATCTGCATCTATTCAAGATTCCACAGAGCAAATCATTACCATTTTTTTAAACAAATGTGAAATAAATAAAGATGTTTTATTTTATTTTAACTCCAGTACAGAGCTTCTCCGAACAAACTGTTCAAGACATGAAGGATAATTCACAGTGAGCACGTTGTGAAAATAATTCCCGTAATGTATCAACTCTGTCTAATAAAATCAATATAAAATCTGATAATTTTGGTGTTTGTGGTAAAAAAAAAAAGAAAGAAAAATAATTAACAAACACAACAGAAATCATTAAGTTTAGGAATAAAAAAAAAACGAGACACATACTAATTATTCAAGTGTGCAGTTAAGGCAGTAGAAAAAACATTGTGCAGTTAGGAAAAATAGGTTATCAATCATTCTTTGTACATTTAAATATTACAAATATATAAAAGCAGTGCTCTTTACAGTTCATTCTCTCAGACAGGTTCTTGCTATATATCGCAAGATTTTTCAAATCAACTATAAAAACTCTGCGTCTCTAGAATAACTGCTCTGTTCTCGATTAAGTCAGGCCAATCAGAGACTCCAGGAGGTGAGTGCTCGACTCGTACTGTGGTAAATTAACAGAGCTAAACAGCTGGAGGGGCTGAAAACTGCCTGAATGCCTATGCTCTTTGAAAGAGCTGCACAGTGGTCCGAATGGGTAGTCGCTGTCGAAGAACTCCAGGTCGGACTCAGAGGAGAGGCTCAGGTCCACGTATCTGCCTAAGGAATAGTCCACAGTGGGGGAGGGGGTGTTGGGGAAGTCCTCAAGAGAGTCGTCATCGAAGAATTCTCTGGACTGATTGGCGTTCTCATCAAGATAGGTCCTGCTCATATTGTCTGTGAATGTCATGGTTGCCTCTGGTCCTATACTGTCGGCAGTGGTATTATTAGTGGCAGAGCTGCTGCTGTGCTGCGTGAGTGGTTGTTTTTTGTGCCTCAGCTGGCTGCAGGAAGGGTTGTTATTTTCAGAGTCAAGACGACTAAGGGCAGAGGTGAGCCTTCCATCAACTTCAGGAGGTCTCTGACTCCCACTGAGGAATCCTGCTGCGTCAGAGTCAGAGGAGGAGCAAGAGGATTCAGTCATGTCGCTGCTGCAGCTGTTCTCTTCAACCACCAACCGCTCTGGGGTGAAATGGAAGGATGGTGTAGCGGGCATGGTGAGAGGAAGGCCATCCTCCTCCAAGGTGAACCCAAAGGGACACCTCTTATCCTGCACTGGATGAGTCTCGTCCTCGTCTTCATACTTCAGCTCCTCTGGAGGTCCTGTCTGGTCCTCTGGGCTCAGTGTTTCAGCTTGCAGTCGCCTCTCCAGTTCTAGTCTCATGACAGTGTGGATGTAATGGGTCCGCACATGCCTGGCGTCGAACTGGATGCACCCCTGGGTGTTTCCACAGTTGTCCTTTGTGCATCCACAAGGGAAGTTAAAGCGGTCCACCTGTGAGTCAAAGAAAGCAGGGAGAGAAAAAGAGTCATCGTGGATAAATCAAGTTCATATTCATCCTTACACTGTATGCTGGCTCCCTGGTTAAAGTATTTACATATATGTAGTGAGTGAGTGGTGTACCTGGCATCCGATGCCTGCCAGATTGCATGCACAGGTCTCAGGCTCGCAGAAGCCCCGGCAGTCACAGCCACAGTTTTCTCTGGAGAGCCGCAGGGCGTGAAGCTGCCTCTTCTCCTCCCTGTCAATGAACTTCACCTCTGCTGCCTGGAGGATGGCTTGCCGCTGTTTGGAGGAGAATGGCTGAAGGAAACTTCCATCCTCCTGCTCGGTGTCTCTCACAAGAACGTCAGCGTCTTCATCGATGACTTGATCCATGGAGAGCCTGTCTGCTTCATGTTGGTCAACAGATCCACTAACGATCAGCTGGAATCAGCAAAATAGATTAAGTAAGCGGACGTTTGTGCTGAAGAGCAGTGAAAGTAGAATAAATCAAGTACACTTACTTTGTGTTTTAATGCCTCAAACCTCTCCTGTCTCAGTTTTTCTCGGCGTCTCAGTCTGCGCTTGTGCCGTTGTTCCAGTGCATGCTCTGCCACTGTGTACCTTTGGAGGGCGCTGTGTTTCTGCACCATGCCGAGGGTGGCACCTCCACGACTGGGCACACTGGTGAAGCCCTGGCAGCGTGGGAAACTGAACACTGTCACCTGATCAAAGCGCACGTTCCTCTGTCCTTTTGTAAGCTTGGGCTTCTTCAGGATGGACCGAACTGGTTGTGTTAGAAAAACAAACACCAGAAACATCAGATCAAGTTTTAACAAGGGAATCTGACACTTTTACAGATCATAACAATCTACAGTAAAATCAACTGGATGTTCTTGATCTTTAATCTCCCTAACTTTATTTTACTGAAATCCATCATGTTAAAACATACAGAAACATGAAAGCGCTATTTTTCTTAATAAAAACATCAAATTCCCATCATTTGATTTTTAGCGTATGCCATCCTTCTAAATTTCACACTCTTGTCAGAAGTAGTTCTCCTTAAAGAAAGAAAGTCGAAGAAGCTTCACACAAAGACAGTATGACAAATGCAACTGTGAAGTACTCTAAGAGGGTTGTTGTTTTTTTTAGCCCAATTATATGAAGTAATTCTTGATGCTTGATAAAAACTGCCCCTTGAACTCACGTGCTTTACGAAAATAATTGGGGTCAGTAGTCGAACATGCACATGGAAAGGCGACACCAGGATTGCAACAATGACGGATCAATAGAGGTGAAAAGATGTAAACCCGTTTCTGACTGCTCTTATTTATAGGTGTACCAGGATATAACTGACTATGACTGTTTCAGTCTAATGTCCATCAGTTTACCGCTTTGGCCTCAGCTAATTGTCTGACATGTAAACGTGGCTAAGGCTGAACTCTAGCTGAAAAAGTAGCTAAAAGCAGAGAGCAGTTTGCTCTATTTGTCTCAACGGCTCTGTTTGTCTGAACACTTCCATGCCTGGTACATATGGTATAGACTGTGTTCGTCCTGCTCAAGAGGTTACTGTAACCTTTCTGAAAACACCTCTTGAACCCTCTATTTGCTGGCACAAAAGCGTCCTGATCCCTTTGTACCTTTTTCCTCATCTATGTCCTCAAGCCGGCATGTGGAGATCTAGTTTTATCTCATCCAAGACATTATGGATCTGGATTTTCGTTTTTTTGGAGCACTCTTCCTCTCCTCCTGTGTCATTTTCTCTTCCTTCGTGTCTATTTGTTTGCTTTGTAGCAGCACCAGAAAGGACCTTGAAATGCACCTGGAGCTGCCCGTCATCATGAATATGAATCTATCTGGAACTGCGTCAGCCCAATCTTGGACATTCACACATCATCTGTTGGATGCCTGTCCATCCTGGAAGATATCCCCCCTGTGCTGCTTTCTCTGAGCTTTTCCTAATCTGATCCGGGGGTCTAGGGTGTGACACACAAAGGGTTTAAGGCTCGACAGCAGTGACTGTCTTATCACCTTTTATCACTGCAAGTGATGAGTGGCAGCATGTTGAGTTTCATTATGTCTAAATAAAGCCATTTGATAGGACTTGTCTGAAGCGATCCTGCTATTCAAATCGATTCAACAACTTCCTATTGCTTAGGCAAATGATCCTCTACACCACAGAGGCGAGTCACTCTCTGCGTGTTATCTGGAGCGGTCCTAAGGCTGGCGTTTTCATATCAGTCAGTCATAACTGCTGCTGCCAGGTGATAAGAGACACTCCTATAAAACGCTGATGGGAAAACGGGCAGATAAGGAAGAGGTTTGCATTATTTGAAAGGGGCGAAAATAAACAGTCGTGCCTAGCTGGGATACTTACTGGACAAAGTGCTGGGTGCAGCAGGACTGTGAGGTGTGAAGTCTTGGGCCACAGAGGAGCTGCCCTCCCCATCGGACTCCCACTCTGAGGAGGCAGGGGAGGAGAGGGAGCATGGAGACGAAGAGGAAGAGGAAGATGGGTAGGAGGGGTTCGTCTCTACCGCTGCAAACTTTCTCTTCAGGATGCCTCTCATTGTTTGGCAGTGATGTTTGATGCACAATCTACACAAACACAAAGGAAATATGGACATTGGTTGGAATAACTAACACTCTGTGTTAATCAATGCTCTGATTAATAATGTAAGAAACTAAAGTGATTCATTATCTGGTTTCAACCAAAGAGCGGCACTTATTTGACCACTCCAGCAAGATATCCATCAGAAGATATCTATGAATTATTCACGGTGTTCACCATGAACGCAAAATGTTGCCACACCGTAACAATGATGTGTTCGCACATCTGTCTGAGGCTCCAAACGCTCACACCACCTTTTGAAATTGACAGTCTTTCCTGCTGAGAACTGCAACTTTTGCTGGTCGAGCTGGTCTCAGGCCACAAGTTTGTTTCACTTGATGTCATTTTGACAGAGAATATCCTACAAACTAAGGTTTCAGAAAAGTACTCATGGGAACTGAAATCCTACACTTTAATTACAACCAGCTGTGCGTTTGAGAGTTTGAGAGTTAAAAAAAGAAGAAAAAAAACAACAACAACAGCTCGTCTTCTATTCCCGCACGGCAATAAACATTCCAGTGATTCTTCAAGTTTTTTCGTGAAGAATACTGCAAACAGTGGTATGCTAAGGGTGTAATGGATCGAGCTGCTGCCATTTTTGGATGTGAACATGGAAAGTAAATCCAAATGAAAGTAATTTGAGGGCAACAATCCACAGCAAAGGTTTAAGAATCTGCAGAGAAAGAAATTCAGAACGTACAAAAAAAAAAAAGAGGATGTCAGCAAAACAGGTAATAGCTTTGACTGCCAAGTTCTCGACTGACTTTGGACTGAATTGTTTTCATCGGTCTGGCAAATATTACGAGATCCTTCAGCTTGCACCCACAAAAAAATTTCAAGATAACAAAAAAAAAAAAAAAAAAAACACCAGACAAGTTCGTTGAAAGCGAAACTTTTCAGATGTTTAGTTTTGCTTGGACAATTCCGAAACTCAAAAATGTTCAGCTTGATGTCACAAAAGTTGAGGAAAACAACAAAAATTCACATTTGGAGAAAGAAAAAGAACTTCTTTTTTTTTTTTGCTAATGTTTAGGCTCAACTTGGGTTTGATTCTTTTCTCGAGGGAAAACTCATGATACAAAAGGTTCAATATGAACACTATAAGTTAAAATTTATAGAGTGGGACGTTTTCAGCCAAGTGTTAGGAATCCAACTGGTAACAGCAGCTACCGAAAAAAGCTCCAGCATCTTCACATCAGGTGAAACAGCGACATGTCTTCTTGTTAGAAGCATTGTGTAACTTTGTCTGCACTAACTGCCATTATCCCGCACTTACACACAGTCAGTCACGGTCCACTAGACAAAGGACTTCTGACTGTCTGCAGCAAAGCAAATACCAACCAAATAAACCGGCGTGTGCGTGTCTGTGTGCACAGAGACTAACTTCCTGGATTCATTGCAAATAAGAGGTAAAACAAGAGACAGCTCAGCAAGTATTTTGTACAGTTACAAAGCTTGAATGGTGCTTCATAGATGACTCTTATCAATGTAGCAAAACAATGTTTTCCTGTAAACACAATTACAGTCCATGCAATTCCAATTAACACTGCAATGCAGTGCTGCTATAGCTGTCTCGTGGCCCAGTTACATCACTTTTATTGCACATCTGACAGAGCAGAGACTTCACTGTACATCTAGGTATCCACTGAGAGGACATCAATTATTCAAAAGATTCAAAGCAACAGCAGCAGCAGTGTGCACGAGCGTTCTCACGTGTATATGGAAAGGGACTGTGACGGGGTTAATACACTTAAGAAATAAAGGACAGGCCGAAGACGTTTCACTGTGATATCATTGTAAAACCAAACTCCGTCGACGCACGGTTAGTGTGTTTCACTTTTGTCGTCACGCACACTTTAAAACCCCTTCAGGAATGTTACGCAGATGTCAAACGGGGTTTTCACCGGAGGAGTGCAGGAGTCGTTTCCTGTTTGGCGTAATAACAGTCATTAGGCGGCTGACCTCTTCACCTCTGGCGGAGGAAGACACACACGGTGGTCCTGTCAGCGACAATGACAACACTGTTCCCCGCTGTCCACGCGCTCCCTGCACGGGCACAAACACTTGCGGGCACAGCCTCCATTTAAACTGATTAAAGCAAATGTCCACTGACGCTCCACAGCACCACAGTTAACACATTCTGCAGTTTGTTTGGGGTATTAAAAAAAAAAAGAAGAAGTATTTATGACTCCAAAACGGTGTTAAGAAGCTAATTTGAAACAAAGCAACTGTATAATTAGTGTAGTAATTAGTCTTACGTTACCATCATATAAGCGACGCAATGCTTCATACACATAAAGCGGTATACATGAAAAAACAACAACAAGAAAAACTTTCAATTCACTTTTAAGTACAATTAATACCAAAAACCCTACGAAATATTATAGCACGGTGAATTAATGTTTGGTTACTCACCACAAAGTAAAAGACAGCATAATAATAAGGAGGGCTGAAGTGGACAAAAAGTTATGGGTCTTGTCAACGGTCCAGCCAGCTGAGCATTTTGTGTCCGCCTGTGTTTATGTGAAGCTACACAGTAGTGCCCAGTGTGAATATGAGAGCACTGGTTGGGAGCTCCCGAAGAGACACGGTGTTAGAGCAAGAGAGTTCCCTGTCTTAGAACCGGCTGAAGCCTCGCACCTGCGCACTGCTGCGTGCAACATGTCGGACTAGCTGGCTAGTGATTGGTTTAATTCGCCATTAAACAACAATAGCGAACGTGCACTTTTAAAAGCTCAAGCAGAACCAGACAATTCCAAATTATAGCCTCTACTGAAAGATTTCAGAGCATTTACCATTCATACACATAACACAACATTCACCAAAGATTGATATTAGCATTTTTCAATCAAGACGCTGTGTTGAACAAAGCCGGAAGTGCTACGGACTTTGTGCTCTTGTGTTACACATGTTGTCTCTGTGTCCTCTCTGTCTTTTCTTGACGCAGACGGTGACACACGCAGAGGCGGGAGACTCACTGCAGCCCACAGATTCCTGTCTGTTTTGTTCACACTGTGCTGTTACCACCAGTGACGAGCTGGTAAATAGAGAACCTTTAAACCTTCAGCTCGAGATTATAATCGGAAGGTAAACAGCTGCGTGTTTGGTTTCACTCCAACTGGATGCAAATTGGTTGTAAACTTTGATCATTTTCAGTGAAAAGAAACTCAGTGACACTAAGAGAAAATGGCAAAGTTATGGAAAGACTCGATATTTACTGAAATAGGATAAAGTTCAATTATATTCAAATTTTCCCTGTCACCCACGGGCTGTATTGTGCGTGTGTTTTTAAGTGCCTTCGGGCCTGTCATGGAAATGGTGATTAGATACTTGTAAAAGGTGACACCTTCTCGTTGCATTCGTGTTGTTTTACTGAATTAGGACTCCTGGAATATCGGTGTTCCACAAATTCCAAAGCTGTTGATAGAAATAGGATTATGGATCTCCCCTGCTTCTGTGCCAAACAGACATTGTCATAAAATAAAGTTTATCAGTGCACATTTATACACAGTTTAATTTTGAAATATCCAAACTGAGTTTTTTTTTTTTTTTTTTTCACAACAAGAAGCCTGTAAGTAGAGATAATTAAAGGATTAACATTCCAGCGGCTCTACTTTTAAAGATAATCATAGGCTACTCTGCGTACCCGGCTAGGAGGAAAATGAAGCTGAGCTCTCACGGAGACAGACAGCGCACCAGATTAACAGATGGACGGACAGATGAACGCAAAGACTACAGCACTTCTAAGCTCAACTTTTGACCCATCACGTTGTTACACATCAGTTTGATGAGTTAAACAAAAACTGCACTAATGCCGAACAATGTCGGGTCCAAATGGGCAGTTTGTCTCGACCTCGTAAGTGTGTCAAGAGAGTGTGACCCACTTTGGCTTTCACTTCTCCGCTGACCTGTGTGGGGGTAAACACCTGTGACAAAACAACGAGAACAGGCTTAGTGCAACAAAACAACACGAAGCAATTACCAAAGACGTGTTTTTTTTATTATTATTATTATTATTTTATTTTTTATTGTATGCTAAAACTGGACTTGAAGGCACGTCCAGTCTGTGCATCATCTCTGATCATCTTGGTGAGATTTACTCATAGCACATGATGGAAGTACTCCGTGAGGCTTTGTGGCTATTAATAGCACAGTTGCGCTGCCCGGACAAAAATACATCTGTGAACTACAGTTGGAGTTTCCTGTTCCTTTTGCAGCCTCTCACCACGCGCAGTGCGACCTGTAAGAGTGTCTCAAATGTGTCAGGAGGAGGCTGATCCTTCTCAGTCAGCGCCAGTAGCTATGTCACGGACAAACTGGAGATAAGTCGCGTAGCAACATTAATTTTTTCACGTGAGCAGCACCGCAACAGTCACTTTTAGAGCAGTTACTACTCTAAACGCACAGTTTACTGTTAGGCCCACCCCTAGAGCAATCAGCGTGTAAACCGACCCAGACTTCCTTCCTTAAATTTCTGCCAGATTTAATTGCCTCTCACGTTTCATGGGAATCACAAAGAAGAATCAATAATTCAGAGCTGCTTTTCTCAACACTGTCACGCACTCGCATTGTGTCTTTAACAGATGACCCTTTCTCCAATCTGCAGTCAGAGAACAGTGAGCACAAATCATTAGTGGGCTTTTCGGTGTGTACGGTCCATGTTACATAATCTATAGTCAACCTACATTCTGACAGCCTCTCAGGTTGCTGCCACTGGCTGTGGTGGCCCGGTTTTCTCAGTCAAGCTTTGCCGGTAATGGCCCACATACAGCAATATAATGACAGAGTCTGACAAACGCTGCCCCAGTCCCTCCTTGCCTCCTGTGGATACTTTCTCAGGGACCTATCGTATTTTGGAGACAGTTTTCTCAGGCTTAGCACAGGAAGTAGAAAGTTGTTGACATATTGACTACCTACCAGAGCCACATGCCTCCTGGACCTAGTTTTGTTTAGGAAAACTACTTCCTCAATCAAACAGCAACTAGATAGATAGATAGATATATAGATAGATAGATAGATAGATAGATAGATAGATAGATAGATAGATAGATAGCTCTACAGTGTCTTGTCTAGAAATGTCACATGTACTCATAAGTTGGCACCTTTATACACAGCATCTGATGTCATATTTTGACAGTGATCACCATGGGCGCAAGGGCAAATATAGCCCCAGTGTTTCTATTTTCGAGGACAGTGAGTCATTCCACCTCCTTTCATCAGCAGCACGATTGCCATCATCATCATCATCATCATCATCATCATCATCATCATCATCATCATCATCAACAACAGTCAGCACCTTTCAAGTCATTAGGGTAAATTTCCTAAATAAGTTTGATGACATCTCTGACTTTAGTTTCACTCATATTTGTGAACACCCAGTTTCAAATCTTAAGCAATTCCCAAATGAACTCATTTGGCCACAAGGGAATAAGCACATAACCAAAGTCTGTAAGAAGAAAAATGTGAGCAGTTGTTTAGTTGTGTAGTTAGATCATTTTTTTTATTGATCACCAAAACCCACCTTTAGGGTTGTGCGGGTCAGGATTCCCTCTGCTGCATGATCTGGTCAAACAGCCCATATTCTGATGCAAAATCTGTCACGATAAAATAAATCAAGGGCTTGATCTATGTGTTGAAACGTAAAAAAGAAAAACATTTTTAAGTAATAATAATAATATATATAAAAAACTATTCTAAACAGCCTTCAAGCCGTCAATTGAAAGTTATATTTCGAGCGTCAATTGTGTATATACAAGGATATATGACAACGGCAGAAATCCAAAAACAGATGGCACAACAAAGTCCCCCACACACCTACAGCTGTAACACCATCTTAATCAATCCAGACCTATTTCACATCTACTGTAGAAAGCACCGGCATATGTCAGTCAGCCCTGCCACAACAATGTCAAATTTCACTGCCCTTAAGTAAGAAAAAAATGAAAACCTCCTGAACATTATTTATAAGAAATAATGACTAAGCTGGTAAATCCACCTTTTCTGTAGATGTTTGGTTCTTGGTTCCTCGCTGTTCTGGAGTTGATGTTGTTGTAGAGAAACAGAGTTCATCAGTCTTCAGTTATCAGCCTACGTAATAATTAAAATATGACTAATCATGAGTCATTTAGTGTCTTACTTTTACTGCAAATAGTGGATCAGAAATGCTCACCAGAAGTTCCCTAAAGATAGCCAAAATGGTGTTAGCAGATTATATCATTGCTATTGTTTGCAATAAAAAGGTCATGTTTCTAGGGCCTTTAAACTAAACTTAGTAAAAAACTCAAAAACTGGTAGTACCATCTCTACTTTAGTAATGTAATCAGATAAAAATGTAGGTAAAATTTCCCGTTAGTGACACCTTGAGTGATGTGACAACTGCCATCCCTTTGTCTTCACAATCACCTCAGAGAGAATGGCACTATAGAGCTTCCTGTGTTTCTATAATGCCACAGTCTGGGCCTGTGCCAAGTGTATTGTATCTGTGGCAGAGTTAGACTGCGAAATTTCAGAGCCCACGAGTGCTCGCCGTCTAACACGTAGGCTCAAATATTGATATAAAAGACATCTATGCTAATATATTTCCTCAGAAAAAAAGGCAATGTACAGCATGAAGCAAAGCAGCTGGGGCAGCAGCTCACTTGTAATGTAAAACACGTTCCATGTATCACAATGCTGCAAAAACAAGAACCTGTACTGCCGCAGCCACAGTGCAAAGTAGGTTACACAACTACAATTTTCAACAGAAGTGATCTTATCTCCAGCTGCATGTGAGAAACTCAAGCTTTAAGCAGATGTATGATTGGGTTTGACATTCCCTCTTGTACAATGAGCCTCTTGTCAACAAGAGAGCGGTGGTGACCTTCCTTACAAATTTACAAACTCTGCCTGTGTGATGCCACATGGACACACAAGGCGTTTTGCATCAGGGAACGAAACTAAAATGCATCACTGAGCAGAGATTCACTTCTTAATGTCTCTCCTGTGGCAGTTTTATCATGCACTGTGAGTGTGAGTGCATAAAGTCTGTGCGTGTTCTTGTTCTCATGTTGCCACGGCTGACTGAGTCTGGCTTTCAGCCCTACACTGGGAGCTCCTGAGCCCTTGGAGTTCCAGCACAGTGTGCTCTGCTGTTGGTGGTGGCTGTCACATGTGTCTCCATGTGAGGCTTTTGCAGGAGCATGTAGCAGCAGGAGGAAGGAGACCTGCTCTGTTCTCAGCTGTTCAGGCCAGTGCTGACTGCTCTGTACTGAAACCGTGTGGGTGAGTCCTTTGTGACTCCCCCCCCCCCCCTCCCTCCCCTACACATTCACTGCCTCTCTCCTCTTTCACTGCAGCTGGCAAAACACATGCATTAAAGGCTGACAACACAAGTGTTAGACGCAGGATGGGCCTCTCAGGGATTTCTAAAGCCCAATGTTTCTTATCATGCGCTTTTACAAAGACTAAAGTTGTATCACGATACATTAAAGGCGAGTTTGAAATAAGTATATGTGTGCCATCGTGTATATACATGGTATTGAAAACAGATGTGACGTGTACATTTGCACGTGGCAAAATATTAAGCAATCACAACAGTGTTCCGTCAATAAGTAAAAACTTAGAGTGCCCTTTAACCACATTTATTATGGGTGGAGCCACGTTGCTCTGGCGCCATCTCCTGGATTTTCCTTTTTTCTTTTTTTTACTTTCTCTCTCTCCTTTAAAAGTAATTGCCCATGAGACAATGCATGCACCACTTTTCCCACTGCAGATCAACCACAGGGTTAATTCCTTCCTGTTGTCTTTAACTGTACCACATTCGCACTGGTGTAATTTGCTTCTGTGTATACTGTAACTTCCTGTTAGACATCTCAATACACAATTTAAAAAAAAAAGCTGGTGTTGAGTAACTGTAGTGTGAATGCAACCAGAGAAAAAGTTCTTGAAGATTTGTACTCCTAAAGGTAGCCCCCCTCTACAGATATCATTTAAAAATGTTCATATTGAATTTGTCCAGAGTTTTAATAGCTGACTTGTTAGCAGAGATTAGCGGTGTGCACATTCAGTGGTAACTTACACAGACTTATTAGAGTTGTTACTAATTCTGCTCCTGTCAAAATAAAAACATCTTTAAATGCATCATTTGTTGCTAAGCTTAACTTCCAAAGAAAAATATCTTCGTCATCAATTGCTAAATGGTTCGACCATGCTCACCAGCGAATTGCTGGCTCTGTTTGCATTCTATTACAGTCAAACAAATGATGGCATTATGTTACTTGCCTTAATGAAGCCTTAATGTTACTTCAAATGCATATGAAAACCACAAGCGAAGATGACATAGTATCTATGTAGAATTATAATCTAAGTATGAAAGACATAAAACCATGTTAACAGGAACAACCTTCTGGTTGCACTATGTGTGCTGTGATACATGAAACTTTATGACACGTTGTTTGTGAGATATAAAGATGAATGTGTCAACACTTTGGTGGCCTTGTAATTGCACATTTTTAGCGGAAGTGGACTGTAAACCATCAAGAAAAATGGGCTCTACATGGACTTACATGCACTGTCAGCATTGCTGGTGCTTCGGTTATGTTCTGTGTCAGCAAAATGGCAGAAGCATCTTCACACATTATCATTCTGTTGAAGAATAAATGGCATGCAAGATGAATGAATGCGGCTCCTGCGGCAGTAATAAAGTGACAAGGTATGCATGTGACACAGATAACATGCAACGGATCTGAGTTTTGGCACGAGCTACAGTAGGAGAGCAGCTGTGTCAGGCATTTCAACAGCACAACATCTGACTGGACCAGCTGTCACAGAAGCAAACTCATAGGTCTGTTCTCTGGTTTCTTATAGTTTCTATTCCTCACACTCTCAGACTGAGAACTTCTAATTTAATGTTTGAATGGACAGATAAATATATGCAGAGTGTATTCACATCATGTGCTTTGCACACTAAGAAAGAAATATATAATTGGTCAAATGGAGCTGTTCATTTCTGCATATACTGCTCACTTAAAAATAAAAAAATCACTGCCTCGTGTTTTATTGCTCTACATAAGACTAATTTGTCAAGTTATATTACGGTAGCAAATGTCATATCCGGAGGGTTTGAATCACAAGTTCTTAAAGGACTTTGGCCACTAGAAATTGCTGTGTCTTGTGAGAGATGCCCCAAAACCACAAGTAAAGCAGAAAGACAGGGATGCACAGGTGATTCCTTCTTCTTCTCCTCAGGTATGCAGCTTTCACTTGACTTGTTAGAAGAAAAAGAAAAAAACTGCAATATTTTTTTTAAATAACACTGTAAAAAGCTTATAATTTAAAGCTTCTAGAACTGCTTATCTTTTATATGACCTTTATAAAGTGCAGATTTAAAGCCAGGTTTCTGTTGAAAATCTACGAAGATGCAACGTCTTCTTTAAAGCTTCCTCTTTTCTTTTCTTTTCTTTTTTTTTTATCAGTGAATGACTTTTATCAGTAATATATTCATTTACTGATTCTGCAGTGGCACGCTCATCCTGTTGAATACACTTGGATTTGCTGTGGAACTGCTGAAGTTCATAAACATTAACAGAGTCATATGACCGCCGGTGTCGGTGTTATGCAATAGCTCCAAGAAAGCTTAAACTCAAGCTTTATGATTACATTTTCAAGTGTCTCAACTTTACATTTGAATGATGACTTTATAAGTAAGCATTTGTTGCGCTGATATGCTCTGCTCTAAGCATGCGCTGTTGAAAACTCCAAGCTTGGTGGACAGCAAAAAGTTAGCTCTCATGTGATTTTATGGGCACAAATCTTCCTTCCTTATTGTAGCTTGTTGTTAAAAAGACTGCAATGGAGCCATTTGGCCTGAGGAGGACTCAGTCCTTAAGGAGCCTGTCTGGGGTTCAGGAAAGGTCATGGGTCACGCCAACTTCAACAAACTGGAACAGAAAGTCTGTCTCCCAGTTGGTTCAGCAGTAAGTTATTTACAACACAGCCATTCAGTTTGCATGTACGCGTACATACGTCTGTATCCAGAGCTTCTCAGTGCAGCCCAGCTGATGTAAGTCTTTAGGGCAAAGCTAATCATTTTGTCAATAATTCTGCTGTAACAGTTACCAAAGTTGTACTGACCTGAGGAGTTCTGAAAAAGCTGAGCAAAAACTTGAGGTAATTGCCCTTCTATCATACTACTTTGATTTAATGACTATCAAAACCAAGAAGAAAAAAAAAAACAGCTGCTGTGTTCAGGCCTCAGAAAGCTGTGCAGACGGTCGCTCGTGGCTGCCAGACAGCAGGAAGAATGTGGCTCTCTGGGGATCAGGAGGAAGCGGTAATCTGTCCAGGAGCCGCTCCATGGACTTCCTCCCCCAGAAAGAGACTTCTGGAACCAGAGCTTTGTGCGCCCTGTTTGAGTCCCGGGCCACCCTGGAGCAGGGCTTCAACAGCAGCCCGCGGCTCAACACTGTGTCTACAGCTGGCAATAAAACAAGGAGAGACTGCCCTCATCAGGGCAGGAGAAGTCATAACACTCCTCTGAAGGATGCATCAATTCAGGTGAGTTAAAGGACCTAAAGTACAGAACTGTTTCCTAACAAGAAATCATGATGGATATTGATATAGCATTTCATGAACATTATAGAAACACTTACCACTGCTCTGTCTGGCCTATGTTTTGTTTATTGGCATCATGCCTGTATACTGGTGCTGGTTCTGGTATGCAGAGTGTCAGCAAGCAGTTATCAAAAATTTTGAATTTTTAAAGGAAAAGTTTGACCATTGCTGTGCAAAGGTCTTGAGCCAGTCCTCATTTCATTATATATTAGGAGGAAAACATATTGTTAGAAATACAGTATATAAGGCAAAAACAGTTGTACAATTCTACAGAGCTTGAAATGAATACTTAGAACGAGCACCTTTATTCTCCAACGCAGCCTGAACCTTCTTAAACAAGCTTTCTGTCATTTCTTTAAGTAGTCTTCAGGAACAGTTCTCCAGGCTCCTTGAAGGACATTTCAAAGCTCTTCTTTGGATGTTGGCTGCTATTTGTTCCGTTCAGTCCACTTCTTGTGGACATGATTTAAATTTTAAACAAAAAAGAAAGAAATAAGAACAATAGATAAAATCAGATAAAATCAGTAGTTAAGATATGATTAAGTTTTGAAACTCAAGCTTCAGATTTGGAGCTTTATTCAAATGCAGCTGAAAATAGGTGTGTCTTCAACCTGGACTTAAATACATTAAGTGTTTCAGCTGATCTGAGGCTTTCTGGGAGTTTGTTCCAGACATGTGGAGCATAGAAGCTGAAAGCAGCTTCTCCATGTCTGTTTCTGACTCTGGGAACTGATAGAAGACCGGATCCAGAAAATGCATGTCTTTGTGACAGACTGTTAATAACAACAGACCTAAAGATACGATTTAAAACGGGTTCTTAGCTAAGTTGTGTGACACAACACTGGTTCATCCCTTGAGTTATGTGCATTTTTTATGCTTAAATGATTCATAGGTCAATGTTAAGTGGTTAAACATAGAAAACGACACAAGGCACAATGACTGGACTGTAAATGAGTAAAAAAGAAGCCATTGTCCAAATCAAAACTCTGAAAGACTTTCAAAAAGTCTGGAGAACTATTGCTCAAGACTCCTTTAAAATATTACAAGGGAGACAAGCTGGTTGGCAGCAAAATACAAAGAAATGAGGGACGGCTTCGGTCTTAGGCACGGTCCTGTATATCCTTAGTCCTCAGGTATATAGGCTTTTTCTGTAAAACGTTTGAATATGCCAATTAGAAACTTCCAAGCTCATTAATTTACACAGATGTGAGATTTTGCTTTCTCATCCAACTCTTGTCAAGCAGCCAAATACATGCACTTGACCAGTTGAGAGGGACACAGTGAGCAACGACACTAGAAGCACCAAAAACATTGTATCGTAACTCTTTAAAACACGATGTCTTATTGATCCACAGAGAACAATCCAGGTGGATGGAGCGAAGGTTATGAATGGGCTCCCGGGGTTTTACGACAGAGCATCCAGACCCACTCATGGTAAGCAGAGGGATTTAATTTCATGTTTATACTCCAAGACATCTAAGACGGCAGATGGGATCAGTACTTGAGGTCGCTCAAAGCTTTGATTTATGGGCATATTTTGGTGTCGCAGCTTGTAACCAGCTGTCCCTGCTTTAAAAGACAAATCATGTGTCTGTTTCTGTCAGACAACAGTGCTGAAACATCCAGAAATATCCAGCATATCAGATGAATCCATGTGAAGTTTATAGCAAACATGTCAGTATCAAGGTCTGTAATATTTCAAGAGTCACTGTGCAAATCCCAAAAGAGTTTGGTGAGCAGTAACCCATGTGCTGTTTCATGGGGACGGAAGTAAGCTAAATAAAGACAAGGATGAAGTGGTGTAAAAGCATAACTATGTGTTTTGCACATATGCTTAAGATAGGATTGAGGCTGTCGCTGTTCTGATCATGACGCAGGCCGTGGCCTTCTGAGTCATCCCTCTAAGAGTCTTGGAACTGATTTTGCTGCGGCTTACAAATGTTTTGACCCTGTGGTGTGAGTAAGAGAACGATAGGAGTGTGAGTAGGCATCTACAGGCACAGGGTAGTTTCCAAAAACAAGACATTTATATATACATATATATATTTATATATATTTCAGGTGGTAAAACTACCTTACAGCCAACCAGAAGAATAGATGTGACACAATAAAGACTTTCTAGACTGTAGTACTTTGCCAAAATAAGATCTTTCATGTGTTCCTCAGTGTTTTTCTATTACTCAGCGACCACTGACACGCATACTAACGGTCCCACCCAGCGCCCGTTATAGTGGGTGACAATGTAGCTATGGGAAAGGGGGGTGGCTGGGTGTCCCAGTCTTTTGGTGACCAACAGGGGTGATTGACTCAGGCCTGTAGCAGCAGCCAGCCCACCATCCCAAAATAGCGAAAGTCCTCCTCTTGGACAGTGAGCCCAGATAAAAATCAGCTGTCACTGAGGCCACAGGACTAGAAAGAGTTCAGCCACAGCGAGCTGGAAGAGAAGAGACAGGTTGTGGCACACATCACTGGGGCCTTGAGAGTCTGTTGATCAACTCGGCAAAGACAAGAAGGGAAGCAACCGGGCTAACGACGCTGGATTGTATTTTAGTAAGTGTACATCAAATCTGTTCTAATGAGAAAAATGATAGGAATATGTGGCTATGGTTAAAAAAAAATAAAAAAAATGAAAAAATAATGCCAGTGCACAACAAGGACTTTGGAAGATACTTTACAACGTCCAACTGAAACAGTTTTCAAAATATTTTATTTAACATCATGCTAGTGCTCAAGTGATAAAGTGTTAAGTATAAAAGGATGTGTAATGCATGTAATACTTTTGTGTATGTATGGATGGATGCTTTGATACTTTCTGAGTGATATCAGAGCTATAAATCGCACAACCTGCAAGCATCGCTATTGAGTCTTAAGCAGGAACACAATTTCAGTCTCATATCTTAACAAAAGATACTGACTGGGAGGTTAAAGAGCTGGATCAATCAGATGCTCAGTCAGTGTCTTTCTGTCACTCCTTAGAGCAATGATAGCTACAATTAAGGACTAGCATTTCTGCCATTAAAGCATCCGGGACAGTGAAACGTGACTGCTGTTGTTGTTGGGTGTGTGTGCTGTCTGAGGCCCTGCTGTAGGATATGTCTTTTGGCATTCTGGTTTTCTTTAGTCTGTGAATGTGGCTACAATCGGCAACAGCTGATGGCGGCGAAGGTGGTGAGGAACAAATACCAACTGCATTTCATCACCATTTGCACAGCTGCCGGCAGCCAAAAACGCCCGCCCATTACTGCGCCGCTAATAGCTCCTCTTCATTCCTGGAGAATTAACCCAGATCAAAGACATGTCAGCAGAATTGGCTCTCAAAGTGTGGGAATCACAGATAAAGCAATCAGACTACTGAAAGCCAAAGAATGTTGAGTCTTTTTTTTTTATCTAATTAGTTTTACAAATCAGTATTTTAGCAGTTGGGTGTGTGTAAGCACGCGGGTGATGATAAGTGACCTCTCAGTTCAGTGGGTGAGGACTTTAACAGAACACGCAGGGCCCTTGGTTGCTTCATTCTGTCTGCTCATCCATCTATGAAAATGCTTTAAGTCCAGACTCGTGAGAGGCGCCAGCTCGCTGGTCCGTCCTTTTGTCCCACGAGGGCTTAGTGTGCGAAAAGGGGAGGTTTGTTTCAATCTGGCCATTAGTTACAGATGGATGGAGTCTGGACAACATACCAGATTGTTGACCTCCAAACTTACTGTACTGTACACAATACCGTTGATGCCTTTGTTTTTTTTCAAATTCCTATTTCAAATTAGTCAATTGATCAATCTTTTTTTTCTACCTGACACAATACAAACTGAGAGCATCTGTTGTTTTCTAAGCAAACACACAGACTAAAACAACTCCTGGTTAAATAATGCAATTGAGATCATTTCCGTGGTTTTTACGGGGTCAGGCAGTTGCATTCCTCAGGTCAGGTGTTGATGGTTTGGTGGCACAGAGCTCATACAAACAATGTGCAAACAATCTGTGTCACCCCAGCTGAGCTAGCAGTTGCTGTTTTCTTTTCCTCCCGGGCGTCACGGTCATTCCATGGCATGCTGTCTGGTGAGTGACCCAGCCAGCAGGCAG
This sequence comes from Odontesthes bonariensis, assembly GCF_027942865.1. Taxonomy (NCBI): domain Eukaryota; kingdom Metazoa; phylum Chordata; class Actinopteri; order Atheriniformes; family Atherinopsidae; genus Odontesthes; species Odontesthes bonariensis. Next base: position 27,927,913 of record NC_134519.1, on the reverse strand, counting down.
GCAATGTGTGGGCCTATTTATTTGTCAGCTACCACGATCAAAGCCTTCAAAAGCTGGCATTGTTGTAATTGAAGCATCATTTCACGTAATTATGTAAACGTAGAAGTTGCCACAGGTTAACAGGGAGCCACGAGGGTGATAAAGTATAAATACATCCACTCTGAGCAACTAAAAATACACAATCACGCTGTTATCATTAAACTTGTGGCTGACACTACACACAATCTGTTACGCCTATTTTAGGATACAATGATATCCTTCCTTTACAAGTGTCTGTTATCAAATGTGAATTAAGAATAGCGTACCCTTCCCTGGACCATTTTACTTCACTGTTGCTTTATTTAACATGTTCTAAAAAAAAAACTAAAATTTAGGTAAATTTTAAGTAGATTTTTTTTTCCTCCTTTCTTTTGCAGATGACAAACATAGTCCATCTCTGAACAAGGGGGGCACCCTGACAAGACTAACCAGAGACAAGAAATCTACTCCCCCCTCAGTGAGAGACAGATCGGCTCTCTATCTGTCAAGAGCGGCACCCATTGACTCCACAGGAGGCTCAAAACAGCCAGTGAGTTCCTGACATGCTTTTCATTCCTCCCCACACATTGAGGTGGAGAGCTTCAGCGGGGAATAACCACTGTGCTCTGACACAATTAGAGCAACTCAACGTTTCAGAACAGATCTCTTGTACTCTCTAAATATGTGTAGTAGGCTACAATGAATGTGAACAGAATTGCAGATGTAATGCCTGTCATCCAAGCTGACTTTAATACCCCTTTTTTTCTGTTTTCGGATAGGAATTCATCAGTGCTCCGGGACCGAGAGCTAAAATCAATAAGGTACCATGTAGTTCACTTAGCATCCATTGCAACAGAATGTGGTGTCTTGTCAATGTGTGCTGTGTTCAGTCTTTGCTTGCATGACATATTTAACACAAGTTCTTATGAATTAAAAAAAAAAGCACGGTATAATTGCAGCTAGATTCAGATGACAAAAGCAGAACCAAATGGCTGTCTTGTTGAGAGAGACAATACTCTTACCCGAAAAAGTAAGGTACAGGGCCATCAACAGGGCAGAAGTTGTGTTGATGCAGTTTTTCAGAAGAGCTGACAACTCTAAGCTTTAGAAATTGAAAATTTAAACTGAGAATCTCAATGGGCTTTACCAGAAAGCGTAAAAAAAAAAAAAAGACATGATGTCATGACAGATCATGAAACTAGAGCTATTTTCACACATCACTACAGCCCTGAAATTTTCAAGACGAGGGGCTCCATGTGAGAACATAGATGTTGGCATTAGATGTTTAGGAATTTCGGTGGAGTTTTACCAGAGAGCGCGTTTGAGCAGAGTCCGCAGTATGTAGGTCCAGATCCGATAATTAGGCCCATCTCCGAAGTTTATGTGTCAAAACAGCATATAGTTGGAGTGTGTGAGTCGTCTGCCAACTAACAGCTGTAAAGTGTTTAGTTAACCTTGGTGTGACAGAGGATGGTTTGCAGTGAAAAACTACACACAAGCACAGAGAAAGGTAAAGCAAGCTTTTTGTTAACTAAATGCATGCTTTTCTATATTCTAATTGATACAGTTTTTGATAAGTAGATCCTTATACTGTTACTCCTATCTTTTTTTTTATTTCAAGATGGCTGATGCAGCCCGCAAAATCACAGTTTCACAACCACCTCATGATGAAGATGACCTGCCTCTCCCTCCACCCCCTCCTGTACCTCCAAGACCCCTCGACTATGAGGGACCTATGGCATTAAGTAGCCTCCCTGTGCCTCCACCTAAAGAAACCTTCTCCATGTTCTATCAGCAACGGCAGAAGAGTGAGCTGAAGAGGCTCTTCAAACACATCCACCCTGACTTACGGGCAAGTCTTGATGATGCAGTGGATGATGAGATAATGAAAGTCATACAGGCAGAGAGCACTCAGGCAGGCGACGCAGCTTATCAGGGTGAAGTGCAGTCCATGAGGTGGATCTTTGAGAACTGGACTCTGGACAATATTGGAGATCCTCATGAAACCAAAAAGCTGCTGGATGACGAGGAGTTAAAAGGTGGAGATGTCAGAAGCACCTCCTCCATGTTTGAGCACACTGACAGCACCCAATACATGTCTGCTGAAAGACAGACTTCTGTCAGAGGGGATGTGAGAACATCAACGTGGTTGTTTGAGACTCAGCCACTGGATTCTCTCAGTAAATCTATAGATGAAGAGGGTGAACTCGTTGAGGCAGTTCTACAAGAACCTATCCATTCTGGTGATGTCAGAGGGACTCGGCTGCTTTTTGAGTCTAAACCACTGGGTGACTTGGGACGCTGCAATTCCATTGAAGACCATAGCTTCCTGAAACTGAAATCTGAGCTTCAGGAGCAAAAAGGAGACGTGCAGAAGACTTTGAAACTGTTCCAGACAGAACCTGGCTGTGCCATCAGAGACGACAGCGGTAATATCCATGAGATTAAATCCATATGCAGGGAGGAGATCAACAGTGGCAAAATCAAATCTGCCCGGTGGCTTTTTGAAACCCAACCTCTGGACCTGATTAATAAGGGAAGTGATGGAGTGAAAATAATTCGGGGTATATCTCTGGAGGAGGGGCACAGAGCAGGAGTTGACCAAAAGAGATGGATGTTTGAAACTCAGTCATTTGACACGATAAAAGAGGTCGTGGGAGTAGAGAAGTTTGAAGGAAGTGTGGCTGACTACACAGGAGAGGCTGATGTCATCAACAAGAGGAAGCTGTTTGAGATGCAACCCTTGGCGACTCTAAAAGGAGATGCATTGGAGACGTCTCTAGAAAAAGAGGCTATAATTGGGGGAGATGTCAAAACTTCTCTGTGGCTATTTGAAACTCAGCCCATGGACACACTGAGGGATAGCTATGAAGTTGGACACCTGCAGAAAGTTGCCCTCTCAGCTGAAGAACAAGGAGAAGTAAAAGGCAAAAAACAAATATTTGAGAGCTGCGGTGTTCAAAAGAATACCTCATTAAATGAGCAAGAGATTGAGAAGGGGAATGTGAAGGGATTCAAACAACTGTTTGAAACAATTCCTTTGAGCAAAATTGCTCGCTCTGATGAGGAGATTTCTGAGAAGAAAAATACCATTGCAGGTGGAAATGTTAAAGGTAACATGGCAATGTTTGAGACATCACCTTTATATGCAATTAAGGACAGCTCTGGAAGCCTCCATGAGGTTACAACTGTCAGCCGAGAGGAATTCATCAAAGGGAAAGTCAAAAACTACAAGTGGATGTTTGAGACCAAGCCATTAGATCAGCTGGCAGATAGAAAAGGAACTGTTGAGGTAATCAAAGGAATCACCAGACAGGAGGACACCACAGGTGATGTCAAGATGGCAAAGTGGCTTTTTGAAACCCAGACAATCGATGGGATCCATTGCAAGTTCAATCAGACAGAGCAAGCTCCTTCTGTGGAAGAAAAACCTTGTAAAGGTGATGTCAAAACCTGTAAATGGTTATTTGAAACACAACCGATGGATATTTTGTATGACAAGTCAGAAAAAGCAAAAGATAAAGACTCTATTGATAACGCCAATGTTAAGTCTTTTACTTGGCTTTTTGAGTCTCAACCCTTAGACAGCATCAAAGACGGTGAACCGTACAGTTTGAAGCTTTGCAGCACCATACAGGATTCTGTCAAATCCGAAGTTGCCGTCCAAACTGTGAAACATCTCTTTGAAACAGAAACCTTGGATAGAATCAGAAAAAATTCCGATTCCGAAGTGGATCTAAGATGCATCAGCCAGGTCGACTTTCAGTCAGGAGATGTCTCACGAGTCAAAGAACTTTTTGAGTCCCAATCGCTGGATGAAATAGGATCTGAAATTGTGACAACTTCTGAGGGGAAGAAACAAGACAAAATTGAAAAAGGTTCAGTGAACAAATTTACATGGATGTTTGAGAATTGCCCCATGAACCAGATCAATCAGGACTGTGCTGATGCAAATATGCAGAGAGTTGAGGTTCTTGAGAGTGGTGACGTACAGAATAAAAAGTTCATATTTGAAACCTCCTCACTGGACAAGATCCATGAGGAACCCCTAGAGCAAAGGTCCGTATGGGTGGAAGAGCCTTTGAGCAACGTTGATGTGAAGTCAAGCAGCATGATGTTTGAGTCCCTACCACTGTATGCCATCAGAGACAAAGAGGGCCAGTTTTATGAGGTGACAACTGTAAAGAAAGAAGAGGTCATGAGTGGTGACGTAAGAGGAGCGAGGTGGATGTTTGAGACAAAACCGCTCGATGCCATCAAGGCAGAGAATGAAGTGTATGTGATCCGAGCTGTCACCCAAGAAGATGTCAAGAAAGGGGACGTCAAATCAGCCAGATGGAAGTTTGAGACACAACCTCTGGATTCTCTTACCAATCGAGATGAGCCCTACGTCAGGGTCACCGAAGACTTTGGAAGCAGCAATGTGCAGCAAAGTAAGAAGATATTCGAATCCGACCAGTCAGGCAACAAGTTTGTGAGAATGGTTAGTGTCACTGACGTCCAGTGTGGGGATGTCAGGACCTCCACCTGGCTCTTTGAGAATCAGACAATGGACAGTCTGAAAGGAGAACCTCAGGAGCAGAGTCCCGTAAAAACAGTCCACAGGGAAGACAGCCAAAAGGGAGACGTGAAACGCTGCACCTGGTTGTTTGAATCGCAGCCGCTGGACAAGATCAACGAGCCCGAAGATACCTCAATCCAAGGTGTTGGGGACATACCTAAAGCTGATGTGAAGTGCACCACCTGGCTCTTTGAGACCACTCCACTGGACAAAATCACTGCCACCAGCGTGGCCGACACACTTTTACACTTGCACGAAATGAATTTTGTTCACTCAAGTGGGATTATAATAGAAGCAAATGAGAGCAGGGATGTCACTATGGCAAAATATCTGCTTGAAAGCAATGAGGGAGTGCAGATTCAGAAAGAGGACGTTGTTAAGGGAAACATCAGGAACATCATGTTGCAACTCCTGCTCAAGCCGACACTCAAGCCACAAGTTACTCTTCTGAGAGAGGTCGAAAGGGGTCAGTGTAACACAACGGTAATGGAGCTTCCAGTTTTCGAGTCAGCCACAACTATCAGCATCGAGAGTGATCAAAGAATACGAAACATCTCCCAGACAATTGATGAGATGCTGAATTACGATGAGAATTTCAAAAAGGGACTCATAATGCAGGAGACTGGTGCAGGACAAGCAGAAATTTCGGTTTATTCACTTATCAGCAATCGTGAAATCAAAACTGAGAGTCGTGTTACAGAGAGGGGGGATGTGAAGTCTGCAATTGGAAATCTCTTGGCTACTGCCAATAGTCAGAGAACTGCAACATCGTGTAGAGTGGATGAAAACGAGAAGGGAAATGTGAACTTGTACAAAAGTTGCATTGAGAAAGGAGATCTACAGTACTTGAAGAGTCTTCATACAGAAGAATCTGAATGTGAAGCTGATCTCGACCTTATGGCCAACGAGTCGATTGAAACAATTCAGGGGGGTGTGAAGGAGGCAAAGAAGAGCTTGTGCCAGCAAAAGGAGCAGGTCGAGAGAACCATTTGCGATGTTTTGCCAGGGGATGTAAAGAGCACCAAAAAGGTTTTTTCATCGGAGTGCTCTGTCAGTGTTGATAGCTGTATGCCAAAGGAAGAAATAATCCCAGGAGACATCTCATCAGCAAAGCAACAACTTACTGTAAAGCCACCAGTAATTGTGGACAAAGAAGAAATTGTACCTGGTGACATCAAGGCAACAATGGAGTCATTAGAGCGTGCAAAGCAGCAAAGCTTGTGTGTGGAGCGGGAGATCATTAAACCTGGAACGATCTATGACATGGACTTGTCAGTCCAAGATCCTGTAGAGGAAGGAAATCCATCACAGAAAGAGGTTATTATATCTGGAGATGTGAAAGCAGCTAAAAAGTCTCTTGAAATGGCCAAGCAGCAAAGCACGCACATGGAGAGGGAGGTCATTGTCCCTGGAAAAATATACAACTTGAGCACGTCAGCACAAGCGGAAAGCTCTTCAACAGTGGCACGGTCTACATGTTCATCCTCCTCCAGATGCCAGCAAATCAGGACTTTTCCAAAGGTCAGTGATGCAGAGAAGGATCAGGGAAGCCATGTTTCCTTTGAGGCTTGTCAACAAAGTGCAGTTCTAGTCAGTAGTAATGCCCAGGAATCACTGCCACCTTATATAGGTTGTGATTTTAATGGTCAAACAACTGAGGATGAGACAGAGGAAGTTATTAGAGGAGATGTTAAGGCAGCTATTAGATCTCTGCAGAGTGCAGCAACAGAGCAGAAGTTCATAGATAAAGAAAATATTGTGAGGGGGAGTGTGCAATCGGCTCTGGAATCTCTTGAAAAGTCTAGTGTAAATGTATCCAAAGGAGATTATAAAGCTGCAATGATATACAGGAATTCAGGCAGGATTTGTTCAGGGAGGAGCAAGACTGTTCACAATCAGTGTGTTGTGGTGTCTGTGCCTCCATCTGACACAAAATTATCTCCTTCAATTTCAGTAACCTGTGAACAACAGCCAACCATCACAACACAGAGTTCAACCCCCAGCTCTGTAGCATTCGGAAACTCTAAATCAACCAGCTCTGAAAGACTAACTCCACCTCCACTTCCTGAAAAGAATGAGAAACCGAAGGAGCAGAAGCCAGCTTTACCACCAAAGCCACAGTGGATGAAATCTGTTGTTGTGGAAGGACCAAATATCTCACTAACTCTTGCTCCCAAAGCCATCTGCTGCGTTGAAGACAAAATAACAAATGCAGTGGTTCCTCCAAAGCAAAGCCTACAGTTTCCTACACACTTAACAGATAAGCAACAAGAAATTACAGCACATGGAAAAATCAGTAAAGAGAGCCTACGTGAAACAGATCCAAACCCAAACAATGAAGTGGAAAATAAGCACAAAACTAAAACGGCACAACTTGCTGAGAGAAAATCTGACTGTTATCTAATAAAGCCCAACAGCAAAGAAGAGGAAATAGAGAGAAATGTGATCCAGAAAATTAATGCTGCTCAGGAGATACAGATGTGTGTGAAGAATTATGCAGAAGAAGGAAAACATGAGATGAACATGAGTTTGCAGACTGCTGTACAGAACTTTGAAAGAAAGGACAGAGAGGTTTTGGACAGAGGAGCACTGCTGTCGAAGAAGGTAAAAGTCATCAACAATAATGCTGCTGACAATAGACAAACTGGCAAAACAGTTGATGAACAACTCAAATGTCATCCTAACCCTTCCCAAAATCAACGAAAGACTGAAATGCAAATATCACAGCTTAACAGTTCAGTTGAAACCAGTCATCTGCAGCTAAATGAGCTCAACCAAAAGAAACAGGAACTTGGGGATAAAGTTGTTCTAAGAGAGAAGAAAGTAAGGGAGACAGAGGATGAAAGACGGCAAAGGCTTTCTGTCCACAAGGAGGAGATCATGAAAGGAAATGTGAATGCAGCCATGGAAATCTTTGAAAATCTAAGGAAACGAGAGGAGCTCAAAGGAATACTGTCCCAGGTGGAGGAGATACAGGGAGAGGCCTGCAGTGTAGATGCAAGCTCCTCGGATACATTATACATGAATGTCCCTGCTTGGATGGTTAAACCAAGTAGAAATGCTAAGCAAAGTAAAATGGAGGAAAAGAAAGTTGAAGTAGAAACACAGGATGATGATATTGAAAGCATCTCCTCGGTTGAGATGGCATATGAAGATCTGGAGAAGGCAAGCAAGGAAATAATGAAGCTGAAGGAACAGACATTAGCAAAACTTCTTGACATTGAAGAAACTATTAAAAAGGCTTTGTACTCGGTGTCCAATCTGAAATCTGAGGCTGACATTGCAGGTTTGTCAGGACTGTTTGATGAATCTCTAAAATCTGAACAAAATCTTCTACCCACCAATAATGTCAGGAAGATAAGTGTTGTGTCAAGACAGACCGAATCAGGTAACGTCAAAGAGACAACAGATTTGGATTCAAGTCTTTCCAAGAAAGAAGTGCCCAAACAAGTACACAGTAAGCCACTTATACGACAATCCTCTCAGTCTTCCCCATCATTTATCTCAATTCACTCTGCAAGAAAGCCTGCTGAACAACCAAAGTCAACCATGTCAACATTCAAACCAAACAATGTTGACCAAAACCAAAAATCAAAAACAGAGGCAACTTCTCATGGTGGCAATAGTGCAAATCATGATTTGGACTCTGCTGCTCCCGAGACCTCAAAGAACGGTTTAGGTCCACAACGCAAGGTCAGTCTTCTAGAGGTAAAAGCAGTCCCTGAGCAACCTACAGGAATAATAGGTACCAAAACAATCAGTGAGACATACGAGGAGAGCGATGGCTTTGGCAATGTGTTTGTTTCTTCTACGACTTCGACATTCGTCACCAATCACTCTGACAGTAAAACATCTGCTCTCTTTGAAGTAGTTGGGAGTCCAACAAGATACGAAGTTATGGCATCCCCTGTACTGAGAAGATCAGGGCGTTCTTTTAAAGATAAAGTGTTGAGCAACGCCAAGGAGGAGGGGGCGGTCATTGTAACATTTAGTCAATCAAAAGAAAAGCACTAAAATATCCCTGTGATTGCAGTCCTTTAAACTTTAGAGAGACAGTTGTTTCTTTTGTGTATTTATCCTATTATGTTTTAATGAAAGGGTTTTGTTTGTCATAAACTTATGCTGAAAATGTTAACTTTAAATTGCAAAACATTTGTCTTATAGATTTTATACTGTAATCATCTAATAAAGTGTTAAGTTCTTGTATTAAAGCTAAACTTGACAGTTAACAGTGTATGTTCCGTTGCGTAAACTGCCAAATAAATGACTGTTTTAAAGATGTAAATTTCTTTTTAAGCTCTGTGCTTGCTTTCCATTTTTATTCCAACAAACACAGAAAATTGACGGTCAGAGAGGTTAAATGTGTTGCTGGCAGGCTAACTCCCTCTCACAAAATTTACAAAGATCACTTATCCTATTTTCAAGTTTATTTATTCGAGGAAATAGAAATTAAGTTAGTTTGCCTCAAAGTACAGTTTAACATTGTGGGAAATATACTTGGTCACAAGTTAAATAAGAAGACAGTAATATTGTACAAAAAAATATAGCTAATCCAGTCGCTGGTTAGTGGCTAGCTTAGCCAAGCACAACATTCCGAAACAGGTTAAAACGGCTATTCTGGAAGAGTCTGACAATAACATGGATGGCTGGCTGACTTGGAAAAACAGAGGCCCCCTGGGAAAGATATTATTTGGAGGGCCTTTGCCTGCAGCCAACACCAACAGAGCAAGACTATATTAACTGTAGAAAAGAGGTTTCCAGTGTCCCTTTAGTGGAATGACTGGATTGATCTGATTATGGTTGATGAGCTTTCACTAATCTATCCTATAAATATTCAAATCCTACAAGAGAGTCATGAAGCCAGACGTAACAAATAAACACTGTTGGTCATTTTCAAAGAACAATTTTACTCATCCATCATAGGTTAAGTAGCTCCTCAATAGGGTTGCTGACCGTCCCTTAAAAAGCGGAATCGTTCCGTATTTAGAAACAAAAGCTCAAGTTCAGTAGCAGTAAGAACTGAAACATGTTTTTTTTCAGAGCTGTCCTTTTCACATTTTTAAAAGGTACCTTGTGGTATAAGTAGCTCTACAATAATGTTTTCCTGTTGTTGGAAGAGAATTGAACAAAATGATAAGAAAATCACAAGTTCATCTGACAAATTCCTGCAGAAATTTGAACGTGACAGGTGGTTCCTGTTAAATCAAATGTGCAACATAAAGTCACCATAAACTGAATTTGTTGTCATCATCTCAGTTCCAGTCACCTGCCAAGGAAATGTGTTCTGCTTGTTTAACGCCCGTCTATCCCGTGGAAAAAATGGTGGCCAATAAACTGACATTGCACTACAACTGTTTCTGCTGTAAATACTGTAAGAAGAAGCTCAGGTGAGGCACAACATTCAATTCAATTCAATTCAATTCAATCCCCAAAAGGAAATTCAATTGCTTTAGTATAATTTGATTATGAAAAATAACTTAATAAAATCTAATAATGATGAATAGATAATAATGATGTATGTGCATGAGAAAAAGGAACAAAATAGTAATGAATGGAACAATTTCACAGAAATTAAGTGGGGTTCAAACAATCTGATATTGGCATTCATAGGTTAAATAATTACTGATAATCTCCTATCTCTGATTCTCTTAAATTGGTCACAGCAACGGATCACACAAATAACAATCACATTATATGAATAATTCAACAATTTCTAATTTTTCATTTCCTTGCAGTACCCACAACTATTCATCTCTTTACGGGGAGTTCTACTGCATTTCTCACTACCAACAGCTTTTTAAAAGAAAAGGAAACTATGATGAAGGATTTGGTCACATGCAACATAAAGACCGCTGGCTTAGCAAGGATAAAGCCATAGATGAGCCTGATGCCAGGCCCACTCCCAAAAAGACAAAAAACAACTTAGGTGCTCTTGCTGACACCATTGTAACAAAATCAAAATCATCTTCAAGAGAGCTGGGATATAAAAGTGTTGCTGATGCTAAGGGTAAACTGAAAATAAGCTGGCCACCAGAGGAGAAGAAGACTACTGGGGTTAATCCAACAAAGCAAGCATATGATATGAAAAATAAGATATCTGACATCGGCAAAGCAGCTACAGTTACAATGAGCCTTTCAGAGCAGTGGAAAAGCAACAGACGTAGCCACGGAGGGGAAATGAGAAATGAGGGAGTCAAGGAACAACATAGGACAACAGGTTTTAGCTCAGTTGAAAAGTTGCCCTCAGAGAAACCAATTCAGGTGAATAATTCAACCAAAGTAGGCAATTTCCAAGTCCACATCTCCCCAACAACTTCAAATCTTTCTTTGCCCCACGCAACGGCTACTTCTGTTAAAAATCAAAAAACAGTTCAGACAAAATTGGCACCAATCTCAAAACCTAACAAGAATCCAACATCTACCAGACAGGAGGCTTCTCCTCATAAAGTTTGGAAAACTGTGCGATTTGCTCCAAGTGTTGAAGTTGCTCAGTGTGAGCAGACCTGTCAGCTGAGCCCAGGAACCAAATATGAAATGCTCTCGGATCAGTCTGAACAGGATCAGATGAATAAGTCCAATGATGTGACAAACATTAGTGACAATACTCATGGTGATCAGCTCAGCCAAGAACACGAAGAAAGTGAGGTATACCTTGAAATTTCTGAATATAAGAGCCAAGGTGAAACAATCAATAAGCCAGATCAAGATTGTGATGTTAAAGAGCAGAGCAGTCAAGAGATTCTACAAAATGATATTACAGCTCTGACTGGAGCTGTGGAGGAGGTTGATGACTCGCTAGACTCTCAAAGCCTCTCAGAAACTCTCAGTTCAACTCAAGATGATACCAAACAACAAGATCCACCTGAGAGACTGGATGTTATTCCAAGAGATCCAGTCAGTACATCTGATTCAGAAAATCCAACAGCTCCACAAAGTCCTGCAGGACAAGTGAATGGAGAGGAGGTCAGCCCTGAAAGAAATGAAAACTCCTTGGAAAGAACTGATTCAACCAATGGCCAAGACAACAGTGGTAATCAGAAGAAGCCTGTTGCAAGAACAAATTCAAGAACTAAACTGGGATTATGGTCCAAAGGAAAGAGTCCTCTGTCAAAGCTGTTCATATCCAGTGGAAGTGACAAAACCAACAAGGCTGAGTCAAAGGATGCCAAGAAACCGGATGTCAAACCTAGTGGTGGACTTCTTGGTAGACTGTTGCACACATCCTCTGACGTTACAAAATTTCCTGCACAAGATGAAAAAATGACCAAAACACACACTGATGAGAAGAATGCAGAGAAAGAAAAAGAGGCTGTGACAAAAGACAAGCAAGAGGAGAGAGACCTACCTGAAGCTGCACCTCTGGAACCAGATGTTGAAAACCATATCAAGTCAGAGTCTTCTGAGCCCTGTGTGGAGAGTACTTGCACAGCTACAGGGACATCCAACCTGACAGAAAGGTGTATTGATGACACAGGTGAAGAGCTAACAGCTCCAGCACTGTCTGAGAAAAATCCAGCTGATGATCAACAATCAGGGTCCCAGAGCAGTGAGGCTGCAGGCCTGTCTGCCAGTGACCCTGCAACAGACCCCACAGGGGATCCCTCTGCTGTGCCTTCACTGAACACTGTGCACGAGGAGTCAGTCATGAAGTTAATAGCAGAGAGAAGTCATGATGACATTTCAAATCATCTATTAAATGAGGATATTTTTGGAGAAAGTGTCAGTTCAGAACTTCTTGGCGAAGCGACCACTCAGATGAATACAGATGAATCAGCACCAAAGCCAGACTTGCTCCCCGATGCATCGGAGGAAGGGGTCGGAAACCTGATCAGTGATGTCCTTTTTGATCTCGGCAGTGAACCTCCACAAGATTCCTCCAAATTTTCTGACTCACCTGACACCCACAGTCATACATTTTCCCCTTCTCCGAGTGACACAGCTGTGTCTGCAGCTGCTTCTGCACAAGGTTTGAGCCTGATTGACTCAGAGCCAATGTCAGCTGAGACTGAAGAGGTTGCTGCCATGGCAGACCAACCTATTCTTCATGACTTGGCACCCATAAAGCAAGTCGACAACTCCGATTTTTTCGGGGCAGTTAATATAACAGGTGAGCAGAATACTGACTTAGATATCTTCAGCTCAGACGACAGCCTGTTTACACAGCCTCCTGCTGTTAATGTCCCTGATCAAGGAGGGGCCGAAGCTTCCAAAGATCTCTTATCAGCCTTTCCTGATGACATCTTTGGAGCTGGTGATATCTCAAGCGGTGCGGATGTGTTTAATGTGCTATCAAGCAGTTCAGCTACTTCTGATTCACTGAATGATTTCCTTGGGTCTGCCCCGTCTTTTGTCTCTGCTCCTCCAGCTCAGATAGATCTCTTTGCTGATGCTATCTATAAGTCCAATGATGTGACAAAAATCAGTGACAATACTCATGGTGATCAGCTCAGCCAAGAACACAAAGAAAGTGAGGTGTACCCTGAAATTTCTGAATATAAGAGCCAAGGTGAAACAATCAATAAGCCAGACCAAGATTGTGATGTTAAAGAGCAGAGCAGTCAAGAGATTCTACAAAATGATATTACAGCTCTGACTGGAGCTGTGGAGGAGGTTGATGACTCGCTAGACTCTCAAAGCCTCTCAGAAACTCTCAGTTCAACTCAAGATGATACCAAACAACAAGATCCACCTGAGAGACTGGATGTTATTCCAAGAGATCCAGTCAGTACATCTGATTCAGAAAATCCAACAGCTCCACAAAGTCCTGCAGGACAAGTGAATGGAGAGGAGGTCAGCCCTGAAAGAAATGAAAACTCCTTGGAAAGAACTGATTCAACCAATGGCCAAGACAACAGTGGTAATCAGAAGAAGCCTGTTGCAAGAACAAATTCAAGAACTAAACTGGGATCATGGTCCAAAGGAAAGAGTCCTCTGTCAAAGCTGTTCATATCCAGTGAAAGTGACAAAACCAACAAGGCTGAGTCAAAGGATGCCAAGAAACCGGATGTCAAACCTAGTGGTGGACTTCTTGGTAGACTGTTGCACACATCCTCTGACGTTACAAAATTTCCTGCACAAGATGAAAAAATGACCAAAACACACACTGATGAGAAGAATGCAGAGAAAGAAAAAGAGGCTGTGACAAAAGACAAGCAAGAGGAGAGAGACCTACCTGAAGCTGCACCTCTGGAACCAGATGTTGAAAACCATATCAAGTCAGAGTCTTCTGAGCCCTGTGTGGAGAGTACTTGCACAGCTACAGGGACATCCAACCTGACAGAAAGGTGTATTGATGACACAGGTGAAGAGCTGACAGCTCCAGCACTGTCTGAGAAAAATCCAGCTGATGATCAACAATCAGGGTCCCAGAGCAGTGAGGCTGCAGGCCTGTCTGCCAGTGACCCTGCAACAGACCCCACAGGGGATCCCTCTGCTGTGCCTTCACTGAACACTGTGCACGAGGAGTCAGTCATGAAGTTAATAGCAGAGAGAAGTCATGATGACATTTCAAATCATCTATTAAATGAGGATATTTTTGGAGAAAGTGTCAGTTCAGAACTTCTTGGCGAAGCGACCACTCAGATGAATACAGATGAATCAGCACCAAAGCCAGACTTGCTCCCCGATGCATCGGAGGAAGGGGTCGGAAACCTGATCAGTGATGTGCTTTTTGATCTCGGCAGTGAACCTCCACAAGATTCCTCCAAATTTTCTGACTCACCTGACACCCACAGTCATACATTTTCCCCTTCTCCGAGTGACACAGCTGTGTCTGCAGCTGCTTCTGCACAAGGTTTGAGCCTGATTGACTCAGAGCCAATGTCAGCTGAGACTGAAGAGGTTGCTGCCATGGCAGACCAACCTATTCTTCATGACTTGGCACCCATAAAGCAAGTCGACAACTCCGATTTTTTCGGGGCAGTTAACATAACAGGTGAGCAGAATACTGACTTAGATATCTTTAGCTCAGACGACAGCCTGTTTACACAGCCTCCTGCTGTTAATGTCCCTGATCAAGGAGGGGCCGAAGCTTCCAAAGATCTCTTATCAGCCTTTCCTGATGACATCTTTGGAGCTGGTGATATCTCAAGCGGTGCGGATGTGTTTAATGTGCTATCAAGCAGTTCAGCTACTTCTGATTCACTGAATGATTTCCTTGGGTCTGCCCCGTCTTTTGTCTCTGCTCCTCCAGCTCAGATAGATCTCTTTGCTGATGGTATCTTGTCAACGGATACACAGTTACTGCCAGTGTCTGAGCCAAGTAATGAAAATGTGTTCATGGACAGTCTGCTGGTGTCTGAAAACATCAATACTGAGCAGAAATCAGAGAACAGCAGCTGGATGGATGATTTGCTTGGATAATGCAACAAAGTCTTTGTTTTAAAGATGAACTGCTGCTTGTGAAATCCTTTTCTAAAATCCACAGATATATATATAAAAAAAGAACATGAAACATTAATCAGTCATTAGTTTTCAAAAAACAACAATGTTCTGTTTTTTTTCAAGGCATTCAAACACAATATGCAATATCAATATGATTTCAAGTTATTTGCAGAAATATGAATGAACATTATGGAATGGACACGAACAAACACGAAACACTGCCTTTGTACGTTTGAGATTGTACTTCAATAATAACTAGATTTAAGCCTGAGATGTCTATACATATTTTTAGAAAATAAAACTTCAACGTCCTGAAATGACAATTATTTGCTCTAAATGTAATCATCCATGATTTATGTTTAATAAAATTTCAACAATAAGGACTGAGGTAGTTTATGGTTGATTGCTGCCCCTAAACAAAACCTTTCATTTAACAGGGAGCTATCCTATTAAGACTTAAAGGGAACACATTATGGAAGAATCGCTTTTTTTCTGTGATTGAGATCATATATTTGGGTGTCCGAAGTCCCGGCCAGCTCAAAAGTTCAGAAAAAAACCACAACTCTGGCCTTTTGCTCCATGTATCGAAAAATGTTGATGAGGCTAATTTGTGGTTTCTGCATGCGAGGATCCATTGCTACAACTGTTCCATTTTAAATCATACACTTTACATAAGAGGTTAATGTAGCCAACTGTAACGTCAGCAGTTACTTTGTCACAGTTTTAAAATCCGCCTTTTTTTTTTTAGACCAGATTCAGAGAAAAGAGGACGGAGCTGTAGAGTCACACCGTTTGGATGAAAATACATCTTTTTGATGCAAACAGCCTAATATCACGTAAAAAGGGAAACAGTAAAGTATGCGTTTGTGCTGATGAATACAAAACCTGTTTTTTGGTTTTTTTTTTAGCCATCCAGCATGGCTTCAAAAGTAATGTAACATTTTAGCCAAGGAAGCAGAACTCAGCAGCCAGTAATACAGGAATGCATGTGATATTATAGGGTTAGTTTTAATGCAAACCAAGATGTCTTCCTAAACTTACCACCGGGTTCAACACCTAACCATAACCAAATAGTCTTAGTCTAGACTCTGCCATTTGGCATTAAGGCGTGTAGCGCCATCCAATCTCCATACGCAGACTAGATCCAACGCAATTAATGAATTTATGCTCCTACTTCACACGTTTCCCTTGCTGTAAGACTGGGTTGATTCAAAATCTTTTTCATTTGGAGCACTTTTATTAGAAGACGTAAAACTAGCTTATGATACCATAGATTTGGGTGGTAAAATATTTATTTAGTGTTTAATCAGTACAGTTTCTGCTTTTTTTAATCTAAATTCTGTTAGAGCCAGATGTTTTGGAACCAGCACCTGGCGGTCACCATATGTACGGCCCTTTAAAGCATTTGCACAACGTGTCTGACAGCAGAAACTTTGTCTGAGATTATCTGATATTCGCAGCCAGTGTTCATATAACAGTGTAGTTATGGACAATCTGTAACTTTTGTTCTGAACTTAGAACGATAACATCCCCACGGCAGGTAGAGCAGCTTCTGTGCCGGCAGAACTACAAGCAAAGGAAAGTCAATAGATAATTGAATGTATGAATTTGTGTGTCGTTGCAGACCTTCATTTTTTTTAATGATGAATGACAAACCTGTGGATTGTATTTGTACTGGAAATTGAATTTCATTACACTGTTTTAGTCCTGACTGATGCAGTTTGTTTGGGCGACATGTTGACATCCAAACTTAAAGTAATACAGATGATGTTATTTTGATTTTCATTAAAAAGATTAAGAGAACTTAATCTTAAACGGTTGACTCAACTTGTGAATAAATGTCTTTTTCTGAAATTTCTGTGCACCTCTCCAATCTGTCTTTTAATTTCAAAGTTGGTGAATGAATTTCTCCAAATAAAAACTTGTATTTTTTAAATTCTTGTAACTTACAAATTGCAGATATACTTTGTTTGTTACATGGAAACATTCCTCTGGAAAAGGGCTGTTTGCAGCTGTGCAGTAAACAAAGAATTGCTTACGGTGTTCAGCTATTAGTTTCTGGGCTATCAAACACAGAAGTAAACTGATATTTTTTGTGATATTGATGAGCTGGTTTTACAGTCACGTTGAAATTTAGGATCACAATTTGTTTTCATGTTTGTATTCTTCTGTCTGGTCCTGGATACAGCTCTACATCTTAGAAGCAGCCTTTTAAAGACAGCAGAAAGTTTTTGGAAACACAGAAGCTACATTCACATCTATAAAAAATTTACTTTTTTGGTGTCAGTTCATATATTTTTGTTAAATGTCAACCACTGCTGAGATGATGAACTGAAACATGCTTATATTCTATTCACTAAATTAAACTCCAAACATTTACAGAAATAACAACTGTTCGTCAAGTTTTTTATATCAACTGTTCAAGATTAACTAAATAAAATATGTCTGCTTGCCTATGCCCATCACTTAGACTTAAAAAATCTGGTGGCCTCATACAACATATGTACACCCATCCATTAAGGCACCCCGGGGTGCCGTATAGCCTTTTCTTCCTGAAGGCCGGTGGTGTACAGAAGCCTGGAGAGCTTGTATACCTTTTCATTTTCATGTTTTTTTCTCAGATTATTCACGAATTAATTCAGAAATATTTCTAGTTATTCGTCTATTTATTCTTAATCGTTTAAATTAAACATTGAAGTGTAATGACCACTTTGCCGTATTTAATATAGTATGGTAATGCTGTGGTACACGGTATACCCGTGTATACCCTTCACAGCACTGCTGATGGCGCTGATGTGCACAGGGACAAGCATCCTCTTCCGAGAGCATATGAGTCAGGTTCAGCTGCCGCTCTGATTCTGACTGGATGAAAAGAAAGCAAAGTGCACGCAGAACACGGAACGGCTGGATTAACCCAAATTCTCCAATGTACTAAGTCTGCCACGTTAATATCAGATTTCTCTTTTCTGTAAAGATGGAGATAAATCTCAAACAGTAAACACTAACATTTAACCATTATCTTAAAACAGATAACACACTTAATTAGACGACTTTCCCCTGAGGAGCACTAAAACCTAATAATCTTACAGATTATTATTCAGATCTTCTTTGAAGAATATATTTCCTAACAGATGTGAAATTGTTCTTATCTAACCTGAATTCCAGCGTGTTATGACTGTCAGCACAGTCATATAAAACCCTTCCGGTTTCAGATCAATATTTAGCAAAAATCTGATCTTTTAAAGTGAAATCTGCAGCATACTGGGATCAGTAATAACTGTGCTATAAAAGGGTTCAGTGTTAAGAGCGCTATAACTCTAAAGTGTTAAAAAAAAAAACAGTTTTATTTCCACCAGCACAAAGCTGGGGCTGCAAAGTTTCACAGTAGCACTGGGCTTTCAAAACCTGATTTAATAGCAACCTTTGAGATTAATTACACTCACTATAGCTATAAAATGGAATAACACTAAACACGAGATATATTCAGAAAGATGAAAGACGTTAAGCTGGGAGTTCAGTGACACAATTAAACAAAAGTTAGAAGAAGTGTGAGAATTGCTTTAAAAACCAATAAAAGCAGTTTCACAGCTTATTTTCCCCCCAAAGTACACGGGTTACACAAGTGTTTTCTTGTTTTAGCTGATGATAAAGAAAATGGCTACACAGAAAACACAGACAACACCCTTGTTCAGTGGGGAGTTGTCGACTCACACAATATATTTACTGTACATCTGTCACAGAAAATTGAAACGTGTGTTTAAGTCTTCGAATCCCAGTAAAAGACTATAAATTCACCAACAAAAGAACTACACTGACTTCAAGGGTAAAGGACCCATATGTACTTTACAGTCTTGGTGTAATCGGGAAGAAATAAAGCCTGCTACAACTCATGAGTGACCAATGAAGAATTTGTTAAAGTGTAACTAGTGAAACAAAATTGTTTTGTTCAGTTCTTGTCTAAAGCAATGCGAGTCCCACAAGATCTTGTTACATATAAGTTTATATCAGTTATCTGTGTACCTGGAGAGGACCTGCACTGGAAAAAATGCCCCTCCAAAAATAAGTAAAAAAACAACAAATATAAGACGCTTTTGCTTGAAATAAGCAAAAAAATCTGCCAATGGAACTAGTGAAAATCGGCTTGTCAAGATTTCTTGAAATAAGATGTGATATTTAGAACTTTTGAGATAAAAGTGACCTTGAAATAAGCTTAAAAACCTCTTCAAATGTAAAAAAAAAGCTTGTTTCATATGAAATGTAACTCAAAACTATTTGTTTTCAAGACTTCATTTCATTTTACAAGATATTCCAGATGTATTGTCTTCAAACAAGTCCCTATATCTGGCTGAAACAGTACTTGTTAGGCAGTTGTGTCTTACATTAAGTGTAATGAAATATTTGGACTAGAAATGAGACAAATATACTTGGTAAGACTTAGATTTTTCCCAGTGTGTGTATACATGAAATACAAACAGAAAGGGCCCAGGAACCTTCTTGCTGTGGGGCGACAGTGCTAACCGTTAGCAAATAGCCTTTTTGTGTTTGCACAACTGAATGATCTTAAAAGTGTTTTGATGACATTAAATTGACATCTTACCATTGAACCATTAACAATGAGTCAAATTTTATGTTTAACGATAAACTGTATACTAAGGGGAAAAAATTCACAGAGAACAACGGGGAAGATGGACTCGTTTTTTTTAAAAGGCTTTTTCATTTTTATTTGATTACCTTGTTGTTTCCTAAGGCTTGCTGACTCAGCATTTAAAGACGTTTCATTGAAATAGTTTGCTGTACTTTCATCGTAGCAAACAGCATGTCACAAAATAGATGGCAAAGATAGCAAATCTTTGTGAAGAGCAGCTGACAGAATAAGACAATCCTAAAATTAAGAACTGACTTAAGGTGGGTGTAACCTACAGATGTGATGTAACCTTAAAGGTGCACTTTGTAAGGAAAAAAAAATGTTTTAAACATAAAAAAAATCGACCAGAGATATCAGCAGGATAAGAAAAAGCAATGTCTATGATGTTAATCAATAAAAAATTCCATGTACTGTAAAGTTGAGATGTACAAGATCTTTTGGGGAGGGACTGCTTTTTACTGTAGTACCACTTTGTGCCACTAGATGGGATGTGAGTTACTGTCGTTGTAAACTTTGTGTATGCACTTCATGTAGTGGCTGAAACTTTTCTCCACTGATTTGTTCATGTGTTTGCCACCGTCAAGGTTTCCATGACTGGTCTGGCATCTCAACCCTAATTGCTGATAATACTGTTTACATTTTCCACATCAATGGGTTTAATTAGGCTTTTTGAGGTGCAACTTTTAATTAATTGGTTGGCTTCTTCAGACTGTAGACCTGCACTTCTGGGTCTTTAGCTACTTGCTGTTAAACCACACTTTGTCTATAAGCCTTAGACTTTAGGTTATGTTTATTTTGATGTTTTTTTTCTTTGTAAATCTTTGTTTAATTTAAAGTGTTTTCCTGTGTTCTTTCCTTATTGTTTGTCCATACTGGCCATGAAGAGGGGAGCTGCCATTTTTGTTTGTTGTAACTCATGTTTTTCTGTTTGTCTTGAAGACAGGGTGTTTCTGTTGAAAGTTTTTATATTTTTCGCTTTTTCTTTTTTCTGTGGTTATGTTGGTAGTACTTTTTATTTCTATTAGAATGGTTTTGTTTGTCAGGTTTGGCACTCCCTAAAGTGAAAGTGCCTTTCTGTTTTCATTACTTTTTAAAAACAATATATATATACATAAGTGAAGGGTAAACTGCCAAGACTGTTCTTTTTCCTTTTCTAGAGGTAAGAGGTTTCTCGCTTCTTCTCTGAGACCAGCCTGGGAACGACAGAACAATAGATGCTTAACAAATATCCTTCTATTGCGCCTAGTGGGCTTTAAAAAGCTACATTAGAAGTAAAAAAATAAATAAAAATGACACAAATACATTTTTTATGAATATATATGCATATATCAAAGCTCATCTGGCATAATTCACAAACACCACTATAAGTTTGTTTTTTGAGAACTCTGGTAATCATCTTTTAGAAGAAAAAACTTCCCAAAAGAAATGTTTAGAACATTGTACATTGAACACGCTGTCTATCTAAAGTAGAGTAGAATAGAATAGAAAATAGAAAAATACTTTATTTATCCCCCAATGGGGGAAATTCAAAGGTCAGCATTAGACAATTGCGTAAAAAAAAAAAAGTGACATGGTTAGATGACAACTTGTCATATTGAAGGTATACAACTGCTCTCGAGACATATACAATCTCTAGGACATCCAGGTTTTTTTTTGTTTGTTTGTTTGTTTGTTTTAAAGTGCTTATATTTATGTTGAGACAAAAACCTTCATAAACCAAAGTACATCAAAAATACAGATGGCAATTATACCATTAATCCATGAATTGGTTGTTTGGTTTCATTTGTGGAGGCATGTTTGACAGCTACTGACTGCTGTGTGCCTAAAAGAATGTGCATTCTGCCTGAAGACTAATAGCATCTGCTGTTATTAACAGTTTGAAACGGTGCAAATCAAAGTACTATATAACTTGAGGGTGGTAAAAGATTTAAAGCCTCTAAAATGTACTTAGAATCTCCCCAAGGTCTTGTGTCATCAAAACGTCTGTTAGCTTTCAGCATCCTTGGTAACATTTAGAGCAATCGTCTCCCTGTTATTTTGAGTAAAAGTAATCGATGATCCTCCAATGGAAAGCGTGAGCATTCCAAGGCAACCTCCCGATGATGAAGGAAAAAAAAAAAAAAAATCAAAAAAAGAAATATTCACACTACAGCTTGGTTGATATGTTTTCTGGAGGTTTGATTGATTCACGTTGGCTCTTCAAGGTGGTCTTGTTTCTTTTGGGAAAAAGGGAATAGAGAAGTTTATGAAACAGATTATTTTGAATACTATGAATATACAGTAAATGCTTAAAGAAAATGCAATCGATATGCAGCCTGCTTACTTGATGCCCTCAGCCTCATCGGTTGAATCTGGGAGCTCTTTCCGTCTGGTCTCAGGAAGCAGAAAGCTGAGACCTCCACTAATCACTGTAAGGGTGCTAAAGACTATGGTTGGAATTGACCAGTGGTACACGGCCAACATGTTGAGCAGTGGTGAGACTAACCCACCAGCTCGGCTCGCAATAGAGCCCAGACCAGAGGCTGTTTGTCTGCAACAAGAATGTAAATTGGTGACTATACTAAACTCTTTAATATCTGCACTGAGAAAAAAAAGCCATGGAAATACGTTTCTTTGCATTTTTACATATCTTTGGGGAAATAATGATCAGAATCACACTTAAACAGTAGAGACTCAGCTTACCGGATAGATGTTGGAAACAGCTCCTGAACATACACATTGCACACGGATCCGGCCCAGTTAATGAAAAATCGACCACTGATTGCCAATGTGGTGACAGCGACAGCATTATCTTGAACAGAACATCAGAATGTCAGGGAACCGCGAGAGAAATGAGAAAGGAACAGAGACTAAAAAGGACGAGTCTTCTGGAGTTTGCTTTTGGGCTTTAGACTAGCGGTTCCAAAACGTCCCAAGTTCTGACCCACAACAGTGGCAGAGAAATGCGACCCCAAATATTACAGCTTGTAGAATAAAAACATTGCTAAGAAGCCAATTAAAATAGGGGCCCAATGACAGCCAGCCTCCAACAACAATACAACTATTCTCATGAATTTATGACCATATATTAAAAATACAAAGTTTAAAATGCAAACATGATGTCAAAATTGGGGAAAATGTTTTTAATGTTGTCTGATCTTACACATCTGAGTTAAGTCGTAACACAAGTTGGTATTCGTCAATAGCAGGTGCACCAAAAGCATCTCAACAACAAGAAAAATCGTTAAGATACATTATACATTATTATACATTATCAGAACTGAAAACTGAGCTCTGGGGGAAAAGTCGTGGAATCACCGAAGTATTCAAAGATATAAGGTTTCCAGACAACAGCCATCTAACCTGCTGAGTCTATCTTGGTGGCTGGAAATGGAGAAATCTGAAGGTCTTTACCTCGAGGAACAGCGAAGATTAAGAAGCACAATAATCCCCCAATCAGAAGTGTTGACATCAGTGACACTTTTCTGCCCACGGATTCTAACAGCCAAATGCACAGGATATGAGCCGGTAGTTCACTCAGGCCAAACATGGCCTGCGTCAGGAAAATGTCCAAGCCAAAGTTTCCCACGTTGAATGAAAGGCTGTAGTAGGTGACGTTCAGTGAAAACCTGTGGAAAACAAAGAGAATCAGCTTAATTGAAAAAAAAAGAAACTGACTGCCGAATTTCATGTGTTCATGTTTTTTTGTGTCTCATTTATAGACTGCGGGCAGTTAATTTGTGTAACATAAAATGTAACTTACCATGCCAATATTACGGTAAGGAAATACTTCCTAAGCACAGGTGATTTGAAAAGAACTACAACGCCATCCTTTTTCTCTGTTTGTTTCATTTCAATCTGTAACGCACAGGGGTATACACAGCATGACGCTAACATTTGCTCCCGTCAGCGAATCATATCATGAAACTGTTGCAGTCTGGTGCTATCCCACTTTAAAGGGATAGTTCGCCTCTTTTGACATGAAGCTGTATGACATCCCATATTAGCAATATCATTTATTAAATTTGACTTACCCCCTGCTGCGTCCTGTGAGCCGAGTTCCAGCCTCGTTTTGGCGTTGACGAAGGTAGTCTGGCTAGTTGGCTGGGGCCACAAAAATAAAGCGATTTGCTTCTCAAAACAATATGCGTTCAAAAGAGTAATACATTTGCATCACAAAATCGTTCATCCAGAAAAAGTCAGACCTCACAATCGCTTGGGGCTGTTTTCTCTCTACCTTCGTATCACTGCGTGCTGTGTAGACCGTGCAGACCGAAGTGCAGACCGAGCAGTCCCGTTTCCGAGCAGCAAACACTGTAACAGGTGCGGCTATCGCTAGGCGGCAGCACGCAGTGATACGAAGGGAGAGAAAATAGCCCCAAGCGATTGTGAGGTCTGACTTTTTCTGGATGAACGATTTTGTGATGCAAATGTATTACTCTTTTGAACGCATATTATTTTGAGAAGCAAAACGCTTTATTTTTGTGGCCCCAGCCAACTAGCCAGACTACCTTCGTCAACGCCAAAACGAGGCCGGAACTCGGCTCACAGGACGCAGCAAATTTAATAATAAATATTGCTAATATGGGATGTCATACAGCTTCATGTCAAAAGAGGCGAACTATCCCTTTAACCCTAAAAGTTCAGCAGAAATCTCTCTGACAGTCCAATTTCGACTGGGCGTGAGTGCACCGTACACTTTAAGCTGGCGAAATTCTCTCACGAAACAGATTTGCACATAAGACTAAATACAGTGTCTACAGTTTTTTCATGTTCCTTTCATTGTGTCCCCATTCGTGTTTTCACACAATCGCTGAAAAAAAGTGGCGACGGGTACCTTCTCCAGCAGAGAGTCTGGAACTGTGCGTTTGTTGATGGTTGCCACTTTGGTGATCAGCTTTTTAGCCTCCTCTTTTTGTCCTCTGTCCAACAACCACCTGGCTGACTCTGGAATGAACCTGTCCAAAACAAGTCAGTGACACCTCTCACCAATCTGTTGCTTACATGTAGCCTGAATCAGGAGAGTGATCATACATACCAAATGTAAACAGTGATGACAGCAAATGGAATCGCTGTGATTAGTTGAGCCAGTCTCCAGTCTCGGATAAAGTAGATCATGCCAGCAAGGAAACTCTGTCCAAATGCCCCAAATAGCTGAGTCACACATGCTCCCCATGATCGTCTGGACACCCCAATCCATTCAGTGGCTGGAAACAGGAAGCCAACTGTTAACATTAAAGGTACAGTATCTGATTCTCTTAAATTGCTCCTTTGGTCAGATTTGTTGACGTTCTCGCCACATCTGTCAATGAATTAGATTGAAAAAGGAAGAGAGTAAAATAATATGTTTTGTAGGAAGCATTTTGTCTGAATGCATTGATATGATGCTCTACCACTTTGCTCTCCTGGGCACTCTGTCTGAGCATTAGTTGCACCTTCAACAGAATGCTCTAGGGTCAAATGACGAGAGCAGCTAGCAGACAGCACAGTAATGACAGAAAATGTGCAGAAACTTAATCCTTTTTACATTTAGCACCACTACAGGAAGTGCCTTGACCTTTCCCATGTGAGACATTCACACTTTATGAGAATAATCCCACATGTTGTAACTGCGTCCAACCTTAAAACTACTTTGGGTGCTCTGATATTTAAGACTCAACATACTCCGGTGATAACTCGATTCATATCAACAGTAATGGGCAGATAACCATCCGGCAGGGTTTTGAAGATGAACTTGCAGTTCAAAAGACAATTTTCTTTATCCATTTTGGCTTGCTAGCCACACGATTAGGCTACATTTATTCTGTATTTCCCCACACTTAGGGCCATATTCATTGAATGTAAATACAATAATCTTACGTGATAACAATTAGTAGCGTCAGGAGGAATATTTTATGATACTGATGAGCTGACAGCCTGACTATGAAGACATACATATATATAAATATATATTTATATATTTATATATAACCTGCATACATCAATATAAATCAAGTCAAATCAATCAATCAATCAATTATACTTTATTAATCCCCGAGGGGAAATTCCAAATAAGGTACCTTTTCTTTTTACCCATAACTATTTGATTAATTAGTTATTAAGAAAGACTAGTTACAAGGCTTATTCTCATCTTGGTTCCTGATGAGGACATGAGATTCATGCTTTGTACACAGGTTAGCTTGCGTAAGCGGGCTAATTTATGGCTTTAATTTGGCCTAAATGCCAACATGCTGATGTTGAACAAGTGTGATGCTGGTTTCGAATCTTTGTTTGTTGGTGTTTGCAGCTATTTATGAACACCAGACATCTGATCTAAGTTAAAATATTCCGTTTCAACAAAAAGTGAACACCAGTCTTTGTACACTACCCTATTTACAAGAAAAGTTATGACATTGTGAGAAGAAAACCAAAAAAAAAGCAAAATCCATTAATCTGGAAACCAGTTAAAGTGTACATTTAATTTAAACTGCTACTCGGAGTATCAAACGCAACTCTTTCAATAACAATTAATAATACATGACAATGAGGAGACCTTGTAGCTTTGAACAAGAAAAGGTTGCTTTCTCCAGTATCTTATCAGATTTACAGATTTGGCCTTCCTCACACCAACCTTTGTTTTCGCCTGCACCAAAGCATTTTATTGGGTAACAGCTCTGGAGTGCTGGCAGAGCAGGCGGGCACCTGGACTTCTTTACTTCAGCATCCTTTTGTAACACGCACAGAATGTGGTTGTGCTAGCAGAAACAAGCCAGGTCTTCTTTAAAAAGTTAACACTATGCGCTACTTCATCACCTCTGGTGTTAAGGTTCAGTAATGGCCTCCCAGATTCATCATCAAGACAAATGGTATCTCACCTGTTATTACTAACAATGGTTTTAAGAAGTGTCTCTGAGCCCATGCAGGGATTTCCATGACTGGCCGTATTCCGTGCAGCGCTGCTCTGTGACCCAAAAGATCACAGCCATTTAATATTGGTTCTCAGCCTTGTCACTTAAGTAGAGACATTTCTCTTATTTACTGAGTGCAATCTCTTTGTGACGGTCTTTTTCTACCCACTTATGTTACTGATCATGACAGCAGCTTAACTATAAATTCACAACTAAACACCATATCAAAAATAAAAGGATCAGAAGAAAACTGGTGGAGTATACTGTACCTAGTATAACGCCATTAAGCCGATAACCTCCGTAGCCAATTCCCACCATGAACTGGGATGCCAAATATAAGTAGAAGTTGGGACACAGGCCAGTTGTTACGGTAAATACGAGCATCAGCACCACCGGAATCTGAGCTGCTCTTTTGCGACCAAACCTGAAACAAATAAGATTCCTCTTGTCAGATTGGTCACTCCTTGATAAATTATGTATTATATTACATACATATCTTAAGTGAACAGATGTACAATTATGCATTATAATTATGGATGTATCAACCAATATTCAACTTGTTAACTGGACTCAGCCTATCGGCAAATAAGATATAATCAACTGATGGCCATGGCCACATCTGAGGTTTCCTGGTTGTGTAGCATTGACTTTAATCTGAAACTTACAAGATGTATTTACACTTAATTAGTATGGCACAAAAAACAAATCTTCCAAAACAGTTATTTTTCAAAGGATCTTCTTTATGAGAAAGGGTATGATACATTTTTCTTTTTAGACGTATTTGTATGAATAAACACATTCAAAGACAGCACGAAAAGCTGAACTGCTCTAAAACTGTTCAGTTTTTTTTTTCTGTTATGGAGCATATGCCATCGTTTCCCTGGCACGAGAAAGACTATTTGTGTCGGCAATTGACCAAAATATCGTCTTCAACATCAATTTCAGCTCAGAATGTCACAACTGGAGCATCCCTAAATATGATATGATATAATATGATACTGACAAACATAAGAAGTAAACTAAATGTGGCTTGTACAAGACTTTGGGCTTACGATTCAGCAAAAGGACCAAGTAGGAGACATCCGACCAGGATGCCAGCCATTAAGACAGCTTGGGCCACTTCCAACAAATAAGACTGGTCACAAACTAGGTCAAACTGGGAAAAAATAGAATAATAAAACACTCTGTGAGTGAGAGAGATATTTAAATTTTTTTCCATCCAAATGACTAAGATAAGTGTATCACTCACTTCGGTAACTATGGTGGTCTTATACAGCATGTTGCCATACACCCCTCCATTCAGACACCTAGTGGTGTCATTAAGTCCATATTCCCTGATGGCGCCGATGTCCCAGTCCACAGGGACAAACATCCGACACCTGCTGAAGGTCCCATCCTCCTCCCTGGGCAGAGTCAGGTTCAGCTGCTCATCTTTGGTGAGGTTAGGAGCAGTCGTGAGGATCCAGTCTGTGTTACAGTGTCGCTCCGGATCAGACTGAACAAAAAACACACTGGTAAAGTGGAAAGGCATGAAGAGATTCGGAAAGCAAAGGACAAACAGGACGGTCTTCTGAAATAGTCCAAACTCTCCAATATTCCGTAGAATTTCTCCAAAGTCAGCCATGTTCGGGGATGCAGGATTCCGCTTCCAGAGATGCTGCCAGAGAATGACCTTTAAACAAAGCCCATTAATGTTTAAACTCAGGACAGTATACTTGAAGAAGCATGACGCAGCACTTCAGCTGCTGTTTTATTTGGAAGGAGCCACTCGTGTGATTATTTAACCACATATGACAGTTTTCATTGTGTAACTCGCTTATAACATGTTCGTGCTTTGAACTGCAGTCCAAAGTTTAGTTTGTCTCAGTACGCGTTGAACAAGAGCGACAAGAGATTCAGCAACCCTTTTACAGGTGTATGACAACATAACTAATAGAAATGTTAAAGATAAAGATATGTTGCCGTTTGCAGCACTGGCAATGAAACATGCACAGTTACGCTGCAGAGGTGTGGATTGTGAGAAAGCACCGAGTCCCGTTCTTTCCATATCACTCTTTTGAAGTTCTGTTGATATTTCACTTTTACAGTATGCTGACTTAGTCTTACTCGGAAACCTGTTGTATAACATGGACTTTTACAAGCTCAGAACAAGGAAAGGCAGGACAGTGTTTTGTCAAGACAAAGTGTGCCGTCAGAAACAACATCACAGAATTCTGTGATGGACACAAGTCATTCAAAAAAAATTTGGGGCCATAAGCTTTTACCATTTTGGATACGCCAACTAAAAAAATATGGACACTATTCAAGCAGTAAAATAGCATCGTATCTTTTTAACATCAGTGGAGGTGCTGCCATATTGGCACAAGTCATTATGTCTCCAGTCTCTGATATGATATGATGATTTACAGCTGATATTTTGGTCATATGATGGAAGTGTATGCTCAGTTTTTATGCAGATGACTCAGTATACTTATAAGGTATAATAAGAATTGTGCATCTGGCTGTTTGCTGATCAGCTGACCTGCCAGGGGAACAATTTTGCTTTGTTCTTGTATGAGGCGCCTCCTGTGTTCTTTTGTCTGATGAAACGACCTGCCACACTATGAGTTGGCTATTAAATAGTTTCTTTTGGAGCAGTGATCCTAGTGTGTGTCTTTTAAGAGCATGTCATGTATACTGCATGGAGAATTTTAATGTCATGTAGGAAACAATCAGCTGCTAAAACCTCTTCACTCTGAAGAAAAAATTAACGAGAATAAAGTTTTTAAAAAAAAATAATCCTGGAAAAACAATTACTTCCTGTTCAAAAACATGTTTGAATAACACTTGAAATAATACATTTAAAAAAAAAAGAAAAAAATAAGCCATTTTCCGCTCTTCATTTGCCTCTCAGGGTTTCCATACCTGTCTGCTGTTGACTAAATACATTATCTCTAAATGTGTGTCTCGTTCACTCCTTCGTGGAACCAGCTCATCGTCCAGCACTCTGCAGTGTGTTCATCTAATAAACCAAATGCATCATTACTGACGGGAGCTCACCGACTGCTGAGAGGCTTTTAAATGAAAAGATATTTGTTACACTTTCTCACGAGCAAGCCAGGAGTACCATCTATGTCAAGTGTTTTATCTCCGCAACACAACAGCAGTGGCAGCAACGTTGAATCAGAGACAGCACTATCAGAGCGCAACAATAAATGATCGTCTAGCTCATGGGTCTCCCGCGTCGCCGCCCCTTTCGAAGAAGCTCGCCAAAGGGCCAATGAATCATACATTAATTTGAAAACTTGATTGGTCTCTCGGCAAATCTACTTAAATTTGTGTCCAATCAAAATTCACAGTGTCCCGCCCCTTCCACCAGTCAGTGGTGATGTGAGAAGGTAGCCTAGAAATCTAGACGCCCTTATATGCGACCGCAAATTGAATTTGCTCCCGGGGGGCTGGTGGAGTCACTTGTGGTCGTTTTGCGAGGCTGAAAATCGAAACTTAATCGGGCCAATCAAATCGTGAGGAGCCGGATCGGAGGCCGGGCTACCTAGTGACGACAGAGGTGCGACGTTTCAGTGAGCGGTAAACAATGGCTTGGAGGATTGAAGATGTCAGCACTTCCCCTCTATCTCAAAGATGCTGGACAGTCACACAGGCGCAGCCAGCGTTCTAGATGTGTCCAAGTATTGTGACCTCTTATCAAGGCTTGGACAGGAGTTTGCTGACAGATTCAGTGACTTTGAGAAACTTGAGCCCTGTGTGAGATTAATGGCCAACCCTTTCATGAATGTGGACGTAAGTGAGATTTCAGGACAGATGGCTGAACTTTTCTGTGTCGATCCTATGGAAATGGAGGTTATAAACCTTCAAAACAATGTGCAGTTAAAGTCTCAGCAGCATTCACAGCATTTCTGGAGCTTGGTAGAGCCAGATAATTATGAAAATCTTCACCAAGCAGCTCTGAAAATGTCTGCTTTGTTTGGGTCTACATACCTCTGTGAGTCAGCTTTTTCTGACATGAATGTCCTGAAATCAAAGCTCAGAACAAGACCGAGTGATGAACATTTAATTGACTCCATAAGAGTGAACTTAAGTGGATACACTCCAGCATAACTGAGGCTGGAGTAGCCCAGGTTTAATGAAAACCTTCAAAAAAAAATTTTTTTAAAGAGGAAAATACTCTCAAGTCATTGAAGATTATGTAAATCTATGTTTTCTTCCATTTGTTGTTTGATTTGCTCAAGTTTACTCAGACACTTCCATCTGAACTACCTCAGTCTTACGGATCTGACAACAATATTTGGCTTTGATCCATTTATTGTATTGATAGTAGTCTGTAAAACTTCATACATTCCTTTTATGTAGTTATTTGTTTTTATCAATTCAAAAATAAATGTAAGATAATTGGCCTACTGCAATCATGTTTTTAAAAGAGCTTGGATGCTGGGTCAAATGTTATTAAAGAATAGGAAAGTCCAAATCGCCCTAATCTGTTAAGTGTCTACGAGTGTTCGTTTCATTCTTTTTTTTAACCGTGGCTGTTGGTTTGAAATTCAAACTTTATGTGTCGTGCTGTATCAATTTAAAGCGTCCAAACGTTTTCTAAGGAAATTAGATTGTAGCATGTTGTGAAATCTATCAAAGGCACTTCCGTGCTCCAGAAGATTAAGATATTTGTTTCTAGAAATTTGCGAGTTCAAATCTTGGGTTTATGAGCAAATTCCTTCCAAACGAAATGCAGTCCTGTGTGTGTCAACGTGTATTTGGTGTTAATCAACTGATTAAAGCACGCTCATGTCCAGTCATTTGAAAAGGAAAAAAGGCCCTCATTCAACTCTAAGGTTTCACTTATCAGGAAATAATATTAAAAAAATATATATATATAGTCATGAATCTGGTCTTGAAATGAGGTAAATGCAACCAAAGATGAGCAACAACACACAGCTGGTGTAGTGTCATTACTTTGTTTAGCCAAATGCAAAAGCAGGATGTGAAAAAAAAAAATGTACATCCTTAAGTAGTCAGGTGCCAAGGAGGAAAGACATCAGCAATGATCTTGAGAAGCAATTATCGTTGCCCATCAATCCGGGAAGGGTTATAAGATCATTCCAAACTATGTGGAGGCTAAATGTCCAAACTAAATGTGAGGCCATCAGTCTGGGTGAAACTGGGTCATCAACAGAACAATGATCCCAAACACAGCAGCAGATCTACAACAGAGTGTCTGAAAAAGAAAAGAATCAAGGTGTCGCAGTGACCCAGTCAGAGTCCAGACCTCAGCCTGACTGAGATGCTGTGATGGGACCTGAAGAGAGCTGTGCATAGATGAATGCCCAAAAACTTCGATGAACTTAACCAATGGTGCAAAGGTAATATGTGAGAGACTGATAACATTGTACAGAAGAGAACTTTAAGTTACTGCTGCTAAAATTGGTTGTACGAGTTGTTAAAGTGATACTCCGGAGTAATTTCAACCTGGGGTCATTTGAACCGTGATATCCAGCCAAGTAGCCCACCCGCAGTTTTTTCAATATAGGGCTCGGGCACGTGACGTCACTACGTGAGCGGCGGCCATACTGGAGGCTCAGAACTGCTTTGTTTACATTGTTTTCCACTGCGCGCAGACGTACTCCCGCCTGGTCTCGGAACTTTCTTCGTTGGTTTATCTATTTTACTTATTGTCTTTGCCATATGGTCGCACGTTGCTATGTCGTGGGGTGCAATAGCGTAAGCCGTGAGAGGAATGGGGGGGGGAAATCGTAAATGGTTTATCTTTTTTTACCGGTTTCCTGCTTGGAGGTGCACCCACGGAGACCAAACAAAGCGTCGTCGACTAGCATGGATCGCTGCTGTAAGACGACCAAGCATAACTTTCCACTCAATCCCGGTGTCGATGAGAGTGTGTTCTCTGCATTTTCATTCTGGTAAGTTACAGACTTTTGTGTGCTGGGACTTTTGTGTGCTGAGATAAAGATCCCCGCCTTCACAAGAGGACACTGTCAGTTGGAAGCAAGGGATGTCTCAATGGGTTAAAAGCGGAGGACAAATTTCTTGTGTATGCATGTATACATGACAATAAATCTGATCTTAATCTTAATTTAATGTGGAAAATACAAGGAAAATTGCCCATCTCCAAATTCACATGGAAAGGGCGATTGGAACTGTCAGAAACAATACACCTTTTTGTCAGCAAAAGTACCTATCAACATAGTTTTGCCATGCGAAGGTGAAGACAAAACATTCTTTGACAAGATTGTGTCTGTATGTTGTACTCTGACCACCATGAGCAGGAGTGTTGTGCAAAGTTGAAGTCGTCTGAAATAAATATGCTTTGAGATACAGCCAAGTGTGTGTGTTTCATTATTTATTTACAAGTAGAGTAACATGACAAAAGTGTAAAGTGTCATTATAATTGAAACTGTTGCAGTATAAGCACTGACACCACATACTATATACGCAATTATGTCCAAAAGGGTGAACTTAGGCAGTAAATCTTCGTCGACAATCCATTCCTTGCTCGGTATTTCATAAGGGTCCAGTCCGTTTATAACGCCAATCTTCTGTATGTACCGATCCCTGGCTTCCTTCTGTAATGTATCCCACATCCTTTCTTCGATTTTAACATGCTTTTCTCTCACTGTTTGGTCCTTGATCTCCGTCTTGCCTTGGGTTTGTTTACGAGATTGTGCCTCCAATATGGCGACCATATCCCAGAATGCAACGCGTGTGCCCGAGCCCTATTGGCTGAACATCAGCTGAGTTACTGAGTTATCCCGGATAGCTTCGTACAAGGGTTAATGGATCCTGGTCCATATCTCCAAAATTACCACACTAAAATCACATGCCATGACACCAAACTTCTACAGTAGTACAAATATGGTCTGTACTCACCAAACGATGCATTTGGAAGTTTGAAAATAGTCCAGGAGTTTATTATTGTCAACACAAGCCTGATAGCTTCTCTGCAGCTAAAGCTGCGTCGACGTCACTTCAGAGAGCTGGGAGCTTCAAAATAAGATGAGGGTTGATCTACTACTGTAGACAACAAAGCAAGGCTGCTCAGTTTCTCCATTGATAAAATAATTTCACAACTCTACAACATAAAAATTCATAAAAAAACATGTAGAATATAGCATATACTTTGTTGTCTACAGTAGTAGATCAACCCTCATCTTACTTTGAAGCTCCCAGCTCTCTGAAGTTACGTCGACGCAGCTTTAGCACCAGAGAAGCTATCAGGCTTGTGTTGACAATAATAAACTCCTGGACTATTTTCAAACTTCCAAATGCATCGCTTTGTGAGTACAGACCATATTTGTACTACTGTAGAAGTTTGGTGTCATGGCATGTGATTTTAGTGTGGTAATTTTGGAGATACTGCCAGGATCCATTAACCCTTGTACGAAGCTATTCGGGATAACTCATTAACTCAGCTGATGTTCAGCCAATATCGAAAAAACTGCGGGTGGGCTACTTGGCTGGATATCACGGTTCAAATGACCCCAGGTTGAATCTACTCCGGAGTATCACTTTAAATCATGGGCTGTACGTAGCTTTTCCACAATTTGCTTTTGCATTTCGGCTTAGTTTTTGTTCAATGACTAATGAGACAGTGGAATATATTGTGTTGTTGTTCATCAGAGGTCATTTGCCTAAATCTAAGACCTGGGGAGGTTCAGATGATTTTTCTATTTTGTCCCAAGACGTACAATCTTGAAATTGGAATAGGGTCTCCTCATCCTTCCTTCCCTAAAGTCCAGTTTTAAAAAGGGAGCATTCATAGCCTAACGTGATCTAATGCAACTTTTCGTATCAGTATCTTGGCTTCATCAGTTCTTCCCTGTCCCAACAGCCACCTCGCCGATTCAGGGATAGACCTTTGGTTAAATAGACCACAAACCACATGTGAATTTTAAAAAAACTGTAACAATCGCATCCAAACCAGTTTTGTCCGGATACTAAAAGCCACAAAACATGTTAATGTCCAAACGCTGCCTTGTTAATAGTTGATCAATGATGTGAAAGGAGACTCTAAAAAAAGCACCCACCAAATGTATCAGCACACAGAGGCCTGCGCTCCTGCCATGATATACTGACCTTTTCTTCAATCACGAATAACATAGACCAGCCCAGCCATTGCTCACTGCCCAAGACCTCCAGACAACCGGCTCATACAGGAAGCCATGGACCTTTTGGTGATCCCAATCCACTCTGTAGCTGCAAAGAGAGTTTAAACACCACAATAACTGCTGAGCTAGAATGAGAAGGTTTCTTTTTATTTTCTTTATTTATTTCCCCTCAAGAACACAGATGAAAGCAGGGTACAAATGACTGTATAAAGAAGGAGATGCTGGACAGACATCTTTAACAGAAGTCATGCCTAACACAATAGAGTTGATCCTGTATCCTCCAAGTGCAGCTCCAACAATGAACTGTGACACAAAGTAAACGTCCACATTTGGAGATAATGGAGAAAATCAGCAGGGTCATGAACACAGATGGTATCCAAGAGAAAAGAAAAACCACACGTCGTATTCTACTTACATCTGTGACTATGGTGGTCTCGTACAGCATGTTGCCGTACACCCATCCGTGCAGGCACTTTGTGGTGTCACTCAGTGGGGTGACATGGCACTGAAAGGATCAGATAATTGAAATAATAATTAAATTACAATGAGAATGAGTTGAGCAAGGGTAATTATCCTTGGATATATGGCGGTGAATGACTCGGATCAGAGGCACAAAGCATGTCATACTCCAATACGATAGGTGGCGCTGTACCCATTTCAACTATTGCTAATAGAGCCACTTCCGGTTGACCCCTTCAACAACAACAGCAAACTCAGGCATTTGAGAAAATGGCAAATGAAGAGCAAGATGAAGCTACATCCGTCTACATTTCGTTTGTGATGAGCTGCTTGTTGCACAAACGCGATGCACAACGGAGCATTCTTCATCGCGGTGTTTGTTTCTTTCCGACGGCGACTGCAACAGTAATATCGTCTCTTCCGACTTCCAGTTCCCGACCCCGGGAAAAAATCTTGAGCATGCGCAGAATGCAAAGTCTAATTCACCACGTGCTTCACCGTCTACAAGCAGGTTTAATTTGACCTGAGTTATCTCGGGGTTTTAAAGGAACAGTTCACTATTTAAGACCTTGAGTCCCAGTTCAAGCTTGTTTATCAAGAATAAGAAATGAGGAGACCATTTTCACAACAATAGCTCATTTCTATCCATTCTGGCTGTTTTCGCTGGTCCATCCTGCTGCTACAGACAGGGTTCCATTGGGCACTCTGTTCAATGTCTTTAAAACAATACTAATGTTAATTTTAAAGAAAAGGTCAACTCACCGGGTGGTTAGTGGTATCCGTGTTCTTTGCTGTTCAGGAACTATTTTTCATGCTAAATCACGACGCACGTAAACATCCGCTCTATATTTGAGTCTGAGGCTCTAGCCCTGGCGCAGTGATCTGACAGTGAAAGTGAAAAGTCTTCCAAACGGAATACAAGTGACTTACAAAATGCTAAATAAAGCAAGAAATAACTTTTATTTCGCAACGCAATTTTTTTTGGGACACACTGGAACATCCACGAACCACCCGGTGAGTTGACCTTTTCTTTAAAATTAACATTAGTATTGTTTTAAGGACATTGAACAGAGTGCCCAATGGAACCCTGTCTGTAGCAGCAGGATGGACCAGCGAAAACAGCCAAAATGGATAGAAATGAGCTATTGTTAGAAAAATGGTCTCCTCATTTCTTATTCTTGATAAACAAGCTGGAACTGGGACTCAAGGTCTTAAATAGTGAACTGTTCCTTTAATCCGATCGCGAGTAACTCGATTTGATCCAATTTCTTATCAGATTAAGGTGTATACATGCTCTTAATAACTCAATCTTATTATAATTTAGTTTAATTTAATTTTAGTTTAATTTAATCTGATCCTTTCAGTGCCATGTAACCCCACTGATTGAGTCCGTATTTTCTGATGGCACCGATGTCCCAGACCACAGGGACAAACATCAGACACCTGCTGAAGGTCCCATCCTCCTCCCTGGGCAGTCAGGTTCAGCTGCTCGTCCGTGGTCAGGTTAGGAGCAGCCCTGAGGATCCAGGATCGGACTTTATAAAAAGAAAGCTACTGAAGGAAACCGGAAGCAAGAAACCGGGGAAGGCTAACCCAAGAATGATAAGCTTTTGGAGTAGGCCAAAGTCTCCGATGGTCTGCTGAATCTTTTCAAAATCCACCATTTTCACACAGCAAATGATTTGAAAAGAGTCCGGCAGACCGGCTTATGATGACTCAGCTGAAAATCCATCTGTAACCGTCTGACTGTAAACTGTAACTCAGCACGTGGCAAAGCTTCAAACTGTATTCACTACTGGCTTACCTGTTAAAGAACATTTGGAGTACCGAGCTGTGAGACTTGACAGTGTGAATAAAAGATGCCCCCACTCATTGGATTCCATCATGTGACTTTATTCAAATACTAAAAATCAGTTTGTATGCGCTGAACAATGCAGATCATCGGTCGAGGAATCTCCTTTACATCTTATATCAAATATTCTGCTTCAAATTAGGTACGTTTGGGCATACACATTTTACAATTAGGCGTCATTTTTAAAATATCCGATATGCAAAAAAAGAAGATAGAAACATGTAATTGCCAATCAAAACCAATACTCATCATTCAGTGACCTCCTGAAGAGGCAGAAGGAGTTTTCTCAGGAACAATAAAATAGATGCACGGAAAGTCTGGGTGACTTTCAGCACAAACTCTTCGATCAATCACTCCATCGGCAAATCTCACACTCGCACACACACGCACAGGCAGAGTAACGTGTAACTGTGCCATCCGCCTCGTTACAATGACCATCAGCCATGGACCGGTTTCAGTGAGAAAAACAATGACATCACAGGAGAGCGTGCGACTACAAGCCCGTAAAGTTTCAAACTGCGCATGTTAACATATGAATAAGGTGCCAACTGAACTAAGAATTTGTGCATGATTAGTAACACTCTGACAAAAGCCGAGATTGGGAAACACAACAAAACAAATCAAACGCCGAGTTCTGAGCAAGAGGAAGTCTTGAATCTGCTTGCCTCGATCGATATTTACACGGAAATGTTCCTCTAATCTGACATGTACACTTACACAGTCAATGCATCTACATTATTACAGATAAACCTCATGGTGTTTGTGTGACAGTGCATGGAGTTGCCATCGTATGTACATTTACAACATCTTTACATAGACCATTTACATCAGTACCTGAACTGGGCCTATACGGCAGCCCTTTGCACGTGGCACACGACAACCAGACAGCTACAGCCGGAGTGACGACAGTGATTCGTTGGTGAGTGTTTAAAAAGCAAAGGAACTACAGTACTGTCAAGAAACCCCGCCTAGTGGAAAAAAAGCAAAAAAAAAAAAGAGAGAAAGAAAAGAACTAAAGCACTAACTGGCCGCTGCGGACATTGTGAGGGCTACTTCACTCAACGTCTGAAATATTTACCCCCAGCGGAAATCCAGCCACGCAGAGAAGCTTTGGATTCGTTTGAAACTCCTGCTGCCTCTCAAGAGCAAAGCTGCGCCAAGTCAAACCAAGCAGAGGCATTTTCATTCAACTATCTGAAATTTTGGTGGTGGCCCGAGGATCAGAAATCTGCAGCTTTTGGGGGACACTGAACGTCTTTGACCAAACTTGTAGATATTTCATCAGCAAACCAAAATAAAAAAAACTGGTGGCGCTAAAAAAGAAAAAGACAAAAAGGAATGTAATTTAGTCTAAAACCACGTCTGTTCAAACACTTGAGTCAATCAAGCACACGTTGAAATATTCCACAGATAAATTGAGACACCGTCTCTCGGTGACTTTACAGCAGTTTAAATGGCACTCAAACCACCAGCCGCCATGAATATTCACCCTCACTGCGCAGGGGTGGCAGCTACGCCTCAGGGACGTAAAGCAACGCCTGTGCTTAAAGCATCGGCATGGCCGGTAACAAATTTGAACCAGAAATCGAGTGAACTGCCCCTTTAAGCTTTGTTTCACTTTGGAAGAACATTTTGGAGCTTTTGAGCACGCGTGCGCATGGGCGCCTACACAGAAGCTCACCGGCACTCGGCCTGTAACAGGAGCCACCTGAGGCTCGACACCAGCATTCAGGATACTTCCCCCAGCTGTTCGCTCAGTCATCAAAAGGCGAAACCATCTCTCAAACAAGGGATCAAAGAAAAAAGGAAGCAATCATTACCCGCGTCTGACTGTTGGCGCGTTAGCTTTTCAGTATTGGAAATTGCAGCTCGACACCTTTTGAGGTGCACGCACAGAAAGCTGTTTTGTGCAACACAAAAGCGTCAGAACAGCAACCAGTGCGTCACACACGGTGAAATTAGTTTTACCATTGCATAGTAAAGAAATATCGGGCAGGTGTCAGTGAGGGAAAATAATCCTGTTGATGCTCACTTTAGAATGATTTCACTCCTTTTTTAGGTTTTCCCAGAATTACCACACCGACGATGTGGAAGAGTACATTTTTCACACTGCTGCCTTATGCGGAATCTTTTTAGCAAATATGTCAAGTTAAAATGCATATGATTTCATAGATTCACAACACAAAAAATATGCTACTGTGTGTAAATCTGAAGGGACATTTTTTAGTTTTTTTGGGGGGGGGGTAGATGTACAAAGAATAAGCCAAATATTTTACACACCGATCCAATTTTTCACCGAAGACACCGGCAGTCTGGTAACTAAGGCTGAACTTACACTTCTCAATTTCAGTGTAGCAATAAAGTGCCGGGGAAAGGCGGCACGACACGCACGAGTTTTGTGGCACGACTGATGATTTTTTTTTTATTTAAAGAAAGAAAGAAAAAAAGGCAATCATTTTCCAGTACTGGCAGGAGATGGTCTGGATTGTGCTCGTGTATGAGGAGCAAGAAGAAAGAAAAAGAAACTGGGAACTGACGTAGTTGATTGCATTTCTTTTCCCATTTACTGTATAAGCGCACTGTAAACATTTCAAGTGTGATTCCTGTGATGAACTGAACCCCTCATTGTGGTCCTCATGCATCCTGCAGTAGTGTCCGCACCCCTGCCAGCCTCACACCTCCCCATCACCTCCCTCGTCCATCTCCTCTCTTTGGCAGTAGTGGTTTCTCGGAGTTGACTACAATGCAGCTATGCAATACCATTTGTTTCTGTCCTTTGTTGTCGGCTCCGCTTGACTTAACTGATGCTGAGCTGCGCAAATCCGATGAGTTTTATATCATCAGGAATCTCAGACTCCTCCACACCAGATGCCTGGGGGGGGGGTAAAAAACAAGTTAAAACATGTCGTACCAAAAGAAGTCATTGTAAACTGGGGTATTACACGAGTGTCTGTGAAAACTTACCAGTTTAAAGGTCACATTTTTGTTACTATGAGGATCATCGACGATCTTTTGCAAATTGGCAGCAACTAGGCAGAGAATGGAAGGAAAACAAGAGGACCGCATCAAATGATAAACCAATAAAAACTTCAAAATCTTAACAGTGGCAAAAGCAGAAAATAATAACTAACTCAGAACCAACTTCTCTGATTACAGTTCAGAGACCGCAAAGCAACGAGAAATTGATTCTCGCTGCATCGTAATGTCCTGGAAAAGGTTCCATTTGCTAAATATATGTAACAGTGCCTGGGATCACCAGGGTGAACAAAATGTCTTTGAGATGGGACGTTGCGTCTCAGCTTCAAAGTGCGTAAATAATCACAGAAGCCCCAGTTCTGAGGCTGAATACGGACCCAACACCTTGGCAATAACAGGTGTGACGGTGTAAAAGTTGCTCGATCTTTTCCGGAAGGACTTGGAAGCTTTTACACTGCTTTTTTTTGGATGGTGCTCTGGTTTAGCAGCAGCAACAAACGGGAGTTTTTTCATCCTTTCCTGGCTGACAAAGTGGAATGTGGTTTCTCATGTGTGTTGCACTTCCAAAATATTTCCTGTTTACCAAGTTCCTCCTGTGGCATTCCAGCAACGTTATCTTATCAATCAACAATTGGAAAATCTATTTTTGACATTTAAGAATCAATTTTGAATCTTCTGTGTCTGAATCTCAATGCATCAAATACTTGATTCCCCCCCACCACGAATAAATATACATGATTAAATGATAAGTTCATTCAGATCATTTAACACCAACAACACTTTTATATGAAAGCTGTATTCTGACACGATCATCTCAACAACACTGGTAACGTACCGATGACTAAATCCCTCCCATCAACTAGACCAGCTGAGACCAACTCCTGAGAAACTCC
The DNA here is from genome assembly GCF_027942865.1 of Odontesthes bonariensis. NCBI lineage: Eukaryota > Metazoa > Chordata > Actinopteri > Atheriniformes > Atherinopsidae > Odontesthes > Odontesthes bonariensis. Next base: position 27,887,146 of record NC_134519.1, on the reverse strand, counting down.
ATCGGCGGAGTCTGAGGACAGAAAAGGCAAAGACGTGAGCGTGGAGTGCAACGACATGAGAGAGAGGGGGGGGGGGGTAAAACTATGTGGGCATTCCCACCTCTGCCCTGCATGAACTCGAATCGGATATCATTGAGCTCTTTCTTGGGGTTCCTCAATCTAAGGACGAGGCTGATGGGAACACTGGACGAGGCGGCCGGATCCTGCAAACATCGGACAAAACAAGAAACGACAAAGAAAATGACTTTAGAAAAACATACAAGCTCAAAGTTAAATGTCAGTTTGGTTTTGGGACTCTCTCTTCTTTAAAGACCAGACTTAAAGATGCCCTCTTTAAAAAAGAAAAAAATCTTGTATTTGTATTAATATACTTGTTTTTGGTCTATTTATGGGTTTAAACCTTGATGACTTTTTGCCATTATTGCCATTTCTATCCATATTTACTATCTGCAAACTGCTTTTTACAAAAGCTGGTCATCTTTTTACACTTTGTTTATCACAGGTACGCTTTCATCTTTTCAAGCCTTTGTGTTTTCACCTCGACAGCAGGTGCATGTGAGGGGCTCGCTGTTTGAGGGGCCGCCGGAGGTGCCGCATCCTCCGCTCTCTGACCCACAGCGGCGGCTCTCTCGTGCGCTCCACCAGGTGGCTGCAGGTGCGCTGTGGAGCCATCTGCTGGTGGGAAAAGCTAGCACATACAAATTTGAACATAAATTTGAATAAATCAGTTTGGAATGAACAAAACTTGAAAGAAAAAATAATCATAATAATTATAATAATAAATAGAAGACAAGCATATGACAGTCATGCAGATCACTCTGTCTTAGCATTATGCTAAAAATAAAAAAAATAAATAAAATCAAGATTTTCAGGTCATGTCCACTACAAAGTGACTCACCTCCATGTTCTGGGACCCGTCCTTCACTCTGGGTGACTGCAGAATGGACATGACAAGATTGTCAGGATTAAATACATGCAGTTTTCCCTTTTATCCCCTCAGTGTATGGACTGATGGAGTATGGTAGGATTGAAGAAATTTGACACAGAGCAGGTGGCACATTAAACTGATATCACAGATAAGACAAAGAGAAGAGTAGAACCCACACCCAGAGAACAATTGAGTGTAAACACACACTGGAAAGTGATTTGAGCAAATCAATCCCCCCCCCTTTGGGCATGAGTCTTAATTGTTAAAGCTGTTAAATGTCGGCGTTATCATAATTTTTTTTTAAACCTAATTACGCTTTACAGTTGCCAAAAATGCTGCAGCAGCATGCAAGTCGTTAAACGAGAAAGATGTGCCTGCCGCAGAACAAATTTTGAAATCGTTTTTTCTTTTAGCAGATCCACCCAAGTGACTTTGACTTCAGCAAAACACAATTCCAGCTCGACTGAAATTGTTCGGACCAACAACTCAGCAACACCATCTGCTGTCCCTCTGAAAGTGAGCACTGAGAAACGGCCCTGTAATGCAAACCGCACCGCCCGTCAGGCGACGCAGGGTCTCACCCGCAGAGCCGCCACAGCAGCTTTCCCCTCCTCGCTTTCCTCGTCCAGCTCATCGTCGCTCCACTCCCACCCGCCGTCTTCCGTCTTGTGGAGACGGCCGCTTGAACCAGGCACGCGACGCACCTATGCAAGGCATTCAAAAAGGTCGCACTCAATACCGACTCATCAATCACCTCTGTGATTCTTTTCATTCATGCATCTCCCAGTATACCTAAGGCAGAAATCTGGGAAACTGGGACACACCCTGGGCAAGAAACACACCTTACCTGCCCTTAGCACCATGATGCAGCAATTTACAAAACCGTCTTCAGAAATTTGAGCAAATTCAGTGTGATTGTAACAGGTGTCAAACCTTTTTGGATCGATCTGATATTGTTGGACCTTTGTGTAGGAGCCTCTCGTGCAGGTAGTCTTTAGTCTGTATCGGACAGAAAAACGCGTCATTCAGAATCTATAAATACTCGTTTGGAAACGTGCAAAGGTCCCTTCGGTTTATTTTCTCAACAGTGATGCACAGCTCTCACCTTGGCTTTTGTGAAGAATTTGTGCTTCAGTAACTCAGCAGCGGTTGGCCTAGATAGCAAAGAGACACAAGGCTCTTCATTATATTCATTACACAACAGGAGTATCGGATGGAAAGCAAAAAGCAAAACAAAGACGATTGTAATCCGAGAAGCGACAAAGAGAAGAAAAGTCTGCGGCCGAACTGACCTTTTTTCAGGATCTTTCTGTAAACACAAAGAGATCATCTTCCTGAAAGACTTCCCGTACTTCTTCACCATTTCCTTATCCGTGATACCCGTCTCCAGACAGGGAGGGTCGTTCTGCAAAGTCAGCATCAGCACCTAGACACAGGCAAAAAATTTAGTTGAAAAAATAAAATTAAAAATCCCCCTCGGTTAGCAAAAAACATAGAAAATCTCTCTGAGCTGTCCGAAGTGACAAGTACATATGTAGCCTACTCCAAAATGTTCTAGAGAGTCTATTTAAGTCTGTCTATGAATCAATAACTAGAACAGCCTACATGACTCTCACTCTATGCGTCACATACACATTTACCTTCATCGGCGGGTATTTGTGATACGGTGCAGCCCCAGTGGCCAGTTCAATGGCTGTTATCCCAAAACTCCAGATGTCTGCTTTGAAGTCGTAGCCACGGACCTGCAGATCAAAATTAGAGCTGCGTGAGCACAGAACTCAAAGTCATTCTGTATTGTATCTCAGCTAAAGCGTTCCAGAGAGAAAACAGAAAGACAGAGGGAGATGAAAACTCGCACCTGCTCCATGACCTCCGGGGCCATCCAACACGGCGTCCCCACAAAGGTCTTTCGAACCTTGTTCCTCGTCATGTCTCCTCCGGCCGCTAAGAAGGCACTCACACCAAAGTCTGCGGTGTGTAATTGTAAATGTATGACAGGTTAAAGTCTGTACGGAATCCGTTATTCCATACTAGATTATTAAACATTTCAGAGTGTTATATTTCTTTTTGGTATCAGCAAACAAAGAGAAGAAAAACACAGTACCAGCAATTTGCACGGAGCCATCGTCTCCAAGAAGAATGTTTCCGGCCTTCAGATCCCTGTTCATGTAGAGAAGGGGGATTAAATCACAATAACTGCGCCGAAACACATATGACTCTACTCTACTTTTATACACAAAAAAATGTTAAAGCCGCACCTTTGATCCATTCCTTCTTAATCCTCCTGATTTCTGTTTGCACACTACACACTGAGTGCACACTGTGCACAAAGTACAAGAATGGCTTAAGCTGACCCCAACTGCTCCCGCCCCATCTTAACTGATTAGGTGTAAGTGAGTTAGTCACATCATCTGAGCTCAATCAGCAGCTGCTCTGTCTGTCAGCTGAGAAGCTGACAATGGCGCTCGGAAATGCATAAAAAAATACCAGCTTATCATATGACTATATTACATTTTTGACAAAAATATAGAAACTTTTATTTTTTTTTTTTAAGCGAACAGAAAGTCTGTAAATTTGAAACAATCACACTTGTCACACACAGAGGATACAGAGAGGCCTTTATTCTCAGCGGTGGTTCACAGTGTTCCTGGGAGGACCTTTTATGTAACACAAACCTCCTCAATTATGCATTTTCTCTGTATTAAATATTGAAAGAGTGCGGTCCAGTTCAAACCTCACACTCTTGTCACGCTGTCGTCAGACAGCAGTGCATTCTGGGGCGCACTAGCTCCCGGGTGACACGTCGTAACAGCTTACCGATGAATTTGCCCGTTTTTGTGAAGGTACTCCAGCCCCTCCAAGACTTCTTTCAGGATGGAAGCGATGCTGGCCTCGTCTAACACTCCGGTTTTGTGCTCGCCGCGAGAGATGATATGTTTGATGATGTCCAACACAGAGCCTGAGAGAGAGGCAGACGCTTGAATCAAGACATGCCGATAGTGGATGGACCTCCTAAACCTCTGAAGGCACGCACCCAAACTTACACACGAGGTGCTGTTGTGAAAGGAGGTGATGCTTTTAATGTTGCTGTCTTTTGTCTGTCTCTGAATAGACTGTTTAATTATCAGAACTCCTTGCAGGTAGACAAAAAAAAAAAAAAAAAGGCAGACACTTCTCCCAGAGCACAGAAAACAGCAAGTTACCAATTCAATAAATTCAAACGTGAAGTTAGATTCATCAAAATTACAGAGCTGAAAGAGCAACAATAGAGCAATAACATGTAGCTCAATTTAACTGGTCTTCCAAAAGCCTTCTTGAGATAAAAGAAGGCAGACATGACAAAGAAAATTAAGACTTAGCCAAGAGCAAGGCAATTAAGAACCATGTATCCTTAGTATTACAGCACTTACCACCACTTAGCAGCCTCATCACCAACCACAGTTCATCCTTCACCACAAAGGAGGTATAATAAGACACAATGTTTGGATGGTGGCACTGGCTCATAGCCTGAATCTCTTTCTGCACACAGAAGGGAACAATGTGCAGGAAATGGTCACTCATTGAGCAGAAAAAGTGTCACACCAAGCCAAATACTGACTCAATTTTTGTATATCAAACATTCAGGGATAAAGCAAATCCCAGTCACTAGATTTAACCTTTTATCTATTATCTATTAAGAACTTACTGCAAGTGTGGCTTAAATGAAACCATCTAATTTCTGCCATCTTTGCCATTACTTCCCTCCAAGTCAAAAACTCTCTGTTAAAACAGCTCCAATCTGAACCAGGTGTACACACTTCATAAACCAAGAGCAGACAAGAAACAGTGGAGTAACCGTCATAACTGAGCCACAATTCAAAGACATTTGTAATGTAAAAACACAGATGTCGGTGGATTCAGGACTTTGGTGCGTCAAATAAGCTGTTGTAGGGTGAAAGCCTTGGAAGACGGGGCATTCAATGTTCACGTCAGATAGCATACTTTGTAATGCTGGTATTTGGCACTGCTTGAAACGCAGTCTAAGCCTATGATGAGAAGGAAATTAATGACGCAGAACAAAGTGATCTCTGACGCTCTGCTTTAATATGCTATGCACAGCTCAACAAACTTAAATACAAGGTCAGGAGTACTTCTAAAGCCCCTTTAAAGTCTCTGATTGTATTACCACTCATAGCAATGCAATAATTGAAGGAGTTTGATTCACCTCAGACAATTGTTCTGATTAACTACAAAATGTTTTTTCTTTTTTTTTTTAAAGACACTGCACTTAAAGGGGTAAGAACATTGCACAATGTAAGAAACCTGCACGTTCCATGTACAAAATATGATCCCCGTAAAAAGTTGCTGCGACTCTCTGTTGCACCCACTGGACACTGCTCTGACAGATGAAATATTGGCTTTAATGGCACATCTAACAGTGATAACACGTGTCGTAAACCGGCATTAATCACACCAAGTGTGTCATGACTAAGTACGGAAATAATGAGACAATGTGAAGAATACTTTAGTGCTAATAATAAAAAGAAGAACAAGCACTTGTACTGAAACATTTGACCTGTTCAGATATACCTACACAGAACTATTTGCTGTATTCATTGCACTGAGCTCTAGTATTTAGCAGTTGTTGTGGGATTGTGTTTTTGATCTGTCCTTGACTGATATGACCCCACCAATCCACACCACTCCCAGCTCTCACACACACACACACACACACACACACAGAAATCAGCCCAATGTTCGCAATTGTTTCTTACCAGTAGTTCATCCATGCTAGTTTGACATTTTTCCAAGTTGATGCGTTTGATGGCCACCTTCTCATTTCTCGGCTTGCAGAAAGCTGCCTGGACAACTGCAGTGGCTCCACTGCCTGGTTATATCATTAGCAATAAAAAGAACCATTAGTCAGAATATGACAACTCAATTAGTCAACTTCAAGTACGTTTTAGTACAGAAAAGTGGGTGAAACAGATGAAATTTACAAGTCCATCCACAATTTAATCAAATTAATGCAGTTGACGTTGACTAAAACATGTTTTTCCCCGTCATAAGTCACGTTATCTGGATTTGACTTGAGGGTGGCTTTCTACAAGTTGTATCATACTTTTAGCAAAGAGCAACCTCTCTTTAACAGCGATTCTTTACGTATTGCCGGTTAAATTGCTTCAGCTAGCCATCTAGCTTCATGGTGCTTGGCTAATGGACACTCTCACTTTAGTTTTCCAACTAGCAAGAACAGTTGGCCTTGCAAGAGGGAAACTACCGGGCTGCTGACTATACTGTAGTGCGGCTACGGGTTGTGACTTGACTTCGGTTAGGTCCAGACATGTAATGCTAACAGGCTACTAGCAGTCGGCAGCCAACACAGCACTACTGGCAGGGGAGGCTAAGATGCTAACATTAGCAAGCTAAGCTACTCACCTATCACCTCGTTGAGTTCATAGTCGTCCCTGTCGATTGTCCAGGACTGAGAAGACTGGTCGTCTGCCATGGCCGTTTCTCAAACGATGTGAGCAATGCTTCTTGGCAAAAAAAAGAGACGCAGTCTGAAATGTGAGATTACTCCATTCGGGTCCGATGAAGCTGGCTGCTACTGCTGCTGTTCCGCTGACAACTCCTGCCACCCCTGTCAACACAACTTCACGCGCGACTGACGCAGCCTATTACGTACAGAATGAGGAGGAGGAACCAAGATGTCGCCATCTTCAATGTAGCAAATGTCAAAGGTATCATTTGGAAAGCAGAACAACGTGCAGGGATGGGATCTAGAGCAATTAGAAACGGTTAATCTACAATGATTTTTTTTTAATTGTTGAAGTAGTACCGCTATTGCATTCACACTTCTAAAATGTTTCCATCAAGCCCAGCAGGGGGCGCTAATGTCTCTGCGACGCGTGCACCATGAGCTTTGTATTTAAATAAGGTGCTGTCCAGGGCTTAATTTGAGGGGGAGCAAGCCGGAGCGCGCTCCGGAACCTCTGACGTTGGCTCCGCCAGCTATTTATAGCCGTCATCCGCGATCCGCCACCTCTCTTGACAAACAATCTTTATTTAAAAAAAATAATGAAATATTTAAACAAATAAATTAAAGTTTGTTTAGTGTCTAAAGCCCAATTCGCACGGGATAAGTATTACCTATGGATCACTGGTAATTCGCAACTACACCCGCACCTCTGTCATTTTTTGTGGCGCATTCGGAAGGGACAAGCAAAAGTCTGTAATTTACTGAAATCACAGACATCATGAGCGGATATTCCGTAATTGTCGTAACTTCCTGTTTTGCCCCGTTGTACCTGGTTGTACACATAGGTTGAACACACAGGTGTGCGTTCAGACGGGACTTAAATTACCACAGAACGTCTGTGTATCGCCGAAATACAGTAGGTAATTCGCGGTGGAATTATTACCCCACAAATCACGGACATGGCGCATTCGCACAGGACTAAGAACTCAGACATTCTCCGCAATTATTCCGAATTACGGGGGGTCCATAGGTAATACTTATCCCGTGCGAATTGGGCTAATGTCTGGTTTTGATATGCGTCTTGTTGGTGATTTCTGTCATGAAACAAGATACTGAAAATATCTATATTGCGGAAAAGGAGGGTGCACACTTCCGTTCTATTGGACAGTTAGCCAGAGAGCTTGTAAAGCGGCGCTGGATTTGATGTGACTATCGTTATTAGGCCTACAATACATGCCCAGATTATTTTCGGTGTGGCGCACAGGGTTGCTCGAAAGCGCCCCCCGCACGCTTTTTTTTCACACCGGAGCCACTCTTCCTCTGCGCTCCGGGACCTCCCACTTTACAAATTAAGCACTGGTGCTGTCATATATGTCTTAAACAAAACACGAGGGTTCAAAGTTATTACAGGATACTTTCTGGTTTGAAGTGTTACCCTAAAGAGGTTACAGTTCCCCACGCATTAAAGAAAAGCTGAAGAAGCTGAAATAAAGACGCATGTTTCCATTTCTTTTGCTCATTATACTTGGATACAGTAAAACCAAACATGTCATAAAATGCCCAGCAACTGCAGCTAGAGTGCTATTTCTAGCTGGTTGGGGTAGCACTTATTTTAGCAATTTATGTGATGCATAATCCATAATGCAATATACAAAACTCAAGATTAGCATGTAAAATTCTGACCTGGATCAAATGACTAAAGGTGTTCAATAAAGGGAGTGGAGTAAAAAAAGGAAATCTCTTGGATATAATGGAACAGAAGTAAGAGTGACATCCAGATAAAGTAAAAGTGCTTTAAATGTGCACATACGTACATTGTTTTGTGAAGTTATTTTCCAAAAATCAATAAAGTACGGGACTCTAAACTTGCTGTAGACCGACCTTAAGACAACCCACTGTAGATTTATGTTAATCAGTGGGCTGCTTTTCAATGTCTATGTTAAAAATTGATGTCTGGTGTTAACACTCTTTCTAAGATGTTTTATGAAAACCAGATGGAGATTCCAGTGTGCTAAAAACTACACATACCTAAGGATGAACAATTCAAGTGAACTGACTGAAGATTTTGTTTTGCAGGTAAGACCTCGGGCGCTTGTTTGGAAAGTGTATCTTTCTTTCAGTTTCTGCATGTGTGCTTTGGAAACACCAGCAATCTTATGATCTGTTTCTGTGAGATTCCGGATGTCTGAGCAAAAAAAAAAAAAAAAAAACACAGCTATGGATGGCATCAGTGGTATTTGAGGGAACAGCTGGGCCTGTTGTTGCTTGTTTTACAAGCCCAGACTCAAAGCAAATACAGACTTCACTCACACAAAAGAAGTCTCTTAAAACTTCTGCCTCCAGAGTTTTAAATTGAGGCTGAGGTCTCTCACGCTCAACCGATTGAAAGAGTTGCTTTAGTCAGTTCCATTTGTGCTATAAAAATGCATTTTTACCACTTGTGTGTTTAGGAAATGTAAGATAGAGAATGCTGCACTCAGAGTTCTTGCATGAACCCTGTCGATTTATTTCGGTAAAGGGGGGTGCTCTGCGCTTTACCCGCAGCTTTCCCTCTGGTGTTGCATTAAAGCTCACTCATCCTGATGCTGACAGTGCGCAGAGGGTAAGCCAGGCCTGAAAGGGAACTGCTGAGGGTCACAGGAGCCCCATCGCACCAGTGACTGCAGTGCTATTATCCTGCAAAGGCAGAGCTGGACATGAAAAGGAAAGTAGAGACTTCATCTGCCCCATTCAATATCACCAATATCCTCAAGCTCAATGTCAACTATGTGGGCTGGAAATGAGCCATCTGTGGCATTCAGGCCTTCTGATCATGTTTGTCTTGTGTTCAAAGGATGCAACAGGTGTACCCACGAAACTGTTTTGTTTGCCAACTGCTTCAACAGAAGCATGTTTGAATTTTGATTTTTCACCTTATACAGTGTCTCCAGGGCTGTAGGTTTTTCTCAGGTGAGCAGCCCCTCCCAGTTTACGCACACAAGTTTCTTTTTAGTGTATAACTAAGAGTGTTTTCACACAACAGGATCACGACAGCACTGTGAGCTGTTTTTTCCCCCTGGAGGTGGACAAAAGACAGGCCAAATAATGATGCAGTGTACTTTACAATGGTGGCAACAAGGTCATCTTAACCAAGCCACTGCACGATGGCAAAAGCAGGCGTAAAGGTGTAGCCAACCCCTTTGTGACATCAGCAGCGCATTGGATGACAGGCTCGTCAAACCGGTGTGGAAGCCCTGGGGCGCGCCTGCGTTCAGATTGCCAGCATAAACCCACCTGTGTGCTGTGTCGTCCTCATTCTCCATTCAACAGCCCCCAAAGCTGCTTTTATTTCTGAACTGCACTCATGGAAACAAGGAGCAGCTTCACATGAAAGGTTGGTTGAAGTGGTAAAAAGACCAAAAAAACTAAAACGGACCTGGAAAGAAGAAATAGAAACAAGAAGAAATGGAAACGAATGGGATCGAAAGGAAAACGACTGGTGAGATCATTTTGATTTTTGTGTTCAATTGTGCGAATTAAAGTGCGTTTAGCATCTCTTGGGTGGCGCTACTTCCAGAACTGTCTTAACAGCGGGTAACCTTGGATCAAGGCACGTGAACACAATCTGAGAGGCTTTTAATATTATTTATTTTAATAATAATTCAAAAGAATGTTTTTAAAAAAAACTCCAGCCACCCACTTCATTCTACTTATCGCGGATATTTTGGCTGCTGAAGGAAACTAAATGGGCAACTACGGTCACCTGCGTTCATTTGTTAAAATTAGACTCTGCAGAAAGGTGTGGCCCCTTCCATCCACTTTGGTTTCACCTTGTTGCAGTCGTGTTGCAAACACAAGCAAGCGTTGCCAAACCAAAACATGGCTTGGTGTCTGGTTAAACACACAACGCCTGTGTCGCAAGGGCTGCTACGGAGAGACGGTAAATGAACCACTATTTCCGTGGGTTTCGTGATCTTTCACCGTAGACCCGCAGTCTTTTAAGAATAACGACTTTAATAACCTTAGTTGCTCTGAGTTAAATCAGAGCACTGGGAAGTACCGCCGCGACACCGGTAGATGGCGCCATAAAGTCAAGAATTCTCGAAGATTTACCATATTGAGGCTGTTTAAGCATTACAATTATTGATTGAAAGCACATTATTTGATAAGTTGCAGCGTTGTTTAAACTATACTCTGCTTATTTTTTATTTGTGGTAATTTTAAATTGAAAAAAAAAATTAAGGCAAAATTTCGTTTTGACACTTATTGGCCAGCCAGTAATGTAAGCTATTTGGAGTTTTGTAGCTTTACTATCTCCTGCCTAATGTTTTAAGGTATCTTTATTTATTTATTTTTTAAGTTAAATCTGGCTCCCTTTTTTTTTTTTTTTTTTTTTTTTTTTTTCCCCTAAATATACAATTGTCCTTAAAACATAGGCTACAGTTAGCATAAGCCGGACTGGAGTTTAAAGTCACCGGCTTTTGGGCAGCGGCCGAAATGAAAAAGGTGAAGTGGGAGTCAGCCTGGCTATCAGCTGACCGTTTCAAGGAAGTCCTGACAGAGATGAAGTCAACTTTAGGGTTGGTACACGCCCTTCGAACACACACTGCTCTGCCGATGCCTCGTGAATTCAGTCTGGAAGCGTTTCAGCACCCGGGAGCACCATGTCATGCATACGAAAACAACCTGAACTCAGCAAAACTGAGGAATTACGCCGCCATGCCAGAAGCCAGAAGGTGATACAAATGAACGTAAAGCTTCTAGGTAGGCTGCTCTGCAGTTATCTGACCGACAATCCTGAAGCAGATGGCACTGAAAAGTTGTCCAGGGCCAGGCCATACTGCTTCAATTTCAGTTTATGATGTCAGCTTATTTGTAAAGTCGTGTAATGCCATGGAAATGAAACGTTGCTGGGTTTTGATCATTCACTCTTTTAACTGAGTTTTCTGAATTTGAGATCATTACGGTGAGGTGGAGGCAGCAGAAATGGGCTGATGGTTTCAATTAACTGTGGCATGTAGTTGGTGTAAAATGGGAGTCAGCTCAGTAGGTTGGGATAATGTCTCCAGTTTTGGCTCGGGTTGAATTTTTTTTTTCCCCCTCTTTTCCCCTGTTTTTTACAGGCATGGAGGGCGATCCGGACCTCCAGTTCCTCTTTCAAGGGGGAGACCTCCTCAAGGTAAAGTCCGCGTCCTGGAAGAAGACTCGCTTTTTCAAACTCCAAGAGGACTGCAAGACCATGTGGCGCGAATCCAAGAAAACCTTCAAATCGGAGGAGACCTGTGAGTGTCTTCCCAACATCCCACCTAAACCTCTGGCACATCAGTCTGGTCAAGCTCCACGCCCCGCCTTTGCTTTTTTTGCCTATTACTTTTCCTTAATCATTAGAACTTTGCAACGCGCTGACGCACCTTAAATAGCCTGATAACTCTTGGGGTTGGCTGGATTTTTCCCACATGGATTATAAAAGTGGAAGACTAATGACAAACTTCTGTCTGAGCGTCCTTGGTATTATCAGACACAACTGGGCTGCTCATGATAAGGGTGATAAGGTTTAAGGGTGTGCTCGTGGAGATAGTGTTTTTATTTTATTTTTATATATATATATATATATTTACAGTGAGTGAGGAGAAGTTTAAATGGCTGTTGTTGTATTTTCCACTTTAATTACATCCATAAATTGTTGTCATGTGCTCTCAGGTTGGTAAGTGCAGTGTGGTGACGTCTTTATTGATGTTGCCTTGTGAACTAAGCTGCAACTCTGCACCTCCAGCAACAAGCTCATGTTTACCAAGCAGGCTGGGCAGTGATGCCCTCGGACACTAACAGCAGGCTCTTTTTTTTTTTTTTTTTTTTAAGCAGAAACACTTTGTCGTTTCTGTGTTAGCACCCTTGTTTTCTGAGCAGTTAGCACATGGTAATGTGGTATAAAATGCCAAATGGATAATGTTAAAAAAAACAATTTGGCGCTTTTCTCCTGTCCTTAGTTCCAATAGATGACATCTCAGCGGTGCGGATAGGCCGTCAGTCGGAGGGCCTGAGGAAGAACACGGAGGAGCAGGTGGAGGGCCGCTGCTTCTCCATCGTGTTTAAGGGTCACCGCAAGAACCTGGATCTCATCGCCAGCTCAGAGGAGGAGGCCAGGCGGTGGGTGAGCAGCCTGGAGAAACTGAGGTCCAACATGAAAAACCTGAACCGCCAGCAGACCACAGAGCAGTATCCTTACATGGTGGTGGACGTCATACCCTGAACCCGATTCCCCGTGACCTCCCTGAATTACCGATTTACACTAGCAACTGTTGGTGAATGCTCCTATAAGTCTTAAGAGAGCTTAATCTTTTTTTCCCCCTCAAATAAAGTAAGCACGTAAATAACAGTCCCAAGCACGTAGAAGGTTGTCAGATCTTCTCCTTACATCACCTGCTTCCCAGCTGGATCTTCAGCTGCCTGAGGAAAGCGGACAAGAACAAAGATGATAAGCTGAGTCCGTCTGAGGTCAAGAACTTCCTGCGTCTGGTTAACATCGCGATGGATGATGACTACGCTGAAATGCTCTTCGAGGTGATGCAGATGTGTAGATGATCTCCAGAGCTTTGAAACCGTGTTTTCTTGTGATGATTTAAAACCCTAAATCTTTTCGGACTCAATCAAATGTGGGCCGATGAGGAAATGATTCTTAGAATTGAAGGCCAAATGTTTGGCTAATTGAATTGATTTAAGTTGAACTCCTCAAAAGGAGCTCAAAGCCGTTTGCCACCCAATTTGGCTTCACACACAAGCTCTACATGCGATGTATCTCCGGATGGCCGACAGTTCTTGTGATTCGACTGATGCAAAGTGTTGCATGATAAAGTGACCACGGCGGGTACACATCAGCTCCAGCAAGAATCAAAACTAAAAAAAATCCTAAAATGGAGGCAGCTCTCTTATAAAGCCAGCAGGTAATCCATTGACTTGTCGTCATTGACAACTGTCTGAATAAACCGCCTCAGAAATAAAAAGTTTCTTCAAAAATATTCCCTCAGGTGTATGCTGCATGAGCGTGTAGGCGGCGGCTAAGCCTGATCCTCTCTCTCCGGGCTCGCTGGCAGACATTCTTGAAGCCAACATCCTTTGCTTTTTGCCAACACCTCACATGGCCTGTAGCAGCTCCCCTGTCTTGTCCACTGGCTTGAAGAGTTTTTGTAGAGCACCTTTAGGTTCGGGCATCAGGATGAGGTCACACTGTGTGTACTCTGTTTATATAGAATTCAGATAGACCTATCTTTTTTTTTCTAAACTCTGTCCCAGTAACATAAAGGAGATTCTGACTGCTTTCAAAAGAGGCCAAAGTGCAGCCTTTACTCCGTGTTCTTCTGGAACAGTTCCCAATTTACACATGGAGGGGCATTTTAGCCTAATTTTCAACTGTGGCACGATGGAAACACTTTTTTTTTTATTATTTATTTATTTTATTTTTTTTATATGCATGTTCTGTTCGATAGGTCGTACATAAGGATCTGTTATTCAGATAGCTTCTTGTAAGCCCATTTGGTCTTCAGTTTGGACTAACCTTTGTGTTCTACAACACAGCAATGTGACAAATCCAAGTCCGGGTACCTGTCTGGAGAAGAGATCGAACATTTCTACGAGCTGCTGACCCATCGAGAGGAAATTGACGTCATCTACGGGGAGTACGCCAAAACCACAGGCTTCATGAGCACCGAAAACCTGGTGGACTTCCTGCTGAAGGAGCAGAGGGAGAAAGTCACTCTGGCCGACGCACAAAAAGTCATCGAGAAGTACGAGCCAGACGAGCACGGTCGGTACCTTATCAGGAGTGACACAGTTTTACTGGAGGCTATTACCCCAGAGTGGGCGTTAGGCTGTGAACATGACTGATTGACCGTGGTTAGTCGTGATTACTTGGACGTGCTCTGGTCCTCAGTCCTGGATGTTTCACCACTCTAATGTTTCTGACTAATTTTTCCTGTGAAAGCTGAAGCGGGAAGTAAAATCAGCAGGGCCGTGATACCTTGGATGTGTCCTATTCTATTCAGTGAATGATCATTTACAAGAATAGTTGAATTTGTTTTTGTTGTTGTTTTGACTTCCAGTATTGAGGTACAAGTCTTCAGTGGCTATTTTCAACACTGACACAGAACTATTTGCTTTTTTTTGGAGGCGGGGCACCGAAGTCAAAACTGAACGGGCTTCAAAACACAGCAATAAGTGGAGCTGGGTCAAGTATTATCTTCTGTTTTGTGAGCAAACGGGTGTAAAGAGCTTCTCTTATCTCTTTATCCATTGTGAGCTTTGCAGCATAAATCAACACGAACAGGAACTCCATGTTAATGAACCAAAGGGAGCTCGGGTTGTTGCTCTGTAAACTGGACATAGATTGGTCGTCTGTACTATGGGGGCAAGTGTAGACGAAGCCAAAACTCCTAATGTGATTTTTCAGCAGGTTAATTACGACTGTAACACAGTGATTATTTGGTTGTGTAGTACTGTGCAAAAGTCTTGAGTAGGGATGTTAACCGATGACCGTATGACCGATGGTTGACCGAATCAACGTCGTCCGGTTAGAATTTTTCTGCCGTCGGTTTAAAAAAAAAAAAAAAAAACTCACTATATCTTTAGAAATGTTTTGTGAGCATGAGCCATCCCACGATGGAAGAACAACCGCAGCAGAGCTCACGTAGCGCCCTCAGAGGTCCTCTCACACCAGCTGAGTCGCTTTTTTAAAATTTATTATTTTTTTTTTATCAAAAGGAACCCATGAAATGGCTGCAGTGATTTATTGAAACTTGTACAAACATATATGAGTTTCACAATATTAACAAGCTTGAAATTGATATTTGGTCTGAGCGCCTTTATTCTCCAACTCAGCCTGAACCCTCTTAAACAAGCTTTCTGTCATTTCTTTAAGTTTTCTTCAGGAACAGTTCTCCAGGCTCCTTGAAGAACATCCCAAAGCTCTTCTTTGGATGTTGGCTGCCTTTTGTTCCGTTCTCTGTCAACATGATCCCACACTGCTTCAGTAATGTTGAGGTCTGGGCTCTGGGGAGGATTCATCCCTCCATAAGACCTGTTGCTACTATTCATTTTTTTTAAGTCATTGCACAACATGTTGCGATACATTTTTGGCTAATATCTCTTTGCAAATCACCTTGTTGTTGCAAACTGTATTAAATGTTTTTAATATTTAGTTGTCATCAATTCTTATAGATGACACTAAAGAAATGGGAACAAATAAAGCGTCTGTGTGACCGGTTGCCGATAACAAAGTGCCTCAAGATACAAATTGAAATCGGTTCTCTGATAAGTTGCCTGCTGTCTTTACACAACACTGGCTCACCCCTTGAGTGAGGCTCTTTTTTATGCTTGGATGATTCGTAGGTTGGTGTCGGGAGGCTTGACCAGCAAAAGAAAGAAACCTTTTGAAAGACTTTAGTAAAGCCTGGAGAACCACTTAAAAAAAATAAAAAGGTTTACAAGAAATTCAGGCTCCTCTTTAAAGAAATGAGTGTGGTGGCTCAGGACTTAAGCACAGCGCTGTACACATACCACAGTGGTGTTACAACACGTCTACTGTGACTCATTCTTAATTAAGGGGGAAAGGGAGCCAAAAATGATTTAATCATGTGCAGTCTTTTCACTGGGGATGCTTCATCCTGGACTCCAGTAGTGATGACCTCATGAATACTCGCAGGAAGACGTCTAACTGCAAGATTCAAACACTTTATGAATGGATAAATGAATGAACTCCACTCACCCATTCTGCTTTGTTTTGTTTTTTTTTTTTGCGTCATTTCAGTCAAGGCGAAGAAGCTGCTGTCCAAAGATGGCTTCCTCATGTATCTGCATCACCCGGAGGCTATGATTCTCAATCCAGAACACAAGGAGGTGTACCAGGATATGTACCAGCCCCTCAACCACTACTTCATCTCCTCCTCACACAACACCTACCTCATGGAGGATCAGCTCAAAGGGCCCAGCAGCACAGAGGCTTATGTCAGGTGACAAATTCAAGCCCCCCCCCCCCCTTTGACGTGTTGAACACTTTCTGCTGCCACAACTGTGGCGTACTGATTAAAATCCCTGCAGTCTGCAGATATTTATCTGGTCTTTCGTCAGCACTTTTTGGCTTGGTGTTTGTTAAATAATGCCTCTGCTGTGGGTCACGTGTCGTTCATCTGAAGTTGCAGATTTGCAGTACGATGTATTGTTCACTGATGGCGGACGTCACTCTCTTAGGGCTCTGCTGAAGGGCTGTCGCTGCGTGGAGCTGGACTGCTGGGATGGATCGGACAACGAGCCGGTGATCTACCACGGTTACACTCTCACCTCGAAGATCCTCTTCAGAGATGCAATCAAAGCCATCAAGGAGTATGCCTTTAAGGTACGTTTAGCATTACAAACACCAGGTAGTGTCCTGTGTATCATCGAAAAAAAAACTTCCAATAACACGTTTCTGTTATGTTTTGTTTTATTTCTTTTTTTTTTTTTTTCCCCAACCCCCCCAGACATCTGATTACCCAATTATCCTCTCCTTGGAGAACCACTGCAGTGTGGAGCAGCAGTCAGTCATGGCCCACCACATGAGCTCCATCCTGGGGAGTGCACTCGTCACATCTCCCCTGTGCGACGGCATGCCCACAGACTTCCCATCTCCTGAGGTTGGTATCCACCCCTGCTTGGATGCTTGTCAAGGTTGAAAACTGTGATGGAAAATGGGAGATTTTATCATTCGGAGTGTTACAGTGGTGTGTGTGTGTGTGTGTGTGTGTGTGTGTGTGTGTGGACTCCTTCCTCTAGGAACTGAAAGGGAAGTTTGTGATCAAAGGGAAGCGATTAAACAAACTGGAGGCCGTCTTTGCTGATGAGGCAGCAGCAGCTGAGGACACCGACGTGACGGAGGAGGAAGAGTCGGATGACGACAACGATGAAGATGAGCAAAAGGAGAAGAAGAGCAAGGTAGGTGTGGCATGGGCGGTGTGCGTTTTATGGATTAACACATTAGCAGACGTCTCATTTCTCATGTTTAACAGAAAAAGCTGAATTTGGCCAAAGAGCTGTCCAACATGGTGATCTACTGCAAGAGCGTCCACTTCCACGGCTTTGAGGACGCCAGGAAAAACCTGAGCTTCTACGAGATGTCGTCTTTCAAGGAGGGAAAAGCCATGAAGCTGGCAGAAGAGTCGGGTGAGGAAACGTGCCAGACTCAACGTTTAAGTTAACTGCGCATACTCGAGTACTCAATCAGAAACTATCATTTGGTCTCTAAATTACTGTTTTTTGTTGTTGTTTTTTCCTCTGCAGCGAATGCCTACATCCACCACAATGTGGACAAACTGAGCCGCATTTATCCTGCAGGCTCAAGGACCAACTCGTCAAACTACAACCCGGTGCCCCTGTGGAACGCCGGTTGCCAAATGGGTACAAAAAGCTGACCCAGTCGTAATGGAAGATTGGCTGTTTTTATGTAATCCGTCACATTCCCTTCATTCTCTTTTGCTGCTTTTTCAGTGGCCTTGAACTTCCAGACAAACTGCACAGACATGGATGTGAACCAGGGCAAGTTTCTGGTCAACGGCAAGAGCGGCTACGTCCTCAAACCGGCCTTCATGAGAGAAAGGGCCACGGAGTTTGACCCCATTACCCTGACCCGGGGTGACTGGCTGAGGCACAAGACGCTGCATGTGATGGTGAGGTTACCGACGTGAGGACGCATTCTGTTTGCAGCAGCTCGCAGTGACAGTATTTGTCCATCTGTCACCAGATTGTATCAGGCCAGCAGCTCCCCAAAGTCAACAAGAAGAAATCCTCCATCGTGGACCCGCTGGTCAAAGTGGAAATCTATGGAGTGCCGGCTGATGTTGCAGAGAAAGAGACCGGATCCGTTGATAACAACGGTACCTTTTTGTTTTAAGCTCTGTAAATATTCAGAGTTACTGTGAGCTGTTTAGACCGTTTATCTAAAATCGTGAAAAATAATCATTACTACAGATCTTAACGCACATCAGTCGTGACTTCAGAGCAAAATGACTGATGAGTCAGTCGTGTGACTGTTGCTTGTTGTGGACGTTAACACATAAAGCCCAAAGCTGCACAGACAGTGTAGCCTTGCCCTCTGGGATTTGTCAGAATTCATTCAGTAAAAATGTAAAACAAGTAAAATCTGTTTTTATAAAGTCGCCTAAAAACTCCTGAAATGAATGACGCAGAAATTGAGAAATGCATCATGCGACCGATGGCCTATTTCTGTTTCTCTCTTTAAGGTTTTAACCCCTCCTGGAATGTGAACTTCCACTTTGATGTGTATGTGCCAGAACTGGCACTGGTCCGTTTCACCGTGGAGGACCATGACTCCATATCTGACAACGAGTTTGTTGGACAGTACACGCTTCCTTTCAACAGCCTACAAATGGGTGAGTTTGCATAACCAGCAGTGGATATTTACTAAGTTTTCAGGCTTTTTTTTTTTTTTTTTCTCCCACTATAACCCAATGATGTGTAAAACCACTGATAGTCCATTGTTGTCACACTTCATAAATGAACAGCGACTGGGACTATCCCGTCTTTGGTGAAGCATACAGATCTCAATTCAGAGGCTGCACAAAGAGCTCGTCTTATTCCTCCTTTTCCGATCGCTGACAACAGCCATTTTGTTCTCCCGTACAGGATACAGACACGTGCCGCTGCTCAATAAGAACGGCGACCTTCTCCCCTCGGCTGGACTCTTCGTACACATCATGGTTGTCGACGCTGAATGAGACGTCACGGGCCCTCTCCAGGACACTAGGACCTCCTTCCCAGAGCCATGTTTTAGCTGATCTATATTATTTTTTTTATTTCCGACATACTTTTAGCTCACAATTAACTTATTGGCTTAATTCCAGTGGCCTGAAAAGCTACTGCAAAATTCAGCTGAAGACCGCATTCTTGTGATGGGACGGCATCGCCATTTATTACATCAGACTGTCTCACAGGCCGTGTTCAGTTTGCAAGGGTCATTGAATTTTTTAGGTTGTTCCAAATTTTGTTTTTTAGTTAGATTAGTGTTTGTTCAAATCCTCTTATTCAAATGAATATTTTATGAAATCCAGACAATCGTAAGCCGATATGAATCAATGTTGTTCATTAGTCATTTTAGTGAGGTTTTTTTTGGGGGGGGCGGGGGCGGGTTTCCTCGGTCATGTAACATACTTTTTGTAAATCTCTAGAAAGACACTAAAAGTGCTAAAACACCAACAACCTTTTTCTCAGTGTCGTTTATTTTTTGCTGTCCCAGCACTTTGCAAAACTACCACATATTTGGTGATGTATGGCCGTCTGACAACAATTCTTGCGTCCTGCACGAGAAGGAAGCCCGACTGAGGCTAAGCAACCGCTTCTGGAGACTCCGATCATTTCCAAGTGAACTTTGAACGAACACACCCTTGGTACATAGTCACTAAAAAAGAAAAACAATGGTCCAGGATGGGATATACGGTAGCAATCAAAAGTGTGGGCGCCCCAGGTTTAAATTTCTGTCCAGAGGCTTCAAGAAATTATCTCAAATGGCATAAAAGCTAAAGATCAAACATTCTTAAATTAATTATTATTTTTTTTTTTAGCAAGATTGTTTGTACCGTGCAGTTTTAGAGTGGAAAGAAAAGGAGCACCACGCAAGGTTGATGGAAAGACCACCTAATAAAATGTTAATCAGGGGGATTGTGTCGCAGCCAAAGACCAGGGGAACGTTTCACTTTGATCAGCGGCCCATTAAAAGGAAATCTGAAAACACGATGGCGTAATGTCTCCGTGACCTATACATCTGTGACCTATACATCGGCATAAAGGTCATAAATGCACCTAAAAATCCACAGCAGACTACCTCGAGCTTTAGGTTTTTGTTTTGGCTCTCCGATGTAAACATCCTCAAACTGGCACGTGGACCTGAAAAAGATCTTAAAGAACGACGAGCCGCCTGCTGTAAAAACTGACAAATTTCCACAAGAGGACTCGTCGCTGGCAACAGCAAATGTTTACAAGTCATGTGACTTTTCAAAGGGGACTGTAGGTACTTCCCAAAATTGCTTTCAGCCCAGTTCATTAAACTACAAAATATGCAAAAATTTTGGAAAAACATTGAGGGTGTGTCATGAATTTCTGAAAATCAGGCAGTTTTAGTTGAGCTCACAGTAACACTGAGGCAGACTTTTCCACAGGACAAATGGTCATTATCATACATTGTGCTTACATGGCACCAGTTTGTTATGTTACTCAACACTACATGTAAAATGAAAAAAAAAAAAAAGATATTTGCTTTGAACGAACACCCAATAGCTGTTAGATAAAAAAAAAAATTAAAAAAAACTGGCTGCTCACCACCACTAACCCACTTATGCTGAACAGAGACGAAAGTAAAAGACAAGCAACATTCCATGAGAAAATGTGCTTTATTGTGACACGTGGAGGGAATTTAAGGGCAAAAATAAATCCATCTGAATGTAAAATATCCTTAACAAAATATGATTGAGTCTCATGACTTTTGGACTGAACACACGACATCAAGTAGAGAGACAGAAACCTCAACCACCCGTCTGAAGTGATGATCTTTGGCCTCAAATAATGTACCGAAAAAACAAGACATGACTAAATAGTTTCAATGACGCCTTTATTAAGGAAAGAAAGAAAAACTGATGCTCAGGATGACAAAGCTCTGCCAACACATAACAAAAACTGACACTTGGAAAAAAAGACAAAAAGTGAAGAACCTGACCCAAACAGCACAGTGACTTAAACTTAAGTGTTTTAGAACTTTGGTGTTAACCTAATACAAAATGCTCAATGTGTGATTATGAGTGAGGTGATACAATGAAAAACTGAAAGGAAGCAGAACACAAACACACACTCGTCCCCTGATTGGAAACCCGAGACCTGACAGAGTTCTTACAAAAAAAAAAAAAGGTAAGAGGGGGCAAAACAGATCTGAGAGAAAAGAACAGAAAACTACATAAAATGGGTAATATACAGACTTTCAAACCAAATACTGACAAGATGTAGGTAGAAAAATATCACGATGATACAAACAACATTTTCAGAGAAAGGTAATCATTGAGAGTCGACCGGATGCTTCGTATTAAAGGACATTGCACTGAAACCATCCCGAGCTGAACACTCCCTGCCAACACAAACACGCTTCTGCTGAAGACCCAAAGATGTTCCGATACTTTCATCTGACCGATGGAGCAGCAGCCTTTAAACCAACAACAAAGAAAAATCAAGAGAAAATGGTGAAGTAGTGTAGTTTTAGAACACTATGACTAAAACAAAGCAACGATAGTTTGCTGAGGGCATGCGGCGTTAACCACAGATGATCTACATATGTGGCCGAGCCGTTTTCACACTCCATTAAGAAAACAAAGAGACGATGGCATGCCTGTAAATGTTAGCTCGGAGTTAAAAGGAAACAGTGCTTTGTGTCTCCACGGGCAGTAAGGCATCAGTGCCATGACGAGGTTCTTCACAGTCCTTTGTCGGTGCCCCCCCCGGAGTGTTTCATCAAGCTGGACCCTTACGTTTGGAGGGCTGTCTGGACAGGCCAGGACTGAGGACCCATTTATAGGCTCGGAAGGCATCCTCTCCGCGCTCTTCAACAGCAACAGCTGGTAACTATGGCAATGCAGTCGACTTGTTTGGCTGCCGTCAGTGAACTCAACCAAGCAACATTCAAGTTGTTCCAGCACTTTCTAACTTCGAAAGAGATCGGAAGATAAATGCATGTTGAACAGCGGGGCCTCAACCAGTCTTACTTTGAACAAAACTCTACTAGCAAGCTTTGTCAAGTGCTCTTAGACATCTGGATCAGACTGCTGGGGTGGAAACACGAGAAGCTTGAAAAAGGCTTATTGCCACGGTAGCCAATGTTGCAGCATTCGGTTTTGCTGGGCTCCTCTCAAAATGTAGGCACTGAGGTGAAGAAGAGAAACAAAAGCAAGAAAGAAGTCTGGGAAGATAAACATCAAATATGGTCTTCACTAGTTTTCCACCATGGCTGGATAAGTCCAGGCCTTGTCCACATGTAAATAAGGAGCATGGTGCGATTTTATGACACTTAACTCTATTCCCTAAATACAACCATGTCATAAAAAAAAAATTAAAAAACACCATGGCACTCGACCAATTAGCTGTAAGCTCCCAGACCATTTGAAACAGCTTAAAAAAAAAAAAAAAGGGACACCTTTGCAAACGTGCACCACTTTGGAGAAAGATCAACCCCCTTAAGGGTGAAGTTACAACCCTTAGTGTGCCAAAAAGAGAGAGAAGAGGCTAAATGCCAGCCATCTGGTGAGCGTGACAGACGCAGAGCTCCAAACAAAAACAAACGGACGCACGTTCCACATTGAGAAAGAAAGCTAGAATGCTATACTTACTAATAGTTAAACAGCTTTAGCTCAAACCCTGGTAAAGAGACGAAGCCTGTTAAAAAAATAATTTCCTTATTTGGCAAATAATAAAAGGAGATAAGGGAAGTAATGTGACAGAGACAGAATAAATGGCACAGTTTTTATCTGAGCTATCAGAGCAAACACAAAGAACTACGGGTACCTGCAGGCTGAGCTTGAGCTCTTAAGCTTGGAAAAAAAAAAAAAAGCTATATTTTACATATAATGAAAGCAGAAAGAAAGTCACACCTATATAATGGCACAAGCATACAGAAAAAGAAAAGAAAGAAGAATGGTATGAGACAACTGCTCAGCGTGATCCATGATCCAGAAAATAGTGAAGTAAAACTTTCATATAAAGATACTCGTGTCCATTTTAAAGCATATTGTGGGTGAAAAGACTGAAGTACTCTGGAAATATACCATGTACAAAATAATTCCACCATATAAACGACACTCACACAAGGCACTTCATTCAGTAAGAAAAGAGTCACAGTCCTTTCTACTACCAGAAACTGCCTGCATAGCAACAATATGAGGACAAAATCTATTCCAGACTTTTCTGTGGTACCACAAAAGAAGCCTCAGACGGAAAGTGATGTTTTTTGTTTGTTTGTTTGTTTTTTTCCTTTAGGTTTTAAAATGAGCACTTCACCGAATCGTAAACGTTTGCCGATTTGAAAATAAAGACCAGAGTTCGTTCCTCTTAGCATTTTGTCCCCAATACCATCAACTACGGATGCTCTGTACACTTTCTGGTGTGGTTTTTCTGTGAGACACAGTGGTCCTGGGATAAGAAGTGTTTGTTTTTTGTTTTTCTGATGGCACTCAGAAGGCAGCCAGTCGCCAGGAGGAGAGGGCAGAGACGCGGCCGCACGAAGCTTTCCACAGTGAGACTCCTTAGTCGTCCCTTGGTGTCAGACGCGAGAGGGCGCCTGTGGGAGGATCTGCCTGAGTCAGAGAGATGTGGCTGTAGAAAGGGACAGAGATCGACAGAGAGGCGACTGGAGAGCACAGGCAGTGCTGCGGCCTGTCCTGCTACCTGCTTCTGAGATTCTGAAGGACTCCATAAACCTCTTCTTCTTTGCTGAGTCCCTCGAAGAAAGGCAGCAGGTCCAGGAGCTCCGTGTCATTCAAATCGTCAAACCAGGACTGAACCGGGACCTGCAGAGATTAGTAAACCACCTGTTGTTAAGCTTTTATTTACGCCGACAACAGTCACTACAAAGGACTGAATACAGGTAACTGGAAGCACAGATTAAATATTAATGTGAGCAAGGGGTCAGTCAGATGTCTGTCTCATGGTCCATTACTTCATTAAGTCTTTGCATATCATTTACTGTTGAATTCTATGCATTCAAAAATGCCTGCCTTTTTATAGACATAGGATATTTGTATTTGTATGATTTAAACTTAAAAGCCAGAGTCGTGTGTGTGTGTGTGAGAGTTGAAATGACAGTCAGGAAATCTGCTCGTGACTCGTTTTGTTTTAAATGAATAAAGAAACACTTCATCCATAAAGTAGGAGTTGTTTTTCAGGAGGTTGCTAAATTAAAGTTTAAGAGAGGGAGGAGCTCAGGACAGTTACATCAGCGTTTTCTGGAAGCATCACTGTAATGTGAAAATATTTTCCCCCTTTTGTTATTATTTATGTTGATCATCAGGAGGGGAAGAGAATCGCTGTGTGTTTAAGTCCCGTTGTCAGTGCCGGCATGTGAGAGAAAACATGGAGTTAAGGCGAGATTCTGCGTCACTGTAACAACCAGTGGGGACAGTTCAGGATGAGCTGTGCAGGTCTGTGTGTGTGTGTGTGTGCGCGTGTGTGTGTGTGTGTGTGTGCGTGTGTGTGTGTGTGTGCTGTTGAGAGTTCCTCCTTACTGCTGCCCTGTATGCTGCTCTCTGCTCGCTCCCTGTTATTGTGGGTACAAACCCTCATCTTCTATTCCCAACTTGAAAAGAAAACACTGATTTCCACAGCGCGCTGCAGACAGCTGTTTCCTCATACGCGCCCCCCCCAGGCTTGCATTTCCGGCACATCTCCAGCAGAAAGCCACTGCGATGTGCTCGTGTGATCAAACTATCCGTACAGTCTCCTGAACATCTTACACTGTTCATGTGGCTGATTAGGGAGGAAAAGAAGTAGTGAAAAATCGGTTTGCTGATAATCATCTTTACCGCATTATTAATGAATTTTGGTGGCTTTGGTATAAACCAGAACATTTCCAGTAATCCCAAACTTGTTTTAATGTAAAGAAAGCGATAACTATCAATAGAGTTTAGTTGGTGTCCGTCATACTTTAATCCATCAGTAAATCATTTATCAGTAATTTAATGAGAGAAAACATGAACGTTTTGCACAGATTGTTGAAATGATGCTCCTATATATCATTTTTTTTACTCCTGTATGCTACAAGCAAAAGTGCTAAAGGCAAACCTAAGGCCTAAAAATACTTAAAAACAACTAAAAAGTGTTATTCTACATATTTATAATGTAACCTCTAATATACAGTATGTACAATATTACTTGAGAAAATCATATGAAAACATCAGTTAGGGGGTCAACTTACTGCATTTTCTGGATGGAAAATGTAAGAGGCAGGTGAATTGTCAACGATAATAACGTTGCTGAGCTCTCGCCCCAGCCGGCTGAGGTCTTTAACATAGTTTCCTCTGTGAAAGACGCAGGATTCTCTGAAGAGCCGCGCTCGGAAAACGCCCCACTGGTCCAGCAGGTCTGCCACGGGGTCTGCATACTGTTCGGGTCAAACATGCACGGCAAGAGGTCACACGGCTACAAACACAAGCGTTGAACATTTCCTGAAGGCATAGCATGAAGCGATCTGCATTTAGCATTTTGTGAGGATATAATTAACTAAAGACACACTTTTCAGATCAGAATTTTAAGCAAGAAACAGAAGACTTGGAAAAAAATAAATGCTATGCAATTATTCTTGCAGGAAGCAAAGTTTGGCATCTCTCAGAAAGGTTTTAACTAACGAGGATCGATGTGTACGGACATTCTAGACTAGAAGCACAGCTGACTCCTGACTTTTTACCCAGCAATAGAAACACTGTCTACTGCAGAAGCATTAGTCACGTTACATAACTATTTCTATAAAACTTACCCATGTATTACTGGCAAAGATATAAAAGATATAAAAGAAACATGCCCCCATGAATAGATGTGCGGAGACTAGTTGGTAACCATTACAGGTGAGAACAGGAAGCACAACCACATCTTTACACACCTTGGCAAGACTGGCTGTGAAGAGCACACATTCAAATAACTCTCCCATCTTTTGAAGGAACTCATCAACGTGTGGTCTTTTCAGCACATACACCTGAAAGACAGCACAGATCTTAGTTTTCATAAACACACACACTTAAGCAACAATAACTTACTGATATTACAATCATTCTGCCACAAAAAATAAACACATCATTATCCCTCCAAGTCTCTCAGTCTTCGCCCAGTAGCTGCCACCAAGTGCAAGTAATCACGAATAGGCCAACCGGGATACACACAGCCTATCCTGGATTACTTGAACGGGATAACAGCCAGTCACTTCGCTTCGGACCAGGAACGCGCCAACCTTCATTTCCATCCTAGGAGAAAAAGGTGGGGGTGGTGGAGGACCACAGGCTACTTTTATAGGTCTGTGGTGGAGAATTCAATCATATCTGTTGGGGCAGCAACATTTGAGCCGATGACTTGCAAGAAACTTAAAATGATAAAGAAGGCCAGGTCCGCTCCGGGGGCTGCTCTGGAGCCCCCGGAGCGGACCGTGCGCAGAAGAAGGCTTTCAGCTGCATTCCTCTACACAACACAGTGATGAAACAACAAAGTATGTTCAAGTCAGAGGCGTCTTCAGCTCCACTGCAACACAGAACAGTACATGGAGGTCATTCGTGCCAGCAGCAATAACTGTAAATACGCAACAGCAGCTATGATGGAGAAGACAAACTCAACCTACTAAAATATTATGATTTCCCACTGGGATTGATAGAGTACAGTATTTTCCCTTAAATTCATCTCATCCAGTGTGTTCACACAAGAAGAAGACTCCCCACCTACTAAAACAGGTCCGCTTTATTCAAATTCAAAATAAGAAAAAATGAATGTCTCATTGTGCATGTACAGTACCTGATGAACAGTGCCATCAATCTCCACTGGTACAATGAAATCAGCATTGCTGATGGGCTGTGAGAAGAAAACAACACACAAACTTAGTGGCGTCATTCTATTTGTAGGTGTAATATCTTAACTGACAAGCAGAGGTCCTACTAGCATTTAGAAAAAAAAAATACACTAAGAGACTGTCTCTCCAAGAAAGAAAGAAAACTTTCGTTGCCAAAGTAACCCCTATCCTTGTGCCCTCTTTCTGCAACCTGTGCAGTCATCAAACAACACAAACAATGAGACAGGTGTCTTCAGTCGAGGACGAACAAGTAGAGGTTATAAATAAATAAATGTAATGAAGACGATCATAAACAAGAGCAGAATAAAGTCATCTAAACTTCACAAATACTGCACTTAAGAAAACATTTTGATGAGAATTATTTAAGCTAAAGAACAGACAGTATTTGGCTGCAGTTGGATACCACCAGCAGCATACAACCTTTCTCCTTTCCTGCACTCATAAAAGGCACAATCACAACTGTAACATTGTCCATGTTCCAAGTACAGTGCATCCTCCATCACCTGCTCCTCTCATTACCGTTTACAAAGTGATCCAACAAAGCTTAGACTTCCAGCATATTATTGGCTGAGCTTTGAATATAAAGACAAAAGGTAATTCCACAATATGTAGACTTCTCCCACTGCAAGGCCAGCATAGATAATGGTAGCTATGGTTTACAAAGATGTAAAAAAAAAAAAAGAAAAAAAAAAAAAAAAGACGTATTTGTTTTTTTAATTCAACTGGATGTTGAAAGTTGAGTCATTTGTAGTTACAAACTGATTTGGCAAAGCTTTCAATATATTGCTAAAAAAGGAGATGTACGAGCAAGCTCGCTAATGTTTTAGCTTCTTCTTACCTTAAATGAGCTGTGCACGAGTGTTTCATCCAAATCAATCACCACACACTTTTTACCATAGTCAGAAATTTTCATCTCTGGTAAGAGGTATTTGGCTGGTGGCTGTGGGGAGGATGAGGCACATACATGTCAGTTAAACAGAGGGAGACTGAGAAATACTAGAAAAAAAAAAACATGTTACGAAGGTGCAATTTTTAAATCGACAACAATCAATCTGAGATCAAGCAAAAGCCTACAAGGATTAGTTAATTGGGCAAAAGCTTGAAATTGAACAGCAGCAGAATCCCTCATCATGGACATTACCCAGCCACAGCAAAACAATGCCAGAAGTACACGTGACGTTTTACAGTCAGGTTCATGACAATTTGGACAGTTCAAAGAATTCTGGAGTTGAAAGGAAAGGATTCGAGCTGTGATCCAATCTTTCACTCTTTTTACAAAGCGCCTCTTTTTATTTGTTTTTTACAGATTTAAAAGTATTTGGACAATTGACCGACAAGTAAGTCAACTTCCCTGTTAATTCATAAATCCAGGTGCTAAAAGGCCTGGAGTTAAATCTTAGAGGTAAATTTGAAATAGATCAAACAAACTGATGATTTGGCAGCTCGTCTGTCTCTGCCAACTCTTTCATCAACCTGGAACATTCCTAAAAAGGGGAAATGCACACATAGGGCCCAACAACGTAAAAGACCTGGAAGACCATGGAGGACAACTAAAGTGAATCACAGGAAGAAGAAAAAAAAGAAAGAGAGAAAAAAAAAAAAGAAAGAGAGAAAAAGAGAAAGAGAAAGAGAGAGAGAAAGAGAGAGAGAGAGAGAGAGAGCGAGAGAGAGAGAGAAAACTATGGCAAGAAACATCCCTTCACGACCTCGAGCTGAGTCAGGAGAACTGTAGAGGACGCAGGCGTCTCATTAGCTGTGTTTAGATACAACAACAAATGTTGCTGAAGCAAACTTAACATTTCACAGAAAGATTGAGCTAAATAAGTTCGATCGCTGGTGACACTTACAGGGATGGGAACAAGATCCGTTTGACAGAGGAAATAAACACTTAGTAGTAGAATGATGGGAAGAGAAGCGTGTGACAAGGGAACAGTCAGGATAATGATCGAAAGCAGGTGTTGTGGCGCAGGACTGACTGTTGAAGGAACTCTGTCAGCAGTGTTTAAATACAATGTGACTGAGGACAAAAGTCGTAGGATGATGTCTGAGGTATATAGAGCCACACTTCCTGCAAAAGTGATGGAACCCCATTCCACTGAACAGAAAGATGATTAAAAAAAATATTAAAAAATGAGGCAACCCCAGAGCTACAAAAGGCAAACAGATGGAATGTTCTTAAACTGACTCGAGGCCTTTGGCATCCTGTTGAACAAAATACTCCATAATTACTGTATTTTGTCCAATTACTTCTGAGCATTGAGCGTGAGGAGGGAAATTTTTTATTTTTTTTTAAATAGTTGATGCAATATATTTTTGTTAAACCTCTTGAATTCGAGTTGAAAGTCGGATCATTTTTTTCCAGGTGTTTTGGATCAAAATAAAGTGTAAGACTGTCCAAATACTTATGCACGTGACTGTAAAGCCAGAAAATCTTTTGTCACTGTTGTGGGAATAAGATAAAACTTTATTCTTACAGACAGAGAGCCATGCAAACATTAGTTTATAAGCTTGAAAATGCTAGTAGCCCCAAAATGTATGAGTGAACATGACGGGATAAAATAAAATGAGAAATGTGCCTCAGTGCAGGAACACAGCTGGATTAGAGCAGATGAATCAAAGAGTTGAGCTACATACAGTCACTGATTGGCAAGGCCACAGGTAACCAGATCACATCTAAGTCCATCTTTGAGTGCCGGGATCAATTAGTTTCACCTTAGCTGAGGATGCAAACCTAAAGACGAGGAGCTGGTGTAGAGTTCAATTCTCACTCAACATGATTTAACTACGTGGATAAGTAGCACAATGAAGGGATTTACTACCTGCATGGAAGCTCCTGGCTATTCACGAAAAAGTTTTTGTACTTAAAATGTTTAACAGTTTGTGTGGCAGTATTTTCAAAAGTATACAACGCCCAAAGTGTCAATCGTGCAGGTGAAGCAGTGAGACATTTCCAACCATTAAGCGCACATACACGTTCCAAACAGCGAGGGCTCCGATCGGCTGAAAATGAACCGCATTAAAATAAAAGGAGCGGAGCCAAAGCTCTCCTAGGATCACTGGAACCCACACTGAGAGGATGTGCCAGCACCACCAGCCCACTCAGCCTGGCATGCAAAGGAAAAGAAATGAACACTATACATACACTAGGGACAGGGATGACCTCGACCTGGTCACACTACAACACAAGAAAGATTGACGGACGGGGTACAAAAACAGGGTGAAGGGTAAGAAAAACACACACACAAATAAATAAATTTAAAAATAAATAAATTCAGGGTTCATCAACAACAAAAAGAAGATAATATTCACACAAACGTACTGTTTCCAACAAGGAAAATACACTTGCAGATTAAAACCTTTGTTTGGAGTCCATAAAATAGGACAATTAGCATGTTGAGTGGAGCAGCAGCTCACCTTGGGAGGTGATCCGTTCTCCTCAATGGTGGGAGGCAGGGGGCTGGTGTTGGTGTTAGAGGCTGGTGGCTCCACATTGTAGTTGCGAAAGCAGCAGAAAAATGTGCTAAATATGCTCCGGCTCCTCTGCTTCTTCAGGCTGCTGTTTGACTGGGATGCTGTCAAAAGAACAACAGCAGGTAAGAGGAGTTGAGGGGGAATAGGTGGATATCCACATCAACAATGGATAATACAGGTGAAGCGGGCCGAAGCTGTAGAGCATTTACGCTTATCAACGTGTCACAGTACACCCTCTGCTTGAAGAACTTTTGAGCGGTCATCAAAGTGACCACAGTGGTGTGAGTTTCACTCAATAACATTAGCCTTGACAGTGTGATTAAATGGCATTAGACTTTGTTTTGTTGACTATCCCTGGCAGAACCAGTGATCAGAAAATAACTTTGCTGGCCGGGTGACTTCATCACTCACGCACCGTGACAGTTCAGAGCATGCTCTGCTCCAATTGCAAATCGCCTCCCATTCCAGGACTACGAAGTACAGCCTAAAATCAGACACTCAGCTTTTATTAATAGTGACAAGTTAGAAGCTGCACCTTCCCCCTTTTTTCACTATAGTGATTCCAATTACATGATTGGCCAGGAGCCTTCATTTTGAAAACTTGCTTAAGTTAACCCCCCTCACCCTGTTTCAGCTGGCAGGTGAGTGACTGAAGCAGCCTGGATATGCACAAGAGAGGAAGAGAAGGAGGCAGCAGGAGGCCCTAAAACCCAAAGAGCCTATACAAGGCTGCATTCCACTCCACCCATTAGCCCCCCATGCTCATCCCACCAGAATACTTTTGGAACTGAAGACCACTGAGGAGCAAATAGCATTATGTCATGTCTTTTGGAATCTTAATACTGTGATACTTTGCACTCTTGACTGTTTAAAAAAAAAAAAAAAAAAAAGGCTCCAAGACCTTTGTCATTAGGAAACTCTGTCGCCAGAAAATAGGTTAGAACGCACTGGAGAAAAGACTTAACAGCCAAATCATTTTCACTCTGTGTTGAGGCCACAGAAGCTGCCGCTATTCTCCACGTTCTTTTTTCAAAAATTAGAATTTGGTGCAATATATAGCGATCAGAAAACCACGAGACATGGACAGTATAGCAATACTTAAGCTGCATGAAACCGTCTCTGCACTCTCCAGTCATTTCCTGTCACTAGCTTCCAGAAACATTTATTACAGCCTATCAAGTGAACACGTGCTGGGTATTTAGGGCATTTCTTATCAGTGGCACAAGTTCCTTCCCTTCAAGACACATTAAGCACGACACATGTCCAACAACAAGGAAAAAAACATTAAAAGGCAGACTAGACTGAGAAACTTCAAACTGATGCACATTAATTACCATTCAGCGGATTGTTATTAGCCGCTCAATTATTGAGCGGCTTCGTACAAGAATTATGGAACACGCTTAAAGACATTGACAAGTTATTCTGTGTGGTGCTCGTGCTTTGCTTACAGAGAGATGCTGAACAATAGTCGTATTGGCCTTTCTAAGCTTCGTTTTTTAATCCTAAAAATAACCCAAATAGTGACACAGCTTCTATTCATTTAACTGGAATCTATCAAAACTCTGCACGGTAAAACTGGGGCACTGAAGCATTCAGCTTCCAGAGACTTGTCACCACAAGCGGCCACAGCAGTAATTCATGCACAGAACCTCAGAAAAATCCAAGAACTACCAAATCACACTGTAGATTGAGCCTCTCACAAATCATTTGTCTAAGGTAGATGGAGGGTCGTAACACACAAGTAACTAAACAAAACTTTGATTAATTAATAGGGATGTCCCGATCCAATCTCAGGTATTGTTTAGGTCACAAATCAAGTTGTTTCGGGACTGACTGGTAGTGGGTCAATAAGTGCACTTCAATTCTAATCTGTTGTTTTACATCAGTGGCAACAGAAGCATTCAATGCAAGTTAATTAGCACATGACTAATTAGCAAATCATGGCAGATTTCTATTGGCTGTAGATAAATTTATATAGATTACCAGTCGAAAGGGTGGACACACTTTTCCTTACGTGTCCAAACCTTTGACTGGTACTGTGCATTTAGCAAGTACTTTGCTCACATGAGTAAAATAACGGCAGCTTACCAGTAACGCTGAATCAGGGGGAAATGGCCAATTTAGAAATCCCAATTTTACTTTAAAAAGCACAATAAACTGCAATGTTACACTGTGGCGATCTTCTAGGGAAAATAATATCGATGTTTTTAAAATGTTGTAGGCGCTTTAATTCGGTTGTTTTAAAACAGCTGCACAGATATGCTCCACTTTGTAGAACTGCCTTATATAAAGCACCATATATATATATATATATAAATATATATATATATATATATATATATATAAAACTTAAGTCAGCAACAAATAAAAGTTTACTTACTGCATGGTAAAGCCACTGAGGTGTAAAGTATATAAATGATACAGATTTTAATCACGGTCATATACTTACATATACTTACGGTGTTTAGTTTGCAGTTGTGCTGTAAGAGAATTCAAGTATCAGGACTGAGACTGTATCGACCCATATTGATTTTAAATGACTTGAATTGGTATTAGGGACAGAAAAACTTGATTGGGACATCCATATTGATCACCTGATCTATCAGTGGCCTGAGAGCTTGAGGGTTTGTTCTGTTAAGTTTCTTAGAACTTCGCTGTTCTGGACAGAGATCTCTGACGGTGTCCCCTTAATCTGTGGGTCACGGCCCAAAGTGCTCTAATTATCACTGGTACCAGTGTTTCCCACACATAGACTAATTCGTGGCGGTGCGCCACAGATTAAACACCAGCCGCCACATATTGCGTTTCGTTTTTATTTTTTTTAACGCTATTTAAAAAATACTCGTATTCGTTAAGCTGCATTTCATTTCCCTGCTCTACCTCCGTCTCTCTCTCCCTCCGTCTCTCTCGCATAGCCTACTCACACACACAGCTCCTCCCCTCCGTGCTTCCCTGGAAGCGTGGAAGCTTGCTAGCTTCAGCGTTGCGTTAGATTAGCTCAACCGAAAGAATTCACGAAAGGTTGGTATCACGTGCACCTTTATAAAATCACACATTAAAAAGTCCTATAAAAATATTTTATATTTTGAATACAATGTTGTCCCGTCCCGTCCCGACCCATAGCAAACAAGCGATTACGCCTTCTTTATAAAGTTAACTAGTGCAAGTTTGCCGTAAAAAAAAAAAAAAAAATGTAGTTGGGTTGTCGAGGTCAAAACACTAGCAGCTGTGAATCAAATAAAGTAGGTTTTTTAAACTCTTACACTGAATGTTTGCTGCTTCAATCCAGATGAGTATTGAAAAATATTTTCCGCGATTGAAAGAGAGAAGTGCGTGTTGAGGATGAGGACCAGCCTGAACCGGAGGTATCAGTCTGAAACAGCTGAACAGTCCGACCAGTGTAATTAGCTATGTTATTAATTTGTTTACAATGAAGATGTGAAAATCTGCACATAAGCCGCACCTGTGTCACCCACCGTGACACAGGTGTCACACATCCTTACGTCCCCCATAATTTTCCTTGATGGAGAAATTATCCAGGTTCTTAAGTCCCAATGTGACATATATGTCACATTACAGATCTCTGACAGTGGGGGGTGGTATTTTGGGAAAAAATTCTGAAATGGGTTGTATGTGGTCTATTTAGAATTTTAATTTAAGTAGAAATGGGTCTGGGTTCTTATGGGTTAATACAATAAAGTTCTGTGTGACCAATTATTAACGAAGGAATTATTTTGAAGAATTTTTTAAACCCCCCCGGCCCACCACCACCACACATTGCCTTCACATCTGTGGGAAACACTGCTGGTACCAATGTTACCTTCACTTCCCACATCTTTTTAACTTTGTCTTTCAGTCCTTGGTATTGTTCGTGCTTCTCGTGTACCTTACTCTTGATGTCTCTTGGATTAACGACATCTATCATAACTGCCGCCTTCTGTAGTTTGTCGACCACCGCAACAACAATTTGCTTAGCTGTCCCACAGGATCTTAGCTCTATCATTCTCTACCATCCTTGAAGGTGTCTCCCACTTTGACTATGGGAGTCCAACCCATTCTCAGCCCAGATGTTCCTGTACACTGTATCTGCCGCTTGGTTATGGCATTCACTGTATGCCATAATCGGCCTGCATCTTAAATCCTGCCACTATGTGCTGGACTATCTGAAAGGCCTCGAAGCACAACTTGCACCTAAGGACCTGTCTGGTGTGGTGGACCCCGTCCTCTTTTGCTCTTGTGCTCAGGGCCTGTTCTTGAGCTGCCATGATTAGTGCCTCTGGACTGTCTTTTAGACCAGCCTTTTGTAGGCACTGATAGTACTTCTCGACAGCAGCCACTTCTTCAATCTATGGTACCTGTGGTGGCACAGGCTTCATATATAGCTTATATTATATTGTGTATATATATATATATCATTGTCATATTTACAAGTATCCCAAGCTGTCTTACTTGGACTGAAGGTCAGTGGTGCCCAGCCCAACAGGGTAAGTCTAAATATATGCTGCTGCTTGGCAGTCAAACCAGTGAGAAAGGCAGACACATGTCATTAGACGACCAGCAAAGAACATGAAGAGCAAAGGTGGTCAAGTTTTTTCCAGACTGTTTGGAGCCTTTTCAAGCAATAGAAGTACCTTTAAAATACCTCTAAGACAGCTAGTGGGATGGGCGACATGTAAACAGATTTACGATGTGATAAGGGCAATAAAAACAATGGCTGATTCTGTATAGGCTAACATCCAAGGAATAAAGCTGAAAAGGTTGTGTTACACTGTCAATGAAAAATATTTTCTTGAATTATATATATTAAATTTAAAATAAATGCAACAAATTACCCATTTCAGGTGTTCAAGATGTTGTTTTTTTTGTTTGTTTTTTTAAATCAGCACATCACTATGCCCCTTCGCACTCAAATATTTCTTCATTCAAAACCTGGAGAAAGCATGGGAGACAGGACAAAGTCATACAATTCCTTTAGTGATGGTAGTATTTTACTTTGCCCCACGGGAAGAATGCCGTAGGACTCATTCTCAGGAAAAAATGAAAGAGGCAGGAAACAAACACCAACATCACTGTTATACTTTGTCCTGTAACTCAGCCATGTTCCACTTTACACACACAGTAAGGTGCTGTTTTCAACCAGCAGCTAAATGCACAACTGAATCCCCACAGTGCGACTGTGTGTGTGTAAGGCAATTCAAACGCCTCAGTTGGTAAACAAATCAAGACCCAACTTGATGCCCTCAGAGCAGTAAATTGCATCCACTTCTAAAAGCCGACCTTTTGTCTATAAATGAAACATTTTAAATTACCATTTCCTCATGCTTGGCCCTGGCTTGTGTTAAAGACCTGTGATGCGTCTTTAACCTACATAAACTCCCACACAACAAACCTTGACCTCAAGACCAAATTACAAATGTATCACTGCATGCGTGAATTTAAACTGTAAACCTTTCGATTAATAGTGCATTTATAGATGTGCAGATGCATACCAACATTTATAGAGGTAATAAAAAGTTTAAAGCCGTTAACAATATATTTCTTATATCTGTCACTGTAACGGCCACAGTCATGACAATATGTGTTGTGCAATAACGTCAAGCTATTCTGAGGCTGAGGAACCTGCATATCTTACAAACATATAGCGATATAATTTAGGCCAACCCCTATGAGGTGCCACCAGGGACATAAATCAGAATTAACTTCCATATACACATATGAAATTAAACTCTTCCACATACTATACTCAAAACCTTGCACAAACACTAGTGAAAAGCTCTCACATAAACTAGTGAAAACATTTACCTCTTATATAACCTACTCAAAAGCTCTCATACACACCACTGAAAAGCTTTCATATATACTAGTGAAAACCTCTCATACACATATGTCAAACCTCTCATATACATAAGTCAAACCTCTCATATACACATGTCAAACCTCTCATACACATGTCAAACCTCTCATATACATATGTCAAACCTCTCATACACATATGTCAAACCTCTCATACACACATGTCAAATATTTGTGGATTTCAGTTGAAACGGAAGGCGTTTCAGTGAAACAGGAAGGTGTTTTATTAAACCGGGAGTTGTAGTTTTAAACAGAAGTCATTCTGGTTAGCTTCGTGCAATCTCCTGCCGGTATTTTATGAAATAAAATAATCGACAATTGCTCAGCCACCCGCTGAATACCTCACACAAACAGCGGCATTACTCAACTTTATTTTGGCTTCAACGGAGACCCTGCAGCTGGCAAAGGCATGCTGCGCTGGCAGGACGGAAAAAGAGATGCTAAGCGGCTATCCACCGAGTCCGGAGCTGGAGTTGAAGTGATCGGTTGCTGCCCAAGCCTTGTAGCATTTGACAGGGTCCTGATCGTCTCCGTTGTAGCATTTGACAGGGTCCTGATCGTCTCCGTTGTAGCATTTGACAGGGTCCTGATCGTCTCCGTTGTAGCATTTGACAGGGTCCTGATCGTCTCCGTTGTAGCATTTGACAGGGTCCTGATTGTCTCCGTTGAAGCTAAAATATTGTTGAGTAATGCCACTGCTTGTGTAAGGTGTTCAGCAGACTGCGGTCACGCCATCTGCGCTTCGGAAAGGCACGGTCGTGCTATCTACACTTGAAAATCGAGCGCGCGCGCGAGTATTTTAGCTTCAACGGAGGATCCTGTCAAATGCTACAACGGAGACGATCAGGACCCTGTCAAATGCTACAAGGCTTGGGCAGCAACCGATCACTTCAACTCTAGCTCCGGACTCGGTGGATAGCCGCTTAGCATCTCTTTTTCCGTCCTGCCAGCGCAGCATGCCTTTGCCAGCTGCAGGGTCTCCGTTGAAGCCAAAATAAAGTTGAGTAATGACATATGTGTATGAGAGGTTTGACACGTGTGTACGAGAGGTTTGACACGTGTGTACGAGAGGTTTGACACGTGTGTACGAGAGGTTTAACACGTGTGTACGAGAGGTTTGACACGTGTGTACGAGAGGTTTGACACGTGTGTACGAGAGGTTTGACACGTGTGTATGAGAGGTTTGACATGTGTGTATGAGAGGTTTTTACTAGTATATATGAAAGGTAAAGCTTTTCACTAGTATATATGAAAGCTTTTCAGTAGTGTGTATGAGAGCTTTTGAGTAGGTTATATAAGAGGTAAATGTTTTCACTAGTTTATGTGAGAGCTTTTCACTAGTGTTTGTGCAAGGTTTTGAGTATAGTATGTGGAAGAGTTTAATTTCATATGTGTATATGGAAGTTAATTCTGATTTATGTCCCTGGTGGCACCTCATAAACCCCCACCTGCAGTGTCACATTTGGCTATTATGACCATCTCCGAGGACACCCACACATGTGCGAGTCACAATGATTCTATAGTAGTGACAGGGGGATACGTTTGCACCCTCAGAGAACAACGCATTGTTGTGTTTGAAAGACTTAAGTTCTCACATTACAAATGGTCCTATAAGCAAGGTGGTGGCAGAAGATACTGATCCACAACACACAGACAGATCGACCCGGAAAGTGTCACAGAGCCCAAGGAATAAGAATCAATGGAAGTAAATACGACCTCCAGTGCAGATCATGGTCGGGTAGAATTGGAGAATGAAGAGGTTAACGCTTAAATCATCATAATGAGCTCTCCTAAAACTGATGATTAAAAACTGAGAAAGCACTAAGCTACCTGGTCGTAGATTTCACGGAATTATACAAAGGTCAGTCACAACAGAATAACTGGCGATAAGACGGCCTCACAGTTTGGGAAACAAACAAAGACATAAACTGGCATCAGTTTAAACCCAACACTGTGCATATCACGAGGTAATCAAAGACAAGGTGTCTGAAAGAGAACGTTGTTCCACTCACATTTACATAAAGTACTGACAGCACATAGTTCCTGACCATGCTCTAAACCTGAAAATTTATAATTGTTATTCATATCATGAATCATCTGTCAGATGAGCTGAACCAGTTAAATAAATGAATCACAAAAAGTACATAATGCAAATGTTCAGCAAAGGTTTGCCATCATTGATCTTATTTTGATATGAACTGTCAGCCGTTGTTTGAATATATAGAATATTTTACCCCAATTTTGTCGTAAATATAACCACGTCAATGTTATTCATATTTAACACTCAGCGAATTAACGAGACTTATTCGCCAACTTACCCAGAACAACACACCTCTAAATAAACTTGTTAAATATATTATACCCGTTTCGATAAGGACCATTTCACACTGGCAACCAGTGCCTCCATCTACTGTAACAGCTAGCGAGCGCGAATAAAAGCTAACGTCAATTTTAAAAAGTAGTTAGCCCGCTAGCATTAGTTCGCTGTCGTTAGTTTTTCACTTACCTTTTTCTTGGTTAAAGGATATTATTTCCTCCTCCTTAGGATTGGAAACTTGGGTTATTATGGACATGTGGTCCATTGAGACGGGTGGTTATTCCTGTTTCGTTTCCCACAATGTTGCTCGTACTAGCGCGCTTGCTTCGTTTGCTAGCTACTGTAAGCTAACAGTTCAAGATGAGGGCGACCAGCTTGCCCACAAAGCGAGGAAACCG
The DNA here is from genome assembly GCF_027942865.1 of Odontesthes bonariensis. NCBI lineage: Eukaryota > Metazoa > Chordata > Actinopteri > Atheriniformes > Atherinopsidae > Odontesthes > Odontesthes bonariensis. The sequence goes on along the minus strand of NC_134519.1, from coordinate 27,848,125 downwards.
TCCGAGGCGAAGTGTTGTGGCAGCGGTGGTAGCCAGCCAGTTAGCACGGTGGTGAATGGAGTCCAGCGAATTGCTGTCATCTATGGCTTTCCGAAAAATATCATTACTACAAACAAGTGTTTGTGGGCAACACCGACAACGCGTGTCTAAAAAATATATATATATAAAAAACAACGTTGAATTGCTAACCAACTTTGGTTAGCGAGTTAGCTCTGAAGCTCCGATCATCCAAAATATGAGGCCGTGTAGGAAACAACGCTGAAAACACTTGGAAGCCCGTCGGAGGGTTGCTGTCGTCCAAAAACACACAGCAAGTACACCTAAATTGCCCAACGTTAAAGAAGGCATACAGTTTTAAGAAATGGTTCACATCTGTTGGCCCTACAGTCCCTGTGCAACATGGAGGCTTTATGTATTTTGAGTTGCATCTGAAGCGGGGGCGCTCGGGATGGGAGGGGGCGGTTTGTTTCTGTGATGGATTCTTTCAGGCAGGCAGCACAAACTCCCCGCACTATATTGCTCAACCCATGTAGCTGACAGGACGCTACCTTCTCAAGCTTACTTTCTTCTGTCATTACTGTAGGTCACACGCTGCAAATCATTGGTCTCGATTAATTACACTTAAAGATTTTACACATTACACTTCATGTAACCTTGGAGGCTCAAAAAAATAGCTGATTAAACATGTTCCCAACAGGTAAACAACAGACCGAGCAAAAAGTTTATGATGATCCATAAACCATGGAGTGTGAAGTCCTCTTTTGTGGAGTTTTAAAGATCCTGGAGCGCCACCTAACGCGTAAATTAGGAAAATGTTTCAATTACTACACCAGCTGTTGTGCCAAAAAGTAATCGACCGCAAGGGACTGATCTTAACTCCGCGGGAGCGCGCGTAAGCTGTCTGAGATACTTGATCGTTCTTTTTGACAAGAACAAAACTGAATCAGCGGTTTGTAATGCCTATATAAAGGCATTTCAGATGGTGCAATTGATTATGTAGGCCAATATATGTTAGTTATACCCCTCTTCAATAATATCAAGTCAACTCAATACAGAAAATAATGTGTCAGTCACACGTAATGAGCTACAATCACTTCTTGATAAATTAAAAACTGGCCCTTTTTTGGTGTTTCTAAGAGTACAAATGTTTCGGTGGGCTATTATTGCTAAAATCTAACCTAATGAAATATGTCATTTTAAATTAAATTAAGTCATTTTCGTGTGGTCATTTCATTTTCATGTCAAGCTAGGGATCATAAACACTTTTTTGTAAGGAAAAAAAAAGAATTAATCAGCTACATGGTCATATCACCTTATAGGTATTTCCATGAGTTAAACTCATGGAACTACAGGGGCTTAATCTTAATGTAATCAAGTTATTTAAAGTAGACAAATCCATTCAGTTAAAAGGTAGAGCCATAATCACTTTTTGACAGGTGGAAAAAAGGCATTTAGGCTTTGTAATGGACTGGATGAGCTATGAAATCGAGTAATTTTATGGCTGTGGCAACATTTTAGACACAAGCTATGAGCTTTGAGCTTCTTATTTTTTTTGGTAAGAGGAAAAGTGCACACGTTTGAAATTACAGTAAATTTTTATTTACAGGCTTTCTATCTGCTATGAAATAGTCAAACATTGAAAATGATCGCTTATAATCTACTGTACAGTACAGGTTAATAAAGCAATCCCAAGGATTGTTGCCCCATTTATTTATTCAGTGTAGTTACAGTATAGATTCTGAATATTAATGACGTGAACAGCCTAAACACTGTAAAATAATGGTTTATATCAATACTGTTACAGCTCTAACAATCTACGCTCCCAAGGAGGCAGGATGGTTTTTGGCATATTGATTATTTTCTGGCACAACACCATTACTTTAAAAGTTCAGCCTGCATTTGTTGGCTAATCAGTCTCAGCAGTTGTAGTCATGGACTGGGTGTTTTCTGTCCAAATACCTTTTCCAAATAGATCATGTGCTCGGTTTGTTTGATTGTTTGCAAAATCACGTACTTTTACATGAAAATTTCACCAGAGTTGGGGAATGGCCTCACATAAAACTTCTTAATTTCTTGTCAGTCCAGATTTATTTATTTATTTCTTAATCCTTGGTGAAGTTGTGCTGACACAGACTTGTGTTTATTGTGTTTGTCCTATAAGCATTTTTGAACAGGAGAGACATTTTTGGTCTGATGTGGGCCACGTTTGGCACCTATATGGTCCAGTAACAGTACCAACAATTAATGTGAGGGTTAAACATGGCCCAATTCAATTCAATTCAATTTTATTTATATAGCGCCATATTACAAGAAATGTCATCAAAGGGCACTTCAAAGATACAATCCAATTCAAGCCAATTACAATCCAATTCATTGTAATCCAATCATAATCCAATCAAATCCAAATCATTAAATTCCAAATTTATTCATACATGAAGAAAGTAGCCTAGCTAAGGAACCAACGGATTGCACCGACACTTCTCTTAGCTCCAATCTCCCATCCTGAGCATGCACAAGGTGACTGTGGAAAGAAAAAACTCCCTTTTAACAGGAAGAAACCTCTGGCTGAACCAGACTCAGGAAGGGTGGCCATCTGCCTCGACCAGCTGGGGTTTGAGAGGACAGAAAAGAGGGGACAACAAACACCATAACACCAGACTGAGGATACCTGGGGGGTATTCCACGAAAGTAGCTAAAGAAAGCCAGGCTGTAGACAGAAAGCCTCGCTTGAACTAGCACCATCTCCCAATTAAGCCTCAAGTCGTTCCACGAAGATATTTTAGCTGCATCTCAGTGAGGCTAATCCAAGCGAGGCTTACATAGCCTGGCTAAGTGCGAGTGCACGAGGAACGTAAGAAGCCCTGACGAGTGGATGGTGGAAAAACGGAGATCTGTGTGAAAAGGAGAGCAAGACAAGCTGTTATTTTTTCGGCAGCTGAACTAATAATGCTGATGGAGCTGTATGAGGATTTTAAAAGTGTCATCACCAGAAATGGTAATACAGCTGCGATCAATAAAGCGAAGAAAACGGCATGGCTAACAACTGCCGACAGACTAAACGCGTAAGTTATGAAAGTTTCATACCATTGTCAATTGTTAGACATTTATTTTACTGTCCTCATGTATTTATGCTCTCCTCTTTGTGTTATAATTTGTTTACATAAAGCATGCTGAATTGTCTCTGTATGAGATGTACAGCACAAATATACTGGCCCTGCTCACTTTATTAATAACCCAATAATCGACACGCATCATCATACTTTGTGACTATATTATCCTGTGTGTGTGACCCAGATATTATTTTTTCACTGTTACATCTCAACAGGAGCAATCTTAACAGCCAAAAGCGTACCTGGCAGCAAGTGAAGGTAAAGTACAGGAAAATATTTCAGAGTGGTAAGTAGCCTTTGAAGAAATGTGTCTGTCCAATAAAGAGAGCACCAAACTAGATATGGAAGAAACTGAAAATAAAAAAGATCAAGCTATCATCTCTGTCCATTTAGCCTTCTTACACTTGCTCTGACTTAAACTGCTACTGTGTCAATGCTAAATTATGAAAAGAAGTTCTAACTCAAAGGTCACAACAATAAGGATCAAAGGAAATATGTGTCCCTGTATATGTCCCTCACTGTGTCAGGAGAAACTGAGTCCTTTCAGGCACTGGAACCTCCAGGGACTCAGACTTCAGCCTGAAAAGTTGTCCACAAGACAAAATGTATAAAATATGAAGTATACTATTAATATAAGATGGCTCTGTCAGAAGTCAGCCATGGTGCCTGAGAACTTTAAGCAATGAACCTGTATTTAATTTTGCCAAAGGTCATTTCTATCCGTGCCCTTGTTGTAGCATGTGCATGTGCATGTGCATGCCCTTGTTCCTGGATATGGCGTGAGGAGGTACGGCCAGCATGCATAGCCTCTGTCCCCAAGCAGGACACCATTGAACTCTCCTGCAGAATAAGAGAAATGTTGGATGGATATACATGTGTTAAGACTTGGCAATGTGTGCCTTATATGGCTATCTATAATAAAGTATGACGAGCACTTTAAATTCCTTAAGATGACCTCTACACCTGACTTCTCATTAGATTACCAAAATTCTGCCTATGCTATATACACCTTACTTCAAAAGTACACTCCTTCGGGTAAGTAAAATTCTCACGCCTTGTGCAAACCTCTGTGCCAGTGAGGATGCTCGGAAGATCCTAGAATCATGAACTGATCCCGGCCATTTAGCCTCAAATGTTGGAAATGAAATGACCTCCATCACAGATCATCTGTACGCACGGAGGATAGGAGTCAATGATGAGGTACTTGGTTTCACAGGGCATAAATGTAACATTGCTTAGCATTACTCAAAGGGGTTGATGTGGTATTTTTCAAAATGAGAAATCCAGTTCAGAGTCTATGGACAATTATCCCCAAGTGTACCTGTACATTTAGGATATGGAAAAAATTTCGGTTTACATAGTCAGCCTCCACGGGTCCAGCAGGGGCCTGTGTACATGGGCACAGTGTAGTGCACCGATAACATGATCGCCTGAGGGAGATGATGAACTTAATGCAAATACTTCAGCCAGTAGGTTGTTTTACATTATCAGCTACTGTAAATGTGGAGCAGCAGCCTGAAAGGACAGAGGTCAAAATTCTTCTGTACGCATGCCATCCACAATCTTCAGAATTCTAGGTGAACATTTCTTTCGGGAGTCTGTTCCAGCCGGTCGGACATTCTTTCAGATGCAGCCAAGCTAAGCTTCAACTTTAGCCTGCCCTGGACCAGGCTAGTTCAGCGGCATAAGTTACCATGGTTACTCAGCGGGCATTCAAATAAGCCACGTTCATGGGACGGAACTCTCTCTAAGTTTAGCCAGAAGTAGCGAGAAAAGCCAGGCTTTCCGCTAAGCCAGCTTCGTGGAATACCCCTCTGCTGAGAAAGAGAAACACAAGTCAATGACAACAATAATGTTATGTACAAAGAGAGAAAAAAGAGAACAGAGTGTGGAAAGGTGCATCATGGGAGGTCCCAGCAGTCTAGGCCTACATCAGCATAACTATGGGACACCCCTAACTATAAGCTTTTTTCAAAAAGGAATTTTTTAAGCTTAGTCTTAAAGGTAGAGGGTGTCTGCTTCCCGGACATATACTGACAGCTGGTTCCACAAGAGAGGGGCCTGATAAGAGACTCTATCAACCAAAAGTAAACCTGCAGTCTGAGAGCAAAGTGCTCTGTTTGGAAAATATTACACTATGACATCTTTAAGATATGATGGAGCTCGGTCATTAAACGCTTTATATGTGAGGAGATGAATTTTAAATGCTATTTTGAATTTAACAGGGAGCCTATAAAGAAGCTAAAACTGGAAAAATACAATCTTTCCTGTTAGTTCTCATCAGAACATCAGCAGCATTTTGGATCAGCTGAAGGCTTTTCAGGGAAAAGTTTGGACAGCCCAATAATAAAGAATCCCAGTAGTCCAATCTAGAAGTAACAAACACATGCACACGTTTTTCTGCATCATTTTGAGACTGGATGTTCGTCCTAATTTTGGTAAAATTACAAATTTGAAAGGCAGTCCTAGAAACCTGTTTATATGTGCATCAAAGGATATATTCTGGTCCAAAATAACTCAAAGGTTCCTCCCTATAGTACTAAAAGGCAAGGAAATGCCATCTTGAGTAAGTATATCAGAAGACATTTTCTTCCTGAGGTTCTCAGGTCCAAAGGACCAAACTTCAGTTTTGTCTGAATTTAGGACCAGAAAATTCTGAGTAATCAAGCTCTTTATGTCTTTAAGACATGCTTGTAGTGTGACCAACTAATTGGTTTAATCTGGTTTTATAGATGAGTAAAGCTGAGTATCATCAGCATAGCAATGGAAATTTACGTCATGCTGTCTAATAAGATAACCTAAAGGAAACATGTATAAAGTGAAACAAGTTGGTCCAAGCACAGAACCCTGTGGAACTCCATGACTTACTGCGATGTGTGAGGAAGATTATTCCTTTACAAGAACAAACTGAAATCTATCAGAGAAATATGACTTAAACCAGCCTAATGCAGTTCTTTTAATCCAAATAACATGTTGGAGTCTCTATAATAGAATGCTGTGATCGATCATATCAAATGCAGCACTGAGATCCAACAGGACAAGCACAGACACAAGTCCGTTATCAGAGGCTAAGAGGAGATCATTGGTAACTTTCAGCAGTGCTGTTTCTGTGCTATGATGCACTCTGAATCCTGACTGAAACTCTTCAGACAGATTATCTCTGTGTGAATTTTCACAAAGTTGAGCTTCAGCAATTTTCTCAAGAACTTTAGACATAAAAGGGAAATTAGATATTCGTCTATAAATAGCTAACACTTTTGAATCAAGAGTAGGTTTTTTAAATAAAGGTTTAATTACGGTAACCTTAAAAGGCTGTGCTATAAAGCCTGTCAACAAAGGTAGATTGATCAAATCCAATATGGAAGTGTTGATTAAGGGGAAAACCTCCTTGAACAGTATGGTTGGGATTGGGTCTAAAAGACAAGTTGATGGTTTAGAAGAGACTATTGCTGTTGTTAGCTCAGAGAGTTCGAATGGACAGAAAAAGTCTAAATACAAATCAGGTTCTAAAGATTCTTCTAAATCTGCTTTATTTGATGATGCATCAGTAATAATAGTGGGAAGGATTCCTTGAATCTTCTTTCTAACAAACTATTTTATTGGTAAAGCAGCTAACTCACTACTCACTACTGAGAGTAAAAGGAATACATGGCTCAACAGAGGTCGGACTCTTTGTCAGCCTGGCTACAGTGCTGAAAAGAAAGGTCAAAGGTCATGGCCATGTTCGGTGGATCTGTGGCTTAGCAGCAACATTCATTCTGAGTCAACACCATCAATCATGGCCAAATGTGGTCTATAAGGAAGCTGCAGATGTGGACCATATTTAGGCCAAACATTCTAGGGCTCACTGGCGGCCTGTCCAGGGTTTACCCCGCCTCTCGCCCATTGACCGTTGGGATAGGCTCCTGCCCCCCCATGACCTGAATTTACGGATTTAGCAGGTATAGAAAATGGATGGATGGATGGATGGACTCTAGGGCTCAGGGCCCCCACTAGTTTTATCGCATAACATAAGTATACATAAGGCTATATTCCAAAAAGAAGCACAAAACAGCCAAAATGAGACAGAGATTAGGGCACATAAAACAACTAAAGAAATCCTTCAACCAATATTGTGGTCCAAAACAAACATGAAGGAACACAACATAAGGAGACACGAGGACCACAATAGATGTAGATTAAATACTTAGAGGCATAATTTGCAATAAAAGGCACAAAATAGCATTTTTAAAAGAACCACAGAAACATGCAACATTTCTCACAGTCACAGAATGGTTCAAAGAAGATGCACAAACAGACACAAGAACGCAAAAGGCTCATGTTTAGATAAACTCACGTTTACTTTAGAAGCTTTTTACTTCTTTTATCTCATCTAATCCGTTTTTAATTCTCACAATTTATTTTTTTTTAAAATGTCTGGGGCACTGTTGATGCGGCTACAGCTGCTGCCATGCTTTTCCTCTCCGGTGAGATGCGATGGGCTCGGTGTGGACCACCCCTCACTGCGGTACTGTAGTGAAGGATAAATATATCCCCCACCTCCACCTACTCCTCCTCCCCCTCCTTTCGCTCAGTCCGCAACATCCTGACTGACCGAGGCTGGTGATCGCTGGCAGCCCGCACAAGACGGATTAATTAAACCTGCTGAAGCCGCCGCTCGTTGTTCTTCCATTTCTTTATTGAGGAGTCTTTCTCTAAACGCATCGGCTGTCAAACTGATAGCGTGAAGCGGATACAAGGTTAGTAAAAAAAAAAAAAACAGTCAATTTTTTTGCCCATAAAGGGCCAAATAATAAGAATCAGAGTAAAAAGCATGTGTGTTAACTAATCAGTGTGCAGGGGCAGGGAAACAGTAAGCCTGAATTTGTATGCAGGGTGCTTTGCTGGGGTCCTGCACAGCCATGGTTACATCTTGGCTTGGGCATGCCAGACTTCTTAGTCCAACTCCTTTAACTTCATCTGAGTGCGCTGCATGAACATGACACGCACACTTAACAGGGCGAAAGTGCGCCATTCTGCAGTGGAAAGGAACCATCCTTAGTTTTTTCTTACTCCCGTGCACTATTCTTGGTCATTCAAGTCAGTGCTAATTATTCTGTGAAGTGAGTCTCCGGCGACGCTCAGATCACATAGCACTGCAGCTGCCCTGCTGTATGGTCGACCAACTGCGAGAGCTATAATAGGAAGGAGAGGTAGGGTTGCGCAGCTGACGATGCTGATTCCGAGGAGCCAGAGCTCTGCAGTCCTATTTAAGTCAATAGCTTGTGGATCCTGAAGGCTTATTGGTAAAATGTCGCCCCATTTAAAATAAAGAAAAATAGCATTCGTTAAGAGTTGTCGACAATACATTTTTACCTCCTGTCATAAGTGCACTGTTGCTGTTCCCTCTGCAGTTGAATTTGATGTAAAAAATGTCTAATGTACCCACAACTATCAAATGGTATTGACTGCTTACCAGTCACATTTAGTGGTTTGGATCACATATTTAAAAGAGAAAGCTTGCGGACTGCCTGTTTTTATACTGACGTCTCTCCAAATCTTTACAAATCCCCTCGAAATGCATCTGAAAATCAATTAGAAAAAGTACTTATTCAAGAAACCTTTTAACATTCTTTGCTCACATGATTAGACTTTCATGTGTCCAAATTTGTATCTGTCTATTTGTGTTCAATCGTGAACACAAAATGTCACATACTGTGTGCTAACTGCTTTTCAATCCGTTAGGCCTCCAGTCTACAGATTCACCATGGGGATCAAGGCTGCTCTCCCCAGATATGAGCTGTATCTCTACTCTGCGGTACTTGCAGGGGCATTGATATGGGCAGGCAGTTGGATATTTGAAGCTTCAAGTGGTGAGTGCACAACACCGTCAAGAAATGTCCACACGCAGTGCTGTGCAGAAGTCTTGGGCCACGTACCCCTCATTTCTTTATATTTTGCTTCCAAAAAAGCCAGACTTCCTTGTAATCCTATAAAAAATAGTCTCCGGTAACAGTTCTCTGGGTTTTCTGAAAGTCTTTTAAGGTTTTCTTTGGATATTAGCTGATTTTTGTACTCTTTTTTTTTTTCAGACTAGTCCTTGTATCTGAGCATTTTCAGGGGAATGTGTTTTGTTTGGTTGCATTGTGTGCAGTGTGTCCTTGATGTATGAGGAAACTGGACAAGTGGAGGACAAATAAAGAAGCGGTCCTTCACCTGATCCATCTACTGTTTGCTGAATAATACTCACTGTCAAGGTCCAACAACCAAATTTAACGGCGAAAAAAAACATTCAATTCAACATTTCAAATAAAAAAAGATGAACTCAAAGACCAGCAACAATGGGAATTTATCATAAAAACTGGGTCTTCATCTATTATTGCACTCAGTTTGATCTAAAACTGTGTGGACCAAAGTTCACTCAGCAAATTAAAAAGAGACCTTTTCCCCAAAGGGAATCAGCCTGGTTCTTATTACTGTAATACAAAGACAACTGAAAGATGATCTACTCCTTTTCTCAATATGTCCCCGTTGGAGATATTTCACACTAAAACATACTAAACCAACTGACCTAAACCCATTATTCTGAAACAACGTTAACTATCTGCACAGGCCATAAACTGCTTAAGCTTGCCTCTATAAACACTGATCTGAATGGACGGAGTGTAATCTGGTGGCTGGCACTATCTGTCACAGTCTGTGCCGTCACATTTGCCGGGCAGAGTCCTGCTGTCAGTCACCTTTGTGCCCTGTTTTCTCGAGAACGTAACACTTCGTCTCCTGAAATGGCCTGTCTGGTGGCATTTATAAAGTCCCGCACAGCAGTGCATCCTGGCAATAAAAGTCTGGCAGTATTCCCAGAAGTAAGAGGCTTTCCCTGTGATGACCCTCACATTTTGATGTCCCTTTTCCCAGCCATTAATGTAAGCAGGCAAAGCTGTGGGAGCTGCTGCGGGGGTGCATGCCAATCATTTGTGTCTGTGCACTGAATGTCTCTCCATCACTGCAGATACCATCCATATTTTGATGATTACAATAGCTGTTTTGCTTGTTTCCATCATAATTTATTTTGTGGTGTTTTGTTCAGGCCACATAGTAAATGAATCTCCCTGAAAAGATTATAACCGGTACAGTTTTAAATTTCAGCATCAAAAATATAAAAGCTCAGCAACGAGTGTGTTATGTAATATTTGCTGTTATCAAATGGACAGATAGTGCTCTCACACCCTAAACTCATAATGTGAATAATCCAATAATCGTAGCAAAGCTTTAAAAAAAATGTGATTTCCTGCAGGCTCCTTTCCTTGCACAGCATTAGTGAGATATATATTTTTTATGTGCCAGAAAAATAAAGCTGCCCAAAGCTTGGACTCGACACTTCCCCTGCATAGATATTTTAGCAATATTCTGCCATGTTTTGAAATAAGCTTGTGTTACTGATGAAACTCGCCTCCCCATGCACAAATGCGTACATTTTGTTTGGTGTTTATCCATCTATATTTGATCCTGTTTTATTTCATTTTATCCCCTTTATTCAGAGAACGTAAATAGAAAGGCCTTCAAAGAAAGTGTGAAACCAGGATGGTATTACTTCGGCAGGAAAATGGTGAGTTTCTCATAGTTAGTCTCTGTACGTGCTGCTCTACAGAATGCCACGAGCGAGTGGTGTTAAGTGTTGCTAATGCATCTGTCTTTATTACAGGATGTTGCAGACTTCGAGTGGGTGATGTGGTTCTCTACATTCCGCAATCATGTCCTTTTTGCTCTCACCGGTCATGTGATCTTTGCCAAGATATTTACCCTGTTAGCTCCGAAGGTGCGTGCGCGTCTTTGACTAAACGGGCTGCTGTGAATGTTCATGCAGGTGTAAATGCACGTCTCCTTTGTCCGTAGAATCGATACTCCGCTGTATGTTTGTATTGTACATGTATACATGTGAGTGTGCTCTTGCGAATGAAAACAAGCTTTGCAACAATCAAGGCCATCCATCAGATTTTATTGGGTATGTGGTGTTCCCTTCAAAGCCACAACGCAGTGATGTGATCAATAGGCCTTGGGCTATACAAGTAATTAGATCCAGTGGAATTCAACAGAATTCTATTCTATTTTCTATTTAACACAAACATTTACATAATATGTTTTTATGGCCCAAAGTCTAACACATTATTGACTTGATGCATAGGCATGACCTGCACTCTTTTAAACTGAGATTTGTTTGTTGAATGCACCTATCAAGTTATCATTATTCTTGATATGTTGACATATTTAAAACTGTTCATCATGTTTTAAACATGTTTTCTGTCTTGTTCCATGCTTACAATGAAGATTGGTATAAATGGATGTAAGGTAACACTGATAAACTTGTTGTTATTATAACATTTGTCATGATTTTCATTTCTGATTATGGGACAGTAGTTACATTTATTTCTTATTACTGTTTAATCATCATTCTTAATGTGTTTTAGACCCAACAGTGTCGTACTAACACTGCCTTCGTATATGTTGTGTTGAATTCTAATTGAAGAGCAATTCCTTTCGGGATGTCACACTGACGCTGGCCCCTTTTTACCTACAGCACAGATCCTTGATCTTTGCCTTGTATGGTGGTTTGGCAGTCCTGATCACAATGGGCTGGACCTTCATGGCTCTGGTTCTATCTCACTGCATCATACTATATAGCGTTGCTCTGGTGAAGAAGAAATGGATGTGCTTAGCCGCAGGTCTGGGCACGCTGGCCTCCATCAAGCTGGAGCCCTATAACTCCTGGCAGGTGAGTGGGTGGTTCCCACTGGGTGGTACCCAGGCTTCACAAACTCCGAAAGATCTGTTCCCTTATTTGGAATGAGCAGTGGGGACTTGAACACCGTGTAGACCAGGAGGCTCATTAAAGAAGATCTGTACACAGCATTGCACATAGAAGTCAATATGCACATCACAATACCGTCTTCAGCCAAATCGTTGCTGTTGCACATATGTGAAATGTTGATGACAGATACTCACAACAACTGACTCCTTCTGCAGGAGACCTTGGTGACTGGTTCTTTCGACCTGCAAGACATCTTGTTCTACGGAGGCTGTGGCTTCAGCATCATGCGCTGTATGAGTTTTGCTTTTGAGAACTGTGACAGGAAGGAGGGCAATTACACTTTTTCTGACCTGCTGAGATACAACTTCTACCTCCCATTCTTCTTTTTTGGACCTGTGATGACTTTCGACTGCTATCATGTCCAGGTGAGGTCTCAAGAGTAAAAATAAGCTTGAAAATGAACTCAGTGTGTTATTGAACAATAGTGATATTAAGAGAATGAAATATGGTGTTAATAATACACATGTGATAACATCAGGTTTTGGGAGTAATTTTATTGCCAAAAAATGAGATCAATTATTTATTATTTTTAAATCTGGAAAAACAAAGATCTATTTGATATTGCAATGATATTCTTATAATAAATGCTTTTCACCACTACAACTGTGCTGTGAAAAGTAGATATCAAAAGTGAGCAGCTGATATTTGACAGTAGATGTTCAGTTGTCATTGCCAAGTACTCATTGTAAAAGAGAGTGTAGCGCATTTGCCCTTTAATTCCAGTTAAAAAGTATTTTATTCTATTGCAGTTGCATAATCCAACTATTATGAGTGCTCTGACCGCTATAGTCATTTAATATTTATAGTATCATGTGACACAATTGCCACTGTAGTCTACTTGAGGAGATTACTGAAAGGTTGTATTTCACAGGCAAACAACACTCAGCTAATCCGCAAGGAGAGGGAGATGTGGAACATCACCACCAAGGCCTTGTTGCACCTGGGAGTTATTCTGGTGGTGGATGTCTTCTTCCACTATCTTTACATCTTGACAATACCCAGTGACATGAAACTGGTTACCAAGCTCCCTGACTTTTGTCTAGGTGAGTGAATAAAAATTGATCTTGTATATCTCACGCTGATAATGCGGAAGTACGTTTTTGTAAATGTCATGTGCGATTGTATTGTTTTTTTCTCTTTTTCTATAGAAGTGCTGTAAGGGGGAAAATAAATGATTAGCAGTAATTTCAGGCATTTTGCTTGTGATAATAGTTTGAATCAGTACCTACAAACTGTTATGTTATACATGTTATCTAAATGTTTTTCATGTAGTTTTATCTTTGAACGTAGCCTCTCCTTAAACTGGTTTTCATAAATGTCCATGAGTGGTCTTATCACTGCTAACCCACTTTAGTGTCTTATTCTAGTACATTCTGAGCTCGTCAAATCACAGAAAGAGGTGTTGTTAACCACCCAGCCAGACACGAATGATTGAAAGAATGCCCAGTTTTATTAGATTAAGTTTCAAAATCATAAGAGAAGGAACTGTGTGATCTGCTTTGAGACACTAAGATGCTTTAAATTAACCTCACTAATGGGACAGACAGAGCCGAGTTCATTTTCACTGAAACGAACTGCTTAAGTTATCCAACTTGTTACACGGAGAACTTAACTCTCTCACGCTGGGCATGTCCTGCCAAAGATTCAGCTAAGATATTTGGAGTGTGAGCATGCCAGTGGGGTGGAGAGAAACTCAATCTGCCTGTCACAGAAGTGTATTAGTGTAAATACTGGTCCCTGAAGTCGCCGGTAAAAGTTTGTCAAGCAACCAAGGGAAAATTGAGGCAGGTTTTGGTGGTGATCCTCAACTGTCCTCTGTAGCCTTGAACACCGATGATCCACAAAGCATCCAATGACCGTAATTACTCCCAAAACTTAGGTTCTAAAAGTTAGTGTACAGCAATCTGACCTCTACAGTGGGATGCTGGCTCCTCACAATATTGATCCACAGTATATAACTGCGTTCATACACTCTCGTAACGACTGCAGTATGGGGCCACCAAGTACATTTCTGATTCTTTGAACTGGTCAGAAATGAAGTCTCATTATTTGTCTACAGCTGTATGTAGCCACCCCAAGTTCTGCAAATTCGGATATCCAAGAAAGACACATTTCTGTCATGAAGATAGAACAGTTAGCTAACTAGTTTTCAGACACACAGCTAGATAGTGTGTTTAGCTAGTTTGCAGCAAATGGATCGTGTGTGGACTATTCATAACACTGCAGTGTTAGGGGAAGGGTTGGCTTTGGTTAGCCTTATATAACCTTATATAACCTCTGTTTATGCTCCACTGCATCATGGAGCTTTTATTTCTGTCAAGCCTTAAAAAACCTGAGCAGAAAATAAATAAAACAGTCCAACTCTAGAATTCAGGTCAGCATCATTTTCAGTCTTTTAATGTGTTTAAAGCAACTTTGAGCTAATACATATGGCATCTTTCCATGCTAATTTCTTCATTTGCTTTATTAGGACTGAAACGATTGAATTATCATCAGCGTGTGTTCTCTTTTTCTGTGCTTTGCAGCTGGACTGGCGTATTCCAACTTAGTGTATGACTGGGTGAAAGCAGCTGTAATGTTTGGTGTCATCAACACTGTGGCTACACTCGACCACTTGGACCCTCCTCAGCCTCCCAAGTGTATCACCATGCTCTATGTCTTCTCCGAGACGTATGTGTGACTGGCTCTACAGTTGTGTGCAGCTTTGTTCACTGAGTAGTTTTCCACAGCACTAAGCCTTTAAACTGGTTGAACATATAGTATCTATCTAAAGAAAAGTGTCTCTGTTTTGCAGGCACTTTGACAGAGGCATCAATGACTGGCTGTGCAAGTGAGTGGTTGAATTTAGATCCCTGAGTTTAAATGGCAGGACCTGCCATATACAGTATAAGGTCACTTCACTTTGATGCATCATTAAGCTAAATCTGAGTTGAAATTTTGCAGGTATGTTTATGACTATATCGGTGGGGATCACGAACAAATCTTCAAGGAACTCCTTGCAACAACCTGCACATTTGCTGTCACCACCTTGTGGCTGGGCCCATGTGAGCTGGTTTACATCTGGTCATTTTTCAACTGCTTTGGTCTCAACTTTGAGCTGTGGGTGGCCAAGTTCTTCTCCTTCCCACCATTTTCTATCATGGAGGTGAGAAATAATTAAAATTCCCTCTAAGTATGTCTAATAATACTCTGCTTTGAATATTTATTTAGTCAGTAGTATATGCTAAACACTTGGGTATTCAATTACACCAAGTTTCTTTATTGATGTGACCAAGTCTGAGTCAGCAAGAATTAGCATGTTTCTGTCTGTGTGTCTTCTGTGTGTAGAGAGGAATGGGTGAAGCCATGTCTCGCAGGATCAGGGGCGTGTTCAATGCCGCCAACTTCTGGGCCATCATCCTCTACAATGTCCTTTCCCTGAACAGTTTGGAGTTTGCCAAATTGGTTGGCAGAAGACTGATTTTCAAAGGTGGGAACAACATGAGTGTATTTTAGGTTTAACTAGTGTTTTCTGTTGCCCAGCCACTCAAAGGGAGATCAGGACAATAAAAGCAAGAGACTCTCAAAGAACCCCATCTTCACCAAAATGTTGTTTTCCTTTCCTTTCTTTACCCGCTTAGTCCAATTTAGGAGCCTAACACAGATGTCATTGGCCAACAGGCCACACAGAGAAAAACAAGACACACAACCACTCACAACCACACACACTCCTAGGGACAATTTAGAGTCATCAACTAATTTAACATGCATGTTTTTGGATGGCTGGAGGAAGCCAGATTACTCAGAGAGAACCCACGCATACACGGGGAGACCATGCAAACTCCACAAAGAAAGGCCCCTGCCGGGAACCCTCTTGCTGTGAGGCGACGGTGCTAACCACCACACCACCGTACAGCCCCTCGAAGACTCAGCCAAATTTCTTGTCAAAGCACAAAGAGAGCTTTGCTATTTCAAAGTCCTACCTTGCTGTTCTTAAATCTGATCCTCCCCCCCTTTCCTCCCTCTTTCCTTATTATTCAGGATTCCCTCTGTCCACCGTGTCTGTGCTGCTTGTGACCTACTGTGGTGTGCAGCTGGTGAAGGAAAGGGAGCGACAACAGGCCCTGTTGGATGATCCGGAGCCAGTAAAGCCAGTGGATGGTGGCAAAGACAAGGAAGAATAATTCCGACAGAAAACCAGAGTTTCTCAGAAGTCGTGATCAACAGGCCCTCCTTCATTGGCCTTGCCAGCTGTAACAGAACCAGAACCAGACTGTAACGATCAGTCGGCAACTGTCACACAAGCCGGCATTTTTGTATTTGCTTGTCAGAAAGCAAGGCAATTTTTTCAAACTGAAAGTATCCTCAAGTGCACTTGCTGTTGATAATCGCCGCACCCTTTGGCACAAATACACCAAAGGTGCATTTTTGTATTTGTATTTTATCTGAACACAATATTATTTAGCACATTGCAAGGCTACAGAAAGGAATAATTATAAAAGTATATGTAAGGACATCTAGTATTTTAAAAGAAAAGCTACTTTGTTCTGTGTGGTTGTGACCTTGATCATTTTTGATTTCTCTGAAATTTGAACATTCTTGCTTTTTATCACCATCATTACTGTTCAGTTTAAACAGATGGTATCCTTATTTTCTCGCCTTAGATGCTTTAGACCCTACTGATCACAGTTGTTAGTCCTACACAGAGGGGTAAGACTTGAGAAACTCAGTGCAAACATTTTTTTTAACAGAGTGCAATAAGGAAAACAAATGGTGCTGTGGAGATCCTCCACGTACAGTAGCTTGCAGCTGATTGTAATGTACCTTTGTTCCACTGTCACTTAGCAAAAACACAAGTTATGGTGGAGAGGATAGTCCACTGTGAAGATGTATTAGATGTCTTATGATGTTGAAGAACTGATTGTAGTAGAGTCACTGACAGCTGTCTGTAGAGCTATTGCCTTACTCCGCCACATACCGTCCACAGGAGATTACTGTGGCATGTCAGACTATCTTTCCTCCACCCTCTCACATGCTTCAGGCCTTCACTTTGCTATGAAAGGCAATAGGCCCAGCAGGGAATATGGGTCAGTCTTATCCTGCTGTCACCCAAACGCACAGCAGGAAAAGAGGAACACTGTAAAGAGAGTAATGCCTTTTTCGCATTTAAGCATTTTCCTTTAAAGGTTTTCATGTGACTTGAAATAAAGTTCGGTTTCATCCAGGGGTGACACCTCTGCAATGACTTTGTTTTGTTGTAGTGTCTGGTGAAGATTGAAATGGATGTAATGTTTATTTGGATGAAAAAGCTTTGTCTGCATTCAATGTCTTAATATATTCTTTTTGTTTAAACGGAAGAAAAAGGCTTTTGATAAGTGAATCTTATCTGTGTGGGTTAGGGTTAATCATGGTGTTTTAACATGTGGTTGTCAACACATGTTTACATTATGAATGATAGAAAGATTAAAAATGGCTCGGCCATGCTTGCTTCTTGTAGGTGCATCGATATATCTTCTTTCTAGTTTTTAGTTTTAGTCCAGTTTAAAATCACGTTTTCCTCCCTGCCGAAGGTTTTCTATCATTTCTAGAGAAATTATATTTCCCAGAGTAAGTTTTCATTTAATTTTTCATTTTAATAATCTCTACAGTGACAAAAATATATTCTATTCTAATAGCAAATAAACTCACGTAAGTGTTTTTAACCTCCAATTAGCTGATGGTACACTATACCTATCTACAAGTTATCTTAAAGAACAAAGTAAATTAAAAGCCGTGACAAAATATGTCTATTTCTGTTTTTACATAATCTCCAAAATCCCACAATGACATTTTGTACATGCTATAAAACTCAGTTTTGCAACTGTTTGGTTACTTTTTATATAGATTCTCACCACGGGTGACAAGTCTTCACACAATACCTCACCTGTTAGCTCTCTCATGCTCAGAACTTCTTATTTTCATTCGACTTGTCCTAACTTAGAAGCACGGACATTTGTTGAAATAGATGCTTAGACTTAGTTGAAATTAAAACATGAGGCATTTGAAACAATGCTTGCATGTGTCATTGAAAGTCAATTAAATGTAACACCAATTTCTGCTTTCCCCCTTGGCTTTGCAGGTGTTGTGACGCCAAATTGGGGAAAAAAGAAAAAAAAAACCTGGCATTTCTGGTCAATCATTTTCAACCAGTAGATGTCAGTGTTGTTCAACAAAAGCTCTGTTTCAGCTGTTTGAAAGTAAGCAAACACAAAACATGAAAGAAATATGGAAATATGTCCAAGCATGGATCACAGTCTTATGAATTCCACATGTAATGAAAATTTTAAATGAAACTATTCTATTGGTTTTAACCCGGCTTGTGATATTCACAAGCAGATTTCCAAAAAAAATATGTTGTTTAATGTTTAGAAAATAGTGCAACGACAACAAATGATGAAACAGGGAGCAGTTTTTGGAAGATCAGAGGGACCATACAGCGTATGATGGTATAGCAGTGTAGAGGCAATAATAGCCCATGATATGTAATGTTTTATCTCAACAAGAAGTGATGCCAGCAGGTGATTGTAATCGTGATCTGCTATGTTTATGCATTTGGCAGACGCTTTTATCCAAAGCAACTTACAAATGAGAATTTAACAATGCGGCTAACATCAAAGCTAATAATAAGCTACAGAGAAGGAAAACCACTGGGCAGACTCTGTCAGAGGTGACAGTGTAGAAATAGAGTGCAGACATTGAGGGAAGTACAGAAAGAGAAAGTGCAGTAGAGGGGGGGTACAGGGTAAGTGCTATGATAGGAGATCCTCTCTGAAGAGCTGGGTCTTCAAGAGTTTCTTAAAGATAAACAGGGACGCCCCTGTTCTGGTAGCGCTCTGTAGGTCATTCCACCATCGTGGAACAGCAAATGAAAAGAGTCTGGATTGTCTTGAGTGTGATGTAGGCACTGCTAGACGACAATCCTTTGATGACTGGAGTGACCGAGCATTCAAGTAGATGGGAGCTGTTCCATTGAGCACTTTGTAGGCTTACATCAGTGACTTGAATTTGATGCTACAAAAGTAGTATCCACTGAAGGGTGATCAAAGATGAACTGTTTTTTTATCAACAAATACACTGGGAAGTGTTTAAAAAGAATAATCCTGAAAGACAGTTTAAAAGGGATTTGCATATTTCCAGACACTGCACAATGTCATGAAACAATTCAAGATATCTGGGGAGTTTTAGTGTGAAGGGCAGGAGTGTAAGTGAGTGTAATTGGACACCTGTGATCTGTAATCTCTTTGAAAGCAATTCATCAATAGCTGTCATCCAACAATGGCTGATGAACCACAGTGGTGAGAAATTCAGAGTTATATTCACAATACAAAGTCAAACCTTATGGTGACCTTGTTGAGAGGCGTCAGCATCAACTTGTCAGGGCTCTGAGGCATCTGGGATAGACTATCACACAGTGGAAATATGTATTATGGTCAGACCAAACAGTACTATATGTCTTTATGTATATATACATATATGTGTGTATGTGTGTGTGTGTGTGTGTGTGTGTGTGCGTGTGTGTGTGTGAGACAAATGTTCATAGATTGTGTCACCTGTTGAATTTTTACAAAAAAGGAACCTGTGTCAAGTGATGTAGTAAGTATATTTATATAGCAAAGTCTGTCACTCTCTCTGCTTGTAACCTGATGAGGGTTTGCTTGAACATCGACAGTCAGGAGTATTCACTGTCGCTGATGGATTACAGAGAATGACGGTTTTAAAAACGTGATCAAACCCAGTAAAGCTGCCTGATGAGTCGTTCTGCTGGATTTAACCACCCCATCGTTCAGCTGTTTGTCACAGGCCATGTGGGAGTGTGTTGCACCAGTGGATTGGAACTATTTCTTAGCTCTGTGAGGTTCACGTCTATAAATACCCCTGACTTCCACCATGCCTGACAGTCACAGACAGCTGCAGTCATCAGCCAACCAACCAGTGGAGACTGTCCACAGCAATCCGAACAGCCCCGTGATCACTGACAGTGCTGCTCTGCTGAGGAGAGCAAGTAGGGAGCCCACGAAACCCAACCAGGACAAGGCAACAAAATGGCTGCCATGACAATTGACCCGGTGCAGCAGCCTCGGATGTACCAACAGACTTTGCTTCAGGATGGACTCTGTGACCTCTTGGAGAACGACAAGTTTGTGGACTGTGTCCTCAAAATCCAGGACAAGGAGTTCCCCTGCCATCGCTTGGTTTTGGCTGCCAGCAGCCCCTTCTTCAAAGCCATGTTCCTGTCTGACTTGGAGGAGAGCAAGAAGCGTGAGATAGTCCTCAAAGATGTGGACGCCAGTGTTATGGGCATGATCCTGCGCTACTTATACACATCTGACATTAATCTGACAGAACAGAATGTCCAGGATATCTTCATGATTGCTAACATGTACCAGATACCATCCATCTTCTCTGTATGTGTGACCTATCTTCAAGAGAAGCTGGTGCTGGCCAACTGCCTGGCTATCTTCAGACTTGGGCTTCTTCTGGATTGTCCCAAGCTCGCTCTGGCTGCTAAAGAGTTCATCTGTGAACGCTACCAGATTGTTGTCAGAGACCAGGACTTCCTGCAGCTCGGCCCCAGCGAGCTGGCCCTCATCATCACCTCTGATGCCCTTAACGTTGAGCAGGAGGAGCTGGTGTTTGAATCCCTGATGGATTGGGTCAAGCATGATGAAACAAAGCGACTAAAAGATCTGCCCGAGTTGTTGCACTGTGTCCGATTCAGGCTCATACCGACAGACTACTTCAAAGAAAAAGTTGAGCGTCACCAGTACATCCGGCTCAACCAAGAGATCATGAAGGAGCTGGAGCTTGTCAAGGATGCTCACAGAGGGCGTTTACCCAAGCCCAAGAAGCTCAGCAGTGATGAGGCAAAGGGGGGAGAGGGGAGTGAGGATGAGGAGACGGAGGAGGAAGGATACCTGCCGGGGATACTCAACAACAACCCTCGCTTTGGGATGTTTGAAATGGACCTAATGCTTATGATCAACAACACTGGGACTATGGCCTATGACCCGATAGGAAATGAGTGCTATGTGGTGTCAGAATCGACAGAGATTCCTAAGAACCACTGCAGTCTGGTGACAAAGGAGAACCAGATATTCGCTATTGGAGGACTTCTCTACAATGAGGAGGACAAAGATGAACCATTCAAGTCTTACTTCCTACAGGTAATGTGCCAGTCGTGAAAACAATCAGTAGCTCATCACAGACTGAAAACAAACAGCTGTTTAAAAATTTAATAGCTTCCCATATTTACAGATTTCTGGTCAATCTAATTCCCACATTACCTTATTCTCATCCATAGCTTGATCCAGTAAGTTCGGAATGGATGGGGATGCCCTCACAACCAAACCCTCGCTGTCTGTTTGGGCTGACTGAAGTTGAAAACTCCATCTTTGTTGTTGGTGGAAAGGAACTAAAGGAAGGAGAGCACGCCCTGAACTCAGTTATGATCTATGACAGACAGTAAGCTCAATCTACCACTGATTGTCCACTGTATCCATGATCAAAATTCTGGAAAACAAAACCTGTTATTCACTAAATAAGACTCCACTTAGTACGCTGAAGTACTTTTGAAGATTTTCTCAACTTTTTTTATTCTTTGTTGCTTTTCCATTACAAAAACATCCCATATAGTAGAAAAACAGAAGAAAGAAACAAATCGGGAATGATTCAGACTCCCCTTTCTCCACACAACCATTGCATCCCTAAAACAAATGTATAGTAGTGGTACACGTTCATTCTCTTATTTTGTCATTTATATGTGAACATCATCCATTTCTGACATTTCTCTCGTCACTGTTCTTCTTTGAATCTTCTTTTATTGTTGTGTATTTCCTCGACAATCTGCCCATCTTGAGTCGGAGATTCTGCTTCCCATAATTTCTAATAAAACTTTCTGTTTTTCAGGCAGCTAAAGGGATTTTCCTGTGCTCTCTCTCTGCTCATTCACTTTGCGTTTATCTTTTCGATGATCTGAAAATTGCAAACTCAGCAAATCTGCAGAATTGTTGTTCCTTTGCACGCAGGTCATTCAAATGGGGAGAGTCTGACCCGCTGCCGTATGAAGTATATGGTCATGGAACGGTATCACACAAAGGTCTCGTCTATGTTATTGGAGGAAAGTCTGAGAGCAAGTGAGTAACACATGAAACACATTTTGAAAATGCATACTATTACCATTACTTTAATTTCTTCATTCAGCACCTGTAAAATGATCATAAGGTAGAATGGTTAGTTTGCCTAATTTTAAAAGATCAAAACCATTATCCCAGGAGGTAACTCAGCATCATCTGTCATCACAGTGCTGCTTGAGAGTGTGTGAGCTCTTTAAAGTCGACTTTACTACTGCTAAATATGACCTAAACCATTGTCATTTTTTACAAAGTAAAACAAAAAAAAGAACCCAACTTTATTTATTAATGAAAATATTAGAATGTTTCTAGTAAATGTTAATCAGCCCTACACAACAAATCTTAGGAATATCAGCCCTTCCCTCCAGACAGAAAAGCTCCAACTCTGGGATGTTAACAGCTTTCCTCACAAGAGAAATATTTCTATTGGATTATGGTCACGATTTTGGCTTTTTTAACAATATTTAAGTGTTATAAACTGTGCTTTAGGTTTTTTTTCCATATGGTACACTTTCTCTTCAATATCAGTTCACAGAGAGGAATCCGAACTTTTCTTTTCTTTTAGAATTTTTACAATAAAACAAGCCCAAACACAAGCCATGACACTACCACCACCATGCCTCTCATTTCTCTAAAGTCCTCAGAAATTTCTTTAATCTGTGCTTCTTTAATACACTTGCACAGACATGTCGGGAAGATCAGACTTTGATATATCTCTGTTAAAAAAAGAACAGGGTGTACGCCAACACTTGATTGTCATCCCACTGAATGAAAACATCTGAATCTAAATTCACCCTCAATTTAATTGCTAATTTTTGCGGTTCACAGATTTTTATTCCTTACATATATGTAATATTGGATGACTGTCTTTGATTAAGTTTTAGGTCATTTTAATGCATTAAAATAGATCATTCAGATTCCTCCATTTTCCTCCTCCCCACCTCCTAATTGCTCACTTCCTTTTAACCTGAGACATCCATGTATATCTGTTAAAAAACATAAATGTATGTATAAAGTACAAGCCCAGGCCAAACTGGATGACATCATCAGTTATTTTCAAAACAATGACAGGATGAGTTGCACTATTCTTAAGTAGTGAACCGAATTCCATGTATAAAATCAATCCCTAACCCCTTTAACACAATGTATGAATTGTTTTTTGCAGGAAATGCATGAGAAGAGTCTCTGTGTACGACCCTACTAAGTTTGAATGGAAGGACTTGGCTCCTCTTAAGACAGCCCGCTCTCTGTTTGGTATCACCGTCCACAATGACCAGATCTTTGTGGCAACAGGAGTCACAGACTCAGGCCTTACCAGCTCTGTGGAAGTCTATGACATAGCCACTAACAAGTGAGGCAAATCTGTTTTCTTTTCTTCTTTTTAAATGTTCTTTACGAACCACTTTGTCTAATCGTTATGAAGTGAAGCATCTGTCCACAGTAGCACAATGACTCATAGAGTCATTGTGAAATACCACCTGTTGTTCTGGCGCACGTGCCAGCTAATTTAACACCATTCCTTCCATGTGTGTGTGAATGTGTGTGTGGTTCTGTTATCTTACAGGTGGTCTGAGTTCACAGAGTTCCCCCAGGAGCGTAGTTCCCTCAATTTGATCACAATGGGAGGTTTCCTGTATGCTATGGGGGGCTTTGCCATGATGCCCAGTGAAACCAGTGAGGATCCCGTCCCAACAGAAATGACAGACTTCTGGAGGTGAGAGCCAACTACACATGTTGACTATGATGTGATGACAAGAGCTGGGGAAAAAAGGAACAATTTTCCCTTTTTGTTTGATGATGTAGTCAAACGATTCAGTGGCTGAGATTTCAGTGCAGTTCACTGATTACCTGTAGAGGGAATTAAATGAGTGACAGATGACACGAACAAGCTTGAAAAAATGCAAGTCCCCATTTTCTCAGATTTGCGGCAGCATTCTGTGAAGGAACCCATAGTGACTACATCAGCAGTTGTTTTTCAATACATTCAGACATGTCAGGAGGGGACACCCACACAACACAATGAAGAAAAGTTGGATGCTGTTCACAGATGAGATTGGTTTTCAACGGAAAATCCCGAGTTTAGTTTGTAACCGAAGTCGAGGGATTATTAATGTTTTACCCATCATCAGCAAATACTATTAAAAAAAACCAAATCAATTAAATTCCATTTAATTAAAGGGCAGAATTGAGCAACTGAAAATCTATCCTTCCTGCGCTCCTGCATGTCACTCATCTTCTTTTAAGTAGTGGTCAGAAATGTTGAGATGCTGTTTAAAATGTGAATGAAAACTGAATGCAGTGATTTCCAAACCTCATGAATGAACAAATTTATCCACAATAGACAATGTATCAATTACTGAAAGTGTGACATTTTACTATATCACAACAACTGTCAGATTTCCTTTGAATTTGATGCATCTCAAAAAAAGTTGGGATGGGGTAAACAAAAGCTATAAAAGTAAGTGTTACGAAAAAGAAACAGCTGGAAGAACTTGCTGCAATTAATTAGGTTATTTGGCAACAGGTCAGCAACTTCATAGAGATAAAAAAAAAAAGAGAGTACCTCAGAGGTTCTCAGAAGTAAAGATGGGGAAAAAAGCAAAACTCCATCTAAAAAATGTTTTCTCTGTGGAGAAATTCTAGAATAATGAAGACTTTTAAAATTCCTGCCATCATCCAAAGATAAAAAAAAAAGATACGGAGGTTTGGAAGCCCGTGATCTGCAGACCCTCAGCAGCACGATCACGTCATGGAGATCACTGCATGGCCTCTGGAACATTTCCAGAAATAATTATCTGTGAACACAGTTCAACATGCTATCCACAAGCTCTATGATGCAAAGAAGAAGCCAAACGGGAAAATAATAACGTCACCTCTGAGCAAAAGCTCATTTAAATTGAACTTTAGACCAACATATGCTGCCATCCAGTCTTTTTAAGGGGAGTTATTGCATACTTCAACAAGACAATCCTAAACCACATACTGCATCTATCAAAGCCTGCAGTCTTGACATTTCCCTAATTGAAAACATTTGGTGCATCGCGAAATGCAAAATATGACTAAGAAGACCCAGGACTGTTGGGCAGCTAGAATCCAACAACGTTCCTCTTCCAAAGGTCCAGCAACTGGCCGCCTCAGTTTCCAGACCTTTACAGATTGTCTTAAAAAGAAAGAGGGAACTTTTCTCAGACGTGTTGTCGTCATCACGTTCAAGATGAGCAAATATTTTCAATAGAATTTTAGAGTTTCTCATTTCTATTATATCATGTTTTCTATGTTCTATTGTGAATGAAATATTGTTTCGTGAGATTAACATTTTACAAAGCATCCAAAATAGGGATAGGGCAAACTATAGGATACATCCCGGCTTATACTTCATTATGACAATGATTGCAGGCTAGCTCCATTCCCATTGTTGTAGATGTTAGCTCATGTAGGCCCGCTAACCTGAACACCACATCACAGTTGCTTTGCCTGCAATAACAAGTTTTGCTGTGAAAAAGCTCTTTTCTGTTCTCAAACATATGCTTCCAAAAAAATCGTACACTTGAGTACTTCAGTACACAAGTTATTTCTGGTACAATAAAGGAAATAAAACTTCCTTTAGTTTAAAAGATGCAGTTATCTCATTCTTTGTAGACCTAAATGTAGGTTACTGAGATCTTGTTATTACTATCTGAGGTTACTACAAGTACAACCAACATTAACACATGTATCTTTCCCACAGATATGATGAGTCGGAAAACAGCTGGAATGGGATTTTGCGTGAAATGGGTTTTGCAGAGGGATCCACCATTCTTCCAGTTCGTCTCAACACTCTCCGTCTCACCAAGTTATAACCCAACTGAACTTTTCAGCCCACAAGGTTAATGATGAAGGACTTAGCTAGCACCGTATTAAATGAACATACAGGCCCAAAATACAAAATGATTCAGGGCAACTGAAATTGAGGGAAGGATTATGAAATCAGCATCAAATTGTTTTATCCATTTTTTTACAGCAGGGGGAGACAGACACAGTAGGGTTGGAGGGGAAGATAAGAGCATCACACCCAATTTAGATATTAAAAGCTAAAATGTGTATTTGTACATTTTTGTTTGGTATTGTATCTCAATAAATTTATTTTCTACATGTAATGCTGTATTCAGGTAATAAAGACAATCGTGATTATGTTGATTTCAGTGCTGATTCTTACAGACTGAGCAGGAACAATACTGAAGCCACATCCACAGTGCAAATGGTCGTATTCATTTCCATTTGTTCAATAACATCTTTATATCGTACTCCACATACTGAACAGTACAACAATTGTTTAAAAACGTTACATGGCGACAAATAAGAAACACCGTCAACGTTATACTGACATAATGCAAATACGAGTGAGGAACGTAGTTCTAAATGTAAACATTGTTTCCTAGTTCGACACCTGAGCACTAAGAGTATCACCGTCAAACACATTATGAACACATTTTCATTCATATTTACAGCTTAATCATATATACAACAAAAGCTGAGACATTTAGTTTGAGGTACGTTCAGTTATTTCAACCTTGTTTTTAGTTTTAAACTCACTGGTACAATCACAAGAAGCAGGATCTACAGGAAACATGAAAACCCCACATGAGTCCTACTGTCACAATACCATAGCCTGTATGTATGAGGACATGACTTCAAATAAATCCGATATTGAAGAGAAGACCAGCAATCATGATGAATGAAGCATTTAGCTCGATAAATTATATTTACATCGAACAAGACAGAGTCCAAAGACAAGCTTGCAGAAGCTGTACTTTGAGATAAATACATCTGTATGTGAACATGCTCCCACGGAACAAGGCTAACATGGTGATATTACACAGATTAGATGATTACTATTGTCACCATCTTAGATTAACATCTCATAAGTGCAAGAAATAAAGGACAGCTAAAGCTGAAAACAAATAACATTAGCTTTGCAGACATTTGGTCACAAATCAAAAGTATTGGAAAAACTGAACACGTGACACTGATGGCACAAGTGGAAAGGTTACAGAATCAATACTTTTATTTGAAAGAGATATTTCAGGCTTTTTTAAGTGGGATTGTGTGAAGTACTTAAGAACAATTTGTGTCGTACACAACTTTGATACTTAAGAGGTTTGAGCTGTTTTAAATGTTGAAAAATGAAGCTTCTGGTGGCTACATTCTCCGAAGCTGTTAGCTCGGCTCGCCTGTCAGGAATCCTTTTTAATGCTCCAGTCCAGACTGACAGCGCCCTGACTGCTGTGTAATATAGATAAACATCACGAACAAATGTCCAAGTTCTGAAAAAAAAAAAAATCAGTGGCTTACTCGTTCATCACCGCTGTGTATATATGCTTTTAAGATGTGATTTGTGAGGGTTGAGGAAGTTAAATCTTTTAAAGGAGTCAGCATGGAGGGAGCTGTGAGCTGGCCAAAGCAAAGAGCTGCAGGCAATGAGAGCACAAGTGACAGGGTGAGAGGCCACGAGAGGGGGAAACCCAGAAGATGAAGACAACAAACATACAGCAAGCATGAAAGAGAGAAAAGGGTAGAAAGTATGGGGACACGGGGAGCTGTTTCCAGTGTGCAACACCATAAAAAAGTTGAGGAAATAAGCTGCCAGTTCCATTAAACAACCAGATAAGCAAAATATATTGAATCATCAGTTGTATCGCCATGGGACATGAATGAAAACAGGGAGACTCTGCTGATCATTTGTGTAGTGTGAACCCAGTGGGAATTCAACACTCCCAATAATAAAACAAGTATGCCAAGTAGTAATCTGACAACACTAAAATTAGCTGTACTCACAAACTACTCATGAATACTTCACACAACCCCAGTTAAAGAATTAAAAAGGAAAATCCCTTGAGGGAAACATGAATGTCTGAACTAAATTTGATGGAAATCCATCTTGAATTTGTTTTGGTAGCATAAGAGAAAAGCTTTGGAATTAACTATTGTGATTTATCACCTCAGAACTATGTACATAATCCACCTTGTTTATGACAACAGTACGGTATTGTCTCGCAAGTGGAACTCTCTACCTGCTGGTGGCACTAGAACAAAAATATCAACAATAAATAAATCAAATGAACTATCCATGCAGTCTAATTACTGGAAGTTGGTTACTGTTACCACTTAATTGTCTACAATTCTTTGTATGGTGGGCTCATGCAATCCGCTCCATCTGTTATGAGACTGTGCACTTAGACAAAACTAAAAGCCTATGTAATCTGAGCCAAATTTCACAAGCCACAGCTTCAGTGTCTCCTCTGGAATGTTATCTGGCAGTTACTCAGCAAAGTGTATGCCCCATATAAAACTGTCACAGACAGGATACAAACGTCCAGTACACTGGCTATAACATAAGACTCTCCAATGACTACGGTTTAGAACATCCTGACAATGTCATTCATGTTGTTACCATTTGTCCCTACACAACATGGGTCATTAGATTAAGTGGTTTGAGTCTTCTTGTGTAAAAGATCTTTGTGATAAAAAAAAAAACGTCCTGCTTCTTATGGAATGCAACTTGTCTCAGGCTTTATCCATCTATTACTTAGCATCATATGTAAAATATTGGCCAAGAGCCGCATTTCCTGTCGGTGACAAGCGGTCAGAGTTATCTGTGCCTGCAGTCGCATGTTACTGGACAGCCACTCGTGTTGCTCCGACGACTGATTTTTTTTTAACCATTGCCGATGGTAAGTTCGAGATGACTAAATGTAGATGACTCACCTGCTTGCCTATTTGTCAATGTGTCTCTGACCTTTGTGTAAATACCTGCCTGTCTGTGCAGCCAAGTTCCAGCGTCATGAAACGTCTCCTGACCAAACTTACCTTAATGCAATCTGTAAAAATGACAGTGCTATTTTTTTGTAAGAATTTCAGCCATTCTTTTATAACACAGTGTTTCCATGTTAGTGTCAGGTGACCTTTCACTCAGGGTAAGAAAAAACGCTGAGCAGCTCTCATTTTTTGACAGCTAACGCAGAAACGTACAACAAATGAATTCAGTTTCAGTACTGAAATGCCATGCTGCGGCTGATGATGATGATGAAACGTGGCGAGTCAACTTTCGATGGGCTTCAGATTGCGGAGAGGTGCTCCTGACATGCAGATGCACGTCTTGCTGTGGGGCTGCTTTTTGTCAGCATGGAGATTTGGGTGCTAAAGTTGTTGCCGTTGCTGCCAATGGAGGGCTGCTGGTACTTAGTGTCAGCGCCCAGGAACCTCTGCAGCATCCATCTGCGCCACTTACGCTTAATCTCTGACTGCACCTGCGGCAGAGGTGGGGTGGTAGGCAAACAGTTGAGGAGGAGTGTTAACAGGGTATGACACACAGGAGGGTTAGGTAAATGGGGATTTGGTGACATGAAAGGACAGTAAACATCTCAAAGAGCTGTGTTTTGTTTGAGAATACTCACCTCTCCGTTCAGAAAGCAGTACAGGACCGTCACACCAAAACCCTGTTGAAGAGAAAAGCAGATAAAAGAAGAGGTGCTGTTGAAAAGCAAACTGTGCTTGATAGCACAGCTGGAGAAACACTCAAAACATTTTTGCTATGAATAATGATGGTAAGATTATGACCAACTTCAGGCTCAGACAGGAGGTTCATCATCTAGATGTCTGGGATATGTTCCCAGGAGATATCATTCTGAGCCAAATGGTTATAAATTAGGAATACTTTCCGCTGCTCGGTTTCCATTGTGGCACTTTCCTCTTGGCGTTTATATCCACTTTAATCCTCAGTAAATCAGCTAACTCATTATCAAAAATACTAAATTAACCATTCAAATGCAACAGTCCAATCTCACAGAAGGATTACCTCAGATCCTATTCATTGCATGTGTCAATAAGTGATAAACTTCAGATGGATGTTATGGGATGTATTACCTGAAAAGACCCCAGAACAAGATCGAACACCATCCTCATTTTTGAGTGGATGTTGTCAGGCATAAAGGCAAATATTATGTAGTTTATGCCAAAGAGAGGTATCAACAACAGCGTAGATCTAGCCAGTTTCCTAAAAGCAACAGGAAAAGGAAAAGTGAAGAGAAAGCCGGTGTTCATCCATCTGGAAATTCACAAAAGTGAACTTCAAGGCTATATTTGCTTTTATGCAAGAGCTATTGCTCCACAACAAAACTTAACAGCAGAAAAGTAATTCAATCAATCTCAGATGATAAGACATGACTGTAACCTTTGCTATGATAGAGTTGTTGACATTTGGCACTGAAAACCTACGAGTACTGGTTGGACTCCTTCCTTCCGATGTCAGGGCAATTCATTTTCTGTAGCAATATCCGGATTATACAAATGAAGAGGAAAAAGTTCACCTGCCATGAGAGTAGCACAATTTTTGGTGTTGCGTTATGCTTTGCTATATATGTGAAATATTACTCAGGGACAAGTGCGGTTACTCACAAGTATGGCAACTAAAATGGGTGCTCTGATGATCCACCAAGGTTTGTCATCAATTGTTTCCCAGCATCTGACAGAGGAGAGTGAAAACGGAAAAATTCTCACAAAATGATAAACACAAACCACTGAACGCAGCACAGTAGCTGCACAAACATTAGGAAGAGAAGTTCTGAAGCTTGAATACACAGTGAAAAAAACAAAAATATGTTGTTTCCTTTCAACTCTCTCAATTGTTTATTTGAATTTATGAGTTAGTATAAAGATTTTATTTACATATATATATATATATATATGTATAGCACATCTATAGTATAGTATAATATATATATATATCGATTTCTATCTATAGTCGTGATCTTTCTCCATCATTTGGGTGAGCATACTCTCTTACAAATGTGTTCTATTGTTATTATCATTATTATTACTTTCTCAATAGAAAACATCTGGGGTAAAAAGTGAAGCTTCTGCTTAAGCTAGTTGTGAAAAATAATAGATTAAAAAAGCTTTATCATGTGATTTGTTATCTTTGTACAATTACTAATTAAACATAGTGGTTTGTGTCAAAGTGAAATTTTTTTAATTAGCATTTTTGCATTCTACTACATGCAGCTATCACATTTTAAACAATTTGCAATCACATTCTTTTTTATTTACTTTTTGAATTTGTTTAGACACAGGGTTGTATAACATTTAATGTCATTAAATCATTTTGTGGGTTTTTTTGGTCTCTTTTTTCTTAGACATAATCCCTTTTGGTGTCACTGAAACCGGGTAACACATGACAAATGAATAACAAATAACACATTCTTCACCTTCTTGTGCTTTAACAATACCACATGAATAAAACAAATATTCTACACAGGTTTTCCCTGGAAATGTCTTGATGTGCTTTTAAAAGGGTCATTTGAAGACTCCTGAATCATTATTATCCATAGTGACATTTGTAGGATTTATTCATGCTTCATCTATTTGGCTTACAATGAGAGACACATTAACACTTAGAGACATCCACTTTTTCACTGACCAAGAATAAATAAAGCATAAACACGCTTTTTTTTTTTTTTACCCCTACTGACACTAAATTCTGTGCACGTAAAAACACTTCACTGTTACAGCAAAGAAATGCTTCCGCCACTTCTTGTGTATATCAAGCTCTGTTCCTTTTGTCATATTTTACTCTCAGAAACTCTTATACAACTTTATTTTTATGCTTTTTATGCACAAGTGAACAGGACACTGCTAGTCTGCTTTTGCTGCACTGCTTTTGTCATCAGACAATTAATACCACCCGTGCAAATGGCATACCCCTCATTTTCAAAAATTCTTTGACGATTTGATGCATCAGTGATAATGAGGGTCGTTAGCAACTGGCTCTGTCTATATAAGGAAGAAGACCCTCATGCTGTGGACAAGACATAGAAGGTCCTATAGGTGCAAGATAGATGGCACTTTTGTGGAATAATGAAGATCAGTGGATCCGTAAGAGTTTGTCTTTTTTTCTCCATTTGTTCTATTGTTGTTTATGTTCACCAAATCGCCGTGGTGATTGTTATTTGAGAAAGAGCATATCTTTCAGATGTTGAAAAAAGTCAAAACTCACCCAGGATGATTTAAATAAGCCTTTGTAATCACCCAAGCAGAGATAAAGATGGTCGGAACCCCTGCAAACAAACAAAAAGGATTGGCTCGGAGTTACACCAACATTGAAATTATCTCTAGATCTCAGACAGAAAATGAATCATTTATGTCCACCGTCTTCAGGCCAACCACACACAGACTCGGCACGACCAAATAAGCGGCCGATACTTGAGCATGTGTGTACACTGTTAATCTTTTGAATGACTTTACAGCCAAAGCCAAATTGTGTTTTGGTTATGCTTATCATTTTTAACAGGAATCGTGTGCTCTGTGCCAATATTGGTTCATCTTGGGGTCTCTGCAGGAAAGTCACAGGGTTCTTTCTACTCTCCTGCTGGCACACACAGCATTTCAGGCCTATTTATGGTCATTTTGTTGGGGTGGTGGAACAAAACA
The DNA here is from genome assembly GCF_027942865.1 of Odontesthes bonariensis. Classification (NCBI taxonomy): domain Eukaryota; kingdom Metazoa; phylum Chordata; class Actinopteri; order Atheriniformes; family Atherinopsidae; genus Odontesthes; species Odontesthes bonariensis. The sequence goes on along the minus strand of NC_134519.1, from coordinate 27,815,558 downwards.
TCAGATATTTGGATAATTCTTACACATGCATTTCAAATGGAATTTTAGGACCAAAGGAAAAAAGGATCATTATTTCACAAAATAAATGTAAATGAAAGCGGTCAAGGATTCTGTTGGCTGACTGCTGTTAAGAGGAGAGTATCGATGTATCTTTAAAAGTATAAAAAGTACAGATCAATGTGCTTTATCTCATACTTCATGTCTGCCATAAATGCGAAAAGCTGCTTTTCCATTAAAAGCATGACCGAATTTTTAGATTAAACTATAACAAGAGCCGAGAAGCTGCTGCCTGCTGCTTCCAATCTGCCTCACATGTATGGAAATGGAATTGGCTCAACATTTTTCTGAAGCAGCTGCATGCCAAATAAAAAAAAAATCACATAAATAAATGATTTATTCATCCTACAATACATGTTGAAAAAAAGAGTAAAGAAAACCTTGCAGCTGTCCCGTGGTCGCATTTGTTGATTTTAGGTTGCCACTTGAGACAGATGGACAAACATGCGAGCATCAGTGTAAGGCATATGTGCACTTACCCCAACCAATCACAATATACCACCAGAGGTACTTCCTCTCAGAGAAGAAGGACACGGCCAACAGTGCGTGAAGATACAGCCCCTCCACCAGCAGCCAGAAGTAACTCGCCATGACCCCGTAATGGAAGAAGACCATCACTGCCTTGCAGCCCACCTACAACGCATGCATGTGTTCAAAGGCTTGTTATTTCTGAGATGATATAGATGACTGACTAATAAGATCATTTGTCTGTTAGATCTCGCAAGTCAAAAGCAGCCGAGAGGAGTTATTGAACATGAGCATGAATACAGGAGATTCTAAGGGTGTCACTTCATTGATGAGCTGCTAATACAGAGATTTAGCCGAAGCATTTAGTGTTTGTGTATTTCAGATTTCAAGAAAATAGAAATAGAAAAATCGTTTAGCACTGAACCCCACGTGCTAAACGATTGCTTTGATATGTTTGGAGCAGGACAATCTGTGTATCCCAAAGAGGAAATATCTAAACTCAGCCATTCAGGATCAGCACCAAGAGATAGCAAAGCAGGTGATTTACAATCTGCTGATCTCATTTTCTCTGTAATAAAGCAGTAAATTCAGCTGGGGCGAGATCTAAGAAAACAACACTGACGTTGGTGGCTTGATCCATCAAATAAAATGACAACAGCTGTAACATGTACGAAACTCCACCACTTCCAGGAGTTTATCTAGCACTTGATGTTAACTCAGCACTCGTGATATTGTTGTTGCCAAGATAAAGTGATTCGGACTGAATATCGGAGCCCTGAAAGTGATTTACTGACAACGCTGTCGGCAGTTCAGGTTTAATGTTGAGCAAACAGGAACTCTCACAACATCCTGTTTAACAGATGAATGGGAAAACATCGTTTCAGGAGTGGAAAGGACTTGGTAAACACTGCTACACCCAGAATGTTAAGTAAACTCTGAAACAATGCATTTTAGTCAGTAAAGTCTGGGCCAGTAATTGCCCGAGCTACGGACAGAAAGTTACAGTGGGAAAAAGTAAATTATGACACTGAACTTTTGGAAGGAAAATCATTCAACTTTGCAGAGTCTTTAAATACAGTCACACAGCTAAGATAGTAGCACCCTATTTATATCTCAAGATTTTACACATCATTACATCATAAAAAGAATAATCCGTTTTTTAAAATATAGGTCAATTCAACCTCAGATTAATAACAATACATGACATATTAGACTGACCATTATGCATACAGAACAATACACAGTATGTGAAAACTAAGTCTACCCATCCTGCAGTCAGGTACTGATAATCAAACACACTTGTTTAATTGATCACCAGCAAGTGTGAGCACCCCCATAAAAGCAGAAGGCTTGTCAGTTTGCAGGTCGGGAGCATTCAGGTGTGTGTTAAAGCAATGCCAAGGAGGAAAGACATCAGCAATGATCTTAGAGGAGCTATTGTTGCTGCCCATCAATCTGGGAAGGGTTATAAGGCCATTTCCAAACTATTCAGAGTCCATGATTTTACAGAGAGAAAGACTGTTCACAAGCGGAAAACATTGAAGACAGTTGGCAATCTTCACAGGAGTGGACATCCCGGAAAGTTCAACCCGAGGTCAGATCGTGTAATGCTCAGAGAAATACACAAGAGCTACATCTACAGACTCTTCTCTACTCTTCTGAAACTGACAAGATTAGCCTGCAGCTGCAGAAATGGCAAACATCCAATAGGTAGCAGCCTAATTCCACAGCAGGCACTTCATTTTTCAAAAGAACATTTTGCTGGACCAATTGAGTACTGAAGTAATTAAGTAGGCAATAGTTTAACAGGCTAAAGGGGCTTTTGAAAAGCTCATTTATCCAGCTATGTACTTTTCTCACGTCAAAGATTAATGCATTTAAAGTATTAAAGAATTTGTGCTCATTCAAAAATATTGTGATGAAGGACTGAAATACTAACTGTTCTATTATTCTTTTATAATGCACATTTCAAAGTTTCACAGATATTAACACATTGACTCCCAAGTCACGTAAAACTACATTTTTACTGCCCATGCGTTGGCTCCCACATGGTAAAAATACATTTTTATGGGTTTTTTTATGGATTCTGAATCTATACATTCTAATGCACATTCTGTGTGATTTTTGTAATTATGTGATGAACAGAACTGACATAGATGGCAGTCAAAAACTGGTGTCATCATCTGGACATTTTGATCATTACGCCAATGGCTTTGCGTCAACTCAAGAACAATTTTGATAACGCTGCATTGATTGTTGTGCATTTCCGGATTTTGTCCAATCGCACGTGTCGGTTTCCAGAGGGTGACGGTAAAGTAACATAAACAAACAACAAGAAGGAGAAGAAGACACGCGACAAGTCAGGAGGCGGTCTTATGAACAGGTTAGCTTTGCAACATGCGACACGACGCAAATCCTCTGACCCGGATATATAAGTATCTAAAGTGCGACAGGCTGAAAGAGCGCACGTTTCACAAAAGCCCCGATATCTCAGTTTGTTGTTGATTTTGGTGGATACCCGCCTTGGTTTAGCTAAGGATAGCTCGCTAATGGCGGCACCTAGAGACACGCAGTTTTGACCCACAAAGAGTTTAAAGTCTCAGCTTTCAAACGAGCCATAACATGTTTCAGTGGTCCTATCACATAATATGCTGTGACTGTACAAAAAACGTCAAAAAAAATGGTTTAGAACGCTGGGATTCTACGACATAATTCTGTAAAAACCGCCGGTATTCAATGTGTTAAAGGAAGAAAAAAATGGCAAAAATAATCGGTGTCAGTTAATGACTATTGGCTAGATTATTTCATACATTCGTATTGGCCCACAATTTAACAATCGGTGCTTCCCTGATCTGAACAAACCACAAGACTTCTGGAACGATGACTTTTGGACAGACAAGATTAAACAAAACATATCAGCCCAAACACGTCACACCAACTGTCAAGCACGGTGGTGGAGGGCAACGGGACCTGGACACCTTGCAGTCATTGAGTCCACCATGAACTCCTCTGTATACCAAAGTATTCTAGAGTCAAATGCGAGGCCATCTGTCTGACAGCTAAAGCTTGGCTGAAACTGGGTCATCAACAGGACAATGATCCCAAACACAGCAGCAGATCTACAGTAGAATGTCTGCAAAAGAAAAGAATCAAGGTGTCGCAATGACCCAGTCAAAGTCCAGACCTCAATCTGACTGAACCTTAAAGGACCTTAAGAGAGCTGTAATTAAACAAATACTGTAAACCTCAATAAACTGAAGCAATGTTGCAAAGAAAGTGATCCAAAATTCTTCCACGACAAAGTGAAAGACTAATAACGTCATACAGAAAACACTGATTTCAAGTTATTGCTGCTTAAGGTTGTTCTTAAATCAATCGAATCGTGGAATATACTTAAATTTTCATACATGGCCTCCACAACTGTATTTTGTTGACTAAATAATGGCACGATATAATATAACATCAGAGGTAGAATTCAGCTAATTTGAAGCCCTGGCAAAAGCCAAACAAACATTTCATCGTGTTCTGGTATATAAAACCTTGAAATTGACGTAAAATGCAATAAATTTTTCACGTTTTCTGTGTGTTGGCGAGTGAAGTGCAACTTTCAATGGCATAAAGGAGTGAGAGTGAACGGTACTCACCGATGACTGGCAATTATCCGTCTCGCCGACTTCGTACAAAACCACATCCTTAATGATAACAGTCACAGCTTTGAGTATCAGCGACACAAACAGATTCAAGTGGATGTAGTTTCTTGTGCAATGCAGCTTCCTGGAGGAGAAATAGTTGGTTAAAATGAAAAAGGAAAACTCTCATATCAATTAGGTACTTTCAAAGAGCTGCTCAGATGATCCACATGAAAATTCACAAGAAATGATCATGCATCAATTTCAGTGATTGCAAGACGAGCTATGTTTGACACTTTTCCAGTGAGTAATGTTTATTCATCAAGCACAAACAATTGCAAAATAAATAAAGAAAATAACTCTAGCTTGACCTTCACCAGAGAAGTATACAAGAGCAAATGAAAAGCTTGGCAGATAAAATTTCCCAAATGTAAATATTCTCCTCTGGGTGTTTTCAAACCAAATGCTTTCCTGCTAAGCTGATGACTTTGGATGAATTGTGTAAACCCATCGGGCAAGTCATCTCAGCAGGTCGGGTGAGATGACACACAGCGTCGACCAGCTGCCCGAACACTGCTTCTGAAGCCGAGCATAAACAGGGAAGGATGTTCACATCCTGTGTGTCTGCTCCGAAATACAAGCCAATGGCGTTTCATTACCCCAAGGAGTAAACACACGCCTTGTTGTTTAGCCCATAACATGCAAACAGTTGGATTGTAAACTGAGCAGGTTGGGCTTCTTTCTAGAAGTGACACTCACACACGCACACACACACCAGTTAAACCTTTCAAAAGATCATTGTCACATTATTGTTTCCCTGCTACCCCCTGGACATATGGTCACAAGGGAGAGTGATCAGAACGACAGCTTCCCATCTAATTGGTTTGACTTTATAGCTGCTAGCAGTTACGCTCTGAAGCGTTGATGCGGATGATGTGTACTTTTGACGACGCTTCCTGCAAAATAAGGTTACGTTACTGTGTGAAAAACACTGTAAAAGCTCTATAAAATACAGGACATGAAGTGTGAAATGAGAGATTGACATGGCTTTATTGCTCTTGATGACGAAGAAGGGTTTATGCTGTGACATTAGGCAGCGTCTTGACGAATCTCCTTACCGAAAGAGACACAGTATGACGATGGCGACCATCAGAGAAATGAGCGACACGCTGTGACCAATGGTGTAACCCACTTTGATGGCGCCGTAGAATTCCCCCTGCAACTACATATTCCATTACACTAAACAGAGACAGTTTGACATTTAAGTTGACGCCACAGCAGCAGTAGGTTGCCATACTCACTGAATTTTCATCCATGGTGTGGTTGGGATTGTAACCACAGTCCAATATATAGGAGTCCATGCTGACTGGCTTCCAACCGCCCACAGTGCAGGTCTTTGACAGATTACCTAGTGGGCAGAAGGACAGAGGAAGGACTTCAATGAGTTTCATGAAAGAAACACAGTTAAAAAAGTGCCTTCTTTCAATGGAAAGCCCCTACATTTACTCATTACTTAGTTATGTCTCAAAGAGATGGCTGAGTCTCACTGGAATACTTTCAAATACTAAAAGGAGAAGAAAGGAATGACTGAAGGGGATCAGTTGTCTAACTCGCTCAGAGATGCCGAGACATCTCCCATGTGTATTCGCTTCCATCAGTTTCTTAATTACTCTCAGGCTGCACAAACACTCACATACATCAGGAGGCCTAATCAGAAGCAGAGATGTTTTCATTCTGGCATGCCCAGGGGGCAGAGGTGAAGGGACCAAGTGCATTACTGTTGGCTGAGAGAGGAAGGGCTACTCTCATCTAGGACATTTTACAAGCAGAGCAAAGCTCAGTATAAAACAACTTGCCAGACTTCGGTGCAACACAGTGGAGAAGAGATCAGTAGAAAAAGAGAGCAGCTCTGAGAAGCTCAGCAGAATGGAGCAGAGATCAGAGGAGCTCTGTAGACTGGATCACAATTTAGCATAGTTGAGTAAAGCAAAGCAAGGAGACTTGAGCTCAGGAGAGCAGAGTGGACAAATATGGTGGACAAAAGCCCAAAAGCAGAACAGAGCATCAGCTCTGCAGGACAGATTACGGCAGACTACAACTCAGCAGAGCGCACAAGGCCAGAGTACATGAGATAAGAGACGCCCTCACACATACAGTTTGATTGTTCTGCTCCAAACCAATTGATGAGTCTCTCTTTCGTTCGTTTTCCTTTCATACAGATGAATCACAGCTGTAGGTCAGCTACCTTGTGAAGCAGCCAAATTCATGTGAGAATCACAAGGTCACAACCATAAGAGAGCCCATCTTGCAATTGCTCAATGCTGTCCATTTATGGCAAAAACACACAAGTTCAATTCAAATAGATGCTTCATACAAATAGGTGCTTTATACAGTGACATGCAAACAATATCCAGTGAGGAGTTACTAGACAGTTCTGTGAAGCAAACCATGTGAAGTGTGGAGTGGAGAAGGGGGGAGAAAAAAGTTTTTAAAAATTGAGAAGGTGAGATGAAAGAAACATTGTTAAGCAATTTCATTTGGAGCTATGGTAGAGTTGTCATTTTCTCATAATTGTAGCGATTATCTGGGTGATAACTGGGCAGAACTACCAGTAGAATGGCATAACTACCTTCTGGAAATGTCTTAAAAAAAAAACGAAGACACACTGCCCTCACTTGAAAGAGCAGGACAAAGCACAGCTGGGTTCAGATTCACAAGCAAAGTGAAGCGATCTTTTGAAAAGGAGCAAGAAAGAAATTTTGAACGAGGCGGCATGTGGCAAAAAAAGAAAAAAGAAAATGTGGGAATACATGTTTCCTTGGACTGATTTAAACCAAATATACCATGCTTCCTTGTGTCGTCTGAGGATTGTGGCATAGGCTATGTTGGTAGTGTTAGTAATTCAGTAGAAGTAGTTCTCCTACACATAAATTAACCTTGAAGAGGAAAAAACAACTGCAGTTGGCCATCCACAGGAGATAAATGGAGAGAGACTTTCTTCTGGGAATAATATAGGGGATACTACATCATAACTGGGAAGACACCAGTCAAGTACATCAGTTTCCTGTGTGCCAGCTCAGAGTGGGAACAGCTGGTGAGTCCTTTTGTCATATTACCAGTGTGTTACATCACCCTTTCTTTATTTACACTTTTGGGAATACTAGAAACTATCCATCCCTCCATCCATTTTCTATACCCGCTGAATCCGTCGGTCTGGTCACAGGGGGGCTGGAGCCTATCCCAGCAGTCATTGGGCGAGAGGCAGGGTACACCCTGGACAGGCCCTCAATCCATCACAGGGCCTACTAGAAAATAATTGCATTTTTGCAAGAATGTGTTCATTCTTGTTGAATTACAAGACTTCATCTGCTCCTTACAGTCTTTGGCTGTTGTGGTCAGATGTTTCTCTTTATGATGCAGCATACACCTCAATGGGACCCAGATGTGAACAGCAGGCAGGTATCACTGTTTCTTATGTTTCCCATGTGGGATCGAAGGTCACACACATCCAACACTGGTTTCCATAATTGGCCTTGACCTGACTAAGATTCTCTCCAGACTCCTTGAATTTTTTCCCTGATATTAGACAGTGTAGATTTGAACCTCCCCCTTGAGCTGTCACCTTACCGTGGTGGGGGGGTTTGCGTGCCCCAATGAGTCTGGGAGCTATGTTGTCTGGGGCTTTAAGCCCCTGGTAGGGTCACCCATGGCAAACAGATCCTAGATGAGGGACCAGACAAAGAACAGCTCACAAGACCCCTATGATGAGTGATACTTTTGGACGCCGTGTTCCCTTGCCCGGACGCGGGTCACCGGGGCCTCCCCCTGGAGCCAGGCCCAGGGGTGGGGCCCGCCGGCGAGCGCCTGGTGGCCGGGTCTGTGCCCGTGGGTCTCGGTCGGGCACAGCCCGAAGAAACGACATGGGTCCCCCTTCCTACGGGCTCACCACCCGTGGGAGGGGCCATGGGGGTCGGGTGCAATGTGAGCTGGGCGGCAGCCGAAGGCAGGGACCTTGGCGGTCTGATCCTCGGCTACTGAAGCTGGCTCTTGGGACGTGGAACGTCACCTCTCTGCTGGGGAAGGAGCCTGAGCTGGTGCGCGAGGCTGAGCGGTTCCGGCTAGATATAGTCGGACTCACCTCGACGCATGGCTTGGGCTCCGAAACCAGCCTCCTCGAGAGGGGTTGGACTCTCTTCTACTCTGGAGTTGCCCGCGGTGAGAGGCGTAGAGCAGGTGTGGGCATACTTATCGCCCCCCGGCTGTGCGCCTGTACATTGGGGTTCACCCCGGTAGACGAGAGGGTAGCCTCCCTCCGCCTTAGGGTGGGGGGACGGGTCCTGACTGTTGTTTGTGCTTATGCACCGAACGGCAGTTCAGAGTACCCACCCTTTTTGGAGTCCCTGGAGGAGGCACTAGAGAGTGCTCCTCCGGGAGACTCCCTCGTCCTGCTGGGGGACTTCAATGCTCACGTGGGCAATGACAGTGAGACCTGGAGGGGCGTGATTGGGAGGAACGGCCCCCCCGATCTGAATCAGAGTGGTGTTTTGTTGTTGGACTTCTGTGCTCGTCACGGATTGTCCATAACGAACACCATGTTCAGGCATAAGGGTGTCCATATGTGCACTTGGCACCAGGACACCCTAGGCCGCAGCTCGATGATCGACTTTGTAGTCGTATCATCGGACTTGCGGCCGTATGTCCTGGACACTCGGGTGAAGAGAGGGGCGGAGCTGTCAACTGATCACCACCTGGTGGTGAGTTGGCTCCGCTGGTGGGGGAGGAAGCCAGTCAGACCTGGCAGGCCCAAACGTATTGTGAGGGTCTGCTGGGAACGGCTGGCGGAATCCCCTGTAAGGAGGAGTTTCAACTCCCACCTCCGGCAGAGCTTCAACCATGTCCCGGGGGAGGTGGGGGACATTGAGCCCGAATGGGCCATGTTCCGTGCCTCCATTGTTGAGGCGGCCGACCGGAGCTGTGGCCGCAAGGTGGTCGGTGCCTGTCGTGGCGGCAATCCCCGAACCCGCTGGTGGACCCCAGTGGTGAGGGAGGCCGTCAAGCTGAAGAAGGAGTCCTATCGGGCCTTTTTGGCCAGTGGGACTCTGGAAGCAGCTGATGGGTACCGACAGGCCAAGCGGAACGCAGCCTCGGCGGTTGCTGAGGCAAAAACTCGGGCTTGGGAGGAGTTCGGGGAGGCCATGGAGAACGATTTCCGGACGGCCTCGAGGAGATTCTGGTCCACCATCCGGCGGCTCAGGGGGGGGAAGCGGTGCACCGTCAACACCGTGTATGGTGAGGGCGGGGCTCTGCTGACTTCAACTAGGGACATCGTGAGTCGGTGGGGGGAATACTTCGAGGGCCTCCTCAATCCTACCGACACGCCTTCCGATGAGGAAGCAGAGTTGGGGAGCTCGGACGTGGGACCTCTCATTTCTGGGGCTGAGGTTGCCGAGTTGGTCAAAAAACTCCTCGGTGGCAAGGCACCGGGGGTGGATGAGGTCCGTCCTGAGTTCCTCAAGGCTCTGGATGTTGTGGGGCTGTCTTGGTTGACACGCCTCTGCAGCATCGCGTGGACATCGGGGGCAGTGCCTCTGGACTGGCAGATCGGGGTGGTGGTCCCCCTCTTTAAAAAGGGGGACCGGAGGGTGTGTTCCAACTATAGGGGGATCACACTCCTCAGCCTCCCTGGTAAGGTCTTTTCGGGGGTACTGGAGAGGAGGATCCGCCGGATAGTCGAATCTCGGATTCAGGAGGTGCAGTGTGGTTTTCGTCCTGGCCGTGGAACAGTGGACCAGCTCTATACCCTCCGCAGGATCCTGGAGGGAGCATGGGAGTTCGCCCAACCAGTCTACATGTGTTTTGTGGACTTGGAGAAGGCGTTCGACCGTGTCCCTCGGGGACTCTTGTGGGGGGTGCTCCGGGAGTATGGAGTGCCGGACTCCTTGATATGGGCTGTTCGGTCCCTGTATGACCGGTGTCAGAGTTTGGTCCGCATTGCCGGCAGTAAGTCGGACATGTTTCCTGTGAGGGTTGGACTCCGTCAGGGCTGCCCTTTGTCACCGATTCTGTTCATAATTTTTATGGACGAATTTCTAGGCGCAGCCAGGGCGTTGAGGGGGTCCGGTTTGGCGACCTCAGAATCGGGTCTCTGCTTTTTGCGGAAGATTTGGTTCTGTTGGCGTCGTCAGGCCGTGACCTTCAGCTCTCACTGGAGCGGTTCGCAGCCGAGTGTGAAGCGGCTGGGATGACCATCAGCACCTCCAAATCTGAGACCATGGTCTTCGGCCGGAAAAGGGTGGAATGCTCTCTTCGGGTCGGGAATGAGATCCTTCCCCAAGTGGAGGAGTTCAAGTATCTCGGGGTCTTGTTCACGAGTGAGGGACGAATGGAACAGGAGATTGACAGACGGATTGGTGCGGCGTCTGCAGTGATGCGGGCTCTGCACCGGCCCGTCGTGGTGAAGAAGGAGCTGAGCCAGAAGGCGAAGCTCTCGATTTACCGGTCAATCTATGTTCCTACCCTCACCTATGGTCACGAGCTGTGGGTAGTGACCGAAAGAACGAGATCGCGAATACAAGCGGCCGAAATGAGTTTCCTCCGCAGGGTATCTGGGCTCTCCCTTAGAGATAGGGTGAGAAGCTCGGTCATCCGGGAGGGGCTCGGAGTAGAACCGCTGCTCCTCCGCATCGAGAGGAGTCAGATGAGGTGGCTCGGGCATCTGGTGAGAATGCCTCCTGGACGCCTCCCCGGTGAGGTGTTCCGGGCCCGTCCCACTGGGAGGAGGCCCCGGGGAAGACCCAGGACACGTTGGAGAGACTATGTCTCTCGGCTGGCCTGGGAACGCCTCGGGGTCCCCCCAGAAGAGCTGGAGGAAGTGGCCGGGGACAGGGACGTCTGGGTCTCTTTGCTCAAGCTGCTGCCCCCGCGACCCGATCCCCGGACCAGCGGAAGATAATGGATGGATGGATGGATGGATAGATTTGAACGGACCAAGTTTGTTTTTTTGTCCTATCCTACGAAGGATTCTAAGGATTAGCTTAGTTTTGGCATAAAGCAGTGAGCCACAACCCATCTTTACTTTGAAAGACTAAATATTTGGTGAATGCTCCTATTATACTTAATCCTGACACCCTCACCTGCCACCAATTAATCTGCTGATTGTAGAATCTCTGAGAAAGGGGTTACTTTTATATTCTAAAAACTCTTTCATTGCCTCCCTCCCAACTTTCATTAAGTGTGTTGCTGGCATCAAATGCAATTAAGTGGTCAGTGAAGACACTAATAAATCATCTCTTCTGGACTTTTGTCTGTCAAATACAGGTTCCCTGTTTTTCCCACTTTGTGCTTGATTTTCTGTTTATGGGTATGAGTATGTACGAGTATGGATAGAAGACTAGACTTTAGTAGCGCCGGTAGACATGAGCCCACAGAGTAAAGCAGAGTTGTGTAGATAACACTTGGCTAAACCTCAGTGGAGTACAATGGACTGGAGCTCAGCAGATTACAGTAAAGCTGTGGGTGCATAGTAAAAAACTTCAGAGCTCAACAGCTTCAACAGACTAAAGGGGGAAAACAAGTGAATGAATTTGAATCTTTTGAATTACATTTCATACAGCTGCAGAAAGCTATATTTCAAAGCACATCATTAAGTAAAATGATCACAAGACGTAAATTCATACTTGCATGACTTGAAGAATATCACATCTAAATTGGATTATTTTTGTTTTCACTCAGCTTTTTCAGTAAACGTGCAGCACTTAACCAGTTGAAATATAATGGGCCCTCCTGGTGGCCCAGTACTTAAGATGCATACCATTAAACAGAAATGCGCCCTGACCCATTCTTTCCAAGGATTTTTGCTGCACAGCAAATCCCCATCTCTTCCAGTGTATATTGTCTGTTCTTGAGGTGTACATAATCCTGCAGTTGCAAGACAGACTGACAGGTCTGCTAATGTGTCAAATTTATTACTCGCATTTCCTTATCACCTTTTGGGACAAATAAAAAAAGAAACCTGTGTACACTGCTGACAGATTAATCTGTGGCCTGAAGGCTGCCGCAGAAATCTAAATGCTGGACATTCCTTACATTTCCCAACCGTATTGCTCCAGTATTGCTCCGTCAAATCAAGACAGAGTTGGGAAAATGACCAACAATCCAAAGTCTTAGAATATAGTTGGCACTAACATTTGGTCAGCTCGCAAATACCTAAGCAGCATATTGCTGAGAAGACTGAGGCTTAGCTTGTTCAAACAACATGACAAGACACAAAGGCGAAGATAAGCCCCTGCTGTTTCAGCCCATGCCACCACTGGATTTGGCTTGTTTGAGGGATTGCCAGAAGAATGCTTTCATCATTCCCCAAAACATGACTGCAAGGATTTTCAGAGTCATGCGCTAAAACGAGTAGGCTCAAATTAGTTTATCAACCCATAATCGTTTTTATTTCCAGGCTTACACTTTTCAGTCGGCACTGTCTATTCTAATGCTTCATCCGTTCTAACGGTGGAAGATTCATTTCAGGAACATCGTACCAGCTTAAGCAATTTTATGGCATGTAGGTGAAACCATTGACAGCCAGGCACTCTGTCACTGTAAGGCTGGAGGGAAGGTGAGACTCCTGTGTTGTTGAAAGAGATGAATGACTGAGCGTTTGCGTTCAACCTACTAGGTAAAGAGTTCATGAGAACAGCAAACTATCGTAACTAAATTTACGACTTGGCCCCTGAATCTCTGTGGCGCCGTGTTTCGTAATGCTTGTTTTTAATGCATGAGCATAATAAAATGAATGACTCAGCATGTGTCAATAGCTTAAGTCTTTCACAACCACTTCGGAACAGGGAAGCTGAACTGGCTTTTTTAACAACTTGTATAATATATTCACCACAAATAAGGAAACTTAACGGCAAGGAATGATCAAGTTTCTCTAACCTCCCGGGGGTCTGAAAACCCACAAACTAAATGAATACACTGAAAAAAAGCGCAACACAAGCTAAATTAAAATGCACAAAACCCCACAGTTAATCATCCCTTAATTAAACCCTCCTCACAAGACCTGAAAACAGGTTTAACCGGCAGACACCTTCACTGATTAGTTGATTTACTACACAATCTATATCACATGTGTCAGTGATACAAAGGCCACTTCGAGCAACTTCTCTTTCTGTAGAGTCCTGTGTTCTCCATCATCACGTGCACAGTAGGGGCCTGTTGATCCAGTGAATCTTTGACATTTTAGGGAAATATACTTCTTCTGCCGTGAACCTTACAAATCTGGTGATTCTTCATCTTCCTCCCTCTTTTCCCTGGAGTGCTATCTTAGCTCAGGTCACACTATTTCCCATCTGGGTCACAACACAGCTTCCCACAGAGGCCTTCGTCTCTGCACTGAGCCTTCAGATGTCCATGATAAATCCTTGCTTTCATCTCCTCTCATGTATCGAATACATAGATGTGGAAAATACTGTCTTCAGCGCTTCGCCATGTCTGAGGCCCACAAGTTGAGCTTATAAGCAATGCAATCACTCATAGGTGACATTTGCAATAATAACCTAAACAAATATGCTGCTAAGGTTATGAAACACTAGGACGCATAAAACCGGGTGCAGATACACAACTGCATGCAGGCAGAAACATACATATGCATTCTTTTAGTTAGATTTATAATTTGGCGTACACATGGTCTTCTGCTTGCGCCACAAAGTTATTTCATGTGGCAGCAGCAAAAGAGAGCCAATGCACAATCCAACACACAAAGATTTGTGGCAATAAGCTATCAAGAGCACCACAGTTACAATAATTTAAAAAACAAGAGGTCCAGTAAAATTTAGGATGCACTCAATCATCATTGTGCTAAATTTTCCACTTCATTACGTCAGATTATACTTGCTTTAAGAAATGTGCGTATGGATGGTGTGAAGAATGCAAAGCATACAACATTCTAACCTTTAGAAATACATGTTTTTGTTACTGTTCAGTCTGTAATTCTGTCTGACATACGAACTACATGGACCAGCATGAGAAAATACACTACAATCTTTTCAGATGAATAAACTTCACTGCAGTAATGTCGAAGGCTAATTTTAGCAGTTGTCTGTTCAAATTATTGTAATATATGCATATAATTACGCTCAATCAAATTATGCTCATAATCGAAGGCGAGAGGTAATTAATTCTGTTAAAAGACGTTGGTCTATTGGTTATTGTTATAAGATGCATGAATTAATATGTATGCAATATGCACATTGTGCAATGTCAGTTCTACTTAGTCATTATCCAGCATTGGTACTTGATACTTACATTGTACTACAGTTCATCTAAAAAGTATTCACAGTGCTTCACTTTTACCACATTTTGTTATGTTTACAGCTTTATTTAAAAATGGATTAAATTATTTTTCTCCCTCAAAAATTCTACACACAATACCCCTTAGTGATAAAGTAAAAAGAGTTTGTTTGAAATTTGTGCCATCTTATCAAAAATAAAAAACATGTACATTAGTATTCACAGCTTTTGCTCAATACTTTGTTGAAGCACCTTTGGCAGCCATTACAGCCTCAAAGTCTTTTTGAGTATGATACTACAAGCTTGGCAATCATATTTTTGGGCAGTTTCTCAATCAGGTTTGTCTGGGATCTGTCTGGGCCAGTCAAGGACAATCAAAGAATGGTTGTGTGCTTAGGGTCGTTGTCCTGTTAGAAGAAGAACCTTCGCCCCAGTCTGAGGTCCGGAGTGCTCTGAAGCAGGTTGTCATCAAGGATGTCTCTGAAGATTTGCTGCATTCATCTTTCCCTCAACCCTGACTAGTCTCCCAGTTCCTGCTGCCGGAAAAAACATCCCCACAACACGATACTGCCACCACCATGCTTCACTATAGGAATGGTATTGGCCAGGTGATGAGCGGTTCCTGGTTTCTTCCAGACATAACGCTTGGCATTCAGGGCAAAGAGTTCAATCTTTGTTTCATCAGACCAGAAAATTTTGTTTCTCATGGTCTGAGAGTCTTTGGGATGCCTTTTGGCAAACTCCAGATGGGCTGTCATGTGCGTTTTACTGAGGAGTGACTTCCTCCTGTATCTGGCCAGTCTACCATACAGGCCTGATTGGTGGAGTGCTGCAGAAATGGTTGTCCTTCTGGAAGGTTCTCCTCTCTCTACAGAGTAACACTGGGGGCCCTTCTAAGGCCCTTCTACCCCGATCGCTGAGATTGGCCGGGCAGCCAGTTCTAGGAAGAGTTCAGGTGGTTCCAAACTATTTCCATTTACGAACGATAGAGGCCACTGTGCTCACTGGGACTATATCCCTCTCAAGATCTGTGCCTCAATCCTTTCTTGGAGGTCTACAGACAATTCCTTGGCTTGGACTTCATGGCTTGGTTGTGCTCTGACATGCACTGTCAACTATGGGACCTTATATTGAAAGGTGTGTGCCTTTCCAAATCAACTGAATTTACCACAGGTGGACCGCAATCAGGTTACAGAAACATCTGAAGGATGATCAGTGGAAACAGGATACATCTGATCTCAGTTTTGAGTGTCATGGCAACGGCTGTGAATACTTTTTATTTTGAATAAATTTCAAGTAAACTTTTTTCACTTTGTCATTACGGGGTATTGTGTGTAGAATTTTGAGGGGAAAAAATAATCTGATCCATTTTAGAATAAGGCTGTAAACATAGCAAAATGTGGAAAAAGTGAAGCACTGTGAATACTGCAAGTAACAGTGCTGGCTTATATGACTCCATTTTTTTCGCTTTAATGTGTTCAAAACGTAGTGATCAGTTTGACTGACAAGCTAGTAGTTCATTAAACTGTAAGCTAATTAATTTATCAAACTTCCTGGCAAACAGATCTCACAGCAGACACACTCATTCCATTACTGACCAACCTGATCTAAGTATTCTTATGCAGAACATGTTAAGCACAGTGTGGAAGTGGTAAGAACATATTTGACTAATCCTTTACCTGCAGAATATAAAGCTTTGACGACTGTTTGCACAGTATGTACAAGTTTGTCATTTCACTCAATCAGATAAAAGATAAAAAGTGCAGCTTTAAATAACCTGTCCAGCTGAAAAGTTTGAAACCAATTTGAGTCTGTTTGAGTTTAATTTTATCAAATTTGTCAAGGCTTCAATTTCAAAAGGAGGCTTCTCTGCCTGCTGAATACAAATAAACAACTCCTTCAACTCTTAAGGCGTAATTAAACTAAAGCGACTCGGTGTGGTAATTAACAACAAATTGAGAGATGCAGGAAACTCTCAGGGGAATAAGCTAAAAAAACAGTGCAAACCTCTTGCACATCATCCAGTAAATTTTCTGTACAGTGTCTTCCCTTCTCTGCATAATTAGCATTACTTCCCTGTGAGGCTTCCACAGATTAAAGAAGGAAAAATAAACAGCAAGTGTCTTTGATGGCTGGATGGCATTGGGATGGGGAGTTGTTTCTTTTTTGTCACTCAGCTGTATCGTATGTTCTTATTTTTCTCATGTTTTTTCTTTAGAATGTTTGAGGACAGTCAGGAAAGATAAGTAATCGTGGACCAGCACCACGAGTCTGCGGGGCGCTCGGCTTGCTCTGTAATTCTTATTTCATATTTTGAATATGGAGTGTGATGATACTGGCAGAGATTCAGGAGCAGGGAATGTTTGGAACCAAACACCTAAATGGAAATAAAGGAAGGAAGAAGATGAGCAGCATGCCAGCATTGTCTGTCATTCTTTTAGACATCCTGTACCAAACTCCTGCCACCATTTAAATCCTCATTAGATTTCATGTTAATCTCAGACTCAGGGATATGAATATACAGGATTGGCATAAAGACATGAATCATAATCATTTGTGTAATATTTTTAGGCTGCTTAAGAATGGTTTTGTTGTTGAAGACAAAGGACCAAAACAGATTCATTCTTCTGGACAGTTGGTGGAGGCCCAAAAAGCATCAAAAACAACATGAACACATTATTATGTGTTCATGTTGAATATATGGGGGTGCGTCAGCAAGCTGTCACATCCAGCAGATGTGGGGCAACATCCCACATGATCAATTTATAAACTCCATTTTCAGAAAAGATTTCTAAAACGCTACAAAAACTTGAATCTGTAATTAGATGAAATTAAACCTTTATCTAACAGGCAGAAGTATAAAGAAATTATTCTAAGTGACTTTTACTTCCTTTATACTTTATCTGTCAAATAAAAGTAGAAAATGTATAAAACTTTTTTTTGGAAATGGGGTTTAAAAGTATAAGGCCCCCCCCCCCCCCTTTTTGCCTTTTTGTCTCCATTAATTCCTGAGGGAAATGTCTGACTCTTAAAGATATTAATGGTCTTCTATATATGGTTGCTTTTTGCTGAATTATTTTGAACGATAACTCAACTCTTGAGGGGTCATTGCAGAATTCACCATAAAATGTGTGTTATCTCTATCTGTTATATGAGGCGTTCCTGTTGTAAATGTAGTAAAACAACAAAATGCTTTAGCTATTCAAAAGCAATAAAAATGAAAGTACTTACTGTTCATAAAACAG
Source organism: Odontesthes bonariensis (assembly GCF_027942865.1). NCBI lineage: Eukaryota > Metazoa > Chordata > Actinopteri > Atheriniformes > Atherinopsidae > Odontesthes > Odontesthes bonariensis. The sequence continues at coordinate 27,797,878 of NC_134519.1, read as the reverse complement.
TAAGTATTATACTGTTTCATATTTCACTATAATCATGGCATTATAATCACACATCCTCATAAAAGCAGCATTTTACTGTTGCCAACAGTGTCGTACGGACCTTTATCTAACAGGTAACCAAATGGAGCAACGCGATAGTTCTGGCAGACCACGTAGTCAACGCGCCCTTTGCCTATTGGCTGACGCCGACCCAACCCTTATGGCTGTCCACAAACCAACTGCGCTTATGGGTAATCAGCTGCTGCTCGCAATTGGATGCTGGCATTTGGGGCGCTTCATTTAAACTTGGTTGCTGTCACTGCTGTTTTTGCTTTCTGCTTGCAAGACGTAGCTCCGATCAGCATACGCACCGTTGCTAGTCTTATTATTGCTGCTGCTGCTGCTTACCCTGTCGTCCGGCATGGATCCCCGCTGCCGGCGGAGTCGGAGAGTCTGCCGGAGGACTCGGAAGATTCGGCTGAGATGGACGCCGTGGAGGACACCGAACCTTCCCAAGTCCAGCGAGCCAAGACGCGACACCGGGCGGGCTGTCCACAGCGCGCCGCAGGCAGAGTCGAGGTAGGCCGCGGCGGGCTCCTGTATGTGGCAGGGCTGCCGCGGTTAGACACACGGCTATTTTACACCGATTTCACATGATTTTGCGTGACTGTAGCTGTGTGGCGCATTTGGATTACAAGCCATCCTCCTAATTGGTCCGTTTGGGTCCTCGCGGTGATGCTTCTAAGGTGGAGCGCACGCCTCACCTCCCCAACAGGTGCAACACGCTGCTGATTGGTATGTCTGCATTATAGCCTGATGGGTGCGGCGCCACCTGTCGTGCCGGGGTGTGGAGTGCTTGTGCCTGTGGTTCGGTTCATTCGCCGCCGTGTGTCTGTGGATGGTTATTGCCCTTGCTCAAATAGGGAGCATAACCCAACTATAGCTATAATCGAATTAATCTCATCATGTAGATCCACTGCGATTATTATTGCTCAGGTATGTTCTGCTTGTATTAATTCGGCTCATCGTTTTGATAGGCTCTGAATATAAGAGCTGATCTGCGTAGATAAACACTGCTTCTTTACTTGGGTCTGTTCTGTTGAGCTGGATTCTGCTGCTTGGATCCTGTTCCGCTTTGCTTGGATCTTGCTCTGCTTTGCTTGGATCCTGTTCTGCTTTGCTTGGATCCTGTTCTGCTTTGCTTGGATGTTGCTCTGCTTTGCTTGGAAGTTGCTCTGCTTTGCTTGGAAGTTGCTCTGCTTTGCTTGGATGTTGCTCTGCTTTGCTTGGATGTTGCTCTGCTTTGCTTGGATGTTGCTCTGCTCTGCTTGGATGTTGCTCTGCTTGGATGTTGCTTTGCTTGGATGTTGCTCTACTTTGCTTGGATCGTTTTGCTGTTCTTGGATCGGATCTTGCTCTGCTTTGCTTGGATCTTGCTCTGCTTTGCTTGGATCTTGCTCTGCTTTGCTCGGATCTTGCTCTGCTTTGCCCTGCCGCAAAGCTCTGTCGCTGCTGTGGAGACCGACTATATATTTCATGGTGTACCTAAGTGGTTGAGTTCAATGCTTGCCCCAATTAAATACTTGCATCACATTTCAGTCTGTGTTAATGTAGGCCTACGGCAGTTCCACCTTTTAACGTCAAGCTTAGTCGCGGTTTAATAATTATTTTTGTAATACTACTACTACTAATCATAATGGTGACACACGTTTGGTAGCTAATATTTCGTGGGGGGGTAGGACACCCTGGTTCCAACTAATCCAACTGGCTGGTCTGCGTTCCGGTATGGTCTGTTTGGGGGGTTGTTGCCTTTACAGCAAATGAAAGGCACTCCACCTGAGGATGCTGCTGTTCCCTGTCTTGGCTTCCATGGAGCTCATGGAAAAGTCGGGAACTTCCTCCGAACAGAGCCATACCGCCAAACACAATTGTATGCATTCAGAATAAGCTTCTGAATTTATCTCTGTTTCTCGTCTCGTTTTGACGAGAGTGGTTCTGACAGAAATGGAGCAACGCGGTAGTTCTGGCAGACCACGTAGTCAACGTGCCCTTTGCCTATTGGCTGACGCCGACCCAACCCTTATGGCTGTCCACGAACCAACTGCGCTTATGGGTAATCAGCTGCTGCTCGCAATTGGATGCTGGCATTTGGGGCGCTTCATTTAAACTTGGTTGCTGTCACTGCTCTTTTTGCTTTCTGCTTGCACCCACCACCTCCCCTGCTCCACCGACTTCTCATTGCCAACAATGTCATACTGTGTCATTGTTGCTTGCTCTGTTCTAGGGGGTTGTTGCCTTTACAGCAAATGAAAGGCATTCCACCTGAGGATGCTGCTGTTCCCTGTCTTGGCTTCCATGGAGCTCATGGAAAAGTCGGGAACTTCCTCCGAACAGAGCCATACCGCCAAACACAATTGTATGCATTCAGAATAAGCTTCTGAATTTATCTCTGTTTCTCGTCTCGTTTTGACGAGAGTGGTTCTGACAGAACTACATATTAGGCTGAAACTTATTTTCCGTGATGATTTAATCTGCACATTTCTATTAGTTTATAATTAACAAAATAAAAGAAAAAAAATAATGTTAGTCACAGTCAAATGTTTCACCACTAAGGAGACACAGGTATCCATTGAGGAATAGTTCAGCACGACCGCCAGGAGACAGCTACAGGCAGGTGATCTGTGGCCAACGTGTCTTTCATGCCCAGAAATAACTTGGGTTAGTAGTAGTAGTGGTATTCATTTCTTTCAATCTGTAAGGGACAGGGTGTATATATATATATATACAGGGTGTTGCACGCGCTTCCCAATCTAGTCATGCCGATGTTGCATGTTAGGCATAGTTATTGTATCACTTGCTCACGCTTTGGCAGAACATAGCAACATCCATAAGGAAAGAAGAATACAACCAAATGACTACTACCACTATGACCTGCTCCCTCTGAGACTGATGAGATTGTGAAACTACTGTTAAAACACAAACGATCTTCTCTGGAGGCATTGCTTGGTTCCGATGATCTGGGCTACTGACACATGGTGGAGAAAAATGGCTTACCTCATGGAAGACGATTCACACAATCTGTGTATATAAAGTGTTTGTTCCAATATAACAAATGTGCAGTTCTTATTTTTACGAGATTCTACCCCACTAAAGGCATGTTCTTCATTAGATCTATATTTGCCAATAGACTCCCCTAAATGTTATGTCAGATATCACGAAATGATGACTCCATAAATTACTCCATAAATTACTCCATAAATGTACGCGATTGTTGACCATCAAACACAAAAAAAAAAGTTAAACAAAGGCAATTATCAGGTGCAATAACACAACCTGATTTTTAAACTTGATTCTTACGTGGAGGTACGTCCCTGGAGAAATAGAAGAGAAATTTGGGGCAGGAGATGGTAACCACCTCTCCAATGTCAGCGCTCGGCCAGCAGGTGATTCTGTCCCACCTAACGTTGCAACCTAAAAACAGAGATGGAAGGAGAGAGGCCAAGACGAGAGGTATGTTGTTAATATTCAAACAAGGAAACTTTAAAATCATAGAAATCCGAATGACGACTTTTGCTCAAACAGTGTTTTACACTTGTGGCGGGAAATGTATTGAGTTTCCTGATTGCTGCAATAACTGACCAATCAGGTCTCCGCTTGCAGTATATAAACACTAGATGGCGCTTTACGTATCTTCTCCGGTGTTGAGTGCACGCCCTGTTATCTGACTTCCATTGCTCCTGCAGATCAGCTCGCGGTGGAGCTTCGTCCTGTTCTCTTCTGGATTGTTCCCGGTTTATACCACAACATCATGCTGTTACTTGATCGCTCATTGTTACACCCAGACAGAGTGCAAAACTTCCTGGTTACATGGCTGACCAGTCGGAGTGCAGTTACCGCAGCAGCGACAATCGCTGTGGCGTGAGTGTGCTTGCATTGTGTGAGGGCGGGGAATGATTCGATTTTTAAACCTTTGGAAAGCAAAACGTAATCTTCCCCGGCACTCAGTTGTGTCTTTAACAGATTGTCTGGTGTTTTATGTGATTTTTCTTAAGGTACTCCCCCATGAGCTGTCACCTTACCGTGCTGGGGGAGTTTGCGTGCCCCAATGAGTCTGGAAGCTATGTTGCCCGGGGCTTTAAGCCCTTGATAGGGTCACCCAAGGCAAACAGATCCTAGATGAGGGACCAGACAAAGAACAGCTCATAAAACCCCCTATGATGAATAAAATGATTGGAAAACACGTTCCTTTGCCCGGACGCGGGTCACTGGGTTCTCCCCCTGGAGCCAGGCCCAGGGGTGGGGCCAGGCAGCGAGCGCCTGGTGGCCGGGTCTGTGCCCATGGGGCTCGGTCGGGCACAGCCCGAAAATATAACGTGGTGAGCCTTCCGACAGGTTCACCACCCGTGGGAGGGGCCAAGGGGGTCGGGTGCATTGTGAGCTGGGTGGCAGCTGAAGGCGGAGACCTTGGCGGTCTGATCCTCGGCTACTGAAGCTGGCTCTTGGGACGTGGAACGTCACCTCTCTGTTGGGGAAGGAGCCTGAGCTGGTGCGCGAGGCTGAGCGGTTCTGGCTAGATATAGTCGGACTCACCTCAACGCATGGCTTGGGGTCCGGAACCAGGCTCCTCGAGCGAGAGGAGATCCTTCCCCAAGTGGACGAGTTCAAGTATCTCAGGGTCTTGTTCACGAGTGAGGGATGAATGGAGCGGGAGATTGACAGGCGGATTGGTGCAGCGTCTGCAGTGATGCGGGCTCTGCACCGACCCGTCGTGGTGAAAAAGGAGCTGAGCCAGAAGGCAAAGCTCTCGATTTACCGGTCAATCTATGTTCCTACCCTCACCTATGGTCACGAGCTGTGGGTAGTGACCGAAAGAATGAGATCGCGAATACAAGCGGCCGAAATGAGTTTCCTCCACAGGGTGTCTGGGCTCTCCCTTAGAGATAGGATGAGAAGCTCGGTCATTCGGGAGGGGCTCAGAGTAGAACCGCTGCTCCTGGATGAGGTGGCTCGGGCATCTGGTTAGGATCCCTCCTGGACGACTCCCTGGTGAGGTGTTCCGGGCCCGTCCCACTGGGAGTAGACCCCGGGGAAGACCCAGGACACGTTGGAGAGACTTTGTTTCTCGGCTGGCCTGGGAACGCCTCAGGGTCCCCCAGAAGAGCTGGAGGAAGTGGGCGTGGACAGGGACGTCTGGGTTTTTTCTGCTCAAGCTGCTGCCCCCGCAACCCGATCCCTGGAGAAGCGGAATATGATGGATGGATGGATGGATTCTTAAGGTAGTTGATATAATATATTGTTTATATTTCTTTTAATTTGTTTGTGTCTCACTGTTTGTGGGAGGCTTTTCGTAGCTGTTGATCACCACAATGTTCAGGCTGATCAGTAGCATGAAGGGCTCCCTGTTATTCACATTCTTTAACCAAGTGTTTCTTGTTTCAGAGGCCGACCTCCCAGTGGTTGGTGGTCAGGGCTGTTCTGGTGGCGACATCTTCCCGTGTGCTGTGTGTTTTGCACCTCGGATTTTGGGTTGCACAGCTGTGTGCCAGTGGGTGTGATGCATATGTGTTGTGGGGTGCTTTGGGATGCCTTTTCAGGGCTCTAGACTAACTTTTTGCACTGGTTGCACTGGTGTGCCCAACTTTTTGTCTTAGGTGCACCAGCACAAAAGTTAGGTGCACCCAAATTTTCAAACGCATTGCATTTAACACTGCAGTTTTACAGGTTCACTTTTTTTTATTTTTAAATCGCTGTCAAGATAGGCAATATTGACTTGTAAACGATTAACTAGCAATCTGGTCAAAATAAAGTTCTTTATTTGAAGCACAATTCTACAAACTTACTGAACTTAACTTACTAACTACTAACTGAAACTTACTGAAAAAGTGTTGATGCTTAAAGTGCTTCACTGGCCTGAAATTTAAACTTAAAACATCTCAAGATAAATTAGATAAAAAGAAAATCTAAATTAAAATTGCAAGTGTTTTAAGGGCTTCAAACTGAACATCTCATGGCTCAATGTCTTATGGACTATCCTCCATTGCAGTCACATAACCCTCGGATGGCCAACTCCTGTAGTTGGGTTAAATATATATATCAATATATTCAACGGTCTTCCTCTCCTCAAGATACGCCCGTACACAATGACGCATTCCTGCCATGCGCTCACTGTTCGCAATTAGCACAGACGTCTTTTTTTTCAATGTATCTGCGATGACTCCTATAAATTGCACGCACGCGACATCATTGCTATTAACTATCATTCTCTCGGTCACTACCCACAGCTCGTGACCATAGGTGAGGGTAGGAACAAAGATTGACCGGTAATCGAGAGCTTCGTCTTCTGGCTCAGCTCCTTTTTCACCATGACGGGCCGGTGCAGAGCCTGCATCACTTCAGACGCCACACCGATTCGCCTGTCAATGTCCTGCTCCATTCGTCCCTCACTTGGGGAAGTATCTCATTTCCGAGAGTAAGTAATTTAACGCTCTATAATTGTGTTGCTTTCCTGTATGTACAGTATAGTTACATAGCTTGTTACCACAAGAAAGGGTTTGTATCGTTAGCTATGCAGCTAATAGCATCTGCAAGCACTTATCTCTGCCAACCTCTGTTGGAGGTGTTTGCATGCCCATGAGATGGTTAGCTCGCACATTTTAGTCCAAAACCCCCTACTTCAAGCTTCCTGAAGAAGAATGAATCCGCAAATTCAGTGCATTTCATCAGGATAACGATTCATTCATGGTCCCAGCGCTAGCGCTACGTGCATCTTTGCAAACCAGTGCAATCAGATGAGAATGTCAAAATCCTCACTCCTGCTTTCCCCTTCACGCACGCCTTTTTTACTGTGTCTTGTGTAGCACTTGCTTGATGTTTGACTGTGTTAGGAGAGTTGTTCACTAACTAGTTCGTCATATTGTCAAAGTAAGCTCATTTCAACAGGTTTCGCTAGTTTTACGGCATAGGGCTGCTGTGCCATCTACGTGCCATAGCGATTCACAAAACATTTGCGCAAGGTACCATGGGCGTAAGTAAGGCCACACCCCCACTAAACAGCTCATTCTGAGGATCCTTAGGAAAGCTCATTTTTGGGACTAGCTGTAATTCTGCACCAAGGCAGAATTTTGGGGAAAAAAACTCAGATACAGTATGAGGGGACCACTAAAGCCTATAAAAATATATAAAAGCCTCCATTTATTTTCATGCCATGGAACCTTTAAACTTGATTATCATCTCGGCGTCGTCCGATGATCTGTTTGCTGCTGCCTGCCGCTGAAAGGCAGCGGGGAGAGGGGACACTGAGCAGGTAATGCGTTTCATAGATGCGTTGTGCTTTTTCAGCATTTCAATTCGAAATAGTCACGAATGCACTATTGCCACACTTTACAGTAAATTACAGTGAAAACAGTGGCTTTACTGTTTCTTAGCCAGGGAAACTGGTCAAGCCACTCTCTTGGAAATGTATACACTTTACCCCTTTTAATTTCAGTTGGTTCTGGCTCGGAGTCGATCGTATGTGGCTCATTATCTGATGCTAGCTCCGGATGTTAGCTCATTATCTGATGCTAGCACCGGACCAGGGCATGACATAACGTGGGAGGTTGATGGCTCCGTGTTAGAGCATTGGTTGTGGTTATTTTCGGACAAATCAGGCCTTAAGTTTCGTCAATCGTTCTTTTCATCTCATCGTCCGCGGCTACATCCATCTCACGGTTCATCACCTCTCTGTCTGACTACAGGATGGGCGTGTTCAAACGTACACACACGTACACAGGCCAATCAGAAGGGGGTCCCGCCCTTCACTATCTCTGATTGGTTTAGACCACGTTATGGGTCTAATGTGTGTCGTTGAACCACAGGGTGACTTTCAGAGTTGCGTAGACTTTTTTTTTTTTTTTTTTTTCGAACGGGTGGTTGCACCTGTGTGACCTCAGATTTTTTTTAGTGCACCATTGAGAAAATAGGTCGCACTCTAGAGCCCTGCTTTTATCCCTTAAGGCCTCGGTATGATTCTCTATCGCTCTGTCAATCCGACTCCGTGGTCACTAAACCTTTCGAAGTTCTCCGTCGGGATGTTGGATACGCAAGGCAATTCCCCTCCCAATCAGTAGGCGTCGCTACGTTAGACGACCCAATCTCGCGACGTCTATCGTGAAAGTCGTTGATTGATTGTTTAACTTCCGGCTCTGTATTTTTAGCAGTGTGTTTACTCGTTTTTAACTTGTAATTTTATGACTATCTGGGAAATAAAATTCGTTTTTGGATGGAATATGTCTCCTGTTCTGAGTGAAACGAACCTGAGTGCCTTTTCAAATCTTGAGGTGGTAACTGTTTCTATTTGCCTTTTAATTAAGGGATATTCCCTGGGTGAAATTCCCAGGGTGGCGTTCTTGGTTTTAATTTTACCCACCATACTTGGTAGCTGGATGCGCGCCACACACTGCTGAAACTTTAATCCACTCCGGTGAAAAAAGTGGACTGTTTAAAGTGAAGGTGGGGTTCCCATGGCAGCCAAAACATGTCGCTCATATTGGCTGTCATTACAGCCCTGGGTCCATAACAGCAGATAACCTGAGGTAACATGCTGCCACCATGACTATTAAAACAGCCCCTCGTCCTTCGTCACACTGTTATTTGAATTCAACAGATCACTGTGACTTTCCTTAGTGTGTGCGCTCTCGGGATTCAGAATCAGGTCACAGTCCTTTTAAATCTGCACCTGCTTAACAATTTGTCACAATGGAAACTCACCGTGCCAGCTGTTATTTGCAGCATCCCCTTGAGGAATTGGCATCATTTGCAACAAATGGAATCCATACGTGTGCAAATGATGACTAAATTGAAAAGATAATGGGTGTTTAATGACTTATGTGCCGCGTCAAAATGAACAGAGTCAAACAACATCCCCGGTTAGGATCAACACGGTTTCAGCCACACAGAGACAATAGAGGCTCACGGAGCACAGTCATGACTGAATGGAATATAATCATGAGCTACATGCTGAGTATACAGCACCTCACTTAGTAACATGTCATTTGAAACCTGTCTAAAACAACAAATCAGCAAAGTGACTTTTATTCCTGCCTACTCACTGCTGTGTTTTTAAAACAAAGCTAATGCATGCTAATGAAATCTCTGTGTCTCTCGCTTTAAGCGATCTGTTTTGTTTTTTTGCAACCCAAGGATGGCCTGTCTCACTTGCACAGAGGACTCCATCAGCAGCATAATGTGGGTTTACAGCAAAAAAAAACGTCCCACCTGGAATCAGCTGTAGACTTCTTGCTTTTGGTCCCGTAACAACGAAGTGTCTATACATATCAAAAGGCTGTGACTTAAATTAAGACTGCACAGTCTGCACTTTAAGCCAAATTAGGAAATTTAAGCGTGACAAGCCAGGGGGACGTTTGAACAGCTTTTGTTGTCTTCAGAGCTTGATGCGTCAATCAGAGCCCACCTCTGGGGTTTGCAAATTAACATGACACAAAATAAGCGCAGCCACTAAATTAACGGAACGGTAAACACACACACACACACACACACACACACACACACACACACACCCATACCTGTTGTTTTGTTTTCAATCTGAGCCTCACACATGTTCTGCTCCTTGGCTATTTCCAGAATCAGGTCACACATCGGACTCTGTGCAGGAAACACCTGTGGACAAAACACAAGTTTTCTGCACAATTTCCATGCAGGTCTATACAAGACAAGTTACACAAAACCCAAAAAGCCCTTTCACAAATGTTGCTGCACTGTCCTTTTTGTTTTACAAACTTTATTAACTGAAAAAGAATTAAGCCCTATTGTTGCATTCACCAAAGAGGTGACGTGGTTAGTGTTTGTTCTGCTTTTTTTAAAAGGATTACTCAGAAAGTTACTGTCAGATTTGCATGAAAATGTTGCCAGATACGTGGCACGGCCTAATATGAAAGTGATAAACTTTCAGTTTTAGTTTCCGATGTGGATACAGGATTTCTTTAATTGGATTGAATGGTAGTTTATTCACATGAAAATAAAAAAAAATTAAAATCACCTCTCTGAGAAAACAGACTTTCTTGTAATCCTTTAAAGTAGTCTTAAGCAATAGTTCTCAAGGCTTTTTGGGTCTTTCAAAGTTGTTAATTGGACATTGGCCTTTTTTTTTTCACTCATTTTCAGTCTTGTTCTTGTACCTGACCATTTTCAGAGGTATGTGTTTTCTGGTTCTTAAGCCACTTAACACTGACCTATGAATCCCTAAAACATATAAAATACACATATTTGAAGGGATGAACCGTTGTTGTGTCTACATATAACAGAGAACTTAGCAAAGAACAAATTTAAAATTGTATTGTGAGGCTCTTTGCTACCAGCGGCCTGCCACAAAGACATATCTTTTGTTCCAATTTCAGTTGTTGCATCAATGAAAAATGCCAAATATAACAAAGTTTGACAGACATAAAATCGTATTTTTATCTAGCAACAACCTGACACATGACCTGAGAGATGCATCTGGACCCTCAGCTGATCCATCTAAGTCTCATCAGAAATGGTCTCTATGGAAAGGTGGCTGTCAAGAAGCCATTCTTAAGGAAGGGAAACAGGGATGAATCCTCCCCAGAGCCCGGACCTCAACATTATTGAAGCAGTGTGGGATCATTTTGACAGACAACATCCAAAGAAGAGCTTTGGAATGTCCTTCAAGGAGCCTGGAGAACTATTCCTGAAGACTGCTTAAAGAAATGACAGAAAGCTTGTCTAAAAGGGTTCAAGCCGTGTTGAAGAATAAAGGTGCTCATACCAAATATTGACTGTCAAGCTTGTTAACATTGTAAAAACTCAGTTTTTGGCATATATACTGTATTTTCGAGTTCCTGTTTTTCCGGCAATATATAAAGAAATGAAAGCTGGCTCAAGATTTTTTCTGCAAGGCTGTAACAGATCTGTTGTCAGCACTCTTCAGCTCGTACACATTTATTCACTCAATCGGACTTCCACAGAAAAAAGCAGAACTGGTGTTTTTATCTGTGAACCATTCTCCTTTCGCTTTTGAGAGTGCAACTGTTGACGATGTGGAGGGAATAAAATGAGCCAACCCATCTTCATTTTAGGTCACATCTGGACTTCATCCAGAGTCTCTGAAAACAAGATGTTTAAATGGGCAACTGTGACCAGATGTAAACACACTCTATGAGGTTTTACCAACACAATTTATACAGACACTTTTGCATGACCAGAAGATTTATTACTCCTTACTTAGCTGGATGAGTCTCCTCTCTGTGGGCATTAATAAGACTGGTGGTACGTGGCTATTGTTAGCCACAAAATGAGCCCATATGACTCCAGCTCCTCCATACACACAAGGTGACTCCCTCCTCGTATAGGTTATAATTTATCTCACTCCTCAGGCAGCGCAGCCCCTCTTGCGTTACTTCCCCCTTAGTGATGATTGGGAAATACAGTATGCTGACACTGATGGATCAGAGCTGCCTTCAGCTTTACAAGCTTCACAGTAACGGGAGAAAACTTCCAGCAGGAACATCATAATCATGATCTCAGATTTAGTTATGCAAGCCTCCTTTACATCTCAGAGCAGAGAAACAGTGTGAGTGTGTGCAAATATGCACGTGCAACTCTGAGGGATCTGACCTCTAACTGGATTCCATTATGATTCATAAATGCTTAGGGAGAGGACAGTGAAGTGGATGAGAAAGGTGGAAACCAGAGAGGACAGAGACTGAGAAAGAAAGCAGTTGCCATGGTGTCCTGCTGGGAGACCAACGGGCTTCTTTTGGTACTTCATTTTAACCTTACTCATGTAAAGAAACTGATGAAGAAAAGAAAAAAAAGATGGCACGATCAAATATCGTTTGCTGGTAAAAAACTCTTTCTCTAACAGCAGAAACAACGGTGGAAATCTTTACTATCTAATCGCATCCCTCCATCCCCAGTCGCTGACCAATTAATGAAGAGCCAGATGCTCGTGAGGCCACATCGTTGCGCCTTGGATCCAGGACACTTTGGGGAGCGCCCGTGTGCGTATCACTTGATATGTGTCTTCAGCCTGTCACTAGAAATGATCTACATGGTCACCGTGACACTGCCCAAATTAGGCGATCAACTGTCTCCTTCTTGACAACGAGTCTAAGTTAAGTCATGTGAAAACTCAACGGCGTCTAAATATACTCACGGGTTCCAACAACATCCAGGAGAAAAGGAGGGAAATGCCGCTTGAAATGTGCACCGACATATCCTCTGAATTAGTCAAATATTAATGATATTTAAAAGAGAAAAATTCTTGTAAAAATAAATAAATAAAAGAGGATGTGAAAGCGTTTTTAAAATGCTGTGATAATCCAAGTCAGATTTGAATTGGTCCCTTTGCTGACTGCGTTTTGCGTTTGGTGGAGGGAATTGCTCCGCGCCGAGGGTCCTCCTCCTCCGCCTCCTCCTCCCGACACCTCCACACCACACCTCCTCTTCCTCCTCCTACTCGAGCATTACCTTGAAAAGCCAACAAGTGACCAATGAAATGTCATCAATGAACATCGTGGGGGTCAGTAAATGAGGATGTAGAAAGTAAGAAACATTTTTTTAACACGCAACATGCGTGTCACAAATGTCTAGAAATACCAAATACTGCTATAATAACTATGTGTTATCAAATCCATTCATTTTGTTGAAGTTTACAAGCTGCTTAGGCTACTATTCAGGGGGAAATATTTCACTTTTATTGTGTTTATCTGACAGCTGTGGTTATTTCACATATTCTTTTTAAAGATATATTTATATTATCATAACGGTTTATTAAGATTGAAAATCTAACTGGTGGCTCTCAACAATTGTGATATATGACCACTTTCAACAGAAAGATTTGCTGGAAGACTCCTATCATGTTACAGATTATGGTATGAGCCCGCTTTCCTAATACATCATCTAAAAAACAGCTTAGAACCCATTGGTATATAACACAGTAATTTGAGTCCTTTACAGACCCATAAATTTAACATAAACACCTGAATGTCTCCACAAGGAGCATATACAAGTAGTATAAACATGATGTGAACCATAGATCAAGCTCCTTAAAACAATTCTTCTTATTTGTCACCTCTCCGCATGGCGCATAAAGTCCTTTCAAAAGAAAGTACACCCTCTTTCTAGTTTTTATTTCAGTTTTTATATAACAGGACATAACAAATGATACCTCCTGCATAATAGGTGTCAGAATTAGATAAATAAAACTTCACAAACTTGCTTCCATTAGAATTAAACAAATTGGAGTCAATTTGTACATTAAGAAAGGTTATTCACATGTGAAAAACATTCAAGACAGTTGACAATCAGCCAAGGAGCAGATGTCAGACCTCAGAGAAACTGCAAAAAACCCTAAGAGCTTCTAATCTTAGACTGTACAGGCCTCAGTTAGCATGTTAAATGTTAAAGTTCATGGACAGACAAGACCACAGTGGAGATGTTTGGTCATAGTGCACCGCTCCACATTTGGTAAAAACCAAACACAGCAAATAAGCACAAACACCTTATACAAACTGTCAGGCACGATGGTGGAGGGCTGATGATTTGGGCTTGTTCTGCAGGCACAAGACCTGGACACCTTGCAGTCATGGAGTCCACCATGAACTCCTCTGTATACCAAAGTATTCTAGAGTCAAATTGGAGGCCATCTGTCTAAAGGTTGGTTAAAACTCGAGTCGTGAAACAGGACAATGATCCCAAACGCAGCAGCAGATCTAAGACAGAATGTTTGAAAAAGAAAAGAATCGAGGTGTTGCAATGGTCCAGTCAGAGTACAGACCTCAACCTGATTGAAATGCTGTGGTGGGATATAAAGAGAGCTGTGAGTAAATGAAATGAAGCAACATTCTGAAGAAGAGTGGGCCAAAATTCCGCCACAATGATGTCAGAACCTGATAAGCACATAAAGAAAATGATGACCCTAAGTTATTACTGCTAAAGGTGAGCTGTTGAATCATGAAGTGAATTTAGTTTCTGACACACTGCTTCTGCATTTTGACTCAGTTTTTGTTAAGCAAATGATGACACTGCGTAATACGTCATGTGCTGTTGTTCAACTTAGCATGTATTTACATACTTTTCCGAGCTGGTAAAACCCCATGAGGGTATCACTGTAGTAGAGAAGGTGGCCAAATACAACTGATATAATCCTATCAAACATCATCACAAACCATAATTCTCTGAAATCGCTATAAAGTTGAATAACACCTGAACAGAAAGTAAAGCATCTACAGGTTAGGTCACAGGCTTAATTGTGTTTGAATTAAATTCAGTCTGAACTTACAGTGCTAAATCCCTACATAAGTGAAGTCATTTCTACATTTTACAGAGAAATGTACTACTGTATTTCCTTTGAGTTGGCAGTCTGTAATTGTGATCAGTGTCGGTGCAAACTGGAGCCAAAATGAGTTTTTACGTTTTAAAGATAGCTTGTAAACACTCAGATGAACTATCTAGATGCAGGGACTTCCCAGATATGGATCATAGCTGGCACAATGTTATGGGATAAGATAATGTTACCATTTTTAGACAAAGAATGATACATCAAGTGCGCGTGTACGTATGTGAAAGATATCTCAACATTCTGTGGAGAATCCGGCTCATAATTCATGAAACGCAGTGTGGGAAGACTAAAAACTGTTTGTGCTCTCTGGCATTCTTCACTGGAAAGCAAACGCTGAAAACATGCAGCATATGTATGCGTGTGTCTGTTTGTTGCCGGTGTAGCATAGTGTGAAAAAATGACATTACTTTCCTCCAACCCTGAGGAAGTTGGTAACAATGCACAAACCTCGGCCTTGTTTTCAATGTCTCCATCATGTGCTGCAGCATATGCTTGATTTTCAGTTCTGCAAAGCAAATCTTGTGGGATAACAGTAGAAGCAGAACTTCTTTCTGTATTAGGTTTGCGTCTTCATCGTTCTAATGGAGGTTTCTGTTGTGAACGCGGACTTTGTCAAAATCGAAGCTTTACAGAATTGGTTTATCTGTTAGAGATGAGGTACATTTCATAAAATGATGATGATGAAATTACCGCAGCCATTTGACACCACTGATGTTTACCTCTTCTGCCAGTGGTGTTTTATTGCCGCTGTGTCACACAACTTGGTGCGTGTTTCCAATGAACATAAAGAGTTTCTTTGATCAAAGGTTTATTTTTACGCTGTCAAGAAAAAAATCATTAACTTTTTTTTTTCTGTTTACCTTCTACTTCTGTCAAAATCTTGAAGTTTTACGCCAATATGCAATCAAAATGACTTCCTAAATCTGCCAATCGGGTGCAAATGACTCATCAAAGCATTGACTGCTGCAGATAATTGCTGCATAAATGGATGTTTCAACACTCCAACACAAGCCTCTTTGAGCAGCTGATAGAAGGCTGCGTGGAGCTGCAAGCTGTCAGTCAGCACCCTCGATACTTCACCAAGGGCAGTGATAATAATTACAAAGATGCATCAAACTCATTAAGCTGAAGTGAAGACCGGGGAGTGAAATCATGTTCACAGCAGGGAAACTAAAAGCAATGTAAATCTGTTTGAGAGAGTGTGACTGTTTGCTTTAATGCACGATGAGGGTGCACATGAATCCTGCCAAAGCCATAATATGAGTGCTACTGTTTCATGATGGCCACTTCAATGTCGCTGGGAAGAACAACAACTCTGTTTTGGTTTGCCACATATTTTCCAGTGTTATCGCTCCAGTTTTTTTATGAAGCTATTTGAAAGTCAATGCTTCTCATTCATGTCGCCCATCATTTTAAACGGGAGCCTGATAGTGCGCGGCATACTGATGCGAGCGCCAAGCTCAAAGCATCACTAAGCAGCTTCACAGATCCAAACACTTCCACGACCTACAAACCTCGTTTCCAGAAAAGTTTGGAAATTTTCTGAAATGCAATGAAAACTCGATGTGCTTTTGTTGTGCCGTTTTAGCCTTTATGTAACAGACACAAGTCCCGACGAAAATGTTCTCAGTGTTTTCACGGACAAACTTCATGGTGTTCCAAAATGATCTACAAACTTGAGATTTAAGACAGCAACACACTAAAGAAAGGCAAAGAAAAGTTTTATAGAACATATCTAAGCAACACTGTTCTGTAGATAGATAGATAGATAGATAGATAGATAGATAGATAGATAGATAGATAGATAGATAGATAGATAGATAGATAGATAGATACTTTATTAATCCCGAGGGAAATTTAAGGATCCAGTAGCTTATACAGACGGGCACAGAATACACAAATCACTGATTACAAATCAGAATACAAAATACAACACTAGTGCACAATCACACTCAACACAGCATGCTAACATCACAGATCGCAGTTCACATACACAAAACAAGGAATGAACAAAAATGTACAAGAAGAAGAGTGGGATGGTAGCGGATGCAAATGGTAGGGAGGTAAGACAATGTTTGTGTGAGTGCCCCAGGGGGAAGTGATCTTGTGCTGAATGTGCGGATAGTGCAAAAACAAAGTGTGTGCATGATATAGTGTGGGCAGTGCAAATGGGAGAGTGCATGATGACAGAGTCTGTGCAAATGAACAGAGATTCTACAATCAGAAGATTAGTTACAGGTGAGGGTGTCAGCATTGGGTATAAAAGGAACATCCACCAAAGTTGTAGTTTTTCCAAGTAATGATGGGTCATGGTACATCACTTTGCTCCAATCTTGGTCAAAGAATCATCAATCAGTGCAAAGAAAAAGAAAAAGAAAAAAAAACTCAATGCAAGATTGCTTTGGTTTATCAAAATCTACAGCATATGATACTGGGAAAGGATTTAGGAAGTCTGTGCAAATCTCAGTGTGAAAATGCCAAGGATGGAAACCACTGTCTGATAAGCTTGGATCCCTTAACAGAGGTGCATCCTGAATGTTTTTTTTTTTTTTTCCGGGAGGTCTGTGGTTATTTCAGTAGGACAATGCCAGTCCTCCTTCTGGACCACTTCAAACATTGTGGCTTCATAAACACAGAGGGTGTGGTGTTGACTGTCCTGCCTGCAATCCAGATCTGTCTCCTCTTAAAAATGTATGAGTCAGAGAATCTGAAGACAACCAATGCAGACAGTTGAGCTGCTGAAATCTTACAGCAGGCAAGAATGGACACAGGTTTCGCTGCAAGCATAACAATTAGAATTCTCATTTCACAAACAAAAAGTAATTGAAACTAAGGGTAATGTAACAGAGAGGTAAGCACTCCTCTATCTCAATTTTTGTGAGTGTTTTCTGACACAAAATTTTAGATTAGTATATATCTCCTAAATTTATAAATTATAAAATCTTTCAGTGAAGACCTGAATGGTTTCTTTGGACTTGTCTGTTAAAGATTCAATTGAAAGATTCACGTTTTTATTGCAATTCAGAATTTTTTTTTTGCAATATTATAGAAGATCGTGTGTAAAGATCTTTTCTGGTTATTTCAGATAGGAGGGAGATAGCTCTGCATAAACTACCTGACCTATTGCTGGAAGCAGAGTGTGTTCTATTTCCGCTAACTCAACAGTAAGGAAAAAAAGGCCAAAACGAGGGAGTGTGTGCAACTTTAAAACAAATATCAGAGGATTTAGAGCTGTAAAAGTCTGCAAGGAGGATTTTGGGCCATTTTTGCAGTTGAAATAAGAAATAATATTTCATTAGCCAAAGGGGAGATAATTCCCCTTTGGGCTCTTTTTGTAGTCCTGATTTATTGCTCTGTCTTGCGTGGATCCTCTTTGTAAAGCCACTGCATTCCTCCGCAGATGAAGTAATTCAGGATCACAGCTGTTTTCCAGCCAGGCAAGTTGCTGGCTTGATGTTAGCTGTCTGTGGCCATCAAAGGGTTTTGTTCAACGCAGACTTGCTGCAGTAAAGTTGCATATGTTTTATTGAAAGGTACTCCAACAACAGGCAAACTGACGTCATTACTTTGAATGCCATTTCTTCTTTCAGCAAGCAGCCAAGGTCGGACATGCTGAAAAGGAAGCAAGGAAATAATACCTGGACCAGGATGAGGCATAATAAAGTGACAAAAGAGGTTTGAAATGAAGAAATGATTTAGTGATGTGCTATTTCTCTCCACACATCTCCCGCACAGTAATAAAGCTGTGGAGCCAGAGATGCCCCTGAAGATTTGCTTCTATTTCTGTGAAACTGAATGGACCTGCGGAGAAAAGGCAGCAATCAGCTTCCAGCAGGGAATTTACATTTTCAGTATGAGTCGCTCTTTTCTTTAATGCAGCAAGCAAAAGGGCTGTCAACAATGGGCGAAGCTAGCATGCAAATGACAAAAGAAAATATGGGTACACATTTTAAACAGGTGTGTGCTCACTGTTTACCAAGAGAGCACACAGTCTGCAGGGCAATTCACAAAGACAAGCAGGGAAAAGGGGAAGCTGGCCAAATCTGTGACGCTTGACTTTATGACTCATGAGGGTATAGGGGAGGTCACCGCTGATCAGCGCAAGTGAAACGCAATCAGAGAAAAATTAGCTGCAGCAGAAGTGGGTGTACCTAGGTGACCTGGACCTCTCCAGGGGGGCCGCGAGGTACATATGAGAGGCCATGGGACGATTAACAGAAACAGACAACATACACCAGGAGCTAAGAATTTTAATTTCCTGTATGGATCATGACGGAGGGCTTTCAACCAGTCAAGATCTCATTTATTAGAAGTTTTGTCTGATATTAGTATGTAGGTCACATGACTCTGTGCAGGAGTTATCATTTATTGAGCTCTATCAGAAATCATCAGAAACGGCGGTGCTGCAGGACCTGCTTACCAGGTGCTTTGCAAATATATATCAATTGTAACGTCTACTGTCTTTTTCAAAATAACAACACAAGATAATGAAATTAGTACTTTTGTCTTAATATGCTGGTGAAGAAAAACAGTCAAACAGTGATTGTGTGTGTGTGTGTGTGTGTGTGCGTGTATTCCTCAAAATAAATTACAAGATTCCGGGAAGAAAGTTTTATTATGTTGAACAATTTAGCTGCACAATCGTACCTGACATAACAGGTTGGGGGAAAAGAAAAACCATAATTCTCCTTTACAAAACAAGTTTTATTACTATTTTGTGTCTTTTTGCATGGTGTATGAAACAATGCAAAAGGTCACATACTAATACCCCCCTTGCAACCTTTATGAGATTGGACACTGTTACAGTCTCCATAAATGCAAAATGATCTACGATTCATCCTGGTCATGACTGCATCATTCAGTTTGGCAGCATTAGCCAGTCAGTGTCACACCACAACAACAAGCAGCAGTAAGTGCTGAGGATCAAGATTTGTCTTTTCAGAGGACCAAACCTGAGGCAGGAACTAAACAAAAGTGGTTTTATGGAAATCATTTTTAAAAATTCCCTATATATTCCTTATATATGTATGGCCTTGAGTTGTCCAAACAAACTTCATGGAATCTTTGCCTCTTTTTGTTCCGTATGAAGCCTTTTCAGATGCCTTAAAAAGTAAAAATGTACAGTATTCTACAAAAGGAACTTTTAAAAGTTCACATGACTTATTATTGTTCACATTATCTTTTGCTATTTTTGTGATATAAGTGAATAGAGTCACTTTATGTGTTACAATGTCAATACTGGCATTTAAAAGATATTGTTTCAGGTGGTAAAGAGAGGAGCACTGTCACAGTCCAGTTTATTGATACTTTAAACAGGAATAATGTGGGTGAGCATAAACTGCATTTCAGTGAAGTAAACACAGTAGACAGACGCCACACTACTGCCATCTACTGGATAAAACGCGCAGATATGCTGTTTAAATCCTATTGGTTAAGCCACAATGACGCAACTTGGAAAACAAGGAAATGGAACTAATGGAGTTTTTGTTTCGATTGATAGGACTGACCCAGGTATATACCTCAACTTTACGGTATAGTTTGTTTTACCTTTAATTTCTTTAAAAAAAATTATAATACAGTATGATAAGACATTTCTAAACACATGTACTTCTAACCTTTTAGCGACGTGTGAGTAGTTTAGGTACCGAATGTACCTTAAGTCACATTCAAATTGTGAATGGTTTCCCTTTACAGATACAGATATGAGTGACTCTCCTCTAAACCCAGTGGTGTTGATTGGCATTGGTTCCAGCTTTGCCTTCTCTGGTCTGTTTTATCATCTATACCAGGAAAAAAAGAAGGAGTTACAAAAGCTGAAGGCAAGTTCAGCATCGATATAAACCTTGACAGCTCAAATTTCATGATGATTTAAACTGTTTCTCTCCGTTTCAGGAAATACCCATTTTCAAACCAGATCAGCATTTGGTTAAAGTACTGAATGCATCCACCCACAAGCGACTCCAGTATGTTGGAGTTGAAGGTAGAAAAAATGTTTAGAGTTTGAATTATGTCGGTCATAATGATAATTGGCAGACTTACAGTTTCCTTCGCGCCTGTTTTAAGGTCATGTTCAGGCTGAAGGGGAGCCTCTGACCAGCCCGTTTGTCCCTCGATGCTCTGGTGTAATTCAGAAGATTGTGGTGGAGGAGTACTGGAAATCCTGGAACTCTGTTACCGGGACATGGTACGTCAGACTCACAAAAACACCAACAAAAAAACTTTTGTTCACAAATCTACAGGTCTAATACAGTTCTTTTTTTCAGGAACTCTCAGACGGTCAACAGGAAAGAGACCAACAACTCTGTTCCCTTCAATCTGGTCAGCCCTGGATCCTACATCTCTGATGTTTTTGTGAAGGTGCAGAACCCTCTGGATGCCTCGGGGTGCTACCTGGAGAGGGTTCATTTAAAAGTGAAACGTCCTGAGGAGGGTTTGGTGGACATAATGGTGCAAGGTCTGAGTGGTCAGAAACCTGTGGCGATGAAGGAGAGCGAGGAGCTGCTGCGCGTGGGGACGACTATGACCGGCTTCGGGGAGGTGGTGCTAGAGAGAGGCCAGGTGATAAGGCTGCAGGCCCCGCAGGACGGCCGCAAGTACGTCCTGGTGCCCACCGATCACAGCAGCTTCATGGACACACACGAGGCTTCAGCCAGCATGTGGAAGGCGCTGACTGCTGTAACTGGGATAACAGGGACTTCTCTTCTAGCTAATGTCTTATATAACTTTTTCAGGAAACAGGATGATAGGTCAAAGTAACCTTGAAGAGGGGGATTTTGCAAGCTGAAAAGCTGCTAAACCTGCTGCATTCCTTTTTTTTTTGCCATCCTATTTCCACCTCAGGAGTTGATTGCACAACCATATCGCTAACGCAATTCATCTGCATCTCATAATTAGTCTCACTGGAGTTACGCGGGACCAAGAGAAATGCAACCAGAATACATCAAAACTGGAAACAAAAACAAAACTGTAATTCATATGATTTTTTTTCTAATCATTTTCTTTTCCTGAAATGTCTTTTTTAAACATCTGAAGCGCTGTAAAAGTGTGTGTATGTGTGTGTGTGGAAATGAGAGACGTGTAAAGAGCTTTGTAGAACCCAGACATCGTTAACAAGAACAAGACGGACCAAATGTTGACCATTTACCATTTGCCTGTCCATTATGGACCACCTGAAAGACCCAAAGCTGGGGCGGTTGGTGGCGTAGTGGGTCAAGCACCCGCCCCATGTACAGAGGCTATAGTCCTCGCTGCAGCTGGCCCTGGTTCGAGTCCCACACCGAGCGGCCCCTTGCTGCGTGTCTCCCCTCTCTCTCTGCCCCTTGCATTTCTGTCTCTCTCCAACTGTCCTATCATTAAAGGCATAAAAAGCCCCCCCCCAAAAAAAAAAAGAAAGACCCGAAGCTGCTTCCGTCAGTTTATTTAGTTAAAGCCCATTAATGAGAACGTGGATGTGACAGTCAGCTAAGAGACGACTCGATGTGAAAATGTCACGATGGTGCAAAAAGCTGACGTGTTGTGGCTCCCTGTGTTGTCACAAAAGTATGCATCACTTGTAAATCAGAACACAAATATTTTATTCCTGCTTTAAGAAGGGAACAGGTTGTTGTGGTTACCTCTACCTCTACGATGATTGTTTTTACTGTACTGCATTTAGTGTGTGCACAATCAATATTTAGCATATGCAAAAAAAAAAAAAAAATGTAAACAATTATTTTCAAAAGTGGTGATTTTATTCCTGTAACATTGGACTAAATAAAGCAACAGTCGTGTTATGGAAAACAGCGAGCAACGTGCAGACACTTCAATCCAAGCAGGCTGAGGGCTGTTCTTTATTTTAAATAGACGTTCGCAGCACACAAGCCCTGACATGACCCGGCACTGTGTCATTAAAATGGATGTCTGCTTCAACTGTACGGATCCCGATGGTTAATGGAGGCAGAGAGCTGCTGTGGAGGAAAAAACAACCCAAATCCATTCTGTCACACGGGTTTGAAATGTTTACAGAGTTGTTCAACAGGAAGTGCGCCTCGTTATTCTCCATCCTATTCTGAAGACTCCTCGGCCTCCTCCAACCACTGGATGAACTTCTCAAGCTGTTGCAGGAAACAACAAAAAACAAGGAAACGAGGACATTAGAGATTCTGCAGTTCAAACCAGTTGAACTGCACTGACTACGAGTGGAAAAACATTAATTATTGTGTTACAGCGGACTGTGCTTGGCAGTGGATGGGATAGATTAGGTTGAAGGCAAATAACCTGTCCTCAAAGTGAATTTGTAGGAAGCTGAAACAAGTGGCCAAGCAAAAGAATTCAAGCAGGGGGCCAAATTGTGATGGCTCGACTGCCGAGCCATGGCATCTCCACAAATGCAGCTCCTGTAAAATATCTTTTTGGCAGAAGCTGGCAGATGTCTGCACCTGCCAAAATTGGTCCAAAAAAAGAAAACTGGTCATGTGCGGCTAAGGCTCAGTCATGGACATGGGGAGTTAAGCACGGCTAGTGTTGTTCAATCTAATAAAAGAGCGACTGTAACTCATATTGCTGAAAGTTCATTTTGGTTGCGACAGAAGGGCGGGTTACAGTTTGAGCGTCACAGTTTGTTGGGTATGGGGCTGCAGAGCAGTTAGGGTGACTAAAAGTGCCTAAAAGCAACAGAAGCAATGGAACAGGAGCAATGTAAGAAGGAGGTCTGGTTTGATGAATAAAATTCTCTTTTACAGCATGTGGAAAGCAAGGTCCCTGTTCTTCTCCTACCGGGGAATAAGGTCCCTGGATTCACTTTGGGAAGAAAGCTGAAAGAGTTCCTTCAGCAGCATGATGCGATCAAACACTGCAAAACTGCTTCAAAAATGGTCTGAGGAACACCACAAGTTGGAGGCGTTGACTCGGTTTCTAGTTTATCCAGATCTCAGTCCATCTGAGCATCTATGGGATGTGTCCAATACGTTATGACCTCAAATTGCAACTTAAAAAACTTAAAAAAAAATTGGCCTCAAGATAGCTTTTGCTGCCAATTGTTGCCATATAAATACAATTTGATTAATTTGGTTTTAAAAATTGATGGTGAGTAATTTTGGGGCTCTTGCAGAGGATCCTTAAATTCTGCACAACGTTTATAACATCAATCAGCAAAAACACTGAGAACTGACCAAATATTGAGCAGGAGATCCATTTTTTTTGGAAAAAAATAAAAATAAATCCTTGACCTATATATTCTGCCAGACCTTTGAAAATATGCTGAGGTATCTGGCATCAAACTGTCAGAAGTGATAAATAAATAAGTGTTTTGCCTGAAACTTTAGGTGTATTTAATCAGACCGACAATATCTATAACAATCCGGCTACTGAGGGACCACACATGAGTTCCCTCGCTCCCAAACTGCAGGTTTACTTGAGGTTCCCAGAGTTTCTAAAAGTAGAATGGGAGGTAGAGCCTTCAGTCATCAGGCCCCTCTCTTGTGGAATTAGCTGCCAGTAAATGTCCGGAAAGCAGACACCCTTTCCACTTTTAAGACCAGGCTTAAAACTTTCCTTTTTTATAAAGCTTATAGTTAGGGATGGCTCAGGTGATCCTGAAACATCCCATAGTTAAGCTGCTATAGGCCTAGACTGCTGGGGGGCCTCATCTGTCACACCTTTCCTCACTTTACTCTCTTTTTCCCCCGTTTAATTTCTCTAATGATATTATGTACAAGTGACATTATTGTGGTCATTAACTCGTGTTTCCCTGCTCCAACAGGTATCCTTTGAATGGTGTTACGGTGTTTCACCCCCCCCCAACTTTTCGGTCTTCTCAAACCCCAGCTGGTCGAGGCGGATGGCCACCTTTCCTGGTTCTGGTTCTGCCAGAGGTTTCTTCCTGTTGAAAGGGAGTCGTTTCTCTCCACAGTCGCCTCAGGCCCGCTCAGGACGGGAGATTGGACTGAAGACAAGTTTCAGTGCAATCTGTTGGTTTCCTTAGCTAGGAAATTGTTTTTTTAATTGGCTCTATATAAATGGATTGGATGATTTTGAAAATAATTATGATTACAATGAATTGAATTCCAATTGGCTTGATTTAGAATTTATTATTTAAGTGCCTTGAGATGACATTTGTTGTATTTGGCGCTATATAAATAAAACTGAGTTCTCATTTGCGCAAACTCCCAGAACTGCTTACAATTCAACTCCATTAAATAAAAACTTTATTTGTCCTCGAGGGGCAATTAAATGGAATTACATAAATTACGCAATTAAATTAAGTCTTTCAAAAGGTGCCGAAAACTAGTGTGTAATGAGCAACATTTTTTTTTAAAGTCAATGTTTTAGCACTTTATCCAATAGCGTCCCGAGTGTCTGTGCTCACACACCACTTACCCCTCGGTTTTTGCGGAGCTGTCGGCTTTGGTCTGTGGTGGCTCCCTGAGAGAACCAGCGCATAATCGTCTCCTCCTCCAGGATCTCCAGCTGGTACATATTCATCAGGACCTCGGTAACAAACACAGCTACATTACAACTCAGGGGCAGCTTTTATAACCCATTGTTGTGCGTTTCAGCAGATCCTTACTTGGACCATCGCAGCCCAGTGGCTCTCCTGCTCCAGGAAATGTTCCTCAAAGGCAGACAGGCAGTCCAGGTGGTCTTGTGCTCTCTTCACGTAGTTCTTAAACACTGGTGCCCATTTCTTCAACAACTAAGAGCAGAGCAAAGGGAAAAAGGAGATAACTAAAGTGTTCCATCATGTCTAAATCAGCAGGAATGAGCTGTAGAGAATCGGCTGTATTATTCACCGGCAGGAGCAGAGCAACATATTGTGAAGTGGTGAGCTGTGGGCCCTGCTGCTGGAAAGGGTACTCCAGCACCACTCTGGTTAAAATCTGCATGACCTCCTTCAGGGTGATGTTGTAGGCGTACCTGGAGAAAGGACGAGGTGTCAAACGAGCCAGCGAATGCAAAAAGGAGCAGCACAGCTTTGGGCGAGATCAGAGAGTCGACTTACTTCAGAGAATTGATCTCAAGAACAAGGTTGTCACAGCCGATGTTCTCCTCCAAACCTCTCTGCAGAGTCCCGAGCACCTCCATCTGGAAGACTGCACAACAGCAATCAAGCAATGCATTGCTTGGTCACTTAAGTCTTATTAGAAATTGACAAATCACGTGCTGAAACCTTTAAAAATCCAATAAAATTCAACTAGAACAACTGATTTAGTTGTCCGTGTTTTGTGTCTTTTGCCAGCAGGGGGCAGTCAAACAAGTCCAGAGTTCTCTAACCTTTGACATCATCCATCTCAGGGGAGGGAATCATCGGATCATCGGGATCGTCGGGCTCACTGTCCTCACTGTCGCTTTCAGGGTCCGGGTTCAACACCAAACCTGGTCAAAAAGAAGAAGAAAAAAAATTATTTTA
Source organism: Odontesthes bonariensis (assembly GCF_027942865.1). Taxonomy (NCBI): domain Eukaryota; kingdom Metazoa; phylum Chordata; class Actinopteri; order Atheriniformes; family Atherinopsidae; genus Odontesthes; species Odontesthes bonariensis. The sequence goes on along the minus strand of NC_134519.1, from coordinate 27,772,154 downwards.
AAGCACTGAGCCTGTCAGAGTGGGATCAAGCTGTTCTCCTACCCCAGAGACACTGCGAGAGCTCCTCGTCCTCTGTGTCGTCCAGAACGCTGGCCTTCCACATGTAGCCTTTTCCTTCTGCTCCAACTTCTGCTGGGTCGAAAACTGAAAGAATAAAAAAAAAAAAAAAACAGCGGGTCACTCCCGGAAACACACTAGCACGTTTGGAAAACTTATTAATCAATCAGATCAAAAGTCACTCCGCACCTTTCTGTTTGGTTTTGTCTTTACTTTGACCGACCTCAGCATCGTCACTGAGGAATTCGTCGTCGTCGTCTTCCTCCTCCTCCTCCGGGTGGTGCATGGACACCACCGTTCCTTCTGGTAAGGAGATGCTCGGCCCTATCGCCACCTGGAAAACATGTTCACAAAAAATAAACAAGGCAGGGAATTTTACCATTTTTCAAAATGATCGCTGGTGGTAAATCAGCAGCTGAAACCCAGGAAGCCAAACAGAGAGGTCATTTTCACACAGTATCTTTGTCATTAAGACTTTTCGTGAACGATTTTAAGCTAAACCAACAGGCTGATTTTTTATTGTATTTTTTTTTAATTGTTGTCATTTTTAGTGGAAAAGTCATCAGCTGACCTCAGTAGTCAAGAAATGGTCATCAAAAAGTTTTGCCATGACCATTTTATATTCACGCAGCTGACCATTTTTAAAAGAAAACTGCAAAAATGTGAACATCAGCACATCCAAGGCTGTATTTCACAATACTAATCAAACTCTAATGGGCTCTGCCCTCTCTTCAACCCTCCGGACCAAGTTTAATGTAATACGGCTCAGTAGTTTTTTGCCTAATCTTCCAAAGAGATGAATGGAAAAACAGCAGCGACATCTTTTATTCCATTATTCTTCCACTTCGGCTCTTGCCTCAGGGGAGGATTAATTCAGAATCTGAAGAGCACATCCTTCGACACACACTGCATTAATGCGTTTTTCCAAAAACCAAAAAGCAGAGTTATTGTGTCAAATTACTGGAAATTAGCAGCTCCACCGCAGTCAAAACGACTACATTTTCATAAAATTAGCATCACATCATCCGGACAGGCCTGGTGGGATATCAGTGCTGATGTTTAGATTTAGAGACAACAACATGAAGTGCGACTGGAAACACCAACGTACAAAGTTATTCTGCAACAATGCTGGCAAAGGTAGCACATTTTTATAAGCAGAAACGTATGTGTTGCTTACATTATATGCCAGGACACACTGTTTATTAAGAGTCACGCCGTCTTTAACCTCGGCCTTGTCACAGACCACAGACTGGCTAATCACCACATTACTGGCGATGTTAACGTTATTCCAGATGTAGGTGTGGTCCAGGATCACATTGTCACCTGTTGTGAAAAAAAAAAAAATATGAAATGTTAAAGAAATTTCTGCAAACTGCTAATCTATTATCTTCCAGATGGGATGACGGCAGGCCAGTGAGCTCACCTATGATGCAGTTGTTACCAATGACGCTGTTAGAGATTCTACAGTTGGCACCGATGCTGGTGTCGCAGCCGATGAGAACGTTCTCCTCCATCTGGCTGCCGTGGCCCAGGCTGACTCCAGAGCTCCGATAGACGTTGTGGCGAGAGTATGTGCAGATACGTCCCTCCTGGTCCGTGAAGTTGGACTCGGGGGTGAGGGGGTAAACCCATCGTCGCACAAAGTCGGACGACACGGAATCATACATGAGCAGGTTGGATACGCGGACACCGTAGCCGTCCTTGGTGACATGAATGTGTATCTGGTTGCCTAGGATCTAAACAGAAACAATGACTTATAGCACTTCACTAAATAGCATGTGTAGCATAACATGGTGCAACATCCAATGCGAATAACTACGGCTGAGTAATACCTCTTCGTTAACCAAAAGCCCTCGGACAAAGTCGTCCCGAGTTTGATAGTCAAAATTGTCAGTGAAGAGTTCAGCAACCTGAAATGAAATGGACAAATAAAAATAAAAAAAAACACTTGTTACTGCAGCCACAAATAATGAGTTTCATTTACTCTCGGCCTGTACTAAAGCTGACCTGTGGCGAGCAGATGCTGATGTGGCAGTCCAGGAGGTCATGTCTAATTTCAAACTCATCACTTCCACTGTGGAAAATGTTCTGCAAAACACCAACAGGGGCAGCCGTCATCTGTCAGTCAAACCCTAAATACTCACTAACTACCAGTGAAACCGCTGCTCACCATGGGAAATTGTAGCTTCTTCAGCCCTTGTGTATTCTGGTAGTGTAAAATCTGCTGGCTTTTTCCGTCCACAGCTACAATGACGTCTTCTTCCTCACAACGGGACCTGTGACCTGGCGAGGACTCCTTAAAGATCATGGTCATCACCGAGATGTTCTTCTCCATCTTTCGCCGATACCTGAGGCGCACAAAGCATTGCCCGAGCGACCCGTTACATCCCAACAAACTCGCCTAACTGCACAAAAAGGGCTCCCAGCTTTATACGAGGACATGGGAGGATCTCATACCTGTGCTCGTGAAGTGCCTGGCTGACGTCAATGTTAGACACAACATCTCCATAAACCAACACAAAGTCAGATCGCACCAGGGACTTGGCATCAACATCCCTGAGCACGTCTCCAAGGGAGCGGTACAGCTCCGAGGTGATGATGTGGACTGTGTTTGGAGAGGTGGGTCGACACCACTTTGACTTCCTGTCACACACAACGTCAGGTTAACCTCCATCACTCAAAACAATTTGCACAGCAGTAACTCCACACACACTGCTAATAAAACTCACAACAAGTGTGCCTTGATTTTACTGGCCATCCAGCAGCAGAAGACAAACGTTTCTTGCACCCCAGTGGAGGTCAGGAACTCCAAGGTGTAGTCGATCATGGCAGCATTTCCTAGCGGCAGCAAAGCCTGGCATCAACAACAGTTGACAGATGACGTTAGCAGAGTAGGTAAGGTGTTTCAGCAGTTTCATGTCTCTCCTAAAAAAAATACTGTCTTTATCATCATTGTACTAAACAAACAAAATAACAAGGATATAAGGTGTCTTTTGTATATATGAGTTAACGGGTTCCCATCAGTGTCAGTGCAGTTCTGTCACTGTTTCCAGCATGGGCATCACTTAGCTACCATTAGCATTCCGGTTAGCTTAGCTCGCTGCCTACCCGTGGCTGGTCCTTGGTCACCGGGAAAAACCTCCGGTTGAAGCTGTCAGCGACTAAAACAGCCTGCAGCGGCTGCTCTTCTTCCTCCTGCTCCCCTGCGCCTTTCCTACCTGAAAGGCCGGAGCTTGAGCGACCCTGTTTCCCCACTTTACCAGCCATGTTTAACTCGCAGCAAGACCCAACTCTGTCATCAGAAACAAACTACGGTGGCGACCATGGGACAATCTTGTGCTTGTGTCTGTAAAGAAAATGGTCTCACCCGAATCCAAAGGGCATCAACGGAAGTTCTCACAATGATTTTAATCGCTTTGTTTTTGCATACGGTTCTTACTTTACTTTTTACTTTCTTAGCTGACTGATACATACATTAAATCTTCATATCATATTCTGTGACTGCTCCGCAGAGAACAGTGGTGGGAAAACCAGGTATTACAAAAATGAGGTTCTTATATAAAATTAAATTTGTTAAAAGAGTTTTACTTGTAAACTCTCCTCAGGTCACAAAAAAAAAAAAAAATCTAATAATTCCAAGAAATAATCAGAAATTTGCTTTGAAGTTTTTTTTAAACTTTATTTCCAAACAAAGAAGAGTCAGTAAACATTGCAAAGTGTCAACCATTTCAGCCAGACAATACACCTATAGTGTCACACATTGGAGGCATAGTTATTTTGATCATATGATCATATTTGAGATACAAGACCAGTTGTTCTTCAAAAAATATCAGTAACATAAAACATTACTGGATGGGGGTTTCCCTCATTTGACTTTGTAGATTCTATTTGGACAAAATAAATGCATATACATTTTTTTCTTTTTTGTTACTTTTTTTGTTGCCATTGTCCATGGTAAGTAAATACTTTTTTTTAATTATTTGATGGGAATTATTGCAATTGTGGCCCTGTCTACATAAAAAAAACACAATCAAAGTGAATATCGGTTGTGAACAACAGTTTTATCTTCATTATGATGAGCTTTATCAAAATTGTTCAACATACTGTAAGTTCTACTATAGGATGGAAAAGTTGATAGTGATGGAGAGTTTTTTTTTTTTTTTTTTTTTTTTTTTAAACACTTTCCAGGAAAGAAAAGAAAGTCAAAGAACATATGAAGCAACTCGTTTAACTTTAACAGAGACAACATAAAAAACATCTGGCTCCTGCGACCTAAAAAGTTTAGGCAAGAACCTTCATTCACTGCTCTGAAAAAGCTCTACAGCTGTTCAAGATGTCCTCAGCCACCTCACACGGGACACAACCAGAAAACTACACATGGTGTTTGGTAATCTTCTTAGCATGCTCCAGCACGGAGTTGTATTGCAGGGTTTTGGTCATCCAGGATTCTGGGATACCTTCAAGCCCAATCTAGACGGAAAATGAATAAATAAATAAGTCGGAGACAAAGTGCATTTTAGTGAAAATAACGTACAATTATGAAACGGACCTGAGCTCCAAGACAAGCTCCGATGAAGGATCCTCTACTGCAGGTGCACCCCCCACAGCTCATGGTGTCTCTGACGGCCGGCTCATACTGCTTAGCTGTCAGCACTCCATGCAGAGCTGCCTGGAATGCACCTGGCAAACCTGAAACAGCACCAACAGCATGAGAACCGATTTGTCTGCTACTGTAATTCACAGCTGTCCAAGTTATCTGTAGTACTCTGTTATCAATCTTTACATTTCAAGGCTGTGTTTTAGTGGTGACAGTTTCAAGATAGAGGGAGCTGAGTGACAATACCTCATGTGTTTGGAAACACAGTGGGAATTAGCTCCTGAGGAGTCTTGGATAAAGACTCCTTCACCTGATGAATGTGCCCTGTAGAAAATAGAATGAACACAGTGGGTCAATATGCAGAGGAGAGGTCATTATCAAAATAATATATAAATGCCTAAATCTTTATTTTCGCAATGTGAAATGTAATATTGGACAATATCTAAGTAAGTTCGTGTTATTAACAATATGGTATGAAACTTACAAAATAAGGAAGGGTAAAGCCTTTAATCCCATGACTCAGTCCCATGACTTCACCAGGAGGGGAAGCAACAATATGCCATTAAAGAGACTACACATACCAATGACTGCCTTGTCCAGATCCTGAGGCTGCTTTCTGTTTGGGTCACTGAGCTGATTTAGCACCACCTCCAAAGCCTTGGGGTCTGGGCCGTTCAGGATGAAATGCTCCAGAAACCTGGGGTAATAAAGTCAAAGTGTCATGAAACTGCATTTTGGGGGTCCTCTGCAAATTGCTGTTGTACTTTGCAACAAAAAACATCATTTTCAAATCTCAACAGCAAAACATTTAGTAGAAATAATAAGCTAAAGTAAAATGAGTGCACCTGAAAGATATACTGACCTTGCAGCTGCTAGAGTTTCTGCAACACATTCATCGTTGTTTTGGGTGACGCGGATGGCCTGTTCAACCTTCTCCAGCATGTCAGGCTGCCCTGCGTAAAAAGCCACTACAGGAGCCATCTTGGCTATTCCATCAATCTGACAGTCAGTCTCACAGCCTACAGCAAAGACACCACATTGATTAGAGTTTGTTTTTTGTGTGTCATAATGTCAAGCTGTAAATAAATATTAGAACTTTACCCGTCTCTTCCTTCCCCGCATCGACATTCTTTAGGAAGCTCTTCACACTTGCATGTCTCCATGGCCCCTCAATAGGCAGCTGAGGTCTTGGTCCTGGCACAGACCAAAGTATAACAACCATCAGCATCCTCTTAATAAATCAGTCGAAGTGTCATAAAAATCATCTTCATCCACATCAACTGAGGAGCTCTCTTACCCCCCCTGGCTCTGTAAGGATCATTGATGGGCGTATCGTACTCTGATCCTGGTCCAAAGAATTTCAGTGTGCGCTGCTTCAGGTCTTCAACGTTTAGACCTGGTGAACAATGTGAAACGGCAAAGTCACATGATCATAATGTCTACTTGATATCTAAAGGAATTTTAGATACGCTTCTTAAGCTTTACATCTTCATCATTTTTTCTGGCCAGAGACCAGCCTAAATCTGACTTGTAACAAAATTAAAACACTCAAGATGTCAAAGTTCAACCAAACGACGAGGCAGTCTGTTGAGTCCATACGATAAAGACAGGGACTCACCTCCGCATTCAGAGAGGGACTCCAGGAGGACATACGCCTGGTCTCCGTAGCAGCTCTGCTGGCCCGTCTGTCTCCTGTAGAATGGGTTAGCCGACTCGGAGCGGAACTCGGGGTTTGGATTCTCAGCCAAAATCCCCTTCAGCTTCTGGAGGTCGTACACCCAGTGGAGGGGCTGCGCTACAGAGGTCATTTCAGGTGATCACAAACTGAGGTGACTCAAAACTTAACGGTCAGCTGGAATCAGCAATATAGGTGACAGGAATTCAAAACACCAGGACAACCCATAAGAGCAGTAAACTCAAATGCTACCAGGAAACACCTGAGCTGAAAGACACACACTGTTGCTGCAAAAAAGAAAAAAGAAGCCCCTCTGATAATTCAATTCCTTCAACTTTATGAGTACGATAAAGAAAAAGGAGGTAAAAAAAAGTTTTCTCTTGTCAAATGTTCCAGCTGCATTAGTTACAAGATAAAAGCAAAGTATGACAAACTGTCAGCATCATTACCTGCAGCATCTGCAACAGCTGAGCCTACGATGGCTCCTATTGCTCTGTTGGCAACCGCTGAAGCCATCTGTCAAATAAAAAAGACACATAAAAAGCAGAACAATTAGAAAATGGGTTAAATACTGACATTTTTATGTCTTGGAAAGGAAAATGACTTTTTTTCTTCTCTCGGTTATGGAACAATGCGAACTGAGTATCTACGTGTTTGGGACAACTGGTCAAACTAAAGACACCTCTAAAGAATTCGGCCTTAATATTATTGAAAGATGACAGACTAATTCACTAACTTACTCAATCATGGTAGCACGTGACGAAAGGTTACTGACGGTCACGTTATGCCTCTTTAATATTTTACAATATTGTTCGCGCGCAGGTAAAAGATAAAGAGCTCCGACTGACTTCATTTTATGTGCGTTCTGCCGCCTTGGTGTTTTTAATCCAAACACCTCGGTAGCAGCTCGGTGTAAGCTATCTGTCCGCAGTAACCACAGACAGTAAAGTTGTTTGGATGCAGCATTGTTTGTGTCTCTGCTAGTTTTAGCCACAACAACGACCCTGTTCACCAGGCTGCGCCGTTTCATTTTTTGATATTGCAAAGTGCAAGTTTACGTTAGCTAGCAAGCAACCTAGCATAAGTATATGCTGACATTGAAATGTCTGACCTTATCCCCGGTTAATATGGCGCAGGACTTACTTCAGCTCTTGAAGATGAACAATTGCGACTTTATTGTTGCATGACACAGCTGAAATGTTTCTGTAACATGTTATGAAAGTGTTAGCGCTTTAGCACCGCCCATACTGATGATAACCCCGCCCCCCTCAGGGAACCCTTTTTTTTACTCTGTAAAATAGTGAAAATTAAGATGTTTTGCATAATTTAGGGATAGTCTAGCATCTCTTTGTAGATTATTTAGTTATCATTTTGGTTATATTGTGCATGCTTTTTAACAGTTAGGTTTTAGTTGCCTTTTGAGTCATTCATTCATTTGGGTCATTTTTTTAATGCTTTGTCATGGATGAGTAAGCATCTCTTTATGCTGATATTCCATCTCTTGATGCTTATTTTGTCTTCCATTTATCATTATTTGCATCGTTTTTGTGGTTGTGGTTTTTGTGTGTGACACATTGTGGTCAAACTGCATCTCTTTGTCACCAGTTTGTGGATGTCATCAGTAAAGCACTGTAACACTTTTCTATTTTTAGTTTATGTACTCTCTTAAGTGGTTACTTTACACCTGTTCAGGATGTCCCCAGGCTCGTTGGGCCCCTGGACCGGTGTCTCATACAATTTACAATACTTTTGTCATTACAGATTGACACTAAAGCAGATAATGTATTCAAAGTATCAAATTTGCAGTGTCAAAGTAGGTCAAGTTTTATCCATTTGTCAAGAACATCAGTCAAATCATCAGATTGAAGTGTCCTTCTGGTCAGCGAGCTCCACCTCCTGGTCAGAAGAAGTAACTGCAGAAGGTTCATTTGGCATCAGGGTCCTTCTAATGCAGCATGTCTTACATGTTTCTCTGTTCTAACACACCTGATATAAATCAGTAGGTCAGCTTTTCATCAAGCTCTGCAGAAGCTCTATAATATAATGATCTTTTTACGTGTGCTGGAGCTCGGGTTGCCAACCGTCCCTTGAAAAACGGAATCGTCCCATATTTAGAAGGGATGGTTGGCAACCCCAGCTGGAGCATTGAGACGTGTAAAAAACATGCAGGTTGGCAGTGGGTGAAGAAAGTATTGTGTGTAGAGGGTGTCCACCCATATAAAAAAAATCTTACACCTCTGTCCACAGGAATGTTATGATTATCAAAATAAATTGCTCACCAGTGTTTAGAGTATATTTTTTATTCATTTCAACTTTTGAGAGGAACAAAAAGTTTTTATTGTGCTAACCCACATTCATCCACACATTAGACACATTGGCTGCCAATGTGGATGGAACACTGTTGACAGTTCCATTGTTCAGCAGATTTGGAGATAAATCAACAATGAAGGACGAAAGGCAAAATAAATGCTGCTGCACTTTGGCCAGATTCACGATGCTATCGCTGGTTCATTAAGATTCAAGATTCAAGATTCAAGAGGGTTTATTGTCATTCCAGCCATATACACAGTATACAGTGCAATGAAATAACGTTTCTCGAGAAGTTTTTCAGTGCAACAAACAGCAACAATAAAGAACAGCTGGGACAACAGAGGTGATCAGATCAGTCTCTGAGCGTTGAGGAGTCGTATGGCCTGGGGGAAGAAGCTGTTTTGTAGTCTGGTGGTGACAGACCGTATGCTGCGGTACCTTCTGCCAGATGGGAGGGGTGAGAAAAGTCTATGTGAGGGGTGGGTGGGGTCTTTAAGAATCCTGGACCTGACATTAATGATCAGCTTATGGCCAGAAAAGGGTCATGTTTGAGCGTGTGGAAAACAGCAGAAAAATAATTTTGGTTGTCATTTGCTACATTCAGAAGCAAGCAGTAGTGAGCTAAGCTGTGTTGTCTGGCTATACAGTTCAGCCACATGTACTTGAGTTGAAGACACCCCCCACCGCCCCCGCACCTTTTTTAGGCCTATTTGTGATATAAGAACTGAAAATAGTTATGCAAGCAGTCACCGCGTGAGGTGTAAATGAGAAACTTGAACCTCTTCCCTGTTTCATTTAGAGCCTGTCACACTGCATTAGATGTTTACAGTTACACTGAGAAGCACAGTTGGGCTTGATTCTCCGCAGTCACTGACAACGAGATGTAACAGGCCTGCGTCACGACACATACTCACACAGACTCTCACAAAGACTCACGGTGTATTTTTTTCCTCCTTAAACATATATTAAATCCCGCTGCTTTAATACTGTAGGCTCACACGTCTTGTTACAGAAAAAAGGGGTGTGGCACATGCATTACGATACTATGGAGCATATATCTATAATTAACTTACATCTTCTCTTTCAATTTGTAAAGTAATATCAAGTGCTATCTGCTTAAGCATACTTGTGAACATTGCACAGGATGCAATGCGTTATATGTCTGAAAGATTTTTGAAAATAACTGTCGCTTTCCCCCTCCTGTAAAATTATGTTTCACTTTCTTCTTGAGTCAGGGCTAAGTGACACCTATGCATGAAGCCTCAGCAGGTGCACCACCCTCTCCTCTCCTTTCCTCTTTTCTCGCCCCATGTCCTGGAATGACCCAACTCCACATTCTAGCGCTGCAACGATGCCAGCAGCAGCAAATTAGACACCAGCAGCAGCCCCTCCTGATATGTACTTCTCTGTCCTACATCCATTATTTTTAGATGGGATCCAAGCCTCCATCTTCACTTAATAAGGGAAAAGAGTGTCACATACTTGCAGCCACCTCTCAATCCATCATATCATTGCTCTTCTTCATTTGGCGAAAAAAGCACACAGGCTCACACACAAACATGCGCACATGATCCATGCACCTTCTCCCTTCACTTCCATCACTGTATTTAAATGCTCTGTGCCTGGTCAGGGAGAGAAAAGAAAGCCGGTTGGCCCATCATCATCTCACTCCACCCCAGTTTTACTGTCCCACATCATCTACTCAAGCTCGCACACAAACACACCTACATACAAAGCTGTCACCAAAGCAATCGCCTCAACCCTGCCTCATCTATCCCATGCTCAGTTACACCCCACATAGACACATGCTCACATCTATGTCAAACTTAGCCCTGCCCCTCTTGCACCCCGTGCCCCACTGCCAGTTTCCCATGTGTTTTTTTTTTTAATAAGGTGGATCGGGGAGTCGGTCTTGCTCTCTTCTGGGTGACTCGGATTGTAAGGGGTTCTGCGTACTTTCGCCAAGCTATCTTTTTAACCCCACTGTGTTAACTGTACGAAACTAAATCAATCTAAATCGCTTCGGAGAGTAGCCATGAAGTGGACCTGGGTGCTTGTGGCAGTCTTGCTGTCCTTTGGGGAGCTATCAATGGGCAAGGATACCCTGGACTTCCCTGAATATGATGGCAAGGACCGTGTGCATGACCTCCACGCCAAGAACTACAAGTCTGTGATGAAAAAGTACGATGTCATGGTGGTGTACTACCATGACCATCCAGGATCCAACCACGTCGCCCAGAGACAGTTTGAGGCCGAGGAGTTGTCCCTTGAGGTGGGTTGAATTGGGAAGTTTGGGTGGAATTAAGGGGGCAGTATAAGTAGTGCTGAATTTAACACACAGGCACCCTAAACAGGCCTGGGGCTGCTTCCAAGATTGTGGTTGAAGACTCTGAAAGGGTTTGAATTTATAGTAATATTCAGTTTGGTTCTTTGGGCTGCCATCTGAAGTAAGGTATGACAGTGCTGTTGGTTCAGGAGTATTAAAATTAATTCATTAATACATTTGATAGAAAAAAAGAGGGCTGTATTTTTAAAGTAACTTTTTGAATATCTTTGCTGGATTCAAACATGCTTATAAGCAAGGGCCCACTGCCAACAAGCCTTCCTCTGCCCGTGTCAAAGGCTGAGCCCGTGTACAAAGCGTGTGTTTGTGAGGGAGATGATGCACTTTATGACACTTCCATTAGAATGCAAATCACACCTCAGGCCTCCTGTCAGCCTGGATCCTCATCAGTTTCATCACATTAATCGCAGAGAGACATTACATCACCCTTCAGCCCAAAGTTTCGGTGTCAGCTCTCAAAGTGTCAAACAACAGCTTACCAAGGCTGGTTCTTAGATTACACATGACTTTACTGTATATCACATGTCACATTTCCCTGCAATAGTTCGGCTTAGTTTTCAATTAGAAGATATTTTCATGTTTGCAGTCATGCAAATGTATGGCATTTTTTTAAAGCAAAGAACAGAATTGACATTTTTAATGGAACTATGTCAAACACAATATGGGACAGACCAAAAATGCTGACATACCATTAAAAAAAATATTGAATAAAATATATGTGCTGATTATTACTGATTAAAAATTAAACAATTAAAAATGGGCTATGGCTGATTTAGAGATTACAGATTATCCTGTACCAACAGTCTCTCATGGCATTGGGCATGTTTATACTTGCATGATTTTACCTTGAAGACACATGGAAGGCAGTTGGTGCAAAACAGTTTACAAAACTTACATGTAACTTAAAAAATGGATTTGGCCATCTAAATTCTATAGAGGATTAGAGGAATGCTCAAAATCCTTATCTGGTACTACAGATGGCAGCTAAAGTTATGGATCTATCAATATAAATGAGAAGGGAGAAATGGGGGCAAAAATAATTGTAATGGAACATAATTGAGAGGAAAACATTACAAGCCAAAGCAGCAGGATAGTGATGCGAGAGGCTGGTCTTGGCATATCACGTAATCTCAACAGGCTCTGGTGTCTCAGTAAGGGGCAGTGGGGCTCAGACTTGGGGCGGCAGGCCAACGCGGACGCGCTGGCTCCAGTGCTGCCGGCTCAGCTCCCTGTTGTGAGTGACACTTGCAGCACTGTACTTGTCAGCGTATCTCTAAGCATGGAGCATCACTGCTGCCACGCCAAAATAGTCCCTGGGCTGGTGTGGCTCCTGGCACTATATTTATCCTGTTCTGTATTTGTGATGGGTCCAGTTCCCTGAAGGCTAGTGTTTCTCCTTATGAGTGTATCATGATTTACATTTAATAGGATTTATTATTAGTAACAGGCGAGAGTAAAAAGGTGCCACATTATTGAGGTCAAAGCATACTGTGGGGGTTGGTGAAAGGCAATTGACACATGGACTGATGAAAGTGAGGAAGTTCCAAGTAATCATTTCTTCTTTTGGTCATTTGAAACAGATTTGTTTGGTAAACTGGCCTCCCATTGTGTCTTCTGCCTTTGTACTCTGGACCTAGTGGTTGATCAGTGTGCCCATTTAGATTTGAGCATCTCCACCCTCTACACTAAATGCATTTATTCCCTTTTGAATTTCAAAAGCTGCAACACAGTTTGCATGTTCCTTGGCTGGAAAATATGCAGATGAAAGCTATAAAACCTAAACCCAGATACTACGGTTTAACTTGACACGTAGACGAGGCTGTTCAGTTACCCTAAAGAGGGGATTTCATCCGCATTACTACTGATAATAAAAAATAAATGAATAAATGTTATATGTTTGGATGACAAAAAGATGTAAACACCCTATATGCTGTAAATAAGATGATTTAAAAATCAAAACATCAGACTGGCACCTCAAATTTATGGATGAAAAAAGATTTATTGATCTTTGCAATGTAGATGAATTTTTTCCTAGAAAAGCTTTAATTTTGAAGTTTGATATCTATTTAAGTTGTCCAACAGAAAAATTCCCCATCAGGTAACAAATAGGCTTGAAGTATGTTGAAAACCTCAATAAACAATACGCTTTTTCCCCCCCATAGAATTTCATTTTAAGCACAAGGATGTGGTCAGCAACAAATGATTATGCAAAAGTCAACGTAAAACAACAGAGGCGGTTTTCTGTGCTCCGCCCATCTGCAGTTTAACAGTAATGTGGACCATCTGCACAACAAACTGCAGGATAGCCTGGCTAGTGGGACTATTTGCGCCAAGGAAGCAGCTGCTCAAGATCTCTGAGACACAGTGTGCGCGCATGTGTGTGTTTGTGTGCGTGTACGTTTTACCCTTCAAACTCGCCGGGACGTCCCTCAAACCACTTCCTTAAAGCAGTTTGGCTGCTGGTGTGCCACCGCTATTGGTGGAATCAACTGTCAGTCACGAGGTTCAGGTTTCATACAGATTTAGAAAGTGCAAACGCAGCTCTCCAAAAAAGCAGGCTTTTATGGTAATGCAACTTCCGAGTGTGGCAATTTAGTCGAAAAGGGTACATCATCGTGAAACAGGCTTTCAAAAACTGCATAGCATTCACTTACACAGCCATGAAACCATATGATTCTTTTTGCACTGAGCTGACGGCCCAGGGTCATCTCTCTTTTCATGTGACAGTGTTTGTGTTTTGCAGCGCGCAGCCCAGGTCCTGGAAGAGTTTGACGATGAGGATATTGGAATCGGTCTCATTGATGCAATGAAAGACCACATTGTTGCAAAGAAATTAGGTAAATATGGCTTCAGACAGCTCATGCATTGCTAATTGTGCAAAAATAGCCACATTTTTTTCAAATGAGCCACTTTTAACAAATTGAGTTGGCAAAAACCATCCCACATAGACCTTCAGCAGGATATTTTAACTATAGGATTTCTTGTTCGTAAAAAAAAAAAAAAAATGATGCTTGAGATCACAATCTGAATAAGTCTGTCCTTTTTCTCCAGGCCTCGATGAGTCCGACAGCATCTTTATCTTCACGGATGATGAAGTCATAGAGTATGATGGCGAGCTTGAGGCAGACACTCTAGTGGAGTTCATCTTTGATGTTCGTGAGGATATAATCTCCCAGTTAATAGCCTGCCTTATTTTAGAAAAGGAAAAAAATCTAAATACCAATTTGTTTTCCACAAAAATCAATCCCCAGTCTTACCCTGGTTCCCTCCTCTCTCTTTTTTTCTCCCCTCCATTTTCTTCTACAGGTTCTTGAGGACCCCGTAGAAATTATTGACAATAAAAAAGAACTGAAAGGCTTTGAAAACATTGAAGAAGACATCAAATTGGTGGGCTACTTTAAGAGTCACAAGTCAGAACGTAAGGATCTGTGCTGTGCTTGCATGATAACCTGTATAGAGCTACAGCTTGAGATGAACATCAAAGCGCTTGACTTAATACCTAACTTCATGCTTAACTTTATGCTTTTATTCTAAATGAGTACACGATAAACAGCAGCACTGAAGAGAATGACAAGTCTATATTCTTAGATATTTTATACAGACGCTGATCTACTGAAACAACTTGATGGATGCCTGTAAAATTTCAGATTTCGAGGCTTTTGCCGATGCTGCAGAAGAGTTCCATCCTCACATCAAATTCTTTGCCACATTCAATACCAAGGTAAGCAATTTTGCTAAATTGTATTATCTTTCGTATCCACAGTAATATGAAAAGAAAGTACAATTATAAGGTTTTACTTATAATAAAAACCATCTGGTCCTCACTTCTTCTTATGAATAGTCACAATTACAACCTCAGATTAACCTTCATATTCTTTATACTCAGATGATGCATGTCATGCTTTGGCTCTGTGTTATAGGTTGCCAGGGCTCTGGAGCTGAAGCTTAATGAAGTGGACTTCTATGAACCCTTCATGGATGATCCAGTGGTCATCCCTGGAAAACCTTACACCGAGGATGAGCTGGTGGATTTCATTGAAGATAATGACAGGTGAGCCCCATTTCCAGCTTTGTTACAACATTCTCATGAGTTTTTCCCCCTCTGAATGCAATACAATCTAATGGATCTGTGCTTATCAAGACCAACCCTGAGGAAGCTGCAGCCAAACAACATGTATGAGATCTGGGTAAGAACTTTTAAACTCTTGAATATGTGGAACTATTTTTCCACGAGGTAGCTTTAATGAGATCACAGTTTGCAAACTATCTTTAAATTTCCTGAAGTTGTGCTGTAATGTCAATATTAAGGCCTCATAGAGTTCAGTTTGTCTTTATTTATTCCGCAGGAGGACTCTGTTGATGGTGAACACATCATTGCTTTCGCAGAAGAGGATGATATAGGTAAAGGAACTTGAAATCTGATTTAAAATTTTTCTGACTCATGAAAAACATGACTGATGAAATCAGCTAATCTAAAACCATAGCACGAGGTGGATGCATTAAAACATCACATGAACATACTGCATATAGTTCAACTGTGACCTCCTTCTCCCCTCCTCAGATGGTTTCGAGTTCTTGGAGATCCTGAAGGAAGTTGCAGAGGAAAACACTGACAACCCTGACCTCAGCATTGTGTGGATTGACCCTGACGACTTCCCTCTGGTAAGAATATGAGGAAAAGCAAAATGCATAATAGAGACAAGAGACTTAAATGCATCTTAAAACTAAGATTTAAAGACAAAGTTGAGAAACTGCACTGTATAACTTACTGCTGCTAACAGCAGAGCATTCATTATTTCATTTATTTCCCCTGTAGCTCGTGCCACACTGGGAAAACATTTTTGGAATTGACCTGTCCCACCCACAGATTGGTGTGGTTGAGGATGATGATGTGAGTACTTTGAGTAATATTTCAGTGACTGGTTGCACCTTTGTGTGTTTTCTGCAGAATATTGTGATACCTGTAACTATACTTTATATACTCATGGCTATGTTTAAGGCTAGACAAGTTTATTAATGATAATCTGAACCTATAAGAAGTAAATGTCACCTAAATCCACATTGTAAAGGTACATCTGCACTTAAAGGTGGCTTCTTGGGGCCATGTTTAGTGGTACTCTGTGGGGCTCCCCTGCATACTGCAGGGCCCACACGCTTGTGCACGTAATGTACATGACAAAAACAAGTGAAGGCCCTTTGACATTGCTCCACATACTTTTGCCTCCTCAAAGAATCCAGAGCTGAGTTGTTTTTTGTTTTTTCTTGTTGATGCGCAGGCTGACAGCGTGTGGCTGGACATGGATGATGGCGATGACATGCCATCTGAAGATGAGCTGGAGGACTGGATTGAAGATGTACTGTCCGGTATCATTGATCCAGATAATGATGATGATGACGATGACGACGATGACGACGATGACGACGATGACGACGATGACGACGATGATGACGATGATGATGATGACGACGATGATGACGATGATGATGATGATGACGACGACGATGATGACGATGATGACGACGACGATGATGACGACGACGATGATGATGATGACGATGACGATGACGACGATGACGACGATGACGACGACGACGACGATGACGACGATGATGATGATGACGATGACGATGACGATGATGACGATGATGATGATGATGACGATGACGACGACGATGATTATTAAATAATTAAGTCATAATTTACTCTTCAAGTCTGACCAATGCCGCTTTAAGAGTCAACATCATTAACTCAACTCAATTCTCCTCTTTTGTAACTACTTCCTATGCTGAACTCGTCTGTTCATGTTGATGTCTGATCTTTTCATCATCTCGTTGCATCTCACCAGAACGATATTCCATTATTTGTTGGTCCTTCTCCCTGACACATTCACTAACCCTCCGTGTAACATTATACTCTCCAAGATTCCCACATGTGACACGGTCAATAAAAAGGATATTCTTTCAAAACCTTGCCAACTATTGATTTTTATAGAATTAAAGTTTTTATTTTCTTAAGAACTGGAGGAGTCACATTGTTTTATGCAGTATGTCTGAGTCCATCTATGGAGTCTTTTGCTGTTTGACTGTGTTTTATTTCTGTTCAATTATTTTCTTGTTTACCCCAGTATTGAATTGAATATGATCAGACCCACGGGTGCTAGCAGTCTGTTGTGATGGGTCTTGAATATCACCAGCCTACTATGTAAAATCAGTGTGCTGTACTCTGAAAGTGCTGTACATCATATGGGTGTTTTCTACAATGATGAGTTATGACAACATCCAGATTCTATTTTTGTAACAAGAAAATATTAAGTTACTGTAAAGTCTTAAATAAATGACACCTTGGACGGAAACCCAACAACTGTAGAGTTTTTAAAGATGCGAGTGTGTGTGAGTGTGTCAAATATGCATAACAACAAGTCTGTAACATTAATTTATTAATTTAAAGAGTCAATTCCATCATTTTCTTTACTGCTGTGTGCTAACACAACACGGCTACCCAAACTTTACTCACACAACATGTTTGTCTTGTTGACAGCGCTACAGCTTCAGCGCGTACATGATTGGACGACACCGTTATTCAGTCAGAAGAGGCTTAGTTTAATTCACAGCTCCATGCTTTAAAGCAGACTTCAAGGAAGCTGGAAAGAAAAAAGGTGTTCCACTGATTTGGAGAAGTCTCACTTCATCTGGAAAAATAGTTTGATCATAAAGTCCTTCATAAAGCCAGAACTAGTATTGAGATCATTGATAGAAGAGAATGAGGACAATCCCAGATTTGTTTTCAGCACTTGGGTCAGGCTAACTAAGTCCCAGCTCCGTTCAGCCATGTATTTGATGGAATCCTTCCCACTATCGTCACTGATGTATCATCAAGTACAGCAGCTCTAAAAGTATCTTTAGAACCTGATTTGTGTTTAGACTGTCTCCATCCAGTCAATCCCTCCGAGCTAACAGCAACAATAGCTTAATCGAAACCATCAACGTGTACTTTAGACCCAACCTCAACCAGATGTTCAAAGAGGTTTTCCCCTTAATTAGCACTTCCATATTGGATTTGATCAATATGTCTTTGCTGACAGGCTATGTATCACAGAGTTTTAAGGTTGCTGTAACTAAACCTTGACTTGAAAATCGGATCAAGCTTCTTTTGATCCAGGACTGTCTTATCATAGACCTATCTGATAGATTCCAGTTTGTCCAGGGAAATAAAGAATCTTCCTCACACACCTGAGTAGGTTATCGGGTTCCACAGTGCTTGGTTCTGTGCTTGGACCAATTAGTTTCACTTTATACATGCTTCAATTAAGTAATATTATTAGACAACATGATGTAAATTTCCATTGCGATGCTAATGATACTCAGCTGTACTTATCTATGAAACCAGATGAAACCAATCACTTGGTTAGATTACAAGCATGTTTCAAAGACATAAAGACCTGGATGGCTTAAAATTTCTGCCTCTCAATTTAGACTAAACTAAAGTTATTTTCTTTGAACCCGAGCGCTTCAAGAAGAAACTGTCAAGTGATATACTTACTCCAGATGGCATTTCCATGGCTTCAAGTACTACAGTGGGAAAGCTTGGAGTTATTTTTGACCAGGATCTGTCCTTTGACTCATTTATAAAACAGGTTTCCAGGACTGCCTTCTTTCACCTAGCCAAAGCTAGGAACATTCTCTCTCAGAGTGATGCTGAGAAACTGGTCCATGCATTTGTTACCTCAATGGATTACTGTAATAATTTATTATCGGGATGTCCCAAAAATTCTCCAGTTGATCCAAAATGCTGCAGCCAAAGTTCTGATGAGAACTAGCAGGAGAGATCCTATTTCTCCAGTCGTAGCAGAATAGAATTTACAATTCTTCTCCTCACACATAAAGTTATCAATGACCAAGCTCCATCATATCTTGAAGATCTCATAGTTGGATATTTTCCAGACAGATCACTTTGGTCTCAAACTGCAGGTTTACTTGTGGTTCCCAGGGTTTTTAAAAGTAGAATGGGAGGCAGAGCCTTCAGTTATCAGGCTCCTCTGTTGTGGAGCCAGCTGCCAGTATATGTCTAGGAAGCAGACACTCTCTCTACCTTTTAAGATCAAGCTTAAAACCTTCGGTTTTAATAAGGCTCATAGTTAGGGATGGCCCAGTTGACCCCGAAACATCCCATAGTTATGCTGCTATTGGCCTAGACTGCTGGGGTGTGATTATATTACAATCAAGTGAATTGTAATTGGCTTGAATTGGATTGTATCTCAAGTTCCTTGAGATGACATTTGTTGTGATATAAATTAAAGTGAATTGAACTGAATTTAAATGGACTGAATTTAATTGCAAAACGTCAATACATACTATTCTGAAAATGTATTAAGAAAGTGTAGTATTGCTAAAATATAGAGAGCGGACCAGGATCTGTGTCCAAAAAGACACAGTTAATAAGCAAACAGGTAGTGTAAAAGGAATCAGTCGTTTTTTGTTTTTTTTTACAAGCATTATGAAAATAACAGTGAAATTATTCCACCACTGGCAAAATATATTGATAAAGGCTAGATGGTCTGCACTTTTACAGCACCTTTTTTTTTTTTAACTCTGTCCAGGTTCCAAAAAGCAGTTTACAATGCATTTCTCATTCACCATTCTTGGAGGATATTCTCCGAAACAGAAGTCGATGTTTGAGAAAATTGACTGAGGGAAATGGGATTTACATCCTAAAAAGCCTAATATACACTGTCATTAACCCTTAAACAGTAGAAAACAGGGTTGTAGTGGGTGAAAAAGAAGGGGTCATGGACTGTATATGATTACATGAAAGTGATGAGTCATTGTCTACGTTGAACAAGGAGATTATGCTGAGTCTTATTTGTGGTGCTGGTCCAAAGACACATATAAAGACAACAACTTGGAAAAAAAAACTGGCAAATTTCCCAAATACTTAATGATAAGGGGTTGATGTGAGGTGAAGGACGAGGGGAGATGCCAGAAAAGGCCCATATAGACATGGCATTTTGGAGATTTTTCTCATTCCATCAACTGAGAGGTTTGGTTATGCCAAGGTCACTTTAGGATGAAAATGCATCTTGCCACAGAGCAAAGAGTGTTCAAACTTTTCATAGGAAGATGTTTCAACTTAATGGCATGGCAAGCAAACAGTTTGACTGAAAATTCCATCAACTGAGAGGTTTGGTTATGCCAAGGTCACTTTAGGATGAAAATGCATCTTGCCACAGAGCAAAGAGTGTTCAAACTTTTCATAGGAAGATGTTTCAACTTAATGGCATGGCAAGCAAACAGTTTGACTGAAAATTGATGGTGAACATGAAAAAAAATTGCCCATGACAAGGTTTCATACTGCAAGGCTGATCCACCAACTGCCTTACAAGAAAGCTGGAACTTGGGATGAAGAAAAATTGTTCTTTATTTGTGAAATTCAGGCATTGAATAATTGAAGCTGTCGTAAAAGCCAGAGGAGATACAAAGTACCAATTTGGATTTTTATTTTCTTATTCTTGGTTGTTGTTGTTAATGATTCCACAATACTTCATTATACTTAATCAGAAAGAAACCCATTGATTATGATTTTTGATTTTTTTTTAGATGTTAGAATTTTTTGCCGTTACATAGAATTATTATATAGTAATATCTGCAACATCTTTTCCACAAAAATGTTTGATTCCTTTTTGGCATGTCATAGCTCCTTTGAGATAAAATCATACAATGGGGCAAAGTAAATTAGCAGCAGAGTAAGATGTGTTTTCTCTGAATTCTAAAAGCTACAGACAAAAAAAAAGGGCAGAAGATGGAAGCTAAAGAAGCAAAAGCTGTTCAGTGAAAGATAGGTGGCATTTTATTATTCTGGGGCCTTCAAAAACTAGAGTGTCATAACAACTTTTCAAATGTCAAAAGCAATACAATTCCACAATGAAGACCACTTTTTTTTTGTAAAGATGAGCTTCCTGACACAATTTACTGGGAAAGGTTCATTTCTCTGGAATATTTGCCTAGTATTCATTTAAGAATTTATCATTATCATTATTATGTGCATAATAAAACATGTTTAATTCAGACGGAGAAGAAGGACACACAAAGAAAGAAAGAAAGAAAGAAAGAAAGAAAGAAAGAAAGAAAGAAAGAAAGAAAGAAAGAGAGAAAGAAAGAAAGAGAGAAAGAAAGGTTAAATTTAGGGTAAGGGCACTCGGGTCCTCTAATGTCTTGGCTCCGCCCCTGTCAGGCTCGTAATGCAATCTGTTGCTCGCTCGCTTGTCGCGCCTGCGCCAAAACAAGACACGCCCCACTTTCTGTGAGCCATGTGCCTGTCGTTGGTAAATAGATATATTTGCTAAGTGTACACCTCCGTTTCAAGCAGGATTTTTGCGTAAACTCTGACTTCCATAGAGCCAGAGCGGCCACAATGTCGGTGGGCGTCGTGAACCTCCAGGTGCAGGTGGAGTCGGTGCTGGGGGCGCTGGTCAAAGCAGCGACGATGGAGTTGATCAAACTGTTCGAGAGCAGATACCGAGACTCGGCTGTGGATGGGGGCCTTACTGAAGACAATAAGGAGAACGAAACCTGGGAGACACTGGGTCGTCTATGGAGTAGGGACACGAAACGCAGTATCGGCGTGCAAGTAGAGGAGGATATCCATCCGCCGCTGGAGCTTTGTGGTGGGTGTTGTTTGAGATTTGTATGCTGTGACTTCCTGATAAGGTCTGCGGCTGGACTGTAGGTCTACATGAGTTAGGAGAGTCGAGACAGAGATCACATAGTAGAGATTTACATTGCATAGTAAATATCAGAAAGCTATTCTAAGTTCTGTGCCATCATTTCAAATGTGTCTGTCTTGCATGCATCAAGCACACTCGCATCAGTTGTTTTTGTCACGCTGAACTTCTGCAGGGTGATCCCAAGTGTGCACCTAGTGTTAAGGAATGTGTGTGCCTCGCTTTCGTATAACCCCTCCCCCCTCTCTTTCACAGACTCTGCTTTACTCCTTGATGGTGGTTGTTTGAGAGAGCCCAGTGAGTTGGTGGTGGAGGGGTGTCTAATTCCATCAGAAATCCTCCTGGCTGAAGATAATGGCCATGCTGACCCTGAGTGGCCGCCTTTGAAGGATCAGGTCAGTGAGAGATTACTGGTTGTAAATCACATGTGGATTTAACAAGAACAGACTCTGTAAAACTGCAGCCAGCCCCCCCCTCTTAAGCAGCATTTGTCTCATCACAATTGCCTTCTGCTGAAATGGTGTTCCCTTTTAGGGGGGGGATGTTTTTTCACTTAATTAACATGTATGCAACTGTTCTTTTCCCTCTTAAATCAGATTATGTCAGACATTGTGAATATGGTGGAGTTGAGCAACCTTGAATTGGAGTCTTCCGATGATGAGGCGGCTCAGACAAAAGTTGCGTTGCACGGTAAGAGCTGAAATCCAAGGCTGAAACTCTTATCACAAACTGCCTTAAAGCATGAACAGAAACCCACAGTGCAAACCAGATTCATTTAGGATCTTATCTTTGGAGAAAAAGTAGTGCACCCTCCACAGGTTGTTAGTTTGGGCCGCATTTTGTCAATGTTGCTGGAGAAAGTTGCATCTTTAAGGGGATATCCTCATACACATGAACTTCTTTGTATTTTTGTGTAATTTATTTACAGAGTGAAGTAATATTTATGTTGCTTAAGCCGTCTTTATTCACAGCTGAAACAGATGTGATACAGATTGTCACAGTATCATTTGTGTTGTTGAAGAACACCAGAAAATGTTTCAACTTGACATCTTTCTTGTAACACAACTGTACGGTTGCATTCTGGGATAGGCCCCCCTTTCCAGTGACACAGAACAAAAACACAAGTGCAAGTGTGTATGGCTAAATATTAGATCACAGAGACAGAATCCTTACAGCCAACACCTGTTGTTTTTTTTGTTTTTTTTTAGTTTTCACTTAATCAGAGGAGCTGTGACTTCCTAATTGCCCCTACTTGCAGCCGATTATGACCGTGCAACTAGTAAAACACTAGCTTCGTTCTTGTTTTGGTGCTCCGAGGTTCAAAACAAGACCTCAGCAGCTGCACCTTACAAAGACTTTCCACATTACACATGCCAAATGTAGTGAAAACTTGCTGCAGCACCTCTTGTCACCTGAGAAAGGGCCCAGTCTGCTCATATCTGGAAGGTGCTTTTTCCACCAAAGCGGTTCTTGTGCTGGTGCTATAGCCTATTCTAAGCCAGCAATGGGTCACAAATGGTCACAAAAAAAGTTTGATTTGAGCCACTTCTGCCTGCAGTGCTCAGGTAGCCTTAGATTTCGGCTCTGAACTGCTTTGGTGGAAAACATCTGTCTGATTGATCAGCTTAAGGATGCTCATTCTCTGTTTGAGGCATGTAAAACTAAGCACTGGTTAAAATGTGTGACATTGTGTTTTAGGCACTTAGCCTGGTTACTGTCAAGGGGTTATGCTGCTATTGTATGCATGAAAGGCAATGATATTATCTTTAAAAGTCAACTATGCTTACGTAGGCTGTGTTAAGAAATGAGTTCTGAGTCACATTTCAGTCAGATTACATCTTTACAAGAACCAGTCTGTAAAATGAGTTGATGCTGCATAAGACAAAGGTGCCATGCACCGTTATCGTTCTTTTTTTCAGTCTCTGCAGAGATGAGCTCGGAGAATTCAAGGGCTGGATCTGCGCAGAGCTCACCCGCTAAACAGAAGCCTCTCGTGATTCTACCGGACACAAGTGACGCCACCTCTGGAGAGGTGAAGTTTGTTTGCCCATTAATCCTTAAGCCAGACTCCCCAGCTCCCGTGTCTGATAGTCCAAAGAAGCCTGTTCAAGCTGAACCTCAGCAAGCCTGTGTCAGCACCGCCAAGGGCACCGCCTACAGTCCGTCCCCATCTGACGGAGCTGTAACTCCCACGCAGGTCGGGGTGTGGGAGCGGATCAACACTCCGAAGGACACGAAGAACCATCTCCAGATGAAACTAAAGCTCGCCTCTCCGGATCAAAAGTTGCTGCGTCCCTGCGCAGTGCAGCTGGTGAATTTGCACACAATGACCGATTCACAGGTGAAGACTGAGGGAGATGCAGCCAAAGCCCACAGTGCTAACCCACAGCCAGGGTGGCCTCTACCCAAAGACCTCCGCCGTCATCAAGGTCTCCACACGGGCCATCGCCTCTGCTGCTTCACCCAATGTGGAAATGGGGTCTGGCGTCTTCAAAAGGTGGTCACCCACTCGAGGGACGGATACATCTGCGGCATCTGCGAGAAAGCTTTCAAGCGCAGGAAGATTCTCCGACGACACGAGCGCTTCCACACGGGGGAGAAGCCCTACTCGTGCACGAAGTGCTCAAAGACGTTCGCCCTGAGAAAGAGCCTCCGCCGCCACCTGAGGTTCCACACTGGGGAGAGGCCGCATATCTGCACGCAGTGCAGCAAAAGCTTCCGTCTGCGACACAATCTGAAGGCGCACTTGAGGTTTCACACCGGAGAGAAGCCTTTCAGCTGCTCCACGTGCGGAAAGATGTTCAGGATTCTTCGAAATCTGGAGACACACAATCTGAGCCGGTGTGATTTCTTTGTGCCATCGTTCAGAACTATCGCTGGCTTTTAGCTGTCAGTGGAAGGTTGCAGTGGTTGCACCATTGTCTACCTCAGACTAAAAACACTGAGTGACTTTTGCAGACAGTCCTGTAAAGGTGACACAAGAAAACTTTAAGCTATAACCGAGACAGAGACCGTGATCCCCCAGTTTGGTGGGGACATTTTGTCAAAGTCTCGGGGGTTTCTTCTCTTTCCTTGCCAAATTTTACACCTCGTTATTATGACTTAATAGTGAGACAGAGAAGGTGGAGTATTTGTGCACAACTCTAATATTGGACCCACTGAAGCTGTTTTCTCTCTTGAACTCAGGACAGCAGCTATGTTCAGGTGCACAGCAATATTTGGATATAAACCCAGTTCAGACCTTGGCCTGAAGAAAACGTTGTCATGTAAACAGCATTTTCTGACCCAAAAAAGGTCATATTTAGATTTAAGCAGTAATCAAATTAAGCCATGTGGATGATACTTGTCTAACACACAAAGTATAGATGTGTTTACACCTACATATGTACATGCAACACTGCATCCTGCTTTCACAGCATTGAGCTCTGGAGTTG
The DNA here is from genome assembly GCF_027942865.1 of Odontesthes bonariensis. NCBI lineage: Eukaryota > Metazoa > Chordata > Actinopteri > Atheriniformes > Atherinopsidae > Odontesthes > Odontesthes bonariensis. The sequence continues at coordinate 27,747,019 of NC_134519.1, read as the reverse complement.
CCTGGTCTGCTCATTTTAAGTGACTGGGGGCTTCATAGATCGTGTTGCTTGTTGAATTGGGACAACAGTTGCTTCAGCAGCAGAGCTGGGGCAGAAAAGGGATGCCTGCGAATAAAAACAAGACCCACTTATGGGTCGAGGAAGAATCTAGAGTGACGCTTTGTGTTTTGGTGGATTTGGATGATAAAGCCTTTCTGATGGGCGCAAGCATCACAATGCTGTAGGAGGACTTAACGTAGGCGCGATGCATTAATTCAACCATTAAATGGGAATGGGAATTAAATACCTCATGTGCAGCTTGTGTAAAGACCACCATTGAAATATTGTCTTATTTAGAATAAGGTAAATAGTTGGAATATTGCTCTGCTGGACGTTACCCGTTGTAGTATGGTTAATTTTCTACCTGCTCTGTTCACACATTCAGATATTATACAGAGATTGTATCACAGTAGGCAGCTGGCAGGGTTAACTCCATTCGCCGATTCACACCTCTGCGTTTTCACATAAAACTCCACATTTTGCCTTGAAAAATGTAGGTCTGAAGTGCTTTCAAAAAAGTGTCCAGCCCTCCTTGGAAGCGTTTCCAGGATGTACATCCTCCTTCAAAATCGTTGCCTTGTCGATGTAATGTTTTATGCTTTCCTGGGTACATGGAAAATTTATGGTTGTTTTCTGGTAGCGCAAAAAAAAGGGTTCCTGCCTGCCAATCTTCATAGTTTGTTTCTTTTTTACTCTTTTGTTTTATCTTTTCTTATTTCAACTTGATACGGCTTGGCTCCGTGCTCCCGGGAGCGTTACTGAATGTATATAGACGTTGTTTTCCATGACAAAGAGAAAAGTTAAGTCATTCGTTCATGCTGTTACTGAGTGTAATCCAGCAGACTTGATTTGGTTTTATTTGTTAAAACTTTCAAACTTTAAATGTAAACCGAAAAAAGAAAAAAAAAAGTTCTACATTCCCATTTAAATAACTGTTTAAATGTTTTTAAACTTCTTACTAAATATATAGTCTTTATCGTCTCTATATTGACAGTTGTCTGTTTTTGTGGGGTTATTTTTTTTCTTTTGTAAACTACTGCCCTGATAACTTTTGTCTTGTATATCAATAAAAAAGTATATTCTTGTGGCAAACAGATCCGTTTTGTGTGAGCTTTCACTGCATTACAGTCAGTATGCTGGTAAAACAGGATGTACATAGTTTAATTGTTAAAACATCTACTATTTGCAGCAAACAGGTGGATGTTACATCTATATATTTTATTCTAACTCATTCAAAGCTGAACAGCTGTCTGGATACCTGCAAACGCACTGATCCCCCGGCCGATCCAGTGCAGCGTGTAATGAGCAGCGGTTCCGTTTGGTTCCGTGCAGGATTAGATCGGAGACTGGGGCCAAACGGAAGGGACGCTCTGCTTTGATTGGTTGTCAGGGTAAAGGCGGCTCGGGTGTGTTGGAACTGTAGCAGCTGAGCTGATGTAAACAGGAAGAAGAATGTTACCGTGCCGACGGTGAGTGTTAACGGTTTAAAGACAGAAATGTATCCCGTATTTAAATTGATAGGCCATATACCCCCCCCCCCCCCCCCCCTCCTTTTTTTTTTTTGTTGTGTCTGGTTTGTCGGTCATGAAAAGTCTCTCTGAGTTAGCTGCCTGTTAGCTACTGTGTGCTCTGTAGTTATGGACGTAAGATGGCGCTGCCGACAAAACTTTATACCGAGGGTGACGTTTAACGTTAATGGTGACAAAAAATGCTTTTTAAGGAGCCGCTTAAAGTCATGACAGAAGAAGGAAAATTACTTTTTTTGTTTGTTTGAATATCTCCATAACTACCCCTACAAGCCCCGCCCCACCCGGAAGTACCACTATAAACTAAACTGTGCTTTCACTTTTAGCCATAGACATATGTTCTTCAATCAATCTTTCTAATGTCTGCTTTTAACGTTAACTGAAGACGAGGAACACCGGAAGGGCTTACGCAAGTTTTTTAATTTTTTATTTCAGGTTAGCAATTTTACCTGATTTTTCACGAATACACTTAATTAATTAACACGTATTTTTTGCGCACAGGTTATTAATAGCACACATAATAGGTGGTGTTCATAAAGGAGGAAATCTGGGCTGTATTAATAACTCTGTAATTAACTCATCTGATCTTTCCATGCTCAGCTGTAGGCTTTAATGACCAGGGCTCAGGAATGGAGGATTCAGATCAAACCCGGCTTGAGGAAATGCTCATGTGCCCAGTGTGCCAGGACATCTTCAAGGATCCTCGACAGCTGCCCTGTGGACACAGCATGTGTATGAGCTGCCTGGAAAACCTGTTGGATCACTCCTCAGACACACCTTTCCGTTGCCCAGACTGCAGGGCAACTTTTGGGCAGGTCATCAGTGTGCAGAAGAGCTATGCACTGAGCAACATTGCGGAGGACTATAGGTTGAACAAGACACAGACGGTACCAGCTATAAGCACTTTTGTTAAGCTACAGTCTCTTTAAGTCATCTCTCAGGTGTGTGCTGTTCTTGGACTCAAACGTCGCTCTGCATGTGTTTATATCTGATTTTTCATTGTAGGAGAAGCAGACAAAGTGCGTGTACTGCGACTGTTGCCCGAAAGGGAAAATTCTGGCCGTCAAAACATGCCTGAAGTGCGAGGTGTCGCTGTGCAAAGAGCACATTAAGGACCACCTCGAGCTGCCGGTGTTTACGGGACACCCCCTGGTGGAACCTCTGAGTGACCTCCTGGAGAGGAAATGTCCGCAGCACAAAGACGAGGTGCTGAGGTACTACTGCAACTCATCCCGGCGCTACATCTGCAACATCTGTGCCCTGGAGAGCAAGCAGCTGAGTGGGGCCACGGAGGCCTCCACTGTCCTACGGAGACAGCTAAATGTGAGTTGAACGACACTTTTACATGGAAAATGCTAGCGTCATTATGTTGAGGGGAATGAAAGTTAGTAATATGTGTGTGCGTTCAACAGGAGTACATGGACCAGCACTTCAAAATGCTACAGGAGCAAATCACAGAATCCTTCGGTGCTGTAAACAAACTACAGGAAGGCATCAAACGCGATGTGAGCTCTGAATTTTCTCTGTGACATTAAATCTTTTACAGTTGGATGCCAACGCTATTCAGGTCTAACTTCTAATTTCCTAAACCCAGAGACAGAGAGTGAACCCTGCGGACTCACACTTCAACGGTGTCACGGTGATTCTGCTCTTCCTTTGGTTTATAGTTCTGTACTATGGTAAGGAAGATGATGCCAAAGAGTGGCGTGTGTCTGTGTTCGTCCCGTGTTTATGCATTAAATCTACTTCCTCTTATTGTTTACTTATGTTTCCAACCAGCCTACAACTACTCTGTGGAAAATCAAATGCTAACAGCTGCGTTGGAGAAGCAGGAGAGCCATGTACATCACGTCTATTCCACCATCGCAGGTAAGATTCCACCTACATCGAGCCAAACAAAGGAGGGAATGCAGCAACATTTAGTTTAATGGTGACAAAGCTCACCATGTTCAACAGACCACCAGCACAACTTTGCAAGGAATAAATAATATAACACAGAGGGTATACAACACCTGGCAAAAATGGTGGAATCCAGGAGGATGTTCCGTCAGCTGTTTGATCTTGTAAATGAAGAAAAATTCCAAATAAGCACAAGCTGTTTTATTTAACAGCTGGACTGCCTGGCTTTGTAAAACATACTACAGAAAATAAAGAAATAAATAAAATGAAGGAAAAAAATGATACTAATAAATAGAAATGGTATCATGACATTTTTTTTTTTTTTTTTATAATGAAATCACATTGTACTTTGCATTTTTAAAACTAATACCTACACAAGTCTAAAAAAAGCAAACAAGTCTGCGGTTAGGAGAGTGATTGCAGACCTTAATGAGCTGTTGCACCTGTTTGACTGGCATGAAACATGGCCCCAGCAAGGGAGCTGTCGCTTCAGACTGCAGAGAGGGTTCAAAAAAAGGAACGCCTTCAAGAAGGTATTTCAACTCAGTGTGAGAGTAGAGATGTTGGTTGTTCCCAAGCGGCTGTTTTTGGAGCAGGTGCAAACAAAATGGGAAGGTCAACCAAGGAAGACGCCAAAGCATCCGGAAAGAAAACTGAAAGCAGTCTGAGAACTGTAAGGAACCAGCTGGAGGAAATGCTAAAACATCCAGAAAAGCCCAGCGTAAACCATCATTAACACTTACACAGAGGAAAACAAGGGCACAGTGGGCTAAAGAGAGCCGGTCACGGACTGTGGATGATAGGATGAAAGTCAGAGATGAATCATAGATCTGCATTGGACAAGATCTTACAGTCACCACAGGTGGACCCTTTTCTCATTCTATCAATTAACACTAGGTTTGATGATGATACAGTCATTTTTCAGGATGATACCACATCATCTGAAAAAAGCCATTACAACTCATTTATTGATTAGTTAATTTTTCAATCTGTATTACAAAGCCAGAATGTTCAGATGTCGAATGAAATGTTTTTGTGTTCCATATCCTCCAAAAAGGGATGCAGTACCACTCCGTTGGCTATAAAGATACTGATAGCCTAATTATAGAACTTATAGCAGGGATCTCTCTCTACCTGCAGACACCAAATGTTGGCAAATAGTGATTAAGTGTTCATTTCACTCAACTCCATATGACTTTTTTCCAAAACCCTTCGTAGAACTCTTGGTCGATCATCCACTGAGGAGCCTTGAACCTCCAGAAACCGAAGATGAAGGTACTACAGATTGATTTATTAAAACATTAGTCCAGATATTGTATGTTCGTCTCGGAGAACGTTGTCATTTAGCCGTCGCCGTCTTTGGGTTTTTGCAGCCAGGAGTGACGTGCAAGCGGCAGATGTGACTCTGAGCCCAGAGACACCGTGAGCATCTGTTGTGCGGTGGCCACAGCACCCGCCTGTCTGTCCATCACTGTCTGTCTGGTCCTGATTTTGAGAGGCTCATTTCCATCAGTGCAGGCTTTTCTGACTTCTTACATCGACTGAGACGAACTGTGTTGCATTTAGCCCCTTAATCTTATCATCAGTGCTCAAATGTGAGGCCGCCAATAAATGTTTTCACTTGCATCATCATCGTCAGACTTTCAGCATCCTTAAATTTTTTTTTGACCACCTTGTTGATTTTGTTTTACTAATAAATGCATGGCTTAAGAGAAGATCACTCGAGGTGCTTCTATGTCAACAGGCTGGTTTCCCAAAACGACATTGAACCCCTCAAAATCCAGAGTTGGTACTCATAATCATCCTCACTTTGATCTCCTCTGAGTTTGTACTGTAAACGCCGGATTGTCTCAACAGAGACGGCCGCTTTGATGGAGCCCGACAGGTCCTCTCCACCTCATGCTTCTCCTCTGGTGAATAAGTCCGGGAGGCGAAAGTGGAAGCTGTTTCCCCTGCTGCAGACGTTCAAGGCAGAACTCACCCAGTTAGTGGGTTTGGTTTTGACTTCTGCAGGACATCCTGAATGATCCATGAATGATCCTGCACACTGACACAGTATTCAGCCAACACTGGAACCAGACTGCCATAAGAAAATAAGCCAAATCACAGCTCAGGAATTTATTTAATATATTTGTGTTGTGTAGTATATTCGTCATGTAATTAACTATTTTGCGGTTGTAGATTTTTTTTCAGTGTAAAAAGTGTAAATGTAAATTTCAGACAAATTGGAAATAAAGAATCCAAAACGAGGCTACGACTGAACTGTGAGGTTAGATACTGGAATGCAACTCTTCTGGAATACAGCTCTTTACCTAAAGACCAGTTTTCCTACTTTTGCATCAAATTAGCTTCTTCAGCTCTTTCAACCTTTGTACTAAAAAAAAACAAAAAAACAGGGTAGATAATTTGTTGCAATACTTTTTAAAAGTTCCAAACAAAATCTCCACCTTACACAGCACGGATCAGCGGATGTCCGCCGGATTAAACTGCACTTGGCCTTAAAACACAGACAAAAGTTCTGAAGTAAGAGACCCAGTTAGCTGGACATCTGACAGATTTGAGCAGTTGGTTTTAAAGGTTGAACCAAACAAAGAAGTTCTTGTAACTTTAAAGTGTATTTTTCACTCGTATGCCAGTGTCTTCAATAGGTGGAAGTGAGACGGAATGCTTTTCACACATGTCTATGAAAATGAAGCTGGTACTTCCCATCTCTATCAACAATCCTTCAGCAGCTTTAGCAATAAGCTTGTAAAGCCAGAAGTGTCCACACATGAGTTTTCCCAAAAGGCACCTCGACGACTCTCACGCCACGAGAGGCGAAATCTTCTGATCCGATTTACCCTTTTGTCTCAATTAAAACTGCTTTGCATGGAGACCAGGCGAGGAGCATCATTTCATTAATACCACCCCAAAGATTCAGAAAGATTTTGAGCAATACCGAAGCGGCTGTTGCGTCTCCTGAAAAACTTAAATCCTGCAGTGACTCAGTCAGTCTGAGCCTGGAGAGTGAGGTGTCTGATACTCAGTGGAGTAAAGGAGAAGGGCCTTTTTCTGGGTTCACTGAGTTCATATCCGTTGGGCGTGTCCCCGTACGGGCCACGGAGTGCACGTGTTTCAACTAGAGATAACATATAGTCAAATAAGGAGAGTCGGAGGAAAAATACATTCCAAAGGCATGTGGTCCATGTACATCGTCTCTTGGCTGGATGCCTGGAGAAGATAAGACCTTGAGATTCTCCCATAAAAATAGGATCTAGAATCATTCTGTTTTTCTCCGACAGGATAAAGATTCAGAAAGATTTTGAGCAATACTGAAGCGTCTCCTGAAAAACTCTTGAAAGTCCTGCAGTGACTCAGTCAGTCTGAGTCTGGAGAGAAAAGAAGCTCCTCATTTAACCTGGTTGAGGTTGGAAGTACTTGACAAGAAAAATGAAGAGAACTAAGCCTGTAGTATGATAGCCAAGATGATCCGAGGCTGCAATTTTGGCCTTAGCGTGCTTTAAACCAAGAACTACTATATGTGAGGGGTCACAGCAAATGAAGTGAAAGGAAATGTAAAAATAAGGAAAATATCAACTGGCTTCAGCACTTTCAGTTTTGTCAACCAGGCATCAAGAGAAAAATACACCAACAAGCTGGAGCAAGATGGCTAATTTATTAAGAAAACATGAAGATGGAGCATTATTTAACTAGTTTGAACAAAATGTTACAAAAGAATGAAGGCAATGTCCAGCCTGGAAGGCCACCATCAATATCAAATATATATATATAAACCAACAGCATTTTCCACTTAGTCATAACTGTCGTAAGTTATTTCACTCAATAGCAGAAAGAACATTTCCAAAGTGTATACGAGAGTGAACACTGTACGTCTATTATTAAAAACGTTCAAATGTACATCTTATTCATCTTCGTTTCCATCGACGTATGAAAAACAAACGGAGCAGAAATGTCATTGTCTTGATCATCTGTTCAACTTCTCTAGCTGCCTTTAACCTTTCTGGAGTCTGACTGAAAGTTGGATACCTACTCAAACATTACATCTGGTGATCATCCACACCAAAGACATTATTGTAATAAGGTCAACGACTCTGGTATGGAATGGCTCTCCTTAATTCTGGACCTTTCTTTAGCTATTTTATCATCCACCGTCTTGAAAAACAACAATCAAACCTACCCTTCATGTACAAAACAGTGAGAAACGCAACTAACGCTTATCAGCTGTGAAATGCATTGTATCCGTTTCTGTTCCGAACCACTTCTGCACACATTCTTCGACTGTTAGCTCTGGTAAAAAAAAATCTGTTTGTCACAGCTGCTCCTCACTTCACCGTCCCCAGGGTCTGATTCCTGATGGAGCACCAGGCTTTGAACACATTTCTGGAAAAGCCGAAAAATATCACAGTCAAAGAAAGAGATCGCTGGAGAAGAGAAAAACATGGAAAGAAGTGTCAAACCTCTACACACCTGCAGTGAGTGGCCACACATTCATTGCTGCAGTATTCTCTGTCCCAGTCTTCATTGTCGACTGCTGGGTTGTTGCAGCCTGCTCTCACACACACACTCTTCATCATTGCGCCATCACTCGACCCGTTCACCTCCATTTCCTCCTATAAAATAAAAAAAAATGAATAAATAGAAAAAAAATTAGCGCATCATTGATGTTGTGATTAGAATATTAGGAAAGGGTCTCTGCACTGTGATAGAGTTGTTGCCGAAGGACAGCCTTCAACGTGGAATTTGTTTTTTCATTTTATGGCTTTAAATGACAGCAGATATAAAAAAAAGACGCTTCAGCTGACAGTTCACCGTTTACGTAACTGTGCGCTCAGTTGGAGTCACTGTTCAGTTGGAGTCACTGTTCACTTTAAAGCGGTTATAAGGCGCTTTGGGGCCCAACAGTTTCAGGGTTTCGCTGAGGATAAAACTAGACTCGAGGAGCTCACAGAGTCACTAAATATGTTGACGAACTTTTTCCAGGGTTGTACACAAACATCACGGATTAAGCTGCAAATATGTACTTTACGGCGCCGGCCTGTACGAGTTACTACTCAAAAAGGCAAACCTCCGGAGCACAAAAGGTGGTGGTCAAAGGTAGCATCGCTGATCTAAAACTGCATGTGCGCGAAATGACAGAAGAAGCATTTTTTCGTGAACTCCACGATACTGAGACGTGTTAGTTACAGTTAGGTTTGAGAGCAGCAGCCAAGTTTGTCAAAAAGAAGAGAAAAGGTCTTACCTCCTCTGAATGCAGCACTTCTGTGACATCATCCTCGTCTGGATTGCCTGGCGTCTCAGCAGAGTTCACCACCTGCACCGACGTGGCAGGGGTGAGCGCTGCTGCCGTGCTGGGTACAATAATCGACGCCGCCTCTTTGTCCTGAATAGAAGCGGGGAGTATTTTTATCTGGAGTGGCGGTGGAGGGGTTGCGGTAACAGACATGGCGTAGCCCGGCGTGCCACTTCCCTCCCGGGGTTTGGCCTGTAAGGGCGGGGGAGCTGGTGCCATCAGCTGGAGCCGCGGCGGAGGCGGCGCACTCTGCATCTGCTGCAGCGGGGGGGGCTGACGGGGGACGCTGGAGAGCAAGATGGTCGGCTGCAAGGCGCGCATCCCTCCGGGCAGCACAGTCACTACCTGCCCCCCTCCCTGCAGCATGTGCTTTGGGATTATGATCTTGGTGATGGTCTGGGCCGGAGGCACCGCGGCTCCAGCAGTAGAAGCTTTGTTGGCTACCGTGCGGGAACGCGTGATCATCTCTGGGACGTCCAGGATGATGTTAGAGGCACAAATGTTGGTGATGGTGTTCTCTTCCACGCTGCTGTGAGGCGGCGCGGGGCGGAAAGCCAGGTGACCAGCAGAGGAAGGGGCAGCAGGAGTTGGAAAAACTGTAGGTGGAGGCGGTGAGGGGGCCGTGTCCATCTCCTCGGTGACAGGCTGGGCCGATTTAAAGATTGAAATAAGAGAGAAAGGTGAGCTGAATGAACTACATAAACAAGTTCACGCTCTGAGGACTACGGGACGTTACCTGCGATAGCTGGTTGGCTTTGTAAGCTGCAAGCGCTTTCAGATACTCCTTTTTGGCTGCTTCCGTTTTCCTCTTGTACACCTACAGCGAAACAGATAAAAAGGGCCATCTTTGTAAACAAATACCTTATAAATAAAAGAAATACAACTCTCCATACAGTTTCTCCATGTGTCTGTGTGGAAATAAACAGGTTCACGTACCTGTTTCTGTTCCTCAGCCAGGCTGTCCCACATGGAGGCCACAATCTTTGACACTTCCCCAAAAGACGCGTTGGGGTTCTGGCCTTTAATGGCGGCCTGAGTGTCTCTGAAGAACAGCGCGTATGCTGAAACTGGCTTCTGTGGCTCATTGGGATCCTTCTTCTTCCTTCCTTTCTTTGCCCCCGCTGCCTCGGTTTGTGAGACCAAAGCAGACGGCTTTCCCCCGCCCCTCCTGGCCATAGCCGGAGAGACCGTCCGGTGTGCTGGGTGGGAGGATATGTTGGAGAGGACGGAGGAGGAGGAGAGAGACACTGGGGCATCCACCAGCACACTCCTCTGTGTAGAGAGAGAGAAACGTGGAAATGAACACAATTAAACTCGTTATATCCGGCTAAGTTTTTCACGTTTGAGATTTAGGTATTGTAGCGTCTGATACTTAACAGATGTTGGAAGGAGCATCAGGGACAGGGTGTCCCATATAAGAGATGCACAAAGTCAAACATAAACCTATTTATAATAACATTCCTCAGTTAGAGCGTCTGGGGGAGGCCCACCAGATATGTATATATTATATTCTGGCATGCGCCTGTTGACGGGAAAAGCAGCACCTTCAGGGTTACCATATATGGGAAAGTTTTACCCTTCTTAACAGGAGAAGCACCCACTGCGAGGGAGAGATTGCACAGACTTTGGGGCTCTGAAGATATCTCCAGATTTTGATGCATCAATCTGTAATTCTGATACGGACCTGGTTGACAGTAAAATATTCCTGCTTTCGACCAAGTCTGTGTCAGCAGAGTTCTCCCTGCACCATCTACATGGACTGTTTGAAGGCGACCATCCCTCATAAACCCACAGTAAATAGATAGAAATCAAGAGCTGGTGATGGTGAACATTTCCGCTGGCCTCTACCTGCATTTCTCCTCACCTTGAAGTCATCCATGTCCTCATCCTGCAAGGAACCAGCTGGAGACGGCGTCGCGGACAGCGGCTGCTCAGGCGTCTCAGAATGATGACCCATGTTTTCGCCACCGAGACCCAGAGCCAGCTCTGACTGATTAATGGTGGAGAGCTGGCTGCTTCCCAAAAGACCATGACCGATGTCACCGAGTTGAACATCGATGGTCATGGGGGATGACGTGCTGAAATGTGAGCCACTGGAATTCCCCAGTTCCTACAGAGGGAACAGGGCACAAAAACTTGCAAAACAACTCTTAAATGCAATCAAGAACAGTCAATAAACTGTGCTTGTGGTCACTCGGTCAGATCTCAGTGGAGGAAGAGGCGTTCAGAGGTTTTGCCTGGGTAAAAATACGAACAGAGCACAGTTCTTTTTGGAGTTTTCTTACACGTCACATCTAGTGTTACTGCTTTCATTTGGGAATAATCTATCCAATGAATGTCAACAAACTGTAAATGTGTATATCCCAAAATTAAGCATAGGTTGCAATAAAAAAAAAACTTTGTTACATTATTCGTCCGGCTTTCTAGGGTAGCGCAACTTTTAGCACCACAGACAGTGTTAACTGCAAACCACCAGTTGTCAGAATCTACATGTGAGGGACTCACCAGGGCAGAGGAGCTGAGAAGGGCTCCCCCTCCAGTTTGGGGAATTGCCCCAAGGCTGAGCTGCTCCAGGCCCTGAGAGCCAGAGTTCACAAAGGCGGACGCAAACGAAGGGTCATTGGCTCCGACTACCAGGTTGCTAACAAGGCTTCTGGAGGCTGACGATCCACTGGTGCTGTCCGACCCATCCGTCAGCTCGAAGTGGGAGACTGCATCACTGATGCTCAGAGCTTGGTCCGGATCGAGGGATATCGGGGGAATCTCGAACACTTCATCCCCGAGACTAGGGGTATGGAAAGTCTGCTGTATGTGAACGATACAGAGAAACCGATTACTCATTAAAGGACTAACACAAGTCAGAATGGGAAAGATGAGTTACCACACTGCCAGGTTTCCTAAGTTAACTCACCTCTGCGGACAAAAAAGGGTGACCAGTTCCGCTGATGGTGAGGTAACTGTCGCCGCCCTCTGGAAACTGTAACCAAATTAAATAACAAGTGTGCAACATAAATTACAAAAATGTCATACAACTGTGACGTCTTCCATTCAAACACTCGTCGATGTGAGGTTACCTTATTCTCCACAGGGTATTCACCGTATGCCTGAGCGTCCAAAAACTCCGAATCGACATTTTGAGCACAACCATCCGACAAATCAGAGTAAAAATTGAGGTCCATCTTGAAACCGGATACTCTTAAATGAGCGGTCACAATTTCATACTTTATTGAAGTGGGGATTTTTCAAATTCCCCACCTATTTGGGACAACTTTAGCTGCTAGCTTGTTGAACACGCCGCTTAGCTTGATTTCACATTTGAAGAGGCCATGATAAACTATCTTGGCTTTGAAGCCCCAATGAAAGCTTGAAATGGGGGGTAATATGAGGGTAGTAGTAGTCAAATAATCGAAGTATAGGTTAAAATGTCTTCATAATTATCGCCCTTGGAGGCTAACATTTACCGGAGGCCCCAAACAAACCGACTCATATGGCGTAGCGGTTAGTGCGCGCGCGCGTCCTACAAGACGCCAGCAGAAGGCGGTGGTGGATTCACGTGCCGTCGGACAAAATACCGGTCAGTACATAAGGCCAGAAGGTGGCGCTCTGCTCCAGATTTCCCATTCATAAAATTCTCAAAGTATTAATTCGATTCCAAAATTAGGGTTAAGCATTTATTCAATATATTTTGATCATCTGAAACTACTTTCTACAACCCCTTCGCACCACGCTGGCCAGGGTGTTGTTGTGTCTGATACTTAGCAGCTGTGATGGGGAGTTGGGGAGAATGAGAGATAACAGTCTAAAATAAAACATTCTGGGAATAATCAATTCCCCAGTTAGTGTGTCCAGAGGAGGCTCAATAGATAAGTACACGCCGTACCCAGGCGTTGTGCCTGTTGATGGAAACATGCAAGATCTTCAAGGTCACCAAAAAACAGGAAGGTTTTACCCGACTTAATGAAAAACACTCCCACAGTCTGTAATTCTTATACGGACCTGGTTGACGATGAAAGTTTCTGTGTTCGACTAAGTCTGTGTCAGCAGAGTTCATCCTGTATCATTTACACATGGGCTGTTTGGAGGCGACCATCCCCGATACACCACAGTGTAATTGTACCCACGTGATGCAGACTAGTATTATTCCTTAAAAGAGACCCCCACAGGCAGACAGCAGTGACACTGTGCCCTTGATCTTGCCTGCAACAGAGGCAACTTCGGCTCTGCCCTCACTTACAGAACAAGAGGGGACCCCTAACATGAGATTAGGAGTGTCTCCCAAAATCAAAATCTCGTCTCCAGCAAGAAATGGGTCCATTTTCAAGAAGATCAGACAACGTAGAAATGTGCCATCTATTCTGTCCTGTCAGGGTGTTTTGTGTGTAATTGCAGCCTTTTTAATAGCACATGTAAACAAAGGACAAACACCAGCCTTTTACATTCATGTAAGGAACAATAAAGTTTTCACTTTGAATATATCATCAGCCGTGAACGTCTTAGGACACACTTTACAACATGGTGCCACTGCACTAGTTAACAGTCATTAGGTCATCTTGTGTGAGCATGAGTGTCAGTGCCAGTCTGTCACAATTGCATTTTTGTCCATCTCCTGTCCAACGTGTTGGGACAGGATCGAGCCCTCTGCAACCCTCTGGACCTGGGAATGAAAGAGAGATGGGAGGAAAGCCTGGAGGAGCCCAAACTGCAACATAAGATTTTTGCATCAGTCTAAATGTGTGCTACATATGGAGGCCCAAGACTTGCTCGCCCGTAACCTGATCTTTTTTTTTTTTTTTCTTTAATTCTAGATGCCACCTCGATGTGCATTTAAGGAATTGCAATAATCTCAAAAATGGGAACCTAGAGGACCCAAGGAAGCAGTATGTTAGTATAACGTAAGACACAGGTTCTTTTTTTTTAATGTGACCACAGTTGTCACTGGCAGATTTGAGGTTTCTTTTTCTTTACTTTTTTTTTTTTAAAGCAAAATGATCCCATTAAGCAAAGTAGATTGGACATGACTTGTCGTCAAGAGCTAAAATTAATAATAATTAATTAATTAATTAATAACAAAATAAATTAGCTATCAGCTTTGCGGGGAGGTTTCATTATTTCATCACCTGTTGTTCAAAAATATAATTCCCCCAAAGTTAAGGCTTCCAGGTAGTCAGAGCGTCTTGCAGGATGTGTAGTGGTAGCACGGTATTTAATGGGTTTGAGTAGTGAAAAAAACAAAACAAACAGGAAATCATCTAGGCTGTCGTGTATGCTGTAATCGGGACACACTTAATACACACGAATTTGTCTTTTTCTGAGCGGTTTAACGACGCGCCTCCATCTTACTTCTGCTCTTTGAAAATCACAATAATAATACACACAAACTTTCTTTCACTGTAGATTGCTGTTATTCATGTCACAGATACAGTCAGATCATAAAACAATAGTAACTCACGGCTGTCATCTTTGCACCATAGTACACACCTGACCAGCTCTACATTGTACAGTACACCCCATCCTCCTAGCACTGCTTCAGTAACTAATACGCTGATTTCCCCCTGTCCCTCTTAAACCCAACCCCTCCCATTGAGTGAAAACACTAACAGTACATCCACGGCCTGGATCCCCTTTAGTTCACAGACTCGTCTGGACAGAAGACCAAGCGAGATTGAGGGGGGTTGTGGGATCTGGCTCTGCTCAGTACACGTGTCCAGTTTCATGTAGCGCTAGAGGACCAGCTTTGAGGTTTGTTTTTTTTTGTTTGTTTGTTTTGTTGTTTTTAAAGATATGAAAAGTATCTGTACAGCGAGGGTCCCCTTTTGGTCACATTTGGGAATGTGATGGGAAGTCAAAGGTTTGGATGGAAGAGGAGGAGAACGATGAGTTGACAAGAAAGAAACCCCAGCTTTTTGCCATTTTGTCAGAGGAAGATCCAGCAGGGAAAGATGGAACATAATTGTAATGGAAAAAAACAACCGAAGGTTGCAAACCTGCTCCTTGAATGAAAAATCCTAAATAAAATAAATGAAGAAAAGTAGCAAAAAAAAACCAAAAAAACAAATTCATCCATAATCTGTTACATGATAAAAATAAATGATTGAGGAATAACGTGATTTATTTGTGAAAGGGGACTAAATTAGACTGTTGGGGGAGTAGAGTTCGGTCAGTCCTCTGAGCTTGATGAGGAGTCGGAGTCCTTCTGTGCTATAATGACATCGTCCAATAGGGTTTCTTGATCTGAGCTGTCGTCCGAGCTGTCGCCCTGCGAAAGGCTGTCGCCGCCCTCCATTTTAATGTGAAAGTCTGGACTGGTGAGGAAGTGATGGGACGTCTCCAGATCCTCCTCGTCCATCATGTAGGCTCCATCTGACACCAAAGTCTCCTCTTCAACTCCGTCCAGGTTGGGGTCTTCAGGGGTGGGCTCGGGAGTGTGGTAATGATGGTGGTGGTGGTGGTGGTGATGACGGCGGCGGCTTTTCTTCGGGATTTCCGAGTGCTCGGTAAGCAGTCGGTGGAAGAGCGACTCGGGCAGAAAGCCCTGAAAGAAAAACGCATAAGAATAAACACAATTACTGGTATAATATTAGACATTTTGTGGCATTCATTAACAAGCAAAAATAACAGAAGGCTTAAAAGGTTTCTCATTCAAAAACCTTAACAATTAAGACCTTTCCATACAACACTTGACTGCAAAGTCATGTAGTATTATAATATAATGTTCCTTACAGAGTTTCTAACAGTTTCAGACCAGTCGGGTGCCACAGCGTTATCAGGGTTTTCCTCCATGTACTCCCTCAGGTCTTGTAGCATCGGAGAGAACGCAGCTCCAACCTGAGAGGAAATGTTTGAATGTTTGTTAGTCGAATGCAGCTCACAGCCATCGACTCCAAACAAGAGTTGTGTGTAACTGTGGCTCACCTTCTTTCCTGTCCTCATGTTAATGAGCCTGACCTTCTCGGCACCCGTCAGGGGTTTATCTGTCCTCCTCCTCCTCTTCCTCTTGCTCCTGTTCACAAGTAGCTGAGGCGAGAAAGACATTATGAAGTTGAAATGTTGCCTGGCAACTATCGGGTTAGGTTATGAAGCGAAGCTAGTTGAACTTATTGGTTAAGATTTGAGGATTCACCTCAAGCATGTCTCCCTCCACTTCATAGTCAGGGTTCTCCTTCAGCCACGTGGGAGGGTCCCTTCGTCGAGGAGTACGCTCCAACGCGTCGTGGAGTCCATCTAGGTCTGACAGCTAAAAGAGGAAGGAAAAAAAACATTGATTTTTTTGTTTTGTTTTTTTAAATTGAAAGAAAATCTCATCCAGGTGATTTTTTGCTTCAACATCTGCCTGTGATGTAGAGAAACGGATAAAAAAAAAACAAAAAAAAAAACAAGTACCTCTTGATCCTTGCGCTTCTTGCGGCCACTGCTCTCTCCCCCTGAGCCATTGGGCATCAGGGCCTGCTTAGAGAACGTCAGTTTCAGGCCCTCCTCCTGGCAGGACAAGAAACACAGAGGCCTCTGATTAAGCCATGAACTACACCACAGCGGAAGTTGGTTTTGATTTCAAACACATTCTAAAAACATTTCAAATCCCTTTAAAATAAAAGCTCCCAGACTCCAAAATGGAAAACTATCTGCATCTGCCAACATAATCAACAGTGTATCATTTCAATTTTCATGTCTAAGCCTCAAACAATAATCTCATCTTTTGCCATAAACTCACCTTGAGGAGTTTTACTGTAAACTCGCCATCCTCTCCGTCTCCCCCAAGGCCACCACTAGGTGTGCCACCAGGTTTACGGATCACCCTTGTGTAAGCCATGTCATCTCCCACCAGCTCGGAGCTCGGGTTGAGCTGAGCTTCGGGCACATAGCGTCGCCCCGAGGGCCACTGACCGCTCAGCACAAGGGTACAAATATTGTCCAGACGATTGATCAGCACACGGTCCTGAGATAATTAAGTAAAACCAGACATCAGTTAATTATCTCAAGGAAAAAAAAAAAAAAAAAAGACTGTTGTGGTCTTCAACAGTAACAGACCCATTGGTAGTTATTTAGTTACCTTAGGCCAGTCAACTCTGAGAGGATCAGGAGGAGGAATGCCATCCTGAGACAGAGTTGTGGAGAGCAAACTATTGTCTTCATCCCCGTCTCCCACCTTCATGCCTCCTGAGGGAGAAAAGGAAAAAGAAAACTTTAACAAAGGTTTCGGTTTAAATTTTTTTGCACTCTTCAACATTTTTTCTTGCCATCAGTGAACTCGCCTCTTTCGGCCTCTTCCTCACTCTCTCCGCTGTCCTCACTGCCTGCGGATCGCTCTGAGGATGATGAGCCTGATTCAGAGTCTGAATCCGAATCAGAGCCTCCCTCGCCCTTCCTTCCACCTTGTCTTTCTCTCCTCTTGAAGCTCCAGCCCGGACCTCGCACTTTGCTGCCATGGTGACTTAAGGGTGTACCCTGTAACTCAGCACTGATTTCAGCCCCAAGCAACTGGGCGCTTTCATCAGTTTCCTCCTCTTTCACTCCAGGCACCTGCATCTCAGTCTTGGGCTGGCTGAGTGGCATGATGGGTGGGGCCTGGGGTGGTGGTGGTGGTGGAGGGGGTGGGGCATGCTGGTTCTGGACAAACTCATCGCGGGCAGCGGTGAAAGTGAACTGTGGGTCTACGAAGATGGAGAGCTCAGTGCGACTGACGCCATGCAGCCCAGCGCCGAGCATTAGCTGACGATCGTGCTCTGGTATAATCCACCAAGCAGGCAGCTCTGAGCTCGACGGGGCCAGAAGGAGACGCTCCTCCAGGGAGGGGTGGGGGAGGACTCGCTCACGAAGGCGACGCAAGAGGCTGATACGATAAAGGGTACGTGATGCACGTTCCTCAGTGATGGGGGCCACAGTCTGGGAAAGCTCGGATGGATCTAAGCAAGATGAGAGCAAAACATTGAGAACATGTTTCAGGCAAGGGCATTCGAAGGGTTAGATATGGTGAGACGCCAAAAGTTGACAGAGTTAACATCAACTGTTGAAAAATGTTGGGAACATATCTTGACAGTGGGTGAAACAGTAGCTGAAACAGTAGCTACCTTCGTCACGGCCGGGGCGGAGGTGGCACACCCTCCGGCACATGGCAAGAAAGGAACGGAAGTATCGACTGAGGCTCTCATCCGTTTTTTTATCCAGACGAGCAAAGGTACGGAAACGGGTCCAGTCAAACTCTGGATCTCCGACCTCTGGGAGACCCAGCTCCTTTTTCACCTTCTGCACTCCAAAAGTTGAGACCACACGGTAGAAGTCACACTCTTCTCTGCGTGTCCACCTGCACAAAAACCCACACAGGCAGCTGGAATGATGACAGGGCTTTTTGTGTAACGTTCTGATTCCAGGGCCGAGACGGAAAATGGTTCATGTGGAAGAAACCATATAGTTTTGTTCTTTTTAGTACCAGCTTCCACTTGCAGAAGCTCAAATGCACACAATAACTTCTTGAGCAACTTTTACAAAGTAGGAAGTTGACATGAACTAAAGCAAATCCACAGTGATCCACACTTCTAAAACAGAGAAAGCAAAGTAAAGTTTGAAGTGACACTAATATTCCTGAGTACGGTGAAGTGTAATACGACACCTTTGCTGTCGTTGCTGCCGTGCAATTTCCTTGAGTTTGCTGGCCTGTTCGCAGCGCCGGCGCCTGCGGTCACCCTTGGCTTCGGCTTCAATCTTCAGCTGCTCCTGTCTGTAGCTGCGCTGGTAGGCTGTGATCAGCCGCCGCAGCCGCGCTGTTAGCGACGAGCTGGAAGGCCATTCGCACACTCCACTCTGGCTCGTCACACTTTCTGTGACCACTGGTCCCGCTTTGTCTTCCACAGAAATCTCATCGTCCACGTTCATAGAATCAGGCTGCGGCATAAAAGCCAAATGAAGATTTATTAGTTTGTCCAGTTGCTTCGTTCCAAAGCGTACATGCACAATGAGTGGTGCTACCAGAGACTAATGGAGCAGCTCGATTCGTACCTCCTCGAAAAGATCTTTCGTGTGTCTTGATGCCGGCTTGAACTCTGGATCCTCTGAGTACTTATCATAGTCAGGACTACAGAAAACAAACAAAACAATATCAGTCAGGAAAAGAGACATGTCCAGTAAAGTGGCATCCTTTTCATACAATTATCAGGAAGCCAACTTTAAGACTCATTAATGACAGAATGTCCATCAGTGCTACATCTGTAGCCCTATTCACACACGAAATGCATAATAATGGCTTCATTCGTCTGTGGCATGTAGTCAATCACACACTGGTCACTTTTTTGTCAGTGTTCCTCACCCTTAGTGTGACATGCCTGTGAGTGACAGAGAGGCGTGGCGAGGGAGCAATAGTTACAATTCGTACGAGAAGCGATGGAGAATGGGAAGCACAACATTTCACCTTGTCGAACAGCTAGTGTTGTACGCATGAGGGTTTAACCGGACTACAGCGTTTGTGTTGTTGTCATCAACTCAAGGAAAGCGTGCAGTTTATTTGACCTGGGGACACCTTCTCTGCACTGTTACAGTGGGTGATCAGGAGATAAGCTGCATCGTCACAGTTTTACTTTTGCCATAAGAACTCATATCAGGCAAACCAACATGCAGCCTTCTGTGGAACAAAACGGCTTTGGATGAGAACAGTCGAAGTTTGAACTACAATCTTTTTTCTTGCTTATACGTCTCAGATACCAAGAAATGTCGACTGTTTGTTCCTGTTGGTAATTTAGGCAGATGAAATAACGGAGGAGAAAGTTTGAACAGTATTTATCCATTTTTTTAATGCGATCATATGTTAAATTAACCCATGGCAGCGGTTTGTGCCCGTCTGTTGATGCGACTGCTTATGATAAAAAAAAAAATAAAAAAAAAAAAAAGGTTAGCGTCAACTTACTCATCTCCCAACTCAGCATCACCAGTGTGCTGCTCGGCATCAATGGCCTTGTCATCGGGTCGGCCAACTTTCTCGAGGAAGAACAGGCAGGGATCAGCCCGCATGGTGGTGTACATCTCATACCCTGGAAGCAGAGTTTAAAAATAAAGAAAAGGCTGTTTGACAGTGTCCACTTTATCCACACGTGAAACAGCAAGAGTGGCACAACGCATGCCTCTGAGCCTCATTTCAGTCATTAAAAAAATAAAAAATTTTAATAAATAAACATCACTATATCAAATAATATAACCTATACACGGAGAAAAGCAAACCTACCGTGCTTGAATACACCGACAAGCAGTGAACGGTCTGCGTCAGTGTCCCACCACGCTGCAGGCACTTCCTGCTGCTCCATCTCTGGCATCCAGATATCAACATCCCTGGAAAATAAAAATTTAAACAAAATAGCTGCATTAACTGAGCCTGAGTGAGTGAGCATGTGCTTGACTCCAAACACAATGGAGAGTATTAGATACCTGATATCAGCCCCTTTCAGGACAGAATCGGCATGTTCACCAATCACCTCCTGTTTCAGGTAGTAGAGCATGCGCACCCTCAGCAAAACCCTGAAAGCAGACAGGAGATGTTTCAGTGTCGAACCAGAAATTAAACTGCATACACGTGAGCACAAGCATCAGACTGGGTGTCACCTACTTGTTGCACTGGTGCTTGAGGTGCTTGCGGTAGCTGTCGTCAAGCAGCAGGGTGTCAGGGTTGTACTTCCGGATCCACTCCACCTTCTGGACATCAAAGGTACTCTGGGCTTTTACCCTCTTACCCTTCCTACCTCTTGGAACAGGAATAGACAGGCCTAGGGAGAAGAAAAAAAAAAAGTACACAGTCAAAATTTTAAAAAAAAAGATCAAAAACAAGACATTTAAACATACTGGTTCTTTGAGACTGACAAAGAAGGAGGACTTTTTTTCCCCTCTGCCAAACTAACGCATTCCAGCACTTTTTCAATCTGAGAATTCTTAGATTTCGTTGAATATTTTTGAGAGTAAATCTGTGTGCGGCTCCCTACCTGAGTGGTTGAGTAGTGTTTGGGGTTCACGGCCATTCTCTGGTGGAGTGATGAGCTCCCAGATGAAACTCTTTATGTTCTCGTCTCCGCGATAGTGGAGCAAACAAAAGACCAGGATAACGCGGCATATGGTCTCTACATCACGTTCACTCAGACGCCTCTTACATCTGGCATGGGACAAGATATCCCTCCAGCGACCCCACCTAAAGAAGATGAACAAGTTAAAAAGTTTAAACAAAGAACAATAACAAAAGGGAAAAATGATACAGATAATGATACATGGCAAATTCCATCTTCGTACCCATAGACAAGCAGGTGTTTCTCCACCCGGAAACAGTCCGTGCGGCCATAACCTCCTCCGCTGTGGCGATCAGAGCGGCGAGAGGCACGCGAATGCCTAGAATTGGCAGGTGGATACTCTTCATCACTGTCTATATCAGACAAGTCTCCACCTTCACCGCGTAAAGTGGAATACTGTCGGGTCTGCTTACGAATTCTGGGAGTGTCAATCACGAGAGTGTTCTGTGGAAAAGACAAACTTTTAGTCAACTGGAGAGTGAATTTAAAAACCCAGTTAGAGAACTGCACCTCAAGCTCAGCAAGCCCACAGCAGGATAAATCTATTCGTCAAAAATAAAACACCAGGGTTACCTTCCGATTGATGGAATCCACATCTATGTCTGCTTTCTTGGCCCACTTTTCCCAGAATTCCGGGTCATCGAGGGCTATGTCACTGCGGTTCTCAGAAGCCACAAAGCTGGCTTTAGAGAACGTGGAACCCTTGCCCTCACTCTCGATAGTGATGGTGGTGGCTCTTCGCTGAAGGATCTGGTCAATGTCCTCCTCACAGAATCGACTGCCCTCATCATTCTCATCCATGATGGCAGCATAAGCTCCCTTCCTCAACAGGTCTTCGATCTCTTTCTTGGAGAACTGCTGGATTTGCTGAAGACGACATAAAACAATTTACACAAGTGATCCAAGCTGGTTTACAGAAACTCATTTTGGAGTTTGGCTTTTCGTTCTTTACCCCGTTCACGTTGCTGTCTTTGTTCCCACTCATGCTTTGCAGGACAGCGCGGTCCAGACCAAGCTTCAGACTTGCTTTATCGAGCATCTCCCTCTCGTACGAATTCCTGGTGATGAGACGGTAAACCTTGACCGCCTTAGACTGGCCAATACGATGACATCGCGCCTGGGCCTGGAATAAGAAAAACAAAATAGTGTCAAAGCAGAACAAGCAGCTGTTATCAACAAACAACTCTAAAGCAGCTGTTGTAAAATCTTATACCTGCAGGTCATTTTGAGGGTTCCAGTCAGAGTCAAATATGATACAGGTGTCAGCAGCAGTTAGGTTGATACCCAGGCCACCGGCACGGGTACACAGCAGGAAGACAAAACGATCCGAGTCAGGTTTGCTGAAGCGATCAATGGCAGCCTGTCGCAAGTTTCCACGCACTCTGCCATCAATTCGCTCATAAAGATATCTGTAAAAATCAAGACACATTCAAATATCTCACAAGTCCAAGCAAAGCACTTCAGACATTAACAAACATTTCGCAAAACTTCCAATATCGTTTCACTACAATATGACCAAAATACCTTTTATTGATGAGGTAGTCTTCCAGAATGTCGAGGCATCGCACCATCTGAGAGAAGATGAGCACTTTGTGGCCACCAGCCTTGAGACGAGGCAGCAACTTGTCCAGTAGCACTAGTTTTCCAGCCGACCGAATTAAGGCCTGCAAATGAAAGTCAGCGGCCATGGGGTCATACACCTCCCGCAACTCCGCTACGATCTTCTCCTCCGCACCTGAACAGGACAGAGAAGCACAATGCCATCAAATACAACAACAACAAAGAAGGCTAAAACGGCATTGAATAAATAAAGACTTTCAAATCATTTCAGGGATAAAAATGGCGTGCGGTACCGTTGATGAGGTAGGGGTGGTTGCAGCACTTGCGGAGCTCCATCATTGTGTTGAGCAGGTTGGGCACATTGCTGTTACTGGTTGCACCTAAACTGAGGAAGCTGAAGTTCCTCTCCAGGATGGCCCTGTAGTACTTCTTTTGAACATCAGTCAACTCAACCTAAAAAGGAAAATATAGGATTTTTTTTTTCAAATTCTCCTGGATATTACAGCAGGAGACATTGCTGTGATTTAGAATTCCTCTCATGAGCGCTTCCATACGTGGGAGACATCTGGTGCATCTCCTCTGGTATGGGAATTTATTGGCATCTCATCTAGGTTTTAAAAAACTACAAGAAAATCTTCCACGATATAATAATTGAGAACTACTTGGTAAATTGTTCTTTTAAGAAAGACAGAGGAGACAAACCTCAATGATGGTCTCCTGTTTGGGCGCCAGGTTCTTCTCCACATCCTCCTTGAGCCTTCGCAACATCATTGGTTTTAAGATCGCCTGAAGTTTCTGAACCTGATGGACCAATCAAAAGAAAAAAAGATCGCTCAGTAACTTATCATTACCAGCTCAACATTAGCTAAGACACAGAGCAGCAATACAGATGAGACAAAGAGACAATGAAAGGCTATGTTTACGTGTGTCCGAACCACCACAAACACATATTTTCACACCTGTTCTTCTGTCTTAAGGTCTCCAAAGTCTCGAAGAAATTCAATTTCAGAGGGGAACTGGGCAGGCTCCAGGAAATGCAGCAGACTGAAGAGTTCCTCCACAGTGTTCTGAAGAGGAGTGCCGGTCAACAGCACTTTGTGTTCCTATGAGAAACCACAGAAGATCATTTAAGATGCACATATGTTCTGATCAGCTTCAGCAGGTACAAGCCACCATCAGCTATGGTCTACTCACCAGGTCAAGCATCTTCAAGCTGTCCAACAGCTTGCAGTTGCGATTTTTAAGGCGGTGAGCCTCGTCGATGATCACACAACGCCAGGAGATCTCCCTCAGTTCTGGGCAGTCGGACAACACCATCTCAAAAGTTGTGATGAGGGCATCAAACTTGTATGCGCCTGGGATTAAATGTCCCTATAAAAGAATGATAATTTTCATTAGAAATTGTTTTTTTAAAAGCGCAAAAGTTAATCGGTTACAATCATGAGGAATAAACACACCTTATCATCTTTGCAGTACATCTCATACTGCTGGATCATCTGTCGGCTGGCCAGGCTGCCGTGGTAGACGATGGCATTCATATCGGTCCACGTGCAGAATTCTCTCTCCCAGTTGGTGATGGTGGAGAGGGGAGCAATGACCAGGAAGGGGCCTTGGACACTAGCTGCATAGATCTCCGACAGCAGCACGATGGACTGGATGGTCTTCCCCAGTCCCATCTCATCTGCCAGGATACAGTTCTGCCTGAAAGACAAGAGAATTCCAATGTGAACCCTGAAGCCTTGGGAGAAGCATTATTTCATCTTTGTACTCTGGCTATAATAAAAAACATGTACCTCTCATCCATCCAATGTTTTCTTGTTATTGCCATTTTAGCAGGACTCATGTTCTGTCCTTCATTACAACCCTTAAACACTGCATAATGAGTCTCATTTTTTAAATCAATAGTGCTTCTACAACTACTTTGAGCCATTTACGCAGTAAAGCCAATCTGTGGTTAACTTTACCAACCACAGTTAGTAATAAGCGCGTGTTGGATAAATACCTGTTGTACCAGTTGAAGAGAAGCCAGTTGACTCCTTCCAGTTGATACTCTCTCAGTGTGTTTCCGTTCTTGTACTCTCTGGTCTCCTCGAGCTTATTCCATGAATTGGCTTGAGGTCGCGTCTGAGAAAAAACATTGAAACCAATGAGGAAAACAAAACAAAACAAAAAAAGACAGAAGAAACGTACTTGCTATGTGCTTTCTGTCTTAAGTAAACATGCCCACTGTGCTTCCAAGTGAAAAAGAACCAGAGAAACCTGCAAGAGTGCAGCTGGTTGAACCTGGCATGAAAGATGAACCCTTCCAAACATTTACAGTTTAGCCACTGGGCAGATCTTGAGTCTGATTTTTATTCATTTTTTTTGCCATAAGAAAAGGTTTCGATATTGCATCGTGTGAAGCATAATGCATGTGGTCAGAGTTTTGTCGCGCGAATATGGACGTTATCCGCGTCGACTCGCATTAGACTGACAAGCAGGCTGTGAAAAGCAGCAGAAAACGGTGCTTTTTCACATCACTTTTCCACATGTTGCTCTTGTGTGGTCTAAGACTCACACCGGTTTCACTAAAGTTCACAGCCAATTATAGAGCGAAAAGTAACAGAGGAGGGGCTGAGAGCATCACATCTAGAAATAGTTCAACGGAGTGAGACGCCCACGTAAGTAAAGTGCAAAATCGAAATCCTTTTTGGAGGTTTGGTTTTAGCAAATTCACAACATACTTTAATCCTTTAAAAGGCCACCAGCTCCCATCTACACTTCATATTAAAGTGACCACAGCGGATACCATCAATACCAGAATAAAAAGTTGGCCGGTAATCCACTTTACGGTATACCACAGCGAGGCGTTACAGTTCCATTTTCCCCGAGCGGGACGGATTTAAACGCATGTCATTATAAAAGAAGACGCGTTCCAAGCCATAACTTATTTCCTTGCTCACCGTTCTCTTCAAACGAGGTTGTCTGTTCTGGATTTTGCTGAACTCTTCAACTTTGCCCTGGTCAACATCCTCCTTCAGTTCCCAAGTGGCATCCTCATATGGCAGAGAGCACCACTTCACCAAGTAGTAGATGACAGGCTGGAAGAAATGAGAGGAAACATTTGCGTTACCAAGCGATGATGACGCTCCTGTTAACAGGCGAACAGTTAACAAGAACGGACGAGATGTAAAAAGATCATCAACTCAGACCTCGCCGTTGTCCTTATCCACACTGTGGGAAACGTCCAGGATCCTGTCAACCTCCACATAGTCTGGGTTAAAAGACTCCTCGTCCTAAAGAGAAGAGTTTGCGGTCAGTTTCCAACGCCGAGCTACTTCCATGAAATGAGAGGTTTCACAATCTGCCTTCTTCTCACCTCCTGGAACAAGTGCCTCATCTGCGCGTGCTTGGTCTTAAACCTCTTGATCTTTTGATGGATCCTCTTATCTTTCTCCAGCTGCTCCAAACTGGCCCATTCACAGTGCAAGTATGAACTGAGAACAAAAGAGCGCAGTTGTACTCATCTGTGTTTGCTCACTCATTTGCCCAAGCAATAAAAGTGTGATGTACAGTTGTTCACCGGCCCACTGAGACTTACTAGTTCTTGTATTTAACAAAGAATTCCTCAACATTTGTATACTGGCCCTGAGACACCTTGAAGAAAAAGAAAAGATTTATAGGTATAAATAACCATCAATAAAATGAATTAAGGATATTAAGTGTTAAATGATAATAGAAACAAACACACCTCCTTCTTGGTTATCCTCAAAGACAGCACTTTGTCTACAATGGCAGCATCCTCCTCGCTCGGATTTTCCTGTAAAACACAGAAGTTATACACAGCAGCCTGTTAGACTCCTACACACTTCACCCTCACACTAACAACCCCACAAATATGCACACCAAGCGTAAAATTACACACAACTATTATCTGTTGCATTGTATTATTCATTAAGTCTCCAGAGTAGAAATAATAGACACTCACCACAAAGAACTGCATACTGGGCTGCCCATCTCCATCAAGCTCCACTTCCTGCTTGAGCTGCGCCGCCGCCCCTCCACTGATGGAGGCCACGGCTGCCGCGGTCGTAGTAACGTCTACATCTTCCTGTTCATCCTCATCATCGGTTATTTTGATATCCAGGTCCTCCGTGTACTTCTTCCTCTTCACCACACGATTGGATCGCCTCTTCTGGCCAGAAGAGAGAGGTTTAAGTTCGAGGTGTCTAGGTTTTTGTTTTTTTGTCGTAACAGAGTCACGTGTCGCATAAACACACTTTCCACAGAGTTGTGTTCTATCCAAACTTTACATTTTGTCTCATTTGACCTCTCCATCCAACATTATTTCTAAATAAATAGGACGTCCTAGCCCAGAACTGGATGTCTGTCAAACACCTCAGTGAGGGAGACACAAACGACTCATTTTCAAATACAAACTAGTTTCTTGAAGATGGCGATGACAAGCTTTAAACTGTTTTAGATAGTCTTCACAAAATCCTTCTTTTTCCAGTATAAATTATCTTAACTCATGGTCATAATGTCAGAACTGCCAAAAAGTAAAACCAGCAGCTTAAGGAACCCTGTCAAGTGTTAACCAAGCGATGAACTTAATTGAAATTGAAATGCCATGTTCTACAGCACTCACCACCCAAAAGGCACCTCTATAAAACACTTGTGGACTCACTATCTCTATTAAAGTGTATGTGTTTGTACCATAATCATGTCATCCTCCAGTGCTGCAGGAGAGGCAGGGCTCAGCTCCCCGTCAGAGTGGTCAGAGGATGCATTTCTCTTTCTTTTCTTTGCTCCCACGAGAGTAATAGTGCTGCCGGGCGGTGGAGAGAGCAAAGACGTAAAGAGAGTGGATCACCGGCAAAGGAAAATAAATAAATGGTGTTCTCTAAAGAGCTGCATTCTAAAGCAGACAGCGATTTTGTTTTATCTAGGCCTTCCAAACAAAAGACTTACTTTGGTTTAATCTTGCTTTTGCTCTTGCTCCCAGGCGCAGGTATTACTGTGCCTCCGGCCACTGTGACGGTTCCTCCCGATGTCTTCACTTTACCCTTTTTGTCAACCCCGACTACCATCCTTGGTACCGATCCTCCAGACACAGGACTTTTCTTTTTGCTCCCTCCACTGCTGCTTTTTTTCTTAGCAGCAGACACAACAGCCACGGCACCTCCCATTTCTGGGGAGGTCTGTGTGCTTGGAAGCTCATCCTGATTCAGGACTCGGGGCAGGTTCTTTTCACCACGTGCTTTGGCCCGAGCAATGGCTTCAGCCACTATACGGTTCGCCTTCTCCTGCTTGCAAAGAATCTCCACGCGCCGCACAGATGCAGACTCGCCAGGAGCCTTGCTGATGCGAATGGCCTGGGTTGGAGTGGTGGTTGTGGTAGAGGGACCCGCTGTTGAAGAGTTGATGACCTTCACCACTGAGACTGCGCCAGTAGATGAGGCTGAACTTGTCTATATGAGAGAAACAGGAAAAATTTATTTTCAACAGTTTTTCTTAGCTTTATATGAAATATCTTGCGCCAATGTGTGCAAATGAGGAGGTCTACCTGTGGCTGTAGAAGCATTTTGAGCGGAACTGCAACCCTCTGCCCTCCTTGGCCGTGGGATATCTGTAACACCTGTGGGCTGCCAGTGTTGCCAGCTCCTGACACCAGCTGATACTGCCAGCATCAAAGAGACAGAGGGTGGGTAAGTCACAGTCTCACTTGGGGAAAAAAAACAACAACAACAAAAAAAAAAAACACCCAAATGTACACCTAAATCTTTAACAAAAGCTAAGGCAAAAAACACCCAATTCAATTCGATCTTCACATATACGTTTGGAAAATTCAGATGAATCTTAGGATAGAAACCATTTTCTGTAGATGCTTCGTCTCCATCAGTATAACAAGCTAATGCAAGGCGTTGTATTTTTTCCTCTTTCATATCTGAGCCAACAGGTCTCGTAACCGAATATCCCCAACCTAATCAATCCTGAACAGAAATGGGACCTGAATTAGATAGTAATCAATTCAGGGAAACAATGGTAATCGCCTGCCTGACCTTAAACAGATCTGATTAGTGCAAGTCAGAAATCCTTTAAAAAAATAAGTCGAGCATCGGGTATCACAAATCGACAAGGCGCTTGGCAAACGACCACAAAACTGTAAGTAACAGCTGAGCTGTCCTCCAAATGCAACCGGCGCGCTAACAAAGTATAACATTACGTTACCAAATGTCACCATATTCAATGCGCATCCCCAAAAATGATATTTAGGGCAGTGCTACTTATGTAACAAGTACATGCAGAAATATTCTAAAATGCAGAGGACTTATCTGTAATGTTTGTTCAAGCACGCCTCTCACTCCACAACATCAGAGATGTTCACAGAGACAGTTTGAAAACAATGAACGGCCTTGTGCTGATTAAAGAAATTAGGTATGCCTGCTAACTGATACTAGTTAGCAGACTGACTAAGAGAATTTCTTTTATTTTTTATTTTTTAAAGGACAGATCTGTCCTGGAGACAACAATACCTGTTTTTTTTAATGGTACTCTAACAGCACATGCTTTACTAATTTTGCACAAAACAAATGCTCTTCGGACTTGCAAATGAGTGAATCTGCAAACACATGCTAATATTCAGGACTCTTAGTTTTATTTAATTGTATCAATAATGTCAAAAGATCTTTGGGGCCCCTTTAGGGCCCCGTTTACTTATACACCAAAAAAAATAAATACAATGCTGACAGCCAGCAAAACTAAAATAAAGAAAAACGTTTATGATCATCAATTTGAACCCAGCGTTTTGTTAAACTTGTTAACCGAGCAGGTACAACGAAGCTATAAAACAGCGGTTTCCTCACCTTAACTCCTCCTTGTTGGTTGGGCTGCTGTTGCACTTGCAGCTGAATTGTGAGGACTTTGGGTTGCCCTCCAGCCTGGCCTGCAGCCCGAGCCTGGGTCAGGGCCGCTAGTTGGCTTCCCTGGAGAACCAGTTTGCCACCAGGAAGCTGACCCAGCACTAGTCTAGTAGGGGCCTGCTGTTGCCCCCCTTGTGCTGTCTGAACCTGCTGGAGTTGCGTCACCTGCTGTTGAGCTGCTTGACCTGCTGGCGTGGCAGAGCCAGTCTGGGAGGGCTGTTGGAGAACCAAGGTGATGCGCTTTGCCTCACCACCCTAGAATGAGATACAAAGAATGAGACTCATAACAGCGGTCAGGAACAGACTGACATAAATACACAGCTTCCAAAACTCAAATGTCTTTAAAAGTAAACCACCGACCCATTCTAGTCATCACCTGTAGTGATGCCACAGTTGAGCTGACATCGTGCAGATCGAGTCCACAAACGAAAGCGATGGTGCTTACCTGTGACTGGGTCTGCATGGCTGGCTGGAGCTGCACTTGACCCTGTGTCTGGACCTGGATCTGACCTTGGGGCTGGAGCTGGGCAGCCTGGGATTGGACTTGGACTGTGGTCTGGCCCTGAGCCATCTGCACCTGAACAGGCTGGCCTTGCGTCTGCTGTACCTGCTGAGGCATGGATGTGAGCAACACTTGTTTCACTGGGCCATTTGGAGACTGTAGCAGCCTCTGCACTCCTGCAGTCCCCACCTTAACTTGGGCTTGTCCTGGGCTCGCCTGATTCAAGACCGTCCCCCCCTGCAATATGGACACACCAGGTTTGAGTGGAGTACCCGACAACACACGGATGACCTTTCCGCTTGTCTGGGCTGTGGTTCCAGATATAGTCTGCAGTACCTGGGCTTGACCCTGGGGTCCTTTGAGAATGACAATTTTACCACCAGCTTGCTGCGTGATGGCGGCTAACTGCTGGGGAGTGAGCTGGTGAGTTATCTGTGCGAGCTGCTGCGTGGTGGCGGTGGTAGTTGTAGGGCTAGAAACAGTCAGAGGCGAGCTCAGCAGGACAGTGCTACTGGTCACCACACTGGCGTTGCTGACAATGGGTATGGTGGTCTGAGCTTGTATCTGAGGTACGGTATCAACAGGGGCAGCAGCTGGGGCTGGAGTCACAGCTATGGAAACAGTCTGAGCAGTCGCCATCGGCACCGGCTGCTGTGAGGCAACTTGAACAGGGGCAGGGTCTGGGATGGCAGGAGCTGCTACAGGAACACCAAGGCTTTGGCCGCCTGTGAGGTCAGGGGTCGACTCCGACTCAGATGTTGGATCCACCTGGCCCAAAGCCAGCTTGAGAGCTTCCTCCACCGGGTCTGAGGAGCCCTGAGAGAAGGAGTCATCCGGCAGGGCGTCCAGATTAAACAGGGGTGTGTCCTCAAAGAGGTCCATAATGGGATCTGCCATCTTGCCCCCTCCACACAGGGAGATGGGCACAATGTTAAAAAGACTCCGAGATGGAAGCTATATATTTGTTGTCCAATTCTTCTCTTCTTTTAAGTAAACAGCTGGGAAAAGAGAAGAATCACATGTGAATTAGCAAACTGTCTGAAAATCTTATTATTTAATAAAGTACCTGGTGTTAGGAAATAAAAAGAGAAAAGTTAGTCAAACCTGCCCCTAAAATTAAATGGTAAGCCTGTAAGCTCTTATACTTGTGCTTTACTCTCCCATCTATGTCTGAAGTGTAACATAATTCTTATAAGTATGGATCCTAATGCATAGCAAAACAATATAATTCACAAAAACCTACAAATTTCAATACGCCCACCTTTATTTATCTCTGAATCTGCGACATGGCACTTAACTCGCTCTGGAAGCTAAGTGCCTTATTAACGAACTCACTAGCAACGAAATTTAAAAACAAATAGTTAGACTGCCTTCTGGCAGACTGAAAACTTCTAACTAATATCGTTTTTTAAGTATGAACTCACTTCTGATGACATTGTCCAGAATGCTTTCAAAGTGATAGTAAACGTTTCGAAAACCATTCAAAGAATGAGCAACTTCAATAAAATTATACATAATAAGTCGACTCAGACGAAAATTTGTGAAAAAGAATAGTTCGATGTGAAGTCAGACGAGGAGGGTACTGATGCTGGCCAGGTACGATGCTCCCCTCTCTGGTCGTATTGCAGTCTTTCTTACAAAACCGTCGGCTAGCATTAGCTTCAACCGCGACCAAAATGTGCCCTTTACAAAAGCGTGTGAAGCGACGAAACCATATTCAGGCTCATAAACAAGGTGCATTGTGTGTTTGAGGTCGTTGGTTCCACTCTCTGTCATCTACTACAAACCATTCAGTCAACCGGACTCCTTCAATCTCATCAACAAACCGGACCAAACCAAAGCAACGTGCCACAATAACCATTGCCCGTCAACGTTCAGACAC
This sequence comes from Odontesthes bonariensis, assembly GCF_027942865.1. Lineage (NCBI taxonomy): Eukaryota > Metazoa > Chordata > Actinopteri > Atheriniformes > Atherinopsidae > Odontesthes > Odontesthes bonariensis. Next base: position 27,715,387 of record NC_134519.1, on the reverse strand, counting down.
AGGTTAGGCCGCAATACTGTTTCGGTTGGTCTGCGTCAAATTTTCGGCAAAAATACCTGAAAATAATCATCATAACCACTGCCCCAACTCCCACAGTAATAATTTCGGGGTGCTAAATTTACCTTTGCATCGACACACATGGCTTTCTCCGTCTCACAACACTGTACGATTACAGGAAACGGCCAGAGAAGAGCAGGAACTAACTTCTTGCCAGAGAGAAAGCGTAGAAAGCGTGCCCCTCGGATGCTATCAAACGATGATTGGCCCGCGCTCTCATGAGCCGGCAAGATACAGCACGTTCATTGGCTTAACTGACTATCAATCAATTATGCTACCGCTTCTGGGCGGGATAATATCCGTAGTTAGGTTGAGAAAACAATAAATGCGGCCTAGCTGGGATCATTTGACTCGGTGATCTTCAGGATTGCTGTTTTACTGCCATATATTCTCACTGTAAAAAACCTGTGACTTTTAGGGCAGTGTGAAGAAAATGGGTGTTTTAATTATGTCTAAAATATTGCACTGCTTTCATAGCTGCTTGTGAATGACACCCCCAGTTTTTTTTCAGCGTTTTATTATATTGGCCATAGCTCAGGAATCAGTCAACATCATTAAATGAATGAAGACTTGTTGTGCTGTTTCTGTGTCACTGTTTAGATGTATTAATCCAGATCAAATTAACACACTGCGGTATTTCTGATGGTTATTGTTAATAAATCTCAAATACTTATAATAGCTTTCTCTATGTATCGATGTGATGGTCTTCGGGCGCTCATGGTTGGTTCAGGTGTGTGGTTGAATTTTGGCGCCCTCTAGAGGTCGAAGACTGAAACGCAATCATTTGTTTCGGTTGGTATTTCATGAGCTTTACAGTTTTTGTTTTAAGGATAGTAAGATTAATCTAATTCAACTTTTTTCACATACCACTAATAGTTCTTTCTGTAAACGTTTTTCCTTTTTTAATTGCAAAACCTTTAAAGAATAAGTACTTAAAGTACTTTAATAGCAAGCCTGAAATAAAATGAATTAATCAGGACTTTACAATTAGGTTCTGACACAGGGCTTTTGGGTAAAAAGGCCACATGAAAAGCAAAGAGACAAAATATGTGACCCCTTGTGTCAAAGAGAATGTGAAGCTTTTGCAGGTCTTTTGAGGTGCAAGAGGAAAAGGAAGTTGGCTGCTTGGTATGGTTGGTTGATGAAGCATTGATTCTACGCAATCATATCTACCATTCTGTCTCATGCTGGATGTCACAAAAATATAGTGTAATAACAAGAATGACTCTCAAGCTCCCGTTTATTGCCATTTCTTCAGTTCGTCCAGTGACGTTGCAGCAGGAAATGCCATTTTTTCGTTTTCAAGAACTCTTACTGCTAAAATTCCTGAAATCGTGACTATACAGTGCATGAGAAACTGACTGAGAGACAGGTAAAAAGAAAGGAGAGGGAGAGAGAGAGAGGTGGTCCTGATTCAGGGAAGCGTAAGTGACAACATGCGACAGTACACCACACTTTATCCATGGCAGTCCTGCAGGGAGGAGCCTGCCTGCTCGCCAAAGCATCCATCTGTCTCCATCCCTGCGAGGAGTATCCGCCATACACCGCACTTATATGCTGTCCCATGCTGGTCTGCCTGGTCCACGCCAACGCCAACTCTGCTGGTGGGAGCTATATTTACAAACCGCTGCCGTGGCATTGGGTAGCGTACCATAAGAGTGAAGAGGCAAAACTGCTTTGAATTAGCAGATTAAAAAACCACGCTTGCAACGATTCATAAAACAATGAGTGCATATATTCTTAAACAGTTGATCAAAGATATTACACGGACAAATTTAATTAATTTTATTTAGACGTTTTGTTCTTGATAGAAATTTCTTGGTAAATAAACATCTGTTGCAGGATATTGACAGGCATATAGATTATCAGTCATACAGCACGCTCAAATAAAGGACAACTGTCTTTTTTTTCAAGCAAAAAAGGGTATCATTTGAAGCACAGCAGTGATTTAAACATGTAGAATTTCTAAAAAGAATTAAGGCATTCACATACTCTTAGCTCAGAAGCCCACATTGCACATTTCTTATCATAATCTTATCATAATTAATATTTCCTTGGAACAAATATTTATACACAGAGACAGAGCAAATAAATTTCATAAACAAATAATTTTCTAAGTGCTTTTGTAGCTTTTTACCCTTCTTTTCTGTGAGTGAGAGTTCTCCTCATTTGTCTCGTCTTTAGCTCAGTTCTGCATGAACCCCATCACTTCATGTTCCGTGTAGCAACATGTTGACTCCTATCTTTACTCCCATCACCTCCCCCCTTTTCTCTCATTCGGTAACAAGCCCCATATAAACATTTCTCTGACTACACTCTCATTACACCTAAACTCACCACCTTTCTCACAAGGGGAAGACCAGGAACCCAGAGAAAGTGGAGTACTTCCAGCCTCCCATCAGATTGCCTCTCTCCAGTCTGAGGTAGGCCTTGTCCCCCTTCTCCATAATCACCAGGCCAGCATTGGTGGCAGCCTCTCTGGTCACATCTTGGTCCCCGGCAAAAGCTGAAATCATCGGCCAGCCGTTCACCATCAGGCTGACCTAAGTGACGGGAAACAACAGGATCAGAGAGAACACGTAGATGCACTAGAATATTAGCTATAACTGTCAAAGCTGAGGTGGTATCGTACCTGAATAGTTTGTCTATTGTACGCCTTTACAACGTGGAAGTTGAAGCTGTACACACCTCGCCGCGGTGACAGGAAGACGCTACTCTCTTGGTCAAAATGAGTGCCCACATTGACTAAAATCTGATCAGATAGTGAGGAAAAGGAAGGTAAATGATATGTTATGTGTACGTTAAACATTCTAAAAGGCATACAAGTTTGAGAATGATGTTTGATGAAGCTTCCAGCCTCAATGTCATTTTCACTCTATTGTAAACTTTAAGCAAATATCACAATATGTAAAGAACGGGGGATTCTAAAACAGGAGTGGCATCATTCAGAGACATATATATGCAGCTTAATACTCACATTGTCAAAGTAGATGATCATGGTGCGGTTGCTCATGTCCGTGGGTTCGTGGTTGGTCTGGCGGCTGGCGGAGAAGGCCACTCGGCCGGAGCCAGAGCGGACTGACATGCCCAAAGCGTTCCCAGCAGGCTCAGATGAAGGAGTGGAGTCACATACCACCAAACATTTCCCTTCGAGGATGATGGGCTCTGTGTCATTCTGGCCCCTGGACCTCAGAGGTCCCCACAACAGCAGCACACTCAGCAGGATGTGGATGTGTCCAAAGTGGACTGAGCTGCGGTGCATGACTGAACCTGGGATTTTTGGTGAGCGATATCTCTTCTTGATTATGGTAAAAGGAGGCGTCACTTTGGGCAGTTTGAAGTGTAAATAAACATGCTACAGTTAAAGAAGCTGCCCTTTTGGAAATTCCTCAGTCCCTTTCAGAGGTCAGAGTACATTGCTCGTAGCTGCCAATCAAGCTTTTTGTCTGTCTCTCTAGTTTTCTTGTTTGCCCCTACAAATCCCAACCCGCTTCCTGCGCCTGCTGAGTCAGCAGGGTCCAGAATGACAATCACAAACACAGCAGAAAGGAAAAAGAACCTCTTGGTCTTTGCAAGTTGATTTTCTCAGCAAAAAAAAAAGACAACAAGGAGCCAGAGTCGGAGCTGGGAGAAGAAGAAAGAGAGCAGATCCGAGTTGAGACTCTGAGCGAAGGAGAGGAGGATGTATATGGGAGAGGTGAGGGGAAAAAAAGAGATGAGGTAGGATTCTGGAGTGGTGACAGGGGGAAGGATGCAGGACCCAGAAGGGAGCGAGAAGAAAAGATGGAGTGGGGGAACAACGCCACTGAGTGACCATCTGTCTTTTACAAGTACCCCCCACTTCCTCATTCCCTCCCCCTACGTCAACACACATTCCCTAACACACACTTGGGCTTTTGTTTCACACTTGTACATAAATATGCAACAGCTACACATAAAAAAAATGTAAAAATAGCAACATTTTCCATTTTCCTTTATTTTCTTTGAAGGTTTAGCAGCCTCTCTTGTCATTTTCAACTCCCTGAGATTAGATATTTTGGGGATTATCCTTTTTTTTTCCCTTTTCAGCTTTAACAAAACATACAACAAAAGCAAATACAGGAGCTACTTGGTTGGACAAAGATACCTATTACAGCAAAATATGTTGTTCGTCATAAAACAAGTGCTCGAACACAATGTTACTATTTGCTCAGTGCATGAAAATCTAAGAGTATTAAGTGAGTAAAAAGTAGATTATCACCTGTTTCCACTTGAACAATCTTGTGTCTGAAATGAAGTGAAAACTATTTTTTTCTGGCCGTAGCTGAAGTGCCGAAATCCTTGTTCTCCTGCTCTTCTGTCACATTATCTTACAAGCACGGCAGTCGAGCTGAACGCAACCAATCCAGAGTGAGCTCTGATCTTTCTGTCTCTCTCCCTGTGTGTCCTCTCTCTCAGCCACCCCCCTTCTCCGTCTGCTCCTTTCTCACCCTCTACACCGCATCCACCCACTCACCTTTACAGTGAAATAAAGAAAAATAATTGGGTATCTGAGCTGCTTCAAAGAGCAAAGTTAGCGAGTGAGTGGCAGTTGTTTCCCTTTCTTCTGTAATTTCCAGTGAAAACAGCGATCCTCTCATGTGTGCTCAAGCAGAGTTAAAAAGGATCAAAAGCTCCGGCTTGTTGCTTGTGCGCTTTTATTTCTGTGTATCTGTGCTTAAAGTAGCCTGATAGTTCCGTTTACATGATTTTCGAATAAATTCTCAGGTAATTTAACAGGTATAGGCACTTTTTGCCCTATAATTTTGTGCCTTTTTGAGCATATAACCACATTAAATACCCTGATGTAAATATGCTTAATGCCCACCTACTTTGACAAATAAGAAGGTACCCTCAAAATGTAACTGAAGTAGATATGAGAAATCGGATGAGCTATTGTCCAGATTTAGATTTAAAACATTCACAACCTGCTCAGGCACCTATTTCTGTAAACATCATGGGGGAAAAAATACATAACAATGTTGAAATCTGCTTCCAAAACTGATTTTACTTTTTAAAAATGGGCCTTAATAATCCTCAGTGGTCTCTTCTAAAAGTAATTTGCATGTCAACATCACATGATCAGTTTTAAGAGACACAGATTTGCTCCTTATTGAGGAGAAAGAGAAGAAGTCGACCTCAGCCTGAAAGCAGAGCTCATGGCAAAGAATCCAGCTCAAGTCTGCGTTGTTTTCTTGAAGTCAGCGCATCACAGTGACAGACCAGAGTTGTTCCCTCGGTCTTCCTCTCCGGCAACTCAGACTTTGACAACAGAGATGCGACTGTTGAGCTCAGCTTTGTAGAGTCCAAACCCCAAGCACACCGGTTGGGTGAAGTGCGTAGAGAAGGTGTGGAGGTGGATCAGATTTTTGGATGGCCCCACTTCCGAGAAGGTGATGGTCCCTGCGCTGTAGTCCACAGAGACTGCAACTCTGTTGCCAGCCATTTGGTTTGTGAGGCGGGTCTTCCTGCGGTTGTGCCAGGCTGCAAGCTTTTTGTCGTGTTGCTGTGTCAAGCTCCATGACACCTGGGGTTAAAACAAAGACGCTCTCTTTAAGAACACATTTTTGTAGAAAACCTATACAGCAAACAGTTCATAAAGAACGAGCAGGTGAATCAATTACAAAAATAACTACCAGTTGCAGTCTGCGTTTAAAAATCTAGTGCTTGATAAGGGCATGCAGACTGGTACATGTCTTTAGAATTCTAGATTGTGTGATGAACATTTTGCTCATAAATCAGGGCTGTGTCATTTCTGATTTGGCAGTGTAAATTTGTGTCAACCAGTAGAATTTCATTGTCAACTATGATAGCATATCAGGAACATATGAAGAGCCTAAATGAACACTTTCTCCTCTGACAGATTAATAACTGAGCGTATAAATGGAAAACTAGTTAAAACAGCCTTTTCATTTCCTTCAGACTGGAACAAACAAGCTCAGGGTTTGAGCCTCGTAAGGAAGGGTCAAAACACGAGCGATGCAATAACTTCTGGCAATAATAAGTGGGCCCCTCTCATTAGTTCACAAATCCAATACATTAAAACTTGAAATTGACATCATCTTGATATCTTTTTGTCATCTTTTAGCAAAAATTCTGAGAGGAAACTAAACTTTTGCACCTCCTCTTGGCTTTTGTTTTCAGGCTTTACGAAATAGAGCTTGTGACAGTAGATGTCAGTGAGTCACAGGTCCTTTCAGACCAGATTTGATGAGCCACTGCCGTTTGTGTACCTTGTTGTTCCCAAAAGCATTGGCTTCTTTCCCCTTCCGTCCAATGCTTCGATAGCAGACTGCAACATCCCAGAAACCCTCAGCCACCAGCTCCCAGTAGTGAGTCCCTGAGGTGAAGGTCTGGACTGTAAGAACCTGTGGCCAGTGGTCAAAACGCTCAGGATGAGCAGCGCAGGGCCGGCGGCTTTTAACTCGTACCACTGAGCGCAGATTATCTGAGATGCTCAGCAGAGGATGGGCCGTGTTTGTGTCCAGAGTCAAAGGACTGGATACTGTAGGTAGAGAAAGAATAATGAAACTGGGACTTGTGCTTTGAGATGTGTTTTTTTTTCTTTTTTACAAGACAGAAAATAACATTTCCCCAAATGACTCCCTTAAGGTAATTCAGTGGGTGCTATTACACCCATATATGTAATGTGGCACTCACAGAGCTCCCTCTTGAGTTCACTAAGGCAGCGAAGTGTGGCAGTGATGAACTCTCGATATTTGCTCTCTATGTCTTCCAGGATGTGTTTCCTGTCCATACTGATGGCATCAGGAGTGAAAAGCGGGCAGTTCAAGTCAGCTAACAACCTATAATACAAAATTCCAAAACATAGTGTGGTATTATAATCTCTCTCTGAAATAAGAAAAGATACAGTTTTTTAAAGGAAATATCTTCATTAATGGAATCTCTCCGTGTCTCTCTGTCTTTCACATAACAACACCTCTATGGGTGAAAATCTGAACACACACATGACACAGCTTAAAACATGACTGAACACAATCTCCCTGCAATTTTTCTGAACTTACTTTGTGTCATCTGATTGAAAGACCTATGGAAAGAAAGGTGGAGGACAGCAGAGAAAAGCATGTGTCAAAACATTCACAGAAAGATCTACATTTGTCCATGTGAATCTACTCAGGAGGATGAGTAAAGAGGAAAGAAATGCAAGGTCACTCCATCTGTGACTGTGCGTGTTTCACTCAGTTCCGTCTTTGGTCCACTATATACCAGCTTCAACAACACTACAAATAATTGTGGTTAACGTCCTTGTGGCTCTGCTACACAAATAAGCCCTCTGAATTTGAAGCACTGACAAGCTATTTTAGTCTGTGTAAAGCTGTTTCAAATGTTTGCTTCAAAACACATTATGTTTGAAAATAATTACATGTTTATGCAGAACTGTGGAATTAGTCACTTAAATTGTTCAGCTAATTTTTATGTTCAAGATTATTTTGTTGGGCCAGATATTCTGATTATATGACATGTGAAAACTGTATTGTATGAAAATTGTATGAAAACCCCTAAAACTATAGAAAATGTGAAGTTGATGTCACTCCATTTTGAATTTTAGGTCATTGGGTCTCATTTTTAGAGAAAAGCCATGTATTGAGGATCTCACATTCTGATCACCCACTCTGTAAAGTGGACTTCACATGTTATTCAGCCATATTAAGTAAGATTCCAAGGTCAGTGTAGGGAGAACTGAGTGACTCTTTCTCACTTTATATAAGTTAAAAAGTAAGATTTGTGATCAGTCTATGCAGTTTTCTTAAGTTCTAATCAAAGAAAATAAAGCTTGGTTATGGATTATCGTATTGATGCTATGAGATAAGGTTACCTCAAAACAACAATGTTCAAACCTCTAAACCTCTGGTATCTTTCGGGAAACATTATAATGCTGACATCATCACTAGCCTATTGGACAGCTAAGCTAACATTGGTTTGGCTAGCTTAGCTACATACCTAAAAGTTAATGTTAGCTGTCAGTTCTAAAATTACAACTGCATCAGTAACAGACATCTGACAAGTTTAACGTAAGGTGGGAAAGTTTTCTGCAAAGATAACAATGCAGGATGTTCCAAATAGAAGAATTGAAATTAAAAAATAATTAAAAAACTTTAAAGGAAGTTCCCTTAGCTGACATTAGCTAACACAACCATCATCTGACAAACCCACCGTCTGCTTAAATTAAAGACAACTTCAGTGCAGTGATTTTGGCTACATATACTTGTGTAATGATCACTCAGAGAGAAAGCTTCTACAAAAAGTTCTACAAAAGCCTTTTAATGCCCTAATAATTTAAACCTAGTGTGTTGATGCAGGGAAACATCTAAAACATTCAGGGCAATGGCCCTCAAGGACTGAGGTCGAAGAACAGTGTTGTAGGGAGTACTAGGTTGTGGAAGGAAAAGCATCTTGAGACTACTAGCTCTTGCATGCTAACATTAAGGATGAGGTTTTTATGCGCACACTGTTGGATTAACCTCAAAATTCATGATTCCACTTGAAATAACCAAATGCTAATTATATCTGCAAGTAAGAGAAACAACAGAACAACTTTTTAGCAGGTTCCAAGATTAGTATAGCAAGATGGCATCCCATACGAACATTTAACACAGCATGATGTACCCTGACATTCTCAATAATGTTATAATTACTACACATATTAGAATAACTGGGTAACTATGTTGAGTCATGTAGCTATGATGCTGACATCTATCTAACTATGCTGCCTTGATCACACAAGGGTATCAAAAGAAAACAGCCCACACAACCTGCCTAGTTCATCCATGACATGAATTGGGTAGTTTATATGAGTGAGCATGGAATGACCCTGAAAAGCTTAAGTGGCTATTAGCACTATAGAAAAGTAATGGGGTAACTTCTATTACTCATCTGGACAATAAGAATATCTTTTCAGCATGTTTCAGTCCAGGTTTAAATAGTAGACTGACCAACCAAGCATTATTATTATTAAATGAGCCATGTTAATGGCATGGCTACAGATGTCTCACTAAAGATACAGCTGTCCTAAGAATTCTGTTTAGCACAACAAAAGCCAAACTGTATCATAATTGTGTACTTCTGAAAACATTTTAATATCATCATAAACTGTTTAAATTTAAGCCATGTTTAGATTTGTATACACTTCTATGACATAGTTTGGCACTGTTGCGTTGTACATTGTACGGAGTCCTACCCAAATGAGCAGGAAGGGGTCTGTCTCTGACAACATAAAGTTCAGGTAGCGCTGGATGTTCACTGTCTGGCTCATGTCGTCTTTCACTTTGGTGCAGTCTCTGTGCACACGCTCTACGATTTGCTGCCTCTCCCTCTTGGTGATTTCCTTTAAAGCCACCACCAGCTTCTTCACCTGGACCTGCAGATCTACGTCCAGCCGCTCCACCCGACTGTCATCCTGCGTCAGAGAGTCCTGGAACAAGTCATGATAAAGTGTTAGATTGTGTTGGACTGACTCATAATTACATGTCAATTGTATGATATTTCATTAAAGTCAGTGTTTTTTTATTTATTTATGTTGAGGATTTTAATTTTGGAGCTTTTGAGGCCAGATGATGTAAAAGCAAAAAAAAAAAACTCCACCAAGTCATAATGTTGAATCTTATTTGCACGGATATGATATTTTCACTCACAGCCATGGTGGAATCAACATTCTCATGCTCTTTGAGAATTTGTTCCCCATATATTACTTTCTTCTCTGCTTTGATGAGCAGGTTCTTGAGAATGACCTGTGAAAAACAAAATAATTGTTTCAGCAAACAAGCTGAGATTCTAACATAAGAACACACATTGACTTCATACCATTCAGGCTCACCTTCAGATCCTCTTCCACCTGTCTCAGCGCTTTCACTTTGTGCTGAGCATGGCCTCCCTCCAGCAGACAGTCACCGCACATGTACACCCTCTCATCCACACAGTAGTAACGGAAAACCTCTGAGTGTTTCGGACACCGTCGCTTGGATAGGTCCCCCAGCGGATCCACCAACAGGTGGGCGCTAAATGCTGGTCTCTCCAGGTGGGGTTGTAAGTGGCTGGCACACAACGACACCTCACACCTAAGGCAGGTCTTGACAGCCAACGTTGACTGTCCATCTTCAGCCTCTGGAGGGCAGCAGTCACACACCACTTCACCATGTTCCTCTTGACACTGAGGGCAGTTAAAGCGACCTTTTTCTTCCTCTCGGTTGATCCAGGCCTCGCGGATGCAGGCGGGACAGAAGCTGTGGCCACAGGGCAGGGGGTGGGCCTGGCTGAAGCTGTCTCGGCACACAGAGCAAGTCAGCTCCTCATCCAAGGACGCCATCATGTTCAGTTGATGGTCCTCCCTATTGAGGACTATGAACTAAACTGTGGGTTCATATAATAAAGAGATTAAATGTAACGTACATAGAGAAGCACGTGAAATAATTTGTAGTCCATTGACTGTACAAGCAGAAAAAAATAAACCAGTCCCTTTAGGAGGTCTGTGCAGCACCAAACGAAAGAAGACCTTTGCACAAGTTACATGTTCGTGTTACATGGAAAAAATACTAAAGCCTAAGCCAGGACTGAGCTGGGTACAAGAGGAAAGCCCTTATTTCACTCCAACTGTTCACTCAGACCATTAATCCTGTCTACTGGGCTTTTGCCCACTGTGTGCTAAGAATAGAGTACTTAGCAGTGAAACAAATCTTACTAGGAAAATAGAGGAAAACACCTCACTTCACAATATAAAGTCAGGAAATACATCAACACTACAGAGAGGCCTAAATCCTCTTACAAGTTTAAGCAAATCCTTCTTGACATGTAAACCGACCGTTACAAGTCCTTGCAGTTTGAGAGGCTCTTTAACCGTGTTATTTACTAAGGAGACGAAAAACAAAAGAAATTTTCAAAAAAAAATTGGAAAACGTAAGAGTAAAGGAAGTGTAACACTGACCCTAGATGAGCATTAACTACTCAGACACAAGCTGCAGTGAAGGGATCAGGAGATCATCCTTGACACCTTGCTGTCCTTTTTTTCTTCTACATGTGCTCTGCTTTTATGTATTCAACCTCGAGCTCATCCATGCCAGTCGGAATTCCTTGGCCTGTTTGATAAAAGAGAAACAAGAACGAGACCTTCCTTACCTGCTGATGTCCTGGAGTTTGTATAATGCCATCGGTGAGTGCGAGCGTAGTGTGCGGTCAGTGTGTTGACTAATCCCAACAGATTCATGGCACTCTGAGAGGTCACTTTACCCTGAGGTGGGAGGAGCAGCAAAGGGCAAGTTAATAACTTTAAAGGCAACAAATTTAGTCTCTGTTTTAAAAGTGTTTGGGATCATTGTCCTGTTGATGACCCAGTTTCATCCAACCTTTAGCTGTCATACAGGAGTTCATGGTGGACTCAGTGACTGCAAGATGTCCAGGTCCTGTGGCAGCAAAACAAGCTCAAGTCATCAGCCCTCCCCCCACCGGGCTTGACAGTTGGTATGAGGTGTTTTTTGCTGTACATTATGCCGAAATCGTGTCCACTTTGGTCTCATCTGTTAAATGGACGTTGTTCCAAGAAGTCTTGTGGTTTGTTACAACTTTGCAAACCTAAGCTGTGTTGCCATGTTGTTTTAGCGAGAAGAAGCTTCCTCCTGCAACCCTTCCAAACAAGCCAGTATTCAGTATATAGAGATGTAGTTTTGGGGCTTTTTGCAAGTTCTCTGAGCATTGCACAGCTTGACCTTGAGGTGAACTTCCTGGAACATCCACTCCTGGAATAATTGGCAACTCTCTTGAGAATTTTCCACGTGTGAATAATCTTCTCAAAGAGGCATGATGAACTCTAAATAGTTTGGAAATGACCTTATAAGCCTGTCTAGAATGAAGATCAGCAACATTTGTTTCTCTCACATCATTGCTGATGTATTTCCTGCTTGGTATTTTGTTAACACACACCTGAATGCTCCAGACCAGCAAAGTGCAAAAACCTCTGCCTTTATATTATGAGTTACTCACACTTAATTATGATCAATTTATCAAATGCGTTTGATTTGCAGCACCAATATCTGGCTGCCACTTACCCTCTTAATTCCTACACAAATAAATCAAGGTGAAGCCATGGTCCCAAAAAAGCTACTTAAGCTGCATCGCTCCAGCTGTCTCTCAATAAGGTATCAATAAGCAATGTACATCTTTATATATCCCACGGTTAGTTCTACCATTAAAAAAATAATTCACCACCTTGGCAACAAAAGTTGTCAAGATATAAACTTTTGGAAACAGCTAAGCCACTCACTATCAATTCGCAAGTCACCAGGTAACCAGTTAAGCATGCTTTCTGCTGCAGGAGGAAGCCGAACACCCGGAGCAAACTTGTACTCACTCACACAGAGAACATGAAACCTCCAGACACAAAGTCCACAGTCAAGATTGCAGCCCACACTTATTTGTCCAAAGTTTAAGCTATGCGACTATACCTGAAGGTTATCAAAGGTACACTTGTGTTGTGCTTAGCTGTCTTTGATGATTTTGTATCTTTGAAATTAAACAGGGATCAGCAGCATTTACCTAAGGACTGTTCATGCTCTCCACTCTTTTCTGAGAACTCAGAATCCTTATTTAAATCAAAACAAATCAAATCAAATCCTTATTTCTTTGTGTGCGTAGAAGCATGAAGAGTGTGTCTAATTTTTTCAGACACTACTTGTACATTTTTGCCATAGGTATTTTTTTTCTTGAAGGAAACTGTTGCATATCTAATGTACCGTTCACTCCTATAAAGGAAGGTGCTTGTCTTATATCTTTCACAATTAGAAAATGAAAACACACAAGCTCTGAAATGTACAATGAAATATAGTGAACTTCTGCGTCTAGAAATAGATGCTCAAAGCCTCAAGGATACGCAGCTGTGCAGCAAAAATAAGTAAGATTGAGTTTTTCTGCTGTTACGTCTAAAAAGAGGAATTTAAAGTCAGTACAATGTGAAAATACCTCATTAAACACTTACATACATAGCAGGTATTTATGATTCAAAAGAAAGAAAGCACAAATAATTCTGATAGGTGAAAAGCTGAAAGTTGAGAAACATGCAGCATCCTTGCCATGGTAGCTTTCAGCACTCCTGTGCATCCAGAACTTTTTGATGATAGTATAAGAACACTTGCAGTTCATTTCAAAAGTAACACGAATGATCTAATCTGAAGATCTGAGATATAACCACACCTGGACAATGTCCAAGCGTGTCCCTTTATATGAGTGGGGCTTTTATCCAAAAAAAAAAGGGAGAAAAAGAGGGGCCAAAGGATAAGAGTGTATGTAGAACCTCAATTTCAAAGAAGAAAAATTGGAATGTAAAATACTCATAATGCAATATTTTATTCACAAGAGGACACAAAAACATATCAAATGTAGAAAGTGAGACATTTTACTATTTCATAAAAAATAATGGCTCATGTTGAATATGTTGGCAGGAATACGTCTCACAGAAGTTGAGACAAGGCCGTGTTTCCCACTGTGTAGCGTCTCCTCTTCTTTTAACAACATCTGAGAACAGAAGAGACTAGTTGGGAGAGGAATGTTGTTCCATTGTTATCTGATATGGAATTCTAGGTGCTCAGCTGTCTTCAGACTTTCATGATGCTCCAAATGTTTGCAGCTGGTTAAAGATCTGAACTGCAGACAGGCCAGTCCAGCACTGGACTCTTCTACTAACAAGCCAGGCTTTTGTAATGGATGCAGTATTTGTTTTAGTGTTGTCTTGCTGAAATATGCAAGGCCTTCCTTTCAAAAGTTGTCAGTATGAGAGCACGTTTTTCTAGAACCTGCATCCACGATCCAAATTTCCAATAATCTGACTACCGAACAGTTGTTCACGTTGCTTCAGTCCAGTTGAGCCTTGAGGATTATGTTCACATATGGGTTCTTCTTTGCATGATAGAGCTTTAAACAGCTTTTGAAGATGGAACCGTTCACTGTTCACAGACAAGGATTTCTGGAAGTGTTCAATGATAGAATAATGTCTGTTTTTTATGCAGTGCTGCCTGAGGGCCCGAATATGTTGGGCATCATATAGTGATTTTCAGCTGTGTGTCTTGAGAACAGAGAAGTCTTCAGATTGTCTGAATCATTTGATGATATGATGTACTCTGAAATTGCTCCACAATTTGTAGACCGCTGAAGGCCCATATTTACTTATGAGACTCTTCTTCTCTGAGGTGCTCCTTTAAAAAAATATATAATAATAATCATATTACTGACCTCTTGCCAATTAGCCCAATCAGTTGCAACATGTTCCACCAGCTGTTTCTTTTTATTATCACTGACTTTTTGAGCCTTTTGTTTCACCTGACCTATCCCAACTTTTTTGTGACGTCCTGCTGCAACCAAATTGAAGATGTTGTGTTTTGAAACGACCTAAAGTCTAGAAATCCAGAGTTACCATTTGGGTATTTGTAGAAAAAAAACACATTTTAAAATGCGGCTATATCCCAATGTTTAGTGGCCTATTGCAGCTCTTTGCAACAGCCCTCTAATTATTATCTCCGAGAGACACCTAGTGGACTTTGGTTGTAGGACATAAACCAGAGCACCACGGCAACTATCAGGAGTCACTGCCATAAGTATATTAGACAGACATTACAGACTTTGCTAAGGCAGAAAGAATTGTGTGACTTTGGGAAACAAAGATAAACATCAAAACAGAGACATGATGTGAGGTGTTGCAGCCTCACATACTTTGGCTCACTTTGGATTTTTGGTTATCCAGAAAAAAAAAGAAAAAAAAAGAATGTGCACTGTGTGTGTGTACGAATTTAAAAAAAGGAAAAGGAGTTTAATGAAACCTTGAAGCCAAACGTTGACCTTTATTGACGTTTCATTCCCTGAAACTGGTGAATTATCATGACAACCACACTGAGAGAGAGTCCCAGGGCCAGCTCTCATATGTGGCACGAACACGCACAGCCAGTGTGGAAGGTAACGGCCATCGTTTCCCTGTAGACCCGTCTGGCGGTGAGGGTCATTAATTATAAGAGACAGAGGGACAGACAGCTAACCAGCTAACCGGGCAGACAGATGGACAGACAGTACCGCAGCGAACGCAGATAGGCCGAACTGGAGCAGCCCCCAGACAAACACAAAGAGAGGAGGAAGAGCAGCACGTACTGCCAAGAAAAATAAACCTCCCCTTTCGCTAGTAGTCCATGTGTACCGCCTCTGCTCTTGCTCCTGCCACTGGACCATGAGTAAATACATCCAGGCATAATAAAGCTTTGTCATGAGAGAGTGAAACGCAATTTGCGACAGAGATAAATCATTGAGAGAGAGGGAGAGAGAAAAAAAAATGCGGCTGTCCGACTGCGCATCACCGGGAGTGAATAGGGAAATGCTGCGCCAGTGTCCCGGCTGAGAGACGGAGCCGATCAGACCCGAGCTCCTGAGCTTCGCTCCCCCCCTTTTTGTGTTTGTCATTCCACAATATTGGTACCAAAAATCATCGTTTCCGACATGGTAAGTTGTTTTTGTGCTATGTTTGATACAGTTGTGTTGGCGACGAGCGGCGTAGGGCGGAAATGCACATCCGGGACAGTGTTTTTCGGCGAAGTCATAATATTTTATGAATCATAACTTGTTATGATGTGGGAGCGCGCATGGCGTTCAACAGGTCGCTGTACAGTAGCGGGGGCGCGCATTTCCCAGCTGCTGGTTTCTAAACACTGGCTCAAACAGTTTTTTCCCCACCACCTTAAGCGCGATCAAACTGACAAAATGGCACGGCAAATACGAACGCCTTGTTGGCACGTCAGAATTCAGCTTTAAAAGCGATAATTTCCTCTGTTGTGACATTCTTTATAACTGTTAGTTATCACTCGTTTTACTTTGACAAAATATGCTCGCTTATGAGGCGCAGGCGGAAAGTCGGATCGGTTTGCTTTTATTATTCGTTTATCACAGATTGGTTTAAATAGACAAGTGCCTATTTAAGGCCCAAAGCAGATGTTAACTGTCTGTTTCAGACCGTTAGATAAATTGATGTCTGCCACTTCCCAACAAAATAAAACCTGGCTATTTCAATCATTCAGACTTGTTTCATTGCATTTGTAGTCAACATTCGATCGCTCAGACTTTACATCAACACAAGAGTGCGATTTATTATTCTGTCCGAGCCCCACAGAGGTAGAGAAGAGGTGGGGGTGTCGGGGGAGGGGGACTGCCACAGGGCCCGGGTGAAAAAAAATATTTTTCTCCCCTCTCTGGCTCTGTCTTTCTTTTCTTTCACTACCTTTCGCTCCACGTGGTAAGCGGTCGGGGTGAGGGTGAAAAGGGAGCATTGTGCTTCCAGTCAGTGGCCTTATGTGTTGCAGAGGCTCTGAGAGGGTGATGTTCACTCAGCTGTGTTCCCTCAACGCCATTGTTGCAAATTCCTCCTCATTTCAGCCGTTCTGTTTACTGAGCTCACCCAGGAGCCGACATGACATCCCACTCTGTCTTGGAGCCTATAGGTTACCGCGCACACCGCCAATAGACTAGAAATTGCGGGAGTGCGACACAACTAATGAATAAATACATTTATATTTATAAAAAAAAAAAAAAAAAAACATGACTGATTTGTTTAGGAAAGCAGGTTTTGATAGTGCCGGCTTTTGTTACGCTAAAAAAAAAAAGAAAAAAAAAAGGCGTTGCAGAGAGGTTTCAGTTTTACTTATCAATAATTGGAAGCTCGCACAAGGGCCGTGGTGTGATGCGGTTGAGTCTCCTTCAATTTATAATGGTTTAGTACAGACGTGTTGCAGAGTCTTGGCTCAAAAGACTGGGTGTTCCCTCAGCATTTGAATGCAAAGTAGTCAACACAGTGAGCGTGTGTATGTGTGTGGAGAAGGGGGACAAACGGTGAGTTTGGAGAAAAGTCCCTTTGGCTTTTCTGTAGTCTTTTCTTCGCACCACAAACCCACCACGGTGGTGGCAGTTTACAAGGTCTGGTCGACCCGAATCACCCCGTGTGGCAAGTTTTTGGAAACGATAGTTTGTCTGGATCATTTCTCCCCCGTCCAAGTAACTTGGATGCCTACTTTTACAGCGCGCAGGGAGACATTATAAAAGTTATGTGTTGTCCAGTGCGCTTCAGCCTCGGGACCATCCTGCAGAGGCATGTCCAACTGGAAACAGAAACGACCCAAGCAGCTTATGAGCCAGACCCTCCCAGCGTGTCTGATACTTGAGCATGGTGAGACATGAAAGAATACTGGTTATACAGTTGGAGGGGATGCAAAGTTTACAACACAGGGGTTGTGCATTGTTGTTATTATATGATCTACAGTTAGGCTACATTGCACCATAACGTTTGTAGTAAGTGGACTTGCTCAATCTTCTCTTAAGAACGGCACTTTCTTATTTACTCTCTTATTTACAGCACTGTGCAAAAGTTTTGAGCTACCCCTCATTTATTTATTTATTTTTATTCAAGGGAGTGCCAGGCCTAAAAATATCTACAGCAGATGAACAGTATCTGAATGTGATGTTTTTAAGAAATAGGGGGGGGGGAATTCAGCAAAGATCTGACACAGGACCTCAGAGATGCACGTGGACCCTCAGTTGACCCTCTATCCACTGAAGCCTTGTCAGAAATGGTCTCCATGGAAGGGTGGCTGTCAAGAAATGAAATAAAAGGCAGCCAACATCCAAAGAGGAGCATTTTAATGTACTTTAAGAAGCCCTGAGAACTATTCCTGAAGAATACTTAAATAAATTACAAGAAATGTTGTTTTCGTTGAAGAATAAAAGTGTTCAAACCAAATATTGACTTTCAAGCGTGTTAGAATTGTGCAAACCATGCTTTTGCCTTGCATATTGTATTTGTATTTATGTTGCAGAGTTTTAGTAAATCACTGCACAGATTTCCCATTTTAATATAAATAAATGAGTGCTGGCTCCAAGACTTGCATTCTAATGCAACCTTTCACACACAGACACAGACCACCCAGAATTCACAGATATATTTTAAATCCAAACAAGAATATCTGTGAAAGAGACTGTATAGTCAATCTGAAAATACATGATAGAAGAGGTAGGCAGTGAGCTTGAGAAGGTCAAGAAAAAATAAACTTAGTGAGTAACTGTATACGGTGCTCCAACTGCAATACTATTCGCTCCGATTGTCCCCTTTTAGCTTTGTTGCCAGTTAATGAAGCATGAACATACCCATGAAGAAGTGTGTGTAAAGTGTGTGCACCACAGTTGTGTGTTTCTGTGTCTGTCTGTCCACTTCAGTTGTAAAGATAGGGACCGCGGTGTGTCTTGAAACTGCAGCTATTGTGCACACAGCTGTGCATTCTGTTCGTGTTTTTGTGGACCCGAGCACAAGTGTGTTGGTTATTGACAAGTAAGCTCTGTGATTGTTTTCACCTGTCCCTCTATGCGGGCTACGGGTGCTTGTCGGTGGATCGATGAGTCATCCTGTCTCTCAACTGGTCTGTTTGTTTTCTATGCACGTCACCTCGCTTCCGCTGCCTGTGCCTAAACCGTATTAGGATTGCGACTTCAGAGTGTTTAAGGTCATGTCTGCCAGCCAATCAGGCACCCAGCACGGTGCCCAGGATATAACTCTCAACACTCCTTTTGACTACCAAGGGAAGGGGCTCTCAGGGAGACAAAAGTTAAACAGGCAGAGATGATAAAATGTCTTAGGATGTGGCCTCCTTTCATGGGCATGGGGGTGGAGGGCAGTTACCCTGGAAACAAGGTAGACTTCTCTGTGGGTGAGCAGTGTTTTCTTGCAGACCAGTGGGTTTTGTGTATGTATAGTTCATGAGAAATGACAGAAACCCCATCACACCCCCCAAAAAAAACAACAACCAAACAAACAAAAAGAAAACAGTTGAATAATAAGGTGGTGGAAATTAAACCCAGAGGTTAAAAATCACCAGTTAGGGAACACTTATTTATCTTAGTTCCTAGACTTGTGGCATTCACGTTAAACATAATTTGCTTCACTAAATTGAGATTGTTTTCTCTTAAATTTCCTCAGATGGCACCTTGGCTGTGAAATCACACTCCTTTCCAATTATCGCAGATTCTCTGTTGTGCCCTCCATCTTCTCCTCCAAGCTCCCAGCTGCCCCCTGATCTCTGTTCATCTTTCAACGACTCTCAGACCCCCTCCCTGTATCCACAGAGGGTCTATTCCTACCTTGTTCACCAGGCCAGCCCTCACCAGCAGCCACTCAAAGACTCACAGCCCCCTCACTATCCTTAATCCTATTATTCTCCCAAACCTAAAATCCACCTGCCCACATTTTATACAAGTCCCCTGGTCCACTCTTTCAGAAGTGCATACATGGCCTCTCCCAAGTTAGGGCTGTCAGCCACCACGACCACGTCCTCTTCTTCCTCATCATCCTTAGCCTCTCTGTGTCCTCCACCCCATCCTGGAAGCCCAAGTCGGGTGCCTGAGGGCCCTCCAAGTCCTGTTACTCCCACTCCAAGCCCAGGAGTGACATCTGCCTCAACTGCACCTGTTAGGACCCAGCTGAGCATTGCCCTAATCCTAGAGGAGCTCCGGGTGCTGCAGCAAAGACAGATCCACCAGATGCAAATAACAGAGGAGATCTGCAGACAAGTGTTACGCCTTGGTGGAGCCTCCTATAGCACAGACACACCATCCCAGCATCTCCTCCCATCCCTGCCTCAGCTCTGTCTGGAAGACAGCAAAAGGGCATCGAGTCCCATCACCCAGCCAGCTGCATCTCAGCCCTCCACCTCTGTGGCTCCTCTCCTCGCATGTTTCTCTTCCCTGCTACCCTCTCAGACAGCCAACAAACTCACACAACCATGCACTCCCTTGTCACAAATCCTGCAGCCTCACAATTCACAGATGGAAGACATTGGAGGGGCTGCAGGGACTCATGGTTATCAGTGGGAGAGTTCTCAATGCTCCACTCGTCTCTCCAGTTCCTCTTCAGCTATCTCCATGGCTTCCTCCAACTATCCTCTTGCCCTTTCATTACCTCTACCCAATTCCTATCTTCACGAGAAATCTCCCAACACCACTTCAATGAGTGGGCAGAGTGACCTGCCATTCCTGAACTCATCCCTCCCGTCATCACTATCTATGATCCCAAACTCACAACGCACCCTGCAATGTGCATCAGGTGGAGGTGACTCCTCCGCATCTAGTTCCAGCGCTAATGGCCGCCTCCAGCATGCATGTCGCTTTTGTGGGAAAGTATTCAGCAGTGATTCTGCCCTGCAGATACATCTCCGTTCACACACAGGGGAACGACCCTACCAGTGTCCAGTGTGCCTCAGTCGTTTCACCACACGGGGCAACCTGAAGGTACACTTCCTTCGCCACCGTGAACAAAACCCAGAGCTTTCACTTTCACTCCTCCCACCTTCTTTGTTTGGGGTAGCATTAGGGGCCACTGGAGGATCAGATATGGGACAGATCATGAGCAGTGGTGGCAGTGCCATTGGCATGAATATTGCACAGAAGAAGCAAAAAAATAGAGTGGAGGATGAAACATGTGGAGAAAACATGGAGGTCAGTGGAACTAGTAGTGGACTTTCTCTTGGGACATCTGGAGGATCTACTCCTTCTACCCTTCCTCTACCTCCTAGTGTAGATCTTGCCTTGATTTCTCACTCTCTAATGCAGCTAAATAGGGCTACTGCTGTTGCTGCTGCAGCCTCTGTTGCCTCCTGCTCATCCCAGTCATCTTCCTCCACCTCTTCTCTGGCTGCGTCCCTTCTCTCAAACCCTTCCCTGGTTTCATCTACCCCCATCACCGGGTTATTCAAAGGTGCTAAACAGCAGCACTTTGATGAAAACACTCCACCTCATGCACCAATGCTGTCTCCGGCAGCTTATTCCCAGTTGGTTCACCTGCCTAAGCTTCTTTTCCCATCTGTCTCTTCTTCCTCCTCTTCCCAGGCTGCAAACTCATCCTTGTACAACCATCCAGCATTGAGTTTGCTACGGGCCCAGCTACCCTCAACTGCAGGCTCACACCAACATGCTTCTTCCAGCCATTCCCAGCTTTCTTTCCCTGTATCTTCCTTTCCTAAAGTCCCAGGTCCAGCCACCACCTCATCCTCCTTACCCTCCTCCATAACTACTGCTACCCCAACATCAGAAACCTCAAAGCTGCAGAGACTGGTGGAGAAACTAGAGAAGGCTCCTCCACACTCTTCTTCGTGGGCTTCCTTCTCTACTCCCACTTCCATGCTGGAGATTTTATCTAGCAATACCAATACTTCTTCAGTAAATTCAACTAACAGTCGCTTCACAAATGCCAACACATCTACCACATATGTAATGGCATCACCATCTTCAAACCTTGTCACCAACTCTATTTCACATTTCACCCGTGAGATGGTTGCTGCCCTTGGAATGAGTGCCAATGGAGCAAGTGCCATGGCAGGTCCAGCACGTAGCCTGGCCACCAATCAGTGTGGGGTGTGCCTACGGGTGCTAAGCTGTCCTAGAGCACTGCGCCTGCACCAGGCTACACACCTCGGGGAACGTCCATTTCCATGTAAGATATGTGGACGATCATTCTCTACCAAAGGCAGCCTACGGTCACATCTTGCCACCCATCATGCCCGACCACCCAATGCACGTGTCCAAAACTCTTGCCCATTGTGCCAGCGTAAGTTCACCAATGCCCTTGTTCTTCAGCACCACATTCGCATGCACCTTGGAGGACAGTTGCCTCCAGATGGCATTGAAGATTCAGAACAAGAAATACCAGCCGAATCTAATCCTATATCCTTGTTACAATCTCAGTCCCAGTCCACAGATCTAAATGCTGCCCCTTGTAAAACAGCTCCTCAAATTGGTCATTCTAATAGCCCAGCTCCAAGCTCACAATTTCAAACTCTGGCAGCTAGTTTGGCCCCTGTCTCAGGCAGCGTGACATTAGCTGAGAAAAGTCTCAGCAAGTCTGCATCCCCCAGCCCAGATCAAATCCCCCCTACTGACCTAAGCCCTGACCCCTTCATGAATCCCACCACACAAACTCCACCACCAGGCAGTGCAGACCCCCCTGTCCTTTCTGTCAGTGCGCCTTTGACAGCCTCCAAGCAGATAAATCAACAAGACAGCAAAGTTCATCCTCAAGCCACAGCTGATATCCACATCCCTAAATCCAATCCTTCACCACTTTCCTCCAATGTTACCAAAGTCACAGAGTCACCTCCTGTTAAGTTAGTGGATTGTGGAGCAGCTGAAGCATCTACCACCTTAGATGCTTTCCTTGGTTCCAAATCAAACCTGGAGGACTTACAAAGCACACCTGCTCTTAGTACTTCGATTGATTACAATTGTCCCAGTTCCACCTCTAACCCCATCCCGAATCAAGATGTTTGTGAAGTTGATACAAATACAGTCTTGGAATCAGACTCAGTCTCCCCAAGGCCCCAATCCCCAGAACCCATGGAAGAAGACAAAGGTCAGTCTCCTCCACCCACAACACTAAAACAAGACCAAGTAACTGTGCCTGAGGAAGATCCTGAAATGACACTTCCTGTGGAGAATGCAGACCATATAGCGGCTGATGAAAGAGGTGGATCCCAGAAAGCAGCCTCTTTTGTAAAGGAGACACATCAGAGCTTTCAGTTTAGTTCATATGGGAGGGAGGATCAAGAGGAAGGCATTCAATTTAGTGAACTGGTTTCAAGTGAAGCTCTGGATGCCTCTGTGCCCATCAGCCTGGCTCCCACTCTCCCATCTCCAATGTCGCGTCCAGAGAAAAAGACCTATTGCTGTGCTGAGTGTGGAAAAGAGTACGCCAGTCGCAGTGGATTAAAGGTCAGGAAACAATTGTATGGTATAAAATTTGTTTCGGTTATACATATATCAGCAGGCAACCGTTGAAAGATATTTTTTATTCTGCTTTAAAAGAGCAATGTATCCTATCGTATCCTGTCCTGTCCTATGTATGACAGAAGTTCAATATAAGGAGGATTTTTTTAATCAATCATAGTCATAAGTAATTGAGGAATGTGTAGCATAAAGAAAAACCCTGTATATTCAGGTCTTATGTTAAACTAAACAACTGATTTTACTGTACATTACATTATACTGGGAATATGATAAGTTATCAGTTATTAGAAGGATGTTAACACACCTAAAATTGGTTCTAAATGTATTAATTCCCAGGGGCACATGAAGCACCATGGTGTGGCAACCAAAGCATCCCGCCCACCAGCCAGGAGCAGTCGTTCATCCTCTGAACAACTACCTTCTTCAACAACTATGAAGGCCTTAAACATTCCAGCCACCAGAAGCTCAGCAAGTTTCTGGAACCAGTATCAAGCCTTCCTCAACACCAGTGCTGAGGCAGACGATGACCCAAACATTACAGGGCAAGGTGAAAACGACTCACCGTTGTCTTCTAAATCACCTGTTCGATCGCAGATGGATCCAAGAAACTCTGAGGAGGCCGCGGAGGATTCCAGTAAAGGGTCATAGTGCAAGTTAGCATGACTGGCTGGAAAATGTTCTGGTGTTTTCAATCATTGTTGGCACAACTGTATGTACATTTGCATAGTATTGTTTCCATGGCACACTTCAGGTAGCCTGTCAGTTTGATAATCAGAGTAATATGTTTGTATGTGAAAGTTGTGAGTCGCTCAGTTTGGTCTTGTTGTGTTAAAAAAAAAAGGCTGCCACTACTACTGTACAAATAAAGCTTAAAAATCTTCAGAAGTACGAAAAGGAGTCCAGTTATCGCTGGATTTGTAAAAAAAAAAAAAAGACGACAATAAGATGTGGGTCAAGTAATGCATTGTGTTTGTCTGAATTTACCAGCAAGCTCAGAATATATTATCAGCTTCTTAATGACTCACTGAAGAGTACACTAAAACAACTAATTTAATTAATTTCATCTCATTTTGTAATTATTTTGGTGCAGTTGTGCCATTTACCAAATCTCAACAAAATGGCACCAAAGGAGGTTCAATCAAACCAAATGCTACAACCCAGGTTTGCTGCATCTCTAATTCTATTTACTGATACGAGTAAGGTAATAAGGCAAGCAAAACTGAATTTTGCTTTGTAGGAGCAAACAAAGTCAACAATACAAATGCATTACTGTGGGTTAGGGTTACGTATTTAGCCCCCATCTTGTGGTTCTGAAAACTTGTGAAAGTCATTGTGATTCCCTTCCATTGTACAGTCCTGTCAAAAACAGAAGCACACCTGCAGTGTTTGTGAGCCCAATGAGGGCATGATTCATTGTGTGACTTTTTCCCTTCAGCTTTGTGAACATTATTATTGTTATTGCTGTTGTAAGGTCCACGAGTAATATCTAAAAACGCATTCGAAGTTACTAAATTTACTAAACTTTTAAGTTTCTAAGTATCTATAAAAGTCTATGTCTGTTTGTTGTAAGCTGTACTTTCAGTATCTCCGTATTAAAAGCTCTTTGGAGAAAAAATAAAGTGTGCACAGCCTTTTTAAGAGTATTTCAGATGATGACAAATAGAACTGGCTGACTGATTTATTATATTAATAAACGCAAAACGTGTGTGTGTATACTTGTAGGCAATTGTTAGTCTGCTTAGGTCTGTCATGATGCCTCACACAGAGAGTAAATGGTCCCTGCACTGTGCCAAGACATCATGATTTCCCTCTCCTGTGCCATAACAACCAGAGGGATTAAAAGGAAGGAAAAATGCCAACTGTATCTTCTAAGCATTTTGCAGTGAAGGAGGATCATAGAATCATGCGAAAAAGAAAACCCCCTTTCAGTTCTGAGGTTTTACATATAAGGATATGATTAGAAATAATAATAATAAAAAAAATAATGATCTTATCCTTACCATTTCTTAAACATAAGTAAGTACAACCTTAGATGAAAAACAACATATGGCGTATGACACTGCGTCATTATTTATTTAACAAAAACAAAGTCAAAGACATCAGCAGTGCGTAGAAATCTAAGTACACTAGTACTTCTAGCATTGGAATATAGAGGGTAAGAAACCAAGTGCATTAATCAAATAGACTCAATGCATTAACTAATCACCAACAAGTATGAGCATCTCTATAAAAGTAGAAGTTTTGACATTTTGCTAGTCTGGAGTATCCAGGTGTGTGTTAATCCTATGCCAAGTCGGACAGACATCAGCAATGATCAGAGACACAGTAGTTGCTGCGCATCAAGCTTGGAAGGAGTCTGTTATTCTACAGCGAGAAAGATTATTCACAAGTAGAAAACATTCAAAACAGTTGTCAATCTTCTCAAGAGCAGACGTCCCAGCAAGTTCACACAAAGGTCAGGCCGTGCAACGCTCAGAGAAACTGCAAAAAAAACAAGAGCCACAGGCCTCAGTTGGCATGATAAATGTTGAAGTTCATGACAGTCAAACTAAAAAAAAAAAAATAGACTGGACAAGTATGGCTTGTTTTGGAAAGGTTGCAGGAGAAGGCCTCTTCTCTCTAAAAAGAACATGGTAGAACAGCTTATTTTAGGTTTGCAAATTTTCAACTCAACAAACCACAAAACGTCTGGAACAATGCCCTTTGGACAGATGACACCAAAGGGGAGATGACTAGTCATAATTAGCAGTATCACATTGAAAACTAAACACAGCATATCAGCACAAACACCTCATACCAGCTGTCAAGCACGGTGTTGAAGGGCTGATGATTCAGGCTATTTTTGCAACCACAGTACAGCTAAAGCTTGGCTGCTCTGCTGTACTCCCAAACACAGCAGCAAATCTACAACAGCATGTCAGAAAAAGAAAAGAATCAAGGTGTCGCCGTGACCCAGTCAAAGTCCAATGCTGTGGTCTGACCTCAAGATACCTGTGCATAAAGAAATTCCTGGAAACCGAGGCAAAGTTGAAAAGAATGGCCAGCCAAAATTCCTTAAAAAAACGACATGAAAGACTGATGTCATACAGAAAAGGAAAATGATTACTTCAACTTATTGCTGCTAAAGGTGGTTCTACGATCAATCGAATCATGGGATATTTATTGTTTTTTTAAAAACAATGTTTCTGGTTTTTGGTTAGTATTTGTTACACAGATAATAACATGGTTTAATATGTCATGTTACTTTTCATCTAAGGTTATATTTACCTAAGTTTAAGAGCTGGCACGGTCTTTAGAATTTTTTCTCTTATAATGTCTTGATGTTTAAAACCACATAATTGAACGGGGGTGTACATTCTTCCTCACGACTGTATCACATCTTCAAAACTAACAAAAATACTGTGTTGTGTATCACCGTTTACCTTTATGTCTGTGCAACTGACACATAGCTAGTACAGACCATTATCCAAGAGCCACATCACGATGTGAAATCTATAGGTGAACACATTCAGTAATAACTGATAGAGTGTGCCTATAATCATCAACCAAACCAACTCTCTGTCTACAGAAGCAGAAATGTCCAGAGACAAAATCCTGCAACACAAAAGCATTAATGCACCGATTTATGGGCATTCCTATTGAAAAGTATGTACAGTGTGTGCATTAGAGGGCGCAATTCCCTTTTTAAACATACTTGGATGCTATACAAAATGAGCTTCGTGGAGCATCAGTCATGAAGAATCAGAATCTCAGAAAAACTATTTTACAAGCAAAAAAAGAAAATAGTGGGCAGCATGCAATGACCTGATAATGACTTGGTCAGTTTTACATCTAAAAAGCGTAACACTCTCAATATAGTAGCTGATTTTTGTATGTTGGCCTGGGTTCAACACAAAGTCTGAGAATCAAAAAGATGCTGGTTGAATAAATACTTATATATCAACAATGAACCGTGAGCATTTCCGGGCACATTTATGTGGAGGCAATAAGTCACCGAAAAGTAATCATACAGTTTATTTAACACTTTCTTCTATAACCTTCATCATCCTTCATTTTGTTTAGAATAGTTATAGCTCCACAAATAGTTGGCCGATGTATAATCTGACAGAGTGCTTGAGTTCTGTTTTCTCGATACCAACAGTGTGTTTTAAGGGGCAGTGAGGCTTTTTGTTGTCGCTGCTTAATGGTAATACCAAATCTAGCCAAGTCTTGTAGGTCACCAAGTTGATTCCAGCCCTCAGAGAGGGGGCGGGCTGATGTAGAAGGGAGGGGGGGTGCGTCAACGGCCCAATACTTTCCAGCTGAAGTTCTCCGGGGAGTATTGCAGTACCACGTCTGCAGAAGGGAGAGAGGGGGAAAAAGGACAGGGGATCAAAATAAGCCGACTGAAGGCCAGGGTAGAGAGGACAAGAAGAGTTGAGACTGTTTCACGAAAACAAAGTCGGCTGCAACTTCTGGAGCAAAGCGCAGGCTGAACGCGGACGGACCAAACGCGCCGCTAGCAGCTCCAGAGTCCCCTCTGAGACATCCCGCCTCCAGTACCGTCCGCTACTTTGGTTACCACTCACCAAAACGCGAGAAGAATGCGCAGACTGAACAAAATACCTCTGTTGGTTTGAATAACGGCAGTTTAAAGAGGCATATACGTGCGTTTTGCTACTTTTCGCCAAGCCGATCTCTATAGCGCTTGTGAAAGAAAAGAAAAAAAGAAGTGCACTTGAGATTTTTTATTTTTTTTCCCCCCGCAGATAATGTTCTGACCAAAGAGCAAAACTGTGCGAACTGTTACAGGGACTTCAGACAGTTTTTGATACCTTTTTCCCCCCCTCTAAGTGGGGTGATGGCACCAGAGCTGAAATCGATGTTGCGGCTGCTCTTGCTGGCCGTGGTGTGGGAGCTGAGAGCTCAGGGAGCCACGGAGCGGCAAATCAACCCCGAGGTGAGGAGAACACAGCCCACACAAGGCTGGATCAGAGGCAGACAATTCAAATCTACTTAGGGATCAAAACAGAGATTAATCTATCTTGACTTGACATTTGAAGCGAGATGGATATGAGCAAAATAGCCAGATAGAAAGAAATGTATGATCATAAACAATTCTTAAAGACAGGATTAAGCAGGAAGGATGAGGATACTTTTAGGGGTTAAAGAGGTCAAGAGAAGGTTCAAAACGTTAGTAACTGGGATATGTTTTGTTTTAGCAATCTGTGATAGTTGTTCATAATGGCATCCTGGTTTTTAAGGCTTTGTTAAATCACTGCATCCTGACAGATAATAACATCTGCAGCGGAGCAGGAAGATGGGAAGGGCTTTGACCCTGGGTGAGAGGAAGCAGCCGGTAATGGTGATAGCCTCATGAAAACACGACCAAATGCTGAGAGGGCAAAAGCTGAAGAGCACCCAAACGAAAAGAAAAAAAAGAGAAAAAGCAAGGAGAAATGCATCAGGGTTGTATTGTGGTTGGGGCCAGAGACGGAGGCAGTTTTTATGGTTGGAGGAATTGTGAAATGTGGGTACAGTTATACTCAGAAGGATGGGGAGATGTAAGCTAATTGTTGACATGTGTCCTGGATTTGGACCATGGGGGGAGGTGGGTTTTACAATCTTAGACGTTCTGAGGCATTTCACTGTGCTAAAGCTGTGACATGGCTGTAAAGACTTCTTCCAAAAGTACCAGCATTCTTGCCATTCGAGTGGGCAAGAATTAGTTGCGATTGTTCTCTTCTGTGCGGATCTGATCGTAATTGTCAAGCTAGATTCGGATCTGATCTTTTTCATCTGCACCAGGCCCACTGCAGCGTTGGGAAGTTTTGTGTTTATGCAAGGAAGTGATTTAGCTATGATCCTCCTACACACCTGCTTCCTGATGTTTCATTAGCAAGGATCATGTGTGCCTCAAATTCGTGTGACAAATGAGATCAAACAATTCAGAATTGGACTTGATCATATAGTGGCGCCAAATGTCTCTCTAATCACCATATCCTGCCTGTGGCCTATATGGAATTATAACTGCAGCTGTGCCAGTGGAAAAAAAAAAAGTGGAGTTGAGTTACTCCATTGACCTACATTAGACTGCCAGCTTTATAGCACAAGCCTTAAGATGTAAACTAAGAGTCACTAAGGACTATATTTTAAGGACACTTAGAAAACGGAACTGTAAGATACTAACATTTTCTTGTGTTTTTTTTTTTACGAGAAATACTTGACATTAGTGTCTGGTGGTGGGGGAAGCAGCTTGTAAGGACTCAAACATCAAGAAATGTTCATCAGTTACTGTACATTTTAACAGTCAATGTAGTCAAAGGTAACTGTTCCACATTGGTTTCAGCGTTTTTCTTAATAGCAAGATTTTTAAATCTATCCCAGTGATTCTTTTTCTTTTGCCGATTCGTGCACATTAAGTCTGTTCATTTTAGATCAAACTTTTTTACAGCGTTAGCATCAACCAAAGTGCCAACAGCATGAAGAGAGCCGAGCACGTCAAACTCATCAACTTAAGAGGAAGTGGGGCTTTCAACCCCCATGTAAATAAAAATAAATAGAGTGGAAAGAGGACATTCGGGTTGGCTTTTATAGAGCAAGACTCACTCAAGATTGTGTGGAAATTTCTCGTGGTTTCATTTGATTTTTTTTGTCAGGAGTTCTAATCTCAAATGATGCCCTCACAAACCCACAAGTCCCCGGTGTCCAGTTCCTCTTTGAGTAGGCCGTATGTGTTTTAACTAATAGCTTAGTGGGTGTATGTTTGTCAGTGGGTCCGTTCCCGTGAGATAAACACCTGCAGATTGTGCGGGCACACAAGTCATATCCTGTGGTCTGTGGCACAGGCAGGAAGTGGTCAGCTTCAGTGCAAAAAAAATAACAAAAGAAACCCTTGCGTGTTTACAGCCAACTTCGACACAGACAAACACACACATGCACATGCTTGTCTATACAAGTGCACAGAAATGGCTACAAGCTGAGGTCATTCACTACCAAGGAAGATAGATTGTCATGAAATGAGATGAGAGCGAGACAACGAGAGGGAGGACAACGAGGAGGTTGTTGCCGAGCAGAAAGAGGGGCATTGTGGTGCATTATGGGAGTGATGCAGTCAGGGAAAAATAAAGGAAATGAAGCAGTTGTTCTACTAAATAGGACAGGATGTCAAACATAGTCGTCATGCATCCATCCTGTATGAATAAACTGTGTCTCATCCCCTCTGCTCGTAAAGACGACTTAGGATCATTGAGATTATTAAAGTGGGAACTTTACTCGAGCGCCATCTTGGACAAGTCTCATTTCCTATTTAGAGGAAGGAAGAGAGTGTAGTTTTCAGATCAAACTATTGTTAAAGCCATCTGTGAGTGGCATGAGGGCAACTTCCTTAAGGAAAGACGGAAGGTGTTTCGGGATATAAGGTACCACTCATTCATTACCTCATTTCCTTTTCAAAACGGAGAGCCTTTTTTCTTTTCTGACAAATTTCTGCCGTCGCGATTTGCCTGTGACTTACTTACTGCTCATATGACATTGGCGGAGATGTGTGTTTTTCCGCTCTTGTGTCACCGCGTCTTATTGGTGTTGGCTGTCGAGAGCTTGCTTTGATAGCCAACATCTGGGGTATTACACACTTTGAGAGAGCTTTCTACATGTGTGCCGCGGAGGTCCTGGCTGCAGGGGTGGGAGAGGTCATAAAATCCCATCTAAAGTAACAGCATGACGTCAGACAAATGTTCATACAGCGAGAACGGGCTTAAAGGTGTTGCGGTGAACACACCGGCCCATAAAAAACTCCTTGACACACACAATCAGATGCAATAATGGAGTGCTGTGAGTAAATTGAGAGCTATCTGACATAAAGACGTAGCTCTCTGTGCAGTTAGTGGATGCGTAATGAGCAGCTGTGTGTGTGCTGTATACCCAGCATGCCTCAGTTGGACTCCCATCACTGTTGACCAGAGTTTCTTTCCGTTGGCCCTCACCACATGGAACAACTGACTCACTATCCTTTCTTCTCCTTTTCTCATCCTATGCAAAAACGAGTGCTCTGCCTAGTAACGACCATTGTTTGATCCTCGCACATCTTCCAGGATACAAACTCACTGCACCACTGCATGTAAATGCACTTTACTTCAAAATCATCACCATCACAGGGGACTCTAAAACGCTTCAGTGCATCACTTTAAAGTATTCTTCACGAGTCATTACCATGCTGGGTTGTTTGTACTGTTGGGGAAGGGGAGCAGCTCAGCAAGCTGGAAAAACTTGAATAAAATGTACATCAGGTGATACAGGTAATTTGTTTTAAGTGCAAAAAAACTAGCTGACTAGCTGTTTAAACAGTAAATCAGAGTTGAACTGATGCTCCAAAGTCATGGTTAAATGGTGAAAATAGCTAGCTGTCGGTCACTGAAGTACATATTACAGGGCTGCTTTATTAACCAACATGAAGAGAAAAAAAACAAGGCTGGGAATCATTGCTCCACATCATAAGACTGTATTAGCTCACTCCTTCATTTCTTATGCCACTGTAAATAGGGACCACTTCCTCTTCCTGCCACTACTTCAGTTCCAGCCCAGTCGTGTGGTCAAAAATAGTAGCGTGTGACGCTGAATAAGACTTTTTTTTGTCATTTCACCTGGAGGACCCACGAATGAGGTGTGGAAGGCGTAAAGCTTGAAACAAGCGTACAGTGTCATTCAACAGCAGCCTTTTGACAGAGCTGAAGGCAAAAATTGGGAGAAAAGAAAACGGTGAATGTGCTACGGAGAAGAATAAGGTTTCAAGCTCAGACCAATCGGGCCCTTCAAAAGTCTCCTCCCAGTGCATTATCCGTAATAATGTTTACCCTCGACTTCCGTGGTGGGAAAACCAGTATTCATGTAGGAGAACAAACTACAAGCCTCATAGTAACTCTTAATTACATTATGAACATCCAACTGAAAGGATTCGTTCTCACCTTCCGCACCTCTCTTGCCCACTCATGCATCTGTAACGGTGGAAAACAGTGACTCTTTATGTGTCAGCTCCACCAGAAAGGGCTCATTCAAAGGTGAAGTCTAAACACTGAGACCTCCATCTTTCCTGGGGGCAGACACAGGGGAAGAGATTAGACCTTCAAGGTCCTCCAAGACTGCCATTCAACTTCTTGATGCAACTTTAATAAAAGCTAGCAAAACACTAAAAGGAGGCTTAGAAATTGTTTAACACTTCCCTGTATTTGCCAATGATTTGCAATAGACATGCCACAAAGCAATAATCAAGCTGGTCAGGGTGTGGTTGTTCGTGAGCGTTCACCCTGAAGTCTATGGGTTTTCCATAAGAGAGGGATAAAGGAGAGGAGGAGGGGTGGAGCGATGAGGCAAAGACAGAGACGTGGGGGGAAGAGTCTGACTCTGAGGTTTGGATGCAACTCGGAAGAAATTCCCAGTGAAATTACTGACGCTGCTGCTCAACTGGAGACATCGACTGAGGTTGCCCAAGGCCTGAGTCTCACCCCGGGACACTCCCTATCTTTTTTACTCCTCTTACTTTTAATCCCCTTCTCCACACATGTACCGACTATTCCTGTTTTTGACTTCCAAACTACCCAAAAGAAATAAGAGATCACATTAGTTTGTGTCCAGTCTCAACGGCCAATGTTTTCCATCAAAGCCACCGTATCTCTAAACAATAAAACCTATCCTGAATGCGCATGAGAAGCTCACAAAGGCACTGCACACAGCAGAATATCAAAGGGGCCTCAGGTTTCGCTGCACTCACAATAGCCTCAGTGTTGTTGTTTTTTTCAGCCCTCGTTCGAGAGGGAACAAGTTTGGGAGAAGCTGTGTGGGAGAAGTGGAGAGCAAAGCCGCTGGCAACGGCCCAGGTGTCAAACCAGAACTGCGGTGAAGTGGATTTACAGGGGAAAGTCAGGTCAAGCTTTAGCTGAGGTCGAAGTATCGGGAGGACAGGGGAACTCGGTGACCATCATAATATGAGCTCTGAACGGGTTAAATAAAGGCTTTAAAAGCACTGTTCAAGCCTAATGATGAAAGAAGAACTTAAATCAAGACGCTGACATTGTTGTTTCCTCCCTCAGTTTCTATCTCAACAGTTTTCATTAAATCATCCATGCTTTTTTTTTTTAATTTTCCATATCAAACTTAGTTTCAGTCAGCGGTGGTCCACAAAGTTATTGGAGCGTCTAATGTTGATGGTGGAATAGCATTTGAGTTTACTCATTAGATGGAGACATGCCAGGTGCTGGAAACTAATGTTGCTGCCTCAGGCTACAAGATACCAAAAACACTGGAGTTATTTCAGAGCTTACTTTGGTCGTCAGTGTGGAATGTGTCTTTTTGCTGAAAAAACAGAACTGTCCTGAACATGTAGTTCCTGTAGCTGTGCCTGTCGTGCCGTTCCTTTGCGCCGGTTCATCAACAAAAATAACCTCAAATGTGAAGATGTGTTTTGTTTTTTCTTGGGTTTTTCTTTGAACTAAGACCGGTATTTCAACGATTTCATTTGTAATATCTCTCCCCCGTCTCTTCTTTTTGCTTCGCTTTGCAGTCGTGGCTGCAGCAGTATGGTTACCTGCCCCCCGGGGACTTGAGGACCCACTCCCTCCGCTCCCCTCAGTCCGTCCCCTCGGCCATCGCCGCCATGCAGAGGTTCTATGGCCTCACTGTCACTGGCAGCTTTGATGACAACACCATCCAGTGAGTGCCGCAAAGCAGCTTTATTCTATGTGTGGCGAAAGGCAGACAGGCCCAGAAAGATTTTCTGCTCCTGTTGTGAAGATGAGTGTGTCTTCTATGTTGCAGGGCCATGCAGAGGCCGCGCTGTGGCGTTCCGGATAAGTTCGGAGCTGAGCTGAAGAGCAACCTGAGGAAAAAGCGGTACGCCATCCAGAACCTGAAGTGGCACAAAAGGGACATCACTTTCTCGTAAGTCGGCAAAGCTTCAAGTGAATATGACGCAGAGACGAGATAGAACTGAGCCTAATCATTTATTTACCCCCACCCCCCCACCACACTGTTTAGTATACAGAACTACACTCCGAAGGTGGGCGAGTACGAGACCCACGAGGCCATCAAGAAGGCCTTCAAGGTGTGGGAGAGAGTCACCCCGCTTCGTTTCCAGGAAATCCCCTACAGCCACATCCGGGACAAGGTTGAGGAGTTTGCCGACATCATGCTCTTCTTCGCAGAGGGTTTCCACGGCGACAGCAGCCCGTTCGATGGCGAGGGGGGGTTCCTGGCTCACGCCTATTTTCCCAGTAATGGCATCGGTGGAGACACGCACTTTGATGCAGCCGAACCGTGGACGATTGGGAACAAGGATCTGTTCGGTGAGGCTCTATGATGACACTGACTTTGTGATTAACTAGGGATTTTATTTTTTTTAGCGATTCCCCGATATCTGGTGACGCATTGACACATGAAAAGCAGGGAGTTACTTGGCACGTCTGGAGTAAGGGATTCTTATTTTGCTTTCACAAGCAAAATC
Source organism: Odontesthes bonariensis (assembly GCF_027942865.1). NCBI lineage: Eukaryota > Metazoa > Chordata > Actinopteri > Atheriniformes > Atherinopsidae > Odontesthes > Odontesthes bonariensis. The sequence continues at coordinate 27,681,045 of NC_134519.1, read as the reverse complement.
TGGGACAGGTCCAATCTTGTGTCAGCACATTTAATGCCTGCGTGAATGTGTTTATTTCTTAAGTGCAGCAGCCACAGGAATTTCAAGTGTCAGCTGTCTGAGTCCAACACAACTTCACATGACTTTCAGATGATTTTATTATTTATACACTAAAATGTAATGTGCATCTGAGTCACTTTAAAATAAGGAAAGAGCCTCATTTCCTCTTTCTCCAGTCCAACTCTTTGTCTCTCAAACACGAGTTATTTACTCTCATTGAAAGAAAAAAATACTCCTAACAGTGTTTTGGTGTTGCCACTGTTTCAGGTAATGATGTCTTCCTCGTTGCGGTGCATGAACTGGGTCATGCTTTGGGTCTTGAGCACTCCAACGACCCCTCAGCCATCATGGCTCCCTTCTACCAGTGGATGGACACAGAGAACTTCATACTTCCTGACGACGACCGCAGAGGCATACAGAAACTTTATGGTGTGTTACTGTTTCATCTTTGAACAACATCTTCTCAACTACAGATTATGATAGGGATCCGTTCTCCATAACCTCGGCCCATTTGTTTTAACCAACTACTATGTGATCCTCAGAAAAGTTTGGCCTTGAATCATCACCTGCTCTTATTCACACAGGCTCTGGATCAGGCCCCCCACTCCCGTCTGTAACACCTGACCTCGACCCCGAGCCCACTTACTCTCCAGATCAGCCTCGCTATGGCCCCAACATCTGTGATGGGCACTTTGACAGCATCGCCATCCTCAGAGGGGAAATGTTCGTGTTTAAGGTAAACCCACCAGACAACGCTTTGACTCTGATTTGACCGACTTTGTCAAGTTGGCAGCTTCTCAGGCTCTCTCTTCCCCCCCTCTTTCAGGATAAGTGGTTCTGGCGAGTACGCAACAGCCACGTGCTGGATGGATACCCGATGCCGATTGGACACTTTTGGAGGGGGCTACCCACTCATATTAATTCTGCTTTCGAAAGGGAGGATGGGAAATTTGCCTTTTTCAAAGGTCAGCCTGACTCTGACATATTCACAAAAAACCTCTTTGACTCTGCTTTCATCATTAAACGAGCAGCCTCACACAGCTCTCTCATATCTTGCCTGTTCACAGGGGACAGGTATTGGGTCTTCACCGAATCTGTTCTGGAGCCTGGCTACCCTAAGGAGCTTAAAGAAATGGGCACTGGGCTCCCCAAAGATCGGATAGACGCTGCTCTCTTCTACACCCCCACGGGACAGACATTTTTCTTCCGAGCTAACAAGTTAGTCATCATCTTTGTTTGTGTGTGTGTGTGTGTGTGTGTGGCCTTGTGTGTGTATCCAAATCAAAACCGTGCCGAAGTTTATAAACCAGCTATTCCGAGGGAAAAAGTCCCTCTGCGTCAGCACCACCAAAAGCGATGCTTAAATGTTGATCTTATGAGGTTTAGACATGCAAACTAAAAGACTAACCGTGAATTACAAAACTGCTCCTCGTCTAAACATGAAAACAAACCTCGGGGGAACTTTAATGCTAGCTTAACCTGCGACAGCAGTTGGTAGAAAAAGACGTGGCAGTCAGTTGTTGTAAACTACACCACCTACATGACTGAACATGCCCTGAAATCAAACACTAAAAAAAAAAAATGGAGGTTTCTTGTTTGTTTTCAGTCCTACTATAGCTCTATAGGCGTGACTAAGAGCTATAGTAGTTATTTAACTCAGCAGAAACACAGTCACTCAAGAAAAGTCCAAAGTTGCATTCTGTCAGTCCACGGGAGGTTGAGTCTGAAGTCATTTTCTTTTTAATATCATAAGGATAACCGAAGCCAGGTTGGAGGTCTGTCGCAAGTCTTGAAGTCTAGCTTCAAGTCCTGAAGGCCAGATCCAAGTTAAATCCATCAAATCATCGAGTAAAGTCCCAAATCCGTAAAAACAAAAGAAAGGCCAAGTTTCAAGTCCTTCACAATTCCAAATCAAGTCTGTGACAACAAGGGCAGGTCTAAATCAATCTGTGAGAATTATATTCTTTGAGGCAACTCCAGTTGCTCAACTGTCAGGTCATTCAAAAGAAGTCCTATTATTAACTATGCATACATGGACAGCAATATTACAACTACTGGACTCATTCAGAATAAAACTAAATTCAGATTATGAGTTTACATGAGTCGCATATAGGACTTTTTATTTTTCTTTATTTATATATAGCACCAAATCACAACATAAGTAGTAACCCAGGCTTTTTATTCTGACAAAATACTATTCCTTAATCCCAATCCATGATAAATAGCCTACCTAATAAAGCCAGTGGTTCACAGAGTTTTCAGCTCAGTCCCCCTGTCCTGAGCTTGCAGGGGCTGGCAGGCATCAGTGAAGAGAAAGAACTCCCTTTTAACAGGAAAGAAACCTTCAGCAGAACCAGACTCAGGAAGGGCGGCCATCTGCCTCAACCAATTGGGGGTTGAGCAGACAGGAAAGGGACTTAACAACAGGCCAGGGATACGTGCTATGAGGGACTAAAAGAAAGTTGATTACTAATAAAATGGCTTAAACATGCACAGAGAGTAAAATGTAAAGAGAGAAAGGTGAGCAAAGGAGTATTCATGGGGGGTCCCCCAGCTGTCTTGGCTGACAGCAGTTAGGCCTAACCTAAAGTGACGGCGCAGGGTCAAGAAGTAAAGTTTTGAGCCTAATCCTGATGATAAAGTGGGAGTCTGCCTCCCAAACCCACACTGAGAGCTGGTTCAACAAGGAAGCAGCCCGATAACTAAAGGGCGTTCTCTTATATTCTGCAGTTCCATTGAAATTCTTCGTCTATGTTGCAGGTCATAGTCTGATAAACGGCCGCATCTCCTAACGCCATTTAAATGTACAAATCCAAAGCCTTCATTATATCCATACCCCTCTACACACTGAGCATCGCTTAGTTTTTCTCCGAACCCAAAAGGGTGTCTGAAGGAGCCCAGAACATATGAAGTAAAGCACCAGTGTGTGTTGCAAGATGCATTGAAAACTCCAGTAGGATGCAATAATGCGATTAAAGTTGGTCTTAAAGCATTATAGTCCTTTTCAAGTTTCAAGTTATTTGAGACCAGTCCAAGTCATTTCTCGAGGCTCCGTGTGCATTCTGTAAGTTCAGGTGAAACACTTTCAGGGCTTTCTTTAGCTCACCGTGGCTGTTCCCTCCTCATCTTTGTCCTTTCATTCTGTCCTTCAGGTATTATCGTTTCATTGAAGAAACACGAACAGTTGATGATGGCTATCCAAAATCTATTAGTGTGTGGCAGGGTGTACCCGACAACATCAAGGCAGCCTTCATGAGCAAAGATCAAGGTAAGGGTGGTCTGTGTCATATAACCATGATTACATGCAACATCTGAGATGTTGACCCCATATGTGTTAAAAGTGGTTTTCGGGGCGGTATGTGGCGTAATGGGTCAGAAGTACCTATAGCCTCTGTAGCCATGTGCAGAGGCTATAGTCCTTGCTGCAGCTGGCCCCGGTTCGAATCCCACATTGGATGGCCCTTTGCTGCATGTTATTCCCCCTCTCTCTGCCCCCTGTTTCCTGTCTCTCTCCACTGTCCTATATAATAAAGGCATAAAAAGCCCAAAAACATAATAATAAAGGAAAAAAAGGGGTTTTCATGGGTCTGCACCTCCGTCTTACTTTTCTCTCTTGTACCCATCAGCGTATACCTACTTCTACAAAGCCAACAAGTACTGGAAGTTCAATAACCAGATGATGCGAGTGGAGCCTGGATACCCAAAATCGGTCCTTCGTGACTGGATGAGCTGCCCCAACGAGGACCCCAAGACGGACGACAGAAGAGGAGGTGGTGGACATGACAAGGACAAGGAGAGGGAGAGGGAGAGAGAAAGAGAGAGGGAAAGGGAAAGGGAGAGAGAGAGAGAAAGGGAGAGGGACAGGGAGCGGGACAGAGAGGAAACCGACAGAACTAGAGACAGAGAGAGGGACAGAGAATGGGAGGAAGATTCAGACGAAGGGGTTGATGTGACCATTATCAAGACAAGTCATGGCAGCGGAGCGGCGGCTGTGGTCCTGCCCCTTTTCCTGTTAGTGTGTGTGATCGCAACGCTGGCCACCTTGGTGTTTTTCCGGCAGTATGGCACCCCACGCCGACTCCTGTACTGCAAAAGATCTCTACTGGACAAGGTGTAGATTGACGAGGAAGTAGGGAAGGGAAGGAGGAGAGAAACCGTGGAGAGAAAGAGGGAAGAAGAAGAAAAAAGGATGTTCAACCCAGATAGCTAAGCAGGAGAAAAAAAGATGAAAGGGGAGAAAGAGTAGAGGGAGACGAGCAACACTTGCATTTAAAAAAAAAAAAAAACATCCCTGCCACTGCGATCTCTCAACCACTCTGTCCTTTCCTTTCCTTTCCTTTCCTTTCCTCACCCTTTGTTTCCACCTCTCCTCCTGTGGTAACTGACGCCAGCTCTTTGCTGTTTGTTTTAGCCTTTTTCAATGTCTTCATTTTAGTGTTGTTTTTTTGTTTTTTTGTCAACGGTCAGTGTGTTCTTCTGAATTTCCAGTTCTAATCTCTACAACACAGAGTCTGGCATGTTTCTTTGCGTAAGCAAATAGTGTGCTTCATCACCCACCCAGCCCCCCTTGTTAACTTGCACACACTAGCATAAACACACACAGCGCACACACTTGAAAAACCGCAGAGACTCGGTCACTGTGTTTCTTAATCTTCCAGTAAAGCAACATGTCAGAGCCAGTTTGGACCATAAAAGGGAAACAAAACATGAGCTTATATCCTTATGAAGCATGAGATGCACTCATATCAGAGTAAAGCAATAAATACAGCTGTGCCTTTTCCGTTTTATACCGATGTTTTTAATGATGATTATTATTATTATAAATGATGTTGTCATTAGTATTATGACTGTTACTATTATTGTTGTTGTGCTCCGTGTAAAGAATGTTTTTTTTTTTTGTACATTGTCATTAAAAAGTCCTGCTGGACAGAGACATTCACTTTTGAAAGTGGCCTTAATTTTATATTTGTGGGGAGAGTGAATGGGGAAAGGGGTTATGTATTCTTGAAACTTGACTTGTTTTTTTTTTTTCCTTTTTATACCTTGAATCAATCTCAAATGAAAAATAAATTTAAGAACTGAAAATGACTCCTTTTTGTCATTGTACTTACTTTTTGTGCTATAGACGTTTTCAAATCATGGTGCCGCATCACCCGCCGGGGGCTATCCAGTAGTGCAACAACGACAATAATATTAGTGATGATGATAGTAATGATGACCATCTAGTTTTCACAATGAGATTGTGTGTACTTTTCTTTTTTTCTTTCAAGAATAAAGTAACTTCAAAAGGCTTTCTGTGCTTCAATTCTCACTCGATTATCATCTCTCTCTCTCTGCCATCTTGAATAGTTTCACAGGATCCAGCTCTTACCTGGGTTCTTACCCGGCTTCATCGCTTGTATTGATCATGTCTCTTTTTCATCTGGTCCTCCCCAGTCTCCCTGGACCTCCAGGTTTCTTGTTCCCCGACCGCACCACTGCGCGTTAGTGAGGCTCAGAATCTGGCAGGCCCTAAGTGGGTCGGAAAATGCGGACTGGATCCAACGCTTAAGTAGAAACAGGGATGAGGACGATTGTATAAATCCTTTTGCTGCACAGCAGGAAAACATATCTTGGCTTTTTCAGTTTAGAAAAAGGAAGGTGTGTGTGTGTTCCTGTGTTTCCGGACTTATGAGGACCATAGAGCCTCATCGAGCAGAGGATAATGAGAGACACTCACAAAATGGAGACTTTTCTTTTTAACTCTCAGATCTTGGACAAGCATTGAAAAAGCTGCATATTTGGTCAGGGGGTAAATGTGTTAAACGTGAGTCCTCACAAGCACACCATTAAAAACACATACCCGTGCATGTTTTGCACAGCAATAAATGCCTTAATTTTGTGCATTATGCACCCTTACACTGTGAGCCAATAAAAGCTCAAACAGCAAGCTTCTCTAGGCGTCTCCCTACTCCTTAATGATGCCACTTATGAACAACTGCCATAAAGTCATCCGACTCACTGCAAAGATGACGGTGGGTGGGGATCAACGCCTGTTTGATATAGTACGACAGAGCTTTATGAAATTAGAAATGATGAGGTATTTTCCTATTGTGCTAGATTTAGCCCACCCATTTGTTTTCACTTTGCTGCAATGTTTTGGAGATTCGGGGGAGAGGAGAGAAGTCACGAGGCTGTTTGGGGGGGTGGGGGGTGGGGGGTCACATTTGGAGGCCAGAGATGGAGAAGAATTCCGTGAGCAACATCTGGAATTCCGACTGCATCATGTGAGCCAGACACACAGCAGGACGCAGCAATGAGGAGATGGGGGGATGGGAGTTGGTTTCGGATCTGTTTAATTGGCTTCTCTGACTCCATCAACACAAAAGACAAACAAGAAGTTGAGATTTTTTTTTTCCTTTCTGTCTTTGTAGTGCACAATCTAGTCTTTTTTTTTTTTTTTTTTTTTTTAAACTCCACTCCCCTCTGTCAAGTCAGACATTTAGCTGTGGGTCACTGTTTCATGTTTTCTGTCTTTCCCAGCTGACTCTGCAGAGTGGAGAAAAGAATGGCTTCAGCATATTTCTTCCCCACAGTCCGCTCTCTTCTCTTCTCTGCTCTGCTCTCCTCTGTGTAACCGGAGAGCTTTTTCTCCAACTGTCTGCGAAATGACTCACTTCTTTTTCACAAAGCCCCAATGAAAGATCACACCACAATGCCCGGTGCCTCTTCCAGCCACCTCCACTCCTCACATTTCACCCAGATACAACCCTGTTTCCCAAAAGTTGGGCAACTGAGTGAAGTGTAAATAAAAACTGATTGCAGTGATTTGCAAATCATCCAAAGCATTTGCATAATTGAAAATAACACAAAGGCCGTCTCGCTGTTTGTATACATGCTAATTTTGAATTTGATCTCAGCAACACCTTTTTAAAAACTGGGAAAGTGTAATATTTGCTACTGCACTTCCTTATGTCTTCTTTTAACAATATGTATTTGGGATCTGAGGGGACCAGATGTGCTCATTCTCGATTGATCTCCAGCTGCTCAACAGCATTACTTTGCTGGAAAAAAAAAGCAAGGCATCCCCCCCCAAAAGTAAAAAATGATCTACATTTTTTTTTGTCCAACAGACCTGAGGACAGTTTTCTTCTTTTCCTCTTAAAAGACCTCTGATCCCAGTTTGTGGATCTAGTTCCTGTATAACTTTCCTTTGACTTGTAACTTGTATTTGTGCATGCAGCGACAAATCAGCGACCAACAAAATTTTCACAATGAATTCTGCTACAAGTCACAGGAAATTCAGAACAATCACGTTGTCCCCGTTCCAACTTGAAAAGGAAATATAATTATTATTATTTTTTTTTAAAACGTGCTTTTCAAAAACAAAACAAATACATTTTCTCGGTTTCAAGATCTCATGTGTTATGCTCGTTTCCATTTTCAGGTTCAAATGATGTGAAAATCATCACATTTTGTTTTTATTTACAGTTCATAGCATCGACCTTAACAAAGGCTGATATATGCGTCTCTCCATGCAGTACCCTTCTTCTCACATCCACTAATCTATGCTGTAATCTTCTTTTAGAAATTAATTCGAATTCTGCTTAAAAAAATGATCAACTTGCTCCTTTTATGGGTTTGGCTTTCTCTAAGCTGCACATTTCCTGTGCCTGTTACAGCTGTATATGGTTTGCAGGCTGATGAATAGAAACTGCCCAATAGGGGAAGTCCAGCTCTTGCCCATTGTGTCTCATAATAGCCATCATGCTGTAATTGCAAATTCCCGACAGAAAGACACAGACTGAAGAACAGAGGACGGCTATTGTTGCATCTTTCTGCCTGGTAACAGGGATGTGGGATAATGGAAAGGTGGGAACTGGTGCGTGGCTACATGTGGTTTTCATTTGCATCAGTTAGAGCTCCGCCACATCCTGCACCACCACTAATATAACCAACAGGAACAGGAGGGTGTGCAATCTTCCTCACACATAAACACCACATGCACAGACAGAAGGTAAAGAACAAGAGCATTCAGCTGTGATGTGGTCGTCTTTAGGTTGTGACCCAGATTTTTATTCAAAGAAATGGAATAGTTTCATCTGTGGGACAAGGTTAGCTTTCCTCTTTGAGTCATCGAGAGGTTCCGCTTATCGCAATACCAATAATATCCATTTTTGGTTAAGTCTGCAGCAATGTGCATCATGAAAGAGGCATAGTTCCACTTTCATACCACAGCTTCAGAGACGATATAAAGCATATTGTGCCACCAGTGCACTATTTTTTTAAACTATTGCTTGACCTTTGACAGCTTGAGCATATTAAAAAAGAGAAAGCAAGTCAGATCCAACCTCAAAGGGGAAATGTTAGGATTTTTTTTTTTTTTTTAAAGAGAAGAAAATAAAAACTTTTGTTTTCTTCAGAGCATATACTTGGCGTCTAAAGCCACCGCCAGCTCAAAGACTCAGAAAAAACCCCCACAACCCTGGTGCTTTGTTTGGGCCGGCTTAGGTCTAATGTATCTTTCTACACCACTCTCTCAGCTCAGGTAAAGATAATCAGCCTCCCAATCTTTGCATCCATCCAACTTCAACCTGAAATCATGCTGCATTCGCCGCGCCTCGGAAGTGGAAGGTCAAAACACTTTTGATTTTTCTACTGTTTTACATCCCGACTAAATCTTTGCTCTTTTCGGCATTCTTCAATCTTACATTGATACGGTAATGACTGTATTCAAAACAGATGTTCTGACGGGCCTTCACCAGAAAGCCATAAATGTAAAATAACAAAAAAAGAAAAACACGCTGAGCCCATCTGTCAGTCTATTCTTATTAGGTGCTTCACAACAACAGCAGGGCCCCGAAGCAGCTGTAACTCTTGAAATGGAATGCAGCCCTCGTTAGGATGATTACTTAAACCTGTGTACTTTCCCGTTATGACATATCAAAAATATTGTGGAAAGGTCTGTGGGTGTTGAGCAGAATTGCCTTATTTCCAGTACCTTCGTATTCACAGTTGTGCCACACAAAGCGTGTGGACTTTGTTCCGCTCCTGAGCTGCCTCAATCACAAGTCTGCACACACAACTTATCTGTGGTGTACACAGCCGGCGGGAGAACGATTAATAGCTAAAATTCTTTTCTTTTTTTTTTCCGTTTTGACAGCATATCGTTTTTTTTCCATTTAGCAACACATGTAGCTATGCGTGGAAAATATCTTCTCCCCATCATTTAAACCTATTTCGGTATTTCCCCAGATGTCCCAATCTCAGTTTTCTCCTTCCCCTGGCGTTGGGTTTGTGATCCCTCTTTCCTTTTGGCTGTGTAGGTTTGCCTGTCTCTGTCTCATGGGCTGCTCAGAGCCTTTGGTTTAATGCTACATGCCTGCTTTTGTTACTTATCACAATGTCTGCACTTTGAATTGGGTGTGGTGCAGCAGGAGAGGCCTTTTTTTTTATTATGTATTATGTTAGCAAAAAAAGAAGAAAAAAATCCACAGGTGCAAAGTAGTTGAGCAATCAACAGTTTCACATCTGGTGTAGTTTCCCAAGCCCTGCAGGAAAACGCTTCTATAATAGAAGATGCTGATTCAGGCCATACATGCTGAGGCTACCCTTGCTTCGACCCAGCTATATCCGTAAGGAACCCCCCCCACCTTCTTCCCCTCCCCTGCTCTGCTCTGACATCTTAACGTGTACTGAATCACTGTATGAACCCGAGGCCACAACAGAGAAACAAAAGTCCTTTTTCATCCTCCTCCCAACCTCTTTTGCAGTTTGTTAATTAACTACCACACAACATCATGCTCAGCTTTTGTCTCCAACTGCCTCTACCATTGCAACAGGCCACATCTGGTTTCCATAAGCACATACATGTCATCACAAAAAAAGGGGGAAGAGGGGGGGTTGAAGAGGCAGGCGGAGGGTGTGCAAATATTGAGAGAATTTTGAACTTCAAGAAGCCATGAGACTGACAGTCAAGATATTGCTGCCATGCGTCACCCCTCAGAATCCTTCTCTCTTGTGTTTTCATGACACAGAGGCCTGCTTCCCATCAAACATCTACAAAGAACACAAAGGTCACGTGTGGAAGAGAGCCAACACGAGGGGAACCGAAGGTGAAGGGGACACAGACAAAGCAAGGAAAAGTAAAAGGAGTGTAGTCAGTGAGGCGTGCAGAGATCAGAGTGGCCACATCAGAGCTCGGAGGGGCCTCTACGCTGAGGTTCCCAACACAAAAAGCTAACGCGGTTACGCCGAGGAAGGGAGGAGGGTCCTGCTGACAGAGCGTAAACATATTGTTTTTACCACCCACTCGCCGTCACAAGAGCCGCCCAGCTTAGCTGACCTGCACCAGACACAGGTGGTCCTCAAGGTGCAACCAGCGGTTCTGGGGAAAAACACGCACACACCTGCAGAAACACAGATTTTGAGTCAACTTTTTAAATATGTGGACACTCTGCTGTCACTGGAATGGGCCGGTCCAGGAGTCCCCTTCCCAGTCATGAGTTGAACTGAGAGCTAATCATAAGTTAGAGCTGAAGTAGGTGGTTTAGCTTCAGATGACCCAAAAAGAGCAATTTTTTTTTTTTTTTTGAAGGACTTGTACTACATACATTTCCTGAAGGTAAAGCCTGGTTCAACCTAAGGTGAAGGGCTTTAGCCCTCTTTGGTGGTGCCTGTTTTCTGTGTTGGATTACATGCTTAGTTGTGTCAGATTCACCCACTCAGTGCATGCAGAAAGGTCGTCCCATCACCATTTCCACAGCAACACTGGAGAGAGAAATCCCCTCTGCAGCGTTTTTCTGACAAATAAAATTGACCTTCTTCCCTTGGAGGCATTCTAGTCAGTTTTCCTTTTAAAATAGAAGAAGCAAAAGTTTGTTGTTTGTACGTCCAGCTAAGATAAGGTTAAGGTTTATTAGATAATATCAGTTTATCAGTGTCTCGTGTTATTATAACCTGGAATCGTGAATTTTAGTCATCCATTTGTACTGAAAGAACACGCACGGGGGCTTTAAAGTTGGACTCGTCTTTAAAACGTCAATCTGCCAGTCACCAAGTCTGACACGTTACATCCTGGATGACCACGCAAGAGATTAAAAGCTAAATCTTCCTCTTGAACATTCAGTCCAACCGGCACTCTTTGAAATGTGCACTCAAGGCTGCCGAGGAGATGTTAGCGTTAAAGGTCCTTGCAGAGTCCAGACGCCGAGTTGCATCAGGGCAGAAAAATGTTATGCTCAGCGACCAAAGGGCTGTAATTACATAGAAGCACTGCTGAGCTCTGCAGGATAGACGTCAAGAGCAGAAAGATAGACCGGGGCAACTGAAGAGGGAAGAGAGCAAATACGTGATTTATAGAAAACCGAGAAGTCACGAGGACCAAATCCTCCTGACTGGAAAGACACCACAAAAACAGGATTCACTTCCTTGGCTCACATACTGTAGGTGTCCTCAGGAATTTTTATATGAAAGTGTCACTTCATTGCATCGAGTTTTAGCTTGTTTCAAATTTCACAAGCGCGCTAATGCAGCATGACTGCCCCCTTGTGGAGCGTCGGCACAGCGCTCAGAGAAACCAGTTGAACGTGGACATTCTCAGCAAACTCATTCTCAGAAACTTGGAAAAGAAACAATCACAGTCATTTCAAACTTCAATTTCTTTTTATTATTTGTACATTCACCACTGATAGGCGTACTCAAAGAAATAATAAAAAAAAAAAATCTTTGTACTAAAATGATAAAATAACGATTAAAAAAAAAAAACAATATTAAAACCATTGGTGAGAAAACTCATAATGCAATCTCCCCCCTCCGGCCTGTACTGACACTACAGGGTAAGAGAAGTGGAGGCGGGAAGGAAAGAAGGAGAAAAGAGATTCAATGAGGACTTAATGGTAACTTGTGTCAAGAGTGACTGATTCTCTCCCAGAGAATGATCTCCTCTCGAAAAAAGAGAAAGAGGAACACTGCACTGCCTTAGTAGTAATTACACGCTTTGTGAAAATACCCCAAAGCTGCCTCATTTAAAGACTTGATTTTGAATAATCTTATAGGTCTGTACAAAATGCCAATCACACCGATTTCAATATTTTCTGATTTCTGTAAGCCTCTGCACAGAGGACCAAGATTTCTCTTCAAGCACAACCATCGAGAGTAGCCTCGTACTACATGCAGTAACAGAAGGGATTGCTCACCAAATTGCAGAGTGTTGACAACAGAGGAGACAACCGATTGCAAATCATAATTGGCACCTAACACAATAGAGCAGATGGGGAACGTTGGGGTACATAATTAAATTTACCCAGTGTGCCCTACTGCCATGGAGTCAGGACAAAAAACTAAAGGAAGAAAATAAAGGGCAAATGTATAAAGAAAAGTAACCTTGACACGAGCGAGACGTACAGCACTCTGGGAAACAACACTGCAAAGTCATGGTCCTCTTAAGCATGTGAGTTGGTGGAGATGTACTTTTTTTAAAAAGTGACTATCTGATCTGAAAGATGGAAACGGCATCAGTTGGTCCTCTGTTGGGTCTTACTTGTAACAAAGTACATGTAGTGAAAGGCAAATGGAAGAGGATGGTGTTCAGGACAGTTCCATCAGCGCCTCCTTTCTCTCGGCTCGCTGCGGCTACGTGAGCGTCGGCCCGAGCCTGCCCCACTGCCCCCTGGTCTACGGTAGCCATCCCTGCGTTTGTCGTTCTCCCTGTCTCTGTCTCTCTCCCGCTCCCTCTCTCGGTCTCTGTCCCTCTCCCTCTCCCTGTCTCGTCCCCGGTCTCTTTCCCTCTCTTTGTCACGCTCCTTGTCCTTCTCACCCTCACTCCGGTCTCCGGTTGTGGCGGCTGCAGCTTTCATCCTCTCTTTGCGCTCCTCTTCCCTTTTTTTCTCCTCCTCTTCTTCCTGCTCTTTCCTTCGTTTCTCACGCTCTTTCATCCGCTCTGCTCTGGCAGCTTCCCGCTGAAGAAACTGAAATGAGGACAGGTGCTCCAATTAGATGTCCACCCATAAGTGTCAGATTTGTGCAGCAAACGATACAAACTGATTTGGGTCTCACCTGTTCCTCTGTCAGTGGAAGCCAGTAAATGCAGGGAGCCGCTTTAGTTTTGCGGAACAAGTCATCAAGCAGCTTCGCAGGGGGATCCTCAGCTGTTTGACCAGAGAACGCAGAATATCAAATTAAGCTCTAGTCTAGGCCATCTAAAATACAGTCCATTTCCATTCTGCCATGTCTTACCCTTCTTCTCCGCCTTCTTCTCTTTGCTCTTTCCCCTCTCCTTTCGCCGTCTCTCTCTGGAGCGTGACCTCCGGGGGCCTCCCTCCCGCTCCTCTCCAGGTTTTCCAAACTCTCGGACCTTGTCGCGGTCCCACTCCCGCTCTGCTCGGGCACGCTCTCTGCGCTCCATCTCGCGCTCGCGCTCCACCCACAGCTCTCGCTCGGGGAGCAGCGGCGGCAGTCCTGAGGCTCGCCCGCGCCCAGCGGCGGGGCCCTGTTCCTCTCCTCCGGGCTTGCCGGCTGCACCCAAGCCTTTGTGGAAGTCCAACTGCAAAGAGGAGAAATGTTCCGTGTGAGCAGATGGCGAAGCATTGGGGGTGTAACGAAGGACGTAGACCGATAAGGTCTTACCTCATCCTGTTGACAGAAGTCCACGCTAAGGACTTTTGGGTTGCTCTGAGGCCATTTAACTCCATGAAGAGCTGCCCGTGTAGCGACTGCCTCCTCTATAATAGTGTACTACACACACACAGAAGAAGAGGGCTCCATGAGACGCAGCGGAAACCTGGAAAACAGTCTGCTTTCTTAGTTGGGTCTTTAGAATAACAAATGCTTGTAACAACTTACAGTTACGTAGCAGTGAGACTTGATTTTGTCGATCCAGAAGCCTTCCTCCACCAGGGTTCCAGTCCTGCTGAGCAGCTCCTTAAGCTGCCCGAGAGTGAATGGCCTCACCTAAACACAATACCACGGTGCTTAAGTTACAGCTTTATATAAAATATTCAGTACACTACAAACAACTGTGAGCGGCTCTTAAAAGATCTTCAAACATCGACTGCTGTCTATTAATGCGGCAGCAGCTAAAAGTGTCGGTGTAATGTCTGAATGAGCATCCTGCTGTGTGTCTGGAACATTTTGCGATGGCAATCTGACAAAGTAGTAACGGAGGGAGGGGAAAAAAAGAAAGAAAAGTTCATTACTACATTGCATAGTTTAGGAGGGCAAGGAAAATCATGTCCTTCCATTTCAGATGGGACCAAATGAAGCAAAATAAAAAGCTGGGTCAGCTTTATAAGGTACATGGCAGCAACAGGAGGCCTCACCTCGATAAATGCCACCAGTGAAAACACTAGTTTGCACAGCATCATGCTAACAATCAAGCAGAATGCTAACTGGGACCTACCAGGTTGCAGACATGAACAATGTTGGAGACTTTGCCCCGAGGTGGCGAGGGCTGCCGGGCTGTGCGAACAGGATCGTCAATCGTGATGGAAACCCCCGTTTTCTGCTGACTGATGGAGCGACGAATGAGGGTGTCGCTCGGTGTCACTGGGATGAGAATAATCAACACAACCATTTCAGAATCTGTCTCAAAACTTCTGAATATTCTTTTTTCATTTGTTTGTTTAATCAATGAGAAGAAACGGAAGAATTCTAAGTTTTACACCGTGTCGTCGAGTATTGATACTGAGACATTTGGACAAATGTGGTATCATGACAAATTATGATAGAAAAAAAAAAAAAGGGGGGGGGGGGGGTAAAAGTTACATTAAAGTCTCATCAATATCTAAATCTAATGTCAGGAATTCATTCCGATGGCAGATTAAAGCCATATCGTGGTGGACGCATTACCAGTGTTGGTTTCTACATCATGGCTGGTATGTGTTGGTGACTGGGTTTCCACAACTCCAGGGACAGAGTTGTCCATTGGCTCCTCGTGGGCCTTTATCCTTTCGCTGTCATCCTGGCAATTTTCTTCCTCCACCTCATGCCTGCTCCTCTTCGCCTCTTTCTGTCCATTCTCTTGGCTTTCCGCATGCACCACCTTGGATTGAAGGAAACGAGGACACGCCATCATCGATTGAGAGACAACCTCAGATATCCCTGAAGAAAACCTAACATTTTCAAATGTAAAGACGGGCTCCTTAACAATCCTTCAAAAGAAGCAAGAGCAGCAAACGAACCTGTGTGACGGTGCGTCGGATCTGAAGGTCCTGGTCAGAGCGCTCCCTGTCTTCATCCTCCGTCTCAGAGAGGGCAGCTTCTTCTGGATGCAGGTCCACAACTGCGTCTGAGCCTAAACATGGCCTGATGTCAGGAATCAGAGACTGGGGACAAAGAATGAGTAAACACACAAGATTGTTATGCTTCCTACAACAGAGGTGCACAGAACGCCTTACAATGCATCTATGCAAACACTAGAGGGCGACTGTTGGAAAACTGTATATAGATTTTCATTTTGAGTAAACAACATTTTATAGACAGACATGAAGTGTGTGAACTTTGCTTAGTCTGATACAAAGTAATTCAAGAGAACTGTGAGAAACAGGGTGCTCTGGTCTGCCCATGTAGGAGAATGTGCAACAACTCAACACGTGAGGAACTAGATGGCCCAGTGAAACATTTGTTGCATCTTGCTCACAAGATTGTTTTACGTATGCTGATTGTAACTAAGCTGTGTCATAAAAAGAACTACACGGGGAAAGTCGGATGGAGTCGTTTGAGCACGGGTGAAGGAGTAAGTTCTGTCACTCCGTCCGGCTCCCCTTGCAAGTAAAAATACAATCTTGTGCACTATGTGTTTTGTTGATCACTGGGGTTGTCTTGAGTGAACTGTGTTCCAGCTGGGTTAACTTTTAGACCCAACAGCGACTAATTCATGGGTTGGGCCAACTGATAGCTTTTGGCTTTTATCTGCTGCTTATACCTTTAGTGAATCGGTGGTGATGCTGATGGAAGGTTTCTTGGCAGTGACAGCTGTGCTGGAGCCCCATCTCCTCTTGCGGCCGCCCACGGCCGCAGACTCCTGGTCACCCTCTGCACTGCCAGTGCCTGGGGACGTTTTACTGCCTGGCAAGACACAACAAACTGTATAAGTGTATGCACCATGACAAAAACAAACACAAATACAGATTATGATGATAAAATATACAACATTTGGCATTTTCCTACGGTAAATCTTAATAATTACATTAATACATACATATATATGTGTATATTTATTAGGAGAGAAGAGGTACAACACCAAAAATACTGATTAGGAATCAGTCGTGGTAAAGAATCGTTCAAGGTCAGAGGGTTTACTCACTGCTAAGAGAGATCTTACGTGCCGAGAAGGCCTTTGGTGTCTGAAACACAAGGAGATAAAAACAACCCGAAATACACGGGAAAGGTGAGACCATAAGTACAGACAACGGATAAAGGTCAGGCTGAAGGAAAGGTAGAACTGAAAGCAACAAGTAAAGACTAAGAATGAACGAAAGAAACTGCTGTGCAAGGTCTTTTTCAAAATCATGCCCACTGATGACACCGAGCTGTACGGTTTGTGTTAAAAATTCATGACATTCAAAATTTATATTCTACACGTGTAGATTCCTGCACGTATCTAGAGTTTTAGGATTAAAATTGCTATTGTGGCATCTGTTAAACAAAGATTGAGTGGAAATACCACAATTCAAATTATCCAAGGCCCTAAAATTATCATTTTAAAGTTTGACAGAATATTTCCACAGAAGTAACAGTCGACTAAGTTTAAAGATAATAAAACAAATATATGCATAAAACTGCAGTAGCCACAATCGGATAAAATAAATAATAAATAACCAAAAAAAAAACCTCCACAGCTGCTTCTCTCGAAAAAAAGACCATAATAAAAGGAGATTTTCAAAAGAATTCTACCAAATATAATATTGAGCAAATCTACTTATTCCCTGGTACCACTGACACCTGATCCTTACTGGGTTGGTTATGGCCCAATCGCGACTGCATGTACTGTATCTAGGCAACAAGGGTCCAATCAGTGGTGGCTGAGGTGTTTGGATGAAAATCTGAAAGCTCGGCTGGCTGGATGGATTCAATTGTTCTCTTGGGTAGGGGCCTTTGACTGCTTTGGGCAAAAGCAGTCATTCTCGTGTGTTTTGGTACGAGTCTTTGCGTCAGGCTCGCAACCGCAGAAAGAAACGATAACAGTCCAAATGGATGGAAACCAGACGATGCGAGCCGTTAGAAGTCATCGTGCACACAAATCCAGAATTTTGATTTAAGTGTCTGGTTGTACGACGGTCACAAAGTAGTGTGAGTCTGGCGATAGCTGCTGTAGAAGGGCACAAGAGGAAAGTCCTTCAGTTTAAACTTGGAAAAAAAAAAAATTAATAAATTTAAAAAAAAAAAAAGGGCTTTTCCAGCTCACTGCAGTCCGGAGAAAAGAGTGACGCTGTATGAAAATGTATCCAAAACAAGGCTATTTGTGGGTATGTTGCTCGTTCCGAGGGATCAAAGTCCTGTCAAATATGTTCCAGTTCATAATCCCCCAGTGTCCAAGATTTTTTCAGAGTGTTGCTGTTGATTAAAAACAGTCTTGAAGTCTTTAACTTGACTTGATGTGAGCCCACTATATCGATTAAGAAGGCAAAAGGCCACACTGGTGGACATCAGGCAACAAGCGGAGGCCAATAATGACAGGCCAACCCCTTCTTTGAATGTTCTGGTCCAATTAATGGCTTGCCGGTCATATCGATGAACATGCGTCAGCCTTTGTTGGTGTTCCTCGGCAGTGCAGCTTGTGGGCATATCTGTGGTCAACTCTGGATTCTTGGGGACAGTGGAACAGGTACAGTTGTAGCAGTAGTAGTAGTAGTAGCAGAGGTAGTACGCAGGTACCAATAGGGGCAAAGGAAGAGGCATGAGCACCTTTATAACAAAGCAATCATTTGGGGTTTAAACATCAGCGACAGTGAGAAAATGCCCTTGCTGTTACACCCTATAGCAGCGTCAACAAAAGATTTACAAACAGACACTTAAAAATCTAATTTCCTACACACATTCTACCACTTGCAAACAAGGCTTATTGAACACCCTAATGGAAATCTTAAATATGAAAGAAAAATGGCAGAGATGTAACCTAAAATTACTTATAATAATTTGCAAAGCTCACAAGAAAAAAAAAAAATAAAATAAATAAAAATTAATCTGGTCCATCCATCAATGTCCTCAGCTACTGACAGTTTTGATAAATCAAGATGATTCCCGTTTCCTCAGGTGCCTTACCTCCTCGCTGGTCTCTGAAAGCTTCTCTGGATCTGCCATGACAGTGTCCTTCACCTGCCTGCATAGTGTTACAAATGCAGGAAAATGTGTTAAAGAGATCTAAATGAAATAAGGAGAACAGGTGAACACACCACGGAACACATAAGTATCCAGTGTGTTTGTAAAAGGAGGCCATGACGTCGGTATAAAACAAGTGAGCTTAAGCAAATGTAACAAAGCATCAAACATCAATAATACACAAGAAGACTCTGAATTGTGAGCAACAGAAATGATCTTAGTCAGAAATATATTCATAGTCCATTTAAGAAACTTTGGAGAATGCGTTTGTAATTTATCAACTGGGATAAACAGGCAAATATATTACAACATTCCTTCAGTTCTCATTCATTTTAATAAGAAATCAGGCATTCTTCAAGCTCATCAAGCACCAAGTCGAGACTAAAAAAAACCTGCTCAAAGCTCAGCAGTTGAACCTATTCTACTGTAACCTGAATCTGTAATGTATATTTGGCAACCAGGTGATGCCCTGTGCAGGCATCCCACATCATTGAGCACAAAGGCCCGTTTCCGAAGGGAGTAAATACAAAAACACGACATGCAGAGCGACTACATTCCTCTTTCTCTCTCTCAGCCCTGCGGGGTCCATCAGTACAAAACCAAGCCAGAGCACCAGCTGTATAATACCTGACAAAAGAGCGCGCGCTCCACGCTGTTATGCCATACTCGTGAACGCACACGTGACCACGTCAACTCATTCCGACCAAAATTAACTCGGGGGACTCCACAGCAAGGAGACGCGGCGTTCTGGGTTAAAACGTAGCATACAGGTTCTACTGCAGCCAAAAACCACTGCGTCGCCTTTTCTCCCCGCCCCCCCTCCCCGCTTATATTCCTCTCACCAAAAGCTGCTCTCGTCTAACACATTCATGACAGCTCCGACCAAAACCTGCGACACACCAAACGTCGCCCGCTCTTGAGCTGAGCCGCTGTGTGGAGGGCCACAGGCCGGCAGCTGCCGCTAAATCCACCATCCGAGAACAGCCATGTTGCAACGAATGAAAAAAATAATGTATACAAGGACCCGCATCTTCTCCACTACGCCGGCTTCAAGGTAGCCTCATCAATCGCCTGAGAGGAATGTGAAACCCGTTTTATTACGCTGAATTGTAAGGCGAGAGCGTACCGTAGGTCTTCGGGATCTAATGCGGTGGGATTATGCAATTTGATGGAGGTGTTAACAAGAGCTTATACAGCTGCTTTTGACTGCATGCAAAACGGCTCCGTTCAATTTGGGTTTGTTTTAATAATCATGATATAATTAGATATCTTAAAAAAAAAAAAAAAGAATAAGAGTTTCTATGGTCTTTTAAACGAACGATGCAGAATTCTCAAACCTAACAAAACCAAAAAAATTGAATACTTACAATATCTCCAACAGTTATTTTACTCCACTGCTGCTTCCCACAAACTTGTTTGACTGGTATTAGACTAGAATGGCACTGAAGAGCAGGGAGTTGCATATTAAAACACCATGAAATGAGGATGAATGAAGTCCAGCAGTGTGACGGTTTATCAGTACTTTGTTTATACTGAGAAAAAAAAAAAAACTGTAATGCAGAAAAGATGGAGAGGTTTAACAAGTTGTTTGGTAGAAGAAATAGTAGAAATATGTCTAACAATCACCGCAGATTATGATAAAAACAAAAAAAAATTTTTTTTCTAAGCTCACAATAGCCGTACAGTCCTCACTCCTCCTGCTTTTATTAATCATCTATCATCATATAACGACCCAAACAAAAGCACATAAAGAGCAGAAAATACTTTTGCTCATTAAAGTCTGGGGGCTGAAGGAAAAGAATTTTGGAAACGTTTTTATGCTCGTTTGTGGTGGTTTTTGTCTTTTTCTTACCGTAAGACTGAGCCAACTACACGCATTTCAGAAGAAGAGCACGTTTGTTGTCTCAAAGACACACAACGCTGTGAAGTTGTCTGACTGACATAGTGCCCTCCCTCCGTCCCCTGCAAGCCCAAGCAGTGAGAAGTCAATTTGGATATATCTTGTTTTTGTGGAGCTACAGATGAAGCCGTTTCAGAAAACGCAAAGACTCTTCAGATCGTTCTTTTACACGAGCAATTTATTAATGGTTGTAGGAGAAGAGAATAAGAAATAATGGGCCTATAAAACCATAATACATACACTATGTGTATATACGCTGCCCGTCCAAAAAGAAAGTCACACACTCTAAGATTTCATCAGACCGCCTTTAGCTCTGATCACAGCATGCATTCGCTGTGGCATTGTTTCGACAAGCTTCGGTGTCGCAACATTTATTTCCATCCAGAGTTCCAGTTATTTTTCGCCAAGATCTTGTGTTGATGATGGGAGAGACAGACTGCTGCGCAAAATCTTCTCCAGAGTACATCCAAGAGATTCAAATCTGTTTGGGGTTAAGGTCTGGACTCTGTGGTGACCAATCCATGTGTGAAAATGAGATCTCATGCTCACTGAACCACTCTTTCACAATTTGATCCCGATGAATCCGGGCATTGTCATCTTGGAATATGCCCGTGCCTTCAGGGAAGAAAAAAAATCCACTGATGGAATAACCTGGTCATCCAGTATACTCGGGTCGTCAGCCGACCTCATTCTTTGGGCTCGTAACATTGCTGAACTTAGACCTGACAAACCCCAGATCACAGCACTAACCGCACAGGCTTGTATGGTAGGCACTGGGCATGATGGGTGCATCACTTCCTCCGCCTCTCTCCTCACCCTGATGCGCCCATCACTCTGGATAAAACTCACGCGAGGTAAAACTGGACTCGTCAGACCACATGACCTTCTCCCATTGCTCCATTGTTCCTTTGGCATTGTGCCTTTATGAAATGCTCTTACTTTCACTATTAAACATAGCTGTGAGTTCTACTGCCGTTTGGTCACACTTTGATTTTACCAAACGTTTTAGTGATCAAACCCCGTCGAAAATCTCTGGTGGGATTTGAGAAAGGCGGATGCAGCAAACCCAAGAGCATTAGTGAGGTTGAGGTCTTTGCCTATGAGGAATAGGCTAAGATTCCTCAGGAAAGCTGCCAGTGTCTGGCTATGCATCATGTTTACAGCAGGTCATAACAGCAAAAATGTGCTCTACTAAGTACTAAAGATGCTGGTGATGAAGGTCTTGAATCATTTTGAGGCTGCGTTGGTCATTAAAAGTGGCATTTTGTGTTGCATCTGGAGAGAACACTTGTAATTGTAATTAATGTTGGGCTATTTAAATTGTTCTTGTTTGATCTGTTTATTGCAAACAGCTGCCAGTTTGTACATTTTGCCAGTAAACCCAATTTGGAGTATGGGTTCTATATTCCCTTTATCTTTATTCAAGTTTACAATCACTACAGTACCAATGAGTGTAAGATATGACAAAATGGCAACACTTAAAATCCATTTCTGTGGCATTAAAGGCATGGTGGAAAATTTAGGGGCACCTAAATTATGTGGTGGTTGGACTGGAGCCATGTGAGAGACCCGCTGGAATCCCTCTGTGACATGTTGCTAGAACACACACGTTTACTCACTCGTATACGTCACTGAACGTCCGTCTCTCAGCTTTTCCGGTGAGTCATGCACACAGGCTCTTTCAGAAACATCTTTTTCTTCAGCCAATCAGGGTTGGGTTCGTCAGTGAGAGAAACCACTCTGTTTGGCTGTTCAGTAAGTCAATAAACTCTACGGATTAATACATTACTGTGTGTTAAAGCTTCATAAAGCGTAGATATACACAACAATCCATAAGCTGTGTGTATAGGCTTGAACTGAAAAAACGAGGGTTTCTGTCTACACATGAAACTGAGCTGCGACTTTACTGGACACTTAAAAAAAACTAAACTAATATTGACCTGACTTTATGAAAGCCTTGCTTTGGTAGTTCGTGAACTAATATATAGAAATGTAGATTATGCATTCCATCTCTATCCCATCATACAGCAGGGGCCTTTTGTCACTGCTGGTTCTTGACATCGGTTTGGTGTATCTGACAGAAACTATATCTGGCACCTTGTTTTAGAGTACAAGGAGGAAAAAAAAAAGGTACCTTTTTTTGTCCTTCTCGTCCTTCTCGTCCTCTCCCCGGCTGTCTTTTCTCTTCCTTTGTGGATCTTCGCTGGTTGTTGCTTCAGCAAACTCTCTCTGAGAATTTCAAAAGGGCAGAGATCGTACTTAACTAAAGAAAACCAAATACTTTTTTTTTTCCAACAACTGCAATTTGTCTGTAGCATTTTTCGACTTCTGGGAGATCTTTTGTCGTTGAAACATCTTAGGAAGATCTGAACACACGTAACTGTAACAGCATTTAGGAAAATGTGGTGTATTAACTTAAAAGCAAAGTACTTTAGGGTGGCGGTCTCCATCAGCAGTGTTACTCCTCTCCAATGAGATCTCCTTTTTGCGCTGGGAGGCTTTCTGGCTTTTATTTACACCCTCAGCCCGAGCCTCTGTGGTCTCCATGTGTGTTGGTGATGAATCTCTGTCACGTTTCTCCTCCTTTAGGATAGAGAAAAGAGAGTAGTCCAACATTTCATGCACGGAACAAAGAATATATGGAACCTGCTTTGATTTCATCACAGCAATTCAGCTGAAATGTATTAAACACATACACTGTGTAACATGCATAATGTCTCAGGTAGACTCATGGGTACTGTGCTGAGCAACTCTCACTCAGTATAGTTACATGCACGTTTGAGTCGAGGGAGAGTTCTGTAAGAATGTGTGGAAGAAGCTACGGGACAGATACGTGAAGGCAAAGAAGAGGGCAGAGACTCTGTTGATGCCGGGGGCTTCAAACCTTCACCTCTATTAAATGAATTAAAAACTTAAAATGATCCGAAAACTGCAGCAGTATCATTAATTACAGTGTTCCTGCTCTTGACAGCGGCATTGTTTTCTTCTCCACTTTCGTAGTTGTAGAGTAGAGGTAACCATCACGTAGCAGCGCCACCTCTGTGACGGAGAAAATTGCAACTACTGGCGCAACGACTTGCGCCACTATACATGGCGGGCACGAACTCGTGACGTCATCAACACCGCTCGCGCTAGCAGACGCGGCAACCATGCTAGAGCCTTAAGACACAGAGCCTGCCTCTTTGTAACGGTATGCAAAGAGCAGTGAGTTTACACATGTACCGAAAACAAATACTAATCTCTGTGAATGAATGTAGTGGAATACAGAAGGTCATTTTTCTACTGTGAAATATCCACTGACCTTACAACAAAATATTTTGCTAATAAAGTAATATCACATGTATAAAATTATGTTAATTATATGTTCCTGTTCTATTGAAAACACGTGAGAACCGAATGCGATAGCCAGCTCTTTACAAGGTCTCGTTATTCAAACTATGTAAATTCAGAATATTTCAAGTTAAACCAGAATAAATGAGAGCAACTTCCAGTGGAATAAATGTAACACCATGATTGAATTCATTATATGTCATTATATAAGAATAAATAACTAACAGTTACCAGTGATAATTCATGACAATTTGTGCAGAGGGACACTACAGACCCTATTCATACTTAAGTTAATTAGTCCAGGTTTGAGGTAGTTATTTTATAAATGTGCATTAGTTCCTGTTTTTGTCTCTGCATGTCAGGGAGAAAAAGTCTAATGTTGGACTGCTCACCTTTCTACCTCTGGAGGTTTTCTCTTTAGAGGATGTGGATGACCCAGACGATCTAGATGATGAGGATCCAGAGTCTGATCCTGAGGAAGATGAATCGTCAGATGACGATCTTTCTCTTGCTGCTTTCTTTGCATCTCTTCCCCTCCGGCCTGCAGCCTCCCCTGCGCTCAGAGAACCCTTGCCGTCATCTGCTTCTTTTGCTCTTTTGCTGGACTCCTTGACAGGCTCTTTTGTCTTCGCTGAGGCTGCCTGTTCCTTCTCCTCCGATACAAGCTTTTTGGCTCCTTCTTCATTGGGACCCTGGCCCAGTGCGGTTCCATCAACATTCTTCTTCTCAGATTGGGTCCCTGCAGCTCCTACTGACGCAGCAGCAGCAACCTCCTGGTTTTGTCTGACCTGTGAGTCTTCCTGCTGTCCCTCTCGCTGCTGCTCCACAAAGCTGGTGGGTGAGGTGACGGGTGAGGCCCGAGGCTGGGGGCTATCAGAGAATGTACGTGGCCGCTTAATCACCAAAGAGGTGGATGACGACTGGGGCTTAACTGGGGGGTCCCTTGAGAACCGGAACTTCCTAAATGGCGAGTGTGGTGACAGAGGAGTTGCGTCAGACTCTCCAGCGTGGCCTTCACTCTGGGACGCTGGAGCACGGACACCTTCCTGCACTCCTGCCTCTGTCGGTGGGTTTCTAGCTGGCCCTGTGGAGAGGGGGGGAGGAGTGGGCAGGGGGGTGAAACCAACCTCACGACCACGTTTGGATGGAGGGAGGTGACTCTCCCTCTCCTTTTCAGCCATCCTAATCCTTTCTTTCTCCTGTTGCATCACCCTCTCCTGCTCCTCCTTTTCCTTCTGCAGAGCTTTTTCCTTTTCCAATCTTTCCTGTTCAAGAACTCTCTCCCTTTCTTTCTCCAAAGCTCTCTCCTTCTCTTTTCTTTCCTTCTCCAGTGCTCTTTCCCGCTCAAGTTTCTCCTGCTCTAGAGCTTTCTCTTTTTCCAGTTGTTCTTTCCTCTCCTTTTCAGCCCTTTCCTTCTCCATCCTTTCCTGTTCCAGAGCTGCCTCCCTCTCCATCTTCTCCTTTTCTTCCCTCTCCCGTCTTTCTTGCGCCAGTGCTTGCTCTATTTCAATTCTCTCTTTTTCCTTCCTCTCAAACTCCATCCTTTCTTGTTCTAGAGCTTTTTCTCTTTTTATTCTCTCTTGCTCTGCAGCTTTCTCCTTTTCTATTCTCTCTAGCTCCAGAGCCTTTTCTTTTGCAATCCTTTCCTTTTCCAACCTCTCCCGTTCCAGAGCCCTTTCCCTCTCAATTCTTTCCTTTTCCAACCTCTCCCGTTCCAGAGCCCTTTCCCTCTCAATTCTTTCCTTTTCCAACCTCTCCCGTTCCAGAGCCCTTTCCCTCTCAATTCTTTCCTTTTCCAACCTCTCCCGTTCCAGAGCCCTTTCCCTCTCAGTTCTTTCCTTTTCCAACCTCTCCTGTTCCAGAGCCTTTTCCCTCTCAATTTGTTCCTTTTCCTTTCTCTCAGCTTCCAGGGCTCTCTCCCTCTCCAACCTCTCTTGCTCTAGAGCCCTTTCCCTCGCTTCCCTTTCCCTTTCCAAAGCCTTGGCTCTTTCCAGCTCCTTTGCCCTCTCCATTTCCTCCCTTTCCTGCTTTTCCTTCGCCTCCCTTTCTCTCTGCAGGCGCTGTTGCTCCAAGGCTCTCTGCCTTTCCAGCTCCTTCTGCCTCTCCAGCTCCATGGCCCTCTCTCGCTCCTCCCTCTCTTTAGCCAAAGCTTGTTCTCTCTCCTGCCTCTCTTTTTCTTGAGCGAGTTCCCGCTCCCGCTGCAAAGCCTTTTCTCTTTCTAAGGCCTGCTGTTGCTCAAATCTTTCTCTCTCCAGAGCCCTCTCCCGCTCTTCTTCTGCTGCTCGTTCTTGCTCAAGTTTTCTTAACTTCTCTTGCCTCTCCACCTCAAGTGCCTTTTCCCTCTCCATCTCAGCCTCCCTCTCTCTGTCTCTCTCCTCTACTCCTGTGGCCTTGAGCACACTCACAGGTACTTGGATATGGGCCGAATGTGCTCCTGCGACACCCTCGTGGGTGCCTGGAATCGTGGAAAATGGTACGAGGCCTGCAGTGTTGGCTGTGTGAGCGATGGCGGATACCAGACCCTCTGTAGGCCCTCTGCCAGGGAACGATGTAGCTGAAGGTGAACTGCCGTCCCGCCTATCGCCTTCCCTTTCTGCGCCACGCCAACCTGCTCCAGAAAAAGCACCCTCTGACTCCATTTTACGTGCCAGAAGGGTCAGCGGGCCAGGCTTACGCTCATCATGTTCACTCCTCTGTGGCTCCGGGCTGCTGCTGCGGCTGCCACTGCTGGAAGAACCAGAGCTGGAGGTACTGGGTGAGTGCCTGGCTGGGGCAACGTCAGGACTAGGTGGGCTCTGTTTAGGGGTGTCAGGTAAGGGGAATGATAACTCTGGAGGTGGGGAGGGAGGTGGTGTTGGCTGGCGGAGTTGAGGAGACAAAAGGGAAGGGATGTGTTGCAGCTGGGGTTGACGGGATGCGCCGGACCTCTCCCTTGCTGCGGGCGCTCTGGGTGGCTCTCTGAAGTTTCTCCTTCGAGCGCTGCTGTCCCAGTCATCATCGTCCCCATCCTCCTCGCCACCCTCGCTATCGTCATCGTCGCTGTCACCCGCGACTTCGCTGGATGCGGAACCCCGCTCTTGCCGTTGCTCACCAGCAGGAACCCGCATGGCCACGGAGCCAGAAGCAGGTGGACTCGACACGTCGGCCTCTTGATTTGTGTTACATTGGCCTGCATTCACTGAACCAAACAATCCCTCTCCATCAGAGGGGCCGGGCGGCTTGTGTTGCCCAGCGACCACAGGTGTGACATCCTGACCAGAAGAGAAAAAGAAATTAAGACTTTTTTTTCTAGGAGGATTTTGACAGTTTTCTTTTATTTGACCTTTTTTGGCAAGCTACTCTCAGGTGTAAATAATTTTTTGGAACTTAAATAAAAAAATCCAACCAAAAAAGAAGACAATATGAAATGTAAGGGGAAAAAGAGAGAGCTGCCCAACCTGGGCAGGAGGAGGGCATGATGTCCTGTTATTAACTTCTGTGTGGTCCTCTTGCTCTGTTCACAGAAGTCAAACAATTGAAATTAAAAAGCCTTTTCTTTACAACACCGGGTGCACACAGAAACTTAGATAACAGCAGTAAAAGGTTCCAATAACACTTACCGTTTGTGTCATATGCTTCACGAGCCTCTCTTTCTAGACGCTGCCTCAGGAGCTCTTGTTGCTTAGCCAGATACTGCTTTATAAAACTGTTCTGGCTCATTTCCTCACCAATCTAAAAATTAAACGCAAGCCAACAAAAAGTGTTTGTCTACATTTATAAGGCTGGCATCCTGTTATACTTGAAAGGTTGCAACTTAATAAGAGGATTCAGCCTTTGAAATGAAAAAGTATCTTTGAGTCTCTTACCTGAGAGTTTGGCTGCAGTCCAACATGAGCAGTGGAGGTCCTCTGCAAATTCTCCAGCATGAGAGCCTGTTATTGAGACCAGAGGCTTTATTAATGCAGTATAAACAGCAGGGGGATATTCTTCCAGAGACAATTTGGCAACAGTGCTGCATTCACTCACGACTTAAAATACCTTCACTTACTTTCACTCTTGACTAAGTGTTCTAAGTTTGTGTGCCTGCATGCCATCAACATCAATGCGACAAATGTCTCTTTTTTTTTAAAATTTGCAGTTCACTTTTTAAAACCAGTAAAACTTACAAATCTTAAGCTTTACCAGAGAGCAAACCAGACTGGGAATGAGAGTCAGATTTACAAATAAA
The DNA here is from genome assembly GCF_027942865.1 of Odontesthes bonariensis. Taxonomy (NCBI): domain Eukaryota; kingdom Metazoa; phylum Chordata; class Actinopteri; order Atheriniformes; family Atherinopsidae; genus Odontesthes; species Odontesthes bonariensis. Next base: position 27,653,272 of record NC_134519.1, on the reverse strand, counting down.
AATATCGGATCAAACGCAGTTCAAAATCTACACATGACAGCAATGAAACACTTTTTGCATGTTGCTCATCACTGTCCTGTTAAATGTCACACAGTAATATCCTGTGAACAACCACTTTAAATAGTGTGCTGACTGGGAAACGATAATATAGCAACAAGTGGCATTATATGTGTTAAAGAAAGCAACGTCGTGTTAGGAATTCGAACGTAAGAAAATAAAATAAAAAGACAGTAAATACTTGGAAACACACACATTTGAGCATTTTCCGAGAAAATGTTTAAGTAAACATCATTTGCGTATTTCACAGCCCAATTCAGTGGGCAAACGGTATAATCGGTGTTAAAAAAAAAAAAAAAAAAAAAGAGGGGGGGTGAATATCCCAACTTTTACGGCGGCGAGGTTTAAGTATTTGCTGAAATGTAAACAAAGTCGCTCAAACATGACAAATATCAAATCATATAGCCGGGCGACTATTCCTGAATTTACAGAATGTGGTCAGTTCAGATAAAATGTGTTAAAGTGAATTAAGATGGAGTGTTAGCTGTTACAACTTGCCCCCAAAAATATAAGTAAAGTCAGCCTGGTGTGATGCCAATATCCCGGCCAAACTCCTATACACCAACTGTGCCCGTATCGTTAAGGGCAACATACTGTACATTTCTGCAAGCCAGTCGCTAAGGCCACCGCTCAACTCACTGCGTTAGCTTGAGAAGCTAACAGGCTAACAAGACAACATCAAACCAACACAGTTTACGATTAGCCAGTAAGTTCGCTGAACTTCTGCCGTTTCTGTGAGTTGAACAGTTCTGTACAGCCAAAACAGTGCTCAAGCACGACACAAAACGAGCAGGCACTTTTCTAGGAGGATGTCAACCTCGTTAACTCTTCTACTAAGCTCGACAGTAACGACACAGTTGTCGGCCCTCGAGAGGGAGCATCAGCCCGTCTCATCGTTAACGCTAGCCCGCTGCAACAGTGGTGCCGTTTTCTCAGTAAATCTTACCCCTTTGAGTCTTTTAATGAGAGCATTCTTCTGTCCGCTTTTTGACAGTCCTCTCTCCTCAAGGGCTGCTTTTAAGTCCGCTACTCGGAGGGACTGGAGCGGTCTCCCGTCCAGCGTAACGTCTTCGAGATCCGCCATTTTCCGTTCCTCTAGTCAGTTCCCAGCGAGAGCAACGCCTTCCACTACCCAGCGTCATCATTGACAACTTCCTCCATACATATAGCAAAATAATGCCAACATTTAAAGAACACAACACAAAAACATCATCGTCAGTAGTGTGAAAATGTTTTTTTATACATAGCGCACACAAAGTACCGTTTTAATATGGTTTTCTTTTATTGTAAAAAAAAAAAACCTTGCGCAATGTCCGCGCAAGCTCGACTTCCTACATAACAAGGCTAATAGACTGCGTCCGCTTCCTGTGTACATGTTAGCTAGTCCTGCTCGACTCCTAAGCATAACTGCTGTAAATATGAACACAATAACGTCGTTTAAGTGTTTTAAAGATGGTTGCTCGGGAAATTTTTGTTAAGAGTAATTATTTTAAAGTAATTTTGAGTTTAAATTGAGAGTCCGGTGGTTGTCTTGCTTCAACTACAGGTCAACGTTTCACTGATAAGAGGATTCTCCTGGTCACTGACATTTTACACTTGCATCAGAGAAACCGCAGACTTTTTTTTTTTCTTTTTTGAAGGGCAAAACAAACGTTCTCGAAATGTCGTGGTTCAGTCAAGTCAATCCAAGCTCAGGTCAACAGCAGCCCACTGACAGCCAAAGATTTGCAGCCACAAACATCCTTGGTAGCCCGACAGAGGGATCAGCGACCCTAGCCAACCTCGGCGGCAGGGCTGGCTTCTTCACTCCGAGCTTATCTAATTTTCCATCGGCTCCCCGTGGCGCTGCAAGCCCTCTCAGCCTTGAGAACCTGTCCTGTGCTTCTCTGAGTATAGGTCAAGCCAGGGAGCTGGAGCCCATCTCCTATGTAACCCTCCAGGAGCAGCGGTGTGTCCTGAGCTGGTTCCAGGGCTGGGCCGCCACACAGAGGGAACGGTTCCTACAGGACCTTCTGGGAAAAGCTGTGCCGGGGAAAGTGTGCACCCTCCTTGATTCACTCAGTACTCTTCAGGTACCGCTTCACTGTCACTCCGAAACATGCAGTGTGGTGAGTTTTGCCATTTGTTTACACGATGCGTGTGACATTTTCTCACCTGACAGGTCAAAGACAAGCTACCCAACATCTTTGAATGTCAGCTACGGCTGTGGACCCAGTGGTTTGAGTCTTGGGGGGAAGAAGAGAGGAATCATTTTCTGCACATGCTGGAAGAGCAGGACCCAGAGTTTGTTGCCCATTTTTACAGGAGTGTGGCTGGCACGGCAGGAATTGACTGAACAAAGTTTCCACTTCTACCAAGCACGGTGTTCACTCAATGTAAGGTGTTTTTACAGTACAGATTTCTACAGTTTCCTAAGCGCTGCGTCAGGCAGCCGTTCACAAATAAAGTTAATCAGGGCTGGAAGCTCTGCGTGTCTTGGTTCATTGGTTTCAGCTTGAAAGAAACACTTCAATGAATGGCTGTAAGGAGAAAAAGAGATTGCACAAGTTGTTTTTTTTTGTTTTTTTTTTATTTAAATTCTTCTGCACGTATGCTTAATCCATCTGGATATGACATATACAGGAGAACAATACCCTTTTTTTTTTTTTTTTTTTTTTTTACAGTTCATTGTTGTATATTTGTTTATTGTCTGAAATATAGAACAGTGGTAATCACAGGAATGTGTGTGAGAACTTCTTTATTTAGTGGATTATTTCATGATTGACCAAGGTTCAAAACTGAGGAACATACATTTAAAAAAAAAAAAAAGTGACCAAACAGAACAGTCTTGCGCTCCTTATATTATCCAGTCAGTTGATCCAGGAGAAACTAGAGCAAGTGGAAGCGGAAATTTGACTTCCTCAACACAGTAACTGATAAATGCATAGATTTTGTCAGTAAACCTCTGACCTGAAAAAGTGTAGAGGTGAGATCTGCTCCCAGAGTCATAAAAAGAAACCTGTCCCTGTTTATAGTCCAACAAGATACCCAGCGTTAAGGGTAGACTCTCAGTGTGAATCATAACCGGTTTCTTGTCAATAGCTCTGAGCTGACCCTGTTTGTTCAGGACAATAGTCCAGTAACCTTGTGCTGGCTTGAATGACGGCGATCCCTTTCTTTGAGCAGATTCACTGGCCATTCCAAGGTGGTAACAATTCTTCCCAGCTACGGACACCTCCCAGTAATGTCTGCCACTTGAGAAACCAGTCTCACCCAGGACGCCGAGAACAATGTCAAACCTGCCTGGATGGTCGAGGACGTTTAATGGGTCCTCTGTGGTGGATACCTCAGCTTTATTTGCAGACAGAGCTATTCTCGGGTGTGCCGTGTCTGGATCCATGATCATCTTTGCTGGAAACCGAGAAATGTAGAATGAGTATCTTCATACAACATTTTTACATTTTATATATGTATATATAATATATATACAGTTTTCCAAGGTATGGGTATATATTATATAGCACACATGTTCACAAGTCTTTTTTCCAAGTCCAAGTCAAGTTTCAAGTCTCAAATGACTGAAATGAACGTTCTATCATTAGACACATTTGGTCTAGAAAAGACTGCATTGTAGTTATTGCAATGTTATGGCCTGAAAGCATGTGCTGTATTATCAACATATGTAATATCATTATACACTGCAGGATCGAAATTGATCAGAGCATGGTCACTTAAGAGGGCTATTTCAATCCAATGTGAAGAAACGCCATGAAAGCTTGTTTGAAGTATATAAATGTATTTGGAAATATGTGTGCTTGCTCTGCACCACAGGATACATGAACAGACATATTAATAACTGGCTGTGGAGCCTGAACTTCTCATGCATAACATGTTTCAGCACAATTTCAGTGCATTTTTCAGTTTTTTGACAGTGTCAACCTGGAATTTTATCAGGTGTCCCTGAAATTGTAAAAGTAGGCTATTTTAAAACAGCAATTAGATTGACGTTAAACTACATCCACCTAGACTTGGCTTAGCAATTAATTTGGTAACTGTTAACCTTGGCTACCTAACCTTAGTCCTTCCCAAATTTCGCAGGCTGCTGCAGATAAATCATCAACGCTGTGTAGTGAACAACGAAGCTATGATCTGCATATAGTTTACAACGCTGTTTACTTTGATTAGTTTGCGAGCGGTACCTGTCGAAAAGTTTCCCTTTCACATCAGTGAGAGTCTGACCTGTCCTTGTGCGTTTTTAGGTGCCTGATGAAGTTGGACGTAGTTGAGCCGGCATCATTTATCCTGATAATACACACTTTGCAAGTGGCCGTTTGCTTGTTCGCTGTCTGCGTGAACGCTTTATAACCAAGTGCGACAACTTATGGCACAGTTCCAGATGAGCTTGACGTTGCCATGGTTACAGTAGTTTTGAAATCAGTGGCTGTACGCATGCGTGAGGCTATGTCGCGCTCAGCCTGCCATCGGAATTAACGAAATAAAGATCAGAAACAATCATTTAATGAAATGAAGATTGTTTACGAGTCCCAAACCTCGAGTCCAAGTCAAGTCTCAGGTCTTTGTGCAACTTAAGTGCAAGTTGAGTCTAGTCGAGTCGCATGACTCGAGTCCCCATCTCTGGTATATAGTAGTTAGTATTGAAATGAATGAGTTACAACTAGTAGTTTCCAAAAAAAAACAAATGGCCAAATTTCAGACTATGTTTTTATCATTACATTTTTCCGGTTTGAACATTTATAATTTAGGGTAAAGGTTTTCATTTCAAACACTAAATACAAATATAAATATTAAAAGAAAAAAAGAAAAAATTCCAACAAATGAATGCTTCATTAGTGACTCACTGGAATGGATGACCTTATCTGCCAGGACACCTTGTTCCTCCAGAAGATCTGAGGAAAGAGGAGGCACAGCACATTTTTGCAGAGGGATTTGTATGTTTTCCTCAAGTTGGTCGTCTGATTTTTGCTACCCTCCCACTGAGACAAAACGCTACAATTTACACATTCAGTAATTAAGCATCTAGTACCTTTCTTCTGTTATATTCAATGAAAATACTCATTGTGTGTAGGAGCACTTTTGTGGTGTCAAAACGTACTGTTGTAGCTTTCCTGCAGCTTGTTTTTCTCGGTTCCCTGTTCTTCAAAGTCCCGCTGCAGCTTTCTGAGGGCGGCGTCCTTCTCTTGCAGCTGCCGGTGGAGGCGATCGGCATCCTCCTGGCTTTGTTGCAGTTGTCTTTGTAGGTCTGTTTGATGATATATGCACTTAAAAATACTGCAACAAATATCTCAGTGGATCTTGAGGACAGGTATATGAGTGCGTGTGATAATCAGGTCCATCTGAGGAGCTCACCTTCACAGTGGGTGTTGACAGTGCAGCATGTGTTCAGCTCTTTGACCTGTTTCTTTAAGTCTGACAGCAAGACGAAGTCAGAAAATTGGCAATAAACAGAAGAGAGACCAATAGAAATAGATTGAAATTGGAAATGAACAGTTTTGACCCATTAAGAAATACATTTGTTCACCTATTTTTCAAGAGGAAAAGATTCATGCCAAAGAATTAAAAAAAAGGTCAAACAAATATACTCTAAAAGGTTATTTCTACACAAATGAGCAACTTTAGTGCTGATCATCCAGATGAAATGTTAAAAATACGGAATTTGCTCCTACTACTGGAAATGTAGCAGAGTAGATTAAAAGATGGTGTTAGAAAGCAATGAAATGTATTTTCCAAAGGCCAAAGCATGCTTGCAGAACATCACAACGAACTTACCTTTGTTTGTAGTCTCAAGGTTCCTGTTCTCTTCTTGTTGTGTTTTGAGTCGTTCTTCCAGGTCTAAAAGATAAAGCAGAAAAGAAAGAAAAAACACACGATTGCATTATAACCTGGAATGTTTAAATGTTTGTCCTGGAAAAGAAGACGTGTCGTCATGCCATGTGACAGGCCTGAGTGTTACCAGCCCGTCTGGATATTTAGGAGACCTATTCCAGCACGCACAATGTGAGATTGTTGGATGACTGCACATAATTAGGTGACAAACCGGTGATACTCTTTCCAGTAGCTTTCGACGCCTGCTTCCGGGCCTTTTTCAGTTGAGCGCTCAACTCGGCGATCTTCATTACTGGCAGAGACACAAACGGTTTGGAATGTTATTTTGTTTTTGCTAAAACACGACAGACGGCGAGGAAAATCGAGAGAAAAAAACAAGTAAAAAATTCATACTTTGTTTATAATTCTCTGCGCCAGCATGTTTGAGCTGAAGTTCACTGTCTTCTAGTTGTTTCTTAGTCAAAATGAGTTTTTCTTGATGCTCTGAAAGTGATTTAGAGATCAGTGAAATATTTTTTGAGACAAAATCTGGGTATGGATTCCTTTATGCCGCACAACTGCTACGTTCTATTCTTTACCTGCAAGGTTTTCATCATATGTCTCCTTGAGATCTGATATTTCTTCCTCCAGCGGTTTTATTTTCTTGTGAAGTTCCATAATCTGACCCGCTGTAAAAGATGGAGCAGACCTACTTATTTCATGACACAAAGTGATAACTCACTGTCTTTCTTTTAAACCAAAGCAGAGCCAACACTTACTCAGATTAGCAATCCTTATATCTGTGGGATCCAGCACACTTGTTTTGTCTTTTATCTGATTTCTGATATTCTCCAGTTCACTCTCCAGGTCTTCAACAAAGGAAAAAACAAGAGTTTTATGTCCTGAAAATATATGTAGAAACATCATGCACGCTCATTCTTTATGGCGTTCTGCATCCCACCACTTATTCTCTGTGCTTGTGTCTCCAGTTCAGTCTCTTTTTGCCTCTCCAGTCTGGCTATTTCATCTTTTTGAACCAAGATTTGAAACACTAACAGAAAAAAAAAAAAAAAGGATGGATCAACAGGTTGTCCTGCCAACAACACATTTGACCGATTTTAAAAATAAAACAAAATTCCACGGTACTCACTCAGTTTTGAGTTTTCATCGTCTTTATCTTGAATTCCCTCGATCAGGTATTTGAGTTTGTCTTGGAGCGCTGCAGTAAAGAGATGAAAAAGCCTCATTTTGCAGGGTTTTTTGTACCTTTGCTGGAACTGATAGTGCCACGTCTATGTAACATGTAGCACAGATATGTTTCTGTATCTCACCGTTTATCTTGAAATGATCTGTGTCGTTTGCTGCCACATCTACCAGTCTCTCAATCTCCACTCGTAATGCAATAATTTGCAGGACTGAAAGAGTAAGACATCTTTGTATTCACTCTACGCACTTATTGGACGTAAAAATCAGACATTTTGATTGTTTCGGTGGCTTGTTAAGCATGGTGAACCCACTTCTTTGTGCCTGACCACTCCGTTGTTTCAGCTGTTCAGTTTTTTCAACCAGAGCTTTACTTTTTTCGTCAATGAGTCTTTGAAGCTCTGCAAAACACACATGAAACCTTTCTTTAACCTCTCCGCCACTGATCCACTCAGGAGCGCCTTCATATACGCAATCATTGCCGAACTGCATTTGTGTTCTACTTGAGTTGACAACAGCAACACACTCACCATCGATCTGGGATTTGGATACAGAGTTTTGCAGCTGTTTGTTCAGCTCCTCCAGCTGCGCAGTTAGTGTCGAAATTCTAAGAGCTGAAAGAACGAACAGACTGAAAATCAGTATTTGGGCTTCTCCTTAACTTTGAGGTCCTTGTCATGTTCGAGCAAACCTCCGATCACAGCTGCACCACTCACCAAGTGAAGTAACAGTGTCAGATTTGGACGTCAGTTCCTCAATTTTGGCATCCAGATCGTTCTGCAGGTCTACAAAGATACATAAATCACAACTCTTGATCCCACAGCAAGATTTCCTGGGTCCAGCATGGAGAGTGTGACGAGTGAGAGACCACACTCACCTTTAATTTTCTGCTCATACGCAGAACACTGTGCCTCTGTCTGGTTCAGACTGTTCTGCAGAGCTAGAAGAATCATATAATTCACAATCTATTCAGAGTGACTCCAATCTTCGGCTTTAATTCTCACCCCAAAAGCCTAAACTTGCCAGGACTAAACTTACATTTGATCAAAGCCTGATTATTTTTGTTCTCCTCCTCTTTACTCTTCAGTTGTTCCCTCAGCTCTAGAAAAGGTCAGGTCAGGATGAGGATGGTGTACATGGAAAGGAATAAAACAAGATCTTTGTGATAAATGAGTGATCAATTGGGTTATTGTAAACAGAGATAATAAAAACAGAGTGGGAGAAGGATCAGAGTATTTAAAAATAAATAAATCGAACCCTAACTGCAACAATATGGATATGGTGATGGGGAAACAGTAATGTAAAGATGTAGATCAGTGGTAAGTAACAGTTACTTACTGAGACTGAAGAATATTTAGTTCTACACTTTCCCTTTCAATAATGAAAAGAGCATACTCACCAGAAAGCGTGGCAGAAGTGGCTTTGTCCTCCGCTTGCTTTTCTTTTTCAATTTCCCTGAGCTGTCTTTGCAGATCAGTGATGGTCACGGCTGACAAACACAGAAAGAACACGCAAAGCAGGTCAGATCATTGCCATAAATAAAGACCAGCCCAGTGTTTTTCTCACAAAAACCAAGCGTAACGTGGCTGTTACACCTTGCTTTGTGTGGGGGAATGTCTACGTCACATGGTCTCGGCTGTGGGATGGGCGTCGAAAATGGGGTTTCTTGCCCCAGAGGCTGCAATCTCTGCGGCCTTCCTTGTGCCGAAGAGGCTGCAAACAACATCCTCCTTCTTTACTTACCCAGTTTGGCATTTGTCTGATTCTTCTCATTCAGCTCATTAACATATTGCTTCAGTTCTTCCTCCTTGGCTTTAAGCTTGTTTGTGAGCTCTGACACAAAGAAATTGAAACAGATTCATTATGTCATATGCAGGAGATCAGGATACACTAATGCACAAATGTAGTGTAGTGGCCATTTGTCCATAAAAAACAAATTAAACTTAAACCAAACTAAATCAAAAGGCCACTGATGCACCATGGGGATGTGGTTTAACGCAGGCAAAAGAAGATGAATGTCCAAAAATGAATTCTTGCGTTTTTCTGATGATTTATTTCCAAAACAATAAAACAAACAAAAGAACAAAGAAAACCTACTGCTCTCTCCCTTTCCCTGGTAAAAACCATTGGCCCACCCCAGTGCATGCTGGTACTCCAGGTGCCTACCTACATAAATAGACTCAGGTGCACAGTGTGACCCAATTAACAAAATATTCAAAACAAATAACTAACAAAGAATATTAGCAAGAAAAATCTAATCTAAATAAAGCATTGAAATGAATCAAATAAAGTTACTCATAATTAGTAAATTAAATTTACAACTAGAACCAAAAAACAAAAGCTAACTCTACAAATAGCTCCTACATGTAGTATGCACTATTTTTAAATGACTAAAAACTGTAGCAGTGTCTATCAGTGAGTCTTGGTCTGGAGATGCTTACCGGTCACTCTGGTGGTTTCTAACATCTTGGGGTTTGACAGCAGTGTCTTCAGATACTCCACCTGTGTCTGCAGCGTCACTATTTTCATCACTGAAGCACAGCAGGAACAAAAAAAAAGAAGAACGTACAGAGACAGAATTCACAAGAAACTCAACAGGAACAGTAAAAATATTCTCTCATCAAAGGGTTGAATAAGGAAAGCCCCACTGTCAGTGCACCTTTTTGCTCTCTGCCATTTCATACTCACTCTGCTTTGCGTTGCCTTGGCCACTGCTGTCTATTTCACTGAGCAGATCGTCCACTCTATTTTGCAATGCTGGGGAAAAGTAAATTGTATTTCATGAACAGTACATTTGATGATTTGTGGTTACTTTTGATCCCAGAAAGAAGTAGCTCCGAACTGGTGCATTTCAATTTGTTAAGTCAAAATACCATTTATTTCATCAATGGTCCCACTGGTGTTCTTATTCTGGAGGTTCCAAATCTGTTTCTGCAGCTCAATGATTGTTAAAACTGAAACGAACAAACAGATTTGTTTCATTCACAAATTCATAACTGTCAATGCTACACCAACTGGCCGTCAGCTGGTATTTGGCTGGTGTAACAGATGGTGGAAACCCCCCTCATCTCCCAGAACAATTTAAAGGTGCATATCTAAGACCCAGATTGTGAACGTTTGATGGTACAGCATTAGGTAACATGACCATATAGGTGGTGATGAAGCTAAAAGTGAGCAAACCCATAAAGATCATTAGTATTCAAACAGTGACCCGAGTGATCACACAAATCAGAAATGCATGCTCACCGTTTCGTGGCTTAGCGATCAGTCTCTCTATGTCTTCGGTTTTGGAGTTCAGTTCTGCTTGCTTCTGCTGCAGCTGCCTCTGCAGCTCTATGGAGGAGGTGGAGAAAAACTGTTTTTCCTCTGGGAGGCCGAAATATGACAGAAATATCATACACACAAAGGCAAAAGCACAAAGTGTTAGCTAGATGCATCTGCTATCACTGCAAATTCCAGATGCCACTGGAGTCCTGGAGGGCAGGTTGGAGGCGAGTTAAGTCACCCAGTTCCCCTTCTTTTAAAGTCATTTTAAAGACGACACAATTCCCTTTGCAAATCTAAGTAGTTAATAAAGATTTACATTACATTTAAAGTGTTCTGCATTTATCATGGCAGCGGTTACTCACTTGAAGTCATTTCTTTATCGTCAGAGGCTGAGATCTGCTTCCTCAAAGTCTTTAGTTCGCCGTGCAGCTTTATCACACTCAGAACTGACGCAGACAAACATGAGTGAATATGACTGCTCAGTCAATCGGGTTAGAAACTAATTATGAGATTTTCCTAATGTAGAAAGAAATACGAAACATAAGCTGCGACATGACTCACTCAGTGCTCCTTTGGTGTCGGTTCTGTTCAGTTCTGAAATCTTCTCCTCCAAATCAGTCTTTAGCACTGATAGGAAATAAAGGAATAAAACTGGAATATTCTTCAAATCAGAAACTAAATCATGAATCAGATGTCTTAGTTGAGGTCAGACCAGCAACGTACGCTTATTTCTTTCCTCGAGTCCAGAACACTCCCTGCGCGTCAGTCGCAGCTTCTCCTGCAGATCTGTTGTCAGAAAAGAGGGGAGCTGGTGATTAAAAGCTCTCACCTGAAATCATGCTCTGATTTTACAGAAAGGTCTTCCTGATGAAAACTCACCCGTTATCTCACTCTGAGCTTTGGCGTAGTCGTTTTTATATCTTTGGACCAGGGCAAAAATGTCTGATTTCAAACAAAGACACGTTGCGGTCAGTAATCTGTCGTGCATGTCGGTGTAAAGGACAAAGTGATGGGAATAAACGAGAGAATCATTTTTTTAACTATAAAGAAAGCTTGTAATAAACAGTATCCATCAATTTGTTCCTAAAAAATAATCGCTTGACAGTTTTCTCATGCGTTTTTTAGTTATCAGAGGTGCACTCACCCTGACTTTGACCTGTTGATGTTGCGTGGTGCTGCCGTCTCAGCTCCTCCATTATGTTGATGATTTTTCTGACTGGTCAAAGCAAGAGAAAAGTATTTTAGGTATTTTGAGAAGGAAAAAAAACTTCAGTGAGGGCAGACACCAAGTCTGACTCTAGTTCCTACTCCAACTCACTCATTTGTGCCATGGAGTAGTCTGCCCCCTCCAGCTGTTTCTGTAAAATTTCCTCGCGTTTTTTCTCTGCCTCCAGATTCACTCTGATCTCTGGGATGGAGAAACAAAAAACGCACCAGTTGAAGCCTTTCGAACTTTGCTGTTCAAGCATTGTGTCAAACTCGTTCTAATAAGACGAGCGTGTGTGTGGGAGTTGAATTGCCAGTGTGCTCATTCACCTCTGAGTGAGGCTTCCAGTGTCTCTTTGGCGGTCAACTTGACATTAGCAAGATGATCCATCTCGCCTTGGAGTCTCAGAATTTCTCTGGCTGAGGACAAATGAAAGAGGTTAGCAGGTCGATGCGAAAATGAATAGTAACCACGAGAAACTTCATCAAATGTTGCAGGTTGTTGAGTTGCAGACGCACTAAGTGTAGTGTTATGCTCATCATCATTCAACTGCATAATCTTCTCTTTAAGTAGCTCAACCTTTAGCCTCCATTGCCTCTGAGCATCTGGGAAATAAAAAAGAAAGGGGAGTGAAGCCTTAGGCTGCACGCCTTGAGACATGAAAGTGCCAGTAATGAGAGATGGGACGCGGCTTCAACCTCTGCACATGCAAAGCGCAGGACTCACCGGAAGAGGCGGTCCTGGATTCCTGAATGTGGACCCGTATCATTTTCTCCATCACTGTAATCTTACTGCGCACAGAAATCAGCTCCAGCACTGGGAAATCGATAGAGAGTGAAAATCAGGAGCTGTTTGATGAGGAGGTTTGAATATGTTGATCATAAAAAGGGGATTCTGCCAAATGTGGCCTGGTTAGATTACTAACCAGCTGAGATGGTGTCTCCTCGGTCTCGCAGCTCACTGATCTTCCTGTTGATTTCCTCTTGCAGATCTGATGGAAGTTAACATCGAGTGAGTCAACCAACTTCATCATGTTGTTGTAGCATTTCAAAGTGAGAGTAGTTTACCCAATTCTCTGCCGTCAGGAAGAACATCAGTTCCTGTCCTTGTCTGCTGTAAATCCCACACTTGATTTTCCAGTGAGATTATCTCTAAAACTGCACGGACAGAAAGCGCAGAATCAAGCACTTTTGTTTGCACAAATCACAAAAAGTTGAGCATCTTCCTCTACTCAGCTGTCCCAAATCATTAAAAAAAAAGCAACTCTTACTGAGTTTGGAGTTCTTGTTGCTTCTTCCAATTTGCTGTTTCTTGGCATTCAGATCATTGAGCTTCTCCTCCAACTCCTTCTGCAGCACTGTTCAACATGAGTGTGGAAATGAGGTAACACTAATACAAAGACAAATTCACTTCTTTTGCCCCTGACTGGGTAACTTTCTGGAAGAATATTAAACAAATAAAGCCAGGTTGAAATGTTTTTCAGATGAAGTATGATGTTTGAATCTTCTACTCCACTGACATTAAGTGAAATGTTTCAGATGCAAATGTAAAGAGTCTGCAAAAAAAAAAATATCACCAAAACTACCCACCTGAGAGTTCAGAGGCGTCAGTAGAACTGGCAGCAAGTTCAACCTTCCTCTGCAAAGTAGCCACCTCCCTGGTGAGGGTCATGATCTTTAGTACTAGAAATGACATTCATGTTAGATAAAAACAAAACCTTCAAAACGCAAATGAATAAATCGATAAAAGCAGGACATTTTAGTCCATTTCTGCTCGCCTTACTTTGAAATATCTCACTGTCAAACACCTCCAGCAGCTCGTTCATTTTCGTCTGCAGCTGGGTTTGATAAGCTGCCAAGAAATCACAGACAACGACTGAACATTGAACAACGTCCACGTCCGTGGAAATCATCTCCATGTGTTACACATATGCAGTGCAGTATATGCTGTTCAAATCTTACAGCCAGAAACGGCCGACGCAGTCGAACTGCACGTCGCAAGTCTCATTTTCAGCTGCCTAACATCCCGCCTCAGCTCAAAGGCCTCCTCATCTGTGAGAGAGGGCAGAGGTTACAGTGTAGCAGAGCAACAGCACGCCCACCATGCAACTCGTGGCTTCACAGAATAGACCCTCACCGAGCTGGCTGTTACGGCGACTTGTTTGCTGAAGCTCCCCGTTCAGGGACGCCAGCTGTTCCTTCATATCTGACACAGAAAAGGCATGTTAGCATCGGCAGCTGGATGACACAAAGTCTGTATTTGCTCTTCTTCTTTAAGCGGAATCGCTGCCTTTGCCAGTTTTTCCAACAGTACTGATGATAAGTTAGTAACAGACAAAAGTTCCTCTCTAACCCTAGTGCTGGAATTGGAAATGAATCACTGCTGCACATGTTGTCAGGGATGAGTTCAAATAACTCCTTACCAGTGCAAAGTTTGATGTCAAATGTCTGTAAAAGAGAGAAAATGGATGAAAGAGTTTCTGTGTGTGTTAAAGATTTGCATTGATGAAAACAACCAGACCAAACGTGACCATGAAAGCAGGTCCTTACGAACCGTTATATTAACTTGGTCGAAATTTGTTCCATTTGGAAAGGTTATCTGTGGTGAATAATGATGAAAAAAAATCAGCACATGTGACTTTTTGCACTGCCCAACTCTTTGCATGACTATTTATGTGTCGAGTCAGAGTCATGGGAACTCACTGGGATCTTTGAAAGGACATCGTACACCTCCTGGTTTCCCAATTGACTCACAATATCCTCCACATTAGGATGGACTGAAAGCAAAACAAAGATAAATGCACAAAAATCACCATTAAAGTCATTTCTAATTTCAGTTCAAGTTTCACTTGCAACTTAGCAACCGACAACAACACTGATGAGCGCTGCTCCTTACCGTGTCTGTTGTCAGACGTCTGAAAGACACAGGTGAGAAGGAGGGGAACCCACAGAAAGGGAAAACCTCCTGACATCGCTCTTCTCATTTTGTGCGAATAAGCGCTTCTCTTCTGTCACCTGTCTCTTTATATTGGCACAGAATGACCAACGGCCTAGGGGGGGCACTGGCTTCCCAGAAAAAGGAGGAGCGAGCGAATGACTCTAGGGTTTTTTCGAGGTCATGTGTCGCAACCTTCCCGCAGAATGGGAAAGCAACACAAGGGCTCATTAAAGACGTATGTATGAAGAAAGGCTGAATCGACATGCTCAAACGGCTTTTAAAGATGAAGTCTCTTCATTTATATGAACGTTGCTCGTTATCTCAAGCAAACATTGAGCTAATGTTGAAAAAAAAAAGTGAGCCTGCATTTGAATATCAAGTGCACGACAGAAGCAGAAACATTTTGCCTTGAATTCGTCCTAAGTTTAAAAGGCAATGCTACACGTGTCATCAAGTACATCTATAATGTCTATATATAATCATTATAATATAGAATCATCTACAACTCATACAAAGTTTAAGGATCAGCAGAGCGGAGGTGTCGTGGTGCCCCTGAGGTGCATCCAAAGATGCAAAAGAATCTTGGTCTTGTTTGACATTTGAGGCTTGCAGGCCCAGCTGAAAGACTGCCCACTTTTTCTGAACAGTAAGGCTGATTAAGCCCTTTTAATCCCCCTTTTTTCTTTGACAGTTGAACGTAAGTGTTGACATCCTAGCACACGAGAAAAGTGACTGTAAAACTTTTTCTTCCAAGCCTAATCAGTAATGCAGAATCAGGTCATAAGAAACATCCTTTACAGGTATCTCTCACCACGATTCCAGGGCTGGTTGTGCGTCACTGACAGTATTTTCCTGTGTGTGTGAACTTCAGAGAAAGTTTGTATATTCGAAATGCCTGACAAATTCTTCTCTTGGTTTCTTTTTGCAATGTTGCTAGTAACCCTTGGAGATGAGTTCCTGCCCCAGTGCCAAAGAGCAAGAAGGCACCGGTGCAATTCTGTCTCGTTTTGAGAGTAGGAACTAATCTATCAAAGCCATAAATAAAATAAAAAATGTCAGGCCAGGGGTGGTCTGTGGTGTGGTGGGTACAGCAGGCGCCTCATGTACAAGAGGCTATAGTCCAGCTGGCCCCAGTTCGAGTCTCGCATCGGACGGCCTTTTGCTGCATGTTGTTCCCCCTCTCTCTCTCTCTGCCCCCTCCTTCCTGTCTTTCTACACTGTCCTATCTAATAAAGGCATGAAAAGCCCCCAAAAATAATTAAAAAATATGTCAGGCCTTAAAAACATGCCACCAACCGAAACACAATACTCGACGATCCCTGAACTTTTAAAAAAGCATAACACGGGGGGTATTGTGCATAAGGAGACGGGAAAACCAGCAATGATGAAAACAGAAGTTCCTGCATTTCACCTCCAGACTCATCCCGGACATGTGAAGCACGGCGCACATTTTGAATGTAAAAAATAAAAAAGAAGCTAGATGGGTTTTTTTCATTTTTAAAAATCACCATTCTAAGGAGACAACGGGAAAAAAAATCTGGCCTCAAAATACTAACTAATCAAAACACTAACTTATTTTATGAATTATGATTATTATTAATTAATTGAATTCCAATTGGCTTGAATTGGACTTACTATCTAAGTACCTTGAGATGACATTTGTTGTATTTGGCGCTATATAAAAAAAAATTAATTGAATTGAATTAACTCCAATCATCACGACACAGCCCCTCATATTGACACGCCCACGTCTAATCTACCCCCAGAGACGCTGAGCAGCCTCGGAAGTGATGAGTTTTTGTCGATTTAGCCAATGATGACCTAGAATTGTAGAAAAAAACTTGACTCTCCCGCCCCCTCCTCGAAGCCGGGCAGCCCTCGGCTCGGAAGCCTGGCTGTTAGTGGCGGCTTCATAACATGATTTCCTCAGTGAACGGCGGCGATTTCAGAACAAATCACTTCATTAAGCTACAGGACAACATGTTGTAGTTATGAGAGTAAATGCAGTATTGGGCATATCTTGTGTTTTGTGAATAACTGTTTTATCGTCAATGTAACATTGAAGATGTAGCAATTTCGCCAGAGAATGGGAGAGGCTGTCCGGCTTCCCGTGTTGTCTCTGAATAGCCGCGGCTGGTGTTGACGGACAGGAAACTGTGGGAGGATGTTTCAAAAATCTTAATAAATTTGCGGGGTTTTCTGCTGGATACGACTCAGAATGCTACAGTTTAGTCATAACCTGTAACAGATGATCTATTTGCCTTGTTTGGTTTGCTGAGAGACTTTGTTGAAATTGTGTTTGATTTTTATCTCGTTCTTTATCCATTTACCGGATTGTCAGCTGTGTCTGCCAGGAAAAACAGGGATTCTTTTAAATTATTAACTAGATGTTTCTTCACAAGGTAGAGGTAAAAACAGAGAGCAGGCATTTAGCAATCTCTTAAAACCAATAATTTATTCACAATATAACATAAATAAAAATATATCATAGTGAGACATTTCCTCATTCCTCATTAACATGAAAGATGTTAGCCTATCTTGGACCTAAAACGAGACAGGACCACGTTTGCCACTGTGTAGCATGTCTGTAAACATCTGTAAACATCTGACCAGTTGCTGGACCTTTGGTCGAGGGAATGTTGCTCCATTCTTGTCATGGATCTTTCTTGTATTCTGAGTTTTAATGACAAATGTCTTCAGTTGAAAGGTGAAAGGTCAGGACTGCAAGCAGGCCAGTCCAGCATCAGGACTCTTCGACTATGAAGTCATGCTTTTGTTCTAGATGCAGCATGTGGCCTTCCATGAAAAAGATGTTGTCTGAATGGGAGCATATGTTGCTCTTAAACCTGTATAAACCTTTCGGCATTGATGGTACCTTTCAATGTGTGCAAGCCGTGGGCTCCATTGTCACTAATGCACCCCCATACCGTCACAGATGCAGGCATTTGAACTGAGCGCTGAAAAGAAGCCAGATGGATGCACTCCCTTTGTTTCTAGATGGTTTCCAATAAGATTGAAATTTTGGGTTAGGGTTAAAAAATGGCAGCTTGTCAGTATCATGTTGACATATGGTTTCTTCTTGGCATGAGAGATATTTAATACAACTGTGTGGACGGCGACTGCGTTCACAGACAATGATTTCTGGAAGTGCCCCTGAGCCCATGCAGGGATTTCCGTAACAGAATCACGCTTGCTTTTAATGCAGGGCCCCCTGAGGACCCAAAGATCAAGGGCTCACTGATGTCTCCTGATATTATCGACTAAACATGATGGAATATTCAGTCTTACATTGAGGAACGTTATTCTGAAATCGCTTCACAAGTTGTAGACAACATTTTTTGCAGATTGCTGAACCTCTGCCCAGCTTTACTTCAGAGACTCTGCCTCTCGAAGGTGCTCTTTTTCTACCCAATCACAATACTGACCTGTTGTCCAATTAACTCAGTTAGCTGCTTTTTGTTGTTCCAGTTCCAACCTTTTTGTGATCCGATGCTGTCAGCTCATAATGAAATAGCCAAATCTCTTGATTTCAACATTTGACACGTTTTCTGCTCAACTGAATAAAAACTACTGGTTTGAAAGATTTGAAAATCGTACCATTCTGTTTTTGTTTGCAGTTTACATAACATCACAATATTACTGGAAATATTGTCACAACCCCACTGTCTGGGAGGAATGCCAAGTGAACACTGACCTTTGCAGACTGTCGACTGTCCGACTGTGTGACTGAATCACGTTGATTCGAAACGGACAACAGCGCCATCATGTGGTGATGTTCAGTTTAACTCGCTAAAATGGACCTTGGTCATGGACGGATGAATCCAATATCGACCCTAACATTCAAGATTGATCCCTTACTCTGACCAATCTTTAACATCTAAACCTCAGCGAACCAAATTTATTTCAAATAATAAAAAACTAGGAGCCTACAGTAACGTCGAGTATATCACGTGTTAACAGTAGGCCGCCTTTAAAAAAAAAAAGGCAAATAGTCGATGCTTAAAGTGAAAATGAATGTGTAAAATATGTTAACCGCTATCGAAACGAAGCGGGAAGTTAGAGAAAGGGGATTATTTTGTCACGTGAATGTTCTTTGTTCTACGTCATCTCGCGATATTACGATAGGTGGGCGTTTAAATAACCTTAATGTGAAGCTCGTCAGAAAACTTCGGGCAAAAACTGGAATACAATCTCACAGATGTCCAAACTGAGGCAATAGTGAGCAGTGAACCTACCGAAACGCCTCCTTTTGCTCTTCCTCCAGACCCAGCGTCCTCCGTGCTGTGAGGTAGGCTTATTATCATTTTTTTAACCAAGCTAGCCAAAGTAATAATAATACTTGAAGAAGAGGAAAATCGTGTCAATTCAAAACCTTTTTTTATTTTGACGCTGCGATGTTTTTGAATAACAATTTAAATATAACAGTTACATAACAGTTTGAATGCCTGTCAAGTCTTTCAGACGAGGCGTCGGTTTATCTGCCGTAAGCCCGTTTGATTTAGTTCCAAAACAAAAGTTTCAATACGAGACAAAAACGAATAAAGGGAGAAAAAAAATCGTGAAATAAAAAGTGTGTTGCTGAGAAAAGAGTTGCCTAAAATGGCTCCTAAATAAGTCTAACGGTGGTCGAGTTAAATCCAACGTAATCGAGTTAACTACGACATAATAACTCCAGATAATAAATGTCTTTGCTGCTGCATTCTTCCTCTGCTTCATTTACCAGACGGCGTTTTGTGTTCATACGTCTACTCTTAACGTGATTAGGGCAAGTTTGGATTAAGTTTAATTGTTACTCTTAGTCGTCAACCTCGCGTGAAAAAAACGCTGACTAACTGTGACTGGACCTGAAGTAGTAGGACTACGCATCGCCCTCCCACACTCGTGGTGAACTCTGGACCCTGCGCAGACCTTTGATCATATCTGACCCCTGAACACCTTTTACCCACATAGTTTTTAGATTGCAGTGCCTTCGAACTAATAAATTATTGTGTGTGTGTGTGTGTGTCTGTATGTGTGGTGTTTCCTCCCCCAGAGAATGGCCCTGTCTGGCTGGGTGTGTGTAGTTACAGGGGCCTCCAGGGGCATCGGCAGGGGAATAGCTCTCCAGCTGTCTGAGGCAGGAGCCACTGTCTACATCACTGGACGCCAAGAGAAGACTCTGAAACAAACTGCTGCCGAGGTGACATTTTAAGTCTCACATTTTCACAGTCGAAATCAGACATTGAGGTTTGTTTCCAGACAGTTTCTGGTAGATTTGGAATTGAGCTACAAAATGTCGGTGCCTCTGATCAGTCATCAGTTCCCGTCGTCATCTCGGAGAAGGCTGCACCTTGAAGTCGGAGCTGTCAGCTCTGGGGTGCCGCTGCAGCAGTGTTTCAGTCTGGTGTCTTTTTTTTTTTTTTTTCTCAACTCAGGTAAAGGAGAGAGGTGGGAACTGCGTGCCGGTCATTTGCGATTCCACGAAAGATGAAGACATCGTGGGGCTTTTCGAACAGATCAAGCGTGAACAGAACGGCAGGCTGGATTTACTGGTTAACAACGCATATGCTGGAGTGCAGGTCGGTATCGAATAAAAAGCTCGCACAAGCCACTCCTTGGTGTATCATAGACCCGATTAAGTGGAGTGAACGGTTGTGTGCTTAATTTGGGCTGAAGCTGAATCGGTGAATGAAAGCAGGCAGAAGACCAGACACAAACAGTCTACTGTGTTGATGACCTCAGCTTGTGTCATTCCAGGCCATCTTTGAGAACATGGGTAGGAAATTCTGGGAAGTTGATCCGTCGATGTGGGACTCCATCAACAACACAGGCCTCAGGTGCTGAATGCTTTTGTGCCGAGTCACGTTGTGATTAACGCACTCGGTCTTTGTCAGCGAAATGCGTCACGCCGAGTTTCTGATGACAATTCTCATGTCACAATATGACAAATACTTCCTATTTTAAAACTGAGTGGACAGCCACGATCTTACTCTTTTTTTTCCTGTATTCATCTGGCAGGGGTCACTATTATTTCTCAGTCTATGGGTCCCGGTTGATGGTGGCTCAAGGTCATGGTTTGATAGTGACCGTTTCATCTATGGGTGGGCTGCGGTATCTCTTCAATGTGCCATACGGAGTTGGAAAGGCTGCGGTAAGTTCACCCAGCATGAGCACGGCATTATTATCTGCTAATCTATTCCTGGCCATACAGTGCGATGTGTCATATCTTGTCAGTGCGATTAAAAAAAACAAAACAAACAAAAAGAGACGTGTTTTGTTTGTGGTTTGTTTCCAGTGTGACAGGTTGGCAGGCGACATGGCGGTTGAGCTGAAGAGTCGGGGAGTGGCCTCTGTCAGCCTGTGGCCAGGAGCAGTGCAAACCGAGTTGATATCTCAGTTGGTCCTGGAGAAAGTTGAACCACAGGGTGTGGATAGCAAGGTAGACTCCTCCTCAAGCACAAATCCTTCCTCGTAACTGCGACTTCAGCCTCATCCTGACTTTTGGGATTTTGTTCTCCTCAGTTCAAAGACGTATTTTCCAATGGAGAAACCACAGAGCTGAGCGGGATGTGCATCGTCAACCTGGCAAAAGGTAAAATGATGCCGCTGGGTGGTTTTCAGCGCGACGGGGGGCATCAACACTGCAGCTCCAGTAATTGTTAGCCAGAAAGGCTTTATAAGCTTTGTAAATATGCGCGATCTTTACTCGCCATTTGTTCTAACACAACCTGAGAAACTGACACTATGAATGCTGAGAAGTGTTTCCTGGACCGAGAGACTTCCATAATCGAAAAGTAAGCCTGTTTTGATTTTTTGTTCTTTTGTTTGAAAGATAAAAATCTCATGTCGCTGACTGGGAAGGTGCTCATGACGTGTGACCTGGCGAGCCGCTATGGGCTTAAAGATATTGATGGTGAATATGTGTGATCCCCTTCTTACCATTTGAGAATTATACATCTGAACTTACAATTCCACTCATTATATGTGTTTTATTTCCAGGGCGTGACGTAGCTGATTACACCTCCCTAAAGTTCCTCCTGACCCAGGTCCCCTACCTGTCTTGGCTCTCCGCCGTTGTGCCCTCATTCCTTCGCCTGCCTCGCTTCATGCTCACTCTGGCAAACGGCCGGTTCTAGACATGTCCCACATCGCTCGTCACACTGTAGTATCCTGACCTACAGTTAAACCACAATTTCTGTGGTTTAAGATCACAACCAAAACTGACGGCTAAAGGACTTAAAGAGTTTACACTCCATAATGAAGGAGTATATGTCCAATTCTGGATATATATACATGCACGCACGCATTAATTGCCTCTTGAGCGCTAAATGATTGCAAATCAATGAAGTTTGAAGTATAAAAACATGAAGGATGTTGTAGCGCTTAACCTAAACACTAATGTCAGCTGAATGTGAAAAGCCACTAACCTAATTTAGCGTTGTTTTTTTATAATGTAAAAATAATCTTTTAGAAATGTGAAAATGTGCATTTTTGCACTCATTTTTACATTTACTACATTTGTATCAAAGCTTGGTTTGGCAGTAATCTTGGGCTCCAGCTCTCCCCTCCCAGTCATGACCCACCCCCCGCCTCCCACCAGAAGAATGCGGGCGTATGCAGACGCTTCGTTCAAAACAAACATGAAACACCATTAGACACAGCGGTGAACCTTTGTCCACAGCGAGCAGCAGGACGAACCGTTAGCCACGTCCAGCACTGCATCTCATTACGGCTTTCACGGCAGACACAACCCACCCGACCTCTGCAGCACACTTAGGTTTTACAGTAAAAGGCGGTTTTAGTTGTAAATGAGGTCACTCCGGATCTATAAATAGGATCTGCTGACGCCAACATACGATTTTATGCGACTATTTTTAATTGGACTTTTTTTTTTCTTTTTGTGTGGGGAGTTGTTTTCACTGCGAAAGTAGCGCTTTTTCCAGCAGGATTTTCATCCATTAAATAATGGTTTTCCACCACCTGAAGGAAGCTGCAGGTTCACACTGCAGCCAACACGAGTGCCAATAAAATGTGATTTTGTACAACCAGAAGACAAGACGAGAGCTTACTGCCTACACCAGCTGAGATTTCATGTATTTACTCACCACTTACGATTGTATTTGGTGCAATAAGCTACTATCGGTTAAATAAAGGATTACTCATCTCTTGCTGGGAACTTGTCGTCTTTTTGCAAAAAACGAAATACGCAGACGGAGATGTTTACTGCACCTGCCTCGTCTTCACTGCCGGGACATCGCCGGTGTGAACCGAGGACCCACAGTGAGGAGGTGTTGACTGTAAATGATCAGAATTATCAGAATCAGAATAGCTTTATTGTCATTACACCTTACAGCATAACGAAAAGTTGGTTCCAGTTCACCCATCCGGACAGCCAACATGGAAAACAGACAGGGGAGACAGGTGACTATGGCCAAGCGCTCATAGTGCGCTGCCAGGAGAAGAGGGCACACAGCTCATTGAAGAGTGCAACTGCTCATTTGATAAATGAAAAAAAGGAACCACATTAGGTGACTGAAATATTGTTTACATCGGAAAAATCCAACAAGCTTTAATAAAATGTAACTTGTCAGGACTTCTGTATACCAGTACATTTAAATCCCAGCGTTACTTGGGAGTTGACAAAGAAACACTTTATCCTGTGGCTCACTTTGGCCCAGGTTCAGGCCTTATTTAGAGGCTGTATTGTCTATGCCCCGTTCACTCCCGTTTTATGGATACAGTATACGCGGATCTCGAGCAATCTAAATATCTTCCGAAGGATGCCGACTTTCACCAAACTGTTAATCGGTGAGTGGGTGAACGTATTTTATGCCAGAAATCAGGTCCAGGGTTTAAAAAAAAAAAAAAAAAAACTTTCCCCTTTAAGAGAACATACTTTGAGGTAATCCAGTTGTGATTTGCCGGTAATGCAATTCAATGAAAAGCTATAAAACGAATTTGTGTTGGGTTTACAATAACTTACATGTTTCTGACTTATATTAGGTTGCTGAAACATCCATGAGTTTGCTCTGTTTTGCTCTTTTTTTCCCGCAGTGTATTCCAAAGACCTGCGGTCCGGCGGCTACACGGGGAGCGTCCCAGAGCGACTTCCACATTCGAAAGCTTATAAGGGAGTGTTGAAACTCAGCAGAATGATTCCCCCCTGCCCCTGATACGTGAGGCGCTGCTTGTTGGCTGAATCTGGCCCACTGTAACGGATTCATAATTCAGGGCCTTCCTCCCTCCAATCCCGGGCCTGCTCACCCAGACTGGCACACCCACCCCCGCCGTCACCGTGGGGGAGTCATGTGGGCCTTCTGGGCTTCCTGGTCCTCAGCTCCGCCTCGCGTCGACTGGCCGGACAGGGGAAACACTTCTCAGTTTAAGAACAAAAGCAACAACGGACGGACCGAGGGGGCAGGAATAAACGGCGACTAAGCCTGTTTTGTCCTGGATCGGATATTTGCGTCCTCGGCAGGATTTAGCCGACCACTGAACTCCGACGACAGGCGACAAACTTGGTCGCCTCACATCTTTGAATCCTGACCGTAATCCGTCGAGGTGCTTGATTAATAAGACAAGGGGTCAAACAAATAGACGGACGGTAGGTATTGTTTCATTGGACTGCCTCGAAAACTTGGACATATATATAGCCGAGCGATTGAGGGTTAAACTCCCGAGTTTCTTTGAGGGATTCTTTTTTTGTATCGCTCAAAGGGACACCGGGGATAAAGGGCTATCGAGTCGTTTTCGGTAAGTTTATTTTTGTGTTTCACTGAAGCGTGTCTAACGGCGAAGTGCGCCTGTGCAGCGTGAAGCGTTTTAGTTGGTACGCCATAAAGGAGGAGGGGGGGCACCGGGCTGCTTTTGTTGGTGGCACACTGAGCAACTTTTACAGCTTTTCGGGTTTGACGAAATCAAAGAAAGTATGGATAAAACCGTCCAAGTGTATCAAGCTAAAACAACAAACCCGAAGAGGAGGAGGAGGAGGAGGAGGAGGAGGGGGTAAATGACCTCATCCCCGGGGTTCTCCGTGTGTCACCAGTGACTAACACCAGGATTTGTTGGCTTATGTTTGTGTTGTGCTCAAACATTTGATTTCGTGATTTAAGGGACTTCAGTCGTCGGCTGAAGACATGGCGTAAGCTTCCAACTAAATGCGCAACACTTCCTCTGTTCCGAATAAATAACGGTGCATCTAAAGTTAAAGACAACATGTGTGTGTGAGAGAGAGAGAAAGAGGACGATATTTAGTTTCAGGCACCTAACTTGTGCACTTGGGTGTCGACTACAGTGAGACGTACGTGTGTAACAATGATCCGGAGGCTTATCGCAATTCCATTGATTTTTGGCCCCCCCTAACAGGCACTGTGGTGCGTTTAAGTGCTCGTTTAACACCTGTTGATTAAGAAAAAGCAAAATAATCTTCAAAAAACACTTTCCATAAGACTCTGTCGAGTCTGTTTGATACAGTTTAAAAGTGTAATGTGCCTTGGCGTGAACTTGGGTGTGATTAATTGCCCTAATTTTCTCTTCCTACAGGTTTCTGTTGTGGTATCCATCTTTGTCAGGAGGCCACGCTCATCTTTCAGGACTGAGAACTTGGAAGTGGAACAAAGCCTGACTGGGTAAGGGGTGAGAAAATAGACAGTGATGGATTCCTTGTTGATTTTCTTTTCCCCGTTGCTCCCACCCTTTGTGACCAATCCCCTCACTCGTGCAAAACAAAAGTCAGTCACCACACTTTGGGGGAGGGGAGCCCCAGTCTGGACGGAGTATACGACTAGTTTTATTGGGAGTTCAGAATCAGGGGAGGAAAGCGGGGGGAGGGGAGACGGTTGTCAGATAGTCGACTTTGGGGAATGAATGAGAACAGAAAGTTCTTAAAACATCAGCCTGTACTCCTCTGGACAAATCGTCCCTCTCTGCACGGCGATCTTATCTTTTAAGTACTAACAGTTTGGCTGTTGAGACGAGCAAAAACAAACAAAAAAAACCAACTATATCGTTGCTTTTGTGTCCTTTTCTAGGTGGCAGAACCAGTTTGAATCGCCCAGATGGCATCACACTCTGAACACGGTGACAGGAATGGACAGATTGTGGACACAAATGGGTCTTTTGAAGGAAAAGTACCAAAGGCAGAATGTGAAGAAAAGGTTGAATCGGAGTTGCATCGCTCTGCCAGCCCCGCCGAAAGCAACGCAAGTGGAGTGGCCAGTTTCACCACCAACAACAACTCCGTTGTGTGCCTGCCTCTGGTTTCAGAGGGACTGAAATTAGTGTGGACGCAGTCTGATCAGACCAGAGAACTCGACACAATCCCGGAACTGGTCCACGCCTTTAACTTATTTCCATACCCGTCGTCCCGGGAGGTAACCGCCCTGGCCCGGGTATGTGCCTTGCCACTGGACAAAGTTAAAGTGTGGTTCATGGTACAGAGAATTAAATACGGTATTAGCTGGTCCTCGGAGGAAATTGAGGAGACGCGGCGAAAGCTGGCAGTCCCTGAGCTTTGTGATGAGACCCCCGAAACGAAAGAAGATGCCAAACTAAAGAGCGAAAGCAACAGTTCCGAGGAACTGATAATTGAGGATAAAGACAGCGATGAAGAGGTCCCTGCTCTGACCATCTTCATCCCACAGACTAACTCTTCTAAATGCGAGTCACGAGATACTTATAAACCAACCAAATCCACTCCTCCCTGCTTCAGTTCCACCCTCCCACCTCCTCAGGACTCGTACTTCTATCACCCACCAGCTGAGACGCCACCAAGTACCGCGGCCGATGTCTCCCTTGACCTCTCAGAGTTGCCGTCGCGGCATCACCGACACGGACGCTACAAAAAATCCAAAGCTCAGCTCGCTGCCCTGCGCAAAAGCTTTCTGAGAGAGAACTGGCCTGCAGAGGCAGAGCTCCGGCGCTTGCAGGAAGAAACGGGGCTGAGCCGGAATGACATTCGGAAATGGTTCAGTGACAGTCGTTACCAGCTGAGAGTGGGTCGAGGGAGCCTGGCGGCGGCCCAGAGCTATTCTCATCAAACTGCCGAAGGAGGTAAACACGATCCACAGTCTCAGCCTCTTCCACTTGTTAATCAAAAATCCCGTCAGCTGAACGGCGTCAAGGGCCACGAAGCAACACGCAACAATGGGATAAGAAATTCCCATTTCTTTCAGACTTTTTTGACAAACAGCCTCGAAGCATTTGGGGAAAGGGTCCTTGAGACGCAGGGGCACGAGGTTATGGTGGAGCTTTCGGGAGATGGGTACAGCTTTAAAGATGAGGAACAAAGTGAAGAACAACCTCTACAGCTGACCAAGACCTGCAGTACTGAGCCAGAAGCTGTCCAGGAATCCACATCTTCTCCCTATTCGTCACCCTCCTCCAGCCCACAACTCGCTGCCTCCCCAAATAAACCTCTTTCATACAGATTCCGCACATCAAAGAAGTCGGTGCATCCAGCCAAAACCAGCCCCCCTCAGACGTCTTTGTGCTTCTCGGGGGCCTCCACCTCTACATCCCAGGCCCTCACCCCAGCAGGGCGACCAAGAAAGACCAAGGAGCAGCTGGATGTGCTGAAGCAGCACTTCTTGAGGTGCCAGTGGCCCAAGAGTGAAGATTACACCGAACTCGTTAAGCTTACGAGTTTGCCCCGAGCAGACGTTATCCAGTGGTTTGGCGACACGCGCTACGCAGTCAAAAATGGCCAGCTGCGCTGGGTGAAGGGTGTCCGCGACCAGTTCTTGGCAGAACTGGCCATGCAGCAAAGCGGCAGCGGGTTGACAAACGGAAGCGGGACGTCCACTCGGGCCGGGGGCAGCCGCAAAAGGAAATCTCCTGCCAACGGAAGGAGCACGGAGTCCCCCGATATCCAGCCACTGGTGGCGTATTACCTTTCCACGGGCTCACTACAGGAAAAAGACCTTGACTCACTATGCAAGAAATCCAGAATGAGCTACCAGCAGGTGCGAGACTGGTTTGCAGCTCAGGATGACGGGGAGACTGGCCCCAAACCTGTTGTGGCCTAAAGACTTTTACCCAACGAGCATAGTTATTACTGTGGTTTGTATTGCTTTAACTGAGGCAGATTTGTAGTAAAACAAAAAAAAAAAAAAAAAAAAAAAAAAAAAAAAATCCAGTCTTCCCAGAACAACCCCAAAGTGAGGTTTGTGTGGTTTTTTTTTGGTTTTTTTTATTGTTTTTTTTTATACATGCTGCATTCCCTGCTTATTCTAATATATTTAGACTTGAAATATATTTGTGCTGCCTATGTTGCTGTAAATAGGACAGTAATCTTCTACACTGGTTTGTTATATTTTGTGAGCTCGTTCTCTATTTTTGTTTAGACATCACTACGGCAAATATTTTTAGTATTTGTAGCAGTATAATTTAAACCGGTTGGACTTTTGGTACCTGGCTGTAGCACACGTTTTTACTGCTCCAGAGAAGTGTCCACGTCGGTGACTCTACTGACCGATCAATATGTGTAAATCATTCCGTTACAACCAATTATTCCTTTCTAATCAAGAAGCACACTGGACATGTACTTTTTTTTTTTTTTTTTTTTTTTTTTAAACAAACAAAAGAAAACTGACATCTTGCACTTTGGTTTTAGAGCCTGCTGTCGTTATGTGTATTAAATCCAATCATTTCACCGTATCCGAGTTCCTACCCGCACAGGGTCGAGTTATTATCGTGATTTTTTTTTTTCTTCTTTTTTTATAAAGAAAAACTGCACGTCGACAACTCATTTTAGAAACACATTTCCTGTTTGTTTGTTTTAAATAGTCACTAACCATTTGAATACTTTGCTTGTCATTTGCATATAGCCGCATCTTTGTAACATAATGGGTTCAAAGTATACGCAACAACCACATGAGTATGAGCATACTGATGTACACATTTCCAGTTAAGTCACTGATTCAGGAGAGTTTGTTGTTTTGTTTTTCTTTCTAAATAGGCATAGGATTAGGGTGTGACTTCATGGGTCATGATATTGACGCGCTTAGATGAGCATAAGACGGGTGTCCGATTGCAGCATAAGCGGAGATGGAGTCGCATCCAAAGAATAGTTGAGATTTGTCAGTTCTCATCATGACTGGTGGCACAAACCCGTTCAGGTTATCGGTTCACGTACCACTCCACGCCTTCAGGTGATATTAGCTGGCATACACAGGAGGATGTTGGCTTTTAAGTGGAGTAGGTGTTTAGTTCTTTAGAAATGTCCAGACAAAGGTTGAATCACCAGAAAGTTGACAAAGAAACATGCATCACTAAAGTTTGTCCTGTTAGTCATGAGAAGCTGACGCGAGCGTCACCCTCCGGGCGTGAGTCTGTACATGTCGCGTCTTCCTTTGCCAATGTTTTCGGTTTATTTGACCTTGTTTGGAAAAAAAAAAATTCTCATTTGCACAACCGTGTCACTGGAAACCAGTAAAAGATTTGCCTTTTTTAACTGAGTGTGCAAACGTTTTTTTTGGGGGGGGGGTCTGCGGCAGTGAGTCTTGATGATAGTGATTAATGATTTCATTTTCATCCGCGTGCATTCTGTGTTGAAATTCATCTCCTCTATAAGACGGACTGCTGCCGATACACCGAGGACCACAAATTAAATAAGATTCTATGGCACTTTATTTCCTCAACAGATCCACACAAAATATATGAAACACATAGACGTAGCTGAACTAGAACAAGACCTTTTCCTGACTTCTAAGACAAAAAGTTGTCTGCCTGACAACGTGGCAGCTCTGATAAACGAGCCCAGAACTTTTGGCTCCGTACTGAACAGACGTGTCCTATGTAAGTGGCCATTTAATCAATGTCTGGGTGAGCGTATCGACAATCCACTCATAAACGGGAACTGGAAAACCGGAGTCTGAGCTCTGAGGACGACAGAGATGATCTGACTCAGTTTTATTGGGAGCAACTTCCTATAATGAATAAGTGCACTTGACTTGAATTTTTTGAATGATGAAATTCCTAAGAAAGCATTACTCACCTTGTAGGAGTGCTGAAAGATGGGGGTGTTCCTTTATGAAAAGAAGAGGGGGGAGGGGGGGCAACGCAATAGTGAAGGATGCTGCATATTCTGGGTAAAAGATTCATTTGAAGCTTCACTTACTTTGTTCATGAAGAGAGCTGTAGCTGGAAGTGGAGGCAACTGAAGCGGGAGTCTGACAAAAAGGGAATGTGACAAAGTCTTCCTTCGTTGAATGTGATAAAGGCTAAAACTAAACAGAATAACTTTTAAACCCCCCCGTATGTTCAGTGCGAGACACTTACAGCTAAGGAGAGGCTGGCGCCTCGTTCTCTGGGCCACCTCTGGGACTCCGCTGAGCCTATATGACTGAGACCCCAACAGGGAAACTGAGCATTAATGTGAAGTCCAGAATAAAATCGCCCAGAACGTGACCTGAACGTGCATACCTCATGGCTCTTGAACGAGGGGTAACTGGTGAGAGAAAACATCATATCCACTTTAATATGAAACTGACCAAGATAAATTAAAAGAGTACATGATGATAAATCGGTGGGGTCACCTGGGGAGGTAACAGCCACAGGGAGCGACACCCTCTGAGTCCTGTGAGTGAAAAAAGTATTTCATCGTTTTTGTTTAGTTTTTTTTAAAAATGGCCTGAAATGTGATTTAAGGTTTAAATGAGCTTTTACCCATTCGTTTGAAACTGTGCTGGAGAAACCTGCGGCACAGGGAGAGTTCAGGTGAAACCAGGTATTGAAATCTTTCACTACTACTTTACGAGACTTTACGAGATTCAGGACTTACCCTCCTCTGAGAAAGGGGCTTTTTTAACTCTGTGGTTTCCCTTTTCAGCTCCGACAGCTGCTTTTTCAAGTCTGCATTCTCTCTTTTCAGCTCTGACAGTTGCCTTGTGACAACAGACGTGGGAAGAAAAGGCGCCGCTGCTGTGAGTGTTAGTTACACGGCTACCGAAGAACAGTGTCGGTCATTTAAGTCACCTGTAACTCTGCTCAGTGACTTCTTTCAGACGCCGCTCCAGATCGGAAGATTTACTCTTGAAGTGAGCTGTGACTCTCTCCATCTGCGTCCGCTGAAAATGTGCAGTCTGGGGAGTGTGAAGATGATCATAACCCAGATATATTATTACTTATAATATTATTACTACTTCAAACAACTTTGGCAAATGGATGAGCAGTTCAGAAATGACTTGATTCATAGATCATTTGACTGACCACTTTTTTTTTTTTTTTAACAATTACAGAGGACAGAGATTGGGGAGTTTGGGGGTCAGACAGACCTGGGATATGTGTGCCAGCCTTGACTGAATGAGTTTCATGGGGTCCTTAAAAAAGACTTTTTCTTGGGGCTTCATCTGAAACAGACGTGAACACAGATATAAATGCCTGCCTGGAAATAAGAACTGTAACCTGCTGTGAATATGCCGAACTCACCAACCTCGTCAGAGATGGCCAGGTAACTGCAGCTGGCCCCGCACACGCTGCACTGCTCTAAGAAAAGCGTAAGAATCACAAGAGCCACGAGCGTCAGCAGCCTGAACATTTCTGCAGAGTCGATGTGAGGTAATGTCGCAGAGGTCGAGCAACAATTCGGAAGCAGGCAAAGTAATTCAGCGAGCGAAATGGATTAAATACAACCCTCTCACTTGATTTAATGCACGCCTCACAGCAGATGTGGCCACAGCTGGACACAGCAAACTTGGAGCCTCTCTTCGTGAAGCACTGGTTACAGTGGAACCAATCCATTTTTTCAATCTATCCAGCTCCCTTGACTGCAAATGAACACAAGATCAAAACACAAATGTGCTAAAGTTACCATGACATGAGCAGAAGTACAACGCTGCTGAGCTCAACCCCATTCAACACCTCTGGGATGCAATTTGAAGGAATTTTCATTTGTTTGCTAATATTTGCACAACTCTTAACAGGGAAGAGCTCATCTCACACTGCAGCCTCTTCATGCTTGTTCACTGCAGATCTGTAAGCGGTGTTTGCTTTGAAAGATTTCCATGGCCCCTGATAACATTGGGTGTCATGATTTGCAAATAATTTAATCCCAATATTCGTTAGAAGATAAGGCGGCGAAAATAAAACGTATTCAAATTTCAAAGTGAAATATTTAACTTATGTGAGAATCATGTGAGTTTCATCTTTTTGTTATCCAAAAGAATTGACTGATCCAGAGGTGGTGCTTTCAGAAGTGTTGATCTCTGATCAAACCCCACCAGCTCTGGATCAGGTTAGGTTTCCAACATGTGTTGCCATGGCGATACACCAGATTCAGGACACTGAGTGAAACCAGATGTTTTATCGCTGAGGCCCCTGATGCTGCTTTGTAGTGCAGGTCCTGGTGGAACATCTCATTGCTTTTTGGGTGAACTGGATCTAAATCTGGGTTCATCCCCTTAATTGTAGCTGAGTAAAGCTGGGAAAGTTCAAACTCTTAGTTATGCAGTCAAATATATCATAACAATAAAATGCAGTTGCCACACTTCACAATAAAGACAAGACAGTTCTGGCTCATTCCCACTGGTTGCTAGTGAGATAAGTTGGTTGATTTTAAAGTGTATAGTTCGTTTATTAAGCCTCAATGATATTAGCTCCAAATCAAAGAAATGTTAACCCTGCTATTAGCTCGTAACTTGGGTCATTGCTACTTACCATTTTACTTACTTCTGCTTTAACCATTATCACGCTAAACCTATATTTTAGCACACCGAGGCTAACTGTGACATTAAAACTTTATTTCTGAAGGTTAATTCTGGACACCCCTGTAATTATAGTTTTTGAGACATCCCAATTTGCGTGCATAAAGCAGTTTTTTGCTTTTGAGTTTCTTTTTTTTTTATCCTCCACCGTCCACTTGTTTTCCAAAATAACAGAAGTGATAGTCCAAACTATTAAAAACGTAGCCGACAGTTAGCGTTCCGTTTAGCTAGATAAAAATGCCACACACCGGATAGTATATAGGCTGCGAAAAAACTGATTTAAGTACATTAGTATTTTACAATAATGTATTGCTTCCGTTTCCCACATTACCTTCCGGTGCCTTATCCAGAAGGAAACCGTTCCTTTAGCAGTTTCCGAGTCCCGCCCAGTGGGTCCGATACTTTGCTCTGATTGGTGGAGACACGTACGAGTTGACCGTTAAGTTTGAATTTACATCCGGGACATTTTTCCCCAGCATCAAGGCATTTTTAAATGACAGACTGAAGGGTCTGATTAAATTCATGACACTTTCCCCTCAACTTCCTTTTTAAAGTCAATGGTCAAACACACCCCACTCCTGTCTTAGGTGAAGATGAGCTAGCTTAGTTCTATGCTGCAATCAAAATGTCTGCTCACCATGAAGTAGAGCTAGAAAGATGCCGGTACATTGGGAACAATGCTTTAGAAGAGCATCGATTTACAGTTTGTAGCATAAACAAGTGTCTGCCGGACATGTGCAAGCCAAATCTGGAGAGCAAAATGCACAGTTTTGGTTGAGAACACCAACCTCTGTTAAATACTGAAACTGCATACCTGTAAACTTGTATATATTGCCCAATAGAAGCATGAGCAGCTGTTAATCATCCAAGAATCCTTCAACCAAGTAGTTATCAAAGCAGTGTAATCAGGCACTTGATTAAAGCACAACTTTACAATCCTATTATTTAGATTGATCTTAAAGGTTTGGCAGAAGGGATAAGCTAAAATACTGGTCCAGCATGTGGCAGCACAAGTTTTGCACCTGGATTAGGGTTGCAATTCATGGCCAAGTTCTGAACCTGACAGATTTAGTATAAAAGTTCAGAATGTCAACTACAAAATTAATGCCAACTTGGCCGTTAGTGACTTGCAAGTTTTCTACATGAAAACCATAAAGTTCAGTGGGAGAACTTCTGATGAACTTAACATTTGCTCCCCTCCCAATTCAAGGACCAAAAACCCCACAGAGACAGAAAATGAGTTTGACATTTCTTTAATGAGAGATTCAGACACATTTTAGAAGCTTGCATAGCCCAGCCTGAAAACCTAAGATTGATGCCAGTCAATTTGATCATCCAGTCTTGTTGCCTTGAAGTCTCAGGAAGTAAAGTCTGTGATGGTAAGTGGTCCAAGGACTGCTTTGTGTGCCAAACCATTCCCTATAAACATGGAGGGAAATTAGTCAAAGAACAATATATATACACACACACACACTTTGTGTGCCAAGTCATACCTGATGCCAGACTCCTTCTCTTTCTAGACTTGCAGGTGAAGTCACAACAGTCACATAAACTGCTGTATGCCACGTCATCCAGGAGCTCCCAACTAAAGTTGGCAATATTACAATATAAGCAAGTTGCAGGATACAAACTAGACTCCAAAGCTATTTAAAGAGTATTTTACCCATGATCCTTCTTGTAGTGGCATGCCTTCTTGGTTTCATCAAGCCCATTTGGGTCCCAAGCCACAATGGTGCAGTGGATGTATACCTGTCAAATATAATATATATATAAATAAACACGGCCATTGGTTTAATCCCTACCCCCAAATTGAGCTTTTCTCCAAGGTTAAAGTTTACCTCTTGTGCAACAGCAAACCTAAAGGCTTGAAGGGATAGCTGGAGCTCTGAAGATTTTTCCCTTGGTTCAAATTTTGTGCGTGACGATTTACTATCCACAAGGCATCTAGATGAAACACAAGAGTTAATTTAATGGCTGGCAGAAATTGCATGTCACAGCTTATTCCAAGTCAAGCAAGTACCCCATATTGGTGATTATTGGATACAAGTCAGATCCTGGCCGAAGGTCTGGGGTTGTGGCAGCAACACATTCCTCAAGAAGCAGCAGCAAAGGCTGATGTCTCTCCTGCTCCACACTAGCCATGATGGGGATCAAGGAGCCCAGGGGGAAGGTTGTGGATTCAGCAGGGCCTGAAAAGTCAGCTGGAGCCACAAACGAGTCAGAGTTGTATCACTGTGCACAATTAGGCTATTGCTGATGATATATTTGACACTCACCATTCATAATTCCAATGTGAAACACCAGGTTTTCTACACCATATGTAGAAAATACTGGATCGTAAATCCTTGGGAACCAGTCCTTGGGCCTGTGCGAGAGATTTAGCTCAATAATAGTAGTACTCTAGAGCTGTACAGCTGAGTCCAGTTGCTCACCAAGCACTCACCTCTCAAATGAGCAGACAACTGGGAGAGTAAAGGGATGGACATAAGAATCAGGAGAGGAAGAGTAGACCAAGTCGTTTGTGTAGTTCAGCTCATTCCCAGTCACCTTGGAGAGATACAAGTGTCACTAACCTGTAAGAATATAGTACAACCGCACAGCTGTGTCCATGCTTACCAGTTTCCTGAAGTTACAGTCGTCGAGCTCCACATTGAAGAACACCTCTCTTGGTGTGAAGCTAGAGGGAACGCAGCTTCCAAGACGGAACAATGAAGTGTCAGCCTGTGATCTGCTGTCCATCCAGACCAGTGTCATGTGGTCAGCCTTGCAGTCCAGTTTCATCTCTGCAGGGGATAAAATAATGTTCAGACTGATGGATTTTCTGTGAGGAAAGGAGGGGAAAAAAAATAAAATAAATCCTGCATCTGTCAAAACATTACCTGCATTTACTGAACCGGCAGCCATCAGGCAGAAGAGCAGCACACAATGCAAAGAGCAAACCATTGTGACTGAATAATCACTCCTCTACTCTGCAGGAGATTTTAACCTCTCCGGCTGGGACATGTCAATCAAGGAAACTGGTTTCACCTGGTGTGTGTCATCAACAATCACAAGCGCAGCCTCGATCAATCACAAGTGCAGCCTCATTCAGTGGACACGCAATAAGGTTAATATTCAGTTTGATGCATAAGATTTGTGATCACAATACAACATATCAGAAGAAAGTTACAGCAAAACAAAAAGTGGTGTGGGCTGCAGGACAGGGATTTCACTTTGGAGTTGAAAAAATCAACTTGTTATTCATCGGGAAAAAGAGGTGATTGTTTCATTAGTTTACATGTGGAAAACTGGACAAAGTGAAGTGGGTTCCTTAACATTTCTGGGATTATATTGTGACATGAGACTAATTTGGTCAAGTCGTATACAATTAATATAGTTGAAGAAAAATGCAAGAAGATATTTTGAATGGATAACATGCCATACTTGAAGTGATGGGAATGATCGGCACTGAAAAAAAGTTTCATGCAACACTTAACAATGGAACAGAAGCACACGATTCAACTTCAGTCACCTCATTAGTCAGTCTTGAAAAGATACAGACAGAGTTTCTGCCCATCTGTGTCAGCTCAAAGGCATCTTCGTCAAAAGCTGTCTTATGAGCTGAGAAGGAAACAGTTGCTCAGTGTTTATTGGATATTGTTTGATATTTTTGAGTGGTTTTCCAAAACAACTTTGGTAGAAGAGCGAGAAGGCCTCTAAGGCTACCTTTACACGTAAACGATCTGAAACCAAAACGCAAAAGTGGCGTTTCGTTTTCACTTTTAAATCTACATTTAGACGAGCGTTTTAGGGTGAAAATCTGCGTGCATACGGAAACGCAAAAGTGTGTGACGTTTCATATTTATCGATGCAGTAAACACGCCAGATGGCTAGGTGGCAACACTACCAAGATGCTTGTCACGTCCTGTCTATGTGACGAGAAACGCAGTTTTGCGTTTTCATCCTTTACACGGTAGCGCGACAGTGGAGCGTTTTCAAGAATT
This sequence comes from Odontesthes bonariensis, assembly GCF_027942865.1. Classification (NCBI taxonomy): domain Eukaryota; kingdom Metazoa; phylum Chordata; class Actinopteri; order Atheriniformes; family Atherinopsidae; genus Odontesthes; species Odontesthes bonariensis. The sequence continues at coordinate 27,617,135 of NC_134519.1, read as the reverse complement.
CCACACTGGAGGGCGGTTTCACTTTTTTGCGTTTTTATGCCCCCAAAACGCCGTTACCATCTAGGATGAAAACGCAAAACTGCGTTTTGGAAAACCACTCAAAAATATCAAACAATATCCAATAAACACTGAGCAACTGTTTCCTTCTCAGCTCATAAGACAGCTTTTGACGAAGATGCCTTTGAGCTGACACAGATGGGCAGAAACTCTGTCTGTATCTTTTCAAGACTGACTAATGAGGTGACTGAAGTTGAATCGTGTGCTTCTGTTCCATTGTTAAGTGTTGCATGAAACTTTTTTTCAGTGCCGATCATTCCCATCACTTCAAGTATGGCATGTTATCCATTCAAAATATCTTCTTGCATTTTTCTTCAACTATATTAATTGTATATGACTTGACCAAATTAGTCTCATGTCACAATATAATCCCAGAAATGTTAAGGAACCCACTTCACTTTGTCCAGTTTTCCACATGTAAACTAATGAAACAATCACCTCTTTTTCCCGATGAATAACAAGTTGATTTTTTCAACTCCAAAGTGAAATCCCTGTCCTGCAGCCCACACCACTTTTTGTTTTGCTGTAACTTTCTTCTGATATGTTGTATTGTGATCACAAATCTTATGCATCAAACTGAATATTAACCTTATTGCGTGTCCACTGAATGAGGCTGCGCTTGTGATTGTTGATGACACACACCAGGTGAAACCAGTTTCCTTGATTGACATGTCCCAGCCGGAGAGGTTAAAATCTCCTGCAGAGTAGAGGAGTGAGTATTCAGTCACAATGGTTTGCTCTTTGCATTGTGTGCTGCTCTTCTGCCTGATGGCTGCCGGTTCAGTAAATGCAGGTAATGTTTTGACAGATGCAGGATTTATTTTATTTTTTTTCCCCTCCTTTCCTCACAGAAAATCCATCAGTCTGAACATTATTTTATCCCCTGCAGAGATGAAACTGGACTGCAAGGCTGACCACATGACACTGGTCTGGATGGACAGCAGATCACAGGCTGACACTTCATTGTTCCGTCTTGGAAGCTGCGTTCCCACTAGCTTCACACCAAGAGAGGTGTTCTTCAATGTGGAGCTCGACGACTGTAACTTCAGGAAACTGGTAAGCATGGACACAGCTGTGCGGTTGTACTATATTCTTACAGGTTAGTGACACTTGTATCTCTCCAAGGTGACTGGGAATGAGCTGAACTACACAAACGACTTGGTCTACTCTTCCCCTCCTGATTCTTATGTCCATCCCTTTACTCTCCCAGTTGTCTGCTCATTTGAGAGGTGAGTGCTTGGTGAGCAACTGGACTCAGCTGTACAGCTCTAGAGTAGTACTATTATTGAGCTAAATCTCTCGCACAGGCCCAAGGACTGGTTCCCAAGGATTTACGATCCAGTATTTTCTACATATGGTGTAGAAAACCTGGTGTTTCACATTGGAATTATGAATGGTGAGTGTCAAATATATCATCAGCAATGGCCTAATTGTGCACAGTGATACAACTCTGACTCGTTTGTGGCTCCAGCTGACTTTTCAGGCCCTGCTGAATCTACAACCTTCCCCCTGGGCTCCTTGATCCCCATCATGGCTAGTGTGGAGCAGGAGAGACATCAGCCTTTGCTGCTGCTTCTTGAGGAATGTGTTGCTGCCACAACCCCAGACCTTCGGCCAGGATCTGACTTGTATCCAATAATCACCAATATGGGGTACTTGCTTGACTTGGAATAAGCTGTGACATGCAATTTCTGCCAGCCATTAAATTAACTCTTGTGTTTCATCTAGATGCCTTGTGGATAGTAAATCGTCACGCACAAAATTTGAACCAAGGGAAAAATCTTCAGAGCTCCAGCTATCCCTTCAAGCCTTTAGGTTTGCTGTTGCACAAGAGGTAAACTTTAACCTTGGAGAAAAGCTCAATTTGGGGGTAGGGATTAAACCAATGGCCGTGTTATTTATATATATTTTGACAGGGTTTTTTTTATCAAACAATCTGTTTATTGAGTTTTACATAATAAACAATAGAGTTCCATACAATTACAGTGTATATATTTTTTTTGATTTGCAGATATAGATTCAATGTATCACAAAACAGATGTCTGCCCCCCACCCCTATCCCCCTCTGGCACCTAGCCCCAGCAGATATGTTTAGATAGAAAGCAAAGGAAAACAAATGTAGTAATATCAGTAAAACAATATATATACATGTACAGATGGCTAAGTAAATAAAATCAATACAAAATGACAAATATCTGAATTGGCAGATAATAATAAAAAATACATCAATTACACAAAGAAAATTAGTAATATTTAAAAAAAAAAAAGACCACACACTAGCTCAGCATTGCAGTTCACAGTGATCTGACAACTTGTACTATTGACATGCGACAAGGGTTTCCAGGACTTCTCAAATGAGACTGCCTTACTCAGGGCCGGCCCAAGCCTTTATGGGGCCTTAAGCAGAATTTAATTTGGGGGCCCCCCTACCATCACCTCAGCTCCAGATGCCTCATTATTCCATAGGCTACACTGTTACGTGTGTAACGGACCCACATCCATTAGCATTATTTGTAATCCTCTTACATTATACAGGTGTCATTTTTGTTTTTAACCTTAAAGGGATAGCAAACTCATAAATATGGTTTAATTAACTTCTACATAAAGAGTGTATAAGTATGGCTCATTAATTTAACTATTTGAAAGTAACATCAGCAGGCTGGAGACTGCATTTATAGTAAGCACGTTAAATAGTTTAATTTCTTTCAGATGTGCAATGGTGTGCAAAATGTTCCAAATACAAAATAGAATCAAATGACATTCACATTATCTTACAGAAAAATAAAGTTGTAATCAAAATTGCTCTCGGGGCCCCCCTAGTGGCGTGGGGGCCCTAAGCGACCGCATAGTTGGCATATGCCTTGGGCCGGCTCTGGCCTTACTAGAGTGAGTCTAAATTTTTTTTTTTTTTCCTAGTTTAAGAAAATAAAGCACTTTAACCCAGTATGTGTAGGTGGGACTGGGGATTTCCACTTAAGCAGTATCAGCCTCCTGGCCAGCAGAGTTGTGAATGCTATTAAGTCCTTTTTAAGAGGTTTAGTGGGAAAGGACATACACCAAACAGGGCAGTTAAGGCATTGGGAGTCACATCGCTTCTGGTTACCTTAGATAAGTGCAAAACTAGTCAGAACAGCCCCAAAACATATGTGAGTAATTTGCTGTGGCTTGTTGGCATCGTTCGCATAGGGGAGACACGGTGTCAAACATTTTTGCAAGCCGAGCTTTAGTGTAGTGAGCTCGATGGCGGATTCGACACTGCATAAAACTGTGTCCAGCAGAGATTGAAGACTTATGTACTCTCTGTAAAATCTCCTCCCAAACATCTCAAATCACCTCTCCCAAACTGTTTTGAGTACCATGGAAGAGCCTTGGCAAAGGTTATAAATATTTAAATAGAAGAGATTGCCCCCTTTAATGAAGAGAGGCTTCAGAAATATTTCAGAATCTGAAGGCTTAGGAAGAGCAGGGAATTCTGGGAATGGGCTACGGACAAAGTTTCGAACTTGAAGGTATCTAAAAAAAAAATAAATAAATAAATGTCCTTTGAGTTTTTATGCCTAGCCTATATAGAGAAAGTACTGTCCAATAACGATGGGGGGAAAAATAGGATTTGCTGCAAGTGGAGCCCCATAGAAAGTGTTTGCAGGCCAAAATGACGTCTAATATTTTGACAGGTATACATCCACTGCACCATTGTGGCTTGGGACCCAAATGGGCTTGACGAAACCAAGAAGGCGTGCCACTACAAGAAGGATCATGGGTAAAATACTCTTTAAATAGCTTTGGAGTCTAGTTTGTATCCTGCAACTTGCTTATATTGTAATATTGCCAACTTTAGTTGGGAGCTCCTGGATGACGTGGCATACAGCAGTTTATGTGACTGCTGTGACTTCACCTGCAAGTCTAGAAAGAGAAGGAGTCTGGCATCAGGTATGACTTGGCACACAAAGTGTGTGTGTGTGTATATATATTGTTCTTTGACTAATTTCCCTCCATGTTTATAGGGAATGGTTTGGCACACAAAGCAGTCCTTGGACCACTTACCATCACAGACTTTACTTCCTGAGACTTCAAGGCAACAAGACTGGATGATCAAATTGACTGGCATCAATCTTAGGTTTTCAGGCTGGGCTATGCAAGCTTCTAAAATGTGTCTGAATCTCTCATTAAAGAAATGTCAAACTCATTTTCTGTCTCTGTGGGGTTTTTGGTCCTTGAATTGGGAGGGGAGCAAATGTTAAGTTCATCAGAAGTTCTCCCACTGAACTTTATGGTTTTCATGTAGAAAACTTGCAAGTCACTAACGGCCAAGTTGGCATTAATTTTGTAGTTGACATTCTGAACTTTTATACTAAATCTGTCAGGTTCAGAAACTGGCCATGAATTGCAAAACTTGTGCTGCCACACGCTGGACCATTATTTTTAGCTTATCCCTTCTGCCAAACCTCTTTAAGCTCAATCTAAACAATAGGGTTGTAATGTATGGAAGTTTTTCTGTGCCATCAGAGTTTGAATATGAATGTCTAATATTGAAATTTTACAGATTCAAAATCAGACTTTGAATTTGAAAAACCAACAGTGGGAAAAAGAACCAGACTCAACATCCGGGGAGAAGCAATCGATCCAGTCTCAATTCATCAGATCAGCTCAATAGATATTGAGTAATATCTATTACTCAATTTTAACACAAATGGCAAAGTAAACTCACTCACCAAAGCACCATCACCCACGTTGGTGGACATGGCTGATCTGTCCAATGGAGCGTAACTTGATTGCCATTGGATGAATTGATTTTTGATGCTGTAGAAATTCGTATTCAAACTCTGGCACAAACTTCCATAGTAATGAAGGCTACAGCACTATGGCTCTAAATATTTTTAGCCATTCTAATTCCAAAAATTGTAATTTAATTGTATAGTTGTGCTTTAATCAAGTGCCTGATTACACTGCTTGGGCTTTGACAACTACTTGGTTGAAGGAATATTCTTGGATGATTAACAGCTGCTCATACTTCTATTGGGCAATATATACAAGTTTACAGGTGTGCAGTTTCAGTATTTAACAGAGGTTGGTGTTCTCAACCAAAACTGTGCATTTTGCTCTCCAGATTTGGCATGCACATGTCCTGCAGACGCTTGTATATGCGACAAACTGTGAATCGATGCTCTTCTAAAGCATTGTGTTCCCAATGTACCGGCATCTTTCTAGCTCTACTTCATGGTGAGCAGACATTTTGATTGCAGCATAGAACTAAACTAGCTCATTCACCTAAGACCTGAGTGGGGTGTGTTTGACCGTTGACTTTGAAAAGGAATTTGAGGGGAAAGTGTCATGAATTTAATCAGACCCTTCAGTCTGTCATTTAAAAATGCCTTCATGCTAGTGATGGGTCATGCGCACAAGCATCGGCTCTGAGAGCTGGCTCTTTGTAGTGAATCAGAGGAGCCGGCTCCCAAGTTTTTTTCCATTCGCTGCTTAGGTTTCACTTTCAGTGCTCAGTCCCAGCTCTGGACAGAGCTTTGTTATGATTGGCCAGCATGGCGACCAGTATGCGGTATTCACGTGAGAATTAAGGAATTTGGTTCTGGTTTTGTTTCTGTTCTGTGGATTTGTTTGAAATTTTTTGGTTCATTTGTCCAATAAAAAAAGTTTAATTGAGGACATTATTAATGTTAGCTTGAGTTTGGTTCTGTTCTGTGGATTTGTTTGAAGTTTATTGTTAATTTGTGCAATAAAAAAGTTGAATTGAAATAAACAAATGTAAAAGTGGTTTTGTCACAGAATAAATGCAAAGAATTAGGCAATTATAAGGTCTCTCATAAAAACACTGAAAGCAAAAGAGTTTTCAACACATAAACCATGATTTTTTTTTTTTCAAAGTTAAGGTAAAATATAGGCTACAAAAGATCCTAAATAAGGAGCCGTTTGGGAGTCGAAAGAGCCGGCTCGTCTTTGGGAGCCGAGTCAAAAGAGCCAAACTTCACATCATTACTTCATGCTAGGGAAAAATGTCCAGGATGTAAATTCAAACTTAACGGTCAACTCGTACGTGTCTCCACAAATCAGAGCAAAGTATCGGACCCACTGGGCGGGACTCGGAAACTGCTAAAGGAACGGTTTCCTTCTGGATAAGGCACCGGAAGGTAATGTGGGAAACGGAAGCAATACATTATTGTAAAATACTAATGTACTTAAATCAATTTTTTCGCAGCCTATATACTATCCGGTGTGTGGCAAAACCTTTTTGCGGTTTTGCCACAATCGTTTAGCATCTAAACGATATAGTGCATCCTCAAAAAGGTTTTGCGCTTTCAACCCGTTTTCGTTTCCGTGTAAAGTGCCCCTAACTTTAAGACCAGGCTTAAAACTTTCCTTTTTCATAAAGCTTATAGTTAGGGATGGCTCAGGTGACCCTGAAAAATCCCATAGTTAAGCTGCTATAGGCCTGCTGGGGGGCCTCTTATGTCACACCTTTCCTCACTTTGCTCTTGTTTTCCCCCGTTTAATTTCTCATATGACATTATGTACATTTGGCATTATTGCTGTCACTAACTTGTGTTTCCCTGTCTGAACAGGTACCCTTTGAATGGTGTTACGGTGTTTGTTGTCCCCTCTTTTCTTTCCTCTCAAACCCCAACTGGTCGAGGCGGATGGCCACCCTGCCTGACTGGTTCTGTCAGAGGTTTTTTCCTGTTAAAAGGGAGTCGTTTCTCTCCACAGTCGCCTCATGCACGCTCAGGACGGGAGATTGGACCGAAGAGAAGTTTCAGTGCAATCTGTTGGTTTCCTTGGCTAGGAATTTTTTTTTTAATTGGTTCTGTATGTCTGAATTGGACTCATTTTGAATTGAATTAATTGGATTATGATTACAGTCAGTGGGGTTACATGGCACAGAAAGGACCGGATAATTGGCTAAATTACAATAAGATTGAGTTATTAAGTGCATGTAGACACCTTAATCTGACAAGAAATTGGATCGGATCGGATTAAGACCCCGAGATAACTCGGTTGAAAGTCAAATTAAACGTCTTTGCAGACGGGTGAAGCACATGGTGAATTATATTTTGTGTTCTGCGCATGCTCGAGTGTCCACGAGATTTTTTCCCAGGGTCGTGAACTGGAAATCAGAAGAGACGATATTACAATTGTTGTTGCCGTCTGAAAGAAACAAACAACGCGATGGAAAATGCACCGTTGTGCATCGCGTTTGTGCAATGAGCAGCTCATCACAAACGAACTGTAGAGGGACGTAGCTTCATCTTGCACTTCATTCGCCATTTTCTCGAAATGCCTGAGTTTGATTAGATTCATTCACCGCCATATATCCAATACTCAACTCATTCTTATTGTAATTTTTCCAATTATCTGATCCTTTCACTGCCATGTAACCCCACTGACTGAATTCAACTCTAATTGGATTGTATTATTGAAGATGACATTTGTTGTAATTTGGAGTTATATAAATAAAATTGAATTGCATAAAATGCATGTAGAATTAGTTGCCTTAAAAATTTGAAAATAGTGCTTGTTAACAAATGGGCAATGCTGTGTGTGAATTGACCTCAAAGAAGCAAAAGCTTGAATAGGTAAAAGAAAATAAAGTTTGGTGTAACTTCTGAAATGCAAACAAAACTGTTAAAAAAAAGCACCTGAATAATACTACAAATTGCTAATTTTCACCATGAGAATAGAGTAACATAAATGCACCTCTTTTAGACGGTGGGTGGGGACTATTTAGCATTGTTGCCTCCTCCAACCACTAGATGTTATTGCTTATTTTCACTCTGGCAAGGTGAGAAAAGTACCAAATTGACACAAAGCATACACCGAATTGTTCAGTTTTAATTTGACCACTTAGATCTGAACCTCAAATTGTCATTCTTGATCATGATGTCAAACTGAAATGTTCAATGGCATCCAGTGCAGTACTGTCCAAGCAGCTCAAGAAGGGAAATATGACTCATGAGCAATTACACACAGATGTCAAGTCTTAAGGGAGTGCAGCTAAGCACAGCTTGTGACATGATTGAGGCCAACACAAGTTGGCTTAACATTTATTTCCTGGTTGGAAGTGTCAAAACAATGTTGGGGCTAAAGATATTTCTTAAGCTGTTGCAGACCCCATTTTAACCTCCACATGCAGAGTTTAGTCTGCATGTAAAAGCTGGTCCTGGCTGAACAGACAACATGGGAACAGTCTCATGGTCCAGTGACGAGAGAACCAAAATGTTATACTTGGAAACCTGGTCTTTATAAGGCTCAAGTTTAAGTCAGATTTAAATTAACACAGCACTTTGCTCAGTGTTATTTTTTAAACTTAAAGTAAATTGCACACACAAAAAGTGAAGCTCGACTGAGAAGCCAGCTTTCTCAAATTAAATACCATGAAACACATTTTGAAGATTTGAGACTGTTATTTGACTAAATACCTCAAGTTTGCCATAAGGGGTATATATACTTTTACCCAGCACAATCAACTGAAAGACATGAGATTCATTGTTCATTTCACATTTATTCAATTTAACATTGTAGGTTTAAATTAAACAAAACCAGATATCATGAATAGCTGATTTCTTAAATTCTCATAAATCAAAAGAGCAACATGTGCTACAGGTAGAGAGTCTTCAGCTTAAGACTCAGCCTTTCCTGAGGAGAGCAGCGAGACTTTAGCTGCATTCTGTGCAAAATACATTTAAGAGACTCAGACGACCTAAAAGTCAACTTTAGTGACAGGGTCCACAAGCGTGGAGTTGGTAGAGTCAGATTTTTCCAGTATGATGAGTGGTCCCAATACAGAGCTGTACTTCATGCGATGGCCATCTGTTGGGGGGCAGAAAAGCAAACAGCTCTTTAAGCACCAGAACAGTCTTGGGAGGGGGGGCAGCATACAAGTGGAGAACGTACCGACAGCAACTGCCCTCTTGGGCCGAGATGCGCAGACTGAGTCGCAGCACTGGCAGAGGGTGCTCTGAGAGGGGTCATCCAGGAGTTCCCATCTGAGAAGTGAAGCAGTTAGTGTTGAAAAACTTTAGCACAGCAGGCATGTTATCACAGCCAGCTACTTTGCAAGTCATGTAAAACAGTCAACTTAGAGTTCACATAAGGTTAGCAGTAGCTCATTGATTTAAAGAATGTCAAATACCATCCTGCAGCAACCATTGCAGCCACACAGCATCTTTGAATACTTTTATTTTTCCTCCATTTTATAGAATGAGGGGGTCCTCTAAAAGTTTCTAATTGCCTCCCATTTTAAAATGATTACTGTCACCCTACTCTTGGAAAGTAAATCAGTTTAACTCTTTGATTACCCTCCATGTTCCTTGATATGGCAAGCCTTCTTCCCTTCATCAAGATCAGCAGGATCCCATACAACCAAGTTACAGTGGATGTAAACCTAAGGAACAGAAACCGAGTCAATATCCAAGAATTAAGTTAATCTCTAGAAGATAGTATCATTTAGAACACTCACCTCCCCTCCAAGACCAAACTTGAATGACTGGAGGTAGAGGATTAGGGCAGATGAATGGTACCTAGGAAGGAACATGGAACTTCCCCTCTTGCTTTCCAAGAGACATCTGAAGAAATTTCAGTTTCAAATTAGGAGAGTTCCCTCATTGCAATGGACCGTCAGAATAAATGGTACAAGGCCTACCCTTTATTGCCAATGATGGGGTAAATCTGGCTGCCAGGGTGAAGCTCTGGTGTGGTTGCAGCAATGCATTCGTCCATGAGCAGCAGTAACGGCTGATGAGATTTCTGCTCCACTGCCACCCATATTGGCATGAATGAACCCAGCGGGATCACATTCGTCTTTGCCACGCTCGTCAATTGGTCTTCAAGTAAAGAAATAAGTGTTCTTAAGTGTGCCATTGAGTTTGCCTGTGTTGGTTAAATTTAAACTTACCATTGAGGAGTGCCATATGGAAGACCAGCTTACTACGACCCTCTGAAACACCTGCGCCAGGGTTCATGAATGCAGGAGTCCAACCTTCAGGACTGCAATGCAATAGTTAGACTCATCTTTTTACTAGATTAAAACAGTTTCACATAAAACAGCATTTTACCGTTTGTAGACACATTCGATAAGCTTCTTGAAAATGGCAGGTTTTGTCTTTGGTAGTGGCCTGAAGCTCATTTCATTTTGATAAATCATACGGTGTCCCTTTACCTGCAGAGAAGACACTAGTTATTAAAGTGCATTGCTACTTGAACACTGTTCAATATTACAGGTGCATTACCATCTTTTTGAATTTACACGCCGTAAGCTGGTAATCAAATTGGGCTTCTCCTCCTCCATTAGGTAGAACTGACCACTTAGATGGCATACAACTTCCAAGGAAGAGTCGAGCTGCGTAAGGCACCAACTGGGGACCAACCCTCCATGTGACACTCACCGAGTCTGGTCCACAATGTACTTTGATATCTACAAACAAATAGTCAAAAATCACTTTTTTGCACAAAACAATCACCTCCAAAACATGCACAATGTTGACAAATTTGTCCAGTCAAGGGTAAACGTTACCTGGATCAGAAATGGCTGCATCAAAGACAGCTAAGACAATCACGCCTAGATAGAGATGTGACACCATGACTAAATGATACTGTGTAATCCGACAATGGTTCATTTTATAGGCCTCTTGCCTAATTAGCTGAATGATCCACATCTGTGTGAAGCAGGCAGAGTTATGCTGCATTCGATGTCTTCAGGAAAATTGGATAAGAACATGAAATTTAGTCATTTTTGACCCCAGCGCATTTAATGCACTTACTTGGAAATAATGAATGCATTCAGGTTTGCTTTGTTTATTCTATTCAATTGTTTTTTGCTTGCCGACAGACATATATATATATATATATATATATATATATATATATATATATATATATATATTTTTTTTAACCTTTATTTTACCAGGAAAATAGACCCGTTGAGATTAAAAATCTCTTTTACAAGGGCGTCCTGGCCAAGTGGCAGCACAAGTTACAAAATTAAAATTTCCGTTGCATTAAAATAACAAATCAAGTAAAAAAAAAAAAAAAAATCAATTAAAACAATTACAGACAAGGGACTCGGTCTCAAGTGTTCTCATCCTGGAATTAAAATCGCTCAAAGGAATCAGTTCCGTTAATTTCAAATCCTTTTGTAAATTGTTCCATGAGGTAGGAGCAGAAAAAGCAAAGGCCCTTTTTCACTGTTCTGTACGAAAACAGGGGACAGAGAGTAGCAAATGGTCATTGGAACGCAGACCATAAGAGCCAATGTTCCTTACTGTGATTAGGCTGCAGATGTAGGGTGGCAGAAGTCCGAGTATTGCCTTGTATATAAAAGTGTACCAGTGAGTGAGTCTCCAGGTAGCCAGTGCAGGCCATTGTACTCTGGCATGTAGTTCACAGTGATGGGTTAGAGCCCTACAGTTAGTGATGAACCTCAGGGCAGCATGATAGACAGAGTCAATCTTACTCAGGCATTGAACTGAAGCGTTCATATACAGGAGGTCTGCATAGTCTAAAATGGATACAAAAGTTGCAGAGACAAGGCGCTTCTTAACATCATAGGAAAAGCAGAATTTATTTCTAAATCAAAAACCTAGTTTTAGTTTAAGTTTCTTTAAAAGGTTTTCAATGTGGGCTTTGAATGTCAGCGTGTCATCAAGCAAGATACCAAGATATTTATACAAATGTACCACCTCAATTTCATTTCCCTCAAGGGTGAATATTGTGGGGATGTTTAACAGTCTTTTCCTTGGCTTTGAAAACAACATTTGCTTAGTCTTATCAGCATTAAGTAGTAATTTTAGCTGTAGAAATGTGTGCTGGATCACATCGAAAGCCTTCTGCAGTGATTCAACAGCATTGGCAGGGGATGACCCAAAGCAGTAAATGATTGTGTCATCGGCATAAAAATGCATATTAGCGTCAGACACATTTCGTCCCACATCATTTATGTACATAGTGAATAAGAGGGGGCCTAAAACTGAACCTTGTGGCACCCCCTTGTGGACACGCACAAATTCTGAGTACAAGTCATACCACTTTAATTAATTTGTGAACCAAGAAACTACATGATCTGAGAGACCAAAACTGGAAAGTCTTTCCCTGAGAACTGTGTGGTATATTATAAAAGAAAACAGAAGAACCAATGGGATCAAGAAGAACAAAAGACGTATTCTGAATTGAATTATCTGTTTTGTTGTGGTTTTCTTTCTGGTTGACAAAATCCCCAATGTCACTTAAATTAGTTTTTTTTTTCTTAAATAAAGTCATTATGCTTGTCGCAAGCCTAAACATCAGACATCAAATCTGAACTGAATCTTAAGAACTACTCTCTCTGTGACCAAATATTTATCCTGTCAAAACAAATGGAATACATCAGCCACCCAAAACCAATACAGATTCAGATTCAGATTTTCTTTATTGTCATTGTAACGACTACAACGAAAAGTAAGGTGCAGGCCTTTCAGTGCAGACATATAACAACTTTTAACAATATAACTATAAAGGGACAGTATGTACTATATAAAAAATCAGTATAAATACTAAATAAAAAAAACAACAATATTGTTTTGAACACAATATTGCACTTATGAGAAATAGCCTACCTCAGTGAACTAAGTTTTTCCCAAACAAGTTAGCTCTTGCAATTTCATTTTTTTGTTTTTTTCTGCTTTTACTATTACTTCTCCACATATTCTGTTGCAATTTTGCGAAATCTCAAGAGACAAATATCATAGTTTAGCACATTTAGTTAAAAGCCAAAAAACTCAGTTTAAAAAACAGTCCAACATGCATCATCAAAAATAGTCCGTCAATATCATGGGTGTGCCACAATTGATATACCTTGTTTTAGAGGACTAAAATTAGCTTTATTAGTTTCCAACGTTAGTGGTCTAGTCTCTTTTAGTTTGAACTTTGACAAAACGGAACAGTTCTGCTGGTGTGGTGTGAGGCTATCACGCCCGGAGTGTTAGCCTGCTACACAGGAAGTAAAGTCAGGCTAGCTAACCAGCAGGTTCTTCTGTGCTAATTGTTTTGTTCACTCAGCAGTTGATTCACTTTCAAATAGTTGTAGTTGTTTATTCAGAATGTTGATCAAAGTTAAGGTAAGTGAGTTGTTTTTTCCTTTGTCTCGAAGATTACCGCAAGTATTAATTCTCATGCTCGGCAGGCCGCTAATAATACAGAGAACTTCGCCGGTTAATTTCTTGGCCTGGGTCTGAGTTGAACCCAGCTACATTTTCTCATAGAATGACGGGACTATAAGATAGGAAAGTGCTAGCTATCTTTTGACAAGCTATTAATTTTTTTTTTTGGATTATAGTTATCGTCCCTTTTCCGGGGTTATGTTATTTGCAAGATTGCGAACTTAGTCACTTGTGTCAGTTAAATTCAAAAATCACCAAAGCACACAGAAAGCTCATTGTTGACGCCGGGGTTGCACTTAAATCCCATATACGTCCAAATCTGTGACCCTATTACTTTCTAATGCTTGGTTACAGTGCCCAAATTTTACAGCATACACATTGCCTAAAAGTATATGTTGTAAGTAGGGCTTTAATTATTATCAGTGTATTGACCGGAAATACTTTGAGGGCAAAATGTGTCATTTTGCTGCTTTTTAAAAAATTATTTTGTGTCATAGTCAGGCCGTTGTTTGGAGAGCACGTGGCACATTATTGAACGTGATTATTGTACTGTGACATTTCACCAACGCTGCTGTCATGCTCATGTTTCAGACCCTCACTGGAAAGGAGATCGAGATCGATATTGAGCCCACAGACAAGGTGACCACCTTGAAATAAACTGTCCTGTTAGCAAACCAAAGTGCTGCTGACTAACCAGGCATTGCATAACTTCTGGATAAAGACATTTCTTGTGTGTGTAAATCAAGGTGGAGCGAATCAAAGAGCGAGTGGAGGAGAAGGAAGGGATCCCTCCGCAGCAACAGAGGCTCATCTACAGCGGAAAACAGATGTGAGCTCATGCACTGTGGTTCATCTTGTTCTGTAGCAATTAAGGATGGTCTTCAGGTGTTCTCATCTGAAACCTTCTTATTTCCCCCTCAGGAACGATGAGAAGACAGCTGCAGACTACAAGATCCAGGGGGGCTCGGTGCTTCACCTCGTGTTGGCGCTAAGAGGAGGATCGACACCCCACAGTTGCAGCCGACACCTCTCCTCCTTGTCATGAGTCGCTGCTGTCATGTGACTAGCTGAGTGCCAACTCTCATAACCATGTTACAGCAGAGAAATCTGAAATTCCACCCATCAGGCAAATGCAACAGTGAAGAGACGGAGAGAGGAGGAAAAAAAACAAAAACAAATCAAATCAACCCTCCGAATAAGGACGTTCTAATTCATTTGTAGATGTTTTTTTGTTTTCTTTTTTTCTGTGTAAACCCACATTGGCTTTCTGATCTCAAACAGTTGATGCAGGGACCCGTGCTTTATGAAAGTTTGAGAACACTGTGGTCTTCTTGCTTGTGAATAAATGCTGAAGTTGACATCCTTCCAGTCTCGTCCTCCAGTATAAACAGACCGTTCGAGCACAGACACAAAAAATCAAAACATCTCCTGAGTATTTCTTTTATTCCAAGACTGAATAATCAAGAACAATCCAATGAGCTGACAGAATATTTTCTCCGGTCATTACATGTTGGTCGCGGTAGTGATACGAAGCGGAGTAGATTCTACTGAAATCTCTTTAGAGCACCACTGCCGAGGTCTCATACGTATAGTGTTTGAACGTGTAATGAATGATTCATCAGACCAATATTAACACGCTGGTTTCATGTTTCATTTGTTTTTACAGCACTTCCTTCAACAACCGAGGCTTGTGGTTTCCAGACACTTAAACCTCTTCATTGTGCTTACACTTAATCTTAAAAACCTTTTTTTTTTTTTATTTCGGTGCTCCTAGATGAGTCGGTTTTAAGCATCTGTAAACAGTAGATATGTCAGGAAAAGTGTTGTTTTTATGGGATTCAAAATCCTACAGAGTAATTTACACTTTGATATTCTTGGCCTCCAAAGAAAATACAATTATTTTCTTTTTTAAAAACAAGTAATAAAAGGCACAGGGGAATGAATCGGGAGTTGAACGAGTGGGTTATTTTGAGCTGTCACGCAGAGACGTAAAGGCAGCCCAAAAGGTTCCGTTTAAAATCTCCCACCCCTTAATCTAAAATTGTTGCATTTGTGTTCTTATTAAAAGCAAAGCGTAATAGATACAAATAAAAAAACAAAAACAGTAGGAGTAGTGGCTCATTTCTTAGTATTTCTCTACTTTTAACAGTGCAAAGAGGAGAAAGACAAATATCTCGAGAGGGAACTAACTTTTGGAGGGAGTAGAAATGGAGTGGTGTTTGAGTAAAAATGATATAGTGGCTGAAACTGGCTGACCGAAGCCACAAAAACAGAATACTTGAGCTGTCACACATTAAATACAATCAGTAGTAGCTTGTAAACTAATTTCTTGGAACTGTACAGAGTTTTTGTTTTAAAAAGTCTCAACCTCTTAAGATAATTGTACGCTTCTCCATAAATATGATCTCCATCGTTACATTTTCACGCAAAAAAGCAGATATCCGGATAAAGAAGTGACATAAAAATATACTTTTGTTTCTCTTAACAATTTTTTGGTAGAATACCTTTTTTTTAAAAAAAAGAAAAGAAAGAAATTGTTGTGAAGTGGCCTTAATAATGAAACGGCTACCGCGTCTTTGTCTCAGTTGAGTGGGATGTTATATCTACGCTGTCTGCTTGCGCCAAAATGTGGTGAAGATCTTATGGTTGAAGTCATATTTGTGCAGAAATCTGAGTCACGTACTTTAACAACAGTCTGTGACCTGCTCCAAAAACTACAGACAGTTTTGTTCATCCTCGTCTTACCTGCAGAATTCTACATGTGAGCCGTTATGACATGCGTGTCTGATGCAGATAAGTAGAAAAAAACAAAACACGAGACTCCTGAAAAGAGGGGATTTCCTGTGAAGGAACAGTGTTTCTCAGACACAGAAAGCGAACAAGTTATTCGAGAGACAACAGGAAGACCCTTGACATGCGAGAGGTCCTGCCGACTGATCCATGTAGTCCGGTTAGTGTGACTGGCTGCTGTCAGTGTCCGGCAGCGTTGAGACCAGGGAAGGAGTCGATCTGGACAGTATCCTGGACGACTGATCCCTGGCTGGTATACGCGATGCGAATCCTCATTTTCAGATTAACCTGAGAGGTATGACAGGACTCTGCTTTATGTGGGATTATAGTAAAAATATTGCTCCTGTCAACTACAAGACATTTCTAGGTTGTAAGAGAATTTGCATTTTGCAGACCCACCTTGTTGGGGTTGTTCAGCACCACCAGCTGAGTCACTTGAGCTGCACCTCGCGCAGGAAGAGAGTCCCTGCTGGGGGCCTTCATGTGTAACTGCACACTCTGGAGGGGGATCAAATGCAGCTTTGAAGTTTCAAAGCACCACAGCACAAACGTGTTCACAACCAGCTACCGACAGGGGTGTGGCCAGGATTTTACTTCCCCCTTCACCAGACAAACAGCAGGGATAGCGTGTGACTTATGGACACAAGCAAAAGGCTTCGACTGGCTGATCGCTCATACCCTCCATTCAATTAGAAGCATTGCCGAGACTCCAGAACAGAAACTTGAATCTAAGAGGAGCCGTCTGTTTTGGGAAGAATACGTGCTCGTTTTGAATTTTATTCCCGCAGCGTCGGCTAGCAAAACTAATCTGAAGCCATCTTTAAAAGAAAAAGAGAGAACAAACACGTTTCCATTGACTGGTTTGAAGGCCGTGTAGTGCCATCAGCAGGTGGCGGTACAGGCAATGTTGCCAGGTTCAGTAGAAGTAGTAGCTGTCCTAACTGCAAATACACCTTGAGGAGGAAAGACAACAACAACTGTGGTAGACAACAACAACTGGTGGACACCCACAGGAGGAAAATGGAGAGAGCCGACCCTCAACAAATGACGCGTTTTAAATTGATGTTTTATCATGTATGGGAAGGCAACTGTCAGTCGTGTCAGTTTTATTGTTTGCCAGCTCCAGACAGCTGGTGAGTCATGTCATTTTAATCTTTGTCGGGTCAGATGCAGTTCACAAGTTTTTTCCATTCCCCCTGATGAGCGTCATGTCTTCAAAACAGGCAGAAAAACACTCATAAACAGACAAAAAAACAAAACTTAAATAGGCGTGTAAACTTTTCTTCTGTATCAATGGAAGTTTTCTCCAGCGTTTGTTTCCATTCCCCTTTACGTAGACACGTCTTCTAAATCAAAGAGAGCAATGGAAACCTGGCTGTTCTCGCTCGATACCGGATCTAAGCGGTTGTATTTTTAGCATCATAACGCACCACGTTTCAGAGGTCTAAATTGCTGTGACGGAGCGGCTCCATCACTCTGACAAAGTTTACTCTCCTTCCTTTTTCCCTCACTGGTTTACAAGGAAATGACTCTGCCTGGTGGGAGTGGCAGAGGGTTTAAAAAGACTCGTCACAGCTCTGGTGGAATCATTGTGACTGTTGCAGAGCAGACGGTCTATTGTCTAAAGTTCTCAAAGCAGTTTTTTTTCCCTTTTCTTTAAGTTAACTGCAGAACTTGTGCATGCATTTTTGGCATGTTGCATTGTGGGAGGTGAGTTCATTTCTGAATTTCCACTGGCAATTTTTGGTTTGCATTTCGAAGATGTGAATAATATACCTCGGTTAAGAAAACTCCTTTCACTGAATCACAACAACTAGCAATGTGGCCTGTACTGCCATCCTCTGGCAACACTACGCAGCCTGGTTTAGTCACTTCAAACCAGTTAACGGAATCGGAATCGATTCCCATTTCTTTATTTGTGGCTTTTCAAAAGACTGCAGCAGATTTGCTTCACGAGTTAATGGAAACCTGGCTACTGGCCCGCTGAAAAGAGCAAGATCGTCCCTGAAAAAGATGGAAAATGGCAGCTTATGTTGCTCCAAAACTTATAAATATAATTCAGGTTTAATTGTGTCCTCTAATATGCACATAGGCCAGATGCATCATGGTATATTTCAACTATACCATCGCAAACAGCAACTTCTGAACAGGGTCCCGAGATCATAATCATCCAAAATACGTCATCCGAGAGATCTCTCCAGACCGAATCATTTAATATCATGTACAGTAGACGACGAAACGTCTAAAAATCTTCGTCTTTTGTATCAAGAGACATTATTCTTACATTTTACACTACCACCGTTTGCTTGTGAGGCTAAAATGAACTGTGACGACAACAAGAGATGAAAGACGTGAAGATGTGGCTCTTTTAGGACTACCGGCATTATGTAATCTCCCGTCTCAATGAAATAAGTATTGCACATGTGCACCAGCATCAAAGGTATGACTAACAGAGTCGTGAGAAACTCTGATGTGAATGTGGCTAAAGTCTGAATGAGAGAACGCCGTCATTTTCACAAAGAAATGAATGTAACGCGGGCAGACCTTGGGCACCGCAGCCTGCAGGGTGAAGCTGCTGATGTCCGAGTCGGAGGAGTTGGAGGCTGCGAGCGTGACCGTCAGGGCCGTGTCCGACTGTCGCTCACAACTCAGAGTCAGAGTCACGCCGTCCTTCTCATACACGGACACTGTGGGAGCTATGGAAAACAGCTATTAGAAAATGCTGCATTAATTCAAAACCAACATTCACAAGAAAAAGAAACAAACAAAAAGAGGCTATATCATGCTGCCGTCTTCTCTTATTCACATTCAAGCAAGTGCCAAAATCTTGAATACAGCATTTTCCCATTTAATTTTGAGTGAGTGTGTATCTGAGGGGCAGACCTGATGTCGGGGGAGTGGGATCCAACCCACCCAACAGATCCAGAAGGGCTCCTCCGGCGGTGGTGGAGGTACTAACTGGCAGAGGTGTGCCGCCTACTGCTGGGCTGGGCTGGAGAGGCTCCTCAGAGCCACCCAGCAAGTCCAAGAGATCGCACACCTGAGTGGAGGAGGAGAAAGTTCCACTGGTGGTGAAGAACCATCAAAGCAGTTAAGACAGAAAGTATCACCCTGGCTGTTTTTGGGCCATCGTTGCATACCTGGTTAGCAGGCGGTTGTGGCAGCACCACCCCTCCCTGTTTGACTTGAGCTGGTCGGATCTCCTTGATGGTCTCCCCCGTTGCCTCCCCGTTAGTGTGACCTGGAGAGTTCTTCTCAATCACAGGCATCCTCTCCAGCACCGCTGCCCTGTGGAAACAAGGACCGTCTCACTGATTCTCCAACGTGCAATATGGAGAAAATGCCATGTTTTTTATTTTTTTTAGGGAATATTCCAAGGAAAGAAGAGAAAAAGTTGGCATCGTCCTCCTCTTTCCTACCTCATGTGGTCATATTTTTTGAAGAGAGCATTGTATTCAACTGCCCTCTGCTGGAGCTCCACGTCTATGCAGCTGCCGTAGATGCTGACGATGCTTCTGATGCGACTGGAAGGGGTACAGGGATGAAAAAGAATCTGAGACATTACAGCAACTTATTATAATTAGTCTTACTCAGAGGTATTTGCCTAAAACTCTCTAGACACTTATCACAATTAAGGAAATTTGCATTTTGATGTGTTGCTTTTTCATCTGCCGGCAGAAAAGGAACTTTTTAACAGACACAAAAGGAGGGTTTTTTTGTACTTACTCCACGTTGTCAGTGATGCGTGTGCTCAGTTTCATGGTGGCGGTGAGAGCGAAGCCTCTGGTTGTCGGGGACGACATGTGAGACTGCAGAACTGTTTCCAAGACGTCCAGGACGTCGTCCTCGGTGACCTGATCAAGAGACACGTCAATGCCGATTCCGCTTTTTTTTTTTTTCCCAAAGACTAGAAATCCAGTTCTGGCATTTTTTTTTTTAAACAACATTTACTTCATTAAATGACAAACATGCAGACAATAAGGTTTGATTTTATTCACTTATGTTCAATTCTCTGCTCATCATGATCAACGACCTCAAAAAACCTTAAAAACTATTTAGCTAGCGGCAAATTGTACACATGTTGAGCAATGAATTGGACAGCTTTGCACCTCATAAAGCTTTCATATATATAATCCTGTATGTTTACCGTTGATACAAAGAGATGCACATCATCTCTCTGGTTATGCTCCGTTACAAACTTCTTCCGTTATATCCGGTTCATAGCCCAGAACAGAAACTATTCATAGCACCTAAGCCAATTTTAGTCCAGCTGAGCATAGTTATGCAGGATTTAATTGTTTCCCAACTGCATTAGCTGGGTGTGTTCGCCCAGCTTTAATAGCTTTGATAGTGTTGTTTGTTTCCTGGTGTCGTGTGAAAGTCTGTTTGTTGAGCTGTTTACCTGCACGGGCTCAGTCTCCTGACACTCTCCTCTCAGCAGCAGGTCTCCGTATTCTCCAATACACCAGCACGCCACCTGGACCAGAGATGGCTGCGCACACAAATGCCGCATTCAGTAAACTCAGAATAACACACGTCATGGTTCTGTCAGAGCGGTTTGCAAAACCGTCTGACGCATACATTTTTAGGCAGAATTCTCAGGAAGTTAATGCGGTGGAAGATGGGGGATCTGCACCACTCTGCGGATGAATACACAGCTGCTCGTCTGACTCGGATCCAAAAATAAACCTGGCTGCATCAGCCAGTTTCAAACCGAAAAGCCCTGCCATTGTCGCTGCTGTAAAACCAGACCAGCACTGTTTGGTTAATGCCAGTTAAAGACGTTTAATCTAAGAGCAAAAATAATCACGACCTGCGATCAGATCTACGCTCGTACTGAAGAAACAACAAATATCACAAAAAAAAAAAAAAAAAAGAGGCAAGAATTTGTTATCAATCAAGATTAAAGATGCGCTGGAGTCATTTATTCCTCTTCTTGTTGAATTGACATTCTCCATTTAAATGGTAAATCATTCCCTTTTTGTGTTCATGTCCTCACAACCTTTGCTGAGCTGCGAACATTTTTCAGGCAGATGAAGTGTTCCTTTAAGGCCAAAACTTACCACACACACACACACACACACACACACACACACACACCTGAGAGATGTCGGTGAGCAGAGCCCGGTACAGCTTGTGGACGGTGTAACAGTGCAGCTCCGAGGTGTTGGTGATGAGCTGAATCAGGTTGGGCACGGTTTCATCTCTCACGTCACCCCCTGCCTGTCAAAGTGGTAATCACACACACACATGCATACAGTAAATATCATTAGCTCGACAGCTTGTTCAAGTATCTGGGTCACTCTGTATTTTGTTCCAGACACATTGACCTCGCCCTGAGTGTCATTTCCATAACAATTCGTACGGATCAAAAGCTGTGCCCCATCTCTAATCTTACTCTCTCCATACACTTCTGTTCCCTCTCCGTCTTTTTGAGACATCACTAAGAAATATGAGCTAAGAAATATGACTTTTTCTTAGCTTTTCACAGCAATCACGAGAGTTTTATTTGAAAGAAGAATGTGACAGATAAGTTCCAGAAGGGCAATGATTACTCAGCTGGAAGTCGGGAAAATGACTGAGATCGCGTGCGCTTACGGCAGGTAATCTACAGAGCTCTCTGCTCACCTTTATGTTGCTGTTCCATCCTAATGTGGCAAACAGACGCAAATGCTCGTGGTACTGACATCGGCGAAGAAACAGTCATCATTATGGATAGGTAGGCAAATGAATCTGCCATAATGTACTTTCTGCATCCCGCCCTGACCCCTGAGAGCTCTACACTGCGAGCCATGGACAAGATTTCCTGCTGCGAGTGTTTTGATATTTCATCTTGTAGTAGTCTCACTTTTTTTTTTGTTGTGACGAGTGGTGAATCATTTCTTAAGACCAGGTGATCAAAGTAGCCCCAACCTACTGATTTCTGCTTGCAACTGAGATTCTGAAATGTTAGCAGTTAGCAGAGTTGCGCTTTGCTGGCTGGACAACGGTTAAAGGAACCTCCTCAACGTTTCAGACCCATTTTTTTAGAAAGAAGTCTATGTGAAGAACTGATATATATAAAAGACAGCAGGGTGAGGTGTTCAGTCTGCATTTACCGTGGTGAGGACATGCAGGATGGTGTCTATGTGCCAGCGCTGGGAGGGTGCATACCTGACAGAGACACAGACACACACAGCCAACTCAGTGGATGGTGAGCAACACGTACACACACACACACACACACACACACACAGAAAACTGCATCTCCATCCTGTCACTGCCTACATACAAACACAAGCAGCTCAGTGCATCAAGTCATTGAATACTGTGCGTTAGAAACAAGCTAGTCTTTGTCACAATGTGAGCTACGAAGGAATATCACTGAGTGGAGACCGGGACACGTAGCTGTGTGCAGTATAATGTAAGCACAGAGACTTTATTGTTACAGCCTCAACACAACAGCTGGATCCCTTTTGTTTGGATTGTTTGTTTTTTTAATCCCACAACAACGCGTCAAATCTATTCGTACGCATGACCAAACAATATGTGCGCTGGTTTCTGTGTGTTCACCGTTTTAATCCAATTTAATGTAATCCCAATCTCAGGGCACTTCATCCCGAGAGAAGCGCTTTGGTACAGAGTGACATGTCTGCAGCATTCCACGTACCTTTCGGCAGCGTTGAATATGCCGCTGGCAGCTTGAGCCCTGAGCTCAGGGTGGCAGGATGAGAGGAAGAGGAGCAGCTCCTTCATCATAGAGCGGATGTTGGAGGCTGACACCAGAGCCAAGGAGAGCTCCAAGGCACGCCTGGATGAACGAGGGGTAATAAAGGTGAAAATGGCTCGATACAGGCCAGCTCAGAGCATTCATCCGCTGACCGCACGGACTGTAGGTGTTTACATGTTTATTTCCTCTGCGGGAGTCATCGTTTACAAGTTTGTCAGACATTTTAGAGCAGGATAACACACCCCCCCGCTTATGTGCCCTTTGGTAATAACACGTTGAACAATAAAAGTAATAAAATGAAGTATTATGTAGTGAAGGACGGCCTTCCTGCAGTCCAGACCTTTCACCAGTTTAAAACATATCGTGCATAATGGGCAGCTAGAGTACTACATCAGATAAAAATGGTGAGAGGAGATGCCTCACAGTGGCAAATATGGCCACGCCCCAACTTCTGTGAGATGTGTTGCTGCTGTCAAATTCAAGATTTTTTTATGTAATCTTAAAAAAAAAAGAAGAATAAATAAATAAAAATCGGCATTTGATGTCGTCTACATTGAACGAGATTCATGGTCGTGATCTCTGCAAGTTGTGAAAAAAATGTTGTGACTGGGGTATTTCGGAGTACTCATTACCATTCAGCTGGATTTCCTTAAAAAAATGAACAGCTACCTGATCTTTTTTTGATCGGTAAGATGACGTGAAACAAAATCCCTCATATCACGCATGAGGGGGGTTGACACAGTAAAACTGCGAACCCATCGTAATGGTTTCAAGTCCACTGAACATCTGTGCAACCACAGCCGCGTTGGACAAAGAGAGCAAAGTTACTTTTTAACGGACGCATCCTGGTCCTTAAGGCAGTCGACTATGGTTCCTCGGTGGCGCTGCACTGCAATATGGTCTGTCCCGACAATCCTCTGAAGAGACGTCATGGCGATGTACCTGCCGAAAATAAAGATGGGAAGTTTTAGGTTGAAACTGCGTTGTGCAGAGGCGATGTAAGCTGTTCACCGAGGCCTGCACCAGTGGGAAAACGCAGAGACACAAAACATAAATAATGAATCTCCTCCTCACCTCACATTCAAATAAACATCAACTAACCAAGATACATTTGACAGCGCAGCTGCAAAAAAACCCTACATTTTCTCTACTTTCTTAGATAAATAATTGATCTTTCCACTTGAAATAACTCATTGACTGATCAAGTATTTATGCAGAGACAGGAGAGTGTGTTATCTAGACAGGCAGGTCTGACGGGAATAAAACGGTCTCATTTCTGTCCCCGAGTCACAGAGCGACTCAGACGCCTTGCATGAGGAAACCAGACAGACCTGTCTCTTCACAAGGCCCCTATGGAAACACACTAAAAAACAACGGTAATACAACAAAAACCTCTAGGAATCCACAACAGGCCTTTACACTTGCTGCTGAAATACGACATGGCCTGAAACCGAGAGATCAGACAGATGAGGCAGACGGATGAGGCAGACGGCGACCCTCTGGTGGCTGCTGAGGAAATGCTTTGGGGAAAGCAATTATTGACAACAGCCTGCTGGGAAGAGGTTTATCTCTTTGGCAGCACTGAGATTGCCATTGAACACGTGGAATGGGGAAGGCAACATGACCCTAAGAGATGCGAGCGGAAGGGCGATGGATGGATGGAGCTGAACTATAAAGGGGAAAGTAGAAAGAAGAAAAGCAGCACTTACCGGATGTTTCTGTCGTTATTCAGGAGAAATCTTCCCAGGATGTTTACAGCCAGAACCTGCAGAGCGAGTTAAGTGAGGCGTATGTGCATTTGTTAATCAACTAAGCAGCTTTAATCCCCATGTATGAATGTGGTGTGAAGTGCCGCCGACTTACTCTGAGGCCGCTCTCCGACTTGATGTCGAGAACGGTGAGCACAGTCTCGTACAGCACGGCGTTCCCCACAGTCTTGGTGCTATCTGTATTGGTTGCCACCTGTAAAGCAACTCACACAGTCTTACAGTCTATTAGTCCTACAACAACAAAGGTAAAAATAAAAAACATCTGAGACGTTCTTTGGAATGAATATCAATTTTTAACTCGGTTAACAAGTGCCAATAGTCATTCAAATTCAATCAGTCTGGGGAAGGTCCTCCTCGAAGGAAATTCTCAAATAGGCACATTATTTGGAGTAAAACAGAACATCGGTCAGGTGAAGGTGTTCAGTGGTGAAAGCGAATGTTAGACCTGAGCTAGGAGGTCGTTCATAGCGTCACTCGCTACTTCATTGTTGCGGCCGAGGATTCTCAGGAGCCTCAAGATGCGCACCTGAGGAGGGAGGCAGAAGAGAGGGAGCACACGGGCGACAAGTTGAACCGGCAGTGAAAAAAATAAAGTGAACACTGGCATAATCAGACCGCTCGTTTCAGATGTGAGCCGTGGAGAAACACTCAGGGCCATTTCCTACCAATTCTCCCAATGTTTAGAAAAAACATTCCTCACCTTAGAAATCTCAATCCACTATCCAATATTTTAAATGGAGATTGCCAGTTGAGTTGATACGGTAAAACACCAGTAATAATACAAAAAAAACCCATGCAAAAACAACCTGTTATGGGCGAATTAAATGGGGATCAGTAAGTAGCTGAAATACGTTACAAAGCGAGTAAATCTAATGCTGTACCTGTAGGAAGGGATCGCTGACTCCTGCCACGTCGTGGTCTGGGGAATATCCAGAGATGACCAGGCCTTTCATGATCTGAACTAGATCCGGCACCGACTGGAAAACACAAACGCATTAAAACACACACGCTTCCACACCGCTGTCGGATCAGGACTTGTGCGTGTCGCTCATACCTTTCTGAACCGCTCCAGCGTTTCTGGATTCCGCTCACACAGTTGAGTGATGAGCACCACAGAGCCATGTAACACACCTGCGGATACATTTAGATAAAGACATGCTGGCAGCAGCGTCCGTGGGACAAGGTTGATATGCGCCACGAAGACCTACTCACCGTGATTCTTCTCCGTGAGGAGGGAACGGGCGGCAGGAACGAAAAGCTCTCCGAGATCGTGGACCTTTCTCACGATGTGAACGGCACATAAAGCAGCCTAAAGATTCAGCAGAGTAGGAAGTTATCATCAGTTGGAAATCTACCCAGCTTAAACAGTCCCTGATTCCCCAAAGAGTTGGGATGTTGAGTCGAATGTAAATAAAAAAAAAAAAAACAGCAAACCAAGACATTTTTCTCAATAGAAAACATATCAGAAATGTGTCGAATGTTGAAAGTGAGACATTTGACTGCTGAATGAAAAATAAAAGAGGCAGAGTCTCACAGAAGTAAGGATGAGGTTCGGCTTGCGGGACAATTCCCAATAATATTCCCCAACTCAAAACCGCTGAGACTTTGAAATATTCCATCATCTACACTAAATAGTATCATCAAAAAGTGAGTTTGAGTCATAAAAAAATGACAATATTCTGTCCAGAACTCATTGTCCGTGAACACACTTCATATGTGGATATGATCCAGAAAATTTGCCATCTTTTTTCTGGGCTAAAGCTAATTTAAGATGGACTGAGGCAAGGTGGAAAACTACTTCTATGGTCCGTTGATTTCAAATGTGAAATTCATTTAGAAAATAACAGATGCCCCACGTCCTTCAGACTAAAGAGGAGAGGGACCATCTGCCTTGTTTTCAGCACTCAGAACAAAAGCCTGCATTTCCTATGGTGTGTGTGTGTGTGTGTGTGTGTGTGTGACTATTTAACTGACAACGTGTACATCGCTAAAGGCACCATCAAGAAGAGAAGATACTCTAACTCTAACTTTTTTGAGATGTCTTAGCTGCTATTTACTTTTTACAGAGCGTCCCACCAACTTTTCTGGGAAATGTGCTGAATGCGTCTGAACATTCTGGTGAAGGCCCCTCACCTTTTTCTTTATGTAGGAGTTGGAGGCTCGTAGCAACCTTTCTATCTCCGGTGCCAGATCCCTGCACATCTCTGCAGAACCCATACAGGCCAGCGTGCACAGAGCCAGAGACTGCACGTACTGGTTACTGTGGGAGAGGTCACTGAACGGCACACGCACAGAGAAAGGCATGCAGATAACAAGGTAAGTCTGTATACAAACAAGGACAAGTGAACAAACCAAACATCTTCTATTCTCTAAACCATTTGACGTTGTTTTCTGACAGCATCGTTGTTCTAAATAAAATGAATGACAGCTTTGCTCTCTTGCAGAGATTCTTATAGACTGTAGAATCAGAACAACTGAGGTAACCCAAATGACGTCTTCTCCCTACCTCACAGTGTGTACATATCACATGTATAAGCTGCATACTAACACTTTTACACCCTTATGTGTGTATATAAACACAATTTATTTCATCAGTCTTCAGTAGAGCATCTGTCAACAGTCGTCCTTACTTTTTGATGGAGTTAGTAATAAGAAGGCTTGCATCCTGCTTCTCGTCCAGGAGCATCATGGCTCCCAGGTATCCCACCCGCTTGTCACTGTAGCGAGGGCTGGCTATCATACGGACACACTCCATCTAGCGAGAAGAGCAACAACTCTGTAAAATGTGGAGTTACTTCAAATGCTCACGCCTCCGCTGCCCGAAGGAAACGTCTCCTCAGAGTCAGCTCCAGAGCAGTCGTTTGGGAAGGATTCGGTGGCCTACTTACAACTGACGACTGACTGGCTTTGACAGACGTTGCTTTTAGGGTGTTAAAGTTTACAATGTTCACAATGGTTTAATATCACGGAATATAATAATATAAAAAAAAAGAACAGCAAGAAGTATAACGTTTGCATCAACAGAGTAAAAAAACTTACAAATAAGATGCTAAATTGATCGGACGATTTCCTCGTCTCACTTTGAGGTTCATCATGCGCTCACACATTTGCTCATGTGCACACAAACTAGGCTAATGCACGCAAATGCCAGTCAGGGCTCAGTGCTTCAGATGTAGGAGCTGGGCCACGGTGACGTGAGCCCAGACGCTAACACTGCCTTAATGGTTTCTCACCCACATGCCCCATTCAACCCAAGCAAACTCATGACAGGATTTAGCCAAATCCCCTCACCTGACCAAAGTGCGCCGGGTAGCCCAACATGTGCACGTAGAGCAGCTTTGCCAGGTTGTGTGATCGCCCTCCGTTGTCGGTTTGTCTGAACTGTGCCCGGATGGCTGCACACTCCCTCTGAATGACACCCCGCTCCTCACATTGCGTCCTGGCTGACCTGATGGCCCGAATCATCTCCTGCAAAGGAACTGATGGAGACATGGCTGCATGTGTGTATATGAGAGACAGACAGACAGACAGACAGACAGACAGAGAGAGAGAGAGAGGGAGGTTAGAGGGCCTGGAATGGGTGAGTGAGGGTGTTTGACAGATTACAACAAACTACTCCATGTTCAGAGATCTACTGAGCCACTGAGTATTTCACTTCCTGTTACCACACCACCAGATGCGTTTAAGCTAATAAGAGTTCATACGGAATTGGAATGAAATGTAAGATTCCCATGAGCTCTGAAAACACCAAACTTGAGGGTGACGCGTTCACAAAAAAAAAAAAAATATTCAAAACAACTTCAATGTTGCCAGTTTATCAAACCCACTTTTGTTCCTGCTGAACAGACTGAGTTGTCTTCGTGGAAACTGCGGTCGACTGTCTATATGCAAAAGACTGTGACGTGGAAAATACGCCGAGGTTAAACGATATAACTCACCCGCGAGCGTCAGGCTCCCGCAGTCTCTGATGCGGGTCAGAGAAAGGAGTCAGAGGCTAGCCAACTGACAGAACCGAGCTAACCTTGTGGATGCTGTCAAGCACTGTAGGAGAATGATGAGCTCGGGAGCTAGCTAACTAACCGCAGCAGCCTGTGTCGGCGAGTGGTTTATACGAGCAAATGACAACGTACCTCAATACGGTTGAGTGAAGTCAAAAAAGTAAACCCGTTAATCAGCCCCCTTCAACACTCGGCAGTAGTCGGTTGGCTGTAACACCAAATACTGTACACCCATGGAGTTAGTGTCAAGAGAGCGAAACTAATGAGGTGACTTCCGGGTTGAGCTTTAAAAAAATAAAATAAAACCCCGTTTGACAAACTGTATTTCCAGAATTGCAAAAAATAACCTGGAACTGACGACGAAATGCTATTTTCTGTTTCACCCATTTAAAGGCCCTTGTTATATGACACATTAAACACGGTAAAATCAGGAAATACTGTTGCCAACCCATGTTTATAAATTACTTGTAAAGTGTAATAATGTAATGGGAATTTACTCTTCGCAGCTTATAATATTTCTTTTTTCAATATATAAAGGAGACAAATCACAAGAGTGAATAATAATACTGACAATTCTGTATACTCAGCACTGTTATTCATTGTGCGTCATCTCATCAGTAACAAGTGGTTAAAGCATTGAGGTACACCTATGATCTTTTTAGTATGCCATCAACAACAGCCGAAGTAAAGATATAAAAGGAGCTTATGAAAACTGCTCAGCACAGCTTTTTTTTAAGTTGCCACTGTATCATGTTAGATAAGCACCCCCGCAAGACATACCATCGACCCAACTTTCGTTTGACATAATTTCCCTTGAGCTGTATGTTTGTGGTGGATCAAGATAAAAGACAGCCAAGCTCGCAGAACTATATAGAAATGTGCACATGCTTGCTTTTGGCCTGATCAAATGTTCTTACATCTGAAGCTCATGTGCAGGATTTTATGTTGAAGGCATCACATGTAGTTTCCTTGTCTCGGTAATATGCTGTCTTGACCATCCCTGCTTTTCATACCTGTGCAACACTTCCGCAATTTGATCACTCATTGTGGGGGAACTCCACCCTCTCCGTGGCAGGTGCTTTAACCAGGGGATGAAACATTGATGAGGCCAACGAGGCCCACTAATTACTGAAAAGCCAGACTGAAGGAAGACAAGTGGGCATCACATTTTCTTTTTCTTTCTTTTTTTTGCAGGGCACCAAATGCGTCCAAAACATAATTCCTGTCATCAAAAATTTTAAAAATAAAACAAAAAATGAGCAAAAGTTAGGTGAAAAATAAAACACACCCCATTTCGGTTTTTAAGGTTTTGCTTATCAGCAAAATGGGCACAGTGAAATAATTTTTTGACCGAAGACTTCTTAAAATTAATAAAGTACAACAACACATGACGAACGCTGAGCCAAAATGCAGTAGTGTGTGGAAACACTAAATAAACCCCTCTATTTAAAAGCGTGTAGAACTACCTTCAGTATCAGCAACTTCGAGTGTGTTATGTTATTCATACGTTTATGCACAGCTCTCTTCAGGGTCCTATCCACATCGTTTCAGTCAGGCTGAGGTCTGAACTTCAGCTGGGTCATTGCAACACCTTGTTTCTTCTCTTTTTCAGACATTCTGTTATAGATCTGCTGCTGTGTTTGGGATCATTGTCCTGTTGATGACCCAGTTTCAGCCAAGCTTTAGCTGTCAGACAGATGGCCTCACTTTTGACTCTAGAACACTTTTGTATACAGAGGAGTTCATGGTGGACTCAATGACTGCAAAGTGTCCAGGCCCTGTGGCTATAAAACAAGCCCAAATCATCAGCCCTCCACCACCGTGCTTGACAGTCAGTATGCTGCGTTTGGTTTTCTCCAAACGTGCTGCTGTGGATTATGACAAAACATCTCAGCTTTGGTCTGGTCTGTCCAAAGGACGTTGTTCCAGAAGTCTTGTGGTTTATTCACATGCAACTTTGCAAACCTAAGCTGTGCTGCCATGTTGTTTTTAGAGAGAAGCGGCTTTCTCCTGCAACCCTTCCAAACAAATTCAAATGAAATTGTACTGTCACTAACTTCAATCTTAATAAATAGATCGATAGATACTCAGAACTACATAAATAAATCAAATAAAAAGCCTTGGAATGTGTAAGGGAATGTTAATGTATTGAATTCAAATGTATTTTGGCAGAAAATACAAAAATTTGGAGTTAAACATAAAATACAGAATCTCAAAAACAGTTCACCAAACAATGAAACACTTGTGGTCAGAATGAAACTCAAACTAAATAAAACAATACAAACATGTTAAACGTGGCAGAACAGTGTGGCAGAGTGTTGCGTTTTCATCACGCGAAGCTCATCTTTGTGAGTCTTTTTCCGGTCTTCTACTTTCTCCTTAAAATGTGCACACGAGCAACTGTTTGTGTACACGTTGAGTGGGGCATTTAAGAGCTTATTCCATGCCCCTCCTCCTCCTCTGATCTTCTACTTTCTTTTGAGGTCCTTATGGCTCCAGCTTCTCCTCTATCACAGGGTAGACCACCAAACAGAGCTTTTGACACAGACGGGTCATTTTACCTGGATAAAGTTGGGAAAGAAAAAACATACCAGCTTTAACCCATTCAACTCTGTTTACTAATTATTAAACACACCGAAGTTCACTCGAATGCATTTTGCAGACACCTCAAAGTTCAAACATGAGAACTAAGCATAAGGAGGTCCAAAAGTCCAACATCATGTACTTTGTGTGTATACAAGCTGTGAAGTAAAAACTGCAATGCCACCTTACCCATAACATTATCAAAACACTGTGGCTTGTTTTCCCAGTAGACTCCCAGAAAATATACAGGCACCCCAGTCATCATGATGGCCAGTCCAATACCACAGACGACAGGCTCAGAGTAGAAGGAAAAGACCAGCAGAAAGGCCCAGAACAGCAGGTAGATCACTGGCCATACAAGGCTCACCTGGAATAAAACAATCAGTCCAAGTTGTTATGTATCACACATTTCAATACAGTTTTGCAACTTAGCAAAGTAGGAAAGGTATTAAGCTCTAAAACTGAATTAACCTTGAAGTCAATTGTACAAAAAAAATGGGATTTTCTGTGTACATGTACGTGTAACAGTCTAGTGAAACCCTCTGTCTTGCCAATACAAAAATTGGAATGACACAATTGTCTAAAGAAAGGTAAAAAGTTGCTTAATTTGCGTCTCTACCTTGATTGGTCGATACATTTCAGGCTCCTTTACCCGCAGCACAATCTGCCCAGCAACAGTAACGCCGTAGAAGAGGTAGTTGATGAAGCCAACGTAGTTTATGAGGGTGTAAATGTCACTGGTGCACAACATCAGCAGAGTGGAGATCAACTAAATATGTTGAGAGGCAAGGAAGTTCATTTTTGCACTGGGGTAGGATAGACGGCACAAAAAAAAAGAAAAGAAAAAAGAAGCAGAAATTGCGTTGTGTCATGACTCACAGTAAACAGCAAGGCTGGGATTGGAGTGCAGCTCCTGACATGAATCATGGCCAGTAGGCGTGGTAGGTGGCCTTCTCTGGCGCCAGCGAAAAACAGCCTGAGAGGCAGACACAAAGATGGTTTAGTCTTGAGAGCAGAGCCAGATGGTGCTTACTTATCGTGTGCACTCGCCAGCTGAGGGAAAAGCTCAGAAAGCACACAGTTCGGGTGATAATGGAGGCAGAGGTGTTGAGACCGACAACAGAAATGAAAACCACATGGGAAAAAAAAATGGATAAAACCCCCCTTTTATCAAACCTTCTTTTTATTACATTACATTAACATTAAAAATCTAGCTTTTTGTCCCAGAAAAGAGGAGCTTTATTCCTTTTAAGTTTTTTCATTTTCACCTTGCTGCAAGGAAGGGCAGAAATATCACAGATATCACAGGCGCTCAAGCGAAAAGACACACTGCACAGCAGGACAGGACAAACTGACCGCGACGACGTGAAGAGGGAGCCATTGACCCCCCCGAAGGTCGAGAGCGCCACCGAGATGGGCATGATCCATGACATTACTCCCAGCAATTTCTCTCCAAATGTCTGGGAGAAAAATCAGGAGTAGATGGAGAGAAGAGCAGGAGAGAGAAAGTACAACATTCAAGCACTCACTTTAAAGGTCAGCAATTAATCAAGATGTCTCCAAATGAAGCGCAAAAGAGCAAGAGACGCAGACATCAAGCGACAGTCACGGTCATGTGACAGATCGATGGTTAACCCGGACTTACAGACAATCACAAGCTTCATGCCTCACCAAACTTGCTTCGACTGAGCTAAATTTGGATTTCTTTCCTCACCACTGCCACAGCGTTGGAAGCCATCAGCTCCTGGGGGCTCATGGCTGTGACGTAGGCCACGTTGGCAAAAACATAAACAAAGGTTACCACGGGGACGGAGATGAAGATTGCTCGCGGAAGATTCCTGAAGGATGAAAGACAGGACTGGTATCATTTGCATGCAGCTCACATTCGAGTAACTGGTGGCAATTCAGCTTTTTTCAAATGTCACGAGCACCATACTGTTTGAGCCTTGCAAGCTTCAAATGTGATACGACGTGTTACTCGGGACACAACTCGCAAGGGAGGTAGGATTTAAGGGGTACACTTGCCTGTTTGGGTCATCTAACTCCTCTGTGACGTAGTTGAGGAAGTTCCAGCCTCCGTACGCAAAGGAGCCTTGCAGGAATGACAGAGCTATGAGACCGACGTCAAAGTCATGGAAGGTCTCAAAGGCATGCGCTGACTCCAACCAGTAATAGTGGCCTATAAACCAAAAGAGAAAACTTTACCGACCAACTTCAGGATTTCATTCAGCGCTGCAATTTGAGCCAACGGGATGACGCACGACACAACAAAAGAAATAGCTTCTTTTTTTTTTTTTTTTTTCACTGCCACTTCTTTGCTGAAATGTGTTTTCTCTATACACAGTTCTAATAGTGACTATGACGTCTGTACTCTGTAGAAACACGATAAAAACATCTGCACAGTTGGAGGGCAGCAGTAAAACTCGACAGCACTAAGACCACGTGTTAGTCAACGCTAGAGAGACACAGACTGAAATGAAACATCTTCAATAAAACAATCATGTTTAAAAGTAGAGTCACGTAAATCACAACTTAATCGCCAAATAGACGGCAACCAAAAAAAAAAAAGAACAGCTCACACAAAGTGGGATATTCAGGAGCGTTAACGCTGATGACTTTGCGAGCTGGACCTGGTGTGTGTGTGTGTGTGTGTGGATTATGAGAGGGATGAAGAGCAGCTGTATGTGTGACTAATCTCTCTTTTACAGTCATTTCGCAAATCCTCTGAGAGTCACAGGGAACTGGAGCGCTCCGTGGCGGCAGGTGGAAAGGACTATTTTCTCCTACTTGGTCATCATTAAGTCAGTCATTTCCAAAGTGGGAGACACGACACAAGGAACGGTCAAGAAAACCTTTCACAATAAACAGCACAAAACAAAACAAAAAGCACACTTTACATACATAAAAAAAAGATATATGTATATATATATAAGAAAACTACTGGAGAAACAACATGAAACAATGACGTACCCGATCTCCTGTTCACTACTCAAATGTACTCAAAATGCACAGAAGTCTACAGCCTGGTACAAATAAGCAATCAACAGTCGATCATCCTCCATGGGACAAATGCAAATGCTGAACAGGCCAAGTTCAGATTATTATTAGTCTTTTTGGTTAGAGGAAGGTTCTAAGGCTAGCTTTACACGACAACGCTCTGAACACAATCTGCAAAAGTGGTGTTGCGTTCCCACATTTTATTTCGCGTTTAGACGAGCGTCTTTGGGTGGAAATCTGCATACACACGGTGACGCAAAAGTGTGTGAAATTTGATGTAGTATGCATGCCAGGTGGCTAGGTGGTACTGTGAAGCACTGCCATACAACAACACCAAGAGCGCGCGCATGCGTTGAAACTTCCTTCTACTTCTCTCCGTAGTAGCGCGAAATAGGAAATAGCCCACAGTCGAAAACCAAAACATGGCGAAGAAGCGAATAGCTATCAAAGCAGCTAAGACAACTTGAATGTCTGACTGATGGAAATAATCCGACATGTTTGTTATTGTTTGGCTGTACTGCACATGGTTATGACGTCAACGCGTATGCGAGGATACCCAGCGTGAGCACACATTTGCGTTTTCAACCCTTTAGACGGGAACGCGACGGTGGAGCGTCTTTAAGATTTCCACTCTGGAGGGTGGGTTCATTTTTTTGCTTTTTTAAGCCCCAAAAACGCTGTCGCCGTCTAAACGAAAGGCACATCTGATAAAATATTTTGTCGGTTTCACCCGGGAGCGTTGTTGTGTAAAGCCGGCCTAAGTGACCTTGAGTTTCAGCCACAATGACAGCTCAGGCGGTGAGTGTTAGAAGATAAGTACTGACTGAAGTAACATCTGCATGTAGATCCATGTGAGAAACAGGTAAAAAGGATTGTGGGGGACACACATTTTATGACTGTGATGCTCATGCATTGGAGTGATATGTAAGAAAAAGAAAAAAAAATGAGTAAAACCTTCCTCAGAATGTCAGTTCGGGACTGGTCAGACCGTCAGCAAGCGTACCATAACAGAGACGGATATAATAGGAGGGCTGCAGTGCATAAACTCCTCATTACAAAGCTGAATGCCTTCTTGGCAATATTCTAGAGGAAAGGGGTTACTGCAAATCATCCCAAAGTTGTTTTAGTGATCATCTTCATTCTAACTGGAGAGTTCTCTTCCTAGAAGAAAATCCCCTTTCAGCAGAGCATGAGGAGTCTCTGAATCGCTCGAGGCGGATGAAAGATAATCTGCTTTTGTCCTTTACAGTCAGCAGATGTAAACCCAAATGAGCACTTCAGCTCGTTTTGGACTGATGCGTTGGATGGCACTTTAAACCTCCACTCACCAAGTAGCGTTCAAACACTCTTGAATCACCGCCAAGACACACTGACACGGCTCTGGCAGCACACGCTGATCCAACACATTACTGAGACACTTAGTAGTTTTTCTTTCTGTTCATCACCAGCCAGTGTGTAAAAGGAGTGGACATTTCTTCAGTTTCAAAAGGCTAGTATGAAGAGACAAAAAAAGCCGTAGACCAACTGAAAAAGACAGAAAGACAAAATAGAGTAAATACTACCTTTACAAATTTGGACAGCACCCATGATTATGATGAGGCCCAAGGCCAGAAGCTTGCCCGCTGTGAAGACACCTTGGACACACATGGCCCATTGCACGCTGTGGCAGTTCACCCATGTCAACAACACTGAGAAACAAATGCAAGCGCACGATTAAGTACATCACACCCATCACATGGGAACTTTTTTTCTCATCATGTTTAGTACTTCTTTACCAAAAAACTTGCTGAAATCATTGAGGTTGTCCCTGTATTTTACTGTGCCGCCTTGTTAGAAGTCAGGGACATAACAAGCAAGTCACACCACGAGTTCAGTGGGTTTAAATCAGGAAACAAAGCTGGTGTGGGATCTGACACTTACAGACACTGAGCGAGGTGAGCCAAAAACTCTTTGACCTAGTTGTGATTCCACAGATCCACATGAAAAAGCAAATCTATTTAAAAAATCTTTAAATATTCAAACAAATGGCATGCAAAATTGACATTATATGGTCACCCCCTCAATGGCAGTTTGAGATTTGAAAAAGTTATATAGTTTACCTCTTCGTGCTGCGTTTATAGCCATTTTGCTACTCCCACGCACAAGCACACCAAAGGTATAAATCAATGAAAAAAATTCCACCATATCTATATTTACTTTCTGATGTAAATTTGGCAGCACTGAATCGTAACCTGTGATCTCTAACGCATTGACCTTATCCAGTTGTCACTACTCTTCAATCTCTTTTGATGACTTACGCAGGCAGACGGCAGCCAGCAGGCGGAGGCCGGTGTCCGGGGGCAGGCAGGAGGGGAAGAGGGGCTGCAGGACGTAGTTGGAGAAGGTGAGAGCTATCACAGCCTGGTTCGTGGGGTAGATAACCAACACTGCAATCCACAGACGTAGAAACCTGGTCGGAGTGACACTGTGGTTAATGACGCGTGCAGTGAGTGCACACAGCAGCAATGTAATAAAATGTGATGGTCTACAGTGAAAATTAGGAAGATTAGCAAAGAGTATTATAGTTATTCAATGAAGCGTTACTGTTAGAGAAAAGAGAAATGAATGGAACTGGGTCAACATCCTGGGATCTCAGGTTTTAATTATATGGTGACAAAGATGGGATGCGGGTTACCAATGATTCCTCATTAATCATAAAAGGCATGCGGCAGCCTCTCCATGTTATTCTGTGATCACTGAGACACAAATCATTTCTAAATCGTACTTTTTTAGAATTGGTTTCCTGTAAATCATATGTCTTTGAGTTCTAATTGAAATTTGCTCATTTGTTGTTTGTTTTTGCATCATGTGAGACAAACGCCATTTGTTCTCACCCGGCCAGTCCTCCGAAGATGTCCTTGACATACGAGTAGTCTTCCCCCGACTTGGGGATGGTCACTCCCAACTCCGCATAGCAGAGAGCACCGATGGCTGTGATGAGTCCGGTAGTTACCCACACGATGATGGCCACCCCCACTTAACCGGCATTCTCCAGGACCCCCTTAGGACTAACAAAAATCCCAGATCCGATGATGTTTCCTAAGGGAGGGGAAAACAAATGAGGGGATCGCTCAGGGACGGATTCTTTGCAGACAAAAGTAAAAGCTGGCAACATTTGGCATGCATACAGACGAAGAAAATGATTTTCAATGATCACCTTCTCAACTACATAGCTTCTATCTGCAGAAAAGCTGATATTTCTTGTCACATAGTGCCCAATTTCCTGTAGCACTCACAGTTACTAATAACTAAAAATTTAATAAAACTAAATAATTTCTCATTTTTCAATCCTTTTTTTTAACTTTTCCGATATAAAACTGTAATAGGTCTTCGTGAGACCATCGCTGGTGCACTTACAGCACTTATTTTGGACTTTATATGGATTTTCTGGGGTTCCCAGTCAGCGGGTCAACTGGAAGACCTCTGTCTTTAGCTTCCAACATTAAATCCACTTGGGAAGGTTGTGTATCAACAGGCTTGCCTTAGCCAACATTTATCTCTGTCACGCTTCCAGATGAAGAGCTCATCTGGGGACAATTGTTTTTGGGTTTATTTACCTGTTACCCTGTTTAAATGTTTTCTATCACTCATTATTGTCGATCAGTATTCTAGCAAATCTGCATCACTTTTCACTCACAGGTTGAGTGGCATATTGATGGAATCATACTAAGTTAACGCTGGGTCTGCACTTGCTGCAGGTAGAGTACGACAGAACAATGACATATTCACATTACCTTTGCTTTGGGTTAAAAATCACCACCACTATACTTGTGATGAGGATGGAAATCGCACTGTTCTCAGTGGTGAAAAGCCATTAGCGGAATTGCTTTTTTATGACCTTTTCACCCCCCCCTGTGCATGTATGTGCTGGCAGCAAACAGCTGGCTCGACACACACATAAGTAATGGTGAGAAAGCATGTGCAGGATAGGCTGAGAGTGCACTGTGGATGACTAACACTGGAAAGAGAAAGTCAGGGAGGATGTAAAAAAATTCAATTCAATCAAAAATTAAATCAAATAAAAAGGGAGGCTTGATATTTATGATGTCCCTCAAAAAAGCCTACATGCTGTTAAACCTGGCATTCCTTGGTTGGCCAAAAAATGTTTGTAGATTCAATAAACTTCAAGAAAAAAAAAAGGTTTGAATTACATATATCATATATATATATATATATAAAAATCCCTTGCTTGAATGTACAAAATTTTAAAAACCCATATATATTTATGGGTCTCTTTTATGACTAAGTAGAATAGAAGTTTAACCAAACCTGAACTCAGCCTTGGCCCATTGGTTTAGTCTAACAAGGTTTAATGCACAAAATGATGTAGGCTACAGGTAAGATAACACATCTGAATCGCTGCTTTAGATATGTAACGTTTGCTTTTGTTAAAAAACTGTTGACTTAGCTTATTAAGCTTTATTGTTTGTGGTCTCTACGGTGTGTTTCCTTTCCAGGAGAGAGCACAGCCAAAATACTTGAATGGACTTACCTACGATGATGCCACAGGCGCTGAGGAGACCGATCTGTTTTTTCAGAGTCACCCCGGAGCTCCCCCCAGCATCTCTGGCCGCCCCCGGTGGGCGGTGTGCGGGCTCAGACTCGCTGCTGCTCCGCTTCCTTGGACCAGCTGTCATCCTCAGGTCTGGGCCAGCGTATCCCTTCTCGTTTGTGGTTAAAGTGACGGGGGCACCAGTTCTTTGATAGGTAAGCAAAAATAGGCGGGAAAAAAAAAATCTAGCTACATGTTAAATCGTCCAGTTAACCCTCTATGGTACGACGTTGCCATTTGGCAACAAACCCATTTTAAGCCTTCTACTCATAGACAATACATACCCAGTTATGATGCAATGCATTAAAAGAGAGGTGGGGTTCTAAGTAAACCAATAGCAGTGTTTAAATCTGTCACATGACTTTCCGGAGGCTATTTTGAACCCCTTTTCTGCAGACATCTTCACAGGGAGGAGCCTCAACAATTGACTCCTCAAAAACAGCTAAAAAAAAGTGTTTTAATGACATTTTTCAACTGGTAAAAAAATATATATTCAATAAAAGGCGAGTTAAGTTCATTATTCTGTAGTTGATTGCACTGTACTTGATCATTAAATAATAGAAAAATGTTAAAATGTGTAT
Source organism: Odontesthes bonariensis (assembly GCF_027942865.1). Taxonomy (NCBI): domain Eukaryota; kingdom Metazoa; phylum Chordata; class Actinopteri; order Atheriniformes; family Atherinopsidae; genus Odontesthes; species Odontesthes bonariensis. The sequence continues at coordinate 27,577,918 of NC_134519.1, read as the reverse complement.
GTTGCCATATGGCAACACCGTACCATTATGAATTGCTAGCCTGGCATGTTGATAACATTTTGTATTTAGTTATAGGCCTATATTGTTCAAAAGCATCAATCAACCATCAATTTGACAGATACACATTTGACTGTTGTAGTAAAGTCAATAGAAATTTCATTGGTGTACACTGATCTTCTATAGTCTACTATAATAATGCACTTTGTGAATCCTTTCGGCATTGCATATTATGATATTTGACACATCTTTCTTCACATCTTTCTTCCATTTACATAATGAATGCAACAATATTTTATGGTTTCTCACGGGAGAAAGCAAAACTAGCCCTCCCAGTAGATGGTAGTGAAGATGAATTAGGATTAAGTGTGCAAGTAGCAACATCGTTTTACGACTTGCGATTATAATCCCAGACAACCAGTCCCACAAGCTATTTTTTGATAACTGGTTCAGCAGTGTAGATCTCCAAGTCGCTATAGCACACAGTGATATAGCACAAAAATTTGAATTAAACTATGACAAATGTCTTTTTAAATGGTTTTTACTTTCAAATGAGATGCATTCTTAACTATTCAGGCTACTGGGGATTGTTGAGACTATAACATGTGTTTTTAAATAAGTGTTATTACAATTTTAAACAAAACTCTCTTGTTTTCATTACTTTCCACTATCGTACCATGTTGCCGTATGGCAACAAACCCTAAAAACTACTAAAAAAATAATATTTTTTAAAAATGTCTCTTGATTAAGTTTACTTGGTCTATTTTAAGACAAAAAAACACCCAAAACATTTTTTTACCAACTGGATTCATAATGCGTACCATAGAGGGTTAAATCGTTTAAGTTAAAGAAAAGAAGAAAAAAAAACAGAAAAAGAAAAGAAAGGGGAACAAATATCGTTTAATATCCAGGGCACCGCTGTCATTTCTGCCCTGCTTCTCCTTCAATTGTTATTTTTGAAAAAAAAAAAAAAAAAAAACTAAAAAAAGAAATAATGTCTCAATGGGTTAAAAGCGGAGGACAAATTTCGTGTGTATGCATGTATACATGACAATAAATCTGATCTTAATCTTAATTTAATGTGGAAAATACAAGGAAAATTGCCCATCTCCAAATTCACATGGAAAGGGCGATTGGAACTGTCAGAAACAATACACCTTTTTGTCAGCAAAAGTACCTATCAACATAGTTTTGCCATGCGAAGGTGAAGACAAAACATTCTTTGACAAGATTGTGTCTGTAAGTTGTACTCTGACCACCATGAGCAGGAGTGTTGTGCAAAGTTGAAGTCGTCTGAAATAAATATGCTTTGAGATACAGCCAAGTGTGTGTGTTTCATTATTTATTTACAAGTAGAGTAACATGACAAAAGTGTAAAGTGTCATTATAATTGAAACTGTTGCAGTATAAGCACTTACACCACATACTATATACGCAATTATGTCCGAAAGGGTGAACTTAGGCAGTAAATCTTCGTCGACAATCCATTCCTTGCTCGGTATTTCATAAGGGTCCAGTCCGTTTATAACGCCAATCTTCTGTATGTACCGATCTCTGGCTTCCTTCTGTAATGTATCCCGGTATATCCCACATCCTTTCTTCGATTTTAACATGCTTTTCTCTCACTTTTCTCTCACTGTTTGGTCCTTGATCTCCGTCTTGCCTCAGGGTTTGTTTACGAGATTGTGCCTCCAATATGGCGACCATATCCCAGAATGCAACGCGTGTGCCCGAGCCCTATCGAGAATGAGGAGTCACGTGACTCCGGTCGCCCATGTTGGCAGGAGACGCTATCAGAACTTAACGGATTAATCCTTTAAAAAACTTAACGGATATCTTCCCGCTTTTGTCATTTTTTTTTAAATTTCAATTTAAAAAGTAAAAGAAAAATTTATATACCAAATAAACTACCTTCTCAGCAGCCGTGGTAGTTTGAAAGCTCCGCGTTATGTTTTCGACTTCATGTCGATGGACCTACCGGTGGCTCGTTGTGAGTATTACCACAGCCCTTTTACAGACAGCCGTTCCACTTCCTATTCGCCCCATTATAAAAAATTTGGCTGCAGTTCAGTTGATTTTCTCTGGGGGCGCTGGCGAGCGAGTGCAGAATGACCATTTTCCATAGAGTTCGGCGTGCTCTGCACTGCTTCGTTGGCGCCCCTAGAGTGCAGTACCACCCGGAAATAGCCGCCAGTTTTCCCTCTCCTCATAATAGAGACTCTCTGGTAATACACTCTGGTTGTGATGAGAGATATCTGAGGACTTCCACCTGACAGGCTAGGCAGATGTTATCAACCAATCAGCGCAGCCCAAATTATCAACACGTCTCAGGTCCCGCCCCTTGTAACGAGACCCCAGAGCAGTGCTTGGTACAGTACAGCGTGTCTTTTCTTTTTAAACGAATAGATACCCCGCCGCTATTTTGAACATAATGACTATTGTCAATAGAAACATGAAAATCCCAATCGCTTCTTCAGTGTGAACTTTTTCATGTCAGAGTTGCATTTGCAAACATCAGTTTTTGCCTAAGCTGTTGAAATAACCATATCTTTGCACACAAACTTCTTGAATTTTATAAGCAAGTGAATGCTGCATGATAAGACCAGGGTGTGTTTATGTACCTACACTTGCAATATTGCAGTGATGATGATCTAACAAGTCAGAAAACGACGGATGGATGGAGTTCTGTGCACTAGCACGACACTAGAAATAAAAATAAAAGTATAATATCATATCATTATTGTGTGATCAACACCAGACGTTTAAAATTCACGTAAACATTTAAGTCCACCTAAAATTGTGAGCAAACACACTATACAATGCAGTTGGGAGTTAAATGACTCCTGCATGTATACGCTCGACTAGACTCAAATGCGGGCCCGGGCGCTCTGCACATAGCTTAAAGTTCCATCTTTTTGTAAAAACTTTCAATAGTAAGTGCAATTAGATACAGCTATATTCCCAATAAAGATGCTCTTATCCAAATGTTTTTTCTGTTTCTGTGACATCAGGCCATTAGGACGACATGTCAACCAACTCTTGAAGCTCTGCAAACCTGTAGTGAGGACATAAAGGAAGTGGAGCAGTGAGGCTGTGGAGGATCTCCAGGCGTGTTTGGACTCTACTGACTGGGATGTGTTCAGGACTACTACCAACAGTCTGGATGAACACACAGAGGCTGTGACATCATACATCAGCTTCTGTGAGGACTGCTGTGTTCCATCACGCACCAGGGTGAGTTACAGCTGCTGCTAGAGTTTTAATGCGGACTAAGAGATCTGAACACATCACACCAGTTTTAAAATCTTTACACTGGCTTCCAGTCAGTCACAGAATAGATTTTAAAAGCCTGCTGATGGTTTACAAATCCCAGAACGGTTTAGGGCCAAAATACATCTGTGATATGTTTAGAGAATATAAACCTAGCAGAGCTCTTAGATCCAAGGACTCAGGTCAGCTGGTCCAGTCCAGAGTCCAGACTAAACATGGAGAAGCAGCATTTAGCTGTTATGCTGCAAACAAGTGGAACAAACTGCCAGTGGAGATTAAACTTTCACCAAATGGAGACATTTTTAAATCCAGGTTAAAAACATTTCTTTTCTCATGTGTCTATGCATGAAATCTGCACGATATCTTTTAATTTATCTGGACTGTTGCATATTTTTAAGTTAATTTAAATGAAGTATTTTTAATGCTTCTTCCACTCCCTGCAGCAATGCTTTTATTTTATGTAAAGCACTTTGAATTGTTTTGTACATGAAATGTGCTATACAAATAAATTTGATTTGATTTGATTTACATCCTTCAGCACCTGGGGGGTATTCCTCGAAAGTAGCTAAAGAAAGCCAGGCTATAGCCGGAAAGCGTCGCTTGAACTAGCGCCATCTCCCAATTAAGCTTCAAGTCGTTCCTCGAAGATATTTTAGCTGCATCTCAGTGAGGCTAATCCAAGCGAGGCTTACATAGCACTCGCACTAAGCTAGGCTATGTAATTAGATACAGCTATATTCCCAATAAAGATGCTCTTATCCAAATGTTTTTTCTGTTTCTGTGAAATCAGGCCATTAGGACGACATGTCAACCAACTCTTGAAGCTCTGCAAACCTGTAGTGAGGACATAAAGGAAGTGGAGCAGTGAGGCTGTGGAGGATCTCCAGGCGTGTTTGGACTCTACTGACTGGGATGTGTTCAGGACTACTACCAACAGTCTGGATGAACACACAGAGGCTGTGTAATTAAAATTACAGTAACCCGGATTTTTTTAAGTAAGCGACGCACCTCCACGTTATCAGTGCTAGTGTACAGTAATTAATCAATTATAAAAAGCATAGTTTGTGCCTGTATAAGCTTGCCCATAGGAAACCGTTTCATGGCCGAATATCTCAAGAGAGCAGCCAGACGCCTCTCGAATATCTTCGGAACAGCTCCAAATTACCAACAACAAGCAGGGGTGAGTAGAACATCATGTTATAATGTGAAATCAAGGGCCCAATGTAAAAAAACGGTCTTGTCCTTTAAGTGACACATCCGGTCCGGATCTGTTCATAGAACACATCATCCGGCCCGGAGCCGTTTCGGATCCGTTCATGATACTTATAACGGAGGTGGACTCATTTGGTCCAGAACCTTTATTTATTATGAATTTATGATACAGATAAAAACTTGCTTACCAACTAGAAATGACTCCATAAAAACCACACCAGTTTAGCCTTATACACCTGAAACTGATTTATTGTGAAGGTGCGAAAGACCTAAAATTGGGTTATTATTACGAGTAATTTTACAGTTTTGAGGCTGCACAGTGGTGCAGTTGGTAGCACTGTTGCAGGTGTTAGAATCCAGCCAAGGGTCTTTCTGTATGTGGTTTGCATGTTCTCCCTGTATGCATGGGTTCTCTCTGGGTACTTCATCTCATCTGCTATCCATTGTGCTGTACTGCTCTCCCTGCCTCCCTCATCCTCTATACCAGGACAGTAACCTCCACCAACCTCCCTGGAGATATATGGGACATTAGAGTATGATCCTTGTGATCATATCATTGGTTGGATTTTAAAAGTGTCATCACCAGAAATGGTAATACAGCTGCGATCAATAAAGCGAAGAAAACGGCATGGCTTACAACTGCCGACAGACTAAACGCGTAAGTTATGAAAGTTTCATACCATTGTCAATTGTTAGACATTTATTTTACTGTCCTCATGTATTTATGTTCTCCTCTTTGTGTTATAATTTGTTTACATAAAGCATGCTGAATTGTCTCTGTATGAGATGTACAGCACAAATATACTGGCCCTGCTCACTTTATTAATAACCCAATAATCGACACGCATCATCATACTTTGTGACTATATTATCCTGTGTGTGTGACCCAGATATTATTTCTTCACTGTTTCATCTCAACAGGAGCAATCTTAACAGCCAAAAGCGTACCTGGCAGCAAGTGAAGGTAAAGTACAGGAAAATATTTCAGTGGTAAGTAGCCTTTGAAGAAATGTGTCTGTCCAATAAAGAGAGCACCAAACTAGATATGGAAGAAACTGAAAATAAAAAAGATCAAGCTATCATCTCTGTCCATTTAGCCTTCTTACACTTGCTCTGACTTAAACTGCTACTGTCTCAATGCTAAATTATGAAAAGAAGTTCTAACTCAAAGGTCCCAACAATAAGGATCAAAAGGAAATATGTGTCCCTGTATATGTCCCTCACTGTGTCAGGAGAAACTGAGTCCTTTCAGGCACTGGAACCTCCAGGGACTCAGACTTCAGCCTGAAAAGTTGTCCACAAGACAAAATGTATAAAATATGAAGTATACTATTAATATAAGATGGCTCTGTCAGAAGTCAGCCATGGTGCCTGAGAACTTTAAGCAATGAACCTGTATTTAATTTGGCCAAAGGTCATTTCTATCCGTGCCCTTGTTGTAGCATGTGCATGTGCATGTGCATGCCCTTGTTCCTGGATCAGGATATGGCGTGAGGAGGTACGGCCAGCATGCATAGCCTCTGTCCCCAAGCAGGACACCATTGAACTCTCCTGCAGAATAAGAGAAATGTTGGATGGATATACATGTGTTAAGACTTGGCAATGTGTGCCTTATATGGCTATCTATAATAAAGTATGACGAGCACTTTAAATTCCTTAAGATGACCTCTACACCTGACCTCTCATTACATTACCAAAATTATGCCTATGCTACACCTTACTTCAAAAGTACACTCCTTCGGGTAAGTAAAATTCTCGCGCCTTGTGCAAACCTCTGTGCCAGTGAGGATGCTCGGAAGATCCTAGAATCATGAACTGATCCCGGCTATTTAGCCTCAATGTTGGAAATGAAATGACCTCCATCACAGATCATCTGTATGCACAGAGGATAGGAGTCAATGATGAAGTTTCACAGGGCATAAATGTAACATTGCTCAGCATTACTCAAAGGGGTTGATGTGGTATTTTTCAAAATGAGAAATCCAGTTCAGAGTCTATGGACAATTATCCCCAAGTGTACCTGTACATTTAGGATATGGAAAAATTTTCGGTTTACATAGTCAGCCTCCACGGGTCCAGCAGGGGCCTGGACAATGTGACAATGTTTAAATCCAGACTGAAAACAGTTCTATTTAGATGTGCATATGACACCTGAAAGTATTTGATCTGCACTCTTCACTTTTAAATTAATTAATTATTGATTTCTTTTGTTTTTTTAAATGATTTTATTGCCTTCTTGTGATTTTATGTAGCTGTAAAGCACTTAGAATTGCCTTTGTGTACGAATTGTGCTCTACAAATTGCCTTGCCTTGGATGCGTACATGGGCACAGTGTAGTGCACCGATAACATTAGGGAAGCCTGAGGGAGATGATGAACTTAATGCAAATACTTCAGCCAGTAGGTTGCTTTACATTATTTATCGGCTACTGTAAATGTGGAGCACCCCCCCCCCCCCCCCCCCCCGACATTCACAATACTGACACTCTCCCTCTGTTCAAGTCTTAACTCAAAACCCATCCGTTTAACTTTGCTTACCTCCATTTATTGCTCCGTTCTGTGTATTTTTAATATGGTAGGATTTTTTAATTCCTGTGTTCGAATATGTAATATCTTGCTTGTACAGTGTCCTTGACTGTTTTGAAAGGAGCTTTCAATAATTTGTATCATTAACATCATTACCTGTCCCCCATTTTTCTGAGTCTGGTCCTACGTGGGTGTAGATCGGATGTTTGTTAGGTATTGATTAGTTTTAATGCAGTTTTAATTAGTTTTAATTGCACTGGCACCGACTGATTGATTTTTCGAGACAGTGAAAGTGGTGATATGATAACCACAGTTTTTGTTTCGTTTTTTAGACAAGACATGAGTTGCGGGAGCGCAGAATTCTTGGTGAACATTTCTTTCCGGAGTCTGTTTCAGCCGGTCGGACATTTTTTGAGTTGCAGCTAAGCTAAGCTCCATTCTTAGCCTGCCCGGGACCAGGCTAGTTCAGCACAGCAGCATAAGTTACCATGGTTACTCAGCGGGCGTTCAAATAAGCCACGTTTATGAAACGGAACTCTCGCTAACTTTAGCCAGAAGTAGCGAAATAAGCCAGGCTTTCCGCTACTTCACGATTTCGTGCCCGCGCAAGCAGCGCAAGTCGATGCGCCAGTAGTTGCAATTTTCTCCGTCACAGAGGTGGCGCTGCTACATGAAGGTTACCGCTATTCTACAACCACGAAAGTGGAGAAGAAAACAATGCCGCTGTCAAGAGCAGGAATACTGTAATTAATGATACTGCTGCAGTATTCGGATCATTTTAATTTTTTAATTCAGTTAATAGAGGTGACGGTTTGAAGCCCCCGGCATCAACAGAGTCTCTGCCCTCTTCTTTGCCTTCACGTATCTGTCCCGTAGCTTCTTCCACACATTCTTACAGAACTCTCCCTCTTTCACCAAAGTTCTGCCAATCTCTGTCGACCAGTTTGGGAGTTTACGTGCTCCCTGTGCTGTATCACTGCAGTTTCGTACAGGTGCCTGTACACACGCACCTCCTGACTGAGCCGGTCTCACATCGGTCCATCCGGTTCGTTGTTCTCGGCGCAGCCAAGTTACAAAAATCGACTGGTGCACGACTACTAGAGCTGTAACAAAATCCGGGTTATCCGGTTTTCAACCCGGATAAATACGTCACCCGGGCAGACCGGATGGTGGCATGCATTTGATCCGCCTTAAAAAAAAATAATTAAAAAAAAGATTAAACCGGAATATATATATATATGTGTGTGTTCCCTCTTTAGTTGCCTACTAGGCTACAGTCTTTCTCTAGCATGGTGTTCAGTCACGAACACAGTCACAGACACACTGAGTGAAACGAAACCTAACTCCCGCCCCGTTTGTCACGAGCCGGTTAAGTGAGCCATGCCCCCTACTGATCCGTCCTGACTTGCGATCCGTCCGGACGGGACGAATCCCCGCTGACTCGTACTGCTCGAACGGCTCGCGGGCCAGTCTGGCGAATCATGCCGGCTCTGGGTGACTCACGGCCAGACGAGTCACGCGGCAGAATCGAAACTTAAAAAGATCCGAGTTTGCATGGATCCGCTACTTGCCCGTCTGACCCGCTGAGTCACCCAGAGCCAGCGATTCAGCGGTCAGACGGGCAAGTAGCGGATCCATGCCAACTCGGATCTTTTTAAGTTTCGATTCTGCCAGCAGCAAGGATTGTCGACTCGTCAACCCGTCTGACTGCTGAAGCCTCTGTAGCTCGCTACAGGCTCGGTTAGCGTGGCTTCATGCATCTTGTACAGTCGTTGAAAAATAATCATTTAGTGATATAGGGAGGGCAAGATCATTCCATGTTGGTTACTTGTAGGTCTAAACTCAGCATTGCCTCACCTAATGCTACCACATTTGTCTATTTGTAAATGCACACACTAGCTGTTGTGTCTGGCTTTCAGATAAAATGGCGTTGAATTATTACTTGACAAAAATAAATTAATGAAATTGTAGCCGTAGGCTGCTCTTTGATTTATCAAAATGAATTGATAAATGGGACAAAAAAAGGCGAGGCGCATAGCCACTAAACGGCAGAAAGTTTTTTTTTTTTTTTTTTTAATAAGTGACTCAAGTGATTCAAGTGATCCGTATAACTCGAATCCCCTCCTCGAAATGATCCGATCAGCCCGGATCACCCAAAAGATTCGAGTTAAGCATCTCTAACGACTACGCGCAGCGCCGTCTTTTCAAGGCAAGCGCCATGCCTGAAACGTCATCTTGACGTCACGGTCCGCCACAGCCGTGACAGACGCGGCAACCATGCTAGCGCCTTAAGCCAGCCTCTAGGAATACCCCCCTGGACTCCGCAGGTACCTACCCAGGATCCTGTTTGTGGGTCCCAGATAGCAGTGGATTCCGGGGCGGATCCGCCGTCCTGATCAACTGTTCACCCCGCCTCCGCACAGTGTTGCTGCGGACTCTAGGCGGATCTGCACATTGCACGCGCTCTTTTCAAACCTCGGCTTCAGCTGCATTCTGAGTTGGGCAGCGACACGCCCCGCCTCCAAACAATCTACTGTGAAACAGCGGATGAGCTGAGCACTCTAGGCGGATCCGCACATCGCTCTTTTTAAACCATTCTTTGTTGCAGCGACAGCGAAACGTCTCCTTAGGCAGATCGTTCACTTCCTACACTGTAAGTAAACTGTTAAAACTGTTAATATGTGCTTATTTATGCAGATGGAAATCGGGTGAATCTGTCTCTATGATTTAACTTTTAACTTTGTAATATAGCATAGCGATATAGCATACCATAGCGATATAGCATAGTTAGCCTGGTTAGCTAGCTAACGTAGCAAATTGCCGGTAGGTAATGTAGATTTGAGTTAACCCTGGGGTCACTATATCATGATACAATCATTTTTTTCTAACATTTCTTCTCCAGTTTGTGTACTTATATTTTATTCAAGTCTGACTCTGACAAGTTGGATGATTCTGATTCAAATTGTTCAATTAATTAATTCTTCATTAAATTTCCCTTTTGTTGCAATAAAGTATTTTTGAATTTGAACTATATTTATGTAATTGGAAACAAAATAGTGTTCTCTTTTCCACACCTCACTGGATACACTTTATTTCTTGTTTCTGACCAATTTCTTTTAGATGAGTAGAAAAACTGTCTCCAGCCCCACCCCTGCAGATGTAGAGGAGCGACTTCAACAGATTAAGGAGGACTCCAGTCCCTGCTCAAGTGAGTAATATATCATATAGTTATGGGATTTGAATTAAACATTTGAGTGTTTCCCTTTTTATGCTCATCTTCTTGGTATGGACTGACCCAGAGTTTCCATGGGGCATTACGAAGCATTCAAAGTCATTAAATAAATGTTGTTAATTGTAAGACCCTGTCATAAACTGCATTGACCTCCATGTTCAGTAGACCCATGAACAAGAGAAAATCAATCATTGCTCATCCGTTACTCAGAGTGCAACGCCAGAGGCAGAGGTGGGCTGGTGTTTAGGTCTTTGGCCCGAACCTGACTGGATATTCAGACTGGGTCCAGCTACAATTATATGCTTGATGTTTAGATCAGGCTTCTGTGGCCTGTTTTTAATAAGCCTACAATAGATACAGCACACAGAAAACAAAGCAAGAATGCACGATATAAAGATAATACAGAGAAATATACATTTTCATTAAAAAAATAAATAATAGGATTTTCTGATTTCTGCATACACCCTGTGTCCTGACGTTTAGAGATGAAAATAATCCTTTTTGGCTAATGATTAAAAATAATCAACTTACAATTGCTGTCTACTTCGTTGTGTTGTTTTAGTTGGACTGAAGTTGATTGAATTTTTTTTATTTCCATTGTCCCTAACAGCTGCAGAACTCCATATAATAGGGTTGCTGGAATATATAAAAAATCAGCAAGACCAACTGGTTGCCAAGGTTAATTATTTGGCCAGCAGGCTAAACCCACCAGCCCAGGAAATGGACACACCTGTCCCTGTGCCGTTTCCATTGTCATCAATGGCGGAAGTTGACAGGTTTGAAGACTGGCTGAAAGACCCTTCACATTCCCAGCTGAAGCAGAAATTGGTGAGTCCCTTTATTTATTTTTTTCATTCCAATCTCAATTTAAATAAACTTTAATCTCCAATTTTTAATGATCAGTTGTTGAGACTTTAAAATGCTTTACATTTCAAGAGTGGAAATATAAAGGACAGTGTTTTCGAGGATGGTGAGGGGAGGCAGTGTAGGGGGCGTTCTCCTGTAGTCTAATGTCATCTCCCCTGTCTTCAGCGACTTAAGCTCCTGGTCGTTCTGACCGCACCAGTGGACCAGTCGATCTACTTCCTTTCTGTATCCAGGCTCGTCATTGTCCTGGCTGATAACAGTGGTTTTGTCAGTAAACTTCAGGAGTTTAGTGGATGGGTCTGGTGCAGTCATTTGTCTGTAGTCATTTAATCCAGTGACAATGTGTTTCTTGGGGCCCCAGATGATGAAGCATTTTAAGCAGGTGGGAACATCATACAGGGTAAAAGATGGGGCTAAGTTTTATCAGCACAGGTTTTTAAACAGAGATGGGAGACTCCATCAGGACCCGGGGCTGGATGCTTAATAGATTGTAGATATACCTGAAGGAAAGGGGAGATAAACTGCGTACTGGGCCTCTGCAGGCTGCAAAGTATGAGGCACAGGTGATCTGTTTTTTTGATCGGCAAACACCGATCACATACATTTTCATGTAAATCGCCCTTAAATGATCTGTGGCCACTTAAATTCCCTATGATCCCATTCTAAAAGCAATAAAATATACAAGGCTATCCAATGCTCAGATGCTATAGGATCCAGTCTCTCTTAAGTCTGTACAGGGAACAGCTTCATGTGGGTCATAAAGCATATTTTAACATTTCTGTACAATAAATTTTAACTTGCTCTTTTCTTTGTTCCATTTTAGATTTCCTCTCTGGCAGTAATTGGGGGCCAAGACACAAAGCGTGTGACATGGAACATCCTGGCTCACTTGTTCATCGATGATGTTGGAAAAATGATTAATTGGAAAGGTGTCAATGGAAAGAAATCTTTCAGCCAGATGGCATCAAAAGCCTTGCTCATTCGTAAGTATTTGTAATAATTATTTTTAAAAACTCATTTAGTCTTACCAAGTTTTTCAACAGACACTCAAATAATTAATTTGTTAATTAAAAAAAATAATGGAAATGATTTCCACACAATTTTATTAAGCTGTTCAAAATGAAGCTGTTTAGTTACTTCAATTCAATAAACTTGCCTCTGGTCAATCTATATTATTAGGGTGTAGAATGTTTAAATTTGACCCATAGTTTGTAGCAATCATTGCACATCAGTATAATTTGCGCCAGTAAATTAGGTTGATCCAATTGGGTTTGCATGTGTAAATGTAATCTATAATTACAATAATGTGATGACAAAATACTGTGTCATACCATACTGTCACAACTTTTTGACAGTTTTAACAAATATGTAAACATTTTTTAAAATAAAAGTTACAAATTGTTTCAACTCAGCAGAATGAAATGGATGGCTCATTAACAGGATCTGGCTCATGGGGTATTTCAGCCATGTGACTCAGGTGTTATCAAACAAGGATACATCTAAAAGTTATTGGATAGTTAGTCTCGAGGACTGGATCTGGAGACCCTTGTGTTCTTTAAAGGAGCCATGGCATGAAATTTTCACTTTTTACGGTTGTTTAACATTAATATGAGTTCCCCTAGCCTGCCTGCGGTACCCCAGTGGCTAAAAATGACGATAGACCTAAACCATGCACTGGAAATTATTCTCCGCCTTTGGTAATGTGACCAAGCAGATGGCCTGATCGAGAAAGCCACCGCTTATGACGTGGAGGTTGTTTCCACCCAGAGCCCATATATGGCTATGCCAAAACCGCCTTTCCCCGCCCACAGCTCTTTGGCCAGCTCATTGCGCTGTACGTGGATGTAAAAAATCTGTTTAGAGGTTCTGATGCAGGAGCTCTAAAGAGCCAGTGGACAAATTTCTTTTTTTCTGGGAAAGTGACGACAGAACCGCTACTGCTTAAAACATTGCATGTTTTCTTACAAACTAGCATCTTAGAATTAAGTGTAGGAATGAATATAACACCCTTTTCTTTTTTCTAACTTGGACTACTGATAATCCAAAAAAAAAACATTGAAATGCCAGAAGACATGGGACTAAACCTAAAAAAAATAGTGGGATTCAAGGGACTTTTTCAATCACAATTACATAACATTCTAATTATTTATCCCCCTTTTGTAAAAAGAAGCATCCTGCATTTGTTTTGCATTTGTGGCAATTGCAGCAATGACACTTCCACATATTAGAAGGATAGCACTCATTCATCTAAGTTGACTATACACAGGTTATTTTTGTTACTCTTAAACTGCATTCCTATATTTAGAATTTCTGTCTGAAGTATGAGGCAGAGTGTCTATTTTGGAGAGCATCACTATGTGTATCCTGTCACATGTACAAATTGTGATTATGATGGCAGGTGATGATAACTTAATTGAAAATCTCCTTTTGTGATTACAGATTCTGTCAGAAAAAATCCTGTCGCTCGTGCTTCCACTGACCATGATGTCTGCAAGCATGCCATCCGGTGGTTCAACTTGGCAGCAGATAGGGGAACCTCAAGGAGACGCAGTACACGAGGTTCACCCTACTGACCATGTCTAAGCACATCACAGCACATCATGCCAGTTCTTGTTTATTTTTTGTATTGTTCATTTAAATGAGTGTGTGAGTATTCATAAATAAATTTATGAATTTCCATCACATTTTTTTCATGTTTTTTTTTTGTCTATTATCTTATTAGCCACTTGTAGTGATGTGTTGGTCAATCTGGTGTTTGTGGTGTTTGTGCCAGCTCTTTTAAGTGAACTCAAATCCACTTAATTGGTTGTATGTATCCAACCAATGATATGATCACAAGGATCATACTCTAATGTCCCATATATCTCCAGGGAGGTTGGTGGAGGTTACTGTCCTGGTATAGAGGATGAGGGAGGCAGGGAGAGCAGTACAGCACAATGGATAGCAGATGAGATGAAGTACCCAGAGAGAACCCATGCATACAGGGAGAACATGCAAACCACATACAGAAAGACCCTTGGCTGGATTCTAACACCTGCAACAGTGCTACCAACTGCACCACTGTGCAGCCTCAAAACTGTAAAATTACTCGTAATAATAACCCAATTTTAGGTCTTTCGCAGCTTCACAATAAATCAGTTTCAGGTGTATAAGGCTAAACTGGTGTGGTTTTTATGGAGTCATTTCTAGTTGGTAAGCAAGTTTTTATCTGTATCATAAATTCATAATAAATAAAGGTTCTGGACCAAATGAGTCCACCTCCGTTATAAGTATCATGAACGGATCCGAAACGGCTCCGGGCCGGATGATGTGTTCTATGAACAGATCCGGACCGGATGTGTCACTTAAAGGACAAGACCGTTTTTTTACATTGGGCCCTTGATTTCACATTATAACATGATGTTCTACTCACCCCTGCTTGTTGTTGGTAATTTGGAGCTGTTCCGAAGATATTCGAGAGGCGTCTGGCTGCTCTCTTGAGATATTCGGCCATGAAACGGTTTCCTATGGGCAACGTTATACAGGCACAAACTATGCTTTTTATAATTGATTAATTACTGTACACTAGCACTGATAACGTGGAGGTGCGTCGCTTACTTCAAAAAATCCGGGTTACTGTAATTTTGAATTTTAGCCGAATGAATAAATAGGCAGCAGGTCTGTGGGCTGTCTGTGGTAGTAGCACGATGATGACGTCAGTAACACCCACTTTACGACAAAAAATTTTGTGTCCATTTTCACTGTTACGCTGACGACACACAGGTCTACATCCCCTCAAAACCCACCGCTGCCATCCCCCCACCTCCCTCATCATCTGCATTGAAGACATCCGGAGCTGGATGAGCAGGAACTTCCTAAAACTAAACGGCAATAAAACCGAGGCCCTGCTCATCGGCTCCAAATCCATCCTCACCAAAAACACATAACAACCCAGTTCCATCCATCATCATCGACGGATTTCCTGTACCCTTTTCACCCCGAGTCAAGAGCCTCGGTGTTATTCTGGACAGCACCCTTTCATTTGCATCCCACATTCAAAATATCACCCGGACCACATTCTTCCACCTCCGGAACATCTCCGGACTCCGCCCAACACTGACCCAATCCAGCACTGAAATCCTGGTTCACTCATTTGTCTCATCCCGCATCGACTACTGCAATGCCCTGCTCACTGAACTCCCCACCAAACTCATCAACAGACTGCAAATCATTCAGAATTCAGCCGCCCGGATCATCACCGGTACCAAATCTTCGGACCACATCACCCCTGTTCTCATCCAACTTCACTGGCTCCCAGTACAATACCGCATCCGCTACAAAAATCTCCTCCTCACCTACAAAACTCTCCATAACCTAGCCCCCACCTACCTCAGCGGCCTCCTTCACCAACACACTCCCTCCCGCACCCTCCGCTCAACCTCTGCTGGACTACTAACCATCCCCACGTCACGCCTCAAGACCATGGGTGACCGAGCCTTCAGCTGCTCAGCACCCAGGCTCTGGAACTCCCTCCCCCCACTCATAAGACAGTCAGACTCCATCACATCATTCAAATCCCAACTTAAAACTCACCTATTCAAACTGGCATTCTCCCTATAACTGGACTCTGTGTTTTATGTTGTCTCATGTTTTTATGCTTTTATTATTTTTCTTAATGCTCTCAAATTTTAATGTAAGGTGACCTTGGGTGACCTGAAAGGCGCCTCGAAAAATAAAATATATTATTATTATTATTATTATTGTTTGAAATATGGTTAAAGATAAAAGAAAAACAACAGCACATGTTTAGACTGAAATATTAATAAACATATGGTTACAGCTTCTCATCACATTGCCTGAACACTTCCCCGTATAGAATAATAGGCAATGAAAACAGCTGAAGCTTCAGGTTCATCAGAATGTTTCACTGTTGGCTGAGTCCCTTAACTTTAACTACCCTTAACTACCGAATATCTCAATTTGATCAGACAAGGTTCATGTCATGATTTCCAAGATTCTCATGCAGTTTATACTTAACATTTAGGGGAACATGATAAGATATTGGGGAAAAAAAACATGATTTGTTCAACTCTATGCAATCTTTTTTGGACATAGATAAGTTATTTTTCCTCAAATTCACCTCATTTCAGGTGTTACATTGAGTGAGAGAGCAGAAGGGGTGGAGGAAGGAGGTGGAAGAGGGAGCTACTGGTCTGCCTGAGTGGAGCAACAAGCGGCTTCCTCAACCCTTTTGTTACTGCTTTCTTTTCAGCCAGCCCCAGAAACCTCTCCTCTGCTCCCTTTGATCCTCACATACTTCCACTTTTTGCTGTTTGTGTTTCTTCTTAATCTTTTGTTCTCTCTTTTTCATCTCTTTCCTTACTTTTTTTGTTCTTCTTTGTCAAATCTTGAAATGCTCTGGTCTCCTCTTCCAGTTGTTTCTTGGCCTCCTCCAGGCGTATCTGTTGTAACTGGAGGTTTTTAGGTGTTGCCTCCAGTGTTTTTCTTTTCCCCTGCATCTCTCTCTGCTCTTCTTTCAGCTCTTTTTTGACCTCCTCCATCTCCTTCTTTTCCACCTGCAGCTCCTTCTTCATCTGCTCCATCTTTATCTTTTCCTCCTCCAAATCTTTCCTAGCAAATTCAGCCTTTCTGGTTTCCTCCTGCAGGTCATGTGCTTATGTTTTCCTGCTTTCCTCAGTCTCTTTTTTCTCTCTCTTGGTTTTTTCCCCTTCCTCTCTCCCATTCCTCATTAGGTCTTTAATCTTGTTCTTAAACTCTTCATTCTGTTTCTCCTGTTCTTCCCATTTAGCCATGTCATCATTCAGGCATTTCTTCATGTCCTGTCCGCCTTTAGTCAATTTCTCCATGTTCTCTTTGTCCTCGGCCAGTACTTTCTTCTCATCCTCCAGATGTTTCTTTTCCACCTCCAGTTTATTTTTCTCCTCCTCCAGGTTTGTCTTCTGCTCTTCTGAAAGGTTCTTCTCCTGCTCCAGGTTCTTCTTGTCCTCCTCATTATGCCAGAACTTTGGTGTATTTTGTCCTGGCTGCTCTCTATCCACCAAAAGTTTTTGGATACAAATCTCTAATCTTTGTTTTCACTCTGACTGGGAGGCGTTCAAGTCTACTATTTATTCTGCTATGCAGATTGTGAGTGTGAATGCAGGGAGCTGCTTTGCTGGCCAAGCTGTATCGTTGTCTGTTCAAGATTGGCGGGATAGCTCTGACTCCTATGAGCGCTCCATGAGCGCTGCCTTTTCAGCCGCAGCTTTAATGTGGGCAGAAGAGGTGGATGAAGCCCGAGACTGCTGTGAAGAAGCTTTTGAACGTGGCTTTACACTGGAAATATTACAGACACTGTTCTCAGGATTTATTTCATTCAGATCTGCATCAACTTGATCATCATCAACATTGTTTTTCTGTTCAGTGTATGGATCGCCTGCTTTCTGCAACCAAATCTTTACATTATCCATAAAATCAGAAAAATGCCGTCACCTTGGACTGAAAATGCAATGTTTGTCTTTTCACTTCCTCTTCTGGCAATGGAAAAACTCAAAAAGGATTCATGTAACTCGGTTGCGTCTTGAGTACAATTAATAAACTTAGCAAAGTGAGAAGACACTTCCTTAACATTTTCTTGTGACTTCATTAAGGCGGATATTTTCTCCATGAACTTTGAAGCTCGTTTTCATTTTAAACTCCGCTTTTCTTGACATGTTTTCATTTGATGGACTTTAGTAGAAATGAGTAGAAAAAAAAGCTTCTTCTGAGTTTTAAAGGCATTCCACCAACAGGATGATATCTACTGTAAACTGGCTCCCATGTTTGTTCTAAAATATCTGTGGAATGAGGCTATTAGTCAAAGAAGAAAGACTAAATCAAATGTTATAGCTGATCATTTAGAATTCAGATTGGTAAAATATTCCTTGTGTCTGACACAGACTGCAGAAAGCTCTGTAGGGTCTGCTTTTCAGAGTGTTGCATCAGAAGATGGTCGTTCTCTGAGGCAAAGTTATTGTTTCGTGTTTCATTTAACAGAGGAGAGGGTAAGTGTAAAAACTGTTGGTTTTTATTGACTCCAGCACCAAAGCAGCATGTAAAATGTAAATGCAAACATTTTTTTAAATACATCATTTATGAATAATGTCTTTAAAGAACAACAGTGTCCCACTGGTTGTCTTTCAGTGCCAATTGTCTGCGTCCTGTCTCGACTGTGTTATTTCTGCAGGTGTAGGTGAGCAGATCTTCTTCTCTGTGTGTCTGCGAGGAGCTTCACACACGGAGACGGCTTCATCTGTACAGCTCGGTGTGGGATGCTTTTCATCGTTTCAGCTGGGGCCGATCAATAGTCCGGTGTCTGGGAGCAGATTTGGTGCTGGAGTGTGTTCAGGGGACGGCTGTGCTGCTGGAGCTTCCTGGGACTGGTCCATGTCCACTGTGAGGTACTACAAGGAAGACAGAGAAAAAGTCCTGATTTAAGCTAAAGCATAACTTTGTGACAATTTTGTCATCTTTTGTTTTTAAAATAGCAGCTTGTTTCCTTACTTTTCTCTATAATATCAGCTAATATCTAAATGCAGTATATAATGTGCCTTTTAACTAATCACGACTTTGTGACACTAAAAAGGACCTACCCCAAGTCCTCCTTTATTTCTTTTTTTTTTTAACATCAGCTTCTCTCCTCCGGCTGGGAACTCCTCGTCGTCACGGAAACCCTGGGTGCATAACGGCAATGTCGGGTCCACAGTCTCTCTCCTTCTGTCCTGCGCTGGAGTCTTCTCTCATCTATGATCACCTCGGTAAAACACAGCAGGAAAAGGAAGGAGAAACTGCACAAGTACTCAACATGTGTGAGCTAGCACACATTGATTTCTGTAGATTTGGTTCATTAGTCAGACGGAATCATGCACTCACCTGTTTTGCACAATACGTTACCTGCGGTAGCTCAGGTGTTCCAGTTTATCCTCCGTTGGTGTCAGAGTTGTTGTTTCTTTGCCCTCCGCTGGTCCTTCCATCAGCAGGAAGCCACAGAGGCTCAGGCCAGCGTGACATGTGTTCACACAAAAGAGGAACATCAGAGGTGGACACTTTATTAATCCTGCGAGGGGAAATCCTTTAACTTCCCCTTGCAGGATTAATAAAGTACTTTGATTTGAATCAGGCCTGGATCAGAAGGAGGGACCCCCTCCTGAAACTTAGCCTGTGAAGACAGTTCCAGCTTCCTGTACTTCTATGACTCTGACATGACACAGGTAGCAGTGAAGAGAATGCTTACTATTACATCTAGTTTGCAAATGAATTACAAAGCCAAGTCCTGCAGATAAACCGGTTTGTAACACTCCACAACACACTCGCTCACAGTCCTATCTTTAGCCTGAAAAAATTCCAAAGGTGAGTTCAGTGCGTCCCCCTCTTTCTCTCTGACATGCAGCAACCACTCAGTCAAAGCGATAACTACCAGGAAACCACGACACCGTTACGCACTATGATGATTCCACCTTATAACAGAACACAAGTTTTATAAACCATACGTAATCTTTTACCTCCGTCAATATTTCCACTCGGCCCCCGAAGCGTTGTCTGACTCTAACCCAACATCAACACCAGAGTTTGGGTGCCTTGCCCAAGGACACTTCAACATCTGAACTTGAGGATGTGGGGATCAAACTACCAACCCTTTGATTAGTGGATGATCCGCTCTTTCTCCTGAAACACTGCCACCCCGTCTCTCACAAGCTGTCATTTATCTCTGAGGTCTCACCGACAGGTGAACGGAACATTTGATAACCTATCCACGGGTCCAATAAATCTAATGCTATCAGTAAATGCTCAATAAGTATAAGAAATTCTACATTTTTGAATAAATACACATTAGGTTGCCCCCTGAATAACAACTACACATGATATTTCTTATCAGTTTTGGGTCTTCTTCTTTTGTCTGCACCTGTGCTTTGCTACTCTGTCCATTCATCTTCCTGCCATGTTACTTATTTGGAATGCCACTCTTTGACTCTCTCCTGTGGTTTTTATATATTCCTGGACGTCTACATTAGCTCAGACCAGTTATAGTTAAAGCTCACTTTCTTTGCCATACCTGCCTTCTATGCCCTGCATTTGAGTCCTCTTCCTACTACACACACAACATTCTCATAAGATTTAGTATTACAGCATCACATTGGCCTGGTGCAAGACGCTACTGCAGGCTGTGCCAGCCCTGCCCAATGTAAAACACCGCTCTAAAATATTGTATTCCAAAATCTAGCGACCGGATGAAGAAAAACCCTGGTGCAATACGCTACCTAAGGCATTACCAGTCCAGCTAGACTCGAGTTACCTCCTTAAGTTTAAGAAAACAAAATCTAGCGACCGGGTAAAGAAAGGCGTTGGATGACAACTTTAGTCTGAGTCGCTGCTGTTATCCCATCTCGCCCTCTTAACAATGAAGTCCACATAGCACTCCACAGAGTAGCCGAGCCCAGAAGTTAAATGAGTTGCCTCACAGTTCCCCCCGTGCCTGGTGGGATCCTAGCCTTCACTCTGTGGGAAGCTGAGGCCAGAGGTTGAGGGAGGTGGCTTTGGAGAGAACTGCTCCTCTCCAAAGCTCTCCTCACAACTCTTCCTCGGCTTCTTGGCATCGGGCTGCGATTCTTCGCTTTCCTCCCTGCTCCTCTTTCTGGAGGTGCCAGGGCCAGAAGCGGAAGAATCAGAGTCCTCTGCATCGCTTTCCTCCAGATCAAACACACAAACTTCTCCCTCAGAGCACGAGTACACTGAGCCCTCACTAGAACAGCTATCTCTATCAGAGTCCTCTACATCGCTTTCCTCCAGATCAAACACACAAACTTCTCCCTCAGAGAACGAGTACACTGAGCCCTCACTGGAACAGCTATCTCTATCAGAGTCCTCTACATCGCTTTCCTCCAGATCAAACACACAAACTTCTCCCTCAGAGAACGAGTACACTGAGCCCTCACTGGAACAGCTATCTCTATCAGAGTCCTCTACATCGCTTTCCTCTTGATCAAACACACAAACTTCTCCCTCAGAGAACGAGTACACTGAGCCCTCACTGGAACAGCTATCTCTATCAGAGTCCTCTACATCGCTTTCCTCTTGATCAAACACACAAACTTCTCCCTCAGAGAACGAGTACACTGAGCCCTCACTGGAACAGCTATCTCTATCAGAGTCCTCTACATCGCTTTCCTCTTGATCAAACACACAAACTTCTCCCTCAGAGAACGAGTACACTGAGCCCTCACTGGAACAGCTATCTCTACCAGAGTCCTCTACATCGCTTTCCTCCAGATCAAACACACAAACTTCTCCCTCAGAAAACGAGTACACTGAGCCCTCACTGGAACAGCTATCTCTACCAGAGTCCTCTACATCGCTTTCCTCTTGATCAAACACACAAACTTCTCCCTCAGAGAACGAGTACACTGAGCCCTCACTGGAACAGCTATCTCTACCAGAGTCCTCTACATCGCTTTCCTCTTGATCAAACACACAAACTTCTCCCTCAGAAAACGAGTACACTGAGCCCTCACTGGAACAGCTATCTCTACCAGAGTCCTCTACATCGCTTTCCTCTTGATCAAACACACAAACTTCTCCCTCAGAAAACGAGTACACTGAGCCCTCACTGGAACAGCTATCTCTACCAGAGTCCTCTACATCGCTTTCCTCCAGATCAAACACACAAACTTCTCCCTCAGAGCACGAGTACACTGAGCCCTCACTGGAACAGCTTTCTGCATCAACATCATTAAAAACTACACCAATAGGACCTCTCAGCTCATTCTCATCATCTGAGGAGACATAGATAGCGAGACTGTTACCGTCATCTTCATCGATGATGCGGGGCAGCTCGATGTATTCCTCAGCTGCAGGACGATCTCCGATGTAGCCAAGACCTGCGAGAAAGAAAGTTGAATTGCAAAGATTTTAGTACTTCTCTTTAAAGGATGTGCTGAAACACCACATGTAAATAGTGGTTTATCAGAAGTGTGTGTGTGCGTATGTTTATGTGGTTGAAGCAGATTAAATTGAGGACTGCATCTCTCTAGGATATACGCTTAAAAAAAAAAAACCACCACCAATGCAGATTCTTAGGACACACACACACACACACACACACACACACACACACACACACACACACACTTTTTTTTTGGAGGGAAAAACAACATAAAGCCCAGATGAAACAAGTTCAAAGGAAGGCAGAAGTTAAAAAAAACAAAAATACGGCAACCGGGTGAATGTACAAAAATAAAATGACTTTCATCAGTACAAAAATGAGTAGAGGAGGCACAAAAAGCTGTTTGCTCACTTATAACAGATGATATTATTGTGTATTTTGATCAAAAACAGACCACAAAGTGAAATTTCATATATCAGTAAACTCAGCTGGTTGACAACGGGACGTTCTGACGTCTGTTCAGAAAGCTTATTTTAATAGTTCCACAGTTTCCATAGTGACCAACGACAACAAAAAAATGCATTCAGAGCATTTTACAAAAAAAACCTAAGTCGCCATTTTGTTTTCTAAACTTTCGAGACAAAATTGGACAAAATAGATGCTCTCGTCCAAAAAATAACATTCTTTTTAAATCACTAAACCGCCATTAGGCTATAACATTCTTCACTTTTCCCGGGAATTCAAATAAACCCGGACCAACTTTATGCTACATACAGAAACTTTACAGTGTAAACCAATGATGTTGCCAAACTCTGGGGAATTTCTGTCTCGACGACCTTTAAATCCACCAAAGTGATGGCTCCCATAAGTGCCATAACAGACAATATTCCTATTTTGGTGGAATTAGTTATTTCTAATGAAATAAATCATTCATATGAAGGAAAAACATTCATTTCATTTTGCTCACCGGTTGGACTTGGTCTTCCGAACAGGTGTTCCTCTCCGAATGCTTGCATCATTTCTGGTTGAGTTTTTTCTTCTTCCTTCGGTGATTCTCCAACTTTTTCAGCAATAAAAGGCTATCAGGTTTTTTACCAAAGCTTTATGGATGTTCAGTCCAAGACAGTTCAGGTAAAAAGGAAGGAATTAAAGAACGCAGCGGCCTTTTATAGACAATCGAACGCGGTACGTTCTGTTTCCATGACTTTTCCAGACGCAGGCACGCACGTGTGCGTGAGACACATTTTCATGATAACTTGCCAATTTATTTGCGCTTAAAAAGTGATATCAAAACCGTTCAGGAAAAATTAACCTGCAGTACCTGATGTGTCCACACATATTGAGACGCCATCATGACAGGCCACATCATGTTGAGCCAAAGAACAGCCGATATAAGTATCATAACTATAAACCATAACCTGACCATAAACCATAAACCTAACAAGCTCTCGATGTTTCAATCGTCTAAAATCCTGACATCTGGCAGCAAACAGCGCACATCTCTCTGATATTCCTAGATACCGAAAATGGTCAGCTGTTCCTGGTTCCATAGTCACATATTAATTTAGTTGAAACTAATAAATTAATATAGGACTAATTAAAACATTACGAGTCTCAGAAAGTTTTTATATCTTTAAATAAAATGAACATACTAATGTAATTAACGAACATGTTTGTTGTACAAACTTAATGTGTCACAAACCAAAGTGCGTGAAATAACGACCAACCATAAAATTACATAAACAAAGACAAAACTGATTGGCAATATTAAATTAACAAGCAGCTGCGTACTTGGAACTAAAACTAACAAAACAATTAGTCACGCAAGGCATGCTGGGAAACCTGCCGAAACGCTACAATAATAATAATCTAAAAACGAATAAACTTAAATAGAAATAATTTTTAGCAGTGAAAACTGATTATGTAAGTGCTGTTGAATTTATCCATCCATCCATTTTCTATACCTGCTGAATCTGTTGGTCGGGTCGCGAGCCTATCCCAGCGGCCAATGGGCGAGAGGCAGGGTACACCCTGGACAGTCCATCACAGGGCCACACAGAGACTAACGAGACAAACTAACATACACGCTCACACTCACTCCTAAGGACAAGTTTAGAGTCACCAATGAACCTAACAAGCATGTTTTTTGGACAGTGGGAGGAAGCCATACAGAAAGGCCCCAGCCGGGAGTTGAACCTGGAACCTTCTTGCTGTGAGTGGACAGTGCTAACCACCACACCACTGTGTGCTGTTTAATTTATGTTAAAAATAATATCTCACCATTTCATGTTGTTGAATAATTTAGATCATGTTATTTAAGCAAATTCATATGTGTGTTATAAGATGGGTTCATTTCCTGACGTATTTAATTTTGCCTATCGGTGCTGTGATGTTTTGGCCCGGAACCAATGTTCATTACCTGTGTGCTATCACCAATTAGACTGTTCTGGCACCTGATCCACCAATCCCTGGAGCGCCTTAGCCTTTTAATCCTTGTGCTTTCTGCTATTCACTGCAGCTGTGGTTTGATGTGAGCAGCTTGCCACTGAGCTGCTTTTGTCTCTGTATTATAATGTTGGTAACTATGTTGCTTAGTGTAGGTAAGGAGCACTTTATTGCCTCAATGGGAACCTTGTGTATTTGTAGCTGTACTTCTTATCCTTAAGAGACTGCAAGCCTTAGTGCAACCTTAGTGATATTTTTGTTAAGGTGTTCTTTTTACTTTGAATAGTTGGTTTGGATAAGTTAGATGAAACCTACCAATTTTGAAAAGTTTGTCTCTGTTTTGTTCATTTCTTTGATTTGTTAACACCAACAGGCTCTGTTTTCAGTTGCAGTCTTTGCTTTTGTTGTTGTACATCTAATCGTCATTGTCACGAAACAACAAATTACTTTTCCCTACCAATTCCATCTGTTTTTTTCTGGTTGAGCCAGATTGTAACAAGGCCCCAGTTTAAAAGCTTGCCTGCTGTGAAGACATCTTTGACAGAGTGACGGTCCAAGTTGTTGATTTGTATCAGGAAGCAAAGCTCGAGTAGGATCTGAAATTTACTGATACTGATCAAGACGAAGCAAAAATTCTTGAAAATTCACATTGTCAAGCAAATGCACAATCGTTATTCAATCACAGTCAAACAATAGGATATGTAAAATTCACATATGGTTTGAACACTGGAATAAAAAATGTAGATTCCTGCATTGATCGACGCTCAGAAGCATAAGAAGAAGCAGTTTTAACAGTCAGTGTCAAAGATTTGAACCTCCTTACGCACGGAAAGTAGAACCTGTTGTGGTGCACCCAAATATGTGCAACCACATTTGGTATTATTGGATTGAGTAAGAGACCAAACTTTATAAGCACTTAGTGTGTCTTAATATATTCTGATAATTAAAAGTTTCGGTTATCGCCAGAGTTCGCCAGCTCAAGCTTAATGTATTGCTTTTCACAGTAAACTCTATTCGAGTTTTGCACTTTGTATATTGCTCCGATTTATTTGACAAGACTCCTGATGTGACTTAATATGTGTTTAATGAACCTAGAATAGAATGTAAAATTTGTTCAGTATGCAGAGAAAGTAATGTAATTTGCCATGTTGTACATATTTCGGTTTATTACATGGGAATATGGTTTGGTAAAGTCATGTTGAGTTAATTGATGTACATCCTAAAGTGCAATGTCCATATTTGAATCATTTTGATGCACTTAGATAAGAAAACAGATGAGCAATCCTTAGTTTTGCACTATGTTTGTGGTCGTCAATGAGGTGTTGAAGGATCCCTTGTCTGTAAGTCAACTGAAACTGTATCGGGCAGTAATAACAGCTACGGTAATTACAGATGCATATTGCTGTAAATTGACTTTTATTTAGACCTTCATTCAGACTTTAGCTATGATGTAAACAGGACAAGAAAATGCACTGGTTGTAAATTGTATATGTGTTGAATCAATGAAGAGACGCAATCTGGAGAAAGAGACGTGTTACTGTGTTTCTTGCTCTTAAGACTCCACCTTTATTTTACAGATTTAATTCTTTTTGTTATTGTGGTCATCGTGCCCGAGACCCGTAACACTGTCTTAAGCTCCCTATGGTACTGAAGAAAAAAAAACACACTCATTACCACTAACATCTGCCTTTGGACTCTGCATTTCTTAGCTTCAGCACCGATTGGAAAGGCTAATTCAGATTTGGCGTGCTCATTATCGGGGTCCCAAAATACTTTCACTGAATGCATCGCCTCACATGGAGGCTCTGAGACTGACAGGCAGGGGGGAAAAAAAATCCAATTTATCAGTCTGCACAGAAGCCTTTATTCATAATCTGTGATTTTTTTTTTTAACTCACTGACCTTATCCAGTGGTCACTTCAATCTCTTTTGATGACTTACGCAGGCAGACGGCTGGGGGCAGGCAGGAGGGGAAGAGGGGCTGCGGGACGTAGTTGGAGAAGGTGAGAGCTATCACAGCCTGGTCAGTGAGGTAAATAACCAACACTGCAATCCACAGACGTAGTAACCTGGTCGGGGTGAAAATGTGGTGAACAGTATAGCGGTCTTCACTGTAATAACATGTGATGGTCTACAGTGAAAATTAGGAAGATTAGCAAAGAGTATTGTTGTTATTCAGTGAGGCGTTACTGTCAGAGAATAGAGAAATGAATGGAACTGGGTCAACATCCTGGCATCCCAGAAATACAAAACTACAATTACACTGCTTTTTACTGGCTTCTTTTTTTTTTCCTGTGCATGTTTGTGCTGGCAGCAAACAGTGGGGTGGAAGCAAAAGGTTATGTTTTAAGAGCATGCGCAAGATAGGCTGAGAGTGCAGTGTGGATAACTAACAATTGAAAGAGAAAGACAGGGAGGATGTAAAATTGAGATTTTATTAAAAGGGAGGCTTTTTTTTTCCTGATGTCACCGCAGCTCAACAAAGATTTGTTTTCCTCATAAATATAAAGGCCTCCTGGGAAATATATTGCCTTTAAAAGTGACATTACTCGACGCGATGACTCAAATCTGACCCTGTAAGGGCACATTTATTTTGCAGCTAATTAGCTTTAAAAAAAGAAAAAAGATGTTGTGGATTTTTTTTTTTTACATGAATCTGTTATATTACAGAGTAGAATAGGAGTTCAGCTCAATCTGCAATGCTTCCTGCATCAGCTCACTCATCCAGCCTCTCTCACTCCTCAGGCTTCGCTGGTCCTCGGGTACTTGATCCTGCTCTTCCGTCCTTTTGGCCTCTTGGCTTGGGTTGGCTCTTGGGTCGCCTCCCTGGGGGGTCATCCACATCCCTTCTCTCTTCAAACCCTGGCCCCCGCATTGTTGGGCCCGATGGCACTGTGGCTTTTGACAGTTTTTGATTCCACTTGTCTAACTTGCCTAAGCAGTTCCAGTTGGCTTTTGGCTCCTGCTACCACACTTGGTCTTCCCCATGTGGATGCCCCTCGAGCCCCCCTGAGCATCGTTGTCTTCTCCCATCTGCACTAGCACTTCCTAAGAATTCTCATGTTGTTGGTCATTGTTTTTGTGTTTGTCATCGTGGGAGGCCCCTCTTCCATCTCGCATCTTGGAAGGCTAGTGGGTGGCCACATTATATAATAACTCCTAAAATCTGGAACAGTCTTCCAGAAAATGTGAGACAGGCCTCAACTCTGACCATGTTTAAATCCAGGCTGAAAACAGTTCTATTTCGCTGTGCATGTGACAAGTGAAAGTATTTTATCTGCACTCTTCGCTTTTAATTGAATTAATTAATGATTCATCAAAGTATTAATATACTTACGTGATACAAAAATGGTCAGAAGCCTCAAAGTACACTTTAATGCACAGGCCCGAAGCTGGTGAGCTGTGAGATGTCAATCTCGTCTCCCAAGATAATATTTCACAAGTTAGGAGTTTTATGCTTTACTGAGATAGTAGAATTAATGGAAATAAATTACCATAAATTAAAATAAACTCACTCACTCATAATACAGAATAGATAGAACTAATTTGCACTGGAAAAGCAGTAGCTGATGGTCTCGATACTTAAGTAAATGTTATCTCCAGTGTTTCATCTTTGAATCATTTACAAAATTATTCCAAAAAACTATAACGGGTTTTGTAAAAGTACTGCGTTTAGACTGATGAAGCAAAAAAAAAATGTTTGCTCACATTTATTGTAAGAACGTGTCAAACATTTATGTCATCAAAATCTCAAAACCTTTTTTTAATGCCCGGATTTCTCATAAAATGGGACCATCGTTTTCGGTCCCACTGCGTTCAAAGAGAGACGAGAAGCGAGTAAAACAACCAACATTGAAACATGCCAGCGGTGAGGAGAGGCTGCTTGGTGAAGTAAAGGCCTTTAAAGCTTCCTGTTTAGAGGGGGAAAGATGCATTAGATAAGATAACAAATGTAGATTAGATTACAGGAGCATAAGAAACCAGAAAAAGGAGGATACTTAGTTCTTGTTTTGAAGAATCACAATTTGACGTTGGGAGAGTTTGGAATCTATATTTCATCTGCAGTCTGAGGGTTCATGAGCGGGATTTAACCTGAGGAGAGAACATGCCACTAAATGAAATATCTGCTGTCCGAGACTGACGTGAAAACTGCCTCATTCACCCCTTTCCTGCAGATTACGATACAAAGATGAGTTTACTTAGGGAATGTTCAATCTTGGTCAATGCTCAAAAACATGTCAGATGTAAGACATCTAAAATGTTCCTCCATCCAGGTGTTGACATGTTTATATTCTGGGATTTTCAATCATTGATGGGGTCCTTTTTCAGGATGATGATGCATCTTGCCGCAGAGCAAAGAGCACTCAAACTTTTCTTTAAGGGTCAGCAAAAAGTTAGGATCTGAAATCCATTAAAAATTCATGGTGGAAATGAGGGGGAGAAAAAAGGAAAGAATCCGTGACAAGCCGAGCTGTAACGGTGGTGAATGTTTTGACGGGATGAACTTCCTTTTCCTCAGGGATCACCTGCATGGATGCTGAGCTTTGAACCGTCTGATATACATTGAAAGAAAGTGTAAAACCATAAGATTTATTGTGGTTGTCAGAGTGCAGCGTTTTTCTCTTGGATATAGTTTAAACTCTGAGGCGTTTGTGCACATGCTTTCAGAGCAGTAGATCCGAGGAAACTGCTTTATTTGAAGGATAAAGGTCTCATTTCTTCTTCTCCACAGAAAGAAATCTCATTTTTGGTTCTCCCATCCACTGGGAGATGACTAGTGTTTTTGTTCAGTGGGATTTGCATTCTCTGGAGACCTGAAATCTAAGTTTGGAAGTTGCCTCTAACCATCACCACATCCCAGTGAGCATCTCCTTTACAGAGGGTTTACCGCTCAGACTGATCCGTCTTATGTACGAGAACAAAGGAACCAATCTCTTTGAAGCAGCAGAGGTGAAGCTGAGGAATCAAACCTCAGCCATAGACGCCGCTCCCCTCGTCATTTCAAGATTAAAGACATTTTTAACTTTTACATTCCGCTCTAAAAACCAGCAGAGCAAGAAGGGACCAAACAAACTGCAGAGCATTACAGCATTTTTATTTAAATGGTTCAAACATACAGAAAACATAAAGGTATAAACACAGTTGTCAAACATGTGACCTGAAAAAAAGGGGGGGGGGGGGGGGGGTTTATCTGCCCCTCTTGTGTCACTACTCAACTACTTCATGTATCATGTGGAATGTGTGTTTGATAAGGCATAGGTTAAGTTGGACTGCATGTGTATGTCTGCAATAACAGTTCAAAAACAGTAAGGGAAGCAGGTTTAGCACGGTGAACCGGTGGGTCAGGTCTTAGGTGTGAACTGAATGAGCCGATCTCACGGCGGCGACAGATTGTGTGTACGGGTGACGCTCCGCGTCTGCTTAAGCAGACCGCTTGGTTTATTTATCCTATCCGCTTTCTCAGTGCAGACTCAATGCGCTCGCATCACAAGTCCAAGTAATAGAAAGAGTGTTGACCGGCATCACTTCAACCAGCACCGAGTGTTGTGGAGACACTCGACTGAACATCCGTCGCCGGGTGCTTCGATGCCGAATCTTCACAGGCCGATGGTGTAGGAGCGGCCGGCGGGGTTGTGGATGGCGGAACAGGATGGCTCGGTCACAGCCCATTCGTACCAAACCTTCTTCCCGTTGTTGCAGCGCCAGAATCGCACCGTGACGTCATCGTCCCGTGATATGGTGATCGGTTGCTGTTAAAGAAGAAACCGGACGGTAAATCTGTGAATCCACTTTTGACACTTAGGGCTTTTACTGAATGCTGACTTACTTTGAGAGGGAAGAGAATGGGGAACCAGGAGAACATTCCAGGTGAATGCGTATCTGGTTTTATGCCTGCAACAAACACACATAATGCATTAAATATTTAAACTCAAGCATTTGCACAATACGACTTCCTCATCATCAGCCGACTTACTGAGAGTAACATCTTTGTACAGTGTGGTCTCAAAGTAACCAGCAAAGCCGTGCAGCACCGAGTTCGATCCCACGGAGAATCGGAGGCACTGATAGCGGTTATTGTTCATGTCTGAGACAAAAAGGACAGCTGGTCAACCCACTGAAAGTACACAATGTTTGTTGTTGTGAACTGTAAGCGTTTCTCTTAACCTGTTGTGGGGTGTTTGAAGGTGAAGCACGGTTTGGGGGCAGCCAGTTGGTGGAAGTTGTGAAGGCGCACGACGTACGGCGTCTCAAAGTGGCATTCCGGGTCCTTGTCACGCTCCCGGCACCCTCGTACTTCGTTGTAAAGCTTGGAGGAGGACAGAGGAGCCAGGAAAGACGTGTAGGAACAAGGGATGCTGACTCCATCGTCTGAAATGAAGAAAATAAAGAAAGTGATACGAGCTGCAAGGAAGCGTGGAAGGTAATGGAGGAGAACAAATGTTTTCTTTTTTCCTTCTTTTCTTTCTATTGCTTGGTGTAGCTAACAGAAAGATGCAGCTTGTTCATCAGAGAATCTGCAGCTGAAGTGCCCACACATTGAATCAGCCTTTAAAAACCGAGTACCTTTGAGAAAGTGCTGCGCTCCGTCCAAGCACTCCGGGGAGAGCTCATTGTCGCCAAAAGATCCGAGCAGCTCGCTGACAATGATGTCGGCCTTCTCTGGCGCGGTCCACTCGCGCATGTCACATGACACCACAGTCACCTGGTCGCCCCACTCTTCAAAGCGCCAGTTTTCCAGTCTGAACGACGCACAGAAAAAGCACACGCTTCAGGCTTCACTTCGTTACTCTCCACAGTGCGGTCTGAAGGTTCAGGCCACATCTTTACTCTACAGGCAGCACGCTTATGGAAGTGAAAAAGCATTAATGTCCTCACGTGACTACAGCATTGGGATTCTTCTCCACAGCGTACACCTTCAGCTTCCGGTCTGCCTGTCTGGCAGCATTCAGGGACGCATTGACCAGAGGACCCCGACCTGCTCCCAACACCATCAACACCCTGCACAAAGAGACGGCATCAGCTTCAACAATACCGCCATTTTACCGCTGAAGCTGGAGCACTGATCCAATTAAAACGCTGCACCCTGTTCCGATATCAGAGATAATATCTTGGATAATAATGAGCAAATACTTACTGAACGTTGGTGTCTTTCTGCTCCTCTGGTACTCGGTCGAGCAGACATTTATATACAGCCTGTACAAGGGACCAAACAGACCAAGCTGTTACAGATCATTCAGGAGTTCATACAAACAGAAAATGCCTTCTGACAGGCTACAGAGAGCACCGATCAGTGCAGTCTCCCTCAAACCACAGACTGGATTCTAAACTGACAAGAGAAAGAGACCGATGATGGTGACAAGACCATTTCTATCGTCTGTATCCTGTTCACGAATGGCTGCAGAGAGCACAAATTCCACCTGTGTCTAACGAGCTTACCTGTTGGTATTGAGAATATTTAATGGGATCCTTCTCAAACACTTCATATGTCTGTGACTCCAAGTTGTCCATGAGGGGCTAAAACGGAGGGAAAAAATATCAATAAACTATTCATCACTGCGGTAAAAAAACAAACAAAACAAACGGAATATAAAAACAAGTGAGCGCTTCCTTACCTGCAGCGGTGACTGAAGGTAGTCTTCATAGCCTTTAGCAAAGAGCTCATAAGAGTTGGGCGCAGATCTGTTCTGGTTGAGGTATTCCAGGTACTGCACGTAGGATCTGAAGTCCTTATCCGTGTGCCGACTGGTGCCTGTGAAGATAAACTGCGCCTCCAACTGAGAAGAGAGTTTTTGGTTAGAGAAAAGTTTGAAACGGGCTGGTTCCGAACAGCTGTCGAATCAAACAAACGGCGAATTATCATGCAGTACCTTGAAGAGGCGCAAGATTATCCTCTGATGGGCTTTTGACAAAACAGGGAAGCCCCTCTTATTGGTTAGGAAGATGCTTGTGGGAAGTATGGCTGCTTTAATCGGCTCGCCGAGCCATTTATCTATCACAGCCTCCGATGGCATATCTGCTCCGATTTCAATAGCTTCAGGAAAACAAAAGAGAACATTTCCAGTAAAAAGCAGAAAAACATTTATTTTTAGTGCACTGATTTTGCAGCATCTTATCTCACCTAGACAGATCCTCTTGTTGTAATCACAAAGGGTTCTTAATGAGTGCCACCTAAAAAGACGAGTTTAGTGAGCAAAAGAAATCAGCGACAAGACTGTCGGCATGCAGACAGCCCCTGGCGGCTCTACTTGTGAACAAGCATGACACTAACCAGGCCCAGGTCTTCTCGTCAGTGCTCGTTTCATCAGCACATATGGTCGGTTCATTCTCAATCAGGTCTTCCCGCATGTCTTCCGACGCCATGAGCGGGACGCGTATCCAGAACTAATGATCGCAGAGAAACGGCAGCGGTTAAAACCATGACTTCGGCTGCGTGACCCCGCCATGTAAAATCCATTTACAAGAGCACCGTCCGCTTCCCAGACGCTGCGCCACTTACGTTTGAGGTGTGGTGCCCAGTGTGGATGTGGTTCAGCAGCAGTCGGGCTAGATTGGCACTATGAGGGCCCCTCAGAGGGATCATGAAGACAGGCAGACCAAGGTAGGCTGAAAAGTTTAGCTCTTGTTCCAGAGCCTGAATGGAACCCAGTAAAAATCCAATGGTAAGGGATGACATTATGACACATGAGGAGGAATTAACCCAACATGCATTAAAAAAACAAAACACTGTCTATAGTGAAGAACTCACAGCCTCCGAGTTCCTGCGTTCCGTCTCTATTTCTGAATCGGCGTCGATCCATGGTGAGAGCTTCCCAACAATGAGAGTATTCCAATCTAGACGAAGCACAATTAAAAGGAAAGTTACAGACATTTTCTCTAGAGTCACAAAGGCCTTTACGGATGACATCCACACAAAGGGGTTTCTGTTAAAGGTCTGCTTTAAAATGCTCAGCTATTAAAATGTCTGCTGATGAACGTTGTCCAGTTTTTCTTAAGTAGCAAGCCACGACATCACACGCAAGCCTTTCACGAGGTTAGAACTGAAGAGGGCTTTATGGGCTTAAGGGATTGCCTTATTTACAGAGTAAATTATATTAACTGACATTTGAATGAGGTCATAAACCTGTTGCCTTAAAATGATGGGATTTCTTTTGGTCGTCCATAACTCAACAAGTCTTCCAAATATCCTGATATCAAACGCTGCACATTTCAAAAGATGTCAAAAGATAATGGACTGTACAAACGACACAAAACAGTGTAAATGCAGCTAAACTCCGCTAAAAAACAAACAAAAAACATCTGATATGTTTTGTTTTTATTTTTGTCATACCTTAATACACCGAAAAACTGTAACTTATATGGCTGTGGCCATTATAATCACATTTCAGATCGGTGTCTGTGTTATTTGAATAGGCCCATTTCCAGAGGCTCACTTTTGTGTCTTCTGGAGAAGAACATAAATGAATGACTGCAGACACCTGACATAATTAAGGGTGGGTAGAAACACTAACCTCTTCCACATAGCAGCAGGTCTGACCGGGTCTGGGCACCTAGCCGTGTTTTAGCGGGCTCCAACTCAAATTCTCTTCCGAACCTCGGGTGGAACAGGGGCATGCACAGGAAATCAAACCTGTGCACCCAGAGGGAAAAACGTATAAAATCACATCCATGTGTTAAGAATACAAAACTGAAGCGAAACACAAATCTGTCTTCGTAATTATCATCCAAACAGTTCACGAAATACTGCCCGCATTATCCTTACAAACACTTCAAACTAGTGTCAAGCATCTTTGTGATTGCGCACGTGCTGATAACTCGCCGGCTAGCTTAGCAAGCATCACACACCGACATGCTAACAAACCAGCACGTAACTCTATTTGATCTAATTTCACCTAGAAAACACAACATGCAGGGTCAAGCGCTTTCCTCACCCAAGTTTGGCGACAGCAGCTAGCGTGTCAGCAATCTCCGGTACACAATTCAAGTCTCTCCCGCAGGACACCCTGCCCCCCGTACTGGCAGACGCCATGACTCCAGCCGACTGAACGCATTGACTGGCACTTAACTTGGCCGGGCTTTCGAAGAAACCGGCGCCATCTTGGATCTACAAGGACGTGCACGCCGATTGCGTAGCAAAGCGTACGGAGCCAAAAAGGCTTCATGAGTTCCGCTCAGTCATACATCTCGTAAAATACCGCGACAATGACGGTTGGAGGGTTTTTCAGTGTAGGCATTTGTACAGTGGATGTTTTTTTCTTTTCACAAGGTTTGATCTTTTCATGGAAAATGTAGCTGTAAGATTAATATATATATATTTGCCGTACAGTGAGAAAGTACTAAGTGAAACTGGCTTGAGAGATGTAACCTTCTTACAACCAGCAGGATGACTCTCAGCAGAGAATGTAAGGTTTGCAGAAAGTGGCTTCACTGCATATCAGATTCACAGCATGTAGGTTTCAATATCTCTTATACAAACCCAAATGCTTTTGGATATGTTTGTGCATGTGCAAATTTGTGCAAGCTGTCATATTTTCCAGAGCTATAAAGGGTAGACGCCCAGAGCACAAATCAGATGAGAAATTATGAGCTGCAAGAAAAGGCTGTTGTAATTAAGTTTGTGGATGTGCGTGATTGACTTTAATATGTATGGACTCTGTTTGCTGTACGTTTGAGGATTACTTTTTAACTGTCATTTAACGGAAAACTTGCGCAGATTTTGGGATCAAGGAATCTATCTGTAACTTTTTGAACCCCATTATGGCTTTGGAGGATATTTGTAACTTCAAAGACCCATCTGTGCATGACTGTTTCCCATTTTCAGGTCTGGAGGATCCTGCATCTGTTCATATGGCTGGCTATAACTATCTTAAATGTAGAAAACAGAAAACGTTGGAAAAAAGCTGCGGGGTTCCACTAAACTTTTTCATACCGCCTGCACCTCAGAACGCCCCTTTCATCAACAGATCCACGTCTTCGGCCAGAACGCAAAACCACTCGGTGACAGTACGCAGACCTTTCCCTTTGTCCCATGGAACAACAACCCTGGGTTTCATCTTCCAAGGTGGGGTAATTGCAGCGGCAGACACACGTGCCAGTGCCGGGGGGCTTGTTGCCTGTCCTGCTGTTCACAAGATCACCCCTATCCACTCCCATTTAGTGGTCACCTCCTCAGGTAGCGGCGCAGACTGCATGCTGTGGGAGCGCATTCTGATCAGAGAGATCAGACTTTACCAACTGCGGCATAGGCGTCGCCTCTCGATATGTGGCGCTGCCAAGCTTCTCTCAATCATGCTGCATCCCTTTAAAGGCACTGACGTGTGTGTGGCTCTGACCCTGTGTGGCTGGGATAAGGAAGAGGGTGCCAAGAATTTGGAAGACACTTCACACTTGACTGATGATAGCGCCTCAGCTCTTGTTAGTAACCAAGATGTTCCTTCAAAAGAATATTTGGCATCCCCTAACGGCGGCCCAAAACTTATTTATGTGTGCAGCGATGGAGCCCGACTGCAGGGAGATGTTATCTCCGTGGGCTCAGGTTCTCCTTATGCTTACGGAGTCCTGGATGGGGGCCTGAGGTGGAACTTGTGTAAGGAGGAAGCCATCTCCCTGGCAAGAGAAGCAGTGTTCAGAGCCACTCACAGGGATGCCTATTCGGGAAACAATGTGGACCTTTTCCACATCACAGCCCAGGGATGGAGGCAAAGACAGAGGGAGGACCTGAAAGAGGAATATTACAGAGACATGAAGAGGAGGGGCGAGGATGCAAGAGGAAAAAAAAAGAGTGTCAAAACTGAAAACTGCTAAATGGAGCACAAGCATTTATGTGTGTGTGACGGAAGAGGTTGGGGGAAAATAGAGGCAAATTAACTAATAGAGACATAATATTCGGTCTGACCATAATTAAAGTCCATTAAGTTTTGCCAGTTAATCAGCTATTTACATAACCAGGATAAACTACATAAAACGACCTTTATGCACTGAATTAGTTTTTTGTGTTACTATTCAGTCACTTTGTTTTGGTCAATATTTACGCTCGTCTGATTTTTGTCCTCCACACCCACAGGGGGCGCTGTTTAATAAAGGGTCCATGAAGCATAAGTGTGCCTTTTATTACACAGCGGAACTTGCTTGTTCATCGGACACTTTGAAAGATGGCCCTTGCTAATCTATTGAGCAGCGAATGTTCAGATTATTCGTTTGATTATCGCCAGCCCTTGGCTTTTGGTAATGGATCCGGACAGAATGGTCTGGAATCCGAGGCTACGCCGGGGGAAAGCCTCAGTTTTTCTGTTAAAAACCTGCTCGTTGCCGAAGACGAGGACGGCGTTGAGAGGAAAATAGAGTTTCTGCATGGAACAACCACCTTAGCGTTTAAAGTAAGTTAACGTTTCGCCTCTTTTAGGCGGCTGTTGTCGAAAAGACTCGTTAAAGCCGTTAAAAATAGACCATCGACAAAGCATGTATTATTTCCAAATATTACTCGACAGTTAACATACAACAACGTCTCGAGTGTTAGCATGCTAGCGGGGCTACAAACTGCTTTCTCATGGCAGCAACTCAGACCTTTAGAAGACATCGTCTGTTGCATTTCACCCATCCGATTTAGATTCCTTATAAAATAGTGATACACAATAATAGTTAAGCATTTTGACGCATTCTTACCACATCTACAGTAGAAAGAAGATCAAACCCTACACCTTTACAATACAGTTGATTCAACAAGTATTACATCTTCACGCGGTTAAACCATTATGTTTGGTGTCATTGTCATTCCTTTAAACTCTGAATTCCGTTTCGTGGCTCTGTAAATGTCATTGTTGGAAGACAAAATTCATGTTTTATGAAGAGTTGATGTTTACGTAACAGTATCGGAAATGCCTAGGCATGAAAAATGTGTAACATTCCACTTTAAGGAGACAAAGCGGAGCCACATGCAGTATAATCTGTTTACTGAGTCCTCGTGTAAAATTGTTGTGGAAAAACAAACCACCAAAGACTGTGATCACAGGAAGTAGCCCACTCTTGTTTCTGACTGGGAATTATGTTAGGAAAGCTCACACAAGATTATGCAAATATTGCCACACTCCTACACGACTCTATACGACAGAATTGATGAAGATTCAATAGATGTTGAATCTTTTGACAAGAGGTAGGGACATTTCTGCATTGTGTATGGAAATGTATGTTAGTTAAACTGCTCAGTCTCTGGCGGGGTTGTGATGGGACTTCCATTTATAATACAATTTTGGTATTGGTTGTTTTGTTATGTTAATGATTTTCACTGGAAAGGAGGAGTGAATAGTCACTTCTCCTCAGCAAGAGGAGGAGCTCCAATTTTTGAAGAAAAACAGTTGGTTAGATTAAACCAAAAAAAAAGTGCAGTTGTCTCTTTTTTTATTATAATAAATGATAAGTCTGTGGACAACATTCTCCTCGCACAGTGTTTGCTTAAACGAGCTACACGCATACTCGCAGAACACATACTCCACGGTTGCTTTCCTGATTCATGCGCAGTGGGACTGTTTGCAGTCTGTGCAGTCGGATGAAAGGTTGTTTTGCAAGTCATATTTCCCCCTGTAGGTTTGTATGGTAAGCATTGAATTTTGGGGGGAGACTTAGAAACGCCGAAGACCATCAGGGACTTCTGTGTAAATTTCCTCAATAACGTCTTCCTCTCCCGAATGTTGCCTCTCTCAGTTCCAGCATGGAGTTATTGTTGCAGTGGACTCTCGGGCCACGGCGGGCGCCTACATCGCTTCGCAGACGGTGAAGAAGGTGATCGAGATCAACCCATACCTGCTGGGTACCATGGCCGGAGGAGCCGCTGACTGCAGCTTCTGGGAGCGCCTGCTGGCCCGCCAGTGCCGCATCTACGAGCTTCGCAACAAAGAACGCATCTCCGTGGCAGCCGCCTCCAAGCTGCTCGCCAACATGGTGTACCAGTATAAGGGCATGGGACTCAGCATGGGAACCATGGTGTGTGGCTGGGACAAGAGGGGCCCAGGTAACTGCAACAGCTGCATCTCACAAGCACATCTGGCTCCTGACAGTGATTCAAAAACATTAGTGCTATTTAAAACCAGTCATAACGAGCCATCTCAACCCAGTTACTCAAAAAAGTACTTTTTAATCATAGAATTTTAAAAAAATTTTTTCCAAAGCAGAAGTGTCATATTTCCTTAGAATTTCCATAGTTAGAATTACAAGATAAGATGGTGGAGCAGAACAATCGAACGAAGAAAAATGGGCATTATCTTGGTTATCTATAAATTTTTCTTTTTTTTCTTATTTCTTTTGCTCATGAGTTAAAAGTCTTCAGGTTTAGAACCATAGGTTGATAGGTTACTCAGCTCGTCTCGAAGTAGCACCTGGTACCAGGTACGGTTTTAGCAACTACTCGGCCGGGGTTCCAAGCAAGCCGAATGCAACTGCAGGACACTGATTAGCCAGGGTGTGACGTCACCGGGTGAGTCATGAAAACGACTCCTTCACAAGATCCCGCCATGTTTTTTATATATATATATATATATATATATATATATATATATGGCGACCGTGCAATTTTATTTTTTCTGTGATCGTCAACGAGGACGTTGAGTCTGTCACAAATGACGTCACAGGACTTTCGGGCCGCCTTGCTATGACGACCCCACCCACATTGAGGTGGTGAAAAACGACCTAAACCAAGTAGAGGCGAGTTGGTACTAGTGGAAAAGGGCCATTATTCTAAGTAAATTGATGCATATCATTGTTATTATTGAGGAGCCTCTTAAATTTATGTGTTTTATTATATTTAAATTCATAATATTTCCATGTGTTTTTGAAATTCCAAATCATTAAATGTCTTAAAATGCTCCATGATTTCGGTATGGAGTGACATTTTTTAAAAGCACTCCTCACAAATCCTTTGCCCACTCTCGGCGGGTGGTTTCCGCTCTCTAACAAGGGAAGACTGTCATGTTGACATTTTAATTCCCCAGTGACGCATCAGTTTTCATTGCCAATCATCTCTTCTTGACAGATAAGCACATTTTAAGCAAATTTTTAAACGGTATTCATTATTCACATTATTATATAGAAGACTTTGATTGAACAGGGCTGGTTAGCTGCTCGAATTGAACTGAGCTGTTTGATATAAATCTTGTATGGCCTTTCTCGTCAAAGGTAAATATTAATATTTTTTTTGTGCATGGGGATATTGAGTAAAAGAACTGTAGTTTATGTAGTTAACCACTAGATGGCACCACGTCATCTCTTTTGCCTTGCCATGTCTACATCGTTGGCCACTGCTTCTCGGTGACTCAGTGTGAGGCTGTACATCAAGGCAGGTGTGCTTAAAGAGGCCGCCACAGTGACACAGTAATAGGAAATCGATGAGGCTGGGACTGCAGGCCGGTGAAAGCTCGGCACGATGATAGACGTTGGGTCTTGGCCCTGGACAATTGGGTCACATGCATAATGGCCGTACGTCCTCTGAGATCGATGCCAACTTTGTCTGGGAAGCAGAGAGGTCTGTTTGAACAATGACGCCTGCCGGCGGGCTGGCATTATGCACACGACACGTGTTAAATCCCAGGCAATCAATTGGGAAAATAATGATCCCCACATAGGTCCGGTAGGTGTGGGAGATATTCCCTGGCTCTCAGCACGCTGATGATTGAATGAAGAGGTAAATGTCATGTAAATTAAATCAATCGCGATTAGTCAGAAAGCTCATTAGCTATCTACAATCATGTCAAGAGCACTTATTCCCCAGACAAAGTATCTTAAGCTGCGTGCATAATAGACGGAATAAAACACGATGCCAAGGAGCTCGAATGTGGACCTGTGCAGTGCCATCATATGTTATGACACTTGTAATCTGTGCACAGTGGGTGCTTAATAGCTGAGTAGCAGCTTTGATTTTCGACAGAGGAAACTGACTGCGATATATGGCACAGGCTGGAGCTCCTTCCAAGGACAAGATGGGTTTATAATTGGGTCGTATGCGTTTAAATAAGATGCAGCCTCATCACAAAAGGGAGAGCAGCGTCTGATACGAAGCCTTGTCAGAAGACCCATGTGGCAGCTGGTTTTACAGCCACTCCCCAGAGGGTGATGTAATACCCCCCCCCCCCCCACCTTTTTTTTTTTTTTTGTACAACTGCTATTTTTACTCTTGAGCCAGTTGTGAATTCTAGTAGGGAGGACGGATGACAGACACTGATCCATTTGATGCCAGCCACCCATGCTCCTCACCTACATCTGAATGCTGTTATTCCAGCCAGCTGCACAGGCTGCTGCTTAAAGAAGGCTCCTTAAGCACCTGTCGGGTGATTGATGAAGTGTAAGCATCTCCTGGCCTGCTCTGCTGCAGCGCCCCCCCCCCCCCCCCCCCCCATCCGGACAACATGCCCCCCGCTCCCACGCTTACATGCGGCTCATGAATTCGCCCCTTTCTTTTTGCTTCCTGAGCACACATCACTGCTGCGTCAGTGTTGGAGGCGCAGAGACCGTTCAGCGGTATCGCATTAAGTTCTACAAAGACCCCAGGTGTGTCTGGAAAGGAGTGGATGTGGGGGGGAAAAAATAAAAATGGGTGCTGCTCTGCTTCTATACTTGGACCTCCTTAAAGAGTCCTCAACCACCTCCGTCAACTGTGCCACTCAACACAAGAGGCTGCCTTTACAACTCTTTCTCCCAGCCTATTATTTTCTTAACAAGTCCCTCACAGTTCTCAAGAGGAACAGGCAGGTCTTGGAATGGCAAATTACCCCTGTGCATAGGCAGGCACGGGGTGATTATCATGGCAAGCAAACGACAAGCTCAGGAAGCTGCAATTTGCCAGCTGAAACCCATGGTAAGGGTTTATTTTTTTTATTTATTTATTTTTTTTTTCCCAGCAAGTGGCTTTCTGTTCCTAATAGACTGTCACTAGTTAAACTGACAATCCGCAGGCGAGGAAGTGCAATCTGAGGGCATTTTGAAGTGCTTTTTAATGTGGGAACTGAGCGACAGTGGTGGGTATTTGGCACATTTCTATGCACGTGTTCCCGCTTCTCTGCGCGAGAATCGTTTTCACAGGTTTACGGGTTTGAAAAACATGCCTTTTCACAGGCTGTCTTTTTACCGTCTGCAGGCTGGCTGTGGGCGAGATCGCAGGCTGGTGCTCGTCACCCGCTCCACGTCACGCCGGAGCCGGGCTTGGCGAGTGTGTCACGGCGCTGAACAAAATGTTGCGCATGTGTCCATGAAGTGTGGCGTGTGTGCGTGGAGCAAACTGTCGCTCACATGTCCAGCAGAGCATCGGGGGGGTCTGCATTGCTCATAAGATTACACGCCGGGTCAGTTTGACATGGAGTGATACTCCATGTGACAGTCAAATGTGCGAACGTGTAAAGGTGAAGGCAAAGTCTGCGTGGAAGAGTTTGGGTGTGTCGGAGGCTGTAAATGTGCTCTACTCGTCTGATGTCCACAGGAGGCTGTTTTTATTTATTTATTTGTTTTATAATTTTAATCCTCCCTGGTGAGATGTGAGATGCAGTTACCTGGATGGCTCGGATCGTGGGTCGATAGTTAATTTTTGGCCTGTTTGCAGGGATCAATAAGATCCAGAGACGGGGCCCCTGGGCAGACGGCGTTGCGGGGCCGGGCCTCGTCAGCAAGTTCCGAGGCCGGCTTCATTTTACTCCAAGAGGATGCAGCTGGTCATATCTGCCAGCCTTACTTTACTCGGAGAGGTTGCAGCTGCTTTCATTCTCTCTCTGGAGGACATGCTGCGTGCGTGTGATTACAGGATTGTGTGCGTTTGGTTTGTGAGGAAAGTGGTGCGCCATCTCGGGCTTTCATGCCAAAGCACGACACCTAAATCGGGAGACCAACCGCTTCCTCTACACCAGTGATACTCACTATTTTTTTTTTTTTTCACAAGAGCCACATTGGCAGAGCAAAATCGAGGGAAGAGCCACTTTTACCACAACATACTAAAAATAATAAAAGTCCCCTTTTGCAAATATGCATTTCTACATATAAAACATCCCACAAAAAAAGAAACGACACAGCCAATACGTTTTCAATTAAGACCACATTTCCCTTAATACTGGGATGACCGGAAGCTGGCGTGCATGTCCTTGACTTTCTTCATGTTGTATTTGTAGTTTGTTGTTGTAATCATAGTGAGACATTCAAGATGAGCATGGTTTTTGTGCTGGTTTTTGCCCTTTTTTAATTAAAAACCGATCCATTGTGCCTGCATCTCGCGCTGGCTAAAGGAGCTAGCGTGCTCTGCGGTCAAGTGTGACGGTGGTTTAAGCGGGCTGCGTTGCCAGGTTTAACAGTGCCCCCTTTAGGAAACACCATTAAGCCTTAATAAAAATACTTAATACTACAAAAACTCAAACTTTGTAAAAATACTTAATACTGTGCAGTATTTGCTGTATGTTATTTTGAAAAAATGTATTGTTATTGTTACCATATTGTTATAAGCTACTATGCGAGTGCGAGCCACCAATTAAAACTTGAGGAGCCGCGCAATAAGTATCTCTGCTCAACACCGTATTCTCCTGCCTCCCGACTCCTCCTGACCTATCTTTTGTCCTCCTTCTTTAGGTTTGTACTACGTTGACTCTGAGGGGAACCGGGTGTGCGGCGACCTGTTTGCGGTAGGCTCGGGCTCCATGTACGCCTACGGCGTGATAGACAGCGGCCTGCAGCACGAGCTGACCGTGGAGGAGGCCTGCGAGCTGGGCCGCCGCGCCATCTACCAGGCGACCTTCCGCGACGCTTACAGCGGAGGGCAGGTCAACCTGTACCACGTCCACAGCGAGGGCTGGACCAGGGTCTCTCAGGAGGACGTCCTCATGCTGCACCAGCAGTACAAGGGTCAGGCATAGTTGAAAGGTGGGGGGGTGGGTGAAGGTTTTTTTTTTTTTTTTTCTAGTATTCAGTGTTTAAGAAGTTGAAATGTCATTTTGGTTGATACACAATAAAAAGGACTCATCTGACCATCAACTTCCAGTTGCATCACTTCCGTTACTTTTTGCTCGCTTGAAGCTTTATGTTGTACATTTTTAACAATGTGAGCTCCACTCACCCTGCACAGAGTAGGATTTGAGGTTCCAGAGAGGTGTTCAATGACTCAAACTTGCTTAATACAGTGTGGGTGTAGTGTGGTGCTTGGCCTACATACATTTCATTTGGATCATACCCTTGCATATTAAATCCTCTTCCTCAATAAAACCTATAATTTTATTTTTTTTTCCTCCAAGAGTGCTGTTTGTGTGAGTGCTGATTCCACCTTTGGGTCGCGAGATGCGAGTTGAATCTCTGACGGTTCACTCTCTCTGCCAGTGTATAGTATTAGTGCCTCATCTTCCTTTTAATGTTTTACCACTGTTTGTATTTACATTTCCATCATCTGTTCCGCCAGCTGTTGGGGTTCGGAGATACATCCAAAGACTTTTTTTTTTTTTTTTTTTTTTTTGTCTCCTCTATATGTTCTGCATGTACTAGCAGGGACTAGCTCTGTCTAAATAGCACAATTTAATTGCACACCACCAGCCTTCGGTAATTGCGCCTCCTGAGTTGTAACCGTGTGTTTTTCTTCCCCTCATTGATAATGTTTCCTTCCTCCGCTCGCGTTACACAAACGCGTCTTTTAATTGGATGGGAAAATTTATTCTTTAATTCCTCCCTGACACACTTAGCTTCAGAGTGTGCAGTGTTGTGTGCCACCCTGCCATGGTGTTTTACAATGTAACGACCTGCGCTGGCACTGTGTGCCCCTCCACTGGTTTTTATGGTTTGGAATAAACACTAATAAAGGGGATGGGGGAGACGGCTGAAGTCACTGCACACTCAAACCATGGTTAAAAACTAGTTTCACAGGTGACTAGTTGGCAGATGGAATAGAAATGGGATTTCGATAAATGGAAATGAGCTGCTCTCGCCTGGGATGCTGCTCTTGGTAAATGAAGTAATGGGAGCCGCAGCATCAATAGAGGCAGATACTGACAGAGTGACCGAGCCTATGGAGACATGCTAAACTAGTGCAGTTGTATATAAAAGCATTAAAGCTCAAGAGGGAAATAGTCCCTTAAATGTC
This sequence comes from Odontesthes bonariensis, assembly GCF_027942865.1. Classification (NCBI taxonomy): domain Eukaryota; kingdom Metazoa; phylum Chordata; class Actinopteri; order Atheriniformes; family Atherinopsidae; genus Odontesthes; species Odontesthes bonariensis. The sequence continues at coordinate 27,533,393 of NC_134519.1, read as the reverse complement.
CTCTATTGCTGGCAAGAGTTAAGAGATGGATTGAATATGATCCTCTGAAGAGTGGATAAAGATAAGGTTCGCCAGCCCCATTAAAACTCCAACTTACAGCATTGTTATTACATTAGTCAGAGAGAGCTTTTCTCCATTTAAAAAAAAAAAAAAAGAACATAAAAAAAAACAATCTTTTAGAGGCAGCAATATTTGCCCATAATTGCTTGATGAGAGACCGTTAAGGCAAAAGCATAATGGGGATTTAACTAGGGAAGTTAATGCACCAGTCGTTCTACATATAGAACAACATTATACTCTGGAATGGCTCCATCCACCGATCGATCGGCCGACTGACACAAGGGTTTGTTTGGAAAACGAGTGTATTTTTTTTTTTTTTTTAAGTCTTTCAAGACATCCATGATATCAGAAACAGCCAGTAATGTTTTTGTTTCCTTTGTGGTGAAAGCTTTTGGGATTAAAGGAGTCACTATTTTTCAAAGAGCGCTGTCAAACCTCTGCGTACACAGAAGGTCATGTTTGTAACGGTGAAAGCAGCAAGTCTGATGAGCATGGCCACACATTCCTGCTTCTCTCCCAAGTCTTCCGAAAGGATGTTTTGAAAAGTTGCAAAGAATAAACAAAACAAAAAAGGGGAACGGGACAGGTTTGTAGAAACAAGTCTGAACTGAATAAACTGGCGACACAGGCTGCATTACAAGTAGTAGTTATTGTTGTTGTAATTCAGCCGAGGAAGTAGTCCGAACAAGAAAAACAAACCTCTTGGAGAGGAGAAAAAAGAGCAAAAACTACTGCGGTGGACATCCATGAGAAGAAAGTGACATTTATTTGGGACATTTAATCAAGACACCAGTCGGTCATATCAGTTTATTTCTAAGTCTACCTGTCCAGATGGGAAACAGCTGGGGAGCCCCTTCCTTTAAACTGCTGCTGCGTCAGATGCACTCTCCCCTTCTGCACCTTTTTCTTCGTACTGAGCAAAAACCACTTCAAGAGAGAAAATGAACTTCTTTGGCACAGCTGTGAAAGTTTCTCCCAAAAATGAACATAATTAACATCTTCTAAATTTGAAAAAAACAAACAAAACAATAGTTACTGTGATTATGTAATTGTTTACCGACCGGTTAAACATAATGAAAATAACCTGCCCAAAAAATAGTGTGGTGTTTGCCCCATTCCCCCCATTGTTATCTTGCTGTTGAGCCCCGTCCACCTGGAACAGGTATGTTTGTCTTGGTGGAAGTGTTGAGAAGTCAGCGCTTATGACCCGGGTCACCTCAGGCATGCAGAATCACTTAACAACTCCTTCAAGGTGACTGATTTTGTTCACAGCTTTAGTTTCATAAACCTTAGCTGCTAATGTGCATGTTCCTGTCTGCCCTTTTGGCTTGTCCAATCATGTATTGAGGAATTTATTTATTTTTCAGTTTCCATATTTGGACTCAACCTGCTGTGTGTGTGTGTGTGTGTGTTTGCGACCTTGGCTTTCACCCAGCAGATGGTGTGTGGTGCTGGAGTTGACAGTCGTCCATGTCTGGCATGGAGATTACGGGTTGTCAACAGGTATTTTCAGTTTGGCTGCTATTATCTCTACCAGCTTTCAGAATAACCTCACAAAGCTTTACACTAAGGGCAAGATTCTTTTTATTTTTTTTCTTCTCTTTACCCTAAATGTGACTGAATGCGATGAAAAAGACCAGCTGGCGTTATTGAGAGGTGCCAAGACTATGATTTTCACGCCGTCAGAAAATAACCCCTCTGCCCACATGATGCCATCTGTCAGGTGGTCATATATGATTTTGCCTCCAGACGCCGGATTCATATTTGCACACAGTCATCATAACGAGGCTCTGACAATCTTCTTTGAATTCCCAGACACCTTGTATGTGAGGTGTTATTTGCCATGATTTGATGCGAGGACTTAGTAATTGGATCTTCAAAAGTCAAAAACACCCACTGCGGGAGTGCGCGCGGCTGGGGATTGAGTATTTCGCAGCAATTTTTTATTCCTGCTGATGCTTTATCCTTACGGAAAAACAAATGAGAAGTCTATTTGGCTTGGGTAATGACTCCCGGCTGGCTGCCTCTTGTCCACCCCGAAGGCTCTCAGGGTGTCATATAATCAGTGCCACCCCACAAGTCCTTAAATGCGTGCCATTTCTGACAAACAACAAAGCTGGCATGAAGATAATTGTGTTTGTGGTCTCCGTGCACCTTCTTCCTTGCTGGCGCAAGAGGCAGCCTGCTGCCTCGCCTTGTTTGAGAGCTTCTGTTTTTCATCCCTCCTGATGACAGCCCCACTTTTGTCATTCCTGCTGCGTACTCGCCGTAGCCGTCTCGCTCCACTCTGGACAGTTTTTTTGGCCTTTTGCTTCCTCCTCCTTTCTCCAGCATTGTTTTTGGCAAATGCTTCTTTTCTATTTTTTTCTTTTTTTTTAACTCGATTAAATCAGAGACATGAGTGAATACAGCCTGGCAAAGCAAACAGCGGAGCCCTTGAGTTCTGTCTAGTCTGACTCAGTGCCCGTTCGCTTCCCAGCAGGCACTTAAGAGCTTCTGCCAACACCTCTATCGCTACTCTTGATGATAGTGATGATCATGAAGGTGATGGTGAGGATGAGGAGGATTATAGCCTCTGCTGCTGGTGCAGACTGTGCCTCGAGAGGCCCAAAGCTGTCGGCTGTTTATCCCTTGTCATGACACCTGACTGTATAAATGGGGCCTGTCTGTTTGTGTTATGGTCAACGGTCCCGGGTCTCACCTCCCAGGCAAACAGAGACAGGTTCAGGGAGACTACAGCAAAAGGAATGGCAGTAAGAGCGATGATGGTTGCCACGGTCACTCCACATTCTCCCATGTGGCTCTTGGCTTTTTTTTCAGAGTTGGGGGGGTGTGCCCTTTAAAACGTGAGGACTTAGTCCCTGAGGGCAATGAAAAGCAAATTGCGGATTGTGTTGTTTCACAATATCAAATGGGCTTTTTCCTTGCGGTTCAGTTCTGGTAGTGTGAGCACTTACATTTGTTTAGGTGACTTGCCATCAAGGGGTGTTGAGCTTTCCACTGACTGACCTCTGCTGGCTCATACGTTGCTTTCATACAGTCTATTTGTTGAAGGTTTGAATAATGTCGTTCCAGAAAATACTGACGAGTACATCTTCCTTCTGGACGACTCTGCTGTATGATTCTTCTGAAAAATGCACCACTACAGTGTGTCGTTTTTATTGGTTTGAAGTGTCACTCAGAACTACAGGCTTGCTGACAGAATAGCCAACCCCAGCAGAAGAGCCATCTCAAGAGGAGCGACTCTGCCAGGCTGGACAAGACGTCCCCATCTCCTCTTCTCTTCTTTTCTCTTCTCTTTCTCCTCTCCGTTCGTACCTCCCTTTCTTTCTCTTTAACATTTTGACTTAATCCTCCCTGCGGTGGCCTCGGCCTGTCGCCCACTTCCCTCCGGCCTGATCCCGCTCTGATCAGCGCCACCTCCCTCCTTCCAACAGAACCAACGAGGGAAATGGAGGAATTAATTACGCACCCCAGAGCTCGTTACCCTGGCTCAGCCCTTTCAGCTTCCTGGCACTTCACTGACTGCATTTGTAATTCAGCCTGGAGCCCTGGATGTGAGGGTAATAACCGAGGGTACCCGTCCAAACGGACGAGCGCCCACTGATAAATGACTCGCCGAGCCGGACGTGATGGAACTGACGTGAAGGGGCCAGGAGTGACTCTGCCGTGATTGACACCCAGCTTTGGCACAGGGATTTTGTTTGAGAGAAATAATTTATGGCTTTCTCTTCCGGAGCTGAGACGAATGCCAGAAATGAGTAATGACCTCTTAGAAGTTCAGCGTCTGTGATTGCAAACAATAGCCCAGGTTGTCACTGCTGTGGATGTGACAGAATTGATAGCATAATGAGAATGAGAAGCTAATGGACTAAAACGTGGAAATGGCAGTTTAGTTAAATACCAGGTCACGACTATGAAAAACATTTTAACATTAGAGACATCCTGGCTGATCAATATTTTCCCCTGTGCTCGAATGGAAATGGAAGCAGATTTCTTTTCTTCTTTTGCCAGCTGCCTCTCACTTCACATTTCCCTCTATCTTGTAATCCTTTCCTCTCACTGCTCTTTTGTGTTGTAGTTTTTCTCTGAGCTTAAGTGTTGAGTGCCCAGCAGTTGTCCTCCTTTGTGTGTTACTCAGCCTCTGATGTTTCCTTAAGCACACTGGCGAAAAAAAACCAGAAAATTGTTTATTTGCTTAGCCATCGTCTCTCCTCATGCGTCCCTGTTCTTTGCCAGAGCTCTAAGTCCATTACAGCCGACTGTATGCCTCTATCAGCAACTTTTTCCTCATCCTCCCGCGCTACCCTCTGTATCCCAATCTCTCCCATTTTCTCTCTTTTTTTCCTCTGCTCCACCACTTTCCACCATTCACCCTCCCTTTCTCTCTACATTACCCATTATCCCTCCATCTCCCCGTCTCTCTCTTCCCCCTCCTTGCCTTTTTTGCTCAGGACCGATCTGCTCTCATTACATTGATGGCCCTGATGATTCACTTGGATGGTGCTCTCTCTCGCTCCCCGGTGCCTCTCCAAGGCTTTTCTTCGCAGCCTTCTTACACAGAAGTGCTTTCTCTCCAGGCACAATGACAGCATGGCACCTGCTACTCAGCTGTGTGACCTCTCGGCATCATTGCAGAGATAAGCCACAGAGAGATGAGCATCCTGACATGCTTCTTATTTAATGTGGACTCTGTTGTAGGCACCAGCCTACCTCTCTGAGCTGCTACAGCCCTATAAACCCTCCCGCTCTCTCGGGTCAGCTGATCAGCTGCACCTGAGTATACCAAAAAACCAAGCGCAAGCTCAGAGGTGACCGTGCCTTTGCTGTGGCGGCTCCTAAACTGTGGAACAATCTGCCTCTCCACGTCAGACAGGCTTCCTCTCTGTCTGTTTTTTAATCTCATCTTAAAACACATCTCTTCTCCCTGGCTTTTGACACGATGTGAGATGTTGAAATGTGAAATTGCTATTTTTAGTACTATTGTTGTTTTAAATTATATTGCTGTTTCGTGCCTTTTAATTTATTCTTGTATTTTATTCTTTTAAATTTCTTTGTTTTTTATTTTTTGTACAGCACTTTGGTCAACTGATGTTGTTGTAAAGTGCTTTATAAATAAAATTGGATTGGATTGGATTGGATTGAAGTTTATGTGAGTGACCTTGTGGCAATATTTAATGCTGGTTTGAATTTTTGTTTGGCCTGCTGAGGGTGAGGTAAGACTTCCCTTTGATCTTGGAAATGGCCAATAAGTTCAAGCTTCACGTTACCTGAACCGCAGCCGTTCTCTGTTATTCATCCCTTATGGTGCATATTTCACAGTTTGAGAATTACCTTCAGAGCAGCTGACTGTGGTTTGCCTCCACTACAAACTCACTCTTGCTGCTGGATTTTGCTAAAATGCAAATTGGCCAGACTCAAACTAAGGCAATGTCCCATTTCTCCCCCCTTTCTTTTACTGGTGATACATCCCTCTGTTTCTTGCGAGAAACTTAATGTTTTTCGGTTGGCCACTTACTCTTCATCTTTTCCCTGTGCACATCATGTTCATCACTCCATTATCTCTCCTCTTGATTTTAACACCTCTTTTACCTCCTCTTAAGCCACGCCATAGATTTAGAAGAAACTCTGCACAGTGTCTAACTTGCATCTGACAGATTAATTGCGGCACTTAAAAAAAAAACAAAAAAAAACTGCCGCTGTTATTCATGTCCCCACATTTAGGCTAAAAAGCACATTTAGATCAAGTATGCTGCAAACATTTTGGGAAGAATTGTGGAGAACGATATGATTCCCAGCATGATGAAACCTCACGCCAGTTCTTAAAAGCTAAAAATGAAAGAATTGCTTTGCAGTACAGATTTTGTCATCTGACCAGTAGATAAGGGAAGTGGTGTCTGTAAATGATGCTCAGCCGTATAGATAGGATGTTTCTTCTCAATTATCCAATGTTTTTTTTTCTAAAAAGGTTTAATCGTGACAGAAGAACGCATTCCCGGCAGTTGCTCAGACTCATTTCTGGGTAGTGTTGCCCTTTGTCACAGATTCTCTTCATATTCTCTACAGACAGAATATCTCGGGGGAGCCAAAGCGCAGACATTTCCAGTTCAGTCAGCTTTGGATTCCATCTTTGCTTTTTGCAGATGATGTCATCCTTTTGGCCTCGTGAAGCCGAGACCTCCAGCACACACTGGGGCAGTTTGCAGCCGAGTGTGGAGCAGCTGGGTTGCGAATTAGCACCTCCAATTCTGAGCCCATGGCCCTTAGTCAGACAAGGGTGGATTACCAACTCTGGGTAGGGAATGAGTCATTGCCTCAAGTGAGGAAGTTCAAGCATCTTGGGGTCTTGTTCAAGAGTGGGGGTAGAGTGAAGCGGAAGGAACAAAGGTGGAAGGGGGCAGCGCCTGCAGATCTGGACTCAGAGTAGATTTGCTGCTTCTCACCATAAAAAAGCCAGTTGATGTGGTTCAGGCATCTGGTCAGGACATTCCCCTGTAAAAAGTGTTTTGGACACATCTTTGTGTTCCCTTTCGGAAGAGCTGGAGACAGTGACAGGGGACAGGGGAGTCTGGGGGTCTCTGCTTGGACTGTTGCCCATGCAACCTAGTCCAAGTCAAGAGGAAGAAAGTTGATGGATACATTGATGAATGGATGAACCATGACTCCAGTAAAACTTTTCAACAGGAAATGTGCTCTTATTCCGATGATACTGAAAAGGAAGGTTGGATTTCTGAATTCGAATTTGATCTTCTAAATTGTAATACATGTCCTGTGATATAAATTTGACCTCCATAAATACATCCAGAAATTATTTGCCGACCCCTTCAGATAATCGCATTTTGGTACAAACAGGTTTTGTTTGGTCTTCATTGTCTTAAGTTTGTGAATATTTGACTAAGCCCTTTTCACAAACTGTTGCAGACAACATCAACTGATTTCACTGATACAATTTCAGGTCTTAATGATTTTTTGAAAATGTGGTTTATATATTTTTATGTATTCATATCATTTATTCAGTTTCCCATTTTGGGATTAATTAAGTGTTATCCAAATCAGTCTCTGTTAAATTTGATTATGTTTTTCTATTCATCCTTGATACCACAAGCCTCCAAGCCTTTCTACCAGTGTATCCCACAAAGGTGCTTTGGAGTCTTTTATTTTCTATTGATGGGAATGAAATGATTCCCACCCTCCATAGAAACGTATCCTTGATTTAGCTGAACTTGACATTTTTTTCATCTTTTCACTAGTTTCTGGCCTGAACATGTGGGCTGTCTGTGCAGCAAATTATGCACGTCCATTTGTGTGGCATTTTGAGGGGAACTTTTCCTTTAACCCACGAAGGAGGACACGTTCCCACGGCTGGACTGGCTATCTGGCCGTTCGGGCATATCCCGAACGGCCCTCCCGCGATTTGGGCACTCTGGGCCCTCCGAGGGCCGTAAATAAAATATATATATATATAATATTTTTTATTGACTGCGACGGTAAAAAAAACGACACGTCGGGGCCCATTGGATGTTTCTCCTGACGCACAGAGCGCTAGTCCAATGAGAATGCCTAAAGTTGTCAAAGGCCCGCCCCTCCCTACAGGCCCACTTGACCCAAGTCATCATCATCATTAATAACCCCAAGTTTAGCTGACTTCACTTGGCAATATTCGGCTAAAGCTCTGGTGGAAAGAGGACGCGAAATGGAGAAACAAAAGAGTGACCATGCCAAACGTAAAGAAAAGAGAAAACAAAAACCAAGAGACGACGCAGTAAAATGCGTTAAAATCACCGATATGTTTTTTAAAAGCACAAGCTCGAGCTCAGGTTCGGTTAGTGGGGCCGTGGAAGATGCGGAACCTGGCTGCTCGACCTCAGGTTGGGGCAGCAGTGGGGCCGCCGCCGGTACATCATCAACGAGCGCACAGGTTTGAATTTGAATTTGAATTGTTTATTGATCCACATCAGCTATCACATCCACAGACGAGCGCTGTTCTACCTGTGGTCAAGTTACAAATTGCATTGTCCTTTTTATAAACATGCATTAAGCAGCATACAACACTTTAAGTCATTTTTAGACATTAACATGCATTTATACAGCATACAACACAAAAAACAAAAACAGAAAAATAAAATAAAATAAAAATAAAAGAGGAGATAAAGATCATAACTTGATATAAGTTGGTTATATTCAGTTCTGATCAACTTATAGCCACAGTACCCTTATGTACCTTGAGATCCACGTAGCCTCTTTTAAAAGAGGAATAAAAACAAAAGAACAATCATGTAACACCTTGTGTAAACAAGTACAATTTCAATTTGATTTTAAAGGCCATCTTACTTGTTTCATTTACCAAAAAACGTGCTAAAGAATTCCATGCTACCATTGCTCTGTAATGCAGTGTTCTCTGTCCAGCCCGTGTTCTATAAGCAGGCAACAAAAATCTCCTCTCTGATGACTGCCGTGTAGAGTATTCATGTCTATCACAGGAAAACATTAAACTATTAAATAGATTAACAGGATTCTTTGTTGTTATTATGTTTCTCACAATATTAACGAGAGAGTAGTGTAACCTACTTTTAACTGATAACCAATTTAATTTATTCAGCATCTCACATACTCTAGTTCTGTATGAGCAGTTCAGCACTATACGAGCAGCTTTGTTTTGAGCTACCTGTAGCCTATTAAGATTGTTTTCAGATGTATTGGACCATGCGACTGTGCAGTAATCTAGCTGAGATAGGACTAAGGCTTGCATTAATTGTTTAACCAAGCCTCCTGGTAAATATGGCCTACAATATCTAATTGCAGCCATCCCTCTACCCATTTTCTTAACCATTTCATCTACCTGGCTTGTCCAGGACAATCGACTGTCACTTCTGTGACCTGTGCTATTTCTTTGTCATCTAGTTTTAATTTCAATTTTGGCTCTACTCTCCCTCCCCGTTTAGAGCATAATACTATGCATTTTGTTTTTTCTATATTAAGAACCAATTTATTTAAATTAACCCATTTTTTAATCAGTACAAGCTCTTCATTTAGAATCTTTTCAAGATCTGTTGAAGTTAATGCTGCCGAATGAATGGTTGAGTCATCTGCATACATTGCAATGGAGGCATGGTTTAAAATGAAAGGTAAATCATTTGTAAATATTGAAAATAAAAGTGGCCCTAAGCAACTCCCTTGTGGGACTCCACAGTTCATAGGTGGTGGAGAATGAACATGAGGAGGCGGAGGAGATGGTTCCAGCTGGGGAACCAGAGGAGGAGGAGACGGAGATAGAGACGGAGATAGGAGACGTGACCCAGCAGGGAGAGGGAGAGCAGGGAGAGATTGAGGTTAGAATTCATCTCAACACACCCGCTAGCCAATGCAGTGTAGCTATTGGGCGCTTCAGCGTTTCGTTTCCCATTGCCTGAAAGTTTGAAACCGAGACCAAGTTGTCATCCTGACTTCATCAAATCAGTCACAAAAATACCCATTTGGTATATTTGTTTTGGTTTTGCTGTAGTGAAAAAAATGACGTGTCCGAGAAAAAAAACACACAGACATAAGCACTATCTTAGGCTCTTTTGATCAGTCTCAAGCTGCATTACAGTTTATGCCTGGGGGGCGGGGGTTAACATTCCATTCAGTAAGCTCACTGACAGTATCTGTGGACTGGAGCAATTTTGAGCAATAAATAAAATAATTGAACCCAGGAAATTATTACTACATGTTTAATTTGATTCAGTAAGACTTAGAACATACAACAGTGTGTGTGTGGTGCTGGTGCTCCTTTTCTATACAGTGTTGTGTGTGTTGGTGAAATATTGCTTTGCTTATCCCTGGCTTGGGTCTGTGGGACCCATTTTCAGGTTTTGCTGAAGGAAAATGGTATGAATACTTTTTTCACAATGAGATTCACTGGCCAGGGCTCATCATCTGGAAAATAAAGTTAGTTATCCTCCTCTCTCTATCTCTTATCCTCAAAAACAAAGATACTCAGAACTTCACAAGCAGGATGAAGGGAACATGAGTAGGGCTGGGTATCACCGCCAAGTTCCTGGATCGATTCGATTTCGATTCTTAGGGCTTTAAATCGATTAATCACGATTCGATTCGATTCGATTCGATTCGATCCGAATCGGTTCCATCTGCTTCTCTTGGCGCCAGGATTTAACCTCAAAATGTTGCATTTTGACATCAATATTTCAAAGGGCTGTGGCTTGACAGTGTTAACAGATTGTTACATTATATTAGTAACACCTGAAGCCACCCAGTGGAAAGAAGTATTAGCAAGATTTTACACTATATTCAACGTGACAGCCTACTTAATTAAATACATTTGTAGGAGCCATTTTAGTCTCACCTATAGGTAGGTTTTAGTGTAGTTTTAGATTTAGCCACTTGGGGGAGCACTTCTTTTATGGTAGCTAACTTAGTTCTAGGTATAATTACAGGTGCCCAGAATTAGTGGGTTGATGACTGCTTGGACTGGGGAACACATGGTTCTTACCGTAGCCGTGTGGATTGGAACCAGTAACTTCATGAAAAAAATCATTCATGAAAAAAAAAAAAAAATCGATCTCATGCCCTACAAATCGATTATGCAAATTTTAAATGAAATCGATCCAAAATCGATTTAATCGATTTTTTTACCCAGCCCTAAACATGAGGGTGCACAGCAGCTTTTTTCCCCTCCTTTAGTCCCAGGTCCACTGGGCCAGAATATCTTCTATGTAACAAAAACATGAACACCTTACAAGGATTAAATGGAGGATTAATGATAATTAGACAGAAGTGTGTGTGTATATATATATATACATATATGCGCGCTGGGCCCTCAGTGATCAAAAAGTGCCCGGGCCCTTTTCAGATGCCAGTCCAGCCCTGCACGTTCCTCCAAGACTGTTAGGTGGTACAGGTTTATCAATGAGCTGAATTTTTAGATATCGTCACAACGATGAACAGCTTAAACTTAGATAACATCAACTTTTAGTCATGAAAAAGTGTTTCTTTGATATGTGGACAGACAAAGTGTACCTCATTAGAACTCTTTTAGTGGAAGGAAACTGATAAAAGTCTTGTTGCTGGCCACAAGTTTCAGCCCTACCTGTCTTAAAAAGGGTCTCTGCATCAGTCGTTTTGTTGACTGAGAACGATCTGTCTTTCCACAGAGAACTGTATGGAGAAGGCTGAGATTATGAAAGATAGATTTAGGCAGTGGTGTTATCCATCCTCTTGGATGAATAAAGCATATGAGTTGGCCTTAAAAAAGTCTCATTGGAGCCTGTTTGAAAAGTTTCAGTACTCAGCGCACCAAAATATATGTCTCCAGAAAAACAATCCTGAACTTTCCTTTATATCTAATGATCACACCCTTGTTCATAAATAAAAAGGGAAAAAAATATTAGTAATCATTTGGGTAATCATAGTAATCATGCCTGCTTCCTCCAATACAATTGAGACTATCATGTAAAAGTACATTGTAATGATGGTCACCATATTTCTTCCCCACATTTTTGCTGTATTGAATTTATCACCTTATCACCTGGGGATGGTGGCCGCAATATAGGCTAACTTGGTATGAAGCATGTTGGATCTCTACCCTTTAAACATTGGTTCCTGAAAACTTAAGGATAATTAACTTCTTAGCACTGTTCTCCGACTCTACCGAAAACAACTGGTATGGTCATTCCTAAGGATGCATTGGAATATATACATATTACATATACACATACCTATATACATATATGTATAATATTCTTTCTTTTTTAAACTTAAGGTATAAATACTCAGATGGACTATTAACTTTTGGTGTACCTTAATGTATTTTACATAGTACTGAGTCAGTTTTCAAAAGAGTATTTTAGAGTGCATGTAACAGCTACAATTTGAAACCTTCAGTTTAGCCACGCTTTGACAGCCACTCTTTGTTTTGCAAGATGTGGATTGCTAAAGTCAATGTACTCAATCAAGCCGCAGATAAATGATTTGATTTAATCCACCTGAGTCGTGTAAACACCGCTTCAATAACAGGATAGGACTCAAAGAAATCTGACCTTGTGTAGAGAGTGTAATCAATGTCAATGCCACAGATGGCTTCTTTTTCAGTGAAGTATCTGATGACTGACTGAATTTACTGTGAAAAGAGTGAAAACCTTCAGTATTTCTCTTGAAAACAAGATTCATATTTCGAGACTCGTTGTTAAAAAAAAAACGGGGATTCTGCACAGCTACTAACTATGGTTCTTGCTGAAAGTTAGGCAGATGAACAGAAGATGAGAGAGCCGTCTGTCCCATAAGAAATAATGTAACAACTTCTGTGGCTCTTTGGCAAGATGAAGTAGTCTTATTGGACGGCAAAATTTCCCTGCAGCAAAGCTGCAGATAAGTCAGAATCTGATTTATAGTCCTCACAGCTTAAAAAGAGAAACAGTTTGTGATTAAATCCTAGAATAATAGAATTGATCACTTAAATAAAGCTAAAGTCTTATTTGTGATTATGTGTGTAAAATGTGAGTCTTATTTGTAATGATGGCAGTGTTACCCTGATGTTTAACAAGCTTAACACCGGGTACGTTTGATTAGAGTCAGCAAGTAAGCACTGAAGCTATACTTACAATACAACCAAAATTGTTGATAAATAATTTATCTTCAGTGTCTGTGGTGGTTTTCTGAAGTATGGCAGCTCTTTGAAATTTAACTTTGAGAAATATATGCAAGCTCTCTTATGTATTTTTCTGCTGCACACATTGATATTTGTTAGTACACTAGGGAAAGTGATGCCCACTTAACCTACTTTATAGAGCACAACTCTAAACTGAGGGCCTTTAAAATGGGGAGACAAATATTGGAACAAAGCATTTAACAAAATGATACCACTCAGAAATATGCATAAGGGACCATAATTAAATGCAGTGAAACCACACAGCATGCTGTTGCTGCTCATGCACTTGTTTTCACAACTGAGATCCTAATAAATAGTCCTGCCAAATATTCTTTAGAGGAAACCTGATGGCTGCAAGGATTATTCTGAATTATTCTTTTTCAAGAGTGTTGAAATCTCATGCACCAATTGGCAGACAGATAATGATAAAAGTATTGAGTCCAAGACCTTTGTTTTGCATGTTTTTCCATTAAGTGTAGAAAAATACGTATATATCTCAGGAAAGATTGGGGTAGCCTACTAGTATTTGTAAAATGCTTTAAAAAAAAAAAAAAACTCAATATATTTTAAAGAGACAATAACCTGTCCTTAAGTGGTAATATGCTTTTGCCCGACTCCATACAGACATGTTTTTTTCCAAATGTAGCTTTTTATATGCATTTTGACTCACCAGCTACATGCAAATATAGTTTTTTTTGTGATTGACAATGAATCTGTTTGGAAAACTGACCGTTGTGAAGACATTAGAAACTCCAGCATGGGTGCTGTTGTGCAGTTTTTGACTTGCCGCATCCCATTGTGTGCCGTTATCTTTGTGTTTGACACCAGTAAATTTGAATTTTTGAATTCTTCTTTTGAGAACATGTTACAATGCTACACATGCAGACATCACTCTCTCCATGTATTGCCTTGGTAACACATTAACCTCAAATATCTGTACAGTAGTAATTTTAGCACAGACAGCTAATTGTTATGTTTGTAAGTTGGGCTAGCTAGAAAACTTAGCTTAGCCTGCTAATACACTAGTTTAGCAAACCTGTTTCCCTAAAGATATCCGAGAACTTAATTTAAGAGTTTGGAGTGTAAGATAACGTTTCAAATCACTTTAAAAATGATATAATTCATGATTATGACAATATATATGTATTTAAATTCATCTACAAATGTAAATTTGATTTAATTTATCTTTAGGCATTAGTAATTAGTCTAATTTACTGTGTTCTTTAGCTCTTAAGTTCTCTCTTTTTTCTTTATTAACTTATTGCTACTTCAAATAACTGATTGGTAATCTTGCTTTTCAATTTATTGTGGTGTGATAAACTGTTAATGAGTCCTTCCTTAGTTCACAGTTCACAGTTTTCTTTCTGCTGAGCTTTTCTGCTCTCAACGGTTTGGATTTATACTGAACATGGCCGAATACCCTGTGCAGTCCATTTCCCCTGAAACTATTGGGCAAACACAGTTGAACGTGGTGCTGAATGGCGAGACAAGTTTTCCTGTTGTCATGTTGTCAGTAATGTACTTCACCTGCATCTGGCAAAGAAAAGCCAGATGCACCACCATGCTATTTAGCAGGCATGAGAAGATGTCATATTACAGCAAATGACTTTGAACTGTTAAGACAAGTGATCTGGAAAATAATAAGGTAAGTACCACTTGGGCCCAGTATATGTTGGGCCCAGTTACCTATCAATGTGGAACTTGCGTTCTTCTGTTATTTTTTAAATGTATTTTTCCTTTGCTTTGTTTGTTTGTTACACACCCGTTAGCGGCATGCTTCTGTGCGACAGCGCCAAATGCCAACTGTGAGAAAGGGTCTGTAGGCCAATATTCTGACATGTGAAACAAAACACAGGTGTAACTAATAACATTAATAACCACTGAGGCGTGCCGGTTCCAGGGTCCTGATATTGTGCATTTTGACTCACTGCCAGCAGCTTACTGGGACACCTCAATGGAACAGAGGCATCATTAGTGTGATTAGTTCCACCTGTGTATCTCCTGGTATGACACGTTAGAAAGTCTGCTGTGGAAAATAAATGGCTTTTTTTTTTTTTAAATGTCCCCCAGTTTTCGAGTTTCCCCCCCAAAAAAAGCAGTTGAACCCAGATAAGACATTGAACAATCTGATTTGAGCATCTCTCACAATCCTAGTTAAAGGTTCTCCATGTCGAAGAAAATGTTTTAAACATCCAAAACTCAAAAGCTATCATCAGAATTGACAAAAAAGACAAAACAAACAATGCCTATGTCACTTTATAGGAACAAAAAAACAAAAAAGCTGGGATACTTTGGGAACGGACTACATTCTACTGTAATACCACTTTTGGACCACGAGATGGGACATCAGTCCCCATAGCGTCTTGCGATGAACATAGAGATGATTAGTATAAAGTTAAAAGCACTGTAATTACAACAATGACGAAAGCTCCTGGTAAGCGAACATTTCCTTCGCCATCCCCTCCTCCAACAAATAAACCACGTTTAGCAGCATGGATACAAAATGACGGGAAAAAAAAGAAGATTAATTCTAGGTGTTTTCACCAGAGAGAGACAGTAAAGCGTTTGGACAGTAAAGCTCTGATGCAGAACTTAAACTCAAGAGTCATCGTGGCTGTTGAACAGTATATTCCCTCAGTCCTCCGCTGTAGTGATTTTATGGACTTCTTTACTGATAAAATCTTTTTTTATACAACTGCTGGCAGAACTCTATAGTTCCCTATTATGACATTATAAAATGGTAAAAGGCATTATTTAGACCATTTTTCTGTCTTCTCTCATTAATTTTGCTGAGTAAATATCAACAATCTATGCTCTTACATGAATCATCAATATGTCTGTCAGACACTGTCTCAGCTAGACTGTTTAACGATGTTCTACCTCTAAAGTAGTAACACCTTTGTACTCAATCAGATCGGTTTGTCTTTATGAACCGGCTACGTACCAAAGGCCTTTAAGCTCGCTGTCATTAAACCATTACTGAAAAAGATCAGTCTTGATCACAATGTTGTATCCAACTGCAGACCAATATCTATCCTTCCATTGATCTCTAAAGCCCTTGAAAAAGTCTGGATTTGGAGGACATCATAATACTGTAACTGCATTTGATTAAGTTGTAAATGACCTACTTATTGGCTCTGATGATGGTCTTGTCTCTTTGCTGGTCCTGTTGGATGTCAGTGGCACATTTGACACCATTCATCACAATATCTTTTTACAAAAGACTTTAACATACCACTGGGATCAAGGACACTGCTTTGGACAGGTTAAACTTATATGTGTTTCACAGATTCCAGTCTTAAATGTACACAAAGTGTCCCCCAAACATACCAGAGTTAGTTTAGGTGTTCCACAGGGTTTTGGACCTGGACCTATTCAATTCTCTTTATGCATGCTCCCTGTGGGCAATATTACCGGGACAGATGACATACATTTTCAGTGATGACATTTATTTATCCATGAAAGTCAGGGAAACAGATAAGTTACCGAACCTTCAGGCTTGTGTTAAAGACATTGATGCTTAGATAACCTCTAACTTTCTACTTTAGAATTCTGACATATTAAGAGAATTGTTTTTTACCCTAAAAACCTCACAGACCTTATCCAATCATATTGTTACTCCGGGTGACCTTTGCATCCAGTAATGCTATGAGGAACCATGAAGTCATATTTGCATAGGATTAGTCTTTGAATTCACAGAAGCATCCTTTCCCCAAATTGATGCTGAAAAAACAGTCCAACATTTACATTTTTCTGGTTTTATTTTTCATTTTGTGATTTGGTAGGTAAAGAGCATGTATTCTTAACATTGTGGATGCAGCCTACGTTGTAGCTGTAACTTTTCCTACAGCGTTTATATGTTTGCGCTAAAAGCTGAGTTAAACATATCATGTAAACTGTACATGTGTAAAGGTAGCTGTGTTATTGTGACAGGCGTTCACAGTATCAGGAACTGGATTCTTATTCTTAGTTGGCTATTTTCTTGGCTTTATGAATGATTTTTCAGTTACAATGAAAGGAGCCAGTCAGGAATAAATAGGCAAGAGAGCCGATGAAAAGAAAAGTTTTATCCCTCTAGTTGTCACCCCGTAAGCTGAGAAAATTACATAGACTTGTGAGCACGTGTATACTAAATATAAACATTTATTCATAACTTTTTAGAGCTGATCATTACCAGTATCTCTAAACTTGGTGCTCATTTGCATCACGGCAGTACCTTTATATAATCTACAAACTAATTTTATTTGCTCCTTCAAATCAGTATAATCATGAATATATTGCATTACAGTTTTGGATTCTCTAATGGACTGTCCAGTGTAATGACTGTCTATACACGCCAGGGATTAACTCAATTTTCTTGATATTTTAGTATAAAGAAATAAAATGTTGTTGTTTTTTTAAGGCATACACATATATAAGGAAATGGCAAATCTAGTAGGAGTAGGAATGGAAAAACAGACCTCTCCTCTGTGCCCTTTTAGTGACCATTTTTGAGGGCAAAAGCTACAAAATCCCTCTTCAAGACTTCTGTCGAGACTCTTAATTTTAAACTGATGCTACTGTAAGGTGGAAAACCTTCAAAGGAGACCCAGAGATACCAATTACTCCACAAAACAGTGGCCTCGAAAGACAAGGCTACCACGCAGCAATTGTGAAGCGTTCAATGTTTTTTTTTCTTCTTTTTTTTCTTTTTTGAAGGCAAAATCTCTCTGGCAACATTTCATTAAGAAATAACATTGAACATTGGATGAAGTAACTAAACCGAATCCTCGTCTGTCTAACTGTAGAGTTTTCCTTAAAAGAGTAGTGTCTCCTTGCCAGATTTTATCATTCCTGCGGTGTCTGTTTGCTGCTCGTCCTGTCTGTTTCAGTTGTTCTATTTTCCTTCCTCTTGTCTCATGTTAAAATATATCACAGCAAAGCAAGTCTTTGCTTTGCCTTCGCATGCAATCCCTTCTGTGCTTGTAAGTGCAATACACTTCATCTAACTATTCAGCTCACAGGCTTCTTATTGCTCTGGGAGAATCCTCCAGTTCTGATGCTTGTTGTGGATATTTACTACTGTGGCTTGTTTCTGTTTCAGTCACCCTTGTAAAACTGTTCAGGTATATTTATACAATGTTTCCTTCCACAGTACGGTGTGTTCCTGCTGTCCCAGACTATAAAACTTTAAAGTGTTTTTCTTACCTCAGAGCATTGCAATAGTTCTTTTTGAAGCCTATGCCTTTTTCTCTTCATAGCAACGTTTTTATCCAAGACTGAGCCATTATCCACTGCCATTTCTTTTCAGATTCTCCTTATTTATCTTAAGTGTTTGCTTGCTACTGTAACCTGTCTTGTTCCTGTAAATATGTCTAAGACCTCTGTTGGCTAAGAGTGAGAAAAGCTCACTCCTCTTCTCATTTTCTGTCCCTCCTTTCGATCAGAAAATACTATTACAGTCACTTGCAGCCTTAAATCGTGCTACTGTACCCTGTCTTGTTCCTGTAAATATGTCTAAGACCTCTGTTGGCTAAGGGTGAGAAAAGCTCACTCCTCTTCTCATTTTCTGTCCCTCCTTTCGATCAGAAAATACTATTACAGTCACTTGCAGCCTTAAATCAAATTTGTTTGTTTGCTTGTTTCGCTTCTCACCTCAGTCTTGATCATCTCTCCTCTCTGTGAGCTGGTGGCCCAGCACAGGCTTTCATCTTACCTAATTGGTTCTGATGGCCTCTGCGGGGAATTTCAGGAGAGAGATGCTGCAGTGCTCGGCGAGGGGTTAAAGCCCCCCACATGGATTTAATGAAGGGTTAAAGCAGTGGATGAGAAGAGAGGGCAGGAGGTCTGACTTGCATGTGAAGCCACATACAGTTCTGTGAGACAGAAAGTGCACCCCTCTTTCATTCAAAGGTTTTACATGGTTCTTTCTGGGTCTTAAAACGAGGTAAATACAATCTCTGATAAACAACACATGATGTGCCATTATTTAACAAGAACTAAGCCAAAATGGTGAAGCACTGTGTGAAAAAATGAAACGCAGACCAACACTCAATATTTTATCGAGCCACCCTCAGCAGCAATAACTTGAAGTAATTGTGTTCTGTATGACGTTATCAGTCTCCCACATCGCTGTGGAGGAAAACAGGCTCACTTTTTTTTTTTTTACAGTGTTGCTTCAATTAATTGAGGTTTGTGGCCATTTATTTTCCACAGCTCTCTTAGGTCCCACCACAGCATTTCAGTCAGATTGAGGTCTGGACTTTGACTGGACTCCTCAATTCTTTTCTTTTCCTGACATTCTGTTGGAGATTTTCTGCTGTGTTTGGGATCACTGCCTTGCTGTGTGGAAATTTCAGCTTCAGTTTAGCTGTCAAACAGATGGCATCCCATTTCACTATAGATTACTTTGACTCAGTGACCTCAAGGTCAATTCGATGCTTATCTTATAACTCACTATTTTAATTCTCACAAGCCGCGCGAATCTAACGGGCTTCTAAATAATTACCGCATTATTGTCCAATGAATGTGGCAATGCGGATGATTATTTCCACAATTTTATGAATTTATAAATCACCATTTATTAAATAAAAAAAACGTTTCCACACTAAAGTTGGTTATTAAATGATTTACCATAGATGTGTAGGCTACCCAGACAGACCAGTAGAGCTGACTTATATCTTATAATAACGAATGTACAATAATAAAGATTTCAGCTGCTCAGGTAGCCTGGCCTAAACGACTCCTCTGTCGGCCTAAACGACTGCAGGGGGGCCTAAACGACTGCGGCCTAAACGGCAATGGCCTAAACGACCTGTATCCATTGCCTAGACTCCAGGCATTACCCAAAAGGAGTTGGTGGCAACTGGGGGGAACACTATAGAGCATTACAATTGTTGTTAACATGTGTGATACATTTTGCTCACTTGTCTCTGCCTGTGGTCTAATTTGTTTGTGTCTGGTTGATGTTGTGTGAATGTCTGCCAGTGCAGGGCAGCATCTGTGCATGCTGCTTGCATACAAGTGGACAGCATCAACGCCATTCTTTTTCCTCCCATGTGGTTTCATCTTGTACATCGAGGGACAGGATAAGGGCTCAGATGATCTTTGACTTGAGTAGAAATGGTCTGGTACTGTGGAAAGTGACACAACAACTAGTGTTGTGACTCCCTTGTACCCCCCTCACCTCCCCCCTACTCTCAACCTCTACATTAGCCGCATTCGCACTGTAGGAACCTTTGGCAGTTCCTATAACCTTTTCAGGAACGGGGCCGTTTTTTCCCGCATTCGCACATTCAGGAACTCGGGACCATGGCCCTCAGTTCCTATAACCATTTTAGCTCCTTCTCCGAGGCTGGGTCTTCTTCTCAAAGAATAAGAGTTGTGTACCCTCCACTCAAACATGAGCCTATACAAAGCCAGCGTTGTGCTTGTGCTTCACGTTGTTTTCCGTCTTTTATTGAATATTTAAAGAAGCAGAACATCTGAGAGGGTGTCCCATCACTGCACTCTCTGTTCCCTCTCCACTCCATCAAAAGACTATGATCACAACTGTGACATAAATCCTCCACATCCAACCCAGATATCCTTCTCTTCACATCTAAAGCCCACAGACTTTGTGCTGGTGAAGGTTTTGTGGGTGTATGTGATTTTTTTTTCTTTCTTCCAAATGTCAAATTTCTGTTTGTTTTTTTTATATTCACTCTGTTTCTCTGGTTGTACTCAGATATTCATATCAGGGTAAAGCTGCAGGGGCTTGCATAGCAAATATCAGTCTGCCTGTCTGTCTGTTATTTGCCCATCTGTGAGATTGTCCGGCTAGCCTCTCTTTGGCCTTTTTTCTTTCTCTCCTCTCTTCTAGTCAACTCTTGCCACATGCATCTATAGTAATTACTCCCCTCCTCAGGCTTATACTGTTATCTCCATTTGTGCCTGATTTTATACCGCCTGTGTGTGTGCTTGTCCGTTCATTTGTGGCCTAGGAATTTGCATGTCTCTGTGTTTGTGTAAGGCTTCCACGTACTCATCTGTCAGTTAAACATCTGAGTGTTAGCTATCTGTAAAGGCAAGGTCATGGTGACTCAGACACACAGAAGCAGGTAGAGCTTCCGAGCCCTTAAGGCTGCAATACAACGCTCTTCATTCCTTATTGTGATGGGCGCCGACTCAATAAGAAAACAATACAAGCATGAAGAGGGTCCAGGCTCGCTGAACTTATTTAGATGTAAAACAAATCCACGCATTTATAACTTCTGGTGTAACATCTATCACAGCTTACAGACAGGCTTCATGTGTGCAGTGTGCTTCCCATGTTTGTGAACACACTTTGCTTGTATAATGAAGAAGTGTAGCTGACGTTTTGCCCCACTTGTTTTCAGTTACCTACAAGTAATGCAGCTCAGCTGTTAGCTTGATAATTCCTGCTGCCGATATCCAAGCTGTGAGCTTGGCGAGGACAGCTCATACAGAAATGTTTGTCAAAGCTGCAAAACAAAATTTGGAAGATGGAGCATACCTTTACTTTGATGCTTGAACCAGGAAATGCTTAGCCAAGAGACTGGAAACAGTCTCTTGGCTAAGCTGAGCAACACCGCTGGCCTTGCTTCACAGAAATGCTTGAAATGACCTGAACATGGTTAAGACATATGAAGGGTGGCAATTTTGTGCTGGCAACATTGCAACAAGCTTCTCTTCAATTTTCCTGGTTACCCGGGTTACAAGCACTGCCCCGGAAGGCTACCGAACTCACAACAGCGAATGTTCAATGCTATTACAGCTTTTTGATGATAAACGACTGCCCAAAGCATGACTTTGTCATAAATTTAAATATTTTTGGTGCCGAAACGTCTTAACAATGTCTCAAGGGAAACTGAATTCTCAAATTTTGGACCGACAATTCAATGAAGAAGAAGGAAAGGGAGACAATGTTGAAATTATACATTAACTGGGACTTTTATTTCCACGTTTATGGCAATAACTGCAGTGAACAAAGGTTTTCCATGGTCTAGTGCCATTATAGACACTTAGTGGTTCTCTATGAATAAACCCGATTCCGGGAGAGAGAGACGGAGCCATTAAGTTGCTGATACTTAGGGCGAGGGGAAATGGGCGAATTTGAGGCCCTTTTTGTATGATTCTAATGTAACACGAACTCTATAGTTATAAACAATATTGTCTCATTCTATACCTTGTATAAAATTATCTTGATATCAGTGTGAGATAATAAACTTCAGATTTCACCCAGCCTTAGAATAAACTAATAACCAAGGTCAGCATGCATTTCTCAGCTGCAGCCCGGTTGTCCCCTGCTGAGCAACTCCGGCCATTACGCACTCATTTGCTACCAAAAGCAACGCATGACACATACAATCAAGTTACCCTTAATGCATCTAATGACAAAACATGATTAATTATGATTCATAATCTTTTTCATCCACTTTCAAGCTGCTGAAAATTTCAAAAGATTCAAAAACATGAGGCAGTCGGTGGCGTAGTGGGTTTAAGCAACTGCCCCATGTACAGAGGCCACAGTCCTCGTTGCAGCTGGCCCCGGTTCGAGTCCCGCACCGAGCAGCCCTTTGCTGCATGTCTCCCCTCTCTCTCTGCCCCTTGCATTCCTGTCTCTCTCCAACTGTCCTATGATTAAAGGCATAAAAAGATTAAAAAAAAAAAACATTCAAAAACACTAAATTAACCAACAAAAATGTGTTAATTGTTCAAACAGCAGTTGAACTCTTTCACAGAGGTTTGAAAAATTTAAAGAATAGATTATGTGATGGTGGTATTTTCCGAAAATGATATTGCTCTGTTGGGAGACAGAGGGATGCCTGAAGAGGGATGTCATTTCACACTCCTAGCATAATTTGGGAATAACAGCTTCAATTATTCCACATGCAGAATATTCCATTTAATTTGCCTCTATCAACTATATCATGCTGTGGAGATTTAAATATGATCAAGATAGCATATTTATATATATTTATATATAACATATTTCTAGCAATGCCACAGTAATCGTTTGATTAATAATTGGGCTTTATTTGCAGATAAAACTGTGTTGAAACTCCTCTCACATGCACACTCTGAAGCATACCGCATTTTAGTCTATAATAAACACCCCTTCAAATGCAGATATACTGTAACAGATGGCGGATGTGCTGCACACACTCAGCCATAATTTGGCTACCTAAACAGATGTGTACACAAACACACACACGGGGAACTACAAGTTTCAAGAGCTATCAACAGAAATGGCTTCAAAATGTGGGCGCACACACAGAAACTGGCAATGAAACAGATGCGCACAAACACACGCAATCATTGCAAGAGGGGAGCAAGTCACCCATGTGAGCACCCTGCGTCAGAGTGAACTGGGGGTGTCCTGTATATACAGAACTTGGTTTGCCCCGACATGAAGCACGGAGCATCGGGGAGAGAAAGAGCAACAGAGGTGGAGAGTGAGGGAAAGCGAGGGGGAGCAGATGGGTCAGCCATCTGGTGGATGGAGCAAAAGCAAGAGAGATGAAAAGAAGGGGGAGGGAGCGTCAGAGGAATGTATGTGTATGTTAGAGGGGATTTATGAGACATAAATATGAGTGAATGCAATAGGAGTGTGTGTGTGTGTGTGTGTGCTGTTTGAGTGGGACAGTTTGTGTGTGCAGCAAGGCTGCTCAGTCGAGACTCAGGTGCCGGCGGACAGTCCAGTTGAGTTGCTTTGGCATGCCGTTGAAAACGCGCGCGCACACACACACACACACACACACACACACACACACACACACACACACACACACACATACAGCTGTATATCCTTTACTTCAGAGGACATTAACTTACATTCATTTCCAGGAGACTTTCTCCTGCCTAATATTAGGGCTAGGCGAACGGCTAACGCGTTAACTCGCTAATTATTTAACGCTGATAAATATTTTTTTATTATTATTTTTTTTATTTATTTTATTACTGTAAAAGTCTGTTGCTGTCTGCTGCGGAACCGTAAAAGACAGTAATTGGCGGATCCACCAAACACGGAGAAGGGTACGGAACTTTTACTCGGCCATTTCCATTTTAAAGTTCTTCCAGACGGTGGAGTCGACAGAACCAAAGTCATCTGTAAACACTGCCAAGTTGAATTGTCTTATCACCGTAGTAGTTCTAGTCTAAAACATCACTTAAAGGCAAAACACACAATTGATAGCAGCAAGTCATTCAAAGAAACAGACAGTGGAGCGAGGCTTCTACATAAAAACTACATAAAGATGCTGATGTTAAAAGTGTGTTTGCACAACAAATGTTATGGCACTTTCATTCATATGGCAGCACATTTAAAATTAAACTAAATGCTAAAGGCTATACACTACTTTTGAATTCATTTTTGGATTTTGCGTTCAAATGCGATTAATCGTGATTAATCAGGGAAATCATGTGATTAATTAGATTAAAAATTTTAATCGTTGCCCAGCCCTATATAATATGAATATTTAAAGGATTCAGACTCCCCTTAACCTGAGTTCTACCTTCATGACACACACACACATATAGTGGGAAAGATAGATGATATGCCAAAGTGTTAATGCATACAGATTGTTCATAAGAATGCAGATCTCATAGCAGAAAACTTTATAGCTACAACTGTCTAAAGCACAAACCGTTTCACTGTAAGCGCTCAAATAGATGTTGCATGGATAAGTTTTCCAAAATCTTTGCCCTTTCTCTATACAGAGATCCAGCTTACAAGACGACAGATACATTCAATGTCCACCCTCATTCTCGCAAGATGATCTAGCTCAACAGCAACATGTCTGTATAATTTTGTCATTCACCTAATAAGGCCATTTATCCAACCGTTTTCTATACCTACTTCGGGGGAGGAAGTCCAAGAGCCTATTCCAGCTACCATGAACAGGTCGCCAGTCCATCATGAGACCAAGACATAGACACAGAACCCCACTCACACTCAAGAGAACCCACACACCTACAGGTGCAATATGCAAACTCCAGACTCCCAGCCAAGATTCAAGATCCACCTCACCTGGGGATGTCTTGCTACATGACTCTGAACATATGCATAGTGTTGATTTTGTGCCATTCAAGGAGGAGTTAAATATGGCGTTAGTCTGCTGACACACATAGAGACCATAGGCTCAATACTCATGCCACATTTTCAGCATTTCTTTCACTTTTCAACTTCACTCTCATTCGTGAATAGTTAGGGTTAGAAGTTTAGAACTCCTGGTTAGGCTCAGAGTACATATATACATAGTTGGGTGTACATATCACTAAACAATGTCACGTGGACCCTCCCCTACAAAAAACTACACACACGTTGCCATCTCACAGTTTGTAACCCTTGCACATATGGACAGGCTGAGTTTACATGTTTTCCTCTCTGTTACTGTCTGACTCAGCAGTTCTCTGTTACTCATTTGCTTTTCCAACGATTCGGTTGCAAACGTTTTACACTGTTTGTGATAATAATTTCTCACTTGGCCTTCAGGCAACTCTGAATTATTGATCCTATTCACACTGTCTCTTGATGTCGTCCAAACTGTTAAAACCACATCGATGAGCTAGATTGTGGCATTTGGCTTGTTGTGAGCCAATCCCTCACACGTCCTACTGTACTGGGGGCCAGAAATTCTCACTAAAGCACCAAGTGTATCAGAAACAAATTCACTATTTACTTATGTCAGTCAGAGTGTGGCTGCAAATTAGGCCAAATGTATTTGGAGACCAACCATATAACACCACATGTGATGTGCACAGCATTTTGTAGTCGCTCCTTTCACAAGTTACAGTAGCCTAGCTTGAATTAATTCAGCCGTAAACTGTAATTAGCTTGAGTTTCTGCTAAGGAGGCTGTTAACACCATTGTTGAAAAAGCAGTGTGAAGAATGAGTATTTTAGCTGTCCCGAAGACATTTGTTACAAAGCTGAATTCTGTGTTCATTATCCCTTGAAATAAAACCCGTGCCTCACACCAGAGAGAGATCGCGAGAGAGCATTAAGATGATATCATTACACAACCAGGTGGAACTGACAAGAACACATGACTGCCAGAAGAGCTTATTAACTTTGCTAATGAATACACTGCATGTCCTTTGCTCAGTCGTTAATGGATCTCTTATCTTCTGCAGCACCGGTATAAATTATCGGCATCCCTGAATTTATAATGTGAACGGAAATAAATGCATCGAGACAAGTTTTGTACAATCAGAATAATTTGATGATGGATGGATGGATAACCAAACAAAGATATAAGGAAATCAAAAAAGCAGACATAAAACACACAGTATGCCGAACACATTTGTTGATCCCACTTTGATGAATTCAAATTAGTTCCTAAAAATACAGGAAGGCCTGAACGACCTGAATTAGCCAATGAATGGTAGTTTTACAGCATAAAAGGAGGCTGATTGCTTACCTATTGAGGAAAGATGTCTGAAAAGCATCAGAAATTCTATTATCAAACTCACAGAGCAATCCCCCTGTTTCAGCAGTGTGTCATTTTAGAAAGTTTCAGTCATAACCCTATCAGGATTCCTCCTGGACCTGATGCAGAGAAGAAATGCCTGAAGAGAGAAGGAGTGCAACAGCAGGTGATTTGGCCTCCACAATTCCCTGATCAAAACCCCGTTGAGACGATTTCTTCAGCCAGAGAGTGAAACAAAACACACAAACCCAGCCAACAAAAACAATCTGCCTTGAAAGTGCTTTAAAGTGTAGAAAATAGTCAGATTAAAAAGAAACTTTTGCATGAGCAGATGTGTACAAGTGTTTGGTGCTGTGTGTGAAACATGAACTACTGTATGGTAACTGATTGTGACAGCCATAATTCTTGGCTCTTTGCTTCCTATCTGGAGTGAAGACATCGGCAGATGTTATGAACCCATTTAGGGTCATAAATTTCTGCCGTCCGCTGTACCAAAACACAAACGCGAGCTTTTAAAAACTCAGGGTTAAAATGAATTAATTAAACACTTTCAGAGATGACTGGCTCTGTGAGACTTTGTAATTTGCCAGGCTGTCAATGTTAAGACTACAAAACCCTGTGCTGAATAAAGTGTCACAATGGTTAAAAAGAACAAAACCCCAAACAACAAACGTATAACAATCTAGTTCTTCGTGTGACTGCCCCCGCTTTTTCAAGCCTCGTTAAAAAAAAAGAGTCTAGTTTGCCAATGTTGTCAAATGTTGTGTAAGACAGCAGAGTGTTGACCTTATTTAACACGCACACACACACACACACACACACACACACACACACACATAAAGAAAGAAGAAACAGTTCTTCCCTTTTTTTAATTGAATTATTTCAATTTCTAATACTTTTCTCAGTTCAGCTAGCTCTTTACTTGAGTATTATTACCCGTGTCATGACATTTGTGGCAGTTGGGCTTTTTGCTTTAATCTGAGAAAACACCACAGTGGTTGTTTGTTTTGTGGAATAACTTGAAATAGTCATAAAGGAGAAAAGTATGTATTTATGCTGATGAAGACAAAATGTATATATATTTGTGATATCTAGCATAGCTTAGAAAGTAGGCTAATGCATTTCAAAAGGACATCTAGTTTGTTATTTCCAGAACTTTTTAGTTTTAGTTGAGAGCGCAGGACTGCAGCCAGTAATCCAGTAAAAGCATCTTATCTTTTTTTTCTGCCACGTCCCCCGTGTTTCTCACCATAACCACCTTGTTTTAAATACCTAATCTTTACCAAGTAGTTTGTAAAGTGAAAAAGGAAATACTGACTAAATGCAAACACCACGTTTCAAAGTGAAAACACTTGATGGCACAAGTCGTCAGGACGTGACTTGATCTCGACTTTCCCACTTGTCATTCGGGTGTGATCCTCCAAACTCGAAATCCATACTTGATGAGACATCAATGTGTGATTATTTCACGAACTGTCGTGACACTGTGTTACTCTGTGGAGTTACGTTCATGTAGCTCGAAAAAAACAACCAAAAACTTGACTGTGGACAAAAAAACTAAAAGAATAAAATGACGAGACTGTTTCAGGTTTTGCCATCAGACTGGGTTGTTCGTTTATGCAGGGAATTACAACTTTTCATTATGTTTCAAGAATGTGTAGTAGACCCATAGTAGTGAAAAGCAACCTCTCAAAGCGTCAGAATAGCATTTATTAACTTTTAGTCTAAGTTACTGTGTGGAAGTTTGGGGCAACACTTACAGAACGTCACTTCAACCATTATGCACATTACAGAAAAGAGCCATTCGTTTAGTTCACAAGGCTGATTTTTATTGTCATACCCACAATCTATTCATCCATTCTTATTTACTGAAACTCACTGATTTGGTAGAGTTTCAAACTGCACCGATTATGTATAAAGTCAGAAACAAAACATTGCCAGAAAATATTCAAAAATTATTTTCTGATAGAGTGGGGGGATATGACTATAGAGAAAACCTCAACTTCAGAACTTTGAAGGCTCGAACAACAATGAAAAGAATGTGCATTTCTGGTGTTGGTGTGAAGATCTGGAATAAACTCTCTAAAGAGCTGAAGCAAAGTCCAAGCATGAGATATTTTAAGAAAGGCTTCAAAATGGTTATTATTCAAAGGTATAAGGAAGAACAAGGGGGATGATCCTGGCTGGGAATTAAAACTCTATGTATGATTTCAGCAAGTGTGTGCAGGTCTGTGCATGTGTGGGTAAATGTATATAGGTCTGTAAATAGTTGTGTATTATTTTTGTATATAAGCAGATGGGTGTGTATATGGGTGTATGTATGTATATGTGTGTATAGGTGTCTGTATATGTGGATGTGTATATATGTATGTGTACATATGTATATGTGTGTGTATGTAGTACTTTCATCTCTCTGAGGAAATATAACTATAATTATTATTTCATGTTGTCAGAAAGGATATTGGAAACTGAAAATAATGTGATAAATTACTACTGGAAAAGGGGTATGATTATATAAGTTATACTTCATCATACTCCTTTTCA
This sequence comes from Odontesthes bonariensis, assembly GCF_027942865.1. Taxonomy (NCBI): domain Eukaryota; kingdom Metazoa; phylum Chordata; class Actinopteri; order Atheriniformes; family Atherinopsidae; genus Odontesthes; species Odontesthes bonariensis. The sequence goes on along the minus strand of NC_134519.1, from coordinate 27,504,735 downwards.
GACTCATAATCACCGATGTGATGTGTCTTCAAGAAATTTATTTATAATTTATTATGTACTTTGTGTTTGCTTTGCACTGACCGGTGAAATGTTTTGTCTGAAATAAATTACTATCATCATCATCATCATCATCATCATCATCATAGGTGGCATAGTAGAACAAATGTATTTCAGAAATAAATGTTCCTAACTATAACCAATTAATGTCAGAGAGTTTTAATAACATCATCTCTTTGTCTGAACATAACCAGGCTAATAAAACGACAACTGCTGTCTCTTGAGGCTCATCTCATTTGATCACTTCATCGTCTCTACTCGCCTTTGTCTTCCTGCCTGGAACCTAGAAATGAATCCAGTGAAAATATCTTAAAGAATGTCTCAATTCCTGAAATGCACCCGGAGGAGAGAGGACTGAGGAGTATGAAAGAGCAATCGAGGATGTGCAAATTGAAAAATAAGAAAAGAGATTGGTGTTGTACTGGAGTCTGATGACTGAAAGTACTGAATGCAATCCAGCCCCCAACACACTTCCTTAAGAAGACTTTGCAGCCTGCTAAAAGAAACACAATAACATTTTAACATTTTCTCAGTTGTTAAAATGTTCATATGACTCGATTTAAGGGAGTACCAAACATGTCATATGGCCATTTAGTTTTGAGATGTACAGTAACTATTGCAGGAGACTACAAATTAAAGGGGAAGTTCGTTTTTTTTAAACCTGGACCTTATTTCTCGCATGAAATACGTTAATCTATTCACCAATAACAGTTTGGTGAAAGTCGGCGTCCTTCGGAAGATATTTGGATTACTCGAAGATCCGCGTATATCCATAAAACGGGAGAGAACAGGGCAGAGACAATACAGCCTCTAAATAAGGCATTATCTGTCTATATTTCACCAATACTTTAAGACGAATGAACGAATGAACGCGTACTATTGCACTGTTAGTTTAGAGCTGCCGTGTTGTTGTTATTGGGGGCTATCGGGGGGCTTATCGGGGACTTTCTACACACGCGTCTACTGGGATGACGTCATCGATGCGCACCGCTGCAGCACAGCTTATTTAGTCATGGCAGAATATTTATCAGATTTTGACGCCGTGGATGACAACCTTGAGTACGATGGAGTGAATAAGCTGTGCTGCAGCGACGCGCGTCTATGACATCATCCCACTAGATGCCTGTGTAGAAAGCCTGCGATAGCCCACAATAACAACAACACGGCAGCTCTGAACTAACAGTGCAATAGTACGTGTTCATTCATTCATTCATTCATTCGGCTTAAAGTATTGGTGAAATAAAGACAGATGCCTTATTTAGAGGTTGTATTGTTAAAGCCCTGTTCTCTCCCGTTATATGGATATACGCAGATCTTGATTGATCTAAATATCGTCCGCTGACTTTCACCAAACTGGTAGATGAACGTATTTTATACCAGAAATAAGCTCCAGGTTTAAAAAAAAAAAAAAAGAACTTCCCCTTTAAGTCAAATCAAGACTGAATTTTATTAAGGTATGGCCTCACCTGTGTTCCTGTTTAAATCATTTCTAACATAGTGGCCACTAACCAGATTGATGCAAACAGTAAGGGCAGATATACACATGTACAAATATGCAAATGTGCTCATATAAATCAAATCAAATCAAATTGATTTATATAGCACATTTCATGTACAAAACAATTCAAAGTGCTTCACATAAAATAAAAACATTGCTGCAGGGAGTGGGAGAAGCATTAAAAATACATAAAAAAATATAAAGAGAAACAATATATAGACACATGAGAAAAGAAATGTTTTTAACCTGGATTTAAAAATGTCTACATTTGGTGAAAGTTTAATCTCCACTGGCAGTTTGTTCCACTTGTTTGCAGCATAACAGCTAAATGCTGCTTCTCCATGTTTAGTCTGGACTCTGGACTGGACCAGCTGACCTGAGTCCTTGGATCTAAGAGCTCTGCTGGGTTTATATTCTCTGAACATATCACAGATGTATTTTGGGCCTAAACCGTTCTGGGATTTGTAAACCATCAGCAGGCTTTTAAAATCTGTTCTGTGACTGACTGGAAGCCAGTGTAAAGATTTTAAAACTGGTGTGATGTGTTCAGATCTCTTAGTCTGGGTTGAGCTGCAGATGTTTAATGCTCTTTTTGGGAAGTCCAGTTAAAAGAGCATTACAGTAATGGAGTCTAGTGGAGATGAATGCATGGGTGAGTTTCTCCTGGTCTTTTTGGGAGAGGAAACCTTTAATTCCTACAGGAATGTACTGGAAAACATCGTAGATGCTTTAATATCTTACATGACAAATCTGATCAGTTTGTCATCTTAATAAGGAGATTTAATAGATTCATAAGTTTGATCCCTTCTGATATTCAGTAGGGTCACTGCAACCACAATTTAATTTTTGTAAATTCAAAAATACATTTTCACAGTGTGATTATGATCATGACCTTTCATGCAATTTGGGTCCTATCTACAAATATGCACGGCCCTTTTCATGCCTGTTTAAATGATAATAATAATAAAAAAACTAGTTATGAGTCTGCAATTGCTAAAGTATTGCAGTTATTAATATATTTCAGCTGGCAACAAGTTATTTAACCCTAACTGTTGCAGTGAGGAGCTTCTCATTCAACAAACATATCAGAAGACACATTCTGTGGTCGTGGAAAAGACATCACCCCCGTGGAAATTTTCCGTCATTGGAGAGGAACAACAATGTCGTGTTTTATGTATTTTTTTCTTGCAAGAAAGGGCTGTCACTCATACAGAAGACAGGTCAGTCTCGAGAGTGAGAAACAAAGGGCTGCAGCTGCAGTGAATCTTTAAGCACATGAACCGGGCAAGATAACACAGTGATGCTATCAAGAGGCCTTCCCGGTACCATGAGAAGATGCTTTGCTCACAGAGTGTTCTTTCTTGAGTTGAAACAATCACTGAAGGTCGTGAATAACTAATGAGAAACACATTAAACTTTTCCATGTAATGAGCTAAGAAAATTCATGTATTCCTTTTTTTTTTTTTTTTTTTGGAACTTCTTTTTATTTTCATTTATAAATTGCAGTCATACATTACATTAAATCCACAGCACAGGACAAAACAAAGCAGGTATATCCACAGGTATAAGTGTCTTTCAGGTATTCTCAGTCTCTTGGTTGCTGGTCTTGCTTATGATTGACTTCCAGTCAGTGTTTCAATAGGGATTGAGTCACAACTCACAACATAAAAATACTCCATAGATGACAACATTCCACAAATTCAAACCAGTATTCTCAGAGGTTAGTTATTCATATGAAAACCAAAAATAAAAAATTAAATGAAATACAATAAAATAACAGTATGGAATATAAAAGTAAAAATAGAAAGGAATATTAATGATTTTTACTATATTAAATGAAAATGTAGGGCAATTCTTGTCCATTTCCATATAAAAGCTGCTGTTTTTAAGTGTAAAAATGCTTTTAAATTCTCTATATTATAAACCTCTTGGATTCTGTCTTTCCATTGTGCAACTGTTGGGAGTCGTGGCTGCAACCATGAGGCTGTAATAACTTTATTAGCAATCAAGAGAAGTGTTCGTAATAAATCTGTGTCATCATTTTCCTCAAGACCATCTGGTAGTACCCCTAGAATAAAATATGGTGGTTCGAGTGGTAAGTCTATTAATAAGCATTTCTTTATTTCTTTTTGTACATTTTGCCAGTAACCTGAGAGAATCGGGCAATCCCAAAAAATATGTGTATGGTCAATTCAATTCAATTCAATTCAAAAATACTTTATTTATCCCAGAGGGAAATTAAATGTTGATGTAGCTCAATTAAATCAAGGAGTTATTATAGATGCTGATGGCTGTGGGCAGGAATGATTTCCTGTAGCGGTCCGTTTTGCATCCAAACTGAAGAAGCCTTTGACTGAAGAGACTCTGTTTTCCGATAACAGTCTCATGGAGAGGATGTTCATGGTTGTCCATAATTCTCTTGATTTTCTGCAAAATCCTTCTTTGCATTATTGTCTCCAGAGGTTCCACAGTCGTCCCCAGAACAGAACCAGCCTTCCTTATCAGGTTGTTGAGTCTTTTTAGGTCCCTGGTTCTGATGCTGCTGCCCCAACAGATGACGCAAGAGGAAATGACGCTCTCAACAACAGACTTGTAGAAGATCTGCAACATCTTGTTGCAAACCTTGAAGGACCTTAGCTTCCTCAAGAAGTACAGTCTGCTCTGTCCTTTCTTGTAGATGGCTTCACTGTTGTGTCTCCAGTCCAGTCTGTTGTCCAGATGAACACCAAGGTATTTATATTCCTCAACCACCTCCACTTCTCCCATGATGGAAACCGGGTTTGATCTGACCCTGTTTCTCCTGAAATCTACAATCATCTCGTTTGTTTTGTTAACATTCAAGATGAGATGATTGTTCCCACACCATGCCACGAAGCGGTCCACCAGCTCTCTGTACTCAGCTTCTTGTCCATCTCTGATACACCCGACAACTGCAGAGTCCTCTGAATATTTCTGTAGATGACAGGAGTCTGACTTGTACTGGAAGTCTGAAGTGTACAGAGTGAAAAGGAATGGTGAGAGTACAGTCCCCTGTGGTGCTCCTGTGCTGCTGATCACCTGGTTAGACACACAATTCTTCAGTCTGACAAACTGTGGTCTGTTTGTCAGGTAGTCATTAATCCAGGTGATTGTTGAGGCCTCCACCTGAGTCTTCTGGAGTTTCAGACGAAGCAGATCAGGCTGGATTGTGTTAAATGCACTGGAGAAATCAAAGAACATGATCCTCACAGTGCTGCCTGCTTTGTCCAGATGACAGTGGGTTTGTTGAAGCAGGTTTATGATAGCGTCTTCAACTCCAACTCCATGGCGATAAGCAAACTGCAGGAGGTCCTGATATGTGCTGGTTTGCTTACACAGGTGGGTCAACAGGAGTCTCTCCAGGACCTTCATGATGTGGGATGTCAGGGCAACAGGTCTGTAGTCATTGATGTCTGAAGGGTGAGTTTTCTTTGGTACCGGAACCAGACAGGATGTCTTCCACAACAGTGGTACCTTCTCTTGGGTCAAGCTAAGGTTGAAAAGGTGTTGCAGAATCCCACAGAGCTGCTCTGCACAGGCCTTCAGGACTCGGGGGCTGACACCATCTGGACCTGCAGCCTTGTTCCGGTTCAGTCTCTCCAATTGCCTCTTCACCTGACTTCTAGAAACAGAAAAGTGGGAGGGGGAGGCAAAGGGGACAGCAGCATCTCCTGATTGGGTTGAAGACAAACTAGTGGAAACAGAAGAATCCATGACTGAGGTGGAGATGTTACAGGAAAGCTGTGAGTCAGAGGAGGGTGGGACGTCTCTTTTGCTGGGAACAGGAGGGGAGGATGGTGAGCTTGTTCCTGAACTGAACCTGTTGAAGAATGTGTTCAGCTCATTTGCTCTGTCCAGACTTCCATCCATCCAATCCTCCCTCTGGTTGAGGCCTGTGATCTTCTTCATTCCTGACCACACATCTCTGATATTGTTCCTCTGCAGTTTACTCTCAAGCTTCTTTCTATACACCTCCTTGCTCTCTCTGATCTTGACTTTGAGCTGCTTCTGTATACTCCTCAGTAACTCCCTGTCTCGCTCCCTAAAGGCTCTTTTTTTCTTGTTCAATAGTTCCTTTAGCTCACTGGTGATCCAGGGTTTGTTATTAGGGAAGCATCTCACTGTTCTGGTGGGGATGGTGTTGTCCACACAGAAGTTTATATAGTCAGTCACACACTCAGTCATGGCGTTAATGTCCTCTCCATGTGGCTTACAAAGAGAAATCCAATCGGTTGCATCAAAACAACCCTGTAAGGCTTCTTCAGCTTCATGTGACCACTTTCTAACAGTCCTTTTTGTGACAGGTTCCCCACCATACCACATCCCCTCCAACACTGCCCTGAGGTATTGCTCCATTTTGATATAATTTGTGGGGTCCTGAAGTACCTCATTCTAATCTTCCATCCAAACTCTCTCCAGTTGGGACTGCTGGTTATTTTATGGCCACGTTTGCAAGAATTTTCCCATTGTTCATCAGAAATTATGACGTTCATTTCTAATTCCCATTTTTCTTTAATGTCCATACTATTATCTTTCAAACCTTCTTGCAGTATACTATAGATATGTGATATGAACTTGGTCTTTAATGTGCCTAAAGAAATGTTCTAATTTAGATGCTGGGTTACAAAGGCTTTCCCATTCTTGGTGTTTGTGTAAGTAATGTCGTATTTGTAGATATCTGAAGAAATCCTGTTGTGGCAAATCAAATTTGTTTCTTAAATCTTCAAATGTTTTTACAGTGTGTCCCTCAAACAGCTGATCCAAAATAACTAAACCTGCCTTCTCCCATCTTTTAAAGCACCCATCAAGACCCGCGGGCACAAAGTCCACATTACTGGCAATCCTTACAGCCCTGGATATGGTCATAGGAAGATGGAATTTTTTCCTCACAACAGACCATATTCTAAGAGTGTTTTTAATCCATATATTATCTATCTTCTCCTTCCCCCATTGATTCTGACTTAAGAGTGAAATTGAATCTAATGAACCATTAGGACAGTCACCTTGTTCCATGTCTACCCATATTGTGTCAGTGTCTCTTGATAGCGAAGCAGCAATGGACCTAATCTGGGCTGCCCAATAGTACTTTCTTAGTACAGTCCCAGTTCTGTAAACATATTATTTAAAGTCTGTGTCTTTTTGTTATTCACCTCCTTGTCAGCTGGTGTCTTGTCTAATCTCCCATTTTGGACAGCATTAAAATCCCCACCTATTATCAGCAACCCCTTCGTGTTATCTGCAACAATATTGGAAATTTCCCTAAAAAAAGCATTGTCATATTCATTGGGAGCATACATATTCAGAATGGATATCTCAGCACCTCCCACTTTCCCAATTACCAAAACACATCTCCCCATTTTATCCTTTACCACTTCCTCAGTACAGAAAGGCAGATTTTTACTTATTAGGATGGCCACACCTCTCTTTTTACCATTTGAAGCACTGTACACCAAATTCACCCATTCTCTTCTTAATTTTGTATGTTCACTCTCTGTTAAGTGTGTTTCTTGCAATAATGCAATGGAACATTGCATCTTTTTCACTTGAGACATAATTTTTTTCCTTTTGATAGGATGATAGTTATTATTCTAACATATGATGTTAGTTATTATTCGTAGAAAACTCTTCAGGTCCGCGCTTGTCATTGGTGGGTTCGCCTGTTTTCTCGCTTTGTTCTTCGTGGATGCCTGCGCCCAGCTTTTTCTTAGATTTTCCGCCTGAAGCTTTTCCCGTTCATCAACATGTACATGGACGCCCAATTCTGCCAGTACTGTTGTGGCGTCAGCAAGGGTCGGGAAGATCTTTACTCCGGAATCCAGATGAATTTTCAATTTCTTCTCCTTCAGCTGTTTAATCACGTCTCTGACGTCCTTGCTCTTTTTCTGCACCTCAGTTGTATAATCCTGGTCGAAGAATATCTTGTATCCATCATGTGTCACCCTACCTTTGCGCTTCCATGCTTCTTGGATGATCATTTCTTTGACTCGATAGTCCAGGAATCTGATGATGATGGATCTCGGGGGGCTGTCTGGGTCTGTAGGTTTCTGGGTCAGGGATCGGTGAGCCCTCTCTACAATCAAGTCCAATTCTTCCTGTAAAGACAGCGAGGTGCGGATGACATTTGATATGAAACCGATCGTGTCGTTCTTTTCCTCGCCTTCCTGTATTCCGTAGATTCGAAGATTATTCCGTCTTGCCCTTGATTCTAGGTCGTCACATTTAGCTGTAAGATTAGCCTCTCGGTGTAGCAGGTAGCCGAGGGCTCGCTGGTGTCTTTGTGCTGTATCTTCCGTATCGCAAAGTCTCTGTTCAGCGTCTGTCATTCGTCCCTCCAACTTGGTCATTCTTTCTGTCACTTCTTTCAATGTGGATTCAACTCTTGCTAAGGCCTCTTTAGTTTCCTTAGAGGCCTCAGCATGCTCTCTTCTCAACGCGCGTAGCTCTTCCACCACACTCGCTATGTTGTCTTCATTAACGTTTGTGTCGTTCGGGGTTTGTTTGACAGGTTTCGTTTTTTTCTGTTGTTTTTCTGTGTCCTTTCGAGCGCCAGGCATCACCTTTACTTCTTGTGAGCAGTATAACGAATATTTATTATTAAAATATTTAGCTACTAATTTCAGAGTTCTCCTCTGGAGCAAAAAGACTAAGCTGCCGTCTCCACCATGGCGCCACCGGAAGTCCCATGTATTCCTTTTCAATCACACTCCGTTTCAGAAGAGTCAAAGGATTGTTCTGCATAAAGCGAACTATACTACTAAGAAGATGGCTGAAACCACTGAAACAACGTTAAAAAGCTGTCCAGCGCATCATAAAAAAACCTGCAAGAATAGTGGTGAACCAACATCATCGAGGAAAAAATGTGGTCGAAAGAATATCTTGAATCAGAGATCAGCTAAGTTGGCCTTACAGTGGACGATCTTTCAAGGGATTTCAAGTTGTGGACAGTTTTCCAGTGTCAGCATGAAATTAGAAAGAACCTCATGAGAGGTGTTCCGCGCTCATCATCCATCTTCTACACCCGCTTGATCCAAATCAGGGTTGTTGGGGCCTGGAGCCTATCCCAGCTGTCATTGGGCAAGAGGCAGGGTACTTACAGACAGAAACTAGACAAACAACCATGCACACAAGGGTCAATTTAGAGTCAGCAATAATGAAATGATAGAGAACCCACGCATACACGGGAGGAGAACATGCAAATTCCACACAGAAAGGCCCCAGCTGGGATTCAAACCTGGAACCCTCTTGCTATGCAACAATACATGCCCAGTAATATTGTTGTAATGTTTTAAATACTTGAATGCAGTTTTTCTAGAGAAGATAATTGTTTTGTATATGGGATTATCGTCCATTGACTGTTTTGGGCTTTCACATGCGCGCGCCTACCGACAAGAGGTAAGTGACATGCTGTTTATAAAGTTGTTTTATAACGTCCCCATGCCAGTAATATGAGAACCATGCATATGGTTTTGATGGTAAGGCTTGTGACTTTATTGTCGGATGGTTTATAAAGTGGTGTGACGTTTCTGCAGTGTGCAAGTTGTTGTTTTACGTGGAAGGTTTAGCGCTTGCCCCTAGCCACCACGTATTAGCCTCACATGACAGGCTGCGCAAACAGCGCAATCGCCGCACAGGGAGCGCCGATTTGCACCGGTCTGTGTCCTACCGTCAGTATTTGACATCCTCTAGCAATGGAAATGCACTTCAAATGCCCCTGAGTTCCCCTTTAAATGTGAACTCTAGAAAATATGAGCAGTAGATCTCATAGCGATGTTTAATAGTAAAAGTAAGAACTCCAGGTCTTGCGTCGGGTCACGATCATGCTTGGTTATTGTTGCTGTTTGGTTTGTGAGTGTTAGGTGAGGACGGGGCAGGCTTCCTGGGAGCCTGGGCTGGAGGCTGGATCACTCCTGCTGTCACACCTGTTCTTCACCTGTTGTACCCTCGTCAGAACACCCTTTTTAAGGGTCTGCAGGAGCTCCAGTCTTTGCCAGATTATCTCACTTCCTGAGTGGCAATACGGCTCCCTTCTTTGTCTTCAGAGAAAAAAAAAAACCTTTTCTCAGCCTTACCTTGTCCCTTTGTTTTCTACAGTCTTGTTCCCGTCGCCTGTTCTCCGAGCTCAGGTAGCTCGTGCCTGGATCTACATCACAGTTGGATCATTTACTGCCTGACTGCCTTCAGAGTCACAGCATACAGCCAGCACCCTCCTCTCCTACCTGGATTCCCATCTGAACACAGTAAGGACAAACCTGCCATCACCAGAGGATTTATCATTCCTCTCAACCCTCCGAACCGTCTTTTTCTGTACTCAGAGCATCTTTTTCCCACCCGACAATCTACAAACGCCACTTCAACTCCATAAACTCTGTTTACCACTTTCACCTCTGCTTGCAGTGTCTGCGTTTGGGTCCTCACATTAAAGGGACGGCTTGTTGACCCAGCCATGACAGCGCCAAAACAGCTGTGCATTAGGCCTTAAGAAAGCCGTTAATTAATTAGTCTAATTTAGGCTTCAGTTTGCTGAGGAGTATTAAGATTTGATTTAAGAGCAACGCAAAACAGATGTGGTTCTATGAATCCAGATCTGCTCTGTTGCAGAGGGATGGACGCATCTTGGTAAAGAGCGGCAGATGAAGTGCAGGAGCATAAGGCATCATTTTCACACATGGCTTAACCACCACAGAGTCCAGACCCTAATTCCACTGAGAATGTATGTGCTGGACTCTCATGTAAACAAACAAGATCCTGTTAAAAACGAATGAAACTCTGGATGCAATGCAATGTGACATAGCGTGACCCTACTGAAGCAATGCCAGGCAAAAAACCATGATCAGAGCTGAAGGTTGTCCAATGTCAGACAGTCTGACTTTTTTTTTTTTGTGTGAAAAAAAACATTTTGGTTGTCACTGAAATGCAGCTAAAGGTATGACATGGTTTGTTAAAGCCAATGACAGCAGGAAGGAAGATGAAACAGGGAAAATAAAGACGAGCAATAAATAAAATGTAGGTGGCAGGACAGGGGTGGGTGGATGGGTGGGTGGGTAGAGGGAGATGGCTTGATGAGACAGAAAGAGAAATACTCAGGACAAGAAAGAGAGAGGGAGACATAAAAAGTCGACATGTAAAATGGAGAACCAGAGAATTTCTGGCTGCGCTGAAAAGATCAAAGAAATAATCAACTTCCAAAAGCCGAGATGTCAAAGAATAGAGACCAATTTATCGGGGATGGCAGGAAGCCCGGCTCCACCTGTACATTACAGTCAGCTGGAGAGGTGCAGAAACAAAACCGGGCCCTGATGAAAGAGAAAAGGGAACATGATGGGAAATGACTTAACATTTAAGAGTGACAAAGATTTCAGATCCAGCTTTGTATTCTGCTCATAGAGTCCACTTCTATCGCCGTGTGAAATACATTAATGACATGATTATTGTTAATATGATTGCAGGTGTGGACAATTCATCATTGTTAGCTGCTCAGCCACAGCCAACTCGATTCTCCCCATGTGCTGAGCGGGGGAAAATTAACCAGCGTATAATTTGTTCGAATTTTATTTTCTCTCTGCTCAGACGGATGGTGATTATCGTCATTACTGTGATTATCACTCACTTGGCTCTTGTTGTGTTCGTTGTTCATGAGCACGCTTGTCCCAAGTGATTGTGGAAAAGTATTGCTGCTTTTTTTTATTTATTTATTCATTTATTTATTTTTTAAATCTCCCCTGTATTATTAACCTTCTGATTTTCATGCAGGTGTGTGCATTTCTGCTTGTCTTGCTATTCCAGGGTATTTCAAGGGCACAACGATCCTTCTCTTGCTCGGGGAACGTGGGCTAGAAAGGGGGAACATGCAAAAATCTTCTCTCAACTGGCTGCTTGACATTGAGCCGGTACTCTTGAAGATAAAAGATTACGCGCCTCCCCCCCACCCTCGCGCGTGTATTCAGATCACACGTCTCCTCACAGCAGAAGCATTTCCTGACATTTCGCACATTAACAATGCAAAGTCAGACAATACTGCAAAATTCAGTTTGAAAGTCTGAGGAACTCCTCATTTATTTATTGTGTATTAAGGAGTTATTCTGAAAGTGTTCACTTTTCTTGTTTAAATGTTGAACTTTTATTATTTATTATTCATAAGTGCCGTATTGAGAGCCCTTCATGTTCTTTCATACTTAAATTGAATGCTTTCATCCTCTACAATTGAAATGTTAAATATAAAAGGTAAATGTACACTTATATCGTGCCTTTTAATCTTATTAGGTTCTACAAATCACTTTACGTTGTATTTCTCACCCACAAAAACACTGATCACACCGCTGACCCTCTGAGTGGAAGGTGAGCCCTTTAACACCTGAGCAATGGCCACTATTAGCAGATAAAAATATTTGTCTGAATTTCTACCAAATTGCTTGAGGCAGATTTCGTCAGTCCAATCTCATTAAGAGTAGAATTTCAAAGACAGTTAATGAAAATCAGTACTTGGATTACGTAGTGATAAGTTGATAACTGTGACTGCATGTTATTGATAACTTGTTTTACATGAAGAGTTTAACAAGTTTTAAGACCAATTTCCTTACTATGTGGCACAAAATGAGCCTTTATTCTACAAACTGTTAAAGTAAAGCAGAAAGAACTCTGCTTCAGGTTTGTCACAATACTGAAAACGTGTTGTCAATCAGTCAACATGAATTATTAAAAACAATCGCAGAGTGAAAGAAATTAAGTCTGAAAATCAGGAGAAAGTGAGCAGGGCTTGTCCACTGTTGAGGGATCTCAGATCAGCTCAAATGAGCCACGCTAAGATCAAACAATGCTTGTTTTAGCCGAAGCAAATGGTTTAGATTCGACTTCACATTCTGTCAACTTCCGACTCTTGACTAAATCAGCAACATGGTTTAACTGTCCAAGTCACACTAAGTTGTAGGTTTGTCCAACCAGGATTCAACCCGCAGGGTACATCATTACATCGCCATCTTGGGAGGGGAAGACTATAATAATAATACTAATAATACATTTTATTTGGAGGCACCTTTCAGGTCACCCAAGGTCACCTTACATGAGAAATAAGAGCATAAAACATAATAAAAGCATAAAAACATGAAACAGCATAAAACAGAGAAGTGCACAGCATCCAGTTATAGGGAGTATGCCAGTTTGAATAGGTGAGTTTTAAGTTGAGATTTGAATGATGTGATGGAGTCTGACTGTCTTATGAGTGAGGAGGAGGGAGTTCCAGAGCCTGGGTGCTGAGCAGCTGAAGGCTCGGTCACCCATGGTACTCAGTCTATATCTGACCATTGCTGCAGTTTATCACTGTTTTCGTAAAGTCTTTATCAAATTAACAGATGAAAAATTACACTTGTTTTCATAGCTTTAAATCAACATTAGGTAAGTTTGTATATCTTAAATCAATGCGCTTCTGACTCGTTTTGAAGTACATTCATTTTAGTAATGCTCATTCTGAGCCTGAATCTGCCCTTGAGCGGCTGGGGGCTGAGATACTGCTGTTCACAACTTTGGTCTCCAGCACCACACTGGTTAACTTTGCGGTGGCTTGACATATTTTTGGGTTTTGATCGCATCTTTGTGGCCTCTTAAACATGACAACAAATTCATGTGTGGCTGTATTTTCGCTGGCCTTACACTGAGATAGAGTTACATCCCAAAACTGTAGGGAGAGCTAAAGAGCAAAAATCATTTGGCATACACCTCTAAACACATAGTAATGAAATATTTGATAGAATTTCCTTCAACAGATCTTTTAAAATGTTATCTCGTGGGACTTTAAATACTGCAATTTCTGACCCAACTATACGCCCCCCTTGTCAGCTATGCTGACTTTGACATTAGAGAACAGCTGATTTCGAGAGTTGGTGTTTTCCAGTTTGAAAACATGAAAGTGGTAGCAGAAACAGCGGATGGAATAAGGTTTGAAAGAAGCAAGTGACAATAACTTTACACTTAAACGTAGCCACCACACAATGAATGTTGAAGGGTTGGTGTGGTTCAGGCAAGTGCTGAAAAGCCCCTTAATCTCCTGATTCTGGACATTTAAAAAAAACAAAAAAACATGTATTATAATAATTATAATAAAAAAAGTGGGAGGTTTGATTCTTTTTAAATTAACTTCAGTTAAAGAGCTCAAACTATTTCTTTATGTATTGTAATGTTTTTGCTATACTCTGAGGAGAGCCTATTCAACTACTGTAGTAATCCATGTTACGCCAGAGTGATTCCATTAAGTAAAGAGAACTAAGAGTTCATTATTTGCTTTTAACATGAAATAGTCTTGAAAGCTGCTCTTGAGGAAACTGTGAAACATCCCTTCAAGTGCAGTTGCAAAAATGATCAGATGCTACGATGAAACTTGCTCTCTTGAGGACGCCCCTGAGGAATTGAAGACTGAGAGTACCTCAGAAGCTCATTAGAATCATCCGCCTTGGGAATTGCCAAATTAACGGCAGCTCAGTCAAAAGAAGACATTGGGGTTTCCCAAAGGTCAGGAGACACATTTCCACACGAAGTGCACGAGTTATGAGCAGATTGATGGAGCGCTGCATCAGGAAGCCTTCACAATCACCTGACCAGGATGAGTTGAAGAGCAGAGTTAAGGAGAGGAAGCCACCAAAAAGCTGTTATATGAGGGCTGATGAAGAAGCTCCAAGTAACTAAAATCAGGAAGCTGGTAGATTCATTCCCGTTATTGTGCAAAGCTGCTGTCAATTTCAAAGGAGGCCTCTGTAAAGAATCCCATTTGTTTCTGCATTATTAACGCTTCTTTTTGGCTTCGTACATAAATCTCAACGTGCTGTTTTCAATTTTTTTATATTTACAGTTTTGTTGGACTGTTGAAAATGGTTTGAAAAAAAAATGATCTGAAAACCAATTAATTGAGAAGGCACTCGATTTTCTGTCACTTTCGGTTTGAACATCGGAGTGTATCGAAATGACTCCAGGGGAAGCCTGTGAAAATGTGCAGAGTTTTTCCAAAAGCTCGCTGCGTTTTGCAGCCATCACGAGCAGCAGCCTTTTAAGTTGTGAGCCGTCATTACGCCCTCAACATAACCATCCTTCAACATCTTCAAATTTAGGATCACAGAGCAGCCAAAGTTGTTACGATTGGATGGTTTCTTAACTTATGAATAAATAACACTTTGCAACCAGGAAAATGTGAAGAACGGAATTTCTTTTGAGAGATATCATGAGAATTTATTGGTAATAAAAGAAAAAAAATCTGACAAGGAGAAGAAGAATGAAAAAAACAAACTTATTTTACACATGCAACAAAATGACTGCACAGTATTGCAGGTCTTTAATTTATTGTTGTGTTGCACCCTAAAACATAAAAAGATCAAAGAGGCTCGCCATCCTCTTTTTTTTCAGCTTCATCGATCCACAAAGTCCACAGACTCAGGCTCATTTGACAGGGAACATCTCCCGTTGTTCGTGGAGCAGTGATCCAGGAGGCCAGGCTGTGAAGTTTTCCTCGCAGTGAGAACTGGTTTTGAGCTTGCCAGGAGCAAAGCAACAGAAGTCGCAGTGGCTGGCACAACTTCTGCACATTCACTGACCCGGAGCTGCTGGATGATGCAGGACAGGAGGTCTTTGAAGGAGTCCAGCAGCTGAGCAGCGATGCCAATACCAGGCTTTACAGATTTTTTGAGTATGGAATTCACAGGGTGTTGACTTTCATAATGGGAGTGACAGGAAGGGCAGGCAGTTAAAAACAACCTAATTAAACTTGTTGCTATGCTAAATTGCATAACATCTGATTATAAGTAAGAACAAATTAATGTAGCTCTCAGCTACAAGGATGAGATAAGCATCTAAATGAATCTGCACATACATTTGGTAATAAAAATAGAAGAATGTGCAATGTCAAGCTTTCTCTGGCAATATGTCAAATAACTTATTTTAAAAACACAAACTTGTGGGTGATGTAACACTTTTACATATTCAAGCAAGGCATTTTTACCCTAATTTATAATTATAAATGAAGTTTTAATCAGGATTAATGCATGTTTTGAAGTTAAATAATGAGTCCGTGTGGAATGATGGGTCACAGTAATTATAGACGTGCATCTAATTGTGCAGCAACATTAACACAGCTCTGAATAGAAAGCTCTGTTTAGTGGAAAGCCCAGAGAGTGCACCTGTAATGCGAGTTAAACTCTTGCTTTGGCCTCGGCGGAGACGGCTGCTCGTTCATCGTCTGTGTCACCGAGGACATTTTGCTGCTGCTGGCCGTTTTGAAGTTGCTTTTCCCACACCCATCACGGATATTATGACCTTATGTTAGTCCAATATTTATTGTAGCTGGGACACTGATGGCTAATATGCTTTAATTGCAATGTTAAATGTTGAATGGAAGCTGGTAGGATCAAATGCAAGAAGAAGGAAGGCTGCAGGCTGAATAGTAAGCTTAACGTGGCAGTGCACTGAGAGGCCAGGGCACTCTGGTGCTGACTTGTTACACTGCTGCTTTCTGGTTGTATAGCCATTGTCACACACAAGATCCATAACCTTACTGGCTTCATCAATCCGTTAAAGTGATGCCATTCACACATTGGTCACTTTTCATTCCTCACCCTTCATTCAAACATACCTGTGAAGGTGGCGGGGAGGGAAAAAAATGCACCGAGTGCAGTAGGCTATGGCTAAGAAGCTATAAGAGTCTTTATAGTGTCAGAGTTTGGTGACAACATGTCAAGTTGCCATGACAATTCATGTCAGGGTGCCAAGCATGCTGTTGTTGTGTTGAGTGGCAGTGGTGGGTGGAAGCAGCTGAATATATCACTTTTCCACATGTTTTGTCTTGTTGAGCCGTCTGTGTCCACACTAACAGCGTAACATAACAGCTGTTCTGAACTCCAGCAAACGGGATGCTTATCTCACCCGAGGACACCTTCTACGCAATGTCACAAGTCCTATTAGAGTCACAGCTTTCAGTTGGCCAGAATAATTTGTATCAAGCTATCTATGCTGGTACAATGGCGGTGGTCCAATTAAATGGCCCAGTCAAGCTGTAACCACAGGTCGACTCAACTCTACTCAGCCTGGTGCTGTGTGTGCTGTAATTCGAATGTGCGTGTGCAGCAACTACGGGGCATTGTGTTGAGACAGCGTTGGAAGGGAGCAGTTAAATTTTTTAAACCTGGCCCGACAGAGCAAAAGCTTTTGCTACAGATCAAACTGTTGTCTCTTGTTCATTTATCTCACATGCTGAGAAAAAAACAAACAAATCGGTGCTGCAGCTAATTACTGCAGGTAAAACCATGGCTGAGAAACTTTGAACAGCGCTGTTATTTCTTTATTTAACAATGTGACCTGTCAGATTCCTGTGAGGAACTGATTATATGTCGGAATAGCTTGACAACTGGACGTCTTTTCTTCACACCCATGCCAGTGGGGTTTTGTAAGGGAAAGATGTGCGACAGCAGGACTCTGGAACTCAAGAACTCCATTCTTTATGACAACAGTTATCTCATCAAACTTCAAACTTTGTGAAAAAAATAATTCATTGAGTTTGTCTATTTGCCGTTTTGAAACGTGGCTTATTTAAGCTGATGGGCCCATGGCGGTGTGATGTAAAATGGATCAGAGGCGGAAATTTAAAATGAACAGAAAGAGAAAAAAACATGACTTTGGCAGTCCGGGACTCGGTCCTTGAGCGAATGCACTCTTTTTCTCATTCAGTGTAAAACAAGGCTGCACATAACAAGTCGTTAGTGGATTCAAGTTATGTGGTATCAAGTTGAATGTTGATGAATTTGATGCCTTCTAGGCATGATCAATTAAAAATGCTTTTTAATCTGCCACTCGACCAACAGTCTCAATAGAACCCTTTGCATATTGCTTGGGCAGCTTAACCCGAGCATATTTATGCTTTTTTGGAGCCGACAGCAACATTCTCTGCTGGTCGGCTCTGCTTTGCTGTTTCTTTGGTTGTTTAGCAGCTGTCCAGCTTGTGGGCAGCTAGCATCTGGCCGTGTGAGCATATTTGCTCTCCAGCATGCTTGCTGCAATTTAATCTTCTCACTGACAAGGCTAATATTCGTCACGTTATCATCTGTGGAATGTATTGGCCAATTGCTTCCCTGCTTTAACAAAAGCCTAACATTAAAACTGTGACCCGATATGATTAAGTACGCCACTGCTGACTTTCCACAAGTCTGTTCCAGAGAAGTGTGTGTGTGGTGTGTAATTGTGCGCTTTTATTTAATGAGGACTATAATGTTCGACAGAACAGGTTAAAGCCTGAAGGGTATAATTGCTGGGCATTATTATGATATGGTGCAAAACCTTGCCAGCACATACATGAATAAGCACGCCCACATGCAAAAGTACATTACAAAAGCTTTAAGACAATTTCCACTACATTTATCTTCCCACACAATGTCTAATGCTTACATATACTTAGTTTGTTCATGTCTTTTTGTGTCACTTCTGATGACAGGATTCGCTTAGACAGCAATGGAGGAGAAACATACATCCATGCAATTTGAGAGTTTGAGGTGTAAAAAGCCCTGAAATTGCATATCTTCTTTAAGCAGATTTGAAAAAAAAGGTTCTAAGTTCTGTTTACTTTCGCATGAAAATGATCTGAGCAAGCATTTCTAGACTTTTCA
This sequence comes from Odontesthes bonariensis, assembly GCF_027942865.1. Lineage (NCBI taxonomy): Eukaryota > Metazoa > Chordata > Actinopteri > Atheriniformes > Atherinopsidae > Odontesthes > Odontesthes bonariensis. The sequence goes on along the minus strand of NC_134519.1, from coordinate 27,486,534 downwards.
TAAATATGATGTGTACTTCAGGTTCATGAGGCTTTCAACTATGGGATGTGAGGTTGCGTAAATCCCATCAAGGTCTTTGCTTAGTTAACACCGAGCACATTTTCCCAGATCATTGTGACACTTATGGGATGTTTGGTGTATATGAGTGCAGGTAGGACTGAGCTGCAGTACACAAAAGAAAAGGCTTGTTTTATCTTTTCTACACTGGCCTATGCCAGACTGCTAACACTGATCTACTTTATGTTTCCAAGGAAACAATCTGCGAACAAAGTGCTGTAGCTTCACAGATACATACATTTGCATAAAACAACTGGCCCGAAACTAAAGTTTTCTTCTCTTCTTTTTTTGTAAAACATAAAAGTTGATGTAATTCAAAGTGCCAGCTGTTGGGGTTGTGGGTTGAGGAAAGTCAGTAGAAGCTTCACTGGTCACAAAACAAGCGTGCCTGTTCTCACAAACTGGCAAAAAGTCTGGGACCACAGATGGAATTCCACCAGAGTGAAGTTCAAACTAAGTAAGTTTATTATGAACAGGGAATATTTAAGTTTAACTTGTTGGTCAGAAGTAAATGCATCACGTTAGGAAGGCTAGTGTGGGATGAGTGCAGAAATAAAAAAAAGGAAAAGAAATCTTCAACAAACCTGCAGGAGTAAGAGTAGACAGAAAAGGACAAGAACGACATAAATTAACAGGCTGACTTTTACTCCTAATGTCTTGAAGACATTACAGCATAGAGGTGATCTTATAGTCGGTCGCCCTATGTTTAATTTATAAGAATTTTTTTTTTTATTAAAGCGAACAAAACCAAACTTTTTAATGCATGTAAATGTGACCAAAGTTTGACCAAAAAAACAAAATTGAGCTTCTCAAAAGCAGACTAATACACCCAGAAGGCAGTTGGGGTTTGAATCATCCCTGCGTGTGTACTCTTAACAAGACTCAAATAGGCCAAGGCACTATTTACTCCAAAGCATGTCAGAAATTGTGACTGAAAACCAGCCCCTGATGGCCTGACTGTACTACTTCAGATCATTTTTTGTAAGAAGTGAGGCTTTGGACATTTGTAAAAGTTCTCCCTCTACTCTTCCTTGACTACAACCCCACTCTCAAAATTTTTCCACCATCTGCTGGTTTAACTGGGTCTGATCCAAATGTTTGGTAAATGGTGGACTGTGAACACTGGACGATGTGGCCTTTAACACTGGGAAAGGCAAACATCTTAGGGTACCTGTAGGGTGTTGGAAACATAAAGTTAGACTGAATAAAGCTAGCCAGATGTAGAAAAAAAGCGTTAGGTGCCATTGTTTTTGTTTCCAGCGCATTCTCAATACACAAAGCAAACTGACAACTTTAGGAAAAAAAAAATGTGTTTCACAAAATATATACGTTAGAGTGGACAGGGCTTATTGGAGCACATATCAACTTGCAGTCGCTTAAAGGGATAGTTCTTCTCTTTTGACATGAAGCTGTATGACATCCCATACTAGCAATATAATTTATTAAATTTGACTTACCCCCTCCTGCGTCCTGTGAGCCGAGTTCAACAAATGCTTGGCGCTATTTTCTCTCTACCTTCGTATCACTACGTGCTATGTAGACCGTGCAGACCGAAGTGCAGACCGAGCGATTGTGAGGTCTGACTTTTTCTGGATGAACGATTTTGTGATGCAAATGTATTACTCTTTTGAACACATATTGTTTTGAGAAGCAAAACGCTTTATTTTTGTGGCCCCAGCCAACTAGCCGGACTACCTTCGTCAATGCCAAAACGAGGCTGGAACTTGGCTCACAGGACGCAGCAGGGGGTAAGTCAAATTTAATAAATTATATTGCAGGCAGGCAGTCGGTCGGTGGCGTAGTGGGTTAAGCAGCCGTCCCATGTACAGAGGCTACAGTCCTCGCTGCAGCTGGCCCCGGTTCGAGTCCTGCACCAGACGGCCCTTTGCTTTATGTCTGCCCCCTGCTTCCTGTCTCTCTCCAACTGTCCTATCATTAAAGGCATGAAAAGCCCCCCAAAAAATAAAATAAAAAAATAAAAAATAATAAATGATGTTGCTAATATGGGATGTCATACAGCTTCATGTCAAAAGAGGCGAACTATCCCTTTAAAGCATTTCTAGACTGTCACTCTGCTCTGAAAACATCACACATTTTTCTGCTACTTTTTTTCTGGCGGCTCAACAAGTCGACGGCTCAAATTGTGACTTAAAAATCAACTAATTAAGACAATAATCTCCCACAGAAAAAGTTATAAGCGGCAGAATGTCTCAAATGTTTTCTCTCACAATCCACAGCGTTTGGGTGTTTGACATATTTCACTCAATAATTCCACTCACTTGCATGTATACTGCGACAATGACGATGGCCCAATCAAATGGCCCAATTGTTCATGTGGCCATGCTGTATGTGTTGTAAGTTTAACATATGCGTTTGGGGACATTCCTGCTCCAGTTTTTAATGAGATAAGCTTTTTTTTTTCTCGCACAAACACCGTATATTTCCAGGAGAAAGTCAAAACAATTTGGTCTAGATTTTTTCTGCACTTTTTGTTCACACATCTGCCTCACAGCGGGCGATTCCATAGCTGCATATATGAGGGAGTGGGTGTTGGGGGAAACCTCCATCTAAAGCGTGCAGGAGTGCAGAATGTGTTGCAGATATTTTGCTGTGGAAATAATGAGCAGGTGAGGCCCCTTGTTATAATGATATGAATACTGCATGTTTTAGTATGTATCCTCAATAGTGAGGAGCATGGGGAGAGGAGCAAACAGGTCAGTGGAAAGATGAGTGAAGGAGCAACTCTTACCAGCACACCAGCTCAGTAGCACACAGACAGTAAATGCTCCAGAAACGTTGCTATTACAATCACATGTTGACTTACTTTTTTTTTTTTTTTTTTTAAAGGGATAATCCGGAGTAAAATGCACTTTAGATCAATTTACGGGATGTTGGGAGTACACACGTTGAGTTGACATCAAAATCATGTCATTCGGATGTGTTTTGAGAATTTCGATTTGACCGTTTTTAGCCAAAAGTCGTTAGCCTGGAAGTGAATGGGGCAAATCATGTCACCGCTACAAAACGCTATTTTTATACCTCTTCTACAGCTCCAAACAACATAACACTTATGTGGTAGTGAGTAGAGGGTCCCTAAAGCCAAACCGAAGTGTCCCGAGGTCTTCATGTGGTCGGATATAGAGTCCAGAATGAATTTAATCAAGCCAGTACCTTTCCGGAAATGTGTCTGCTGCAGCTGTCGCCACAGACCGTGGTGAAGTTGGTTTGATATTGGTTTGAAAAAAAAGACACCTTATTTTCTTATTGTGAATATCTGTCGAATATCCAATATCAAACTAACTTCACCACGGTCTGTAGCGGCAGCTGCAGCAGCAACATTTCCGGAAAGGTACTGGCTTGATTAAATTCATTCTGGACTCTATATCCGACCACATGAAGACCTCGGGACACTTCGGTTTGGCTTTAGGGACCCTCTACTCACTACGACGTAAGTGTTATGTTGTTTGGAGCTGTAGAAGAGGTATAGAAATAGCGTTTTGTAGCGGTGACATGATTTGCCCCATTCACTTCCAGGCTTACGACTTTTGGCTAAAAACGGTCAAATCGAAATTCTCAAAACACATCCGAATGACATGATTTTGATGTCAACTCAACGTATGTACTCCCAACATCCCGTAAATTGATCTAAAGTGCATTTTACTCCGGATTATCCCTTTAAGTACACAATTGCTCATACAGAGATAATCATAACGGTGATTCTCATGCAATGTCTCTTCTCAAGAGGTGTCTGTGTTGTTCTCTTCCTCCTCGTTTTTGTCTTTTCTGATCAGAGTCTAATCCAGATTAGTCTCTCTGCTTTGTCCACGCTGTTTGGCTGCATGCAGGCTGCTGCAAAATGACCCCGGGGACCCTCGCAGACTAGTGAGGATGATTAAATTACGTAGGCTCCCTGGAAACCGGACATGGAAACCATGATTTGGCTGTAATGCTTCATTTTTTTGTATCGTTACACTCTTTGCTGAAATTGTTCATTTTTTTTTTCCATGAGGCAAAAGTTTTCTGCTAAAACAAAACAAAACTGCAGAATTCTGTGTCCAAGTGAAGAAGAAAAATCATTACTATCACTGTATAAATCGCCTAAATGTTAGGATGACAGAATCTGTATCATAGATCTGCAATTATATGAAAGTTAACAAGGACATTTTCTATTTGATGATAAGACTGGAAAAATTAAGTACAAATCAGCATTATACAAAGTATTAAATGAATACCTGAATTCTTGTTTTTTTTTCATTTGGGTTACCAGCAAACGCAACTTAATTTGCAAATCAAAGACATCTAATGTGATGTTGCTCTCATAAATCTGTCATTTTCAGATTGATTTAGAAAAAAAGAAACACACACACAGTTTGTGCCTGTAAACACATGAAAGGAATGGTTGAAGTATCGCTGAGATGTTCAAAAGAGAACCACGAGAACCAGATGGAATGAAAGTTTGGTGACGTGGCCAAGGGTTGGCATTTTACAGAATGTAGAAAAATTGCCGCAAAGTTTGCGTACTAGATCTGATTTCTGACGCTCGACTCGTGTCAAATCCAGTTGAATTTAGCTTCAGATGTCCTAAACAATGTCCCCACAAGTGCAGCAGTTTCATCCAACAGTCCAAAGACGTGTGCCAGGTGAGAGTGAGCTTGGTTGTCTGCTTCTCTGTGTGTAAGCTCTGTGATTGACTGTTTTAGGGTGTATCCTGCTTCTTCTCTAATGTCAGCGCTGATCGACTCCAGTCCCCTGAGGCCCTGAACAGGATGAAATGGGCATAGAAAGTGAATGGATGGATGGATGATGCCAAATACAATCGACATCTGTAATCACCTGTTGCTGACAGCGAAGTCAGAAACCTGCCTGTTACATCTTGAGAATGAACCCAACATAGCACATTTGTGGATTGTGAGTGTAGATGTTTCTTTTTGCTAACATGTACATCAAATTTAGTAGTTAATTTAGTATATCGCTGACCTAAACTTAATTGAGGCTAAACATCAATTAATTCATTTTCCTTTTTTTGGACAACTGATTTATTAAAGTTACTGAGTTACCATATAACCACAAATAAAAACTGGCGTTTAATTCAAAGCTGGGCCTCTTAAACTGGGCGGGCGGGGAGTCGATACGTAGAAGAAAAGCTACGTTCTCAAAAAGCCTGTAGGCTATAACACCTTTGTCTCTTCTAGTCAATGAAATAATTATGCTATTTCAAACGTGTTAGATTTAGCATTTCTCAGTCACCATTTAGTTCCGTAGTTCTAAACCACTTCAGATCAGGTGCACTGTATCAATGCAAATCTTTTTACAGGAACACCCCTGCTAAGCATTATTTTTCTAACCACAGAGGGGATTTTGATTTGATGCGGTGAAGAAAGTTTTGAATGTGTAATCGCAGCTTTTCAAGCTAATAGTTCTCCAGCCTGTTCACTGCTTTGCTTTACTGAACTTTCTGCCACACAAGGTGGTCTTTCCACAATCCACATAGGAACGAGTGGATTCCCCTGTGTTTATGTGCGGTGCTCTGGATTTCATTTCGATGCATCAAATTTAAGGTGTTGCAGAAAATTCTGACAAGGGATACGAATAACAATGAGAATTTGAAATTAAGGCCTGCCACTAATTAATAATGGACTGTATTTAAATATCGCTTCTCTAATGAAGTTGACCACTCAAAGCGCTTTTACACTACAAGCCACTTTCACCCATTCACACACACTCATACAGCATAAGTCTATACAGTGTTACACATGTTCCCACACTGATGGGCACCTCAGAGGCAATGTGGGGTGCAGCGTCCTGCCTAAGGACACACTGACGTTTGGTCTGGTGAAGCTAGGACCTGGGCCACCGACTCTGACTGGCAGCAGCCCATAATTCTTAGACTGTACATTACTGCAGCTTACTTTGGGCTGTGCAGGAGTTTACATACACACAACAACAACAACACTCTGCCTATGGAACAGAGTGAAGATGAGAAAAAAACCTTCCACAAGCAGATTGCGTCCACTTTAAGTTGTAACCGCGAGAATGGACTGGAAATGAACAAACAAGGAACATCATCTCCTCTCATTATTATGGATGTATCAGTGAACACAATCTTACAAATACCTGGCTCATTAGAACATATTGTATAAATGAGCAACTTGAGCTTCATCCAACGATTTACGTGACTCAGTGCCAAGCAGCTCTGGTGGCCAGAGAAATGGAAAAGAAAGTCTGAGGTTTCTAGAGTTCAAATGTCCTGGCACACCTCTGCACAACAGTTTTTTTTATTTTTTTTAATTTGCGGAATTTTGCAAGTGTTGCTTTGTTTTGCATTGCTGGTCAGTCCCATGTCGCTGGGAATCCCAGAATGCCTTGTGCAGCGATTGTTCCACATAGAAAGTGAATGGAAGCATTTTGTCGCACTCAGTGGTTCCTCACCCTCAGGCTGACATATGCTTTGCTGAATCTTTTTTCCTATCACTGTCACTAGTTGAAATGACAAATGTCTGTGGTAGGAGATTATGTCAGCTCTACTAAATACAATCTTATATTTTCATGCACACATACACACAGTATTCTCTGGGATGTGAGTGTTTTGCTTCATGCAGAAAAATGCAATTGCCAACTGGAAAAGGCAGCCCGTCACCAGCTGGACTGCTAAAACCCACTATATCAGACACACTGTAATACTTTTCCACGAATACTTTCAAGAGGGTCTTTTTGAAGGCCAGTGTTGAGATTTTATGTAACACTGCGGCCACCCCTCCCTCCCCTCTTTCCTTTTCTCTCAATCCATATCTTTCTTTCACTGATTGTCAACAACCATTCATAACTGAAATAATGTGCTGCAGGATCTTGGCCAGAAAAAGGAATAATAATAAAGGCTAAATAACAATGTATTCATTTATGGGTATTAGCATTCAAACAATTGCTCCAGCACAAAGCCCTTGTCATATTCATACCTGGACTCCTGCCACAAGCAGACTCACGGATACACAATCCACTCTGTGCTTTCTGTCCACGGTATTATTTTGAAGGCAGCGGCACTTAAATGCCACTCAGAAAAGGAAAGCAAAGGAGAAGGATGGAGACGTGCGTGGAAATGGGGTGGTGGTGCGGTGGGGGAGGGTGGTGACAGTGCCTGGGGGAACAAACATCACCACCTGTCTGGATCTCTGACAGCAAGGAGCAGACAGGTGGAGAAAGAAGGAGGATGAGTAGAGCACTGTGTGTGTGTGTGTGTGTGTGTGTGTGTGTGTGTGTACAGAGCTGAAGCATCTTTCCAGCTGAGAGAAGGGCATCTGCCTGTCTCTGCTAAACTCAGACTATACCATGCGGCAGCTGTCTGTGTCTGTCAGAGTGGCATGCTATTAGACGCTATACCTGGCCAGTTTCTCAACGAATATCTGGAATAGCAACGTGCATCTGTCTGGCCGTCTGTTATTCTCATGCTATCTGTCACTCTGCCCGCCGGTCCTCATGTCCGTCTAAGAAGCAAATCTGCGTGTGCTTATTGCAGTGGGCACACTTTGAGTCTATCCGCTCAGCTGCTTGTTTATCTTCTGCGTCCAGCTTCCCTGTAACTCTGTTTACCATCTCTGACTTTCTCAGTGGGCATGCCGGTGTGCTCTGTGTCTTTGTTCCCTGGGGGTATTATATACTGATGAATGACTGTAAGATATCCCAGGATCAAAGCCCATTAGTCGCCTCGGAGAGCAAACCCCTCTCTTCACTCTCCCATTTCCTGGTTCATGACAATGGCCTTCGAGACACACATGCAGTCAGCTTGCACACCAACAGGCACACAAATTAGATGTACAGTAGCTGTCATAAAACTGAGCGGGCAGTGGATAAATCAAGGGATGACATTAGTTTAAAAGTCGATGTATTTAAAGGTTTGTTGGATTTTCAGAGTTGTCTTGGGTCCTTATAGGGTTAAAAAGTAGCTTACATCTGACACAGAAATGTCCATCAAAGAACCCATTAATTCCTTAAAAACACATTTGTGTTTTTAAAAAAAATTTACATTTCAAAGTTTTTGCCCTGAAAAACCTCACAGAATAGCCACAGAATATATTGGTTATGACTACATCTTTTTCCTGATTGAGTCAGTGGGGGTTTATGAACAAGCTAATCTGTTCCAGCCCACATCTTCACCCACCAGGAGATGGCACTAGCCTGCCCTGTGTCTGCTGTGCAATTGGGAGCTCTAACGCTGATACATGTTTGCACCACACAATGATTTTCAAGAAGAGGAAGTATACGATGCAACATCTCATAATGTACTCGCTTTACATATTGACATAAAAAGGTAATAAAACTATACTATATTATTCCCTGAAAAGAAAGGGTTATGATAATACTTTAGAAATGACTGAGGATGAATTCTCTCGGTAGATAACGTTGATGTAAACTCACAGCCAGTGATTTAACATCTGGTGTACAGCCGTGCACCTTCACAGTTGCGTGTTCAGGACTACACCAGAGCAAACACTGCTATCTCTTCTTCTTTACTTTTGACACTGTTTATACAGTCTCTCTGGCCATATAATCTTAGAGCCAGCCAGAGAGGCTTTGGAGTCCAAAATATGTGGGATGCTGCTGAAGGAACCCATCTCAGGCTGGTTATTAATGTGAACTCCTAATCCTTTCAAAATCTTTTGTTTTTGACAAGGTGTTTGCTTGGGGTAGACATGTTGCCCAGGCCAGTTTTGAGTTACATTTGGACAATATTGTATCCACACGTCAGCCGGCTTTCTAATCTTTTTTTCCCTGACCGTGCTGGACTTAAAAAAAGCTGCATGGGTGACAGAGACTTGCTCTCTTTTGATTTTAACGTCCATGCTGTTGCCCACTTGTTCGGTTCATTCATCATTTGTTCAGGGTGGCCATGGCTCAGTGGTTAGAGTGGGTTGTCCAATGACCCAAAGATTAGCAGTTCAATTCCCACTCTCATTACTCAAAAAAAGGTTGATAAATTGACAGCTGGAGGGGTAGTCACAGTTGAAAAAGGGCAGTCATTGGAAATCAAATAATTTCCTTTACAAAATAAGCTTTTGTCATCTTTTTTTGGGACAGCGATCCTTATAACTACATAAAACACAACTTATTTAAGAAGGAACTGTCTGTGACATCTGTGATGTCTGAATATGTGATGCTAGTGAGGACATAGTGAGCCTGGATCTGGGAACAATATATTCAGCCTGGTTCTGCTGCTGTGGGCCAACTGAGTTTGCCTGCCAAACACAAAGATGGCAAAATCGACTTTCCAGGCTGCAGCTAATCCAGGCAGATGTTCACCTCAGCCCGAGGAAAAGAAGAAGAAGGAGGAGCTCTGAACCCCCCCCACACACACACACACAGATGTATGTCTTTAATTCAATATTGTACTCACTCTGCTCTATTGTTCAATATTACAGAGCAAGAAAAGCCAAGTACATTCAACTCCCTCCCTTTCCTTCGCTATTCCTGACACACACACAGTATCTCCCTGGTGGATAAATCAGTCCTTTCATGCTCTGTCATCTGGCTGGCCCTGTTATGCTGTGTTTCTATAATAGAGAAGAGCAGTTCCTCTCTCATACTTTTCTAATGGTCGCACATATAACTCCCTCCTCCCTTCTTCTCTCTGTTCTTCAAAGAGTTTCTGGCGGAGTCGATCTACAAGTACACTGTAGACTGAAGATACGGGACTTGGAGCATGTGTAATGACTGAGGAGGGTATATCAGCCTAATGAAATGTGTGCGCACGCAATAATGTGTGTGTGTGTGTGCGGATGACGAGGTATAATTTGTTCTTAAGTGATAAGGATTCGAGGTAATGGCCTTTTGAAATAAGACAATGACTTTAATGCAGATAATCTGATTAACGTGAATATAAAAATGTTATCACTGGATTGTAATCAGGTGATACCTTAGTGATTATGATGTTAATGATGATGATGCCCCAGTTGAAGATGCAGGCTAATTTTTTACGTTTTACGTTTTTGTTTCTTGCACATAATAATTGTGTGTATCCTTGATGTCTAAGAAATGTGTGCATTATTATGTATGGTCATTACAAAGTTCCTCCGAGTAAAATCGTTAAAGTGACCGATAATGATAACCAGTTTTCTGCCACCTATTCCCTGGCACACTTTACTCCTGATACAACTTTCCTACATGACATCCTAAATGAAAACTTCACACTAAATGAGACACATTACCAAATGAGAGACCATGCAGTTACGTAGCCTGAGAGCTCACACTGGCACACACAGCCAACCCAGTCTCACAGCCCATTCAGTCTGATGATTTGTGTTTACAGAAACACCTCATACATGGTACAGCTTTCAAACAAGACATCCTAAATAAAGGCTTTACACTAACTGACACACATTAATACCATATGAGAGACCAAAGAGTTACATTGCCCGGGAGCTCACACTGGCACACACAGCCAACCCAGTCTAACAGCACATTTAATTCAATGATTCATGTCCACAGACACAAATCTCACTGTTTTTTGTGTTACTGAAAATGAAAATAACTGCATTTTATAGGTTCAAAAGTTCACATTTAGAGGTTGGAGGAGAGTGGGATGACACTACACACCTTACTGGCAATGGGTTGAAAAAAAGTCCCATCCTGATCACTGGTGCATTCAAGTTACTTTACTTTGTAATGTTGCTTTACTATTCATTACCTGTTGCTTTCATGTAACTTCCGGATCCACCAAACATGGAGAAGGGTACGGAACTTTAACCCCTTAAGACCTGCATTTTTTTGGCTAAGCAAAAATTTTTTTTAAAACTGATTCTGACTCCTCTCCAACATAAAAACAAAGTGCAAAAAACACATTTTTGGTAACTCGTGTTTTTAATAGTATTTTTTCACGTCCACTGCAATGGACCCCACGACAAAATGGGTGTAAAATGTCATAAAAACCTAAGGAAAATAATGCTGAGTTTTTCCACATGGTAACCAATATGGTATGACCTAAACATCTGGAACCGGATGTTTGCATGGTTTTGAGTCTGTGTACAGTTTTTAACATGCACATGAACTTGATGGTGTATCACAGAGTCGATAGGGAACAGCAGTGAGGTCATCACCAGTAAAACCTGGAGCCTGCAAGAAGATACAGAAATAAAGCAATCTGAACATGCACATGATCACAATAGATGTGTGACTGCAGATAAGATTACCTGAAAAATCTGTTTTTCCCATAGTAAACTGTATGAAAATGAAAAACTTACAGGTATGTTGTTTCTTTATATACTGACACTAAGCATTTGAGTGTTAGCTGAACCCGTCCACCTCCTGTTGTCCATTGCAATGGACATCAGACTTTGAAAAAACTCCTATGAATTAATGATATGATATATATTCAAAATAACTTCAAATATTATCACTTGTAACTGTTACAATTATAAATAAAATCAAATCAAATTTATTTATATAGCACATTTCATGTACAAACAATTCAAAGTATTATACTGAGAGCAAATTTATTTGGCCAGCATGAACATTAATTGATATTTTTGATTGAAAATGGACACTTACTCTTCCCTCTCTGCAGTCGCTCAGCCATGCTTGTCTTGTCTGATGTCTGTCACTCTCTCAGAGCTCAATGTCATGAAATGATTGTGATTGGATAATCAGGATCCAGTCAGTAACATGCACTGCTGGCATCATTCAATTACAGAGTATTTATTGGTTTAGAGACAGAAATATGTCTTGTCCATTCCAATGGACGCAGGGTCTGAAGGGGTTAACTTGGCCATTTTCATTTTAAAGTTCTTCCAGACGGCGGAGTCGACAGAACCAAAATCATCTGTAAACACTGCCAAGTTGAATTGTCTTATCACCGTAGTAGTTCCATTTTGAAATGTTTTTGCATTGCGTCAGTGTTTCCTTGTGCTTTTACTTACTGTTTCATCGCTATTTTACACATCGTGTTATTCTTTATCAAGTTTAAGAAACATTAAGTTTGATGTGATGTCTTTAAATTGACTAGGTTAAGGTTAGAAGCTGCATTGTGGTGTGGCAATTACAACTGTCGCCTCACAGCAGGAAGGCTCTTGGATAGAATCTTAGCCTATTGGTGGGTTCAAATTGGAAATCAGACTTTCCAACGTTAGACAGGGGGGAAAAAAATTAAAGGATGAAAATAAGAATTTGTATTTCCTTGTCTGGATATTTTTTCCATTGCACAAAGAGTATGGTTGGCTCATTTCTCTATTTGAAGCCAATTATGTAACTGCTGATAATCTAAATAGCAAAACACTTTAATCTTCCTAATTTGGAAATGAAGTGAACGCAACATGATTTGAATTTGGGTGGAGATGAAGACGGAAAAGCTTCCAGACCTAAAGAGTCCCTGAAAAAAAGTGACACGGATTAGTTTTTTCAAAGTTTTTATCTCGGTTTTGACTTAAAATGCTCTCCAACACAGAAAAAGACCAATAAGTTCTCTCCTTTTAATGTACATTGTTAACTGTGTTCAAGGTGTAATGTAACTATGCCTGCTAAATCCCTTCATTAGATGAATCCTTAGTACTCTGGGGGCCATGTCTCTTTTTTCATAGTCACATACTTGATGTCACTCATTTACCAAATAGGTAACAATGCAAAAATTGGACAGTTTTGCATACACAAACTAATGGCCCTGTGATATATCTTTAAATTAGGTTTGAGTAAGGATTAATGGATGTTTTGAAGTTAAAAGATATCCCTATGTGGAATACCAGTAATGGCAGTATGCACACTGTAAATACAGAGCAAAGAAAAAAAGTGTTACAGGCAACACATCATTGTGAAGGGCAGGTTCTGCTCTGACCATCACCTTATAGGCAACATCTTCTCTACTCTTCATCATCCCTGCTTTAGACTTTGATTAAAAAAAAATAAAAAATCACCAAAACCTGTATTAAACACGTGTATGCTACTTCATATAAGGACCAATTAGGAATTTAGTTACATCTTCTAAACCCCGACTATTGAGTATTTAAGCCTTTTTATAAAGTGGTATTTCGATGTTCGTCCATGATTAAAGACGTTGCGAAACCTAAAATACCAAGTAGATGTTTGCTAGATGATGATGATCCAGTTGGTGATCACGATGGTCATGCTGGTGGCGGCTGGTGAATATGAGCAATGATGGACACAGCAGGGCATCAGTGTTAATCACTTCGGAGAGGGAGCCGTGATGAAGAGCTCAAGAGAGGAAGAAGGCACACAGCCGTGGAAAGCGGAGGTGGGCGTTTAAGAGAAACGTGCCGGGAGATTTTCGAGACTCGTTTTCGTGTTGAAGACGAGAGTAGGACGGGAGCGAGAGCGCGCGCGAGAGAGAGAGAGGAGAGGAAGAGACGACCGATAACAGTGTTTGTCCTTCTTGGACTCAGATCTGTGAACGGCTGACGGGCAGCGCGAGCAACCGACGGAGAAACTTGAGACAATCACAGCGAGATGCCACACTTTTAGGTAATTTCTGCATGAATTTGTCTAAACCCAGATGATGCTGTTAGTATAAGAACGCATGGTTTCCTTTTTCTTTCTTTCTTTTTTGTTTCCTCAGTCAGACTGACGGAATATCAGACCTAGTTTCCTCTCGATGGATATTTGGGAATATTTGCGTGCCTGACTGCTCTTTGGCATCACTCCCTGACATCCACATGGGATCGAATATCAAATTGAAATTAAGGTTCGGGGCAGTACAATAAACTTAACTATCATTCTGTGGATCCCATGACATTTCCCCCCCAGTGAAATAGAGGCATGTGCTTAATTCTCATCAGGGACCGACTCCGTGCGCATCAGCGAGACTCCGACGTATCTGCGGGGTCTGTGTCGTTTTAAAAGTGTAGAATTGAAATTAAAGAATACAAATGTACCCTTCAGTCGTCATTAAAATAAACATAGCGGAGCCAGTTTCGCAATGGCCGACAGTGAAGATAGAGTCATATTTGGAAGTCCTTGTGGTAAAAGAGGCTGTCGACCTGTACGCTGGCGCGCAGTAATATGAGCTTATGTGGGGGAATTTAACCACCATAATAACTGTTTTATAGCCGACACTGATTGATTCCCTTATTGATCCGTTCTTTGACTCGACCACATTTGTCATCTGTGCTCGCCCCAGACCATGAGTTGAGAAGGGAGGGGGGGTGGGGGCACTTTTTGTGTAACTGGACAGGTGTAATATTTTGAAAAAATATGTATTTTTCTTTTACGCGTGTGAGGCTATTCCCAACAGACGGGCGCAGCGCCTGACAGACTGTCACATACGGAGCACCGACACCCCGGGGCAAACATTTTACCTTCGAGCGCGTCCGCACGTGCAAATTTGTCTGCGGTTCGGTGCGTCTTTAATGAGGTTTGTCGGCTTCAAAAACTCCGGCTTAATCGCGTTCATTCACTGAGCGCCCCTATAAGTCGCTGATAATAAGTACTTGGCTTCATTACCAGGGGTGATGCTCTTGTGCCTTTGCAAAATCCTCCTCTCCCTTCCCTGCGCGCAGATGTAATAATGTTTGCGTGAGACCCAAAGCATCCACTGCCCTACAGGGAAATACATTTGCTTGGATTTATGACCCGACTTATCCGGTTATATCGATTATTACAGTCAGCAGTGTACTATATTTTTTTGTGAGAGCAAGAAAAGGGGTTTTGCCATATCTATATGTAATTTATCGATGTTGTATCAAGCCCAGCCAGCCTTTGAGACAGTCATTTCTGCAGCTGAGGTCAATTCTCAAGTTGAAAATCGTTGCTCATATAGCTCCATGTTGATCACATAAAAAACATTATTATACACAAGTGTCTCCCACAGACACACACTGTGGCCCTGATGACCCTGAGCGACTATAATGGCTTTGATCAGTATGAGGCATGCTTATGCATGTGAAAAGCTTATAAATTAAACATCGCTGTGTGAACACTGAGGCTGTATTTGCTTATGTGTAAGTCCGTCTATGATTTTTCTGTAAATGTGTTGATTTCCTTGAACCAGTGGGGACTTCACGAGATTCTTCATTTAGTCATTTAGATGAAGTCGCAACCAGAAAGACACCCCTATTCTCATTCAGTGGAAAAACATGTGCCAGTCTGTGTGTTAGCATTCAGTTAATAGCTGTTCACACCGTGTTTACTCAGATGGGGATTAGAGAGCAAAAGGGAGCTGCAAAGAAGGGCATTGGATGAGGATGGAGAGGGGAGTTTAGGACACAGGAAGGGGTGTGTGTGTATGCGTGTGTGTGTGTGTATCCCCCATACACACACACAGAACAAGGGGGGGGGGGGGGGGGGGGGTGTTGGTAAAGATGGAAGAAAAGGGGGAGTAGGTGGTGGTTGTAAACAGACAGGTTGCACTGAGTCACTGACTTATGTTGGCGATAAAACTGCCTGGAGAATAGAAACTGGAATGAGAAGTGCTGTTGTTGTGACAAGAGAGAAAAACACCCAAGTCCCATTAGCGTGGATTATTGGCTGTTTTGGCTGGCCGTGTGGAAGTGCTTCAGGATAGATGGTCTTCCACTGAAAAAGAAAAGAGGAAGAAACAACAATGGCAGAAAGAGACAGAGAAGGAAGGACATGCTGGATGAAAGGCGTTTGTCTTTGGAAGTTCAGAGGAGCAACTGCAGAGTTGAGGGTGCACTTGGGAAACGAAATTTGAATGCACGTCTTGAATTAGGTTTTTCTTGAACTGCCTTCGCCTGCCCATCTTCCACAACCTTGTTTCCTCTCTTGCCTGAGGTGGCTTTTAATGCTTTGCCACGATGACAGATTTCTCACTAATATAGTGCCAGAGACTACACTGGCTCTGTTCCTTTGATGACTCAACCAAAGTCTATCAAAAATCTGCCCACAAAGATGTTACAGATGTGTCCAATCACGCTGATGTCCAATCTATGAAGGGAAAGCCTCACATGCAACCCACACGGGGGACATGGTGAATGATCAGTGCATCCTCCATTTTCTTTTGATTCCCTCCTAATGCGAATGAGAGAACCCCCAAGATGAGCATCCATTGGGACTCTTTTTCTTTTGTGGCAGTGTGTGTGCGTGACAGTTTACAGCCGCGTGCCATTCATCAGCTGACAATTCAATGAAATGAATCAGACAACATGGCCTCCTAGGGATCTTCGAGAAGAACAAGGAAATTACTGCTTAGTGCTCAACACATGAACATTCCCTAGAGCCTTCATGCACATAGATAATGCAGTGGCTGAATTCCCAGTGTGACTGTTTGTAACAGGAAAAGAAACAAGGAGCTTCCAGGATCTTATGTTGCCTCAGATCCTTCTTTTGCTCCCCTCATCCTGATTTTCAGTCATGGGGGAAATGGAATGAGCTGCACAAAACCTTCAGCAGAGTACTTTTCAGTCACCTGAAGGGGGAGTTAGAAGGACTATGACTCTGCATGGTTTTGCCATGCCTCAGAGCTGGATCTCAACTATATCATCTCCAATCACCTACTCAAGGCAACTGACTGACGAGCTATTTTTCACCCACACTTGGCGCTTCTTTTATAATCCGGATTGATGTGGAGGATGATGTACGATACCCTCGCTCAGTTTCCTTTGATGGTGATCATGCATCAAAGGAGGGGAAGACACTTCATTGCTGATGCAGACTTTTTAAAAAAAAAGGGAAAATCGCCAGTGGTTTCACAGCACGCTCTCAGGAAGTGTGCGAATTAGCTGGAACATCCTTCACGCTTTTCTACATCATTCTTGAATATTGTACTATGCCTCCAGCGTCCCAAGACAAAAGTGAGAGCAGGACATTCTGACCCCTGCCAGCCTCTCCCTGGTGGTCAGGGAGTGGGACAGTCATTTAGAGGAAAAGGCTATGTCTGGCGGCGCAGTGTTTTTCCTCTGTGGAAGCCTGTGGGATGGTGCTGCAGACTCTGTCACGGTCTGATTCTCACAGACCAACAACGCTGTTAACTTGTATGCATGTCACACTGCAGGCCTGTGCGGAAGCTGTGCATTCATATATTCAACCACATATTCGTTGCACTTTATCTTGAAATCATGGTCCTAAAACTGGCAGAAATGTACGAACATGCACATTCTTGTACAATGTTGTGATCTTCCTCAATTTTCCCCCCTTTGAACATGCACTCTTTCTGCAACCAGCAGGGGGTCTGCGTCACTGCCTGGGTGGACTGAATCTTTGAGCGAGATTGGTAGAGGCAAGTCCCAGCTCGGTGGTGGATAGCTGTTTGGATGGGTGGGATGAAGGACGACTCCAGTGGAAAAAAGTACAGCAGCTCGCTCCAGTGGAGACATTATAATACAGAAAGACAGGAGGCTGCCCCAGGCTGAGTGTGTTGGCGGTTTTGTGTGAATGTGTGTGTTCTGTGTATTAACATTTATACCCCTCTGTGTAGAATTGAGAAAGAGAGAGGGCACAGGAGTCACACATTGACAAAACGAGAAAGCTTATATGACTGTTGGTTGTGTGTGTGTTGGTTCGAGGTTTGCCTCCACTGGCTGAAGTATTCGAGTGGTGAGCGGGAAAAAAACAACACATTTTCTCTTGTTATTTGTGATGGAAAATTGAATTTGAGCCAGGGATTTAGTGCTGAATAATACTCATAATCATTTTTTCACTTTATTTCTAAAATCTTACTGGAGAAGATGTCCATGGTTTCATGCAGGTGCACAGTATAAGTATCCAAGGAAGAGGACTGTGTTCGTGCAGCCCCCAGAGTCCTAAAAGTTGAATGAAATCAACAGACACAATGAATTTAGAGTTTTGGGGGTTGGGATTTCCTTTCTCTGGAGTTATTCATTTATTAGTCCAAGTTGTCCTCTGTTATGCCTGCACTTGGGTGCATATGGCTGGGTTTTTATGTTTCATTAGAGTTTGGTGGGTGGTTCACATGGCAGTTGTTGATGGCTGACCACGGGCTGTGCTAAGAAAAATGCTGATTTCAGTCTCTAACCTTTTATTTAAAATTCAGCTCTGTGTCCATAATAAAGAATTGCATCCATAATAAGTGAGCCTTTTCTAAAATCTAACTGAATCACATCTGATGATAAAGTTCTCCAGATTCCTGGAGAGGGCTTTTTGTACAAATAGAACATGAAAATGAAAGAGAAAATTAGCTGCAGCTCTTTTCTGTGTCACACTTTTGTTACAGCTGGATACACAGAAACCAGTGTTGCATGTTGAGCTCTCAGGATAGCTCCATGAGACTTTGGTTCTTGCTTGATTTGTTTCCATTGTTTGACAAAACCAGTTGTATTGGAACAATATTTTGCTTTTGACTAACTGATTTGAATCAGAATCATTTGATATTTAGGGTGAAAAGACTCTTGCATATACACCTATCTCAGGTGGGCACAAACGAGCTAAAATGCACATTGCTGTGAGCTCGGTTTCCTGACAGTGTGAAGAGCTAGAACAAAGACAACAAGTCACCCTGTGTTTGTGCGCTGTGCGCCTCTGTTCACATTGCGTGTAAACCCACCTTTTATATAAATTTCACCTGTGCAGAATCTGATTATTCTGAGAGTAATTGGCCAATGAAGCTGAAACTGGAAATATCATGTCACCAGCTGTTTAATCAGTGCAGCATTAGCTGATAGATGTTAGCTTGCGCGGAAAGTATAGGCAGCTTCTAAAAGAGGAAAAAAATCAAGCCTCCTGCTAATTAGAAAATAGTCTTGCAGACATGTTGGGATTGCAGACATATTGGGAGCCCCTTATTGGCATAACAGTAGGCTACGCTATTTCTTAAACCACAATTATCAGTTGACAGCTTCAGTCATTAGTAGCAACTCAAATCACAACAAAGCTTTATCTTGCTCTAATTTGACCTTAAATGCTATATTGATATATAAATATGATGTATATTAATGACAACATTTGTACCAGTTAGCACTTGCAGATCTTTTAATTACTTTCTACTGCCTTAGGAAAGCAGCAAAAGTCAGGGTCTTACTTTAATGTTAGAAAAAAAAGGAATTTTTTTTTTTTGCACCCTGCCCTACAAGAGCTCGCTCAAAACCCAGCTCACAAGAAGTCATGAGTCATGGTGGTGAGAGGGCAAAAGGTGCACAAGTGAGAAACAGATCAAAGAACAGGCATATCAGTCACCCAGGACAGCTTGCATTACTTCCATATACAAGGATAATGACGCTGGAATCCATGAGGAGGGTCAAATCTCACTGAGCTGTTCTGAAATGAAGGAGGCTACAATTAGAGCCTCTGCACATAGTTTCTGAAATCACAGTATTGAACGCTGAATTAGATTTTCTCAATTTAGACCTCACTCATTGATGTGATTAATTTTAAACATGATGGAATAGGAGGTTTCAATTTTACAGCTTTCACTGGATTTCCATTTACTTGTCCTTATTCCTCAATTCTTCAGCACATATGAAATTGAAAGCAATGACTGTCGCTACTTAAATAATTGCCCCATGGTTTAACACAATTTAGAAAGACTTTAATAATCTCTGCAACAAAAGGTGCCAATGACTGTAACCGGTGCTTTGGAATTAAATTGATCATTCTCAGAAAATGAACAATTTTTCCGTGCAATTGCTTTAGTCTCAGAACTGTTTACACAGAAGGTAGCTCATCTTTTTTTTTGTGTGTTTAGTCACTTTGGTGTTTTGGCTCATCTTTATCAAGGCTGCCAAAAAATTCAGGTCAAAAGCGGTGCGCGCCCCAGGTAAGAGTGACTGCGTAGGTGCTCGGGCTGGTGATAATGTGCATCTGCTCGCCTGTGTGTATCACGTCAGCTGCAGATGTGTGTGTGTGCATCTGTGTGAATGGGGGCCATGACAAAGGGAAACCTACAGCATTAGCTGCCACCCCTGACATGGAAGTCCTGTAGGAATTTAGTAAATCCTATTGTAAATTTGCCTTCTCCATGAAGATAATTGGCTTATTCCTGTGTTAAATAGCCGGTCCTGCAGGACACTGGCTGGGCTTAGAATGCTCCGTGTAGACAGTGTGTCTGTTCCTCTGCTTCTTTGGGACTTAGAGGCACATTACATACTGAATTACTGTATGACAATGATGAACTGATAGCAGCGGTGCTCAGCTCTGAGCTCCTGTGCAGACTGATGCACAGAAGAGCCTTTAAGGGCACTTGCTTGATTCCCAAAGGTTGCTCCTCTCAGATACAAGCCTATATGGCTCTTTCTTCTTGATGTAAGAGAAGTATTTTCACAGACAGGCTAGTTTAGGAACAATCTGCACATCCAAGACTTCAGAGCTGCATTTTCCATGCCCCGTAATGCTCTCAATTACTGTTTTTCATGCTCGAGTCTACACAACAGTTTCAGGCTTCTGCTGAACTTGGAAGCGGAGAAGGTATTGCTGTAGCCTTTACTAAATCATTATCCACACATCAAACACCATCTGGGTTTCTCTCTGAAACTCAGAAGAATCATTCCTCAGCAGGATTGCTCCCCGAGGAGACACAACAGATACATTTGTGTGTGTGCTAACATACAGATGGTTGTACATGTGGCTCTTTTTACATGTGTTTTAATCCCGAAGTAGCTTAGTAACCACACTTGAAGCGGCTGCCTCTTGTTTCTTGGCCTCTGGGCAACTGCAGACCCCAGCTGATCCGGCAGCTCCAAAAAAAGGGAGGAAAGCACCAAAATGCTCAAACCATAAAATGAGAGATTCAGAGATGGATGAATTGTCAGCGGATGTGCAGCTGCTTGTATTTGTGCGCGTTTGTGTATGTGTGTGTGTGTTTGAGAGAGAAGCTAGAGTTCTAGCATGCATAATTCTGGGACATGACCGAAAACTGTCTAGTTAGAGTGCATCAGGAAATGGATGAAAGGGAGAATTCCCTGCACGTGGTGGGAGGAGGAAGACGGCGCTCCAAAAGCTTCATCTGTGTGTGTCCTGACGACTGCTCAGTTGAACAAAGACAGCTGAGAGACAGCTACTACGATACATTGTCAAACCAGTGCTCCGTCTCTGCGAAAACATGCCGGACCTGCTGTGAACTGAAATGGTTTGAAAGCATCTCTTTAGAGCTTTAACTGATGATATTGAGCAGATGAAATGGCAGCACCTCAGGGAGGTGTTTTGAAACCAAAAATACGGAGGCAAAAGAACCGGTCGTGCTTATCTCGGTGTCAAATTACATCGATAAGTACCATCTTCTGTTTACATGCGATGTCTGTCATGTTTTGCGTGAGAGCGAACAGCGCTTCTTTCTAACTCTGAATCAGATCTCTCTGCTGTCCAAGTGTGTGTGCATCTGTGCATTTTCAGGCCTCTCTAAAATCGTGAGGGGCGACCCGCGGGGCACGAGGTTCATCAGTAGCGTAATTAATGTAGTGCAGTTCAGTTGTCATGCATGATATTTCAGTGCTGCAATCTACTTGAGAAGGCTTTTTGATGAATGGCCAATTAGAGGGAGACTCCTCATGCCTGGTGGGTGACTGATCTCTTTTTAATGGCGCTCCTGTTTCTTTGATAAAACACAAAATGAATCATCGATACCCTGGCCTCGAGGAGCACTGAGCTCAGAATGTAATTGTAATTGGGTGTGTAGTGGCCGTTTGGGGTTGAGGCTATGCCAGCGTGTGCATGTGAGAGCGTGTGAGAGCACTTTTGTTGTAATGGTGGCCAGTCCGAGCCATTCTCTGATGCGCATGGCTGCTTTTCTGAAGCATTATATACAATTCAGTTGTTATGTTTCATCATAGTTATTCCTGTATCTACGTTATCTTCTTTGATTTATTAGAGGCCCATTTCAGCCATTTTGGATGAGCATTG
This sequence comes from Odontesthes bonariensis, assembly GCF_027942865.1. Classification (NCBI taxonomy): domain Eukaryota; kingdom Metazoa; phylum Chordata; class Actinopteri; order Atheriniformes; family Atherinopsidae; genus Odontesthes; species Odontesthes bonariensis. The sequence goes on along the minus strand of NC_134519.1, from coordinate 27,464,739 downwards.
CAGGCCAACTGAATGTGCGAACAGAATAAACACAATCAAGTGTTATGTTCACAGATTTTTTTTTTGTGTGTGATTGGTATTTAAGCCCACTTTAATTAGGCGTGGAAAGTTTCTTTCCTGAAAAATAATCCATGCTCAAGCTGCTTTTCTGTGTTTCTGAGGCGTTAATCAAAAAGCCTTACTTGATATGCATAATTAATGCAGAGGAAATAAAAACAGGGGAGTGGAAAACAGCACTACATATTCAAAGAAGTCTAAAGTCACTTTTCTTCTTTAGTTGCCAGTTCTTCGATGGCTGAGATGTGTTTGCTGTTGCTCAGAAGGGGCTGTAATGGCAGCGGAGAGGGGGGGTTTGAACTGAAGCTGTGAATCCACACTGTGTGACAATTTGAGCAAGCAGCGAGCATCTTTAACCACAGAGCCCACCAGGAGCTATTGGCCCACCCAACGGGCAGCAAAAATCTTGCTTTTTTTTTTTTTCTGCAGTAAGTCTTAGCTGCTGGAGATTTTTTCGCTTTCACAAACAAACAGGGGAGCTTCAGAATGAGGTTATTAGTGCTTTTAAAATGTCAATGTCTCCCCTGCAGGGGTTCCAGTATTAGGGCAATAATCTTATAAATCTCTGCATGAAACTGCAGGGATGTGTCTCTTGTACTTGTCTGCCTTTAAATGGCACATGTGCTCCATGTGTACTACCCTCAGCCTCCCCCCTTCAGCTCCGCCGCACAATGTGACACAGCCTCCAACTGAAATTGCTAAGCAGACCTTTCACATTTGGTCACAATAGAAGCTTGCTCTACAGGCAGGCACTTGGTGAGATACAGAGGGAGTCTTATTTTGTGGATTTATACTTCATAAACATCATTATCATCTCCCCGACCTTGGGTTGCTGTTCTGTTCAGCGCTGACCCCAATTTTGTCAGGAACCCTGAATTGTGATGCGTCTGGTCTCTGGGGCAAATGTGTGATCGAGTCAACAAAAAAGGACTTTTTTTTTTTTCAAGAGGGGATTGTGTGCTATGATGGCAGATAAATTATGTGTGTCTGGAAGCGGGTGTGTGTCTACGTGCATGCGCTGACTCAGTAATCTTTCTAGCCCGCTGCCCGGAACCGTCAGCATCTTTACCCCCCCTAAACAAAGTTTTCTAACTGTGCCTCTGCCAGATCTGTGCAGTGTAGAACATTAGTGTAACAGCCCACACTCTTAGACTACAGATTTGTTCTTGAGTGCGCGCCAAACGGCCTCTATATTTTATGAGCCTTCTCTCCACTAACATACCGTCTTGAGACTAATTATCATGGTCGCACTCAAACACAAAGCTCGTTTATTATTGCATTGACATCACATTTGTTTTGGCATGGCCTACATGGCAGGGATTTCACACCGGTGCAGTGGCGGAGCCATGCTTTTGAACTTGACGGAGCATGCTTCAGATGGAGAATCTGTTCCACCGTGCGTCAAACATGGTGTTGGGCTGAAAGGTTGCTTGTTTCTTTTTTTTTTTTTTTTGTACAGTTTTGTCATTCGTCCCTTTACAAGTAGACTGTAAATTTTCTCTTTTTTTATTCATTTGTGAGCTGCTCACTGGGGAGCCGTGCTCAGTTCTTGGGAAGCAATTTTCCTCTCTCGGTCCTGCCCTAGAAATGCCTTCATACTTTTTATTATCATATTACTTCCCCCCCAGCATATTGTATCTGTACACTGATTCAAGCTATTTTTACTCATACTGCAAGACTATTAATAAAAGCCTGAGTAATGTTGGTCTGAAAAGTGGAAATGGAGCATGAAAGAGGAGTTGAAAATTTAAAAGACTTTTTAGTAACTGATTTATAATAGATTGTTTAATGATCTAAAGCTGCTGTGTGGAAATAATTAAAAGACAACCCCTTGTATTGTGTAGAAGAAATCTCAAAATATCTCATTGTTCAGGATTACATAACTGACCCTGGGGTCATATTTTCTATACATGTCTTAACTGCCACATTTATATAGTATGTCAGATGATTCCAAAGTCAGAAGAGAACCAGATTGTCTTCCAGCATGCACTTGGCAGAGGGAGCTAAACATCTTATGCAGCTTGAGAACAGAGACGGACCAGCTCAGATAGACACATACATCAGCTCACACGACAAATGGAAAATGCTTTCAAAGGGTTCTTTAGGAATTTCAGATTTACTGTATAGAAATGAATTTTTTTACGTGATAAAACAGGGCACCACATTTTTCCTGCTTTCCTGAAAATTGTAGACTCACATATCACTTTAGAATTATTGTCACCTGCTGGAATTAAACAAGCAGCTCTCTCCAAAGTACAGCACGACCAAGTACATTTCTTTTTGATATTAGGAAAACAGAAAATTTGTGCAGAGATCGATTGAAACATGTGCAAACATAAATGGAAATGAAGTGTACAAGGCAAAAATGGAGTTCATAAAATTTTAAGAATCTTGAAAGTCAATATTTGGTCTGAGCTCCTTTATTCTCCAACTCAGCCTGAACGCTCTTAGACAAGCTTTCTGTCATTTCTTTAAGTCGTCTTCAGGAATAGTTCTCCAGGCTTCTTGAAGGACATTCCAAAGCTCTTCTTTGGATGTTGGCTGCCTTTTGTTCCCTTCTCTGTCAACATGATCCCACACTGCTTCAATAATGTTGAGGTCCGGGCTCTGGGGAGGATTCATCTCTCCATAAGACCTGTTGCCAAGGATTTTCAGTCCACTTCTTGTGTCATCTGGCACAGCTCAGCCTTTTCTCCCTGTTCCCCTTCCATTTTTTGTGGATGCAACTAGTAATTTGTAGACACAACACTGGCTCCCCCATGAGTTGTGGGTGTTTGTTGCGCTTGAATGATTAAAAGGTCACTGATCTGATAAACCAAAAAAAACAGCTAATTTGTACAATGGTCATGTACAAGGGCTTACCTAAAAATAAAGGGAAAAACAGCCAGTGCCCAAGCAAAAACCTTGAAATACCTTCAGAAAGACTGGAGAACTATGGCTCAAGACCACTTTAAAGGGATAGTTCGCCTCTTTTGACATGAAGCTGTATGACATCCAATACTAGCAATATCGTTTATGAACATTTTCTTACCCCCCAATGCATGCTGTGAGCCGAGTTCCAGCCTGTTTTGAGAAGCAAAACGCTTTATTTTTGTGGCCCTAGCCAACTAGCCGGACTACCTTCGTCAACGCCAAAACGAGGCTGGACCTCGGCTCACAGCAGGCAGCAGGGTTTAAGAAAATGTTCATAAACGATATTGCTAATATGGGATGTCATACAGCTTCATGTCAAAAGAGGCAAACTATCCCTTTAAGGAATGACAAGAAAGTCTGACTGCTTGAAAACAAAATATGAAAAATGAGAGTTCAGGACTTTTGCTCGTACTGTCCACCTTATGCTCTTACCATGCACTGAGCTTTTGTTCAGCCTATGTCAGTTTTAGTTCAGAATAGTTAATCTCACTATGACGAAACTTCAAACATTGTTGTCAAAAACTGTTGGAATTTGAACTTTGGGAACTGTATAAAACTTCTACTTTGAGATAACGGCCGGACCTACCATACATTAAAAATGAATCGAAAAATTATTTTCTAACCCCTAAATGGGAAATAGTTTTTCAGCAGCATAAAGAAACAAAACTGTTATTGGTCATTTGTCATCTTTAAGAAAAAAGTCATTGTGTTGACTATCTCCTCTGGTCAGGAATGACATCCAATCATGTTCATTATAGCCATGGAGCTGAAGGAGTCTCTGCCCCAAGGCAGCTTTTATCAGTTTGTTCAGTGTCTTAAAGGGGAACTGCGGTATTTTCAACATTAAGCCTCTTTTCTAAGTCGTCTGCAATGTTTTAGAACCCCCCTCACCGCTTTTTTGATGTTTACTGCTGTCTCCGGTATTTGCCTAATTTTGATTCTTCTCAACCTGCTTCAGAATGGCAAGTCATGCGCATGTCCAAAAAGGTCCATAAAAGCACAATAAACGTCCGTTTTCAAAATCATCAACTCACCGGAGTGGTTACTGGTGTGCACTGGTAATCCATATCAAATTTTGTTGCGAAAAGTTGCTTCTGTCGTGTTTTATTTGGCAGCTCGTTCATGCTCGCACTATTTTCTTAGCGGTGGCGGAGTAATATCAACGAACATCCAGTACAAAATGTCAAATAAAACACGACAGAAGCAACTTTTCGCAACGAAATTTGATATGGATTACCAGTGCACACCAGTAACCACTCCGGTGAGTTGATGATTTTGAAAACGGACGTTTATGGTGCTTTTATGGACCTTTTAGGACATGCAAATGATTTGCCGTTCTGAAGCAGGTTGAGATGAATCAAAATTAGGCAAATACCGGAGACAGCAGTAAACATCAAAAAAGCGGTGAGGGGGGTTCTAAAACATTGCAGACGACTCATAAATGAGGCTTAATGTTGAAAATACCGCAGTTCTCCTTTAATAAAACTTAATGTTCTCGCACTGACTACATTGGTATACCTTATTTCATATTGTGTGGTAGGTTTGAAAATAAATGTGAGCCAGCCAGTCAACATCACCAGTTAGCATAACATATCCTCTGTGATGTCAATAAGGGACGAAGCTACAAATGATTTCCTTATCCTCAATAAGTGGAGCCCGTACCAGAGGTGTCCATTCGGCGGAGTTCTGCAACCACACTCCTCTAAAAAAGCCTGATGCTGTGGTACAAAACAGTTGCCTATATTTCAAACTCAATGCCACACCACCTGATTTAATACTGAGTAAACACTCACAGATCTATTTCTGTCAGCAGAGTTATCACCACGCACTGAAGATGCTTGGGTTGGAGTTGAAGAGACATCCAAATTTCTACCGGCATTACCTTTTTTCCCCTGTAAGATCTGTACAGAGCCAGCACTTTTCAATATTACCCCAGTTTTCCTGTGGCTCCCCTCTGTTTAAAACCATGAGTGACACATAATTTAAAAGCCGTCAGCAAACATGAATTTCAGTACAAAGCTGCAGGAACAGATTGTTCCTATAGCTGCTTGACGTCTCTCCTCATCCAGGAATAAATAAATCATAGGTTTATCCAAACATGATAATTGCACGTCATCATACGCTCGTTGGCTGTTTGTTTCCCTGTTGCCAGTCGTTTGTGTGTGTCAAGGGCTTTTGTGTGGTGTGGTAGCATGTCCAAGTGTTCGTGTCATCTACGATCACATGCTGCGATGATGACTACACTGCCAATCGAGAGCTGACTCCCACAAACTGACTCATAAATTTTAAGACTATTTATGTTTTAACGCCTTTCAGTTTGAAATATTCCATTCTCACGAGGACAGTTGAAAGATAATTTATCGCACAAATATGATTGGCCCCGTACGCTGGATGCCAATGTACTAGATAAGTTCTCCTCTTCTACTTCTTGACAGTGCTTGACGTGTCTTAGGTGTGCCAGGGTGTTTTGGCTTACTGTGTTCTCTCAACCACATAGGCACTTATATACTGTGTTCTTCTTTTGCTGCAATCTCTTGGTATGCATGTGCTTCGATATGCTGTAACATGCAACATGGTAAATGTCAGTAATGACGAAAACGGTGTAAAATGAGATATTCCTCTTATCTTTTAGTGTATACACATGCAGTCACATCAAATAAAGAGAGTACAGCCTCTTTTAAATCCTAAGGTTTGTTATATCCTTGCATAATTAAAAATAATCTGGTCTATTGAATTATGTAAATGCAACTTCAGGTAAACACGACATTACAACTTCTCATTCTTTATTGAACATTGTAAGCGATGTGTGACACGCAGTCACACATTGGGCAGCAGTAACTTGTAGTTGCTGTAAGTAATTCTCTTCTATTTGACTTTATCAGACTCTCGCATCGCTCTTCTTTACAACGTTCAGAGGTTTGCAGTCATTTGTTTATGCTCATCTCCCATAAGTTTCCACCACAGCATTTCAGTCAGATTGAGGTCTGGACTCTGACTGGATCATTGCAACTTCTTGATTCTTTTCCTTTTCAGACATTCTGTTGTAGATCTGCTGCTGTGTTTGGGATCATTGTCCTGTTGATGACCCAGTTTCAGCCAGGCTGAAGTTAGACGGATGGCCTTACATTTGACTCCAGAACACTTTGGTATACAGAGGAGTTCATGGTGGACTCAATGACTGCAAGGTGTCCAGGTCCTGTGGCTGCAGAACAAGCCCAAATCATCAGCCCTCCACCACCGTGCTTGGCAGTTGGTATGAGGTGTTTGTGCTGATATGCTGTGTTTGGTTTCCTCCAAACGTGCTGCTGTGTATTATGACCAAACATCTGGCCTGGTCTGTCCAAAGGACATTGTTGCAGAAGTCTTGTGGTTTGTTCAGATGTAACTTTACAAACCTAAGCTGTGCTGCCATGATGTTTTTAGAGAGAAGAGGATTTGTCCTGCAACCCTTCCAAACAAGCCACACTTGTTCAGTCTTTTTTAAATTGTTCTGTCATGAACTTTAACATTTAACATGCTAACTGAGGCCTGAAGAGTCTCTCTTTGAATTTTTTGGGAATTTCACTGCGTGTTTGCACATTGACTGACCTTGAGGCGAACAGCTGTATTTACTATTTTCTACTTGTGAATAATCTTTCTTACTCTAGAATGATGGACTCCAAATTGTTTGTAAATAGCATCATAACCCTTCCCAGATTGATGGGCAGCAACAGTTGCTCCCCTAAGATCATTGCTGATGTCCTTCCTTCTTGGCCTTTTGTTAACAGACACTTGAATACTCCCAAACCATCAAACTGACAAAACTTCTGCTTTTGTAGAGGTGCTCACACTTGCTGATGATCAGTTGATTAAATGTATTTGATTAGCAGCATCTGGCTGCTTCTTGCCCTCTTGATTTCTAAAAAAGAAACAGTAAAGGTCTGCTTACTTTTTCACAAACCCCTTCTGCACTTTTGTTACATCATGCCACTTTTCATTCAAGACTGTATTGCACTAATCTTAAGACTTAGGAAGGGGCAAACACTGGCTTTTATTGTGTCCCGACACATAAACCTCAGAAGCCTGAAGCGTGTGAGCTGCTCCTTTTTCTTTCTTTTTCACAGTTGCAGGGGTACAGCTGGAGATCAAACAAATGTGCAGGAGGGGCGTGGGTGTCCTGGTGTGACACATCTGGGTAAAGCGACATGAGGGGGTCCTGACAGATACAGGCTGAGTGAGAACTTGTTTCTGCTGTGCTCTGTCATGCAGAGGCTCCTTCCACATGCCTGCCTTCCTGCGTCTGCCTGACGCTTCTGATAGCTGTTACCTAACCTGAAGCTCGCGTTTCAGTGTGTGTGTGTGTGTATATATTTAGATATACATATATGTGCTGATGCTGGCGCAGGGTTGAAAGTGCAAGAATCAGTGCAGAGTCGTCAGAAATCTACATGCGTGTGTGTGAAATTATTAGAGTGAAAGATTTAGGGTGTGAGGTTAAAAGGACACAACACAAGGGCGTAGGAATGAAAGTGGCAGCGTCCGAGCTGCTTTATGCCTTTGCATGTAAAATGGAGAAAAAGGTTGAGTTGATGAATGAGAGCGTCAGTGGCGGCAGTGTCGTGTGACCATGAGGATGACAAGGAGAGCATCGGTGAGGCCAAATGATTTCCATCTTTGTTGAATTTAATTTGTTGCTTTTGTCAACATGTGCATCAAAGGCAGCTGGGAAGTTGTGCTGCAGGAACGTGTGTATGGAAAGCTGACATTTTTCACGCTCGCATAGGTGCAAGTGCTTGTGTGTGGGCTCCCAGTGGGGATTGTATTTCGGCCGGTGAAGCCTGACAGATAACAGCCCACCCGTGCTCGTCACATCTATTATTGAGAGGACGAGAAATTGATCGGCTCTAACGGTGAATGTTACCCTGCCTTCCTCAGCTACCTTTTCTCCTCTCACCACCGCTGTGCCCCCTGCTTCATTTGTCCACCATCCCTTCTTGCTGTCAGACTCCCCGTTGACCTTGTTTTCAGTCATCCTGTTACCATTGCCTTCCATCCTGAACCTCTGTCTTTCCCACTTTCCCGACAACTTTCTCTTCGATTTGAATTCTCTCTTTCTCTTTCTCTTGATCCATTTCTTTTGAAGCCAAGCTTTGGGGTGTAGACAACCACACTGTCTCAGTTCCTCAATTGCCTGCCTGATTTGACTACTAGTTTTCTGGCAAGCTCTTCTCTGTTGAAGTTGTTCCGCAGTGTATCAACACACCCGATTCTTCTTCCCCTCAGAGTGCACAAACCCTTTTCACCCGCCTTCCCTGGCCCCCTGCGCTCATCTCCTCATCAGCTAAAAATCACGACTCACCTTTGATTGCTCTCCCTTGGAGCTCTTCATGGCAGAAAGTCAAGTGTTTTATCTTTGTTGTGTTACAATGGAACTCACAACCACGTGCTGCTAGCCAACACGGATGTTTGCACCCTGAATATGCGGCACAGAGATGAAGAAAGCCTAATTTGAGCTCAATTCATCATCGCAAGATTGCCCTGCATTTATTGATAATTGCTTTTTTCCGTTTAAAGGAATGGCGTTTAAACCGCCAGTCGTGTAAACACGAGAGATGCAGCTGTTGCCGCAATTAACGTCTCACTTTCCCTAATGAAAGGATTAATCCGCCAGCAAATCACTCGGCTTCCTTTCAAATGCCAAGCCCCCATTCAGCTCGCTGCCAGTCGAAGAAAGGCGGCCCGTTTCGTATAAAATGGGACTATCTATAACCAGAGTCAGAAGACGTATTCATCGGCTCAGCCTGATGTCACATCATCAGGGTCGCTTTACTGCCGTGGAACAAGAGAGACCCTTAACCAACTGCTGTTTGATGATTTCCTGAGTGCAGCCTTTGCAATCGTCTGTTCTCACAGCATGGCATCTCTACAGAGCCACCTCCTGTCCCCAACGCTCCCAACAGTCCCCATCTATCCAGAGCTCCGATCCCTACCTGTGCTCAGCCTCCGAAAACACACCTTTGCCTCCTGTCAGAACCCTTCAGAATGGACAATATGGAGCGCTTTTCTTTCTGCAGTCAGTTGAAAGTCACAAAGTGAATAGCTGTCTCCCGTTGGAATAAGACGTGTCTGGGTAGCCAGGAGTAAATGACAGCCTACTGAGAATGGAGCAGAGCTTAGGCTAAATCTTTGAAGCCATAGATCACACTTATCGATCGGTCTTCTTTCTTGGCAACACAGAGACATAGGCAAAGGTGGGAAGATGACGGGTTAGTCCACTCCACAGCAAATGCTGTCATTATATCTTTTCTACACTGGCCATTTTGTCAGAGAGAAGAACCTCCCCTTGTTGTTGTGAACACTTAGCGGAGCTCAATTTCTGGGTGCCAGTTGGTTTGTCTGTCTCAGTGTGATTTAAGTCTGTTGTGTGTTTGCACTTAGCTTTTTACACGCAGATCCAGAGCACATGCAGTTCTGGGTGAAGCGCTTTGGTGAAGCATATTGTTAGATCAGGCAGAGCATTATTATCACGCTTATGTTACCTGATCATTGACTTGTTCATGGCTGTGTGGCATCCATTGCCTTCAGGCAGGTGTAATTGTGTACACTGCTGATGCACAAAGTGTTTTCATTTGTTTATCTTCTGTTAGTCATCTGGAAACAGATGAGCTTTGGGGGTTAAATTGGGCCAAGTTTAGCACACTTTATCCCTCATCAGGAATGTTGATCTTTGGCAGTGAGCATTTTGTGACGAGCGGCGTCCCTTGCTATTTTTTTTGGCAAGAATGCTACATTCACTTCTGTTTTTTTCTGTAGAGTGACTTGTTTTATTCATTTTTTTGGGCTGTGAGGAAAATGTGATCGTTGATTCTTGATTGTTAAATCCAGTTTGTGTCACAGTACATGTGGTTGTAGATTCGATACGTGGTTATGCAACATAACTGAGGGGGCTAATATTGGCAGCTTTTTACTGATACACATTTTTATCTGCATGCTCTGCCTGATTTAATCAGAAACACGTAGTACTACAGCAGCATTGCTTGCAATAGTTGCTAAAAACAAAGCAAAACCTAGCCATCTACCTTTAACCTCTCTTAATCTTATCTGATATAGCTGGACAAAGACTTGCTTTCCTCGTCTCACAAATTCACATCTCCTGTCTTTGTTATTACAAATGGCTCATACAAAGAGGCATCCAGTGCACATGTGTGTCGTTTTAGTGGGCGGTCACGTTCACATGAAAATCAGATGCGATACAATCATAGATGATTGTAAACAGTCGCATTTGATTTGTGATAAATCTGAATTTAGGAGTGTGAACGTAGCTGAAAAGCATCACACTTGCCAGCAATAGAAATGAATAACCCCAGCAGCTTATAATATCCCAACTACTGGGATCGGACAAAACATGTAATTAAAACACAACACGAGCAATTGAACTAAAGCCCTAAAGTTTTTGTGTGACAGTTGGTGAACTTCACCAACGCTCACATTAATGACACTGCATTATTTATGCAAATCTCTGTCTAAGTGATTCCAAAGAAATTATTAAAATGTATTTTACTCATACCGCTCTGCTATGAGTAGTAACTTTCTCACATCAGGTGGCTTATGAGGTTTCCTTTGGACTGTCCCCAAACATGACCATGCGTGGCTCAACTCCCTGTTTTCTCAATCAGACATCGCAGATGGAGTCGATAGATTCCTTTTTAATGTAATAATAAAAAAATAACCATATATATTGATACATGAATACAATCTCCTCCTTTTCATAGCTGCTTTAAAGTCTAGTTTTTGTTTGATATGTATTTTCTACCTGCCACCGTTGCTAATGGTAACATGAATGCCAACTCCAAAATCACTTGAGATTATTTTGTCGCTGCCTGTCCAGGTCTTGTTTTTTTTAGAAAAAAAATCTGTGTAGAAATAATGACTAGATAGTAAAACTCCTTCTTATATGTTGTTTTGCAGAACGCATATTTTTTTGGTCCCATTTCTGTCTTTTCATCTCTATGACATAAAAGGCCCTGTTACGATCTTGTCTCCTAAAGCTCTTAATCAGTTTTTTTTTCCTTTCTTTGAGCTCTTTGTGGGTTTCAGAGTAGATAAATAAGCACACCATGTATTTTTAAATACAGCATGACCTGCTGTGAGTCACCACAATTTGATTTGATCTCATGCATTATTGTAATGTCGATGGTGCAGGATGGCATAATGAAATCCTTCTAATGAGATACAAATGTGTCACTCGATTCATCCTCTTCTTGTAAGCTCTTTGCTTGCATGTCAATTTGACCAGATTTTTCTTTTCTTGTTCCAGACTATGGCCGGATTGGCTTAAAGAATTCACAATAATGGCGACAATGTAACAACCACTATAGAAAAGAATATAGAATATATAAAAAATATAGTAAAACATAAGAAATGGTAATAGTCAAATTGCTCTTTAGTTTCAAATGCTGTGTTTTTTCTGTAAAAGAATTACACTCAAAACACAAGTTTGGGTGGTAAAGCTAGAGATATAATGTAACCTTTACTACATAAATAATATGTTTTACTGATACATCTTTCAATACAGCCTTCCAAATGAAAATGAAATGGCAGTGTGATAAGAAAAATAACTATACGGGTATGAATCTACCAACAAGTTCTCCAAATATCTATCATATTGATAAGTTTTTTCAAACCAATAAATAGAACCAATTTTGGCACCTGTAGTTTGGTACGAGGTAATGTAACTCGTATGAGCATTTCCACATCAGAACAGATGTCATTCTCAAGTGTTTCCTTTAAGAAGCCACAAAATTCTTACGAAAAAAGAACCCCACTTCCTGGTTGGGTTTAGGCAATAAAATTGGTTGGTTAGACTTGGAAAACATTCATGGTTAGGGCTAAAACACATTCTTTTTACAACGCAACCATCACCCTCATCAATGCCATTTTCCTGGTTGCCTTGGCTACATGTTAACGCTACACCTAACACGTATACATCTTGGTTGTCTCTAGGCCATAACGTCACATGGTTAGGGTTAGAAATCAAAAATATTTGAGTGAGGTTAGAAAACAATCTGGGCCTTGGCTGAAAAATATTCTTAATACGAATCAACAGTCACGTTGGCGGGCGCCATTTTTGTAATTCACATGCAGTTTTTCTCACGACCACTAGATGTCTCATATTCTACAAACTACAGGAGGAGGGCAGTCTTGTATATGCATGCATTTACACAGTACATTTATAAATGCACACACATGAATACACATGAATACACATCCATACTCATTTCAGCATATTTCAAAAAGTACAATTTCAAAAAAAGGTCTAAACATAGATGTTGGATGCCCAATCTCCTCTGGCAGAATGTCCCAGAGTGATGAAGCCCAGCACAGAAAAAGCTCAGTTACTCCTAGTTTTCAGTCTGGATCTTTGAATCTCTCTTGATCTCATTTGCGGTTGAACATTTATGGATGTATTCTGGAGGCAATCTTCAGCATGCCTTAAAAGTGATCCTTAGAATCTTAATGTTAATTAAAGGTGATTAATTTATACCTAAAGAGATCTTAAAGGAGTTTGGAATTGCAGCCATTATTGTAGTGTTACCTGTTGTGAATGATTTATTTCATGTTTTATGAACACAGTAGAGATATTTCATTCATTAAAAATGTTACCATCATTAACAGTATGTTTGATCATTCTAACACAGACAAATCGAAGCATCTTATGTGTGTTTATTGAACTTGACATGACTTGCAGCCTTAAGTAGGAATGGTTGATCTGGCCAAACATCATGTGAAACACTTTTTTATTTTTTACAATGTCATTTGTTTGGCATGTAGGCTTCTGTTTACAAAAAAGGAACTAGGTCACTAAATCATCTATATGATTTAACTGCCTCTGCAGTGAGCCTCTTGTCTTGTGGACATCCTCTAACTCCACTAATTTGGACTCCAGTGGGTGACAGTACATAGCACCAGTCTGAAAACTGGGTCAGGATTAAGATTGTCCACAATATAAGATTGTCTGTTTGACCTGTTTAACAGTACCCTAACCAGCCAAACAAGCAAATGGAGGCTAGTTTGAATCACATTAATCATGTTAGTTGTGAAAACATGTAAAAGGTCACCTTTAAAACTTTGATCTGATATAAAAAATGGCTCTCCTCTGTCCTGCTTATACTACTACATTTAACTCATATATTTAGCTTCAATTAACTCTGTTCTGCACTGTTATTAGTATATTGATCGTCTTTTTAGAGCTTTGGCAAAAGAGCCTAGACCTCAAAGGTTCATTGTTAAGTGGCCTTTCTCTTGTTTAAATTATTGTCTCTGTGGCTGTGAACCTTTAATTCAAATTCATGGTTCAAGGATCCGTAGGCTCCTTTCTTCTTTTCTGTTCAATTTGCATTCATCATTGCAACAGTCTCTGCGGTGCGTGTCAGGTACTGAAATAAGCATTGCAGGTTACAACTGGGACTGATTTCGTGCCGAGGCAGTCACAGTGACAGAAGGACTTTTATCTGAGCTTTGATTGATGCACGTCTAAGAGTTTGAGTCTTTGCGTGCAGTTTGTTGTGCTTCAGCGAAAAGAGGTGATATTTAAAGGAGAAGATTAAGTGTCAGCTGCCGTACAGACTCATAAACAGTAACTGTCTTGATCCCTGGCACGCATAAAATCATTGCAATGGCCATTGTTTCACTACCTACTTCTCCACAATCCTTCTGTCCATTGCAATTTTAAACTCTTCCTTTGGCCTCAGCAGTAGCCAGCTCTTCTTAAAGCCCAAGATTACACAACAGCTCTTCTCCATATCTCAACCTCTTCATCTCTCACTCTCCGGCTCTCTCTTTACTAATCCAAGTGTCTTATCTCTCAGCGTGGACTGTCTCCCAACTGTCTAATTCTTTCTCTCTCTGTCCGTCCCCCTCCTCGCCAGTTTCCATGTGCTTGGTTCCCCAGTCACCTCGTATTTAACCCTCTTTTCACGTCTGCGGCTTCAGATTGAGTTTATTGGTATGACAGGCAGTCATCAGCAGAAGCTGCAAAGCTTAATGGGTGGAAGCGCGCACCCGCACGCGCACCCTGGTTTCCGTAGTCGGGTAGAAACAGACACACACAAACACACAGCCTCTTTCACAGCTGAGTGAGCATCCATTCCCTGTGTGCTGCGTTCTGTTTTCATAAAGGAAGAGGGAAGGAGCAAAAGCAGTCGGCTCGGACTTCAGCAGATAGTAACTAATGAATGTCTGATTAGTTCATTAGTCTGGTACTTCATAGCCTGGAGACTCCACAGTCGTAGCTGTTTAGTTTTTTACTTGAGACCAACCTCATGTACACAGCCTGCCGGCAAAACTCCTACATCAATCACAAGAAAAAAGAATAAAAATGATTGTGTTTTGAGCAAAGCAGTATGATACTGTCAAGGGCGCCGCTAGGGATTTTGGGCCCCATGAATATAATTCTTACTGGACCCCCAAACAGGCCGGGGAAGATTTGTGATGCTATTTTACATAAAACTATGCATTTTGATGGTATTTTTGACTATCATTCCCATATTTGTGAAAAAAGAAAAACATGAAAGTTGACAGGTAGGTAAGCATCGAGCAGTCTGAATACAATGGAATTCATTTAGATTCATTTATTGGCTGCAACACTGATACTCTAATTCTAAACTCTAAATTAGGCTACCTGAAAAATACAAAACTTAAATATGAAATAAACTCTTCCGTGAAAATAATAGCAATTCTAACAAGTATCATCTGTGGAGAACCAAATAAAATCTCAGCAAAAAGAACACCATCCAAAAACAAAATGGCCAAAAATACATATATGAGGCTATATGGTCTTAATGTAATTTCCCCTTGGGGATTAATAAAGTATATTGATTGATTGATTGATCTATTTAATCATCTGATTTCTAGAACATGTAAACTTCTCTGATTGGATTGAGAACAGTCTGAGAACTGCTGTACACACAACAAATTGTCTCCTCTGTTCCTACTGCACTTCTAATATTTCAGTGATATCTGAATTTTAACAAAATAAAAAAGTTTATATATATATATATATATACATATATATATATATATATATATATATATATATATATATATACACACATATATATATATATATATATATATATGTGTATATATATATATATATATATATATATATATATATATATATTTAGATTTATATATTGATTTTATTGATTTATTTAAATCAATCTTTTCCATAATAATTCATCTTTTATATCTTTTGTGTGTATTGTTTTTTGTTCTTATATATCTGACATTTGAGGCTGTAATAAAGTTTATCATTATTACTTATTCAACACACAGCTGTTCACCTCTTTCCTCGTGTGGGGGCACTGGGGCTGTTTCAGGGCCCGGTGGAATTTGGGGCTGACTGACAGCTGCTGCTGCTGCTGCACTTGACGTATCTATTCGGAACGAGGCATCATTTTGACAGACGGGAGGTCAACTGATTGAATATGAACTGCTTGCTTAACGTTTGACTGCATTCATCATTTAACTAAAACAACAGTGAAATGTAAAAATCCAGAGTTTTCTTCAGAAATATGAGCTAACATGGGGAGAAAAGTGAGCTAGCTTATAGACCATAGACAAAGTTAATATTCCATAACTTTCCACCACACGAACCACTAACAAACCCACTTTGCTTTTTGAAGAATTGGGTGACATACTGTCGACCCTTTGATTCCTTACCCTCTCTTTCTTTCCTTTCTTTTTTTTGGCAACCTGACTTTAGAGGCATATTGCCTTCTCTGCCTTCTTACTGGGCTTAATGTTTCCAAAACAAATAAAGTTATTGTTACCAGTACATTGAAAATGAAATATATTTGTGATTATATTGCATTTTTTGTCAGTATTAAAATTTTTATGAGGGCCTCTGAGGGCCCCTCTTAATCATGGGCCCCTAGAATCCTTCTCCTTCCCCCTCGCCTTTTTGGCGCCCCTGGATACTGTCCTGGAATACTTGCAGGCTGCTTTGCACAGATTTTTCTCTTTTTCCCCCCAAATTCATCAAATCCTTTGTCTTAAAATCTCTGGTCTCAGCAGACCTACAGCCACTTTTGAACAGCTACGAGTCTCCATTAGACATAATCACCCCGCCAGCTTCAAATACTGGTAAGATATTCTGTTTGAGGAGAATGCAGAAGGGTACCTGCCACACTGGTGGGCAAATGTTTGTACCACGCTTACCATGCAATAAAAATCTCTGTGAGTGACATTTTCATGCAGAGTGCCACGTGACCACTGATTTCTTTGGTGGAATTTAAGAAAGAATAGATGTTGAGTTGAGATTGAAGTGATTAAACACTGGAAAAAATGCCCCTCCAAAAATAAGTAAAAAAACAAACAAGACGTTTTTGCTTGAAATGAGCAAAAAAAAAATCTGCCAATGGAACTAGTGAAAATCGGCTTGTCAAGATTTCTTGAAATAAGATGTGATATTTAGGACTTTTGAGATAAAAGTGACCTTGAAATAAGCTTAAAAACCTCTTCAAATGTCAAAAAAAGCTTGTTTCATATGAAATGTAACTCAAAACAATTTGTTTTCAAGACTTTTTCATTTAACAAGATATTCAAGATGTATTGTCTTCAAACAAGTCCCTATATCTGGCCGAAATAGTACTTGTTAGGCAGTTGTGTCTTATATTAAGTGTAATGAGATATTTTGACTAGAAATGAGACAAATATACTTGGTAAGACTTAGATTTTTTCCAGTGAAATGATTAAACATTTGTAAACATGTTGAAAGTTACTCATATGATCCTTGTGTACATTTAATAACAAATGCATTCAGTAAGAATTTGAGATCAAGCCTTGTCGACCAAGACTTGTGTTCAGGCTTGAATTGATTCATATTTTAATTAATATTTTGCTTCAAATTTTGCTCTTCGTATTCAAAATGATATCTTAGTTTCCAAAAGAAATGTACCTGTCCCATAAAACGTTAATGTGTCGCAGTAGTTTAACCGGTAAAAGCACTCGGATTGATTCACTGGCTGATCGCTAATCGTTTAATCAGCCAGCCACGCAATTCTATCTTTAATCAAACATAGGAAACAAGGTACATTTCAGAGCTCTCCAAATCGCCAAGGAGTTTAAAAAGCAGCCAGTAGCTGTCAGGCTGTGGGGATAGCTTGTTTTGAGCAGGAAAATTAGTCAACCAAATGGATCTGAAGAGTCAAAAATGAACAAGTAGAGGAGAGGGAGAGGGAGATGGAGAGGAAGATAAGATGAAAGGTAGGGATGGGGGGTAGCTGTCCTAAATGAGAACAGTAACCTGTGGAGGGCGATAAGAGCTGGCAGATGGATGGAGCGATAAATAGACAGATGAGTAGTTAGATAGATGGAGGAGGCTGCTTTTCTGAGATGGAGAGGCTGGGAGAAATGATGGGCAGATGGGGTAAAGAGATAAAGCAGAAGCCAGGCGCAACTTTCTCCCCGTGCAAGCACTTTGGGGCTCAGTCTTGTTTTTCCGTGTTTGGCTCCGCAGTCGGTCAGCCCTCTCACTATCCTCTCTCCTACATTTGGCCTCTGTCTCCCACCGTCACTCTGCCTCCTCCTCTCCCTTGCTGCCTTCGTCTCAGCCACCGCCGCGCTCATGGGATATTTTTAATAGAATTAGGCTGCTCTTGTTATCAGTGGAGCGGGTAGCCACGGAGTGAGGCGAGATTGAAACAGCGATTTCCAATTTGAGATTGTGTCACACACATCCCCCCGTGCTCAGATAGCATCAACGAATCACCGCCACCATCTCCCTCACTCACTTTGCCTCTCTTTTGACTCTCTCTCTGTCTCCCCCACTCTTTCAGACATCTCTCGCCAAGATATTTTAGCTTTGCTCGGGCCTTCCTCACATGCACGACTACTTCTAAATGCATACATGCCCCCTCTCTGTCGCACCCGATTCACTGGCTTCTCTTGACAGTTTATCTCCCTGTCTCTTTGGCTCCCATCTGGGGCGCATACAGAACACTTCCCTCTTTCTTCTCTCGAGCCCTGTCCTCGGACTCACTTAGTACCTCCAAATGCAGCTCCGCTTCCACAGTTTCCTTGCCATTTTTACACTCGGCGTTCGTGTCTTTCCCACTCCTCCCACACTTGCTTCCACCTCTCCCTTTGCTTTCTCTCCTCTCCTGTTATTTCGCATCTCTGCTCCCACACCACCTCCGCGTCCTCCGCCTTTCCTTTCTCATTTCATCTCGTCCAGTGTCACTCTTCATATCCCCCATGAATATTTTTCCTCCCTTTATCCTTCAATCTCTTGCTCCCTCACCTCATCCGTTCTTCTCTGCTGCCTCAAGGCGAATGATCCCTTTGACTTGTCTTGTCAAGACTTTGGATTTCTGTCTTACCTCTAGAGATACATATTGTGTGTTTGCGCGGTACAGTCTGTGCGAGTTTGAGTATGAGCTGGTGCCGGAGAGGGGAAATTACTCTTACTGCTGTGGTGTGTGTGCGTGTGGGTGGGTGCTTGTCAGGTTATTTACTGGTTTCCACGGCCAGGGGGTATTCACCACAACACCACTTTCTGAAACAGAATTGTTGCTTTGCATGCTGCTCTTCTATTATTTGGCAAGTCAGTGCAGCAACCTCCAATCTCCCTCTCCACTTAACAGTTTGTCCTTCTCCATGCCAACTCACTGCACATTAAAGCTATGGTAGGTAATCCTAGAGAGCTAGCAAGAGAGCTAGCAAGATTCGAAAGTGTCCCCTCCTCTAAGCTCCACCCCCCCCTCCCCATTCCGTCAGTGCTTCATCCAAAGCCGGTAGAACCGCATGCGCACACGGAGCAGGGAGCCGACAGAGGGGGGCGTAGGCAGAAAGCAGAGGCATCTGATTGGTTTTTGTAGGCGCTCCAATCCGAGATCAGCGGGACGCTGATCTCGGATTGGTCAGCTTTTTCTCAGTCCTGCAGCTGCCACAGAGGTCTGATTATTTTCGTCCCTTTTTCTAAATACATCTTGTATAGATTTCTCTCAGGACAGACGGACCATTTCACCCAGTATTACAAAATGTGTTTCTGAACAGGATTACCAACCATGCCTTTAAATGCCAAATTCACAATGTGCGAACTTTTCCTTTAACAATTGATTTTTTTTTAAAGGAGAATGTAAAATTTTTCTTTGTGTTTGTGTCTTTGTACTCCACCTCCTCCACCCTCGCCTTCAGAGACTAAAGGAAAAAAAAAACACTCAATTCTTTGTAACCTTTGTCAAAGTTTGCACTCTATGCATGCCAGCAGAAAATTGAAACGGACCGGTCCAAGGTCTGATTTGTCAAACGATTGTGTACATAATGAAACTTCATATAGGCACCGGCTTTTTGAATTATTCAATGCTTCGGCACAAAAGGTTAAAAGTTCAAAGATCATTCGTATAATGTAAGCACAGGCACGCTGTATACACCCACAGGCATACGTGGATGTACAAATGCTGCACAAGAGTAACCTTAGTCTTGTATTGTTTTCAACAACACCTGAGCTGGTATCATTAAATACACCACCATGTCAGTAGATGTCCCTTGAAGCTTATTAAGTGCTGTAAAGAGTTTATTCTTTTTTACATTGGGTGCCAATCACCCGCATGTACCTGTGTGAGCTACAGAAAGGGAAGGCAAAACACTGCTGATATGTTTCTCTGTGTGTTTGAATTATTCTGCTGAACTGCTTCATGAGTTGGCGAGAAAACAATCACTGCTCTGAGACAAAAACTTTTCACTTATTTGCATTTGGATATCTACTGGTCAATGTAGATATCCGGGCTTTGCCCCAAGGATTGCTCAAGACTTTATTCCACTTTTAAATTTCTGACCATTAGTATGTGCATGTGATTGTAGAAAATGTCCTCTTTTGGACAGAAGACTTATTCTAAAGCTCTCACATGAATTTTCTTTCTTTGCTTTTTTTCTTATGTTCAAGCATTTGGTTTTTCATGTTATAAAAGCCCCTGAGAAAGCCAGTAAGTGGAGATTGAGAGCAGAGGCTTTGCATGAACACTATTTTCAAGGCTGTACTTAATTTAAAAGTATTTGATTATTTTTTCCAAATGCTTCCTGTAATATGCCCAGTTCTATCTTAAAGAGATAGTTCAGAGCTTTGTGAAATGTTGTCTTTTTTTCCCTTCGAGAGTAGGCTATGCCAGAATATCTCCAAGCCTTTTCTTTATGCTCAAAGTTTGTTCTCATTTTGTTTCAAACAGTGAGTCACAGCTCACTGTGAAGCCACACCATAAAAAACCCAAATCCCCTTTATTTGGATCAGTTCTAGCGGGTCTTTAACAGGCTAACCACATACAAACTACAACAAAGAAACCAGGTTTGAATTAGCTGAATCAATTACAGTGCTGAATTCAAGCCATATTTTTTTGGATGGTAGGATTGCAAGCATTTTTTCAAAGGTTTGACGCTTTTGCATTTGCTTTTTCTTTTCATATTTTTTTTTACCAAATGGGAAATATTCCTCTCAGATATTTTTTCACACCTTTACCAAGCAGTTTGGGGCACAATAGTTTTAAAATTCAATAACCCTAGTAGTTCTAGCCCATGGGATCACTGTAAAGAGAACTGTAGGCTACATGATATTCAGCCATGATAAGAAAGAGTCTAAATCACAGGGAGCAGAAAGTTTCAGTTCAAAGAGAAGTGTTAACTGTGTAGGGAAGACTTGAACAACATTTCACGACTTCAGCCTAAGTTAAATAGCAAGATTACACATCATTTGAGTTCCAAACTCTAAGGGGCAAAAGAAGGAGCTTGGTAAATAGTTTCCATATGTTCTAACAAAGTTATGTTTTCTTTATTACTGTGATTTAATAGGAAAAGTAACCTTAATACAACAGTGCTCAAAGCTGTATAAAATTATCTTGTGTTGTTAGAGAAGCCCAGGTTTGCATAGCCGTGCAACTTGCACGACATTAACTTTGGTTGTTGGTGATAAAAGCTACTGCAGCAGTAACTGATGTCTCGGGTGACTGGATTGGTGAGGTTGCAATCTTTAAAGTTGATTCATTTTGTGAAATTAAATTTATTTTCTTAGCTGACATTTCCTGAGCTGTGAGCAGGAAGTAGGGAGAACTGTTTATGTACACTTTGAATGTGTTGGATTTTTTTTTTCATATTTACATTTGTGTAAGGCTGAAACGTGCAAAGCATGACATTTTTATTCCATACCAACTACAAATGTCGGTAGGTTGTTGCTTTCCCAATGCCTGCAAGCATGATGCTAAACTATGACCCATTTCCAATTCCTCCCCTTTACTCCACAACCTGGCCCCATCCCTCTGTTTGTAAGGGTAAAATGACCCCTTTCTTGAGGGGATCCAGTAATAGAGGTGTAGGGGGTCATATGAATTGTTAGATAACCACTATGCCCACCTGCCAGATTGCAAAAGAGAGGGGTATGATCAAGTGGTAGTATAAATGGGAGGTATTGGGATTCTACCTGATTCAGCCCAAAATTCCATGATGTCAGATGGTTTGCATGAATTTCCCTCTTTCTCTTTCTGTGAATGAAAACAAGTAAGCACATTGTTTCACATGGCAGGTCAAAATTAAAATATATACATGGTGGCTTGCTAAACTTACTGCCAGAAAAAACTTCCTAATGTAATCGAATACACACATCGTGCAGCACACGCTTCATTAATAACACACTGAGTAAGCTGTTAGGCAATGAATGATGAGCTTCCGATGAGGGCGATTTGATTACACCGACCGTTTGTCCTCAGATATTTTACCCTCTACCTCTCTGTCTGTCTCTCTCCTTTTTCCCCTCCCACTGTGGCAATCCATTTCCCTTTGAAAGTGACACTTTAAAAGGCTGATAGCTCTTTGGCTGAGTCTCAGAGCCTCAGATCGATGGCTGGAGGAGAGTAGCTTTGAGGTACCACAAGGTACATGGGAGTTGAAGTCAACACATGGTGAAGATGTTGTTCGATTTGTTGCCACCACATGATACTCGTGTCTGCGGATGGAAAACAGATGCCCAGTAACATTTCTTAGATTTTTCAACAGGTGCTCCGAAACCAGGTGAGACCATGTTGTCTTAATGGAGGACAGGTTATTTGTGGAGCTCAACTGTGGAGATTAAAGGAAACACATGCAAAGACAGCAAATGGTAAAAAGACATTCTCATGGAATTTCATAGCTGCAGCAATCTTTTCACTTATGTTAATTACACGGGACAACATGATGGTTAAAAGGAAGACAAAAATGTACCTTGTTTTGTGATGAAAGTTCCCTCTGCGACCCTTTTTCTCCTGCTGTTTCTTATTGCTACAGATGTTTTCCCTGAAATATTAGTTTGCATTCAGAGTGCATATTTTGGCTCCTATAATTACTCTACTTCTTTTGTTCAGCTCACTGCATCTGAGTAAAGTTGCTGTGAAAATAGGGCCCATTTTTATTTTGACAATGGGTGCTGAGGCGTGCAGCTGTATGCACTGAGCTGAAGAAGCAGTAACATGCAGAGAAGTCTGGCTGTGCGCAGCCTGCATCTCGCAAACCAACCCTTTTTACCAGTTACCAGTGATCTATCCACACCAACTGGCTCCAGTTCAGCGCCTGTAGAGCCTCCCAGGGGAGGGGGTCCAATCCAGATTGGCTGCTTTCCTCCCCAAAGTTGGCTTGGCTTGGCCCCAGTATGCAGCCGGTCTGGCTATTGGGTTGCTGAAAGCTGTGGAGCATGGATGGATAATTATCCAGGGGTAAAGCCCACCTTGAGCTGCAGTGACTGGCATAGGGAAGGAGGAGCAAAGGCTCCCTTGAGGGACTGAAAAGGGCGCGGAGCCAAAGCAGTCGGCCAAGCCTTTTACCACACCATCTCCATACACCCCCTGGCTTGTCACGCAACCAAACCATGGAATCAAGGACAAGACGTTTGGGGGAGTACAGCACTCACACACACATATAGTTTCCCATCTGAGACACAATGTCCCTAACTGTGGAACTTTTATCCTCACATTCACATATGAGGTATCTCCCGCAGTATAAATGGCAGATCAGGCCATGTTTAAGTGTGAACAGGATAAATATTCATCAGTCAGAGAGCAGCAGTGTGGAGGAGAGGCAGTGAAAGATCTCAGAGGGAAACTGAGATTTTTTTCTTTTTTTCTTTTTTTTTAAATCTCACTGCTGTGAAACAGTATTATTGTGTCAGAACATTTGCTCCTCTGCAGTTGGAAATGTCATTGCTGTTAAATCTTAAAACCAACTATTGCCATGAGGACTCTTTGTCCTGGACTTTCAAAGACCAGACTAGTGGCTTTGTGAAGCTCCTTTCAGTGTTTTTCTCGCAGACCCAGAGAGATATAACGCAGGCTTTTAGTCCACTTTCATACAGCCAGATGATGCTCCGCCTCCTGCTGGTCACCCCCCACAGGCACTGGATTGTGACCCAGCATGCCAGGCCTCCGGGCCTCTCTTCTTTTCTCTTTCCTGTGAGCGTGCTCTCCTCATATCTCTCTATCTCCCTGAGTCCTTATCACAAAAACACAGCACACCATATTTTAATCATGCCCTCGAATAGAAGACACTTTTCCAATTAATGGAACTGCCGCTGTGATGCACTGTAACTCTGTGAAGCTGCAATGCGCAATCAGTCCAATAAGCCACTGCTTGATGTACGACTGCCTCACAAGTTTTCAATGTGAACAAGATGGTTTTTGAAATGGAGAAATCTGTACCGAAAGACAGCCTGTTGGTGAGGCAGCAGAGAGGGGAAAGTGAATGGGTAATGCTCCGGTGAAGCTGCTGAGTGGCCAACACTGGATGTCTGTGGTTAAACTGGGCAGCTTTCAACCATGAATATGTGGAATTGTGTGAATGTGAAGCGCAATTTTGCTTAGAAAGAACATGCACAGTCAGCAAAAAGCTTCCGGGGATGAATATTAAAGGGTCAAAAGCTGTTGTTGTCAGATTGTGCCAGGTGACCTCCAAATCTATCAATGGGTCACACAGCAGAGAGCCTTCTTTTCTTCCCAGGGCGGCAGGTGTGGTTTGTCAACAAAGAGGGTTTTGAGTTCTTTTGCCTCGCAACACAAATAATGAAAAGAACTTTAGGAATGAATGGAAGCAGAAGTCTCTTGTGCCTTGTATTGGTACTTTATTTTTGGGATATGTTTCTCACTGTGTATTTATAACTCTGGGCTCACTCCAGCTAAGATGGGAGACCTATCATTTTTCACAGAGACACAACCAACAAACACATAGCATGCTTGGGGGAGATGTTATGTTTTTTGTGTGTGTTATTATATTTCGATGAGATGACATGTCGTTTGTATTCAGATCAAACATATTTATTATAGAGGGGTGTTCGGTTTGTCACCTGCATGTGTTCATGCTCCCAGTGTGGCGTAACACTCAAAAGGGTAGACCCCTTCATACTTCAGCTCTCATGCAACTTGTGTACCTCACATCTTGCCTGCTTTTGGCTCTGTATATTAACTCCCCCTCCAACTTCATCAATCAGCCCGACATCAGCCACGAGCGCGTGTGTAACATGTTTATGAAATAAAATAATTTTCCGGTGCCTCACTAGTCTCAGAAATATGCTGCGCATTTTGTACCTGGCTCTCTGCTGCAGACACACTCCTTTAAACAGAATTAAGAGGGAATTGGCTTCTCTCCTACACTGACAGGGAAGGTTGAACGGGCGTATTAACCAGAGGTAATTGAATGTAGAAGCAACACTGCACATTT